>NC_081250.1:32134706-33574706 GCF_030490865.1 Poecile atricapillus
CTGAGGTGAGACAACATTGAAAGAACTTCATCAAATGCTTTTAGAGACCTTCGAGAAGAACTGTTGATGTTCTTAAAAATTTAATATTACCTGCTTCACAAGTGTTGTTCTGTTTGAAGCGTGACTTTCCCATTCTGCCCATTTTTACTTAATAATGAAAATTAAATGTTACTCTTAGAGATTCTGCTGCCTTTTACCATAGATAGTTTTTCTAAAAATACAACAGTTCTTCAGTGCATGGTTTTATGATTTCAGTACTTGGCCAAGGATGAAAACAATAATCTGATTCCTTATATACTTTCATTGATACGCAAAGTTCTGATGGATAAAAGGATTTTCTGAGGCCAAAGCTAATACCCATATTTATTCATTCATTGTTTTTAAATTAAGCTCCCTTTTTAGCAGCTGAGCATCAATGGTTTAACTCTAGGAGGATTTTCCTCTAAAGGTATTTTATTAATGTAAACCATTTCTTTGTCAGCAGATCTCAAATAGATTTTTGTTGCTGAAGAATATGTTGTTTTAACAGCACACACCTATATTTAAAGGACTTAAAAGATGCTTATTTTAGGCAAATTTTTACTCTGATTTAAACAAGGTGACGAAAACAAATAATATATTCTGATTTTCCGAAGTCTTTGCTTGTATACTTTCTTTTATATCAATTCCAACCTTAGTAAATTGTATTGTGGTGAAACAACCATGAAATTGATAATGTCTTTGCAGAGAAAAATGAATTTTTTCTCTCTGATACAGGACATAGAATTGCAGCATTTGAAAAATAAATTCTAACTATAAGTCATATTCTGCTTTCTCTCTTCAATGAGTGCTGTAATAGCCCTTTTTAGCATCCAACTACAAAAAAAAATGCTGCTGAAACAACTTTTTCTGACAATTAAATATTTGAAAATGCAACTGATTGATGCACAGCACTCGCTTCACTGATTTACAATAGAGCTTTTGGATGCACTCTCAGATTTTGCAAGATAAAGGTGTACAAAAAGCTACTAATTAACTCGGGTTACAAGCTAGGAGAAAACGTAGTAAAGCAAAAAGAAAAACCTCTGAGTTGAAATAAGCCAGGCAGAGCTGAAAAAGGTCTGTGTGGGCTTTTTGCCAGTTTGTTCTGGGTTTTGTCTTAAGTCCCAGTAAAACAAATTATATGTAATTTCAGTTACTGTATATATCCTTAAGTATTCTTTTTTCTTGTAATGTCCAAAACAAGAAGAGTGTTTGGTGAAACTAAGATTTATTTTTTTTTAAGTGCAAATTAAAGTTTAATTCAGTACAGCTTTAATTTCAATAGAATTTAAAGCATAGCACAGTCTATGTTTTACTGATGTCATTAGAACAGTTTATAACAACTTGTAATACAAATTAGAGAGTCCAGAGCATAAAAGGAAAGGTAAAAATATGTGTATTTTCAGATCTTGAATAAGATTGCCCAATCGACAAAGGAAATGTGTTGTGTATATATACAAACTGAATAGTTCATAGTAAATCTAAATGTTGAACTAATTATTTAGTTAAACTGAACATAGGTATTAATTTTATCTTCATTGTTCACTTAGGGCGAATTGACTTCAGAAACTTAAGGACAAACCTATTGTCTTATTCCTAATTCAGCAGGGCCTAACCATGACCAAGAAGATGAGGAGCAGTTCACACCTCCTCTGGCCAAGCCCAGTCAGGGTGTGCTGCCTGAGCTTCCTGTTGAGGGTGATACTCCAGCAAGAGCTGCCTTTCAAAATTTGGAAATTCAACCAGCGTGGACAAAAGTATCAACATTTAGGTTTGTCTTTAGTTTTCGTGTTTCAGTAGTTCAGATTTTACTGAAAATTCATTGAGATCTTCAGCACATGGAAGATTAGAATCAGTAATATAGTATCATAATGAAGAGTAATTAAGGTGTTTCCTGGATACCAGAAGGCGATCAAGGAAAGCTCTTGTCTTTTTTTCCCCAAGTCTCATCTGGTGCTATCAAGATTAAATGAAGCGCAACTCATGGTTAATGAAGTTTTTATTACTCTACTACAAAAAAATTTTGTCTCTTAAAATTCTTCCCTTTTGCCTTTCATACACAGTTTCTGTCCATACTTTGTCTATTTTAGTGGAGTCATATGCCATATTTAGCCCAGAAAAACGATTTTAGATTTTACTAATTTCAAAACATTGTCAAGTAGACACACTAGTGTGTCTTCTCTATATATTGTCAGCCTGATTCACATGGCTGTAAGTTCATCTAAGACTCTTTCCACTACTGCACAGAAAACAAATGACCTTTCAGGGAAATACCTGTCAGTGTTTCAATCATTGCTGCTGCTTTTCAGTAAGGACTATTAAAAATCTCGAACTTTATTCTCCTAGAAGTACAGAACAACTGCACTTTAGTCATTTTAGATGCTGGAATCTGGTTTAAAAGGGTGATTTGTAGCAGTAGGTACTACAGTGATTAATGAGATTCCAGTAGCTTTTCCCTAGCTTCCTGTCTAGGGAAAAAAAAATAACAAACAAATAAACAAGAAAACCCACCCCAAACCCATAATGGCAGATTAGTTGTGTGCCTTTTGCTGCTTTTTGTAAAATGTTAATAGACTCTAAAGGTTTCATTTTTGAATGAGAACCATTTAAGCAAGAATTTTAGCAGATGCAGAGGACATTCAAGGAACTTGTGAAAATTCCTTATGTTCTGCTTTATAAAAAGTCTGTTACACACATTTGGCACAAGCTGTGAATCTAACCTGATTTCCAAGCAGTTAAACGGTCAAAAAAAAAGCCATTTCTGTAATACAGTTATATTTTCCCTTTTTTTTTTTTTTCAAGTGCATATTAAGACATCTGAAGAAACAATATTGTACTCCTTAATTTTAGATGTAGGTAGCAGTCACAAGAGATTAAATGCTGTTATGTATAACAAAGCATGAAGATGACAAGATGCATGAACAAGAGGCTTTTTAGCTCAATCACATCATCCAGTACATAATGATTCAGATTTTGTATTTCAGACACCAATGTCACCTTGGGGTTGAAATCACTTTGGTTGAATCTGTGTAAGTATAAATAAGATAGTTCCCCACACCCCAATTACCTTCCTGCTTTAAAAATAGAAAGGAAAATGAGTCGTCCTGAGTTTAGAGATGAGTTATTTGTGTGTGGTATTTGTGATGGAAAATTCTTTCTAAAGTAATAAATGGTCTTCTTTTATCCTCTCATACTTAAGGGGACAGGCTGCTTCTAGTGACAGTACTAGACTAGACTGATCCTGGTCTCTTTTAGGGTGTCAGTACATGACTAATACATACAGTACTATGTCTTAGAGTCATTAATTGTATAAAGCAGAATATTTTTCTGTAGTTTTTCTATTAAATTTCTTTAAAGCCACATGCAGAACATTACTTCCCATGTTGTATTTTAGTTCCAGCAACTCTAATATGGATGATATGCTGATGAGCTTTTGAAATCCTGAAAAACATGAATTTGACAGGGAGCCTAGATAGGACTTTAAAAAATATTACAAATAATTTAACTACTATTACAAAATTTTTATAAATGCTGAATAAAGGAGTCAATTAATAAATGCATTAGCCTCTATTAATTTAGTTTCTTCACTTCATTACAGAAGGACACTATTGATCCAAAATTTATTAGCAGTGTTCTGCTAAGGCCAGCGGAGGGCAGGCTTGAATTGGAAACTCTTATTATTACTGCGGTTACTTGAAGTTAAAATACCAGATAGTGTCTCATCACTTCTCTACTATTCTAGTTACCCTTGTGCTGGAAAAAAGCTTCTTTGCAGTTGCTGTTTGACAAAATGAGTGTTTTGCAAATGTTTAAATAAAGATGCTAATATGAAAGTGAATAAGTCAGTGCTGTGTGTTACTCATGAGGGATAATTCACATTGCTTAATTCTTAACCACATGTATCTTGAAATGTTTTTTAAAATCTAGTGAATATAATTATCCCCATTTTACAGATGAAGAAACTGAGAAATAGAGTGGTAACCTTGCAGATTACCCATCTGGGTGGCCTACAGAAACAAGAACAAAATCCACATTTCTAAGATGTAATCCGGTGCTTTGCACACATAAACTATTTTAACTCTTGGAAACATTATGGAAATTATTTCTAGCAGCCCAAATTGTGGAGTCTGAAGAGCTTATACTGATGAAATAGCAGGCAACCTGATAGTCAAGTTGTAGATCTTAAGAAGAATATACTTCCCAAGAAGATGGGTGGCAGTCAGATCAAATGCCTAAAGATCCACTTTAAAGTAGTATTTTATTATTAAAACAAGTACTTTGCATTTTTAGGCATATTTATTATTCATTAAGTTAGGCTGTAGTCTTTCCAGAAACCTTTATGATAGCCTGTGTCTGACTCTTGTTATGTGTAATGTGTTATGGCTTCACATATTTTTAAGTGCTGTGTGAAGTTTTGTAAGAATGTATTATAAAAGAGGCCACTTTAAGCTTCTTGGTCATTTCTCCTTGTACCTTGTGGAACTGTACACCTCACAAAGAATTGTTACCTCCAAATTGTCATCACTTTCCATGATTCACAGAGGCCTGAATATGCAATTATCTCAAAAGGGAAAAGATTCATTTGCTCTTCTGCAGAACATAAACTCTCCTTGAAATAACCACTAATTGAAGGCATTTGTATACAGGCTCATAGTAAACCACTGGATGCCTTAGTTCAAGAAGCAGAGAGAAAGATAATAATTCAATTAACAAAACCTACTGCTTTGAGAAATGTGGTTTCCAGTGTCAGAGGTATTTTATTAATCCCTAATTATACATTGCTGGAAACTGCTAACCATTATTAGGGGCAAATAAGTCTGAGGTTTGGGGGTATGGCTGGGTTTGCCTGCTGTAAGCTTCACAGGTTTACACCTCTACCTTCATAATGATATTTTCTTTCACTGGTCCTAGATGGTGTATATTTTATTTGTACCCAACTTTCCCTTTTAATTGTAAAATATGTGTGAAATGTTCACAATATTAGTGATTTAAAAGCAGTTAGGATATTACTGCCTCAGAAACACATCATTGTTACTTACAGTGGTGTTTGTTGTGCTGAGCCAGCCCAGCTGAGTTACAGAGGGCAGGGTTAACATTACAGATAATGCAAAATAACTGTATTAGAGCAGTAGCTGTTGCTATAGGCAGATTGGCCAAAAGCCTGTCCCTGTGCTTCTTTACAAGGAAAATAAGGGGTGGACGGATGTACTGTCTGAATAGAGAACATGATGTTGTTGTGTGCCTATGCCAAAAAAAAAAAAAAAAAGAAATAGTATCTTATTGGGAAAGTAAACTTAGTTTTTATATTAAAAAAAAAAATATTATACCGCATATAAAATACGTGTTTGATCGAGATCAGTTCATCTGGTTATGTTCCTTCAGAAGTGAGAGTTTTAATGACAGGGGAAAGATACTTTTACATCTATGGAACTTAAAGCCTGCTGCTGTCAAGTGGCCAGGACCCTTAACTGAGTGTTGAAGTGTCCTTCTCTTAGTAAATCAAAAATGTTTATACTTACTGTCCCAAGTAGTAGAAGAACACCAGCAATTGCTTCCATGTTTAGAATTCTGTGGAGTCTGCTACCTGTGAGCAGACTCCACTTTATTAAATAAAGTCTCTGGAATTACTGATTGCTAACCTCATTCTTGACATACTTCAGCCTCCAACAGCCTGCTACAACTTCTGTTACACCTTCTGGGATTCTATCTATAGTGACTGCTTTCTCTCCCCAGTTGGCTCCAAGCCAGAAATATATCCATTTGCACAAATGCTACTTAACCTTGTTCACACTGAGGGGAGGCGAGGAGAGTCATATTTTTCTCTTTCTCCTTCTCTGGTTGGTGGATACTTTTAAATAAATTCACCATTTGCCATATTTGCCGTGTAAAGAACCTGTGGTTACAATGCCTTTTCTAAACTACTGTTTGTTTCACTTTAAATGCACTGACTAAAACTATTTCTCCATGGTCATTTCATGGGCATCTTACCGTAACATGGGAGTCCTTAGCAAACACATTTAACCAATTTTCTGATAAGGTTATATTCTTCCTCCTCAGTAGGGCATTCTCAGTTGACAGAGAAAGTCTTTAAGACTTGCAGAGTAACCAGCACTTCTGAAGGGTGAAGAAAACACTGAGGCACAAACATTTCTCACCAGCTACCTGGCAAGTTCTGGTGTCCCTGTCATGAAGCAATTGCTTTATAATTGACAGGGAAGATTGTGCTTATCACAGGAATGCCACTGGTATCCAAACTAACTTGTCTTCATTCTGAAAAATCTGCAACTCACGCACATACATGTACAGAATCCAGCTCTGGGGTCCTCACTGCAGGAAGGACATGAGCAAGTCCAGAGGAGGTCACCAAGATAATTAGAGGGATAGAACACATCTCCCACAAGGAAAGGTTGAGAAAATTGGGATTGTTCAGCCTAGAGAGGAGAAGGCTTCAGGGTGACCTGATTGTGGCCTTTCAGCACTTGAAGAGAGCCTACAGGAAAGATGGAGAGAGACTTATTACAAGAGCATGTAGTGACAGAACAAGAGGGAATGGATTCAAACAGAGTAGGGTTACATTAGATAACAGGAAAAAATTATTTGCAGTGAGGGTGATGAGGCAGTGGAACAGGTTGCACAGAGAAGTTGTGGATGCCCCATCCCTGGAAGTGTTTAAGGCCAGGTTGGATGTGGCTCTGAGCAACCTGGTCTGGCAAAAGGTGTCTCTGCCCAAGAGAGCGGGTTGGAATGAGATGTTCTTTAAGATCCCTTCCTACCCAGGCAATTCTATGATTCTATGTACATGTGTATAGACACTTATGCATTATATGTATATAAATGTACACAGAACTGCAGGTTCATCAGAATTAACTGAAAACAAGCCAGCTTGGATATCAATACCAGCACCATTTCAGAGGATGTATGTGTAGGCACATATATCAAACTTCAGCTGCAGCTTGGAAGCACTCAGTGTTTCAGCTACCTAGAACCACCTATGCAAATATTTGACATTAAAAAATTATTGGAGTAATTAGGTTGATACATAGGAGTTCTATAGTAGAGGCAGGAACAGATAGTACTGGGTTTTTTTACTCCAATTTCCACAACAAATTTTTTTAAAAAAATGTTTTCATGCACTTCTGTACAATTGTGTTGAGCTGTACAGAACAATTTTTTTGTACAATTAATTAATTGTATTAATTCATTTGTTCTGTACAATTGTGTAGAGTCCAGAGTCCAGTCCAAGCTCTGAAAAAGACAGAAAGTGTGTGGTTACAAAAATAGTCACAGACCATGGCCCAATGTTTGCATGCTAGATCATGAACGAACATTCTGCATTAAGATTGTACATAGGACAATGTGTGGCATCTCTTACTGCATTCTTCTGTGGCATCTTAACCACATTTAACTTCCATTTTTATTAGATCTCAATGTTAGGGAAAAAAAAATGCAAGTTCTAGCTTGTGCAAAGTTTGATTTATCTCCAACTCTAATAAATCCAGCCTTGTACCTTAAAGTCCTTTCAGGTCTTCAAGTACCTGTCCCTAGAAAACATTCCTCTGCGTAAGAACTCATAGGGTAAACTGCTGGATCAGTAACGTTCTGTTCTCTCTAAGGTATCATGCATTTGCAATTTTATTCTCTCCTTAATGCAGCTGAAGTTTTCAGGCTATCCCATTTAGCTGCATCTGTGTCATAAGTCACTGACATCAGGAACAAATTTTAGCCTCGCTGTCACAAATTAATCAAGTTACAGAATGAAGAACAAGGTTACTAAAAGAATAGGTTTTAAGATTCTACTTTCAAATAATAGTGAGTAGCTGAAAAAACGCTAAAAGCCAGGAGCATGCAAGCTCCTACTGGTGAGTTTTCAGTTAATTACCACTGGCTTTTAATAACTATCTGCAAAAGACTAATTAGTAACTTCACCATGCTATCCTGCATTTCAAAGTGTCTAATGCTGCCATGTAGCTGCACACCTAACACTGACTGCTAGCTCAACTTCATACCCAGCACTGGTCAGCACTAGCAAACCTCAGCTTCAAGGTTTAAGGTAGAGTCAGCATTTTGCCTCCTGTCAGCGATAATCTATAAATTCCATTGCTGGGAACAAGTGAAAAGATATTAAAGCAGGAATGGTTTGGTTTCCACCTACTAGCAGTAAATTTAGAGCAGTAACTTCATGACATCAGTGGGAGCAGTATGTTCAAATCTTCCAGCACGTCATGGGAAATACAGACTATCAGTTTTCCATTACTATTTTGGCAGGTGTAATTTTGTTATTTTTAAAGCTGTTTATATTGGCCACCTCAGAGTTTTCATTATTTCACACATATTTCAGCATTTCAAGAAGTTTGTGCTTCAGCAGATATAGGGGATATAGTGTGTGTGTGTCCCCAGATTTTAGAGTTTCTTTCACCAAGTATGATATATTACATTTACAAGCTTCATTTACACTTCAACAGAGCATTCATCTCTGTGCTGTCAAAGGCTGGGGGTGGGGCAGGGGCATTACATTAGATATTTTAGAGAGGTTATGAATTCTAATAAAAGGGCATCAAGAATATCTACAGCAGTTGTAGTGATCTGTAACAGCAAAGTAAAGGACGATGAGAATTAAGAATGAATGAAAATGTTTGAAAGCACCAGCAGGCGCAGCAGATCAGAGGGTTAAATGGATGGACACTTGTTAACACAGAAAACCATTCCCAGCAGGAAAGTTAAGGGATTGCTCTCTTTATGTCAAGACAGAGACCTGCACTTTGAAAACAGCCACAACAGAGATGACCTGACAGCAAAAGACCCAGGATCCTGATGCCAGGAGAATGGTACCAAGGCTGCAGTGTCAGATACGCCCTGCCTTTCCTGTTGTGCTTGTCTGGAAAACGCACGTGTTGAAAACATGGAAAAACAGGCAATGTGGCAGCATCCTGGCCTATCAATTGTGGAGACCAAAGTAAACAGGATTCTGAGGTAAAACATACCAGCTGATGCCTCTTAAGGGAAATGGCAGATCTGACCAGAGACCACTTTGTTTGCCCTAGTGAAGGACTTGTAGTGAGGACATGGCAGCAGGATCCCCATTCCTTTGAGTCAAGCTCAAGGGATCCTGGCCAGGCCACTGGGATTCTCTGAGTTGATCAATAGAGTCCCAGTTGATCAAGAGAGTCCCATCAAGAGTTGATCTCTCTTGAGGTGATCAAGAATATACAAGTGTCAGAGTGTCAGAGAATTAACTCTACAGCAGAATGAGTGTGCCTAAAATCAACTTGCTTAAAGATTCTGTAAATAAATACCTTCTCCCCTTTCATAAGATCTCACACTGAACTTTCTCACACTGATTCCTGTGTTACAGCAATTTCCCACTGCTACACAAATGAACAGTCATGCTTGTTGAGGACCATATCATAATTCCCCAACAGAGAGAGGGACAGAGATGCTCATGGCTTGCTCTAATTCTTACATTCCTTCCTAGATGTGGCATAGTAACAAACTCTGTGGCAATTTATCTACAGGTACATAGATGATCATTTCCTCCTACAGCTTTTCCAGAAGGCTGGTTTGCCCAACACAGATGGATTTTGTACAGCATTTCATGACATGGAATTTAAATTTCTTTGAGGAAATCCATGTACTACTGGAGTAAAATAATCATCAGATCATAGCTGAGTAGTTATTGATAAAAAACAAATTACTCCATGGAAAGCCACATGAAAAACAAAGGATTGGAAAGAATGTAAAGGAAGAAGGCTGAAAAAGTGTGCTGCAAGTTCTGGAACAATAAAAATGAGGAAACAATGTGTTGGCCTGATACAAGGACAATAAGGACTTAGCCAGAGTCACAGTTTTCCTCAAAGTTGGTCAGACACGTGAATAATGCCTTCCAACACCCCACACTATTCTAGATCTGTAGTGCCAGAGAAGGAGACTGCTAGAAGGGCTCAGTTACAACAAGGCTGGGCTGTAGCAGGCAGAAAGGGAGACTTGGTTGTGTTTTCTTTCACAAGCTTTGGCAGGGTTTACATATCAACTTCCGTAAATTACAAGATTAGGGCAGCAGGCTGTACAGCCCTTTGTGCCTCCCAGTAAAAAGACTCATGGAGAAATAAATATCTTTGTCCTTCTCCCTCACCATAGTAACACCAAAATAAGCTACAATATGTATGTCCATTTACCTTGTCAGCCAGATGTCAGTGACGCTCAAAGTCCTTGTGTTAAGTACTGCAAAAGCCTTTTCCCAGAGGACTAATCAGATGTTACCTGGGAGCTGGCTGTATTTGCTCTTAGACACGTTTTGTGTTTGTTCTGACATAATTATATATTTATTCTTTCAAATTTAGATCGGACTTTTGCAGCAAGTGGAAACTCCACTGGTAGCTCACCAGCCAGTTGGCCTCTGCTGTAACCTTGAGCAGGGTCTTTCTAAATGTATTGAGAATGTTACACCTGCTAATTTAGCAAGGACTGGTGACATGCTCAGTGCTGCATAAAAGAGCTGCTCCCTCAGAGCAACTGAAGGGAAAGAGGGCAGGTGCAATAAGGAATTGCTGCTACTGGCAGTAGGGAGCAAGATAAGTGTGAAATCTTTGAGAAGCTAAGCTTGTGTCCAAACATTCAAATGTTTTATCATTATTGACATCACAAACTGGATTTTCCACCCAAGTAAAATGTCTTAAATCCAGCACAGTCTCATAATTGTCCTCTCTGGAGTGCCTCTAGATCTATAGAGCTCCAGAGTAGAAATTCACTCTGTATTTCTTCTCTTACAGTTGATCATAGAAGGCTTGCCAAGCTTCTGCCTACATGTATATTTGGCACTCAAATCAAAAAAATGAGCTCGGGAGAGGGGAAAGCCTGGTTTGCTAAGAACTGTGTCTGCCACACAATAAACTATCAATTTGAGGGGTGAAAAAAGTGATGTGCAAAAATAGGTTTAAACCAAATTTTCTCCCTCACACAGCTAGACCAGGGTAGGTGACCTGAGGGATACTCTCAGTTGACTACCAAGACCTGCTGGAGGAGGGAGATGACCTGACTGGAAGAGGTCCAGCCTAGCCTGCGGTGACAATAAAATCTGCTCCACTGGGGGTTGTCAGGACTTCTATGCTCATAACTGACAACATCAACTTCTGACTTGCCAGGCAAGACAGGTCACCAGAGCCCAGAACAATGAATAATCCACTTGCTATATCATCTTCAAGGATAAAGAGTCTTAATTCAGGCATTACTAAATTACAGAGTTTCAAAATTACACTGCTGAAGTTTCATTAAGCTGTGAAAGCAGCCAGGCACTGTGTGCTGACAGTAATTCAGCAACGCCACAAGCACTCAGGAGCTCAAAAAAGGAGGTGCGTGAACCACTGCCAAAATGTAATGAGCTCTCATTCAGCTGTGTAACAGCTGTTTTGAAGCCATCACATAAGCATTTTCATTAAAATATAAAGAAGCTCATTGGAAAACTCTAAAAAAATGCCTCATGAACCTGCCTGCATAGAGGCACAATGCAAAGAGGCCAGCCCAGGCATCAGTTGCAAATGAAGCTCAGACTATCAAATCTCCAAGAAGATGGGACACATGCTGAGGAAAAGGTTTGGTGTGTTACTCTGGCTACAGAAGGAAAGGGTGTTCTATCATCTGCTGATAGGTACATGGTAAATACTGTTTTGGTTAACAAATTGCAAGAGAGAAGTCTGAGGGGAGCTGACTGAAAGACTGGCACCTCTAACAGTTGCCTTGTAAAGTTTATGTGACAGTAACACAAAAACAGGCATGGGCAGATCTTTGACAGTGAGGGCAGAATTTGGCTGCATGCACAGTCTTTGGAAGCTGTCAGGAGTAGACAGAAGATGGAATAGGATCATAGAATCATAGAACTGTTTGGGCTGAAAGTAAACTTATATATTTCCTAGTTCCAAGCCCTCTGCCATAGGCAGGGATACCTTCCACTAGACCAGGCTCCTTTAAGTCCCATTCAGCCTCACTGAGATAATTTCCTTCTATATATTTTATATACAGCACATAGACCAGCAATGGAAAAGACACATACTAGTGTTTCTGACATGCTTTCCTTGTAAAAGTCCCATTTAGGAACAGAGCATTTTAAAATGCTGGCATTTCTGTGCAAGAAAATCTCATGCTCCCTCCCAGCCCTGTACAGATGGCAAGTGTTTCTCTGATTGCAAGGTCATGATTAGGTCCAGCAAGTGAAATACAAAACATTAGAAAATGTTTATGGACTAAATGCCTTGAAACCTAAACTATAGAATACCTTTAAATGGTGGGATAGGCTCCCTTCCTCCAGAGCCAGGTTTGCACTACTCTGGTTTGCTCTCACTCACCTCAGGGCAGCTGAGTTCCTGTTAACACAGAGGAAAGGCGAAAAATCTGATAAACACTGTTAGAAGACCATTTTATCTGAAAACATGCATTCCATCATGCAAGGAGGACAAACAAATTCCATTTACCTCAAGCTGTAACACTTTGATGTCTGTGTCAGCTGCCAGTGGTGTCAGTGCTGTCGTGTCTTGTTTAACTCTATGACAGAGATATTCCATTTTCCTCCTTCACAGGAATCATAAATGGTAGCTGTTCCTTATGCAGAAGGACTCCTTTTTTCTTACACTGCAAAACACCATCTGAGTAAAAGGGAAAAGGTGGAATGGTATTTTTGTTTCTGCCTGAAAAAGAAGATCCATACCATAACTACACAGACAAATGCAGGAAGTGGGATGTATAAACACTTACATTTTCGACTCAAATGCCAACATTTCTGGGCATGCTGCCCCAGTCTGGTGTTTGAGTAGATACCAGCTCCTGGATAGATTTCTGCACTTTGAGAAGTAAAAGTGCCTCTCAGAGGCACTTGGTCTTTTGGAGCAGAGAGACCTGTCAGAAATGACACCCACTTGCTTTTCTGCTCATGTATTCCTACGAAGGCCAAGGTGAGAGGGAGCAACCCAAGATTAGAGATTAGATTAGAGAGGGCTCTTATGCCATAGAGGCACACATGACTGATATACCTTTTGAGCAGACACCACATGTATGACTGAAAGGTGGCCTCCAGATATGCTCCAAAACCAGGGCAACAGCACTAAAGACCTAGGACTGAACAGAGAAAGCCACTACAGAAGCTCAGAGCCTGTGTGTTGAAAGCTCTGGTTCCATGAGGTATCTCAGTGTTGGCCTGGGAAAAAAAACAAATTTGAAAGCCATTGATTTTCAAGTAATAATCTGCATGCATGTGATGTTCTTCTAGGAAACTGTGGACCTAAAAAAGGAAGTTTAAGGTAGATGCAATAAAAACACAGTCCAGGATGGAGGACATTCTTCTCTCACAGGAAGCAACACTGCCAGTCTCACTGAATTTAGAAATCAAGATGTTTGCTGATAGAATACAGAATATCCACTGTCATTCCAGGCAAGTGGAACTATTTTGAAAGGATGCTGGAGACACCCATGAAGTGCTGTGAATAGTGTCAGAAGAAAGCAGTACTGCAGCTGATCTATTGAAATCTGATCAATGCTGTGCCCTCCTTTTGGAGCAAGCCTTTCTGGCTGCAGCTGTCACGAGGAGCAAGTGACATCAAAGGCTCTAATCTAAATCGGCAAAGCATTAATTACCCTTTACTCTTCCTTTAATTTTTCATCCATGCTTTGGAGTCCTCCATGTAGGTAGGTGCAGATATTCAGGCAGATACACAATTCCCTCTTTTCCAGACACAGGTGAATAAATAAAGGTTTAAGTAGCCTGCTTTCTCCTTTAGGTGAGGGTACTGGATACTTTCTTATCTTCAAACAACTACATGTTGTAAAGACTTAATTCCCCTTTTCAACACGTTTCTCACATTTTTTTTTTTTAATTATTAGGCAAGAAAAATGATTAAACACACTGGCTAATGCACAGTCTAATAAACTGAACTAATAATGGTTTTTCTGCCATCAGAAAACATGACATTTTTGTATCCCATGTCCAACATTGAGCTACCTGAAGCAGAATAGAAGACATAATGTGTTGGAAAGTGCCTCCCTTTCATTGTTAAGCCACCTTCTCTACCATGCTGAATTGCTCTTCTTACCTCATACACATTGTTAGATTCTGTTTGATCCTCACAGATGAAAAGTGCTTACTTCAGGGGAAACTTAGAGGAATACCTGGCAATATATTCTAGGGCATTGCTTATCTAATTGCTCATTACCTTTTTAAAACTGTGATAATTACACCATCATCTCCAGTTTCAGGGGCTGCAGGTTACGGGTTTGGGCTCTACTGTACCCAACACTCAGACTCTGAGGTTTAAGGCTTAGTCTTCATTCCCACAGTCATTTGTAGGATCTGCACCACAAAGGCCAGTCCTCGAGCCTGAAAATCCATCAGGACAGGAGAGAGAGAGGATCAATTTCTATGGGACACTCATTTGAAGACCATGCTTGTTTTCTAAGAAGTGTTTAGAGCAGGCACAAGTAAATCATCAAACAGATAACAAACTTTTGAGAAAAGCAGTCCTTTAGACAACCAAAGCTGTTACAGATTAAAAGTAGCCAATTTCCAGATAACCAGGAACATTAAATCAGTTTTGGGCTGCTCTGCTTAGTTTCAAGAAGTCTACAGAAGAATTGCACTTGGCAGTAGCTCTCTTCTCAGTAATTCTGTGCCTTCTCCTAGGAGATCTTTCTGCCACTTCATCTATTTTATTTTGGTTTTCAGCCCAAAGAAGGGCAGTGAAGCTGGTAAGAGGCCTAGAACACACATCTTACAAGGAGCAGCTGAGGGAGATGGGGGTGTTTAGCCTGGAGAAAATGAAGCTCAGAGGGGACCTTATTGCTCTCCAGAGTAAATGTGGGGACCAGTCTCTTCTCTCAGGTGACAAGTGACAGGGCAAGAGGAAATGGCCTCAAATTGTGTCAGGGGATGTTTGGATTGGATATTAGAAAAAAATTCTTTCCTGAAAAGGTTGTCAAGCGTTGGAGCAGGCTGCCCAGGGAAATGGTGGAGTCACCATCCCTGGAGGTACTAAAAAGATGTGTAGATGTGGCACCTGGGAACATGGTTTGGTGATGGGCTGGGCAGTGTTAGCTTAGTGGTTGGATTTGATGATCTGAAAGATTCTTTCCAACCTCAATGATTCTTTGATTTTTTTATATCTATTTACCATTCAAAAATCAGACTAATACAACGTACTATACGTATTACATATAGTACATATACTATACGTAGACTTTGGTAGAATATATGGCCTAATTTTAATTCCTACACTTTGAATGAAGATTACTTTTATATAACACTGAAAGCAGTCACCTCTCTGTAAGGCATTTAGCACGGGGGTATAGCAGCTCTCAGCACCTCCAGTGCAGTGATCAATAACAGCGACATGTTACTCTTATGCCACAGCAAGTGACATATGGCCATGTAGCTGCACATTATAATTAACCACTGATTAACAACAGAAAGAGGATTGACTGCTACATTCAATTAACTTGCCTTCCTTTCAGCTGACAAGCAGCTGAATGCTGAACATTTAATATACTTTTTGCAAATTTCCTTCCCTGCAAGTATTATAATTGCTGTAATTAGCACAGATCAACTATGACAGCAAAACTCTCATTTCATCTGTACAATGCAGTACCTTAGAAAAAGTTAGGTTTTATCTGTTTTATTAATTAACTAATCAGTATTTCACTTCTACCACAAGTTCTCATAGAATTTTGTATGTCATGTAGTTATTCAGATATATTCAGATAATTCAGCCAACTTCTAGATAACTCTACAGAAAATTTTCCCAAGAAATACGATTGGGGTGAGTTCTGTTGATGACAGTCATATGCACATTTACAAAGAGGTACATCTGCATACCTGTGTGAAAAATGATTCAGGTGTCTTACATTTGCTGTTGAATGAGTCAGTATTTTCTCTCATGCTGTTTCCTTTCCTTTGGACTGTACATTAGTCCATAGGGAAAAGGCTGCCAAGGCACCCTGAACCTCCCCTTTTACTTTCTTCTGTTTTCCATATGGTGGCCTGCTCATATTCCCTAACAGGGACCCGATGTTTTATTTGACTTAACATTTTGATTTGCCTGTCAGAATAGTGTAGAGGTTAGAAGTGACTGGCAAGATGAGAGAGGAGTTTATGCTAGCTAATAACCTGCTCACTGAGCAGATACTGAGAAATTCGAGCAAAACTGGTCAAGTCAGACCACACTTCTGACGAAAGGACCCACAAAGTGCCTTCAGGACTGTAACCTTGCTGAGCTTCATGTCATCCATTCAGGCAGTGAAAGCCACAAAGAAAAAGGTTAATGCAAGTACTTTGTATAGCACAGTCCCACAAACCACATGAAGATTTCTGTTACGTTAACTGAGATAACTGAGAGCAGATCAGGCACTGATCTTGTGAGTCACGGGGTTGTTCTCCCTGGCATAATGAGTCCCCTCTATTCAGAGCTGGTGCCACATAAGGGATGCTGTGGGGTCACCGTGGTGCCTGTGGAGGGAATGATGCGCAGCTCAGGCTGTGCACTGCCCAGGGTGCCCCACCTTCCACCAGCGTTTCCGAGAAGGGGCGGCGAGTGACACTGAGCACAGGAACCTGTGGCCATTGGATGTGCATCACTGTCCTTGTACTGACTGGCCATGGGGTGGCAATGTCAATCTTCTGGAAAATACTTTCTTACACTTGCTTCCTGCTCCTCCCCCTTTATGTTTTCCCCTTTGTTCTCTTTTTATAGTGAAGGAATCTGCATTTACATTTTAATTTCTGTTACAGAAGTTGAATTCAGCTTTTTCTTCTAGCAATAGTTCACCACAAAGATTTTCTGACCCCACTAGACTGGACATTCTATTCTGCTCCCTCTTCATTTAGTTCCTTACAGGTGCTCAAATTTTATGTTCAATGCCAACTTTCCATACAAGTTTCCTCTCCTTCCTAACATGGTAAATGCCAGAGACTCTATACTTTGGCTACAACTTCACTGAGCATTTAATTTTGTGCTTTCCAAAAGGTACCAGCCACACATTTCTTGACAGCAAAGCATGAGAAGAAAATCATCAGCACTTCCACTTATGTAGAAGAGCGCAGCCACCAGCACTGCCCACAAATGTTCTTCCAGCCCATGCTAGGTTGTTTCAGGACTGAATTCTCTGTATTTGTTACTGTGGTAGTTCCAGCACTTCGCTTCCTCTCCAAGAAGGAAGCAGAGGCAGGGAAGGGCAGAATGCCACAGCACAAGTTCTGCCTGATGCTAAGATGCCTGCCCTGGCAGTCAGGTGGGAGCCAGGGAAGAAGACATTTCTTCCAAAAGCTCACAGCTTTATATGTGTCTCATTGTGTGCAGTTTCTTCATTCATTCAAAAATGCCCAGGGACAGGCAGAGAGGAAGCGACATTTTGAACTGCTCTTAAAGCTTCTGCTTTTGCCTCCCATTCACCTCTTTTCCCACAGCTCAGTACAAAGTGTGCTTTGTACGACACACTCCTCCTTTCAAAGCATGAAACAGAACTATCCCTCAGCACTTGTGCTGTATACTGCCTACTCTTACTGGAGTAGGAAGGAATAATTACAGGGATTATGAACGTGGTACTGAATGTCAAGGTGTATTAAAACTGTTCAGTATCTCAAGAGCAAATCAAGATTCTTCCAAGAGGCTGCTTTTCTGCCTGAAACTGAATAATGGCATCGAGCACCTTATAAGTAGATCTACCTTGTAACTAATTTTGTTGGTGTATTTAAGAAGTTACTCATCTCACCATTACCAGAATGCGTCAAAACTCTCTCTGCTCCTAAACATCCCCATTTTTATCCAGTTTGGCTCCTAAGGCACAGTAACACCCTGCCATTCATGGAGAATGGGGCACACATATCGTGCTGCAGTATGTATCACACATGACAGGTTTTATGAAGAAGGTGGGTCAAACAGTGTGGATCTTGGAGAAACCCATTGCTCAGTAATTTCTTAGTTGTCCATAAGCACACTTTATTTCGTGCAATGATGCCAAAGCAGGAATTGCTCAATGTCTTTGTAGCATGGCTTCCTGTGCTGGCAGCAGGAAAAAGCAAGTTCTCATGGATAACCAAGAAAGCTTAAAGATATGAATTTGATACAGGTTGCAAGGGAGTCAATGGGCTCTTTCTCAACCCAAATAGTTAAGAACCAAGATTTGTCAGAAGACTCAGCTAGAGCTGAACACATATCATCATCCCCTTGTAAGGAAGCTTTAGCAGCCTTGCTGCTATTCTACCTTAAAATTTGAAAGCTGGTAAAGGTATTTTTTTTAAGTGGCATCATAAAGCAAGACTAGCAGAAACAAGAATGATATAGAGAGATTTGTGCTCTATTTCTTTCCTCCTTTCATACTTCAGACATTTGAAAGTGGTTGAAAATGCAACTACTTCATGGTTAGTCATATAATCTGAACAGATGCAGTTTGAATCTTAAATCCCAGCACCTGTCCACATTATTTCAAGCTGATCTTCACAGCCTGGCCAGAGAACCACTAAACCAGATCTATTCTTCCTAGACATCTGTCTGCTTGTAAGGCCTTTAGCAAGAGGGACAGCTGCTGACATTCAAAGCTCTGCTGAAGCCACTGATGCTATGCTAAAGCTTCTTTTGGCTAAATTCAGCAAGAAAGGGAATGTAGGGATTCAATTCAGTCAGAATCAGTAGGAAGGCAGCAATGCTAAGCCAGTTGTTCAGGGTGAGAAGAGAGGGAGACATGGGACAAACACCTTGTGGGTGTCAGAAAGGATCTCCCTGGCTCAGGATGTCCTGAATCAGTTTGACAGTGCCTGTATCTTTCTCCAGTCAATACAGAGAGAGACAAAATCAGTAGTTCTGCTAAAGACCAGTTGGAATTGGCATTTTCTAATGGCTGAAATCAGGAATATAAATCCCAGTGAACGAACAAGTAAACTATTTCCTAGGAAATATCAATGATGTTACCTTGTGAAATTAGTTTTGCTAATTTATTATAGCAGATTTCTTAAACACCAACATTTTAGGGGCAAGACAGTCTGCTGAAAGATGACATTTGGTATGACAGTTGGTTCACAAAATGTTATCATATATAACATTATACAAATTCCCTCCCAATTTATTAATAAATTCTGAACTGCAGGTTATTAACAATAATGAAAACACAATGTATTTTACCAACTAGAAAAAGCAAAAGGAAAAAATAGGAGCATTGTGATTTAAAAAAAAAAAAACAACAAAAGGATCTTTAAGGAATAACTTCAAGAGCCTTTGGAATTTATATCCAAATGCATTTACTGCTGGCAGATAAAACCATGTGGCAATACAAGCTTTCAGTGCCTACTTTCACATCTACTTTAGATGGTATCTTAGGTCACTGACACCAGTGCTGGTCCAAGCTTTTGCCAGCTCCAGGAGTCTCCAAGGCAGTTTTACAATCTCCATACCTTGATAGCTGAAGAGGAAAACAATATGTGTAAAATACACACATACATAACATGTATGTCTGATATGCAATTTTTGAATTAGTGAGATTCAGTGATTCAGTGAAATCAAAGATGATGTACAAGAGCACGTAGTGACATGACAAGGGGTAATGGATTCAAACTGAGAGTAACTTTACATTAGATATTAGTAAGAAATTCCTTACTGTGAGGGTGGTGAGGCATTGCAACAGGTTGCCCAGAGAAGCTGTGGATGCCCCATCCCTGAAAATGTTCAAGGCCAGGTTAGATGGGACTCTGAGCAGCCTGGTCTAGTGAGTGGCATCCCTGCACATGGCAAGTGAACTGAAACCAGATGATCTTTAAGGTCCTTTCCAACCCAAACCATTCTGTGACTTCATGCATGAAGGAAGTATCTTTCCAGAGAATGCACCGAACATTCATTATTCTGGTTGAGTATTTGTACTGCAAAAACGATATCCACACCAAGGACTTCTTCTGCCAATACATGACATGCCTTCATTTACTGTCTGTTGTGGAGGCAGAAGCTGACATTTCTCATCACCTCTGAAATATGCCCTCTCACAGCACAAAAACCTACCATCGTACTCCAGACCAAGCAAGTCTGTGTGGAGGACTGCCAGTATTAGTCAGCACTGCTGATGAGAACAACAACCAGGCAGCTTGTCAGAAGTGCTGTGTGACTCAGACTGACTTCCACAAGTCCTTCCGCACCATTAAATTGCTGTATTGTCCCTGCACAAGCAGAGTAACAGATGATTAAACACCACCTTATTTAGGAATCGAGTTAACGAAGCAAGCACTGTGAGAAGTGAAGGCTTGTTTCACAAAGGCTTCTGGAGTTTCACAGTGACATTCTTCCCACTACCCTGAATTAGCAGGTGTATTTATTACCTGGCAGCTGTGGGCTGGGAGAAAACCCCCATACTGAAGTCATCTTTAATACAGAGCCAGATTAACATAAAACATGAAAAACAACTATTACAAGCTCAGTGCAGGCAGCCAGCCGTGAAGTCTGTAGGAACAAATGTAATTTTTGTAACTCGTTACTAATTGCCTGTAATACCTTCATACACCCCTTTCCCTGTGAATTGTTCAGCAGGCTCTCAGCTATACTCTCATCTTTCAAATACAGGCAGTATTTTGGAGTACCACATTTTGGGAAAAGGTCTTGAAATTTATGTTTTTTTCACTAATCAATAGCTATTCGACCTTGAAACGACCTAAGAGCCCATTTAAAGCACTGCCTTTCACTCACTGTAATTGAAATTGGAAATCCCACACACTTACAGGACAATCACAACATCAAGTCAAATTTACCTTTTGCAAAGCAAAACTTTTACCTACTCTGATGCTTGGAATCGATTTCCTTTCTCACCCACTTAAACGAAGGGAAATTGAGTTTTGTCCATTCAAAGGACACAGTTAAAGACTGACATTTGAAGAATAGGAAACTGTGCAGAGAGATTTCCCACTGCTGCCCTCTACTACAGCTCTTTCATTCATCCAGGTTTCTCTACAGCATTGCACCAGAGACTACATTTGTAAGGGCAAAGGAAAAAAACCCTTAACTAAATGCAGGATCACAACCCTGGACCTACAGAACAGAGCTTCCTTTCCAAGGAATTTCTCTGCAGATGCCCATGGGAGAGCATCCTAGAGAGAAAGGCCCAGGAGAGCTGGAGGATTTTCAAGAACCATCTCTTCCACATTAAAGAATAGTCTATGGCTACAAACAGAAAAGCAAGCAGAGATGGCAGAGGGCATGGAAGCACGAACCAGGAGCTCCTGACTAGACATAAAAAAGCAGCACACAAGAGGTGGAAGCAAGAGCAGGCAACCTGGGGAGATCCACCATCCAAGCATGCACAGGTGGGGTTACGAAAGACAAAGCCCAAATGAATTTGGATATGGCAAGGAAAGTGAAATGCAACAGAAAAAAATATTTAGCAGAGATCAGCAGCAGCAGGAAGACTAGGGAAAAATAAGGCACCACAGCTGAGTGGGGCAGAGGAACAGAAAAGGCCAAGGTACTCACTGCCACCTTTGCTTCTATTGTTGTTACCAGCAGGAATAGCCCCCAGAGCTACCCTGGACACAATGCAGATAATGGCTGTGGATCAAACCACTGTTAATAATCACACCACCAAAACCACCAAGCTGCACAAGTAGTGCTGCTTTACTGACAGGATTCACCATCTGCTTCTGCCAATTTACAACTCATCTGCTTGAGCTCACCCTTCACCCATCAGCATTTCTCAGCCATGGTGTCCTTCCTGACATGGCTGCATTTGCATACCCTACGCTGCATAAAATGGGTATTCAGCATATTTTAAATAATGCAGTCAACCTTACTATGACTTCTGGATGTGTAGAATGAAAACGGAACAAACATGTTGCTATGTAATGTGCATTTCAACAAAGTCTGCAAAGAGGCAAAATTTTCTGCTGTACAAAGTATTTACAAAAGCATACAAACTTCAAAAAAACCAAATTTATTTTACTGCCAAAATTATTAAACACTAAAAAGACAATCTTGTAGCCTATACATTAGGAATGTAAGTTTTCATGTACAATCAAGAGAACACTTCACTGCAAAAAAGGTGAAAAACTGTGTTTCCAAAACAGTGTCACATAATGAACTGAACAATGAAAGTGTGGCAGTTGCTTAAATTCAGGTTCTCATGTGAAGACAGACATCTATAGACTGATGCAGATATTCCACAGACTTCAGGGAATATCAAATGTGCACATCTAGTCTTAAAAGTAGAATTATACAAATACAAAAGGCAATATATTGTACATCTATATACAGCACTGTAAGCCTCAAACACCAACAAAAGGTATTGGACAATTCCATTAGAAGTTTCTAGAATTTCTCACAGGAAACCTCCTTAGTGAGAAGTGTGGCTAAAATAGCTTTATTTCTGTACCTTTCAATTCTGTAAGATAATCAAGGCAATTCACGACATTTAAATCCATTCAGAAAAGTCACTGCAGCTCTACAGCTAGTGGTTAGAGGCCATACTCTTTCAGCACAAATGTTACATATTCTCACAACAAAAATAATTCTTCTCAGCTTCAATGAGTTTTGCAAGTGTTGCTGTTCAAAGCCACCCTTGGAAACACTGCCCTCTGATTTGGAACAGTAAGGTCAGTTATAAACGTCAGCATTGAAACAACTTCTCTTATTACAATGTGAGATGATTCACTCCTACATAACATTTTCCCTGCAGAATGGTGCAGCTGTGTATGTTTGGAAGGTATTCATCAGAACTACCCACTCCCAGGCAGACTAATATGTGGTGTCTTAATAGGTTTCCTTTACAGTGTTAGAAGACATCTTTTAACAAAGATTTTCCATTTGACAGTCTGAAGTGATTGGATAATGCTCAAACCCCCAGAGTTTGACAATTTTAGAAATATCTGCTTCCTGCCCTACTTCCCCCATCACTCTTCCCCTCTCCTAATCCTGCACCCTGGATATTTGGACAACAAATAATTGTGCCCTTTTTTATTTTATTTTTTTTTAAACTTCAATTTTTAAGAAAAGAAAGAAGCACAACTCAAAGTTTTGGTACTCAGGAAAAATGCTTTAGACTCGATCAGTATGAAGGTGTGATGTCAACTCACAAAACAAATTCACTGGGTAAGTTACTCTAGAGACCAATACAAAAGTGTTTATATGAAGCCACATATGTATAGACAGAACAGTATTTAGTACCAAGAACCTTTTCTTTTATCATTTCCTCAAAAAAGAATGAAGATTTATGTTATTTCAGTTGTACCAATATGAGGCTATGTTTGGGTTCAAGCCAGACCAGCTGGATAAAATAAAAGGATAAACTAATTTCATTTCAACACCATTTGGCTTGTAGCCAAGAGTACTGGAAACATTATGTTACATATCTACACTTCATGGCATTTTAGATTCTAATTTGAAATCCTAATTATTTAGAGCTAAATCTTCCCAGTATAATAAATACATTTTATACCAACACCCAGCTTGAAAGAGTGACTACCATGGAGGTAACAAACAATCATGAATTAATGAAACATCGCAAAACCAGCAGAATTCTCAAAAATTCTAGCCCTTCAACACTACCTTGGAACTAATACCATAACAACAAATATTTGTCTAGTGCAATTTTATTTATCTGTTCTAGTTTTATGTCAATTTAAATTATTGCAAATTTTTTTCTAATGTGTTCCTTAAGATCTTACATTGCAAAAGCAGATTAGGAAACTGCTGTAAATTCTGCAGGTTATTTCTTTACAACATCTAGATCAAATTTCAAGGGAAGGAAGAGCTCTACATCCAGCCTGTGTAGAGACAGCCAATGCCTGCTAACAGCTGCCTAACACCCTGCTGCTGCCTGTGGTTATGCATGTCCAGCAGCCAGATGCTTTAGCCAACGTGAAACAAATGTTCTGTCTAATGCGTATTGCAGAAAAACCGATAAAAAAAGAGGCTAAATTTTCTGCTGTAGAAAATACTTACAAAAACCACCTTAAACAACCAGTTTTACTCACTGGCCAAAGTATTAAAAACTAAACAGGGAAATTTGTAGTTTATCCATCAGGAATACAAGTTTTCATGTAAAATTAAGAAAATACTTCACTGTAAAAAGGTGAAGTACTGCATTACTAGAATAGTGTCACACAACAAAATGAAGAATGAGAAATTGTGGCATGTTCCTTTAAGCTCAAGCTCTCGGGTAAATATGAACATCTACAGACTGAGGGGGTTATTCTGCATACTTTGGTGAATTCTCAGGAATGAACACATCCAGTCTGTGGTCTTATTAGTACAATTATACAACTTATGCTTTTCATTAATTGCTATAAACCTGAATAATGTTAGCTGTTTAAAAGTTACTTGTGCTTCAGTTTAAGTCAAAAGTATCTAAACTTATATCTAAGCAAATGGGAATGTCTACCAGAATTTTAGTGTTTGCTTTTTTACAAAGTTCTTGACAATAATGGATTAACAGCTGCAGAAATCTCGACAGCTGGGAGCAACTATGCCTTAGATCTTCATTCTACTTCCCAACTCATAATAATATATTGTCTGTTCATCAGCTAATAACTGCTAATGTAGTGGTTTTGTCATCAACTGCTTCTTCAGATTTCTGCATAAGAAGTTTTAATGTCCATTTTTAATTAAAATCTTAACATTATAAAAGTTGTTGTCAAACTCACCAAAGGTTTAAGGTTAGGTGAAACCTTCAAGAGGCTGCTGGCTTAGAATTTCAAACTAGAAAAATATTAGCTATAAAAACCCCTAGGAATTACAGCACTAGTTATATTTACATTATAGTTTCCCTTTGTGCTTGCAAGTTACTGAAGGTACACATCCTTTGGTAGTATTCTCTTAGTCTCAACCACAAAATTCATGTTCAGTACATTCACACTCCTGATTTGCTTGAGTCAGTGCAAAGGGCTCATATTCCTACATAACATTGCTACACAAGCACATCTCTTCCCCATAGACAATAAAAATACTGATGACTGACTTTTCAGTGAGTAGTTTTGGAACTGATATTTAAGAATCCTAAAGAAAGAGTCTGTCACACAATTTTTAAGTCTAAAGAGGGACTACTACAGCAATTGATAATAACTCCCAGCCACAAGCACTGCTCCTTTATTACTTCAGGCCCAGTTTTGTAGACATACAGGTAAATCAAAATGCATCTAAAATTGGTCTTATACAGGCATAAAGAAGTATGAACATTGTTACATGTACTAACTACAACACAAAAGCCACCAGAACATCAAACACTGAACTGATGCTTCTAATTTAACCTTACATGTAAACACAGCTTACATGTAAGTGAATGTTTGTTCTTACAATGCTCTTCCAAAACTGCATGACAATACTGCAAGACTCCTCCTAAAAAAACCCTAATTACTTGCAGTTTTGCCTATGCCAAGTGGAAGACACAAAGTAGAATATGGGAGAGACACTCTACTTGTTCCCACATTGTACATCTGTAAGAAGCCACATACCTTGGTCAGTGACAACCAACCCATTAATGCTTGTTCAGCTGGTGAAGGTATAAACTTTTCATGAAGCTGTAAAGCTATCAGAAGTTGACTCAAAATAATTATAACTGTTGTCTATTCACCATTACTGTCAAACATGAACCAAGTAAGGATTTATGGGTTTGAGACTTAAAGAAGTAATGTATGGCATATTAAGAACTTAATGTACCACTATCAGAATAAAGTCTCAGTAATTTATTTTTTATACTGGCCAATTTAATATCAATCTGTTGACAAAGTTATGCTGATACTAGGAGGTCGCTGCTGATTAGGTTGTTTGCTTAAAAGAGGAAGATCTGCTCTTTCTGTTCCATATATCAATTTTTCCTCCTGAAGACTGCAAGCTGAAAACCTGTTCGCCTCTGTACCAGAGACACCACCACGATTATTTGGAACTGGGACACCACTGACCTGTTCAAAGGATTTACTAAACACAGTAGTGGTTGTTCTGGCCAGGCTGTGGCTGCCAGGCTTAGGCAGGGACTGGCTGGTTGTCAGTGTCAGTCTCTTCAGAGAGACAAGCTCTAGATTCTCACTCATGGCTCTCTGAGTTTGTTTTCGTGATAAATGCTCTCTGCAGGTTTCCCCTTCTTTTTCTTTTCCTCCAGGTTTGCTTCCTCCAGACCTTCGTTGGCTCTTCCCTAAGAGGTTCTTGCTGCTCATGGTGCTGCTGTTGGATAGGGCAGACTGACTTGCACCAGAAGTAGCCCTAGAGTAAAACTCTTCATCGGTTTCAGATACTTCTATCAGTTCTTCTTCAATTGCTAAATCAGAATTATCTGCACGGTAGAAACAGAAATAAAAAATTAGCAATTGACTGTCTCACATTCATTGATTTTATGTATTTTTCAATTTTGATATTTATAAGCATGAAGCCATAAAGCAGTAGAACGGAGAACAGAAGACAACGCTTACCTATTCCATGACATTCTGGAATTAAGGTTCATTAGGATATTACAGCAAGTAATGCCGCATTAACTACATCAAAAGCATGCCCCCAATCTCATTTTGATGTGATTTTGAAGGAAACAAAAAAAAAAAACACGCAGTCTTGTTAATTCATGCAGGAAATTAGTGTAAATCTTATTTTGAGCAAGTGATCCACTACAGGATTTGGCAAAGCTTGTTAATTACAGAGGTACATGATCAATGCCCCAGGACACCCAATATGGCACCTGCACATTTAGCAACCCAAGAATGCTTTAGGACTGAAAGGTCACTTTCTGCATCACAGGTCTGGTGGTAAGAGTTGGAAACTCAAACACAACATGAGATCTCCAGTATATTGTGAAAGGTAGAATTTGGGAAATCTGAGTTACATAGCAAGATACTTTTAACATCCACTTTGATGGGTTTTTCATACCACTGATCACTGGATCTTGTAAACTCACATAAATATGCTTAATAAACTCAAAGGTATGTTGAGTCTTGGTGTATTTTCTCCAGATTAAATATATCTACTTGTAAGTATGTCATCATTGTCTGTGGCACAGACAAAAAGCTGTGTGCAATACATGCAACTGTGTTATTACACATGCAAATATTAACTGCATACTTTAATTCTTGAAACATGCAGCAGTGACCCTTTCAATCAACAGCGGTACCTTCGAGTGCAGCTACAAGTGCTCTGCTAAAACTGCACTCTGCCAGATGAGTTTATTCCATCCTCCATCATTTTTCTTACAGATTTTTGCCTCCTGATTTCTGGCATGCTTTTGCTGTCAGTTCTAGGATCTGTAGCTGTTTCCTGTACTCCCTGTAAATGCTGAACATCATTCTCTGCTAGAGCTCTGCTCTTTTCCCCATTCCCGGTCCTCTCTCCAGCCACACTTGTGACACTAATCTCAGGTATGATAAAGTTGCCCAATTCAGTAGCATCATTACCATTCTCTGGTTGCTCTAGAATTAAAGATGGATAAGAAAAAAAAAAAACAAAAACAAAACAACAAAAGATGTCTGAAACAAAATATGAAACAAAAGCCAATAGATACAGATGATTTAAGCATTATAAATTAAAGCAGATGTACACATATTAACCTCTTGTTAATTAGCAACATTAGCAAGTATGGAATTTTGCTTTATTTCTAAAATGGCTGTCTTCAATCTTCCAGTTATTGGCCTACACCACATACTGGAAAGGCCATCTTTCAAAACTGAAATTTCTAAGGATCATGAAACAGGTTATCAGAAACCAAGTAACAGTTCATAATTCTCTTTTATTACTATATTCTCTGTATCACCATGCTAGAGTGAAACTTACTTTTACAAAGAAATGGCATATCAACTTCATATATCATCATTCAAGACTAGAAATTCTACATATACAATGTCATGATGTTGTATCTTGGTCAGCTTGAAAAGTAACAGTGAAACAACAAAGCCAACTCAAGCACACTTTGATTTCCATTTTCTTCCTTCATTTCAAGCAACTGTTTCCAACCAGAAAGATATTTCTGGATACCCCAGAAAAACTAGTGGAGAAGAGTGCTGTGGCACAGAAACTTGACAAGATTAAAAATGCACTAAAAGCACAGCTCAGAATAAAGCTCAAGTCCTGTTTTATTTGTAACACAACTCTTTCAGACCAGAGGATTAAGTAAGGGCCACCCAGACTATACTGCACAGGTCTGCTCCTGCACATGACAGAAGCACACTGAACTGACAGTATGAAGTCCAAAACCAGAGGAATTCACAATGAGATGATTTTTCACAGTGGCAGCTCTAATGCTCTTTAATTCAATGGGATCCCCGCTTCCTCCTGTCCCCTCACTGAAGAGTCTTGTGCAAGCACAGGGTACTTCTAGGTCAAGTGGCTCCAGCACTGGGCTCTTCACTACCATTGGTGCTGTCTGATCACAACTCAGCTGGAAGGTTATTCTGGCAGGGATGGACATCAGTGTCCCCTGGGCTAAGAGTTATCCCTTATTCTACCTGAAAATTCTAATCACCCTAAGTCTTTCTAACTAATCCATGACCAGTCAAAGTATTTACTTAACAAGCTGCACCATCCAAATGAAATGGCATTAATAACCGATGCTATTCCTCACTAAATTCCTGGTATTTGGGAGGAAACTCAAAAAGAACCATTGACTTGTAACAGCACTTTCTGCAAAAGCCTTCTATTTTTAGAAGCAAAGGTGACAAAGAGCACCATGAACTGCAATAGTAATAATAATAAATAAGCAATTGTTATAATGATACCACCATCAAAACTAGCCTTTTTTTTTTTTTTTTTTTTTTTTGGAAAAACACAGGAGCAGAAAGGTTAGTGAGAAGACCAATGCTCTGATTGGTCTTAGTGCTCTAACTTCACTGGAGTGAGGAACTTGTGCCTCTCCAATGGCAATCTTTGAAACTCCTTCCTGCTGCCCTAGAGAGATAAAAGGACAGAAGAGAGCTGAACTGTCAGAAAAGCACTAATTATCCAACTCCAAAGAAAGAAGACTCAAAGTACACAGCCAAAATCAGAAAAACAGAGGAAGATTTATTTTTTTTTGTAAAAGATTCTGTATAAAAGCAATGCCCAGTTATTGTTATTTGGTGGTATGCACTTGTAAATGTAACATCCAGCTGTGATATCAGCACTTTACCCAATATTGCTGCATTCCCACAGCTGAGTAACCATTACTACAATGAACTGAGGAAACAAAACCTGAAAAGTTAAGAGTCATCATAATTACACCTAAAGGAAATATACCTTTCTCTGAATTTAACTGACTACAGAAGGAAACTTACTGGAAAACACGGGATACTGAGCATCTCAACTCCCATTAACACTGTCTAGCATAGCATCTACAGTCTTGGGACAGGGATAAGACTATACAATCCACACCCTTCATAGCAGCATACCCTCCTTATTATACAACTTTTAAGGACACCCAAACCGAACCTTCAGCTTCATAGTGCTTGGTGGTGAAGATAATACTGTTTTTAAGCTGGACAGCTCTGGGGGTCTAGTCTTTGAGAGACAGCCATTAATAAATACCCAGTGCACAAGGTAATGTAACACAAGAAAAAACCAAGGACACTGCTGAACAGCGTAGAGACAAAAATGAATAATTATGTCAGTGTGATCGTAAACATAGATATACCCACAGCAGTTGAATGAAAATGTATTTGGTGTCACATTTCTGAATGCTTTGAGCAGTACAACCAACCTTGAAAAATGCATTTTGTGTTTACTAACTACTAAAACTTAATTCAAGATTATAGTCTACCTTATTATGGTTGCCCAGATCATTTACCTCAGACGGCACAGGCAAACTGCCCATTCAGATTGTAATTCAATTTTAACCCCCACAAACTGAAGCTGCATGTCCTGCAAAACTGTGTTAGCATATTTAATTAGTCATAAAAGCACCAGACTTATGCTTCAAGATTAGCATTAACTTCAGACTCTTGTATACAATTATTTCAGGAATTAATATTGCTAAAAAAAAGTAAGAAAATTCTCTCCATGGAGAGAGTTCAAAGACTAACATTTCTAAACCTTGTGTACTACAAGAAAGACAGTTTCTGCAGTGAAGAAAAAAGAAATTTCTTGTCTTTCGCTATTTGATGGCTTTGTTTTTGTGTTATGTATCTTACCAACATCTGGTCAGCTCTTCTCAGTCTGTTACATCAGAGTATCTCTCCTACACACAAGAGCTAATGCTCCCCTTCAGGTGTGATAATTTATAGGCAATCCAATCCAATAGCACTAAATAATTTGTCGCTAAGTATCAGCTCACTCCATATACATTACCCATTTCTGATTAGATGGATTCATTTTGCAAATCACCCTTACCTTTAGTACCTCTGAAGTACCTGTCTGTGAAGTCCAAATTCACATTAGTAATTGAATTGAAAATGTCCTTCTAAGTAAGTGCTCCTAAATGAGCAAATTACAGGGTTAAGGAACACAATATTCAATGTTAACCTTTATTCAAAACTGACTTCAATCCAGAGTTCTAGCAAAGGCTAGCAAGATCTAGTATCTGAAAACTTTTGAAGTAAAATAAATTTTTTAAAATATAAAGAAAATAAGGCCCATGCTTCTCAGCTGTAAATGTGATTCACTGGGGTTCTTCTATTTTATTTTACACACATAATTAGTGATTGAAAATTGCTGCCTTTGCTTCCCGAAGAGATAATTTGCTTCATCAGTTCTCCTAGTTCACATAATGTGTAACAGCAAATACCTCTCAGCTGTCTCCTCTGACTTCCAAATCCATTTATACTAATTTTTATTATAATGAAAATAAAAATAACCCCCCAAATACATTTTTCCTCTTACACTGTGTGAAAGAGAGTGAATAATGGTCAAGAGGTACAAGGTTCGTCATCTAATTTCTACCAATTCCAGTATTAATTTGAATCCTAACAAGAATGTTTAAGCACAAGCCTTGTTACTTTTTCTGCATGCCAATCCTGAAGATGTATTTTGTATCTTTCTTTCCTCAGGAATTGTGTGGCACTGAATTAGGTTATTGAATTAGGTTATGAATTAGGAATTCTGAACTACAGGAGACCATCCACTTTGACTTCAGAAAGGCTGTCTGAGTCACAAACAAAAGATTTGTTAGGATTTTATCATGAGAATTTTGAGGAAATTAGCTTAAGTGCTTTATGCATGGAATATTTACCACTTAACACACTTAGCTAGATACCACAGATTCAGCTCTGGACTCTAAATTAGCCTAATGTTTGCATAGCCTTCAAATTTACAATTACTCCCACAACCTGCCACATAAACCATTCCAACCCACCTTACACCAAGTGATTTTCTTCCTCTTCATTAAATCCTGTACTGTTGAGACAAGTCCAACAGAAAGCCAAACAAAATGTTGACATGAGCTGTTTTGAAAAAGTCCTTAGTCTTTCAATCTTCATCCCTGAACACTGACGACTCACTCCTTGCTCGAGTCGCACTAACTAGATTATTGCTGTTTCTCTCAACTGGTCCTACTTTATAAGGCTCTCATAAAACACAGCATTCCACTCCACTTCTGAGTTCAACTGGTATTCTCATTTCCCTTTCACCTTACTGTTATCTGCTGCAGGGCAACTTGTCTCACACTTTCTTCCTTGAACTTCACCCAGTCACACTGCCTGCACGGAGGCAATAACTGTAAAAAATTCTCTATTTCTGTATTTGCTGAAAATTTTGCATTCTTATAAGGATGTATCCATACTCATTTTGTACCATTTCTGTCCCCTGTAAACACAAAGGGAATGTTTATTATAATACACTTTCAATTTCTCTGGATGACCTAGCACTCAGTATCCTTGATCTGTGTTACTCTCCACCATCTCATTTGAACAAGCATCAAAACCACTCAAAAAATAATAGCTAACAAAATTGCCAAGCTTTAGAGGGCATTTGTCCATTTAAAAGCTAAGATATCATACTGTTTTCTTGCATCTGGTCAATAATTCATGCTTAATAACTTTAAGGCTGAAGAAAGAAAAATAAAATGGTCCATAGCAGCCTTGAGACAACAGAAATGACCCATCTTACTAAAGACACTAATGCTTTGCTCCTCAGGTTTGTCTGTCAGTTTTAAGTAGTTTTTAATCAACTGAAATGAAATTTGGTTATTTTGCCTTTCTTCTCTGTCCTTCACCCCCTCTGGCACCTTACCATTGTAAGTTTACCACAAATGTGTTCTACCACCAAGTGTTTCTCAACACCTACCTGAATTACCTCTTGGCCAATTTATGACAAGTAACTTAGCAAGATTTTTTTGAATTGAGCTGGCCGTATCCTACAAAAGCTCACTTAGGACATATCATACAAAATCTTCAGTGAACCTTTTGAAAAAACACTCTTATCATCTACCCTCATGCTCTTAGCCTGTTACTAGGATTACAATCCCAAAAGAACAATTGCCAATTCTGATTGCTGGTCCAGTGGCTCTTCCCTCATCTGAAGATGGCAAAGATGGTGAAACACATTAAGATTCACACAATCTCTTGTTGGTACTTCTACTTCTGCAGTATATTCAGCACCATTTTTTCCCCACTTTTCAGCCCAGACTTGTGCTCTGCTTTGTGGAAGCCCTTATACTAGTTTCCCCAAATATACAGGCTTTGGCTGGAACAGAGACAATTTTCTCCACAGTAGCTGGTATGGGGCTGTGTTTTGGATTAGGGGTGGAAATGGTGTTGATATTTTATTGATAGAGGGGAATTTTTGTTATTGCTGAGCAGTGCTTGCACAGATGCAAGGCCTTTTCTGTTCCTCACCCCACCAAGTGAGCAGGCTGGGGGTGCACAAAAAGCTGGGAGGGGACACAGCTGGGACAGCTGCCCCCACCTGACCCACAGGGTATCTCAGACCATGTAACATCGTACTCAGTATATAAAGTTGGGGGAAGAAGAAGGAAGAGGGGGGATATTTGGTGTTTGTCCTCCCAGGTAACTGTTAGGCGTGATGGAGCTCTGCTTTCCTGGGCATGGCTGAACTCCTGCCTGCCCAGGGGGAGTGGTGCATGAATTCCCTGTTTTGCTTTGCTCACAGGCACAAGCAAAAATTTGATTTAATCTCATTAACTGGATTTATTTCAACAAGATTTCTCACTTTTTCTCTTCCAGTTCTCTCCCCCATCCCATTGTGGGGAGTGCATAAGCAGCTGTACAGGGCTTACTTGTTGTGTGGGCTTAAACCACAACACCAAAACAAAGTAGTTTATCCCTCTATCCTTATATCCAATTCTTATTTAAGTACTTTAAAACAGATGAGGTTCTGTGGTAAAGTTGTTAAATACGTATTTTGCTTCAGAAAAAACTATAAACTAGTTTTCAAGAGGAAGCAGGAACATCATTTTCTAAGGGAGCAGTAATTGTGTACATGTCCCTTTAACAAAAACCGTTTGTGTGTGCTGTGGGTTTTTTTAAAACATGGTTAAGGAAATAAAGAATATATTTCATCTGAATTGTGTTGAAAAACCCATCCATCAGTCAAGAAAATAAAAACCTCCAAATTGCTGCTTGCCTATAAGCAATAAATATGTGAAATAATAAAATTCTCAATATTATTTTAAAAACGTGGGAAAAGTTAAGAATTCATTGCAAAATGTGTTTCTTACCATGCCTTTTCCATCTATGCCCTCTTATAGACATGCTAGTCACAGCATTTCTTGATATTCTGGATGAAGTAGGTGTAATTTCAAATTGAATGCATCTTGCACCTTCTCTATTAGATATTATGGCACCCTGAGGCAGTGAAGCTTTTATTGCATTAGCAACCTAGAACAGAAGAGATGCACTTAAGTTCTTATGAGAAAGGTCCAAATTTTAGAAGAATTCTGTCAGGGTTTCTCACTATTTCAAGAAGAATACTACATACAGTTCCAATTTCTGGTCACCCTTTTGCATGGTATATAAAGAATCTTGGTTACAATTAGCTCTCAGAACTTACACTTGCCCCTTTCTTAATAGAAAGTTTCCAGTTTCAAGACGTGACTACTGCTTGAAGGTTCTGCTGCACTATTGTCTTAGTTCTGAAGACTTGGAAGTGCTCTACTGAAAACAGCTCGGTCACAAGGAAACATGCCACCACGACTAAGTGCAGTGAAAAGCCCTGTGTAGTGTGCATTTACAGATTGAGCTGTTTGCACGAGCTCACAACACAGACTGGGGTTCCTGGTATCATCTTGTATCATGCATGCTCACAGCAAAGACTTCCCAGGCTAAAAATTCTACTCAACAAACTGCTGAAATAAAATACCTACCAGCAGAGGTTCTGGATACAGCTCAAGCTGTGCTCTATACAAAACGTCATCCATAGCTTTTCGAGCCACATCCCACTCTCCATTATAACTGCAAAAGTAAAATCATGTGTAATAATAAGCACTTATGTCGACAGATGAACCTTCTTGGTCACACAACCTTCACAGCTCTGGTGTTCCTTGAGAGTTCAGCTTAGAGGATTGGAACTACTTGTGTTTGTTAGCAGTAAGCCTGCTAATTAGAGAACTTTGAAGTAGCATCTATGGAGACAAAGTTTTATTTTCATTGGCCACCCCAAGCAATCTAAAAATTGTATTATTAGCTGTTGATCAGCTAGTCACAAAATACTCTGAAATACAAATGGGATGTTTTAATATTGCTCCACCTTTTGAGTATTTGTGTATTACTAGTCTCCAATTATTTCAGCTACTAAGTAAGCCTCACACATTAACATGACTAACAAAGGGTAGATAACACCAGCATACAGAGAAAAAACATAACCTCTTTTCCTTAACTAGACTGATGCTAAAACTAACCATGCAAAAATGTGAACAGCAGACAATGGCTGGAAAAGGCTTTTTACAGTATTTTCTTCCCACCAGCAGTTACACCTATCAAGTGCTGCTCCAGACGTCTTTCTCCAGTATGACACAGGGGTAACTTCATCCAGATATTTGGAAAACATCTCTTCCCATGGACCTTATTGCTAGACACAACATCTGCCCATAGGAAAACATAATGACTCCAAGGTAGCATGTCTGAACAAGTACACAAATTAGGCTGGCATTTCTCTGTTTGTTTCCATATTAGAAAAAAAACAACTTACAAGGAAAAATAGATCCCTGTTAGCATTTGCACCATGAACTCAGATGAAACTGGAATCCTACTGTTGACTCCCTTGTACTTTCTCACTTGTTGGCGAGGATATCCACAGACACAAATTCTAAAGAAATCATACACTTGTCATTAGTAAATAATGTGGAATCACCTTTGTGGTTTATATACCTTCAATACTTCACCAGTACTGATCCGTTTTTAGATGCCCCAAGTTACTTCTAAAAATTCAAGAATGACATACAAGACAACTTTCTTATGAAGAGAGACTTAGTAACTGCTCAAATGCAAAATATCTGTATTTTTTAAAATTTTTTAATCTGCATTTTTTTAATCTGTAAAGTATTTTGTGCTGTAATTTTCACATTTACAACCCATGTTTGTAACTTAAGGAAGTGATAAAAAATGAATTAGCCTTACTAGAAGAAAACCCCCTAAATTCCACACTGCTCAAACCAATTAAAAGAGTGATTCTGTATCTCCAAATAGCAGAATATAGATTCCACCACATTCAAATAGGACACTGAAAGATATTCCGGGCTTCTGACACATATTCCCCATATTCTAACATGCTGTCTATTCCAAAATGCTGTCAGGGTAAGATTTTCAATAAGCAGAGAAACATGAATGACAAAGCCAGTCAGGAACAAAAAATAATGAAAGAAATTAAACTGTATAGCATTAAATCAGTATCCAAACATTCAACATCTTGAAGTAGAAAGACTTGCTTGCATCTGCTGGTAACTTGCTTGGGGTTTTTTGGGATGCTTGAAAAATTCCAAATACAATCAAAACCCAATCAAGCAGAATAAGCAACATCAGTCTCCTTTCCACAATCCTTAGCTTCTAAGTATTTTTTACCTCGTATTTCAGAGCATTTTATATAACAAAGATCTTGTAATTACTCTTATAAATATTGCCAAGTACTTCAAACTCCTAAGTCTCTTGCCTCCTTTGAAGAGAAGGAAATCTCACAGGCACCCATTATAATGCTTTAGTTGAGAGAGAAGTCTAGGAGCTATCCTAGGAAAAAGTTGCTGCAGTTGGCTTCTCAGACTCTTGGGCTTCCTGAGTTAAGGAGAGCATTCTAATTTTTCCCTTAACATTCCACTTTTGAAAATCCAGAGACAAACATGTTTACTACCCATTTCTCTTCTTTGAGAAAAGATATTGATCAAAAAATAGACACTGTAATTAAAGCTGAGCTAGGCTTTTTCTGTTTTGTTTTGAGGTCAGGAGGGGTGTGTTGGCAGTATTGTTTTGGCTTTTGAAGCAACAGCTGATTTTGGAAATACTCAACGTATCCATAAAAATGAATGTATTTCTAGTTCCAAAACCTACTATAATTACAAGAAAGTTTCAACCTGCACAGCATCTGAATTTATTTAGCAAACCTGCAATGCAAAATATACCACACATCAGAAACACACTTCTGGTTCTCTTTAGTTAACACAAATACAACTACTGTTATTAAAAAGAAACAGTTCCCTTTGACTTCTCCTCTTAAAGGAGAAGCTTAACCTGCATATAAGCCAGGTTATTGTTCCCCATTTTGAGATCTCAACCCAAAGTTATGGAAGATATATTTAAAAAGCAAATAATGCAGCTGTAAACACCTATGAGAAAAAGTCAAGTTTAAAAGCAGCCTTTGGGAACTCAAAGCTTGTTTTTATTAAAAAAAAACCAAACCTGACTGCATTTCAAGCTGGAAATGCCTTTTTAAGAGTAAACAACCTACAGAAATTACCTTGAACAAATTTGACACAATGACTGAAGAGACATTGCAGGCATGTAGGTTAAGGCAGCGTTGTAACAGCGCAGAAGGAAAGTCAGCACTTCAAACCTGGGATTTGAAAGAAACATTGGAATTCCATTACCAACTTTATTTTTTGAAAGAAAACAAATTTACAGGGAAATTTAAGAGTCATTTGAACAGTTCTGGCATTGTATATCAATACAATCAACAACTGAGTAAGCTTTTCCTCTACACGTAGTAACGTGCCCTGCTGATCTTTCCTCATCAACATTTACACATGTTTAGAAACAAAAAAGCACATGACGAAACACAACATACACCCATCCTCCTTCAGTCTGCAACTATACAAAAAATTAGAAGCTCAGATCCATTATGGACTCTCAAGCAAAATCCCATTATACAATTTCACCTGTTCTGGGCTGTCAGCATCTCCCTCTGAGGATGAGGTCCACTGTACACAACCCTGGACAAACCATGCTGTGACAAAGCTCCTTCAGTGAGAGCCATGGAGCCAATGCTGGAAGGCTAAAGGAAAAAGGGGTCATTCAGAGCATGTCCACCCCAAATCTTGCTCTAATGCAAGTTAAAATAGACAACAATAAGCATCACCATATTTATATATAAATTTTCAACAGGCTTAATGTTATCTGACTGTTTAGATGTTACCTGTTCGTTTTGCACCAGATAAGGTATATGGTTTCAGAAAATAAAAAAGACATAGTTGCTGCATGGGTATTATGCCATTATGACTATTCTACCTTGAAAAGGTCTCAGAGACCAGTTAGCAGCACTCAGAAATCTCAGAAGTACGCTCCTATGTCATCATACAATATATTAACACTACTTTTCACCTATGTTCTTAACAAACAGGCCCCCATAGCATACTGCCCTTCTCAATCAGGAATTTCACTCTGTAGGTGTGAAACTTACTTCATGATAGATCGAAGGTTTGGACAAAGATGGAATTGTGAAACTCAGCACTTTGCTATGTCCCTCTTTGTCAACTATCTCCTGAAAAATACAGAAGATATCAATGGTTACACTGTACTACAGAAAACAAACATCCTAAAATGTTAAATACTATTTATTATAGGGAGAGATAGGGATACTATAACAATCCAAGCTACAAGCTAGAAATTATCTCTCTATTTACTTTCTATCACAGCACATTTTGTTTGTTTGTGAAAACTCTTCAAATAACTTAGCCAAGGGCACATCCATTTGCATGCATAATCCACCTTAAAAACATTAACAGGACACATCATGTTTAAAACATTATCTTTTTTCAATTATACACTATTTGCTAATTGTGAAGCTACTTTCCTGAAAGATACCACCACAGCAGTAGCTGACAGACTTCTTGTTCCTATAAGTTAGCAGAAGACTAATGGGTAAGGCAAAACAAGATGTGGTTTTGTACCACAGAAGAGCACTGGAGTATTTAAAATAATAAATTTTTAAAGATCCAAAGCAGACCTGGCTGAAACAAGCACCACACACTAGATTTTACTTTCCTCTTCTCTGAATTTCAGTAGCTGATTTCATGTATCCAGCAGCAGTAATTAGACAGAAGTTTCAGTGTCTCCTAACACCCATGCGTTGGAAGGCTGAAGGTCTAACTTCACATAGTAATTATTAAAACTCCTGTCTTAAAATAAAATATAAAGCAGTAAAGGAAGACTGAAAAAGATCAAAAGGGCACACAGAGCTGCTCCTTCTGAAAAGCTGCACAGCTCTTCTACTCTCCAAATAAACCCCTGACACTTGAATTTTTAATATAGCCCCTGCATCAGTGTGGAAAACACGTTCCTCAATATATCAGGAGAAAGAAAATGGCTACATCCAGACTTCTAAATTCTAAAAATATTAATATTTGAATTCTTCATTATAATCAGATTTGTGATTACGTTTCAGGAGTACATTTCAAGATCTAAAGTGTATTAAAAAAAATCCTGATAACTACAGCTAGGAAAGCAAAAACTTTCAACTGCATGCACTACCACTGTACATCCCTAAGCTGAAGGTAGAACAAACCAGTTCATGGTCTCAGGGTCCAGCCACAATAATTCCACACCCCTCACAATGTAGCAATTTTTAAATTATTCTGAATAATATTTTTCTTTTTCCTTCAGTAAAAAACTGCAGGACTCTACTGAACATGTTCAGCTTTCAAGAGTCCACTGTACATATTTACACAGGAATTACTATTTATATTAGGCTTTGTACATCCTCTTGGTTTTGAAAACATAAAATCGTTGGTTGAAGAGAAAATAAGTACCTAAGCAGATCACCTACTATCTTTTCAGCCTGCATACTAAAGAATAGTATCATCTTGATTGTTTCAGTTATAAATTTTATGCAACACCAGCAGCAGGGAAGAAGTCAGCTTGAGTACCCTGGCACTGTTTAACCATAAGCAGTCCTTATGCCTTAAAGCAAAATGGGGAAAAAAGTTCCCAAAAGTCATGCTGATCTACAGCTTCCTAGAGAAGCTGGCTGTGAAATTCTTATGACCCCAGGCAGCTGAAGACAGAAAGCCAAGTTACTAATTGAGAAAGAAACTGTTCACAGCTAAGAGAGGATGTTACCAGACTGGTTTCATGCTTAACTGTAAATGTAATCTCTTCTGGGAGAAGAACAAGTGATTACAGCCACATCTATGAACCACTTGAAATTACTTCATCATGGATATAAAGGAGTGAATTGCCTTAAGGCTTAAGATAAGACTAAATGCTTTTCAGGAATGTTCTTGTCAGATACAACTAAGCATACAGAAAAGGCAGGAAGCCCGTAGTCTGCCTCAAGAGGAGTGGAACATAAGGGCTCAGGTCTTTTAAATTAGACTCCTGGGTGAAAAAGACATTTTCACTTCCTTGGTGAAGACACCTGTGATTATCTCTAGGAGATGGATAGCAGCTGCCTTCTCCAGATTTTCAGAATGAAGAGACTTGAAGTTTCACGTCACAAAAAGCCTTTCTAAAACAACCAAAACAAACTACACAGACAAGAATCCAAACAGCCATAATAAAACACTAAATATTTTTAAATAGCCATAAAAGGACTAAAATATGGTGCTTTTAAGGGTTCCTTATTAATTCTGTTCTTCAAAGCATAGATGTAGCAACAAACAGGATATTTTCATTAAAAGAATTTTTTAAATGTCAAGGTTATTTCAAAATGGATACCTTTCATTTCTCAAAGCTAAGCATGGTGTTCAGCAGCCAAGTATTAGTTGAAAGTAATTTTTTTGTGATTTTAGTCCAGATAGTCAAAATACCCCAGAAAATACAGGCAATCATTTCAAAAGCAGTGCCTTGCAAAGTTCTCAAGCAGAATGTGAGTTTAATCACCATACCAAGAAATAAGTAACAAAAATTAAAGAACCACAGAAAGAGCAGAGAAAATATTGACCAAAGAATGAAAGTTCATGTTGCAGGCTTCTGACATACATCAGTTTGAAGAGTTGAGACTAAAATAATAATTTCAATTCTAAGACAAAATGTTGAAATACAAACCAAGTTATAAACTCCTAGGAGAAGAGCCTCTATGCATCCACTGCTCTGCAAATCTCTGCTGACTGAGACAGCAAGGTAGCACCACATCAATTCTGGCAGAAACTGCAGCGTAAACCGAAGCAATTCTTCCTCACCACTGCGATAGAACTCAAAGAGCTGATGGCAAACTGGCTCCAGAAGCTGAAATACAATTAACAATCAAGAATGAATAAAACATTACAAAAATCTGCAACTTTGTCCAGATCAATCCTTTAGCCAAAACTGTAAACTGATAAAAATGACATTTTAGTTACTAGGGCATAACTGATACAGTAACTGCCCAAGTCACACACTTTCATGCCTATAATATACTTTCGGATTATAAAAGTAGAGCCATTCATCCCACGTGAATAAAAAAATTTCAGTGTCTGCTTTGCCTCATTTTTGGCTCACTTCCTCCAGTCTCAAAGGCAAAAAAATTGAGGTAGTTATCACATAACTCATACCTCTGAATATATCTGTAATACACAGGCAAAGTACCTGAAGAAAAGGTCTTGTTATTTTACAACTTCAACAGCATACAAAAAATTAAACTAGAAGCTTTACTCACCTAGTGAGAAGGAGCTCTACACCACTTAAATTCCAAGCATTACAAAAACTCAGCACACAATAGAATTAGTTTATTTTCCCACTCTCATTAAAATCTTCTAGAAGCTTCAATGTATTTATACATTTGAAACAGAAATGGGAAGCCTCAATAGTAATTTTAGAATCAAATTCGTTAAGCTGATACAAATGGATGTAAAACACTGAACTGGAAGTAATACACTGAGCTAGATCAAGTTAAAAAAAGATTTAATAACAATTAAGCTATCAGCCTGCACTGTGTTCCTGGATTTAATGTGCCTTCTTGTGCTACCACCTATCTTTGATATAAGGATGAAACACTGTGTTAACCACCATGTGTCAGTGTAGGGAAATAAGGAGATTTCTTAATTTTCTCCAATTAGAAAATATTGTCAAAAACAGCAGGCACTTTCAAAGCCAGCTGAGCTACTAAATTCAGGTCTGTAATTTGTCTAGATCACAACTTTAGTTTTAGTAGACTAACTTTTCAGAAAAATAAGAAAGCCAGTTCTATATTCATCCCTTTACTGAAGCAAAGGCAAAATCACCGGGGAGACCATGCTAGAAAAATAGCTGCTTTCTTTCCTAAGCTTTTCCTCCATGAAAAAAAGTCAAGTCAACATTTCTTACCTCCCAAAGTTACTTCTGAAACTGAATGATCTTAGCAGATTTGAGTTCTTTTTTAAGAAGTAATCTGGGACAATCTGATCCATTCTAAAAAAGAGGAGCTTTCAGCTTCTGAGGTATATAGCTTCACTGTGGAAAAATCATCCCTGAAAAATCTACAGTAAAGGCAAAAAAGCCACACCAAGCTAAACTAGTCATCAGTTTTAAGAGTACAGCAAAGATCCTTCTAGAAAACTTTACCAGCAGAACTGTGCCCATTTTCAGCTTACATTTTGCACACAATTTGCATCCTTCCCATAAAGAAGTATCAGTTCTGAATGATGCGCTTGAACTTTAAAAGGCACATAAGCAGCTGTGACAGGTATCCATGTTTACATCGTTATCTCACTTGAGACAGCTTTGTATCAGCACATTTAAATGTATAATCGGTACAATAGCAGATTTTCTTCCTCAAAATGCCACCACATGCTACAACCTGATATCAAAACGCACTAATGACGGTTGCTGTTTCAAGATATCATTTTGAGCTAAACAGTTCTAAAAGAACTTGACTGAGACATCTTTTACTGCTGGAACAGAAGAATGTCCAAGCAATTTCATCTCTCTTCCTTTTAAGCTGCACCCAAGTGTGTTAGACACTCCAAACACTTGCTATTTCCTAATGCAAAAGCCTGATTGGCTCCTATCTAAAAAAAGAGCAAGAGTGTTTTAAGTAAAAAGCAAAAAGTCTTCGATCTTTGAAAAAAATCCTGTCACATATTTATTTAATTCTTTTTTACCACTGGAAGTCTCTAAGTCCCTTAAATCTTCACATGTTCTGGACTCTCCTTTCATTGAATTACATTTTTCACCTAGAAGTGGCCCTCAAAAGTAACTAACCAAGTCTTTACTAATACAGCTATGAAGCAGATTTTAAACAAGTAGTTCATTTATCTTACAAATGGCTAATTAATTTTTTGGAAAAGCAAACCAAAACAACCAATATGAAAAGCAACCATGCACCAGCAGGAAAATGCAGTTACAGACGAAAATACCCATTATTACGCTTCAAATGCTTAAAAAACTCCTCATCAATCCCGCAAAACAAGATTAATCACAATTTTACAGTACTGATAATTATTATAAGATATATATATTCAAAGCTGTACAAATAAGGTTGTTTGTCCATTTTTTAACTCAGTGGTTTTGTAGTGTTCATCATTAATCCTTCCCCCCCTTTGCATTACACCCATAAGATAAGAGTGGACAGTATAGGCCCTCCACAGTGCAGCAAGATGGCATTAAACAATGCAGCTAACAGATCTCAAATAGCAGTTAAAAGACATTAATTTTCTTTTTAACTGCTGGTTTGTAATTATTTTCACAATGTGGAAAGCTACAAGTAGCCTGTTCCACAAACTGACAGCTACTTGGAGAACAGTCCAAAAAAGATTTTGGGACTTTTTCTCAAGACAGCACAACACTCAGTGTCAACACTAGCTTTTCATTTCAATTCAAAGTCTCACTAATAGGGAAATCTTCAATACCTTGCCCTTGCAATTATCCCAACAACCTTTTCAAGCAGAAGCTGCAGCAGCAACCTGCTACTAAGGCCCCTGAAAAATCTAATGATAGTCAGAAGTAGTAAGAAATCAAAGAACATATGAAAGTATTAATTAGGCTATCAACAGGGAGACTCATCAGATTAATTTACATTTTGACATGAATTCTGAGGACCAGACAGGCTTGACTCAGTCGTTGGAATGACTCACAATGCCTTTCTGAGCAGCAAATTAAAATCACATTTGTTCTTTGCTGGACAACCTGGGAGTTTCACTACTAGCATTCTCTCTAAAAGCATATGTACTGAAAGCATTTTATCCTCTAACCTTTAGTACTGGCATAATCTCAAACTTTGGGAAGATGCCTTATTTCTGGGTCTTTTCAGAAGAATTAAGTATTTGGTGCAATTTTAAAATAATGTACAAAAGGATTTCTGGATGGTAGAAAGCAGTTAACAACACATTATTAAACCCAGATCAGGATGTTCTGAACGTACCTGGACATTGTAAAGCATAGGCAGCCATGGGATACAGAACTTTCTTAGTACAGGTACTGACAAAACCTATCCCCTGTCCCCACGATTTTTTTCATATTTTGCCCTCACTTCAGTAAGGGTATATATCCATGTCTTTGCATCATATACATTTCAAACAACAAAAAAACTAAAATCTAAGCAACAATTTAAAAAGGATGGCTAACCTATGTAACTTTGTTCTCCTGCACTGCAATGGACAAGCTTCCAACACTAAGAGATCCACATTCAAGTGATAATTACAGGAAGAGTTCTGTCAGACACAAACATCTTTTCAATCCCCTAGTGCATTTCTCAATTCTTCATCCAAATCCTGAAACCCATGAATGTGACCTAAGGCTTAGCTATGACCAATAGGTTACAAAACCTAATTTTTTTTTCCCACGTCATTGCTAAGAACAAACTTTTTGAAGGACACTCTTCATCAATTAACTAACATGCAAGGTCTTGGTTTCGTTCTGACAATGTTATGCCAGACAAAAAGTTTTGGGTGAGAGATCCAAAATACTCACTTCACTCTGTGGCTCCTGAATTACTCTGTAAAGAGATGAAATCAAAGCAGTCTTGTCTTTCAAGCTGGTAGCATAGCTGGATATGGATGTTTCTGGCAGCGTCTGAAATAAAGATTTTATAAACAATTTCTGTCATTAAAATATAAGAGCTATTTCAACAACAATTTTCCATCACAAGTCACTATTTCTCAGAGTTTACTATAAACTAAAGCTTTTTTCACAAAGAAATCCTCACATTTTCTGTTGCCAGAAGACACGCTGCACTCTATCAGTTTGCAATTCCATACAGAATGTAACAACAGTGGATGGGAAATTGATAAAAAAATAGTTACAAAAATGCAACCACCACTGAAATTTCACTGAGATGTGAAAACTTTTACACTTTTCAGATCCATACTTCAAGGAGTTCTCCAGACCAACTGTACACAAGTAGTGAACATTATTACCAGATACAGTATTCCGGAAAAAGACAAATTTCAGCTGATGGAAGTTCCAGCTCTTCTCTAACACTAAACGTTTTCTGTCGGTACTAAAGAAGGTAAAAATCTAACCTTTTTAACAACCCCTTAGAAGATGTAATAAGTACATGTACTTAAGTCTTAGAGAAATTATTATCTCCAGTCCTTCAAAGGACTCCACTCTACAGACAGGAAAACGTATCTCCAGTGTATCTAAGCAGATCAGGAGCAAAACCTAGTCACATCTGATACTCAAACCAATAAAATCATTCACCTATGATACACATTTTCACTGCTCTCTGTCACAAAGTATGCCACCCCAAAGAGGCAAGGAAAAAAAAATCCTTTCAAGCAGACATTTGCATTTATCTCATGATCTCAGCAAAACCCAAGGTTACTATCTTTCATTTTCTACAGGATGCAAGCACTCCTGAATACTTCACCAGCAGTGATTCAAATATTCTGGCTAAAAATCAGAGTGTATTACCTTGAACTCTGATAACCACTCCTCCACAACCCCAGTATCCACAGCTAACATCTTCCAACATCTGCTTCAAAACCTTCAGCCTGAAAGAATAAGTAAACACAGTTCGTGAATACTCCAGTCACCACATTAAGCAGATGATGTAAATTAAGTCTCTGTGAATATTGAAAGAATCTTATCATGATTTTCCTTGTTAACATTTTGCATGCTGACATTACTTTGAACTTTTATTGTACCTCACTTATGAATGCTGCTGGAAGCATTAAACACAGGAGTCTTCACATACAGCAGTTTAATAAATTCCAACTATGCACTGTGTGGGAAGTAAGCCAAAGATTTGCAGAAATGGCATTCTGAAAACAGAAAATATTACCTCCTAAATTTCAATTTCTTTTTCAGCTTACAAAACTCACAAGGAAACTGCATGGACTCACTGAAGAGAAACGACTGTTCAGGTTTTTGCTAGTAAGTGCTATTCCCAGCTTGGAAAAGGTCACTGAAATAAAGGCAGATGGAAAACCTTTCGGTCCTCCCCCTCCATGGCAACTGCAAGACAATGAGCCTGCTGCCTCAGCATGGAGCCTAAGACAGACTCCCCAGCCCAACATTCTGCCCAGTCTCGGACAGAGAGAGGTCGTCAGCAGTAGGACTTGAACATGGGAGATGCAGAGTGGCTACTGAAATTAATTTCTGACTTCTCTTCAGTTTTGAAAAACCATTTAAAAACAACTGTCCCTTGGAACAGCTCATTCTGACACCAAAGACCAATATAACAAACAAAAGACCAATATATCATTAAGATCTAGAACTACTAAAAGTTAAAAAAGCACACTGTTAGCTTATCCAAATTGTGCCCGTGGATTTCAACCACTGACAAAATTAAACACCCATCTGAGGAAAAAATTAACACTGTATTTGTGAAATGCTGAGTCATGGGAGATACCCCATCAAGTTTTACTTTGCCAGTTTAAAATTAGTTTTGAAGTATTGATATCCAAGTATGGGGTTGGTCCATGAACGACAAGCAAGGAAAAGATGGGAGATAGCACTTTTTATAACACAAACACAAATATTTTGAAATCCAGACTGTAGTACAGCAGTATATAGTATATATATACAATATATAGTGTGTATATATATATATAGTATATATAGTATATAGTGTGTGTATATATATACTGTATATAGTGTATATAATATATACAATATATTTTAAGAAGCCTAAAGTGAGAAGAACCAGATATGGTAATAGCAAAAGCTCACTATAACAAAAGCAAGGAGAGTGGGGAAAGCCCAGACTTAAATAAGGCTTTAAGGAGTGACCAAGATATTTCAACACAGCATAGACAAGGTTGTGAGGAAATTACTATTCAGACAAGAATGGCAAAAAGAATAAAATTCAACAGGCTGTCCACCAATTTAATTTTCAGAATAATTTTAATACACAATAAAAACATATGGCAACGAGAGACTTCTGTGCCCCCCCCTCACTTGCATGATCATTAAATAATAGACCAGGATTGGTGAAACCACGGGGAAGCAGCTGTGGTAAAGCCCTCTCACAACCCTAGAAAGACACCCAAGTCAGCACAAAGCTTACAAAACACTGTCTTTGGAAGATGAAAGGACAGCAGGGAAGGGCCAAGGAAACATAAGCATTTAATTTTTGGATACCAGACCACTGCCATGGCTGGAATATGGGCTCTTCAAGGACTGTGAGGGGCGAAAGCTGCCCTTTATTTGGGAGAGCTTTATTTGGGACACATGGAGCTCAGCCCTGCTGTGGACAATGAGACAGCTGGGAGCTTACGGGTCACAGGTGAGAGGGCAGAACAACATGTGTGACACCATGGCAGGTGTTTGCTGCTCACCACCTGAGCGAGACAAAACACAGGAAGCCCTCTTCATATACAGCAGGGGAAGTCTTGCATGAACAGGCACCTGGTCCTCACACAGAACATGAACCACCCTCCTATCTCTTGGAGGGGAAACAGAAGAGGGAACAAGCAACTCAGGTCATTTTTGGAGTGCTCTGATTATCACTTCCTGAAACAGGGGACTGAGGAGCCAAAGGCAGGCCCTCTGCTAAACATCCTCATTACAAGCATGGAAAAACTGGCCCGTGAGGTCAGGGTCAGGGCAGACACAGCTGCAGTGGCCATGACAAAGCAGATCATAGGATCCCAGTAAAGAAGGATCAAAGCAAGGGGGAGGATCAAGAATATTCTAGAGTGGTTCATGGGCTTTTGCAAAAATAGCAACAGGAAAACTAAGGCTCCATGACTGAATTAGCAGGGGATCTGCTGAGAGAAGATACAGAAAAGGCCAAGGTACTCACTGTCACCTTTGCTTCTGTTGTAACGAGCAAGAGCAGCCCCCAGGAACCCTGGATCTCAGAACACATAAAATTGCCTCAAATGCCAGAGTGGCTGAGGAGTCTCCATCCATGGAGACACTGAAAACCCAGTTTGATATGATCTTGAGCAGCAAGACACCTGTTTTAATTTTCACTATTTTGAGCAAAAGAGGTTGGACTTAATGATCACCAAAGATCCATTTAAACCTCATCCATTCTGTCATCCAGTATCAACAAAGAAATGGGAAGGATTACCATGAAGAATACTAATTTAGCTAAAAACCAAGTCTTTCTGAACAGCACTGGCAGTAACTGAAGGTGTAACAATGAAAATACAGAGCAACAGGCTGTGTGTGAGACCCTGCTGTCAAGTGAAGCTTTTAAGGGTAATATCATGTGCTAACAAACACAAAGACTAGTCCTACTACCATTATTGAAGCAACCACTTTCCCAATTCCTACAGAATCCCACAACCTACTAGCCCTACCTTCATTCCTGGACAGTGGACAAAGGCTTTTGCAGCATCTCATGCTTCAGCACATCTGACAATAGTAACCATTCCCTACTGAGACCCATTAATAGCACAAATACCTGTCCTAATACTGATTGCTTAAAGCAAAAATCTGAAAAAGAGGCAAGAGGAGTCCTGCGTATACCAAGTCCATAGTTGATACCACATTTATCCAAGAGATTTTTTTTCACCTTTCTCTAATGATCCATCAAGCATTATTTTCAGATTAAAGGTTCCCAGAGAACAGAGGTTTCATTTGACCAGTAAAAACACGAAGAGAATCTTTGGATGGCATTATCCATTGCAATAATACTTAAAGTTTTTATGATTCATTTTATAACTAAGTATTTAAAGATGACTAATTTTTTTTTTTTTTGCAAAAGCATGAACTTTTGAAATTACTTATATAAAAAAAAGAAAAAGGACAAAGTTTTTGCTAATCACATCTTTTATATTTCTTTTTAAAGTAGCAGAGGCATTCCACTGAGAGTTAAGGCAGTAGAAACTTACAGGAGATAAAGTGTCCTTATTTTACCTTCATGCTTTAAAAAGTTCATATATTAAAACACATTTTATTGAGTAAAAATTTAAATATTAAAACATATGATATTGAGTATCACAAATAAGAACTCTTAACTTTGCAATTATTTTCCATGAAGACAAGGATTTTGTGTTTAATTGATGTCCCCCAGAAGGAAAAAAGAGGTTTAATTCCATGTATCAGCTGTGTGGGATCTATTTAGACAGGCAGACAACCTACTGCTTTATTGAGGATTGCCTCATTTTGTCCTAGTTAAGTAACAGATCAAGTTCGACTGGCACAATATTTGGACAGCGTTGGAAAACCCGAGACTGTTCCAAAAGAAGGACTAACAAGTTTCAGTTAACAACACTATTTTTTGCTGAAGCCCACAAGTTTAAAGAGAGTAACTCTAGAATGGGATTTTTAACACCCATTAAGTGCACCAAAATAAGGCTTAGTTTATAGCATCTGTTAACCTTTTACAGAAAAAAAGACACAGAGGATTAAAAAAGCATGCCTTAATTACAGCTTTGTTTCAGAGGATATAACTGCAAGATATAGGCCACTGTAAGTATGAGATGTCCCAGTCACTACAGAATTAAAGCAACATAAAGCGGATAAAATAAATACCTGCTACTCTGAAGATGATAAAAAAAGAAAAAAAAATTAAAATTGCAGCAAGAATGTACTTTATAAATACCAAAATTGCAGTGGAAATTCAAATAAAACAGTAAACACCACACAGCATTTTTTCCCAAAAAAGTACAGGTTTAAGGTACATCAGCATGTAATTCTCTTTAAATTAATATTTTTTTTCTTGGTCTCTTCCTACTAAGTCCCTGCGAAGATTCCAAATGAGTGGAAGTTGAGAATTTCTTTAAAAACAACTTTTGTCACCACAAATGAAACAATACTTTGATTAAACGTGAAGAGCAGCTTCATCTGACCCCTTGCTCCTTGTTCATTTGCATATCCTGATGGAGATTGTCAAAGGAAAGAGAAGTCTCAATTATTTAAATACCACAAAACTACTTGTGATGCAGCTCAGTAACAGCCAGGTAGTTCAGCACTGTTGAATTTTTATTAGACACATACATGCATTCTTAGTTTATCTCACACATGAAGTATCACTTAAGGTGATACTCTTGCATTGCAGGTCTTATCTTCATATTTGCCACATGAAAGCAGGCATAGCTTATGCAGTCTAGCTAACACATAGCTAACTGTCTATATTTAGATGGCTAATATAAGCTGTACTCTTGTGCCTTGTGAGCTAAAAGCACTTTGGAATAGTTTCCACAAGACTCTCAACTTGGATTAGCAGCCAAAGATAGGATTTATAATAAATAATAATTAACAAGTTCCCAAGTCCTGAGCAGCCTCTGACAGCTGTTAATTGGTCTTGTTCTATTCTAATACTGTAAGTCTCCTTCCTTTGGAGATACCAATTTTTGTTTTGTTTCAAGATGAGTAGTACAACTTGAATAAAATACCAAAGAAATTTATGTAACAAAAGAAAGTCTCATTTAGAAGACTTCTACAAAGGCCCTAAAAAGGTAATTTTTGCCCCCCCTCACCCTTTACAGCACAACTACATCAGGAACTTACTGAATTTCCTGTTTTTAATAGAGGAGGGAGAAAAAGTTACTAGGAACTGAGCTGGTAGAAGGCCAGCCAAGACAAATTAAGACATATTCTCTGGCAAACTTACTAATGCATCCACCTACTCAAATGGCTTTGGATTTTCATACCTGTCACACAAGACTTTAATATAATAATATCAAATTATGTCTTTGAATGAAAACACAGACAACACATCCACAGGTTTTTCTTTAAAAATAAATTCTCAGAATAGGTGGCTTTCTTGCTCTTTACAACTATCCAGCATTTGCAGAATTCACCCACAGAACGCATGTGTGTCAATGAAATCTGGATTAAATACAAGGAGGCTGGACTTGGATAAAGAATGAACACTTGAGTTCTGCAGAACTGACCTTCTGAGATCACAGTATTAGATATTTGCTAGGGAAAGTCATAGAGCTGGAAAAAACCAAACCAGGAGCCAAAAACTGCTCAAGTCTCATCCTCTGGGAATTGCTGGAAGAGGAGAGTAAGCATACACTGCGTCTTTACCTAATTTGTAAAGTATCTGCTTGGAAGTCTTTATTACTTGCTAAAAAAGAAAAAAGAAAGTTAGCTTAAGGGAAACATGGAGCAGAAAGTGAAGCTATTTATGAACCATCAGCCAAATCTGTCAACTCACCCCAAAATAGGAACAAAGTAAACTGGTGAGCATTCCATTAGGAAACATCAGACCTATAAGAGACCTATAAAAGATCAAGCCTCTAGTAAATGTTCATCCTCTATTCTATAGTTGTTTGCACACAGAAGTAGGGATGGGCCAATTATGACTCAACTTTTCTTCCCTTCTGAAGTGGTAGAAGAAATATTAAAAAACAGTCAGCTCTACTTGATTCATCAAGTTCGTTTAAAGGACTACAGTCTACACTTAAAATCACTCAAAATCACATTGCTGAACCCTTTTTTCTCTCTTGTTTCAGAGACAAAGACACAATCCTTGGGAAACCACAGAACAGGAGGGAGCACTCTGGCAGGTGTTTTTTTGATTCAACTGCCAAAGAAGAGAATGTATTTTCCTGATGTTAATGCACAACTCATTTTAGTGATACAGTGATCTGTTCATTTTCTATACTATTTTGAATATGATCAAGATGTTCTGTTCAGATACTTGTAGATGCAGTAACAGGCAGAAAAACACTTGAAGTCTCTTGAGAAAAGAAACAGATGCTACTGTGGACTCCAAAAGCCACTCTGACAGGTTTCAGAAACCACAAAGGTCAGGTCTGACTTCTTGATATTTTTCAAACTTCCTCAAAGAAACAAACTCCCCATTGTGCTGAAACGGTCACATGTTCTATTCAAATATACAACTGCAAACAGTGCTCAAAGACTCGGTATCAATTATTCTCTGACAATTGCCATCTTCAGCTTAAAACAAGACAGTTATGGTGCACCAAGTGTCACTGACATAGGCTCAAGCGAAGTCCTGAAATGAGAGATGGTTATTCAGCATCTTCTAACAGGAGAAATAACAAGTTTTAGGTGACAGGCTCAAAACAAACAGGAATTACCAAAAACAATTTAGGAAGGAAGTATGCATTGATTTCTGGATAACGAACTTCACATAAATGCACAGAAGAAAACCCCACCTGGACATATGCATGGAAAAATCTACCCAGAACCACTAAATAGATAAGCATTTCTAGTTCAGAAAGCTGGAGTCAAAGGTTCCTCCCCCAGCACACTTCCCAGTTTTCTCTCAGTTCCTTTCTTGGCCTCAATTAACAGCCACTGCTAGACAATAAGGTTTCAGAAACTCGTCTGGTTCACCATAGTCATTCTGCAGTCTTCTGCCCAATATCATAGTGAACACACAAAGGTAACTGTTCTGAACATTTGTTTCCAGTGGTTTGTAAAGATTACTGAACCTTAGGAAGTGAAACTGCAGTCAATTTTAATTTCATCTTGCCAAGGGCATTATTCAGTTTTGCTTCCCATTTTCCCCTCCCCTCTGTCAGTGACAGAAGCAACCTTAGAAGCAGCTTAGAAGCTCTCTGATCTAGAGCTTTCACTTTATATCACAATGTAGAACACCAGCCTTAAAGAGTCAGGAGTCAATGGACTCTTCCAGGATAGAGATTTCAAAAAGATTTCCCCATCCTGTGCACATATGCTTCTTGAACAATTTACACTTGGAATATGATAAAATGATAGATATTTGCCCACCAAAGGGAGAAGTCCTTCTGAATGATATCCATTACAATTTTTAAAAAAACAACAGCTCTATTAATATTCAACCACAGATGACAGATCTCAATTCAGTTTTGATGACAGCAATTAAGGAAAAAAAATTGTCTATAGAAAGCAACCAAATATCAACTAGACCATACAGGAACTATAAATAACTGTCTTAAATGCAGTTGTTTCTTGGGCGAAGTATTCAGCACCACAGAATACTGTGTGGAGGTTTCTGGCCTGTAAAGTATCAAATACTTGATGTATCCAACTATAACTCATTCCTCTACAACCTTTCAATTCTGTTAAGAGGGGAAAAAAAAGAAAAAACAACAAACCACCTGTGGCTGACTTCATGAAACCACAAGGCCATTTACGTTGCTGGTAAATAGTCACATGGGCACACATGACTCAAAACATTCATGATGAAAGCTTTCTAAGAAGTCTCATGAAGGTAAGACTCCTAACAGCACAGGCTTTTGAAGATTTTTAATTCTGATTTTTGACTCCTGCCAAATCTATTTGCTCAATTTCAGATTAGTAATCAATTACAAACCACATTTGTACTCAACTACCCTTATATTCACCCTTTACTACCAAGGGGAAATGTCTCCCAAGACAACCAAATGACTTATGCCAGTCAAACAAGTCACCAGGATAGAGATATGAGACTACAATCACTGCTATATTCACTTCAATTTATACAAGCCCTAGTAAATCAGATCTATATTGTTTAAGAAGGACAAAAGCAGCCCTAACTGTACAGCACCAAAACGAAGTAAGAGGAAATAACTTCCACAGCTTGAATTTTATTTTTTCATCGTCCTCTTCCTCCTTGCTACCTTTTTTAATCCTGCTTTATTATTTCTTCCCTGTTGCCTACTGCACAAGTGCACACTCTAAGTACACCTGCCATACTGATAACCATAGCCAGTCAAAACTGACTGCCTGTAAATCAACTGACTCCAGAGTTACACCCCACTCTGTGGCAGGCAGAATCCCAACTCTTTTAAGTTATTTCATCTGGAGTACATCCACAAATAGCTTTTCTATAATCTGTAATTCATCAATAGTTTCATTATATGAAAATAAAGTAAGATTTATTACTTTCAAAGCAAAGTTTTTTAAGCTGCTAAAATATACTCACTTCCTCTTTTATTTCATGCAAACATTACTGTTTACATCTTATTGACTAAGAAAGAACAGATATATAAAAAGCATAATCTTAGAATAAAACACACATAATTGAAAAATTTTGTCTTCATTTAAGTCCTTATGTTTTCTGGATTCAGAGAGTTAACTGTTCAACACATACAAAGAAAAATCAAGATAATAACTATATGCATCTTACAGAAAAAGAAATTAGATTAAGTAACATTAAAATGAGTACAACCACAAGCTTAACCAAATAAATGAACTAGAAAGCTTCAAATATCTTGCCTTGTTTTCTATGTATCAAGACTTCTGCAACTTGTGTTGAGAACATCAGTGAACTGGCAATTCCACAGTACATGGCACAGTGCTCTTATCACTACTCTACGGGACAGCGGTGCTGCACAAGTTCACCACTTACAAGAAACATTCTGTACAGAACCCCTAACAAACTTACTGTTATTTTTCACCTTAGTTCCCTAAGCCCAAAGTACACTACATCCCTACAAAGTCAGGAAGCTTTCTCAAAACCCAAAGGCGAATTTAAAAGAGTGAAATATAATAAACTATAGAGAGAATAATTGTGTTACAGCTTTCATTTTAGTATCACATTACAAGCAATGGTCTTTCCAAAAGTATGGAGCGTTATTTTGGTAGCAATGCTGTGACACATAGCTCCTTGCCTCCTCAACCTTCAATTGTACCACAATATTACCTTTACAGGCAGTTATTCACCTAATCTATTTGTGAAGTCTATTTGCTGCGAGCTAATTTTAAAAACCAAGTTTTGTTTTCTAAGTGAAAATTGCAAGTCATCTCATGTTAGACTTCGTTCAGAACATTCAGTCATACGAAAAGAAAGGTGTTGGATAATTCAGCTGCTGAAAGACTCTCAGTGTAAAGCATGCACAGGCAGATGCTGCACAATAGCTTGAGTATGACTAAAAAGCATGTGGAGAACTGAGCAGGGGCTGAACTTCATCTCTGAGCATTGACTGTAAAAGACACAATTTTAACACCTTCTACCATTACAGCACATAGTTTCAGCTAGTACAAGTCCAGAAGCATTCATCTGGCAACTAGTTTAGCAGTGACCTATCAGAAGGAAAGTGATGCTGTTCACAAAGCAGAACAGAAGTTTGAGAGACTCTTCACCTACTTTTTAGCAACAACATTAAGAATGCAAGACTTGACCAAAACTTCCCAACTCTTCTGCCTGAGAATGAGATTTTAGGAGACTGCCTGTTTCCAAGCCTGCTCTAAATATCTGCACCTCATTCAATCTGGAAAGCAGCAATGTCTACCTGCAAGCCAGACACTAACTTTAGAAGATGCCATACAAGCCACACAAGGAAGGAATTTTGTAGCAGCTCTTGGGACTTCATTTCAACTGAATCTTCCTTCTGCCTTCGTGAAGTGTGAGGAGCTCCACAGAGAACTGGGCTGCAAAAGTCACAGGTGCTTCAGAAGTGACTTATGTCAGGTTCAGGCCCAGACAGGGTAAATTTTTGCAGTAGCTAGGAAGAGCATAGCCAAGATCCAGAAGCCATTCTATACCACCTCAACATTTCCAGGGGGAGCACTCGGGCTAGCCAGCTCTGCATGGTGAACTATCCTGTGTGCATTGTTTTGCCTATTTTGTACACTTTGCTATTGATAGTGCAGCTGTTACTGTTTCCTTTCTTATTCCATTCCTGTTTCCAGTAAATTGTTCTTATCTCAGCCTGTAATCTTTAGTTTTTGTGCCCCTAATTCTCCTCTCTATCCCTGCAGGCTGGGGAAAGGGAGACTGAGCAAGTAGTTGAGGTTTGGAAGGTTTCATTGGGAACATTACATTGGGGAATACCAATCCTATGCCAGGACAGCCTTATCTGGTAAAGCACAGACCCCTCTTTCAAGACAAACCCATTCCAGGACACCCAGCCCTTCACAAAGAAAATAGAACTCTCCCCAGGGCTTCCATTGGCTTCCCTGGATCAGCTGTGTCACCACACTGGCCTACCCAGGGAAGATCTACGGTAGAGCATAATATCAGACAAGATCAAATACTACAGCAATGGAAAGGTTTGATTTGGACTCAAGAGCCTTCATTTTAAGTAAATGCTCTGATCCATCCCATCACCCTAACCCTACTAATGCAGCAGCATTAGCATTCCTGGCAGCTTTCTAACTGCAAAGTATTATCTCCACTATACCATTCTACCATTTCCTCAAAGATCATGAAAGAAAAGCAGGAACCTTGCTATCAGGAATACACACCAGATTTTATAGTAAAAAGAGTTTTATGATAGTCTACTGACAGGTGTTTTAGTAGCTCATTTTCATAGAGGAAAAAAAAAACCAAGCCCTGTACAATGGTGTGCTTTCCAGAAGAGGGGTGCATCAATACTGCAAATAACCTTAGGCCTTGGTTTTAGTGGTCAATAACTGCTCCCTGTTAAATTACAGAATTAAAATTATCCATCAATATATGCATGCAATGCATGTATTTAGCTGTGTTAAACAGCTACAGGAGAAATATGCTTTATCTATTCATGACAGTTCTCTTATTCTTCCTCATGCCTTCACTTTCCCCCACCCCCACAACAGCCCATCTACATACACTCACAAGACTAGACACATCCATTTGAAAAACATTTCAGAGCAACTAAGAACAATTTTGTGGGTTTTTACATACTTTACAAGCTGCAGAAAAGCATGACTTCTCAACTAAAATTTTTAAGGGCAGGACCCACGCTTCTGTCTCATTCAGAAGATACATCCAATACATTAAATGCTCTACTGTCACACATAAATGCTTTAGTACAGACAAAATATATGCAACTCAAAGTCTCAAGAGAATTTACTACACCCTGTATGTCTTGCTTTGCATTGTAATTTTAAAAAAAGTCAAATCCCAAAAGCATAATAGTGTCAAAGCAGAAAAGGATTATAATTGTCTTACGTTAAGAGATGTATTAATTAAGATTGAATTCCTGTTAGATGAAAAAGCTTTTAAAATAAAAAGCTCCCATTTCATGAAAGCATTTAAAGGTCAGAATATTAATTACTCCAAGACACAGAAAGCTCATAAAATTCAAATTGTACAGGTTCTGGAAGGACTGTTTATTTGAGTTCAGATTTCCAGGGTAATTGATACTACCAAGCAATCTGCCATTATTCTGAAGTCACAACAACAGAAAGTTTCTATTGAATTTATAGAAACAGCAGAAAACAGTTTAAGATTAAAAATTGATTTGTTAATCTTAATTAAAAAGAGCATACATTAATTTTTCTTTTCCTGTTTCTTTTATTTGCATTCTCATGAAATCACACAATGTCTTCTTCTCAAGACAGGCCTGATTTTTAAGAGTATTCTCACATATCCTACATATCTACTAGTTCTAGAAGAAGTGAGCAGTGCTTCTATAATCAGTCATCGATTCAGAGTACTGGCTTAGACTACAGATTTGATAATTTAGAGCCAGGCAAATATTTCTGTAGCCTAACTACAAAGTGGTCAAAATTTATTTCTACAATAATCTCGAGTCTGTGAACTTGGGAACTTGATTTAATGTACTGTGCTTACAAGCAGCAACTGAGAAGTCACTTGAATGGCAGACAGAGTAGTGACAATACATGAAAATTGGTCATTGATTGCACATGTATTTGGGGTGCAGTGGACTGGATGAACTAGAGCTGAAGGACATCAATACAGCCTAACAACCCTTGGACACAACATGTTGGATTTGTAAAAAACTGTCATAAGCATACTAAAGAAGTGTCACAGTGAACCAAGAGCAAAGCAACCTCCAGCACATTGGATGAAAAGAATATAATCATGTGAATGGCCGCTTTTGAAACAATATGACATTTGAGGCATGGGGGTTAATTGAACAAAACAAAAAGACCATACACCTATCATTTAACATCAACAGACACGTTTAAGGAACTTCTTGAAGGGTAAGTGTGGCATCACTTGGTTCCTGTTTCATCACTCAGTTAACTTCCTATTCTCAGTTTTGTCAGTTCCTCTATTTACTGTAAAAGCAGGACATTCATCTAGGTACTCCTTCCCTCAACATTGAATGTACCCACATCCTACTCCACCTACCGAATTTATACTTGTATTCTACCACACCAAGAAGCAGCTGTAAATGGTTAAGGCAGTCCCTGCCACTGTGTCACAAGACTTGAGTGACTTTGTGAGCACCGATGAGCTAGCATCCACTTCTTTACCAAAACAGGGCAAAACCTCTAAGCCACATTTGAATAAAATAGGAGTGACCCAAAGATTTCCATTACTTCCTTAAGGAATGAATAAATATGTGCATTATGTATGGAAGGGAATGGCACAGTTTAGAGATCTCCTCCAATTATGTTGTTTTGGGTGGAAAATCATTATCATTTTCCCCTGTGCAGTTACAGCCAGTAAAGTCTGGGAGAAAATATCACTGCACAAATAACCACTCCATTCTAGTAAAAACCCTTGGTAACCAATCCAAAGGCATATGCTTCAGATATTCTTAAATTTTAGCCTACCAACAAGGAGAATAATAATGAAAATACATATACCAAACTAAAGTAAAGCAGCAAAAGAATTAAATGTAGCAGAGACTGCAAATTTACTCAGCCAATCCCCAGCATGATGCAGAAGTGCTGGAAGAGTAGTTCTGCTATATTTGTACACATTACTGAAAATTCAACAAAACTTCAACCAATTCCAGCTGAGACAACAGAATCCTGTTACTTCAAGTTGTATCATTACAGACTAAGCAAAACAGATGTTTCCTTTATTGTGTTTCACTGAGTAACAGAACAAATTTGATTGCATGAAGTGTCTCATCACAACAAGACTGTTGCGAAAATACTCCTCATTTACAGTACTGACACATAATGCTGCTGAAAAAACAGGTGGGGGGGTAAACAAACTCAAAAGCTTTTTCCTCAGCTTTACAATTAAATATAAATCACATTCTCTTAAGACAGGCAGAAATTCGTAAATATTATACCAGCACTCACAAAGCTACAGATGCACATGTAAGCAGATGTGCAGAATTACTGTCAAATGCCTCTCAGCTGTTCCTCTGGCTGCTGCACTGGGAATTTAGTTCAAAGCAGGGAAAAAAATGCAGGAGCCTATTAAGTCTTTCTACACCTGACATACAGAGTCAGTATAATTAGGAACATAAGAGATGTGAGCAGAAAGACTGCAGCTTATTGAGCCTAAAAGCTGTAACTGAGTCAAGACAGTAACACATCTGCAACATGTGACATCAAACAGGCAGGTATTTTGGCACAGCCTAAAGGAATTCAGTAAGAAATATTCTTTTAACTGAGTATACAGTAATTGGTTTAACCAGATGTGCTATTAAACACAAACTATAGGATTATACTCAGCATTTCACTGGCAAATCGAGTCTAAATTGACTGTAAGGAACATAAAATTGTTGCTTTAGCACGAAGTACCAAGAGCTAAAGTACCCAAACACTGCTCCTTCCCTCACTTTGATCACACTTTTCTCCCCTTCTTCAGCCTAATGCCAAATACATGATGCTGCAGTCAACCTATCTCAAATCTGGAAGAAACAGAATTTCCTTCAGCAGGCAAATACTTCAAAGGAGTATTTACTGGTGGGAGGGAATTAATTTTTGTACCTGAAGATCCTTTAGTCTACTTCCTCAGGTAGAGATGTGACTGTAGCATACCTGATGTGCTCTACGTAGTACACTGAAAATATTCACAGTATTCTAAATGACAGAGAAGGTGGTTAGTGTTAAAAACCTGTCAAATGTAATTTTTTTAAATTTACTAGGTCAGCTTAACACTTTCACACAGATTCCAGTCATCTCCTTTAATACAGTATTAAAGGATTGAAAAGAATTAAGAATAGAAAACAATTGCTTTTACTTATGAGAACAGGATTCAATTGCTTGAAAACAAATCATGATGAATTAGTACAGCCTTGACCATTAACCAGACACTCACGGAGACCTTACATTATCCAGCACTAGCTCCTGTACAATACTCAGACTACTAGACAGCTTAATTGTTGAGTATTAGATATAATTCTCTACCACATATTTCAAGTGTAATGGGATTTTTTCCCCTCTTCCTAAAAAAAAGTACTGCAATAAAACATAGCAAAAGTAGTGAATCATGGTGTTTAGTATTAGCAAAATATTAAAGTTGTATGCACCATTCGTCAGGTTGAAATTAATGCCTTGCTGAAGCATAAATATTTATCCAGCACAAACAGCAGGAAACCTTAGGAGACAGCATGGCTTTAAGCACCAAAGTGTGTTAATTAGTACCCAGTGCAGCTTCAGAGCGTGCTATGCTATTTTTAAATAAAGGTTAGCTTCCAAATAGAGGAAAGTAGCAAAATGTAAAAGTAAGAGATAGGATAGCCTAAGAAAGCTGTCTTCAATAGCTATCAAAAGTGCCCCAAATATACTTTTTTTTTGTCACAAAGTTTTGAATGAGAGCTCTTGTGCCAATCAGGATGGAATACAGATACTTAGCAACTTTTGCATCAGCAAAAGGCATGTTTTACTAGTATTACTTTCACCTAAATTTCTCCGCTATGCTTCAGTTGCTACACAGCATTTCATATCATCAGAGGTAAGAGATGGAAAAACAAAAACATACATCTGTTTTGAAGAGATAACCCATTCCCAAGTCTTTGTCGCAACAACCAGATGACTCTTCAGCACTGCTGGTCATTTATAAATTACAAAACATTTCATGCACACCCACACTTTCCATGGCATTCTCCATATACAAGGGTGACGATAATTAAATATCTGCCCAAAGTCTATGTCCTTTATTGATTCCAGTTCTACTAAATAATGCTACTAATAACGACTGTTTATTGAACCCATCTGTTTTTACATTTGTACACCATTTAGAAGTTACATTGAAGCCTTATAAACAGAACCTTTAATTCATCACACTAACACGTACCCCAACATCCTCCCCTTTCTGGCATTACAAGATAAAACAGGGTCACATTCAGACAATTTCAGGACTCACTTGGCTGTAAGTTGTACTGCTTTCATTCACCGTCTTTCCAGTTGTTAGCAAAGCATGTAAGTTCATGTGGGGCTGTGACTAAAGAAATTGCCATAAATAACAGTTGCCCTCACAGACTCAGCCAAGATTCTATTTTTATTCTGCTCCTCTTGAACATGGTCCTGATTAGGGCAAAGGCTTCAAAACAGTTTCACCACATGTACAAGAAAATACTTCATATCCAGAACTAATTTAGAAATGCTATAAACTGAAAACTATTACAGTTGTTAGATTTTTCAGATGTTTGTTTTGGTGTTCTGGGTTGTTGAGGTTTTTTTGTATCTAATCCAAGAGTATTTGAGTTTACGTGCCAGCAAAGTTCCAATACAAATTCTGATAGAAGCCTGATTTACAGAAAGAACAAATGCAGAAGCATTTCACCTGTCACCCTTGTGCAAAACTTTTTAAATTGTAAATGTTTTAAAGTAACTTTAAATAATTCAAGTGTCTGTTGTTTATAGAGAAAATCTCAAATTCATGCGAAAGTACTTAATCTAAAAAGTGTGTGCATACACTTCCACAATACAGAGTAGAGAAAAGAGTCTGGCCATTGTTGGAATAAACATTTTAATGGCATGAATGCAGAGCTTTAAACACAGCCTAGCAGCAATATGCAGTTGCGACACATTAAAAACATTTTCATACTTTAGTACCCCTTGTCTTCAACAACACTGACACAGATTTCTGTCCTTATCCTGACACCTTGTTGCTGCCTTCCAAGTTTATCTCATGAAGCATTTCAAATAAACTAATCCAATTAAAGTTTCTAAATAACTGATGCTAATAAAAAAATGCTTTAATTCCAACACATTCTCCACTTCCATATATACATTTCATACATCACCATTTCAATTCTAGGAACTGAGGACAGCAAATGCCAAAAGGGCTATTTTTCCTGGAACAGAAAGAAAACACAGATATAAAGAAAAGACCTCATGCCCAATATTCTAATTTAACTTGTCTTTTTTATATATATACTTGCATAATTAAACAGAACAGCATTAATAAAACAAAAGATGTAATTCTCCTAAGCAGGGAAACAACAAGATTCCAGTAAATCAACTAACCCTTTCAAGCACATCCTACCAAGTACAAACCAACACACCAAAAGACACTGCATATAAACTGCAGGTTTTAAGCATGCTGTATTTCCATAATCCCATGGAAATCTCAGAGATTAGACAGAGTCACTCCAGTCAAACTATTTAACCTCAGAAGATAATTACAGATGAGCAGTCTTCAGTTTTTCTGAAGTGTATGAGATTTGGACTCTGGTTCTCTTCAAAGAAAACAGAGTATGCAGTCAGGGAAGGTCACACTGTCAGGCTTCTCATCTCCTATACAGCAAGCTCAGATCTCTGGTTTAAATTTCATGCACCTTGCTCTTGGTAGACTGACAGCTTGTGTTACTGGATGTAACACACAGGAGTGCAGTGATTCACAGGTGTTAACTTCCACTTCTGCTAAGGAAACTACCTCCACCGTCCTATGGGAGACCTGAGGATAAGCTTTGTACCGAATCTTCCAGTTGAGAGAGAGGAAGCGTGCCAGGTTATGCAGAGAGCGCATTTGCCAAAGGGAAGGGCTGGGAATGAAACCTGACCTGCCAATTCACCTAACGGATTTAAATCTAAGCTCTTCCCGATGGAGGCTTTCTATGTTTGCTGAATGCACGGGTGATCTTTGTTAAGAGCCCAAGAGCTACTACATTTTAATATTCTCATCAACACAAACATTTATGCCTCATGAAAGTTCATCTGAAAGCCTCAAATATTCCACAAGCTCTTAGTCCCAAAGGGAAGCCTAGGAACTGTGACTTTTCTCTAAGAAATCATTTTGCAAACTATGCATTCTCCATACAACCTGAAAAAACACAGCGTCGCATCAGACCATTTGTTTTCTAATTAAAATAACCAGACATTAGCCAACATTTTATACCTAATAATTTAAACCCCCACAATTAATAAGGCAATCTTCACATTGCATGCATTCAAGCCAGTGACAGGTTAAGAAGACAACCGAATATTAAATATTAAAGCCTAAGGTAGGCTTTAATGAAAATCAGTTTCCTGACATGAACATGAGGAAGGTTCAAGATATTGGGGTTTTAGAGGAATGTGTACTATGAATGAGACCTTAACTCAGTGATTTACTGACAGGTTTGACCCAGTCACATGCATCAGCAAATGCAAATTCGAGCAAATGCTCATCTCCCAGCTTAGAGCCAGCCCCACTGTGCTAAGTAAAACACCGATGACACACACCACTTGTAGTGCCCAGCCTTACAATATCTCACACACATAAAATCAGAATCCGAGTGACTTAACCACTCAGCTATTCCTGGGAACATGTCTCCCATGGACTCTCACAAGTGAAAGCAAATCCGCCCATGCAGGAGACTACAGCACAATTTCAATGTGATTCTGCCCAAACAGTCTTTTTCCTTGGAAGAAGCTTTCTGATTAAATTTAAAATGTCACTTTAAAACAGCTCACTGTTGCAAGGAAGTGAATTGTTACAGTCAATAAATCATCCCAAGTAGTACGAACTTCCTCCAAATTATCATCCTTCTGATAAAAGGCCTATTAGAAGTGCCTTGCCTCACAAAGAGATTATCACAGAAGAGAAGCAGACAGGTTTTGTATTTCAAAATTAAAGGTTTAGTATTTTTTTCCTACTGTCAAGGAAAAAATACATCCAAAAACACTGCCAGAGGGATCTAAAATTCAACTTCAAAGTATATTACTTTTACCAAAACTATTTCACTGATGAAACTACAACAGATTGCAAATTAAATTGACCACATTATACAACATTACTTACTTTTTGTAACATAAAAGAACTTGTTGAAAGGTGGAGAGAACAAAAGCAAGATGCCACTGGGGGTGTGAAACTACATGATCTTTAAGGTCCCTTCTAACCCCAACTTTTCTATGATATTGTGGAAAGCACAAACTTCTGAAAAACCACTGTAGCATGTAAGTCCATTACTGGAGGGAAAAACTGCAGAAAAGCCTTTTAGATGCCATGAGGTGCAGTCATCAATGTCACTCTATGCTTTACTCCAGAACACTGCTTTTTGCCTCTCTGCAGCGCAATTTGCACAGCTTGCCTTGAAAAAAGAAGTCACTAAATCTGAATTTGCAGCTAACGACCCCAACATCAACCATGTAACAGAAACTTTCATATTTTGCTCTTCTACAGGCGTTAAAACTTCTGAAAGGTGGATACTAGTAGGACTTCATGATCGTCAAATACACAAATCTTCCCCCTGTGAACCTAAGGCTGGGGAGCTTTTTCGGCAGCGAGCTAGAATTCAATTGGACGGGAAACAAACGTGATGGCTGTCGGGATTACATGGGACAAGACGAGTCCAGGGGCACTATCTCCGCTTCCATCGTCACATACATTAAGCACACGGCAGGTCGCTCCAATTTAAGTGCGCCGCGTTAACCCGCAGCCCGCTCCGAGCCAACTCCGCGCTTCTAACTGTTGCTGCCACCTCCCGCATCCCCGCGGCGGGCACGAAACTCTCCGCGCCAGCGACACCGCCGAGCGTACCCGCAGCACGGCTTGCGATGAAGGCGTTTCACAGCCCGCCGCCCAGCTCTGCCCCACATCTCCCACCAAGGTCTGCAGCGGAGCCGAGAAGCCCGCCGAGAGGCACCGCGCTGCCTGCCCTGCTCCGGGGACACCGCGGGAGCGGCTCCTTTGTCTCTCCCGCAGCCCCGGTCGCCTTCTCCCGGCGGCTCAAGGCGCCGCTGCCCCGCCGGCCCCCAGACGCCCCGGCGATGCCGCCCCTTGCCCACCGTGCCCTGCCGCAGCCGGACCGGGCGCGGGCGGTGCGCGGCGAGTGGGTGGCCAGACGCGGCCGGGATGCCGGCGGGGCCCCGGGAGGACCCGCGGGAAATGGGGGAAGCTGCAGCCGGTGCCCGGTGCCGCCCCACAGCCCCGCACCGGGGGCAGGGAGCCGCCCTGCCCCTCCATCGCGCCCGGGCACCGGCCCTGACCCCGGCAACTCCGCCGCCCCCGTCCCGGCCTCCCTCCCCGCGCCCTTCACCCACCGCAGCCCCGGCGAGTGGCGGCCGCTCCAGCCGCGCGCCGCCGGCTGCCCCGGGGTGGGGCGCGGGACCCGCAGCCTGGGGGGGGCTCCGCTCAGTCGGCCGCGAGTTGCCCGACGGCCTCGGCCACCCCGTCGGATGCGCCAGCCCCGCACGGGAAAAAAGTTGTCCCCGCGGGAGCGGCCGGGAATCGAACTCACCCTCCCGCCCGGCGGCTCCGCCGCGGCCGCGACTCAAACTCACCCTCCCGCCGGGAGCGGCCGCGGCGGGCGGACACCGCCCGGCCCCGCCGCTGCCTGGCAGCGGCCGCAGCCAACCGGAGCAGGCAGCGCGGTCACGCCAGCCAATAGCGAGGCAGAGCGGGCCGTGCGCGCGCCCCGCGCCCCGGTGGGCGGGGCCGGCCCGCTCCGAGGGCGGGCGCGCTGTGAGGGAGCCCCGCGGGGAAGCCGGACGAGTCATGGACTCTCTGCCGCGGCGGGGCCGGGTGCGTGGTCCTGGGGGAAGCTCGGGCGGAGTCGTGCCCCGCGGGGAGATGCTCCCTGCGAAAACTGCCCTGCGAGCGCGTGTGGCAGCGGGCACTCGGAACAAAACGGGCGGCGGTGCTTGGGACGGGTTCGAGAGAGCAGCACCAGAGCCGCGTGTGTTCTACCGCTGTCCCAAATCACACATTCCCCCCGGCCTGTCACTTGGAAAGAAGAATAAAGCTTGAGGCAAGAACAGGGGGAGGCAGCCAGGTCTGACAGTGCCCCAGCCCGACAAAGGTACGTCTGACAGCTCCACGGGAGATGCTTACAGGCACCCTGACGGGAACGACACGGAATTAATTTTCATCATGTGTGTCTAAATCACTAGATACTGGATTCTCATCAGCCTTCCCCAAGTGAAGCAATTGTGGGCAAGTCTCATTCCACAGCAATCCAAGGCCTTTTCAAATGCAAGTAGTATTTTTTCCCCCTATATTTTTTTTTCCTACTGCCATCCTTGAACTGCTCTGAAGAACAATCTTGAAATAAAACCGCGTGTCCCACAAATAGCTACTTTCTATTTTCACATTTTTTTGTTACCACCAGAGTTTCTTTGTAAGTGTGCTTTTAGGATATAAGTTTTATTCCTCAGATGCACGCACTTGTGGTAATCCTTTGAATTAATAAAAATGAAGTTAATCAGTAATCTAATTACTCTGAATTAATAAAATATAAAGTTAATCAGTAATCTAATTGCTGTGTGATGAAATCAAGGCAAGAAGGCTTTGTTATGGCTGTGATTTGGTCTGTGTCAAATATCATATAATGACAGCCTGAATTAACACCACCAACACTGTCAAAAAGTGCTGTCCCATATGATTACTCATTTAAAAGCCATGGTCTTTTACGCCTTGCACATGTTCATTTCCTTAGTTACTCTGTACAGGTAGGTAATGTGTTCACACACAAGTTTATTTACTTCTCTGGAGCCTTAAACCTGAGAAAATACCAGGTTCAATGCACTTCTTCTTTCTTGGCCATCCTGCATATGGACATCAGTATCGTTCTGTCTGAGCTGTTTCTAGACTTGTGCTATTGTACCATTCATTTCCCTAGGTATGTAGTACACTAATTTGTTGGCAATAAAAGATGTGTTATTTTCAAGGACCTTTTAGAATATAAACCATAATACATAAAAATTGCTTTTAGAATATGAATGTCTTACTAAGCCATTTGTCTTTAGAATACTCCCACTGTGTTATGGTCTAAATTCATGCTGTCATCAGTTTCTATGACACTGGGTAAAATAGGTCTGTTTTCCTGAAAAGATAGATATTAATTCCAGCAAAGGTTTACATAAGCTTTATTATTTCACTAAAATGAAGAGAGACACTTAAATGCCATAATTGTAGGAACAACCAAATGGAACTTTTAAAGGGATATAATAAACTTTTACCTTTGAAAGAATATATGTCTGTATCATAACCAGAATACTTAACAGTTTGGGGATTTTGGTTTTTTTGAAGCTCTTTACCTGACTGACTTTCTCTGCCTTCCCATCACTATTTCTGCCAACAGTATTGCAGGTCTATACAGCTTCCATCACAGTGTCTTTCCCACCTGCTGCCTGCAACTATTCCTGAGACCCTCCTGGTTCTTGTGACCCAACAGCTACAAAAAAGGCCAAGTCAATTCAGTCTGAAGAGAACCAAGTAGAAAAACCCAAGTATTTTTAAACATGATGCTATCCCCTGAGCTGGTTTACTGCTCAGTTCTGCAGTTCTGAGAGCAGCAGTTCTGAGAGGACCAAAGAAAAAGCAATGCAAGGAAAGATACAGCAGTGCAGAGGAGTGTATTAGCCTGCATGGTCAGACCCAGTGTCAGGAGGGAGGCTGGCTACTGATGTGGTTTGTGACATACTAAGTGACCCTGATAATTGCAAACAGATCATGCTATCATTAGTTACTAATTTTACTGTTATTAATACGTTATAACTCCAATGATTATCAAAGTAATGAATCGTCTGTGAACAAAAGACAGGTAAATTATTCTCATGCAGCAGATAGATAACTGTCCTTCAATGTCAGGTCACATTAGCAAAAGAAAATAGTTCAGCTTATATTACTTCCACAGATTTTATGTTTTTAACTCCTAAATTCTTTTAGTGTTTCAGGCATTCTTAGCACATTAGCCTTAAATATTCTAGATGCACAAAAAAATATGCAATAAATTTTGGTTTTAATGTATTTAGATTTTTGTGCAGAGATGGACACATCACTTACTGCAGTGTAGTCTTATGTTTAGGGCAGAGTTTTTTTGCCATTAGCAATCCATTTCAAACTGCCCTCTCAGAGAAGGGCCACGAAGAATCAGAACTTTTGTTCCACTTTCACAGCAGTCAAGACTGCTCAGTGCTGTTTCACAAAAAGTATTTCCAGGAAGAAGATCTCTTCAGATTTCATAAAGCATTCTCATTTCTCAGAAATATAATTTGAAACCTAGAGCTTCTGCCTGCTTCATAATTTTCAATCTCTGCCTATTCATTGCAAGTTCTTATATTTAGATATATAATGGAGTTGTAAGCTTCTTTAAAAATAGAAATCCTTGATAAATAAATACTTAACAACCTTAATCTCTGTCATATGACCGTGTTCTTAAAGCTCAATTCAACACAGAGACTGTTTTTAAAAGATAATGCATCTGGACCATAGGAAAAAACCAGCAGTTATTTCCAGTCTGATCTCACACCAAATCTGTAGCCTATGAGACACCAAGAAGGGCATGTTTAGGGATAGAGACAGCGTTCCAGAAGGGACAATTTCTTGGTCCTCTGTCCCAGTTCCAGCCTAGGCCAGGCTGGCTGTGACCACAATAACTGCTGCACGTGCTGCTCCATGGACGGGAGCACCATTGTGGAGCAGCCCTTCTGGTTTGATTAGGATAGAGCAACACTCGCTACAGAATTAAGGGCAGCCAGTACTCTTGATTAGAAATTCAGCTAGGATTTTCAAAGGTGCCCAGAACTCACATTGAGCTCCTACAGAGCCTTTGATTAACTCCCCTGATTGGGTCTTCGAGGAAGCATCGAGTCCTTCAAATCAGCTGAGGTCCAAGAGCTTTGTATAAAATGCAGCAGGCTCTGGAGACTCCTGGTCTGGCATTCTTCATGAAAACAATTTCAGTAAGCAAAGCATGCAAAAAGTCAGGGAAAAAAAAGTAAGAAAATCATGCTGACCCAGGAAGAAAAAACTGATCTTCTGAAATTTCCTTTCTAATAGAAGTAAGATGACAGCACTTTCTGTAAAAAAACACAAATTCTGCAATTTTTATTTTAGGACCTCTGAAACAACTGACTATGATATTTTGACAGTGTCAGATGTTCAGTTTTGACTTATGGTTTTCTTCTTTATATTCTTGTTTCAGCCATAAATAAAGTATTTCTATAGCTTTCTCTTGAAAACATAAAAGAAATCAATATCTTCCTACAAAATGTTACATTTTATCAAATCCATGTTTTGACAGAAAATTGCTCTAGCAGAAAGCTCTTTACCAGATCTTTCCAGAAAGTGAAAAATCACTAGCTAACATCTGCTTGACTCTGAAACACTGAATATCTCAGTCTCAGATTTCTCATATTATCACAAAATATTTTAAAGGAAACTGTTCAAGAAGGAAGGGATCTATAAGCATTTTGTTGGTAGATTTTTTGAATAACAAACTGGAACTTCAAATTAAAAATAAAAATAATACATTAGCATAGAACTACAGAGAAGTATCCTTTACTTATAATTTGTGGCAAGTTTTATATATCCTAAATAAAGATAGCTTTTATCTTGCACTTCTTACTAGCTGAGAGTTCTCCTGACAACCTGGAGTTCTCCTTTACTTCACTTTTCATGACAAAGCTTACACACAGGCACAACTGTGGCTTGATTTGTTAATATTGCAAATAAATATTTATTATAAAACCACTACAGTAGAATTAAAAATAAAAGAGTTAATTTATTATACTATGCAAAGGCTTTCCAAAAGTTTAAATTCATGCAAGTAAAATTTAAAACTCTGTCTGACTTGCTGTTGAAGGCCAGTTATCTAAACATTATGTTCCACATCAATATTTTGCACTAAGGGATAATGCTTACAGTACCTGAAAATACAGGATAATAGATTCTGATTTTTATTAAACTTTAAGGGGAAAATAGTATAAGGATTTGATAATAGAAAAAGGTTTTTCTTACTACACCACTAACGTAAGGCAATATTTAAAACATAGCAACCAAATCATCATACACATAAATAATAAATAAACTATCCTCACTACACAAGAGCTAGAATATCCATTATTTTTTCTTCCTCACACATAAAAAACAGAGGTTAAAAGCATGTATGTAGGTTTGTAAACACAGCAGCTCACAACACTAATTGAGTGGAAAGACAGAAGCATTGCATCAAAACCTGCGTAGTACAAAAGCTTAGAAATGAGCCCTCAAGGTAAGGGAGGGGAAGGGAGGAACAACGTGGAGATTGATGTTCTGAGAAGTACAAACATACAGCATCATGAGAAACTGGCGGCAGGAGAAGCTGTATTTGGGAGGAGGAAGCTAGGAGGCACAGATACGGATCCACTACAGCTGAGCATCTCCTGTGAGTCCTGGGGCACGCTCCCCACGCACTCAGCACTACAGTCCTTCCTGCTCAGCAAAGGACTGAAAAAAATGCTGCTACCCACAGGCCTTCTATGCAACACCTCTGCCTTGGTATTAGCAGCTCAATTAAAGTATCACAGCTATCTTAATTATCACGGCTGAGCTGGGTTTCCTCTCCCTAACCACAACTGTTTGTAGTGCCTGGCTGGGGGCTGCTCCTCGCTGTATTCACAAGGAGGAACAGGGAGAGCTGGTGAGGATGCTGTGAGAGACATGAGGAAAAATGTTGCAAAGCAATTCAAGGATTTTAAAGTTTTCATGTTTCTTCAGATGCTTGCTAATTGTTGCTCCTACAGAAAATTCCTCTCCCGCCCCTGTGTGCCTGGGCACGTTGGTAGTATTCTGAATGCGTGCATTTATTGCCTTGCTGCTGGACTACGGAAAATTAGCAGCTCGGTTTACAAGGGGCCGTCAGACACCCTGGCCAGCCCAGGAGCTGCAGTTTTCGTGAGAAACTTAGAGTCATGGGATGTTTCCCAGTGATGGAGCCCAGCCGTGTCCCCCTGGGGCAGCGCAGCCGCTCAGCAGCCGGGGCGATGCTGGGTGTGTGCGAGGCTGCCCGGCTGCGCTCACCACTTCCTCCCCCGCAGTGTGCTGAGCTCATGAAGGGTTGTACTCAGGGTTACCAGCTGACATTTCACTGCTTACTCTTGGGTCACGCTGTTCAGCTTTGCCTCTGAATCCCAAGAGCTGGAAACACATGCACACATTTTTATATAGGAAGCTCTCTCTTCTGATGTAAACCCATTAGCCCCAAAGTCGGGGTGCTAGAGCAAAGCCTACAAAGTTCATGTGTCCTTTGCTAATCCAGAGAAGCAGCCTGGACACCCAGCCAGTGTTAGGAAGCCCTCAGGACATGTACTGTGGTTGGCTCCATGCAGAACTGTGGAAGCAGCCCTGAAAAGCAGTATCAGTGTGTCTGCACAGAAGCATTTTTTTGGTCTGACCTTCATTGCTGTGGCCGCATCCTACTCTCAGCTGTAGTTCTTCCAGTGTACAATAACCAGCACTAGCTTAGAGACTCACATTTCAAGCAGTTCCCCTGGAAAAAGTTATGTGTTCAATTACATTAGTAAATTTCATAATCCTGAGAGAGATTAATGTTTATTTTAAAGCAGATAGGATGACAAACTGCAAGCTAAGCTGCAAGGGAGACAGAAGGTTGGCATTAGGAAATCATAGACTCACCAAGCAGTTTGGATTGGAAGGGACCTTTAAAGGTCATCTTGTCCAATACCCCTGCAATGAGCAGGGACATCTGCAATTAGATCAGGTTGCTCAGAGTCCCATCCAACCTGAACCTGAATGTTTCCAGGGATGGGATGTCCACCACCTCTCTGGGCAATCAGTTCCAGTGCTTAACCACCCTCATTATAATAAATTTGTTCCTTATATCTAGTCTCATTCACCCTCTTTTACTGTAAACCATTATGCTTTGCCCTATCACTACAGGCCTTAGTAAAAAGTTGTCTCCATATTTCTTACACACCTGCTCTAACTGTACTGATAGCACTGCAGCTGCAGATCCCTGGAGAAAAATGTGAAATTACCACCAACTCAGGTTTTTAAGAAGAGTTTGGCCATATTTGACCCTGCTCTAAAACAGATACAGAGAACTGAGTGATGTCTCTTTATGATTACTTTTCCAAGCTTCTGGGCTTTTATCTGTGATGCTTATTCTCTCTTCTCACAGCAGTGAGTTAGAGACTGAATGTTTTAAGACTTAAGTGAAATTAAATTACAGTGCTATTGATGCCTTGAGAAGGATGACTTAGAACAGAGGCTAGACAGAATTAAGAATAAAGTAGGTGTTTATTAAAAGACCTTAAAGGATACACCTTGGGCAGTACAGGACTACATCCAAGATGGACCCAAAACGGTCACAAATTGGACAACTGGTCATGAGGTCTCACATTTTTATAAGTTTTGGTCCATCTGCATATTTGGGTTAATTGTCCAATTACAGCTTCAGATTATGAAGTCTTATCCTTCTTGTTATTTCTCTTCAGTCCACTATTTATGCTTTTGGGCCTGATGATTATCCTTGGTATCAAGCTAGAAAAGGAATTGTTTTGTCAACCTGCTCTGTGAAGAGAGCTCACTTACACTTAATATGAAGCTCAAAACTACACATCTAGACAGCACAGCATCTGAAAAATATGAAAGCTAAAATGTAAGGCCTCACTATGAAATGCTTTCAGAAAAATATGGAAACACTGTTAATGGGAATATAAATATTCTTAAATAGGATGACATATCTAACAAAAATCTTAGATATTTGAAGTAAAATCCAAAGTGAACATGAGCTAGGTAGCTATCTTTGTTACCTTTTCTAATAGATTATAGCTGAGTTTGTCTTCTGCTTTTATAGTTGATAGCTGCATTTTCACAGTTCTTAAAATGGTACTCTAGGGTTTTTTAATAGTTTGCTTTCATTGTTAACTTTGATAATACAACATCCAACATTTCCTGAGAATAAAAGACATACTTTTTTTCCCATGTTCTTTGACAGTGCCCAGATGAGGTGGTAACTTATAAACAAGTGCATTCTTTACAACCCTTTCATTACCCCATTTATTTTAATAGAACTTTATAGGGCTTTTCTGCTATTTTTGCTTACTCAGAACAGCCAGACAGATGTCCGTTCTTGTTCTGACAAAAGCATCAGTTGCTTTGTTTTTAATAAATACATTGTTCTCCTGCCAGCAGAGAGCCTTTCCACTTGGTCAAGGACAAAATTCCAGCCAAATTTTTTTTAAGAATGTGAACAATGACAAAAATCTTGCCAATAAGAATTGCTTTCCTCTTAGTGTTGAGAGGTCACAAATTTGTTCTAATTATCTGGCCATTTCCCCTAGAATTTATGTTAGTCACAGAGACTTGCTTCAGTCTCAAAGACTGGACTAAGGAGGAGAAGCAGACTCGTAAGTTAATCAGGCCATTAGTGCTCTGCATTCTCGCTATATGCTTCCCCAAAGCCTGCCATTTTAAAAAATAAAAACTTATTATTCATAGGGCTATTATCTAGCCAAAAGAGAACATTCAAATGATATACCTTTTATTTGATATAGCTGCACCTTGTTGATTTTTAGAAAGTCACATTTCAGCTCAACAGTTTGCTTCACTCAGCTCAGCTTGTGCTCTATTTTATCTGACGACATCTTACATATTGTCAGTCTGTCATGAAGAACACAAACGTAGCACTGGCTAAAATTAAAAAGGAACAACACTCACTAAATACATATCAAACAAAACTTGGGACTTTCAAGGTGAAGAAAGGTGCCTGATACTTTTTTCTAATCCTGAACTTCATGTCCTTTCTGAGAAACTCAGATCAGCTATTGAACAATAGCTAATCACATTTTCAATAATTCAATATGTTTTCAATATGTTTTTCAAATTATATAGCTGTGTATGTTGCACCCTTGCAAGCCTTGTGCAGGTAAAACTGCCAGTGACTGACTTGTCTCTTGGCTTATCTGGAGATTTGTTCTCTGTTTGAAAGATTAAAATCATACTAGCAATAATACAGGGTTGTGGATTTACTCTGCTCAACAATCCACCCAGGCAGCTACGAACCTTAAAACTGACTGGACACCCAGAGCTCAGGTGCTGACGGGTGTGGAGAGATTCACTCATGGTAAAAGTGAAATAGGAGGATTTGGGTCTTCCTTTGGAGAAATTATTGCTAAAGAGGATTAGGACAGGAAGGGGGGAAGTAGAACAGAAAGGATATGACGGCTTTGAGCAACGGGTGTCATACACAAAAAATTGAACATTTGCAGAAAAAACACCAAAAATCAAAGAATAGACAAACTAAGTATTGCATTTCTTCCCATATATATCTATACTAAGGACCATCTTCAGAGCATATAGACACCACTGCCGTGGACAACAGTCTGGTGTTTTACTAGTCAACATGTTTTTCAAAGCATTATAGAAAGGAAAATCTCTCCATAAATGCAAAGCTTTGAGAGAATTACCTTGTTTCGACAGAAAAAAAAAGTCTATTAAAAAAAAGTCTATTGCTGCAAAGCTTTCTTTCTGCCTTGGCAAAGGAAATCTCGTTCCCAGTATCCCCAGCAGTATTCTCCATTGCCACGATGACATCTGCTGGAGGGGATAGGGTTGAACAAGGATTGTGCTGTCCAAGTGTGAAGGCTTGTAACGTCAGCAGGGTTGGTGTAATTTTACTCACTGAGAACTACTACGGTATTAAAGAGTGTGAAGAGCAACACGACAATGTTAGTGTCTTCTAGATGTTTTAAATTGCAACACCCTCAAGAGACACAAGAAAAAAAGGATTAGAAGAAACAATTCAAATCTCATCTAATACGTGTAAACAAAACTGGCTCAGCCAGATAATTTTAAATTATTATTATATGAAAAGAAACTTGTTAAATGTATCTTGAAATATTCAAATATGCATTAACTGTACAATAATAGGTATTATTGTGGCACTCCAAAGACATGCTAACCTGAAGCACGTGTTTGTTAAAACAAAGGAGATATTAGAAATCAGTTATGCAAAACAGTATAAATTAAAACGAAAATATATGCAATGCTCTACATATGAGATTTTTACTTTTCTCCACAATAAAAATACCACACGTTGGCTTGAAAAAATACTGTATATTCTTGCTACATTTTCACTTCATTTTGCAAATGCAAATAGATCCTCACAATAACTGAAAAGGAGAATTGAGAATCAATATGTCTTCTGAAGCATCATATCTAACTTCTTTTGTTGGAAATGAGTTTCTGCAATTTGTTTAAATGAAACTGAAGTCGCTACCTGTTGTAGATGTGTTCTCAAAATAAAATTTTGCAGGGAAGCACATTTATTTTCCTTTAAGCCCATTCCACTGTCAGACTATGGCTGCAGCTTGGCTGCCTCCTCCCAGCCTCCAGAGGTTCACCACCTGCATGAGGGGTGGTATGTGCCAAGTTATTCTGTTGTCCTCTTGTTCACTCTATTCTGTTCCTTTTCGATGGACAGGAGCAGAGAATAATGGTGTGGGGCAAATGCTGTGTGCTAGCAGGTGGTGTCTGCAGGCTCAGTCTGTGTCTGGGATGGAGAGGATGTGTGTGGATTCTGGCTCTTGCTCCTGAGTAAGTTTATAGAGGAATTTCCCAGAAAAGAAGTGCACACAAAAGGCCAGATTTTGCCATGAAACCAAAGCAAACAAAATATTCCTGATCAAATAAATTTGCAAATAAGTAACCCAAATCCTCCTGATTAAATAAACTTGCAAATAAGTCTGCACAATCACAGATTCACTGTAAAAGAGGGCTTTAATTAACAAAAGGGTTTGTTTGCCTCCTGGAGCTCCTGTTGCTTTCCTGTGCAGGAAGAGAAACGGTAACAGGTGCCTGCAGATGAGGTGGTAGTCTGAAATTAATGAATTCTTCAGAAAAATTCACTATATACAAAATGAGATAATTTTTTCCACATGAAGAAAATTCACTGTAATAAGGGTAAGAAGTGAGGACAGGAGTATAACATGAAGGAATCGTTTCTGTGGAAGCAAGAAGAGGAAAAAATGAGACTATAATATCACAAGGGTGTTTGACAGCAAGGCCCTGGATCTTGAACTTGGCAATAGTTAGAGACACTGAAGGCTTCAAATGGCAAAATTAGAACTTGGTATCAAGACAGCAGCATGAGATAATGCAGGATAAACTGGGATGAAGCAGTGTCTGCAGCCAGCAGGCCAGCAAGGGAGAGCAACATGTCTGATATGTGCTGAGCAGCTGCTTGGTCTACAAATGGGTAGGAATCCTGATGTGCCCTTTGTCAAACTTCCTGAGCACGCCTGTCCCCTGTCCCGGACTCCAACTCGTCTAGAAATCAGAAGTGCATTGGCAAGGTAATTTGGCAGCAGATGACTGCTGCTAAAAGCAGCCATCTACTGCCAAAGGTATTAAGGTTGGCAGCCTGGGAATGTGCTGTCAATGCCTGGCAGCTTAGGAACAAGTCACAAGCTGAAAAAAAACCCAGTAAATACTACAGCTCTATCAAAAAGATAAGAAGATACTTCTAAAAGATTTTACAAAAGGCTTTTTCAAGCTACTCCACTTAACCGGATGATGTTAAATCACACTTCGAGGAAACACTAGTGCATTTTCTCAGAAAGATATTACCCACATAGCTGGAGGAATAGTTACAAAAACTACTAGTACATGCAACTATCTAACAGGATCATTCATAAAATCCTACCCTTAGGATTACACATACCAAAAATGAGAAGACAGTAAAAAGTAGAATCACAGATACGGAGTAGGAAAAGGACATGAAGAGAAGAATATAGTTCTTTTTTTTTTTTTTTTTTTTTTTTTTAATGGGTAAATGTTGCTTATTAGCATTGCTATACTTGAAAAATACCTCTGACCCCAGTCTGAGCAGGTTTCTTCCCACATAACAAGCCTGTAGTTATCATCTTTTTTTATGTGTGTGTGATGAAATATCATGATGCTTCTTCTTCCTGCTGGGGTCCTGTCTACACTTCCAGCCTATTAGTTACAACTGTCCTTGTCCTTCACACATGACTGTGCTCCTGTTTTCTCCAGTGTCAACAGTGCCAGAGGTAATGAATGGACAGCTTAAATCCACATCTATTACTTACATATGAAAGATAAAAATATCTCTAAAACTGTGGAACTGTCCACATGTACAACTGGCAGGCTTGCCATTCTCCTGGCCCAGGGGGGCTGTGTTAATGGAGAATGCCTGAGCATTCTCACACCATTCAAGGAGTTCCACATACGTGACCCAACATTTTAACTGACAGGACTGGAGCTCCTTTACAGAGGGCAGCTCCAGTGAGCCAATGAATGATCCCTTTTGACTCCTTGTTCACACACACATTCATTCTCAGGTGTGTTTCTTTCTCCTTCAGTCTGAACCCCAGGTTTCTTGCAGCAGAGTCTGAGGCTTTGGATTTTTTAAGAATAAATAATTTATTAGAGTGATACAGCAGCAGAGTCAGTTTGATCTGGGTGTCTCCAGAGAGGTACTGCAAACAAGGACATCCCTGGGCAATTACACCCTAATGATTTATTTATAACACCTTGCCTCATGTGCTCTGCACATGACTTTTTATTTCAATGGTGATTTGTGGTCTGGGGTGTTCTAACACCATCTGGGATTCTTCCTTCACCTCCACATAGTCAGGCCATTAACTGTTCTTATTTCCCCAGTTGTATCTTCTGCTGCTAACTGTGTCCTCTTTCTCTTCTGGTTTGTGCTTCTTGTGCACTTGCTCACCAATCACATATGGGAAACTAAAAAAGTCCTTGACCTAGGAAAAAACCATTTATAAGCAACAACTAAATCATCAGTGTGTTATCAATATTATTCTCGTACTAAATCCAAAGCAGAGCACTGTACAAACTACTAGGAGAATTAGTAAGAAAACAAATTTAAACCATCCAAAAGCATAGACATCAGTGAAAGTTCACAGCTTGTGTCCTAAGACTTCAGCAAATCCAGTTACTCATGCTAAGAAAGTAAAACTAAGCAAATAGTATACTAAATCATACAACTTTATAACTCTAATTGAATCATTCTATTTAAAACTTACTTATTTAATCTAAACTACTAACATCTCTCAACAGTCAGATATATTTAAATTCTCTTCACAATCTCTCTCCTTCAGTTTGTCTCCACAGGGAACTTCTGAAAGGTTATCTTCCCCTCCTGTGTCTTCTCAAAGGGTTTATAAGTCTATCAACTCCTTTTGATATTCAAGGTCTCAGACTGAAGTTTGTTTCTCCTTGGAGATTGCGTGCCATGTCCCTGAATCCTGCTAGTTTCACTCATCTTTTCAATGTAGGCTTGTCTGTTCTTGTGTGGGAACAATTACATGTTCTTTGTTTGCTCTTCCCACACCCTCAGGCTAAGTTAGATGAAGATGGGACACTCAGAATCCATCCTGTACATGAAATGTTTTCCCTGGTGAGTCAGATCTGTATCTTTCACCACCTTGTTGCATCTCAGTGCTAATAATTTTATTACATACCCTCCTTTTTTTTTCAGTAACCCATTGTAAGCATCCCAAACTGCTGTCATTCACACTGCTTGGATCAAAGGTTATCCACCTTTGGATCTAAATGTGACTCTGCACAAAGAACATCACCAACAAACCCTCGCTGCTGTCGCTGCATTATGCACATGTCAGCTGCTGAAAGTCCACCTTAGTAATCTGTAAATACTTCACTGTGTAACTTAAATGAAGGTTAGAACTGTGAGCATTCTTGCACTGCCAGAGTTCTTTACTTATACAGATGCCCACATAGAAACTCATGTTGACTAAATTAAAACCATATTTTAATTTCTCCTGAAAAGTCCTGTTTACTTATCTTTAACACTGAGAATACAAACTCCTGAGAAAGATGCAACTTTAGTGGGAAGAACTGGAGTGCAACTCCCATGCAGCTGCCCTGATTAGGGAATGGGATCAGCACAATCTAATCTAATGTAGACAGATTATCAGAAGTAATTTCTTGTACCAAAGGTCAAACAACTTGCTCCAGTGTGATTCAGACACAGCAGTGCTGGTCTGGAAATTGGTGCTGAAGCCAGTGGAGACCATTATCTGTTCCAGCACTTTTTCCATTCCCATGTGGAGTTTCCCTTCTCAAGAAAACAGATAAAAATAGTCCTTGCAACCAGCAGTGTCTGCTCTGAAGCTCCAACTTCTGCAGTTCTGGTTCCCTGCCTCACTCTAGATGTGTGTAACTCAAGGTCAATGGGACTAATGTTTTTAGACACTTGACAAGATCAAGCCATGGTGACTGCCACTTGTAAAACTAAGACTATTTTGAGCAGCCCTTTGAACATTATAGTCATGCTTCTTGCTGGCCATGTAGTGCCTGCACTTCTCTGCTATGCTTCATAGATCCTGCACTGGAATATCATGTTTATTGGGCCCTTGAGATCAGAAGTTTTATTTCTTCTCTAACAATCTCATACTTGTCCGTGATGTAGCCAGTTCATCCAGCCAGATTCTAATCTGCTTCGTAGAGAGCTGCAAGAATCACTTACACAAGCAGCGGCTTGACAGAACACTCCTGTGCTACACAGGGCAGGAAAAAACATATCCATCCAAAGAAAAACTGAGCAGAATTTTAGATAGATAGATGCAATTTTTCCACTGAAATCTATCCAAAGAACCACCGTGAGCTGGACTCTCTGCTTAATTAAGTGGATACAGCTCTGCTGACGTCAGTGGATTTGCAGCTGTTCACAACAACATGAATTTGGCCTTGGATCTAACAATCTTATTGTTTGGAGGGAGGAGAGAGAAGGGTTGTTTGTTTCAGATAAAACTGGGTCAGTGATTGTGTCACAGCCCTGTTCACTGCCTGATGGAAACCAGTAAAGCCCCTATTATATCCCAGTAGCACTGGGGAGACAGTAACACTCTGCCACAGCTGAACAAGGGAGATATCGTCGGTCAGTGTGTATCAGGCACTGACTTTTACATACTCATAAAGAGTTTTATTAATTTCCTTGAATTTCAGAGGATTTTATAAAGGGATAACACACTACTGAAAGCAGCCATACCATTCCCATCATCCATGCAGCACATACTCAGCACCATCTGGGCTTGGATACAGACAGATCACTGCATGCTGTAACCTCCTGTCTAGTGAGTCTTTCAACCCTCTCTTGGTCACCTTCTCTGTCAGCCCCCAGGGGTTCAGCTATCTGTAACAAGGATCAGGTCCACCATGTCCTAGCTGCATAACCTTGGCTTGTACTTTTGAGAGAATTATGAGGCTGTGAACAAAAGCTGTGAGAAAGTTCAGGCAAAAGGAAGGGAAAATTACAGGTAGAGGTGCTGAATAGGTGTAATCAAGATGTCCAAGAAAATCCAAGAGGAGGAATACTAAAAAGAAAAGGCATAAAATATTATAGGTGGGGAAATACAGAGGAACCACTGTCACTGGAGGGCTCAGTGAAAGATGGCAATGCAGACACCCTCGTGACTGTTCCAGAAAGCAGCTGACTACGGAACAGCTTCTTTTAATCCCCATTAATTATTTCTTTCAAAACCAGCTTCTTCCTACCCACAAAACAAATGTGCAGTCAAATGAACATGACAAATACATCAGTGTCATTATAAGATGATTTCTCAAAGCTAGTTTCTCCCAATAGCACATGCATTATCAACACAAACGATCCCTACTCCTCCAGTAGTCATTCAGCATCCAGAAATAATTCCAAGCTCTGTGCTATGGAAAACCTCCAAAAACCTCAGCCTGATGAGTGACCGGAGAGAGAAGAGTTGGAGGGGCTAGGTACTTCATTTTCTTAAAGTAAATGCTGAAATTACAGATCTTGTCTGTATAGTGCCTTCACCCTGTCAAATAACCAGTGCTTTCTAGGTTTCCTTCTACAGCCCTTATTCACCCTGCGTCCTGTCAGCTCCTGGGAGAGTGGAAGAAGGTCAGCTCATCCTTGTGCTAGCCCCATATGGCACAGGCATGTTAGCCCAGGAATGATGGACCTATTCCAACAGGACCTATTCCAGCAGTAGGATGGAACGACAGGAATAACAAGAAAGCGTTAGCTCTGTTCAGGGTCCTGCTGGCTGCACGGGTGGATTCCACAGTTCTTCAGTTCATGCATCAGGTCACACAAAAGGATCTTTCTCCTTCTGAGCAAGGTGTACCCTTGTTCCTATTTTGTGAGACCCTCTGTCTCACACATGCAACAAACAGGCTCTAGCATATATTTACCTCTTCTCAAAGCTTCCTTTTCTCGCATTAGTCCTCCCAGACCTCTTAGAGTAGAAGAACTCAAAACTAGAGCCAAGGGTTTGAGACAGACAGCAAGCATTAAGCCCACATATCACTGGGAATTTGTGAAAATCTATTTTATAATAGTATTTTCATAATCCAGAAAGGTACACAGAAAAAAAGAACAGTCCACACAAGTTTGTGTTATCTTACCTACCAAATCCACAGATGAGTTCTTCATCTGCCCTAAGGTTCCCACATTAGCCTTCAGAAGGTATCTTCTACATTCAGACATTCAAATAAGCTTTTAATAAGGAGTAAAAATGTTATGCATCTTAAATGATCACAGGCTAATATTTCTTAACATAATCCAGAATAAACTATCACTGAAATGGCATTTTAATCTTCATGTGATGTTATTCTAGCTTTTAACATCAACAACTCAGCATTATTTCTTACTGTCATAAAAAAAAACCAGATTGCTTCTAAGGCCATTGGACAATTATGTGAGTAACATAATACTGTTTATAATTGGATATTTTAGATGGATGTACATGGCTTTGTTCCAAAGGAGGTGCCTCAGCTGTAGGTCTCCTGAGGATGACTCATTGTTTCCTTGAAGGCATCCTCTTCCAGACAGCATTTGGATTGGAAAAATATGATTTGTTTAAAAACATATATATATATATAACTATCATTTATATAATATATATTTATATAATTTATATTTGTATTTATAATATATAGAACTATTGCTGAGGCATAGGCACTGTGAGGTCATTTAAATGATGGTAGAATTCAACATGACTATGAAGGCAGTTTTGTCATTTCCTCTTTTGCTGCCATTAAAAATTTTACATTTTTTCCCTGCTAAGAGTTTTCCTTACATGAGAGCAATCTTTTCTTCTCCTTTTTTTTTTGGTCTGTGAACAAAAAGTAATTAATTGGCTTATTCAAGTAGAAGGGCCTGAGGAATACCCCTTGTTCACCCTGGGAAATGTGTAAAAAGCTGTAAATTGGAACTGCTGATACCAGCTTTTCTGTTTTGCAATCCTCCACTGGTAGGTGAGAGGGCATAAACTTCGCTCAGCTGTTAGTGTTATGCTCCTTTTCTGTACCTCAGTTTAGCTGTGGGTAAAGCTCACAGAGACAATCTCAGATAAACCCAGTCCTCGGTGTCACTGTTCCTACATTGCCCTGCATGTTCCTACTTTAAAAAGTATTTAAAAAATAAAAAATAAATATACTAAGTATAAAATTATATTGCAAATAGACACACTCAAAGAGTTCATTTACAGATTTTTACTGGAAGGTCAGATCATGTTTATTATTTGGCTGAGAACAAATCTCTGAACTGATGGAGCCCTTGTGGAAAGACTGATGTTCTCTGTAACACAACACAGCAGTTTTACCCATCCACTCGGACTTTTGCACAACAGTTTCACTACTCTCTGATGCAGTTTCCAGCATGGAGGTTAACCTACTGTGAGCTTAAACAAGTTCAAACACTTAGACACATACTGCCTGAATTCCCCTATTTAGCAAGAGGATTATTAACACTGAGAGCCACCCCCAAGAGGGGATATTTAGGTGTAAATAATCTTTCCTGCTAGGTTTCTCCCAAAAAAAGACTAGTTCTCAAAAGGAGAGCACAGCTCTTGGCAGGGACTGGGGTTGTTAGAACATGCTGAAGGGCAGAACATGCTGGAAGAAGACAAGGCAATATCCTATTTTACGTTGCCTCTTTAAGGTTATGGTATTTCAAACTCACTAAAAGAATGTATGTTTAAGTGTTCATCAAATTGATGCCCAAGAACTTTAAAGCAATAAAATCAAGTAGGCTGCTTTTTTTCAATTCATTCCCCTGTACACTTAATTTATATATTTTTTTTTTTAATCGTATGCTTATTATGACCTTGCTACAAAAATCCCTTTCTAGGGTTGCCTGCTTTTCCCTCTCATGGGCAAGGAAGTCGAGGCCATTTTGCAGTATCCAGAAATTAGTCACTAGGTTCAGGCTCTGCAGGCCCATGGCAAGCTCCCATGGGTCCCAGAGGGCAGGAGTCTGTGCTACCAGCAGACAGCAAAGCCAACCCCAGCTCCTTACACCTCACAGACAGGCTATGTTCAGCTGCTCTACTGCTATGTTGCTACAGTAATTACTGAACTGGCTTTAGGAGACATCAAATATTATTTTTTTCCCTTGACAAAGGGAAAAAGAAGTAGGCTGGATTAGAAGCATTGCAGACAGCCTAAGTATTTATTGTTCTTCAGAGCGGAAAATCTGAATGAAGGAAAAGGTCTGGAATAAGTTCCAAATGACACCGAAGGCCTGGAAATACATTCATTTCCAGGAGATGTTAATGGCTTTGTGTAACACCTCCTGTGGCAGAATTACTCACTGTCTGGGGTCAGCCAAACAGCAATACAGGAATCCTCTGCTTTCTGTGTCTTGTTTATCTGTTTCTGAAAGGAGATTGTTTTCAGAGTTTTCATTTGTCACAGTTACTGCCTTTGGCTGGCTCTGGCTACAAATCATTCCACAATAATCTAAAATGGAAATGCTGGCATGAAAAAGGACTGCTGCCTGACAGAAGGCACGTCCTATCCTGGCTGCCAGGACAAAGCAGCCCGTCACGTCCCCAGCCTGACCAGTGAAGCACAGAGGAGCTATATTACAACAACAGTACAACTAAACAACATTAAATTCAGCTTGGGAGAATGCAGGAGGCACACTTTCAAAACCAAATATGTCTGGCTGGAAGAACTTCCCTCACCCAAACTGTTGGAGCCCTGAGCACCCTGGCAGGCTTCAGCGCCCTGACCACGCTCTCCCAGGGACTGCAGCTCCTTGTCACCTCAGCTCCTCTGGTGACCACTGGATCATCGGCAGGTCCTGTCACAGCCCTGGCTCTGTTCAGATGTGGGGGAAGGCACCCTGCCCAAGAAGGCATTCACATGCCAGGATGGGGTCTCCTCCACAGCTGGCTCCCTCCTGGGGCAGCCCTGATCTTCCTGCTCCCTGGCACAAATGTGCTGCTTTCAAATAAGCATTGCTGCTTGGCTGAACAAGCAGTAAAAATTACACAGTACACACAGCAGATTCACAGAGTGAAAAGTGCCAGTTGTGGCTTCAATTTTAAATTATTTCATGGTCTAAGTTTTCAAAGAGGACCTTAATCTTTAATGCAAAAAGGGAGAAAAACCCCACACCTACCTCACATCATGAAAAAACAAATAAAGTATAATTTCTTTCTAGTCTCTCTTCCCTTTGCCTGTAAAGTTTTAATGCAACTGATGCATCTGTCAGGACAGAAAATTTGGGATGTCAGGGGATATTGCAAGTCATACTTCATGTCATGGTAAGAAAACAAGAGTTTTCCTTTCATTAGCACTGAAGACACAAATTTAAAACTTGAGAGAAAGAAAAAAGGGAAGAATTTTGTTTAAAAAAAGAGAAATAAAGCCATGTGAAAAGGGTCCTTGGATTCCAGAAACAAGCAGTGAGAAAACCTCCATTCAAAACATTGAAACAATTCTCCAAGGAAAGAAATCTAGTAAAGGTCTGGGAAAGACCTCTAGTAAACTGTAGATAGGAGAGTATCCTGGAAATACTTCAAACATGAAGAAACAGTTCAGACCAAATTCTCCTCGTGCTCTGGCACAACTTGGTGGGACAAGGCATCCTTGCTCAATAGAAGCCACTGGCACCCAGTAAGACCGTGCTCCTGAGAAGACCAGCAGCTAACAATGTACTGGTCAAAACTGGAATATTGATTTCAGGAAGTCTAAGTTCTCCCATTGCTCATGGGACTACAAGGAAATAAACCTTTGATCTTCTTAATGTACACAGAAAAACACCCTGGCTAATGTGGTGATAAGCTCATTTTCTCCTTGAAGTTTATGTCTCTTGTAAGCATCAATGCTATGACTTGTCCTGGCACTCCTTCTGGCATAACACAGTTTAAAATCCTGTGTGTAGCTGGATGGAAAAAAAAATGACTGCTCTGGAATAAAGAACAGCCCTGAGGTTGTTTTTTGTTAAAAAAAAAAATATCTGGGATGGGCTAAGATGAAAAGAGTCAGAAACATTACAATTTGGAAAGTATCTTGCTACGGAGTTAGAAATTACGTGAGACCCACATGCAGTTCACTTCAAAAAGTTAAACCTGCTGACAATCCCTGGTTTAATACTGTCCCAATCAAGCATCTATTTTCTTCTTTGATGTCCTATTTCCACTAATCCAGTAAAGTCTTGTCTGAGCATTTGTCATTGATATTTTTGGTCTCTGCTGTGACTAGTTTGTATTTCTCTAATCCACTGAATACGAATCAATGACAAACTCAGGAGAACTGGTTTTAAAACCAGCATCTGCTAAACGCATAATTTGGACCTCATCTGGGCAATCTTTCTTTCATGCCACATATGTCAGCTCCTCTTCAGTCAACATGCACTGAACACAGCCTGTTACTGATCCCAAGTCACAGGTTTGATTTCACTGCTTCACCTGGACTGCTGGCTCTGCTCGTGACAGCAGCACTGCTTGGACCTGTCAGTCATCCACACCAGGTTAGCAGAGTGCATCCAACCTGTCACAAAAGCTGAACAAAGGCATTTGAGTCTCTCACTACGCTACTGCCAGAAATAAAATCACAGTACTGCTAAGTGTCATAATAGAATGAAATCTTTCAGAGAGCATCACTGAGCTTTTTAAGCAAGGTGACTTGGCATGGGAAGAGGGAGTTCTCCAGATCTCTGTGAGAAGAATGCAGGGTTCTCTTGGCAGCTTTCCTTTCAGGGCAAAAGTGGCACTGCAAATTGGTACAAGATGTCCTCTCTATCCAGCACAACCCTCCCCTTCTCACTCATGTTCCTACTAGAACACATAATTTTCCTCATCTTCCACATCTTCTCAAACACATACACTTTGCCTATAAAAGACAGGAGGCACTACATGCAAAACAATGGGAAAGGAAAGGAGAGGCCTTGCAAGTGATGCTTCATCTGAATGAAGGAAAGGCATGTGGAGATGGGTTACTAGTCACAGGCTTAAGGGAAAAGACACAAAACTGCAACAATGACAGATGAATTTGTAGCATGGCTGCAGATTCCATACAAAGTCTGTATCATTGTGACATAATTGATGTCCAGGTGTCAGAAAGATAAATTACTCGTAGGTAGAATTGCCTCGTTAAAGTTTAGAGCTTGAGATGCTTTAATGATCTCAGACCTAGTGGGAGGGTAACAAAACCTAAGGGAGAAGGATATAATGAATGTAATGTAATGAGATGGATGTAATGAACACAAAGGACGCAGAATTTACAGGCTACTAGGACATTTGGCAGAACCCCCAAGACAAGGGAGAAACTGACAAAACCAACTCAGCAACTGTGCTGAAACCAGCTCTGACTGGGTAAAAGGTAATTTCAGCAGGGGGATCTGCGACCACTGACCCAAGAAACCCATGAATCAAAAGAAAAGAAAGACTGGGCATGCAGACTAATTAGCATGAGAAGTGAGGAAATCCTTAAACATAAAAGAAGGAATACTAATTAATAAAAGAATGAGATAACTTGTAGCCAATGAACATTAGCGCCTTTGTTTGCTAAAATGTATAAATAGTGAAAAGTTTTCATAGTGGTAGTCCTGGCTTTGAGGATTTCCCACCCAGCACCCCTTTCCACACAGAACTGTCAATAAATTGACCCTGTGTGTGGACTGGTCTCTTGCACAATGGGTTAAAGAACTTATTTAGGTGACATTATGAGGTATCTCCTATATTCACATTCAGAACTTCTACATCCTGTCTTACTTTTTGAATCAGAAAAAAACAAAGCATGGGTGAATTGTTACCATTTATAAACAGTATATTATAAATTATTAATGCCAAAGTAACTGAGCAGCCTTCCTCCTGGCCGAAGAAGCACAGGGTCCCGGAGAGAAAAGGATACTGTAAATATCATACCTTTCATTCCCAGGCTAGAATAAAGAGGTAAACATGTCACCCTGCATCATTCTGGATCTGTACTGAAAAGTCAGGACTTGAAAATCTCATTTCAGTACAATATGTTTATCACTTCAGCTTCTAATGGAAAGATCTCTACCATAAGTATGCATTAGAGACTATTAGATTAAAACAATGTTTACTAAACATTTCAGGATATCTATCTATCTTGCACCAGTCTGTTTAGCAGCATTAGTTGATGGCTTAAAATGTAATTTGATATGTTTTTGAAACCAAAATGGATACCATATTGTTTGTGTCGGGCCAATGGTTTTCCTGTCGTGAGCATTAGAGGATAATACCTTTTTATTTTTGATTTTAACTTCAGTTTGTAAATTGAGGGATAAAATACCATTAAACTATTGGTGTTTGTAAAGTGCTTTGAAAATATCAGTGTGCTTAGTAGAGACATAGTACATTACAATGCTTTCACTTGTATTAAATCTATTATAAACAACCTATTCATTTGAATTATTTGAATTTAATTTCTTAGCATTCACAAAGAGCTAACTCTTCTTTCCAATCCTTACCTCCAAATTTTGAGTAAGAGATTTCTGTCCCTGAGATTCCTGCCACTGTATTTTCTCCCATCCCTCAAAGATGGTGATTTCTTGGCCTTGAAATCTAGTACCTCTGTAAGTTTGGATGTTTTTTCATCATGACATGCTCTTGTATTTGTTTAATTACACATGGCAGTGCATGAATGCATGTATATCCCAACATAAGAAATCAAACATAGAACTGTTGGAGCAAGTCCAGAGGAGGCCACAAAGTTGCTAAGAGGACTGGAACACTTCCAGGAACACTTCAGGCTGAGAAGGTTGGGGCTGTTCAGCCTAGAGAAGGTTATGTGGAAACCTCATAGCACCTTTCTAGTATCTGAACAGGGCTTACAGGGAAGCCAGAGAGGGATGCTTCATCAGGAACTGTAGTGATAAGACAAAGAATAATCAGGAGAAATTGAAAGAGGGGAAACTTAGGCTAGATATTAGGAATAAACTCATTACTGTGACAGTGGTGAGACATTGTAACAGGCTTCCCAGGGAAATTGTGGATGCCCCAAGCCCCAAGCCCCACCCAAGCCTGACAGTGCTCAAGGCCAGGTTGAATGGGGCTCTGAGCAACCTAATCTAGTGGAAGGTGTTGGCACTAGATGATTTCTAAGATGTCTCCAACCCAAGCCATTCTATGGTTCTATGTACACACAATAACTGGTTTTCATCAAAAAGGTGGATATCTCATACAAAATATCATTTAACCCTGAAAGCATTTCAGTTCAAAGTAAATCTAGACCTTTCCCACACAGCATGCCAGCTTCTTATCGGTAAGGCAACTGCTCCCACCTGCCTTGGTATCATGCTCTGCTCCTGGCTCAAAATTGCTTTCAAAGCAGGTGGCCCTTGTTGTTCCCTCACAAGCTGTCCATCTTGTACTATGGCCTGAAGTAGTGAAAACTTCATGAAAGAAATTGGCCTTGTGCTATGTTGCTCTTTAGGGAGTACAGGTGTCAAATCCCACTGAAGCTGCTCTCAGAATTCAGGTATGGCTGATCCTTCCTGATTTGAGCCTGATCTAGATATGGACATCATGCTAGCTGCCTGCCTGTGTTACAGGCAGCTCCCTGGATATCTCCTATACACTGATGCTAATCGTTAGGGCAGTAATGCTGCCCACCCCAGACACAGAGCCGTACAAAGGGAGGTACCACACAGAGCGCTGTCAGGGTATCAAGTGTTGTTTCTCACTGTAAAAGGAGTCAGCAGTAAATTCTCTGCTTAAAATCAGGTCTCCAGGGAAAGGAGGGGCAGCACCTCTGCTTTTATTTTCCCTCGCCACAGCTCGTGTCAGCAAAGGACCCGACCTTGGGAGCAACAAGCTGAACTCCTCAACCTGGCCAACTAATCTTCCAGAACATGGCAGTGCACTCGGGACCCAGCACAGACATTTATCCTCCATAAATAACCTCCACAGTTATTTCTGTGTATCCCACAGATAAAGCAGGCATCTTATGATGCCTTCAAGAGGATATTAAAACTACAAGTAAACTCTTTATACCATGAAATCTGACAATAGCCGGAAGTACATTCCCAGTTTTCTTATATTTTTAACTGTTACAAGATAAAATCTGGAAAGTCAAGTGATAGCTGTGTCAGTTTTGCTTATTGCAATGAAGCAAAGGTCAAATGCATTTAAATTCTTACAGATTCTGTGCAGCAGGAATTTTTAGACGGCAGAACCACAGAATATCAAAGTCTGTTTTTTTAAATCTTGCCATATGGGATATGCTATCAGGAACAAAGTGGCTCATTCATTTTCTTAATGAAAGACCCTCATGTTATTTCTGCAGGAATCTCTTTCCCTTCAAGTCATGGCACTAAGCTGTTCAACGCCTTATCTGTGGAATTAAAATTGGGAACATCACACAAATGCACAAACAGCAAAGTCACACTAAAACGTTGTTTTGACTGTCACTATCCTACCCAAAAAACGAGAATCAAAGCACCAAACATTTTGGCATTATTTCTGGAAGAGGGGTGGCTGCAGTTGTCAAGACAAAGAGGTTTTACTCTTGGATCACGTTTATTTCCTTAGCCAGACCACGTGAGACTAGAACGTTGCCAAGACGGGACGAGATCCCTCCAGCGGGAGCTGCAGGAGCCATTCCTCCCCTTGCTCCCACCCTCGGGGCAGAGGAAGCCCACCCAGCCCTTAAGCAGGGCAGCCCCATGCTCCGGGGCAAGGCAGGGTGTCCAGCAGCACGGCCAGGCCCGGAGGGCTCCGGGCGCGCCAGTCAAGGACCGGGATCGCATTTCCCGGGAAGGAGCCCCGGCCCCGCGCGGGAACGGCCCCGCCCCGCCCCCTCGGCCGCATGACCCCGCCCCATTGCTCGCGCCCCCAAAGGGGCGTGTCCTCGCAGGAAAGCCACACCCCCAAGGGACCGCGCCCCTCAGGCTGCCGCGCACGCGTCCTCCACGTGACGCTACCGAGTCCCTCCCCGCCCTTTGTTTACCCCGCGTGGGGCCTCGCGCCGGCCGATGGCGTCAGCGCGCCCGGCCCCGCCCCCAGGCCGCGTCCGCCGCGGCGACAGCAGCGCTGCGGGAGCTGCCCGCGTCCCCCGGGCGTGCCGCTCCCCGCCTGCCGCCCCAGCCGAGCGCCGCCACACGCCGTTCGCCGCCCGGCAGCCGGCGGGCGCATGTTCCCGGGCGGGCTCGGCGCGCCGGCGGTGAGCGCGGGCGAGCATGGCCGCGCCCGGGTCGGAGAAGAGCAGCAAGAAGAAGACGGAGAAGAAGCTCGCCGCCCGCGAGGAGGCGAAGCTGCTCGCCTCCTTCATGGGCGTCATGAACGCCATGCGCAAGCAGGTACGGGAGGCGCTCGCTGGGGCCGGCGGCCCGCGGTGTCCGTGCTGCCCTGAGGGCAGATCCCGCTCCCGCGCCGAGGGTCCCTTGGGTTTCCCGTCTCTTGGGCCCGACTGCGGGGAAAATGCCACCGGAACCGGCACTGCCGGTGCCTCAGGGGCTCCGGAGCCGCACAGGAGAGCGGCGAGTTCCGATTCCGTTTGCGCCGGCTCCTTGTGGTTCTGGAGGCCGAAGACGCCGTGGATCTGTTTTTCCTTAGCTGATAGCGCGGTGCGTGTGGTAGGGCAGGAGTGAGGCTGGGATGGATGGATGGATGGATGGATGGATGGATGGATGGATGGATGGATGGATGGATGGATGGATGGATGGATGGATGGATGGATGGCCCAGTGTCTCCGGTCGGAGCATTCACGGAGCCCTTTTCGAACCGAAGCCTGAGGGCAGTGGCAAGGCGCTTGGTGCTGGATTTTTGACCAGAAACTCTTCTCTGAACAAATTGACTGTGCACCCTGTGAACAGTGAAACTGCAGCGGGAGGAGAGGCATGAGTGGAAACATTGTTTGGTTTCACAGGTGGCATTTTTGTCTTGAGTACCTCTGCCCATCGCACTACGAAGCCAGTGGCAGTGTAGGAGTTTGGTGGCTTCATCAGGCCTCAAATTCTTGGGCAGATAGCTTCCATGGTGAATAGTTTAATGAGTATTAAAGATGACTCCTCTGTTTACCAATAGAGCAAGAGTGGTAACCAAAATTGCAATTATACAAATGCATGTCAGTTTAGCTGTCTAAAATGAAATAAATACTTGTTTTTAATTATTTTTTTTATAAAAACCATGAAATTAATGGCACAAGAGCAGAAGGATATGTGTAACTTCATGCATATGAAGAAATTCCACTTCTCAGAGGAGGAGCTCATTGATTGTGGAACTTTGGTTTGTTTTTTTTAAAAAGAGATGTGGAGCCAGAGTTAAAGCTAAATCTGAAGCCAGACTACACAGGGGCTTCGCACTTGGTGCTGTCATGTGTTGTGTCTTCTAGGGTTTAGTTTCTTGTCCTCCAGTGTTAGTCTTGCCAGAGGCCCAGTCCAGCTTTTAATGCTGTCTGTACCAGCAGTCTGGGTCCTGACCTCACAAGTATTGGTGTTGGTTCTGCTTTTCTCTAGCACTTCAGCCCTATTCTTCTCTCACTAATAGGCAGTCAGTTATTTCGTCTGCATAAACCATTTCACACAACTAAGCTGTTACGTATAAAAACCTAAATTTTTTTCACTGACTTAGGGTAGTAGGATTAAGACTTAAAACCTGTGATCTATGTTTATGCAGGCTTTGTTTCTGATCTAAAAGTGTGAACATATTCCAAGGTGTGGCTGAATTCATAACGTGGTTCCTAAGTGTTTAGTTCATACCTCTGCCATTGTTTAAAAGGGAATGCCAAATGCTGTTATGATTTGTAAGCAGATAAAGGAAATATTACCCTCTTGTCAATATATGTACAGTCCCCAGCACAGAAATTCACAGTGCTTTACTGTGCCCCTGTTCCAGTGTGTGGCATCACATTGTTCTGTGTAAGTGCCTCATCTTGCACTGGAATGCCAGCTCCCATGTAGCTATAAGCCATTCCAAATAAGGAGTGAGAGGATCAGGATTAAGTGCTGTGAAGTTTGTGTGTACTCCTGATTCAGATTCCAGAATCTGTTATGCCCAAGGAGGTGCAGCTCTGAGTTTTGCCTGCAAACTTCTCATCTGACCTCAGGTGAGCTTTACATATCCCACACAGTGTTGACTGGTCCAGAAATTTTTGCAGATCTCATGAAACTTATGCTTCCTTTAGGAGTCATTTGTAAGAGGAGCTTATGTATTACTGAGGGGGTAGGAGGAGGTGTGAATATACAGGATAAATTTGGGAAGTCAGCAGGAGCCAGAGGAAGGCAGACTAAGTTTCAGCTGATTAGTCATGCTAAAGTTGTAAGAGGATTTGTAGTCAGCTCTTTCCTCTTGTGTTTTCTAAGTCAAGAACTATGGTGTAGTTACAAAACCTGATTATAAGCTAAAATGTCCTGTGGTGGAAATGTCAAGGTGCATATGCAGCTCTAGATATTTAGCTCATTAGTTTAATCCTACAGGAATCTGGCCCAATGGGAACTTACAGTTCATTATAATGAGGCTGCTTTTTGTGTGAGCTGGGATGAAGAGGAACCCTCCATGAGTGTGGGAGTTTGGAGTAAGCTATGTACATACCTGCACTCAGTACAGGTGAGGTGTTGGGGCCAAGTGTGCTGAGTACTTGGAGGACTTTTTGCTTGTCTCCAGCACGGATGACCCACATCTTTGTGGGTTTTCCAGAGCTATAGGACAGCATGTGCATAAAGCATTTGTTACAACATTGCAGCTCAGTGGAGGTCAGCCAAGAATGAAGTCACTGGGAATGAAGCTGGGATAGAGCTGCAAGGTGTTGCTGAACCTGTTATTTGGAAGGTGAAGCACCCTGCAGAAGCCGACGCTCGGGTGTGTCCTTTGGTTAACACCAGTCACCTGTTCCATCATGGAGGTGACCCAGTGACAACAGTGGGTCCTTCTGTAAGGAAGTGAAGAAATCCTCAGAAGAGCATTAGTTGAAATTGAACTGTCACACCCAGAAACATCCCAGGGAAAGAAGTTAAAATGATGGTCTGTTTTGGTTGGCAAATGCACCCAGAGGGGCCTTAGAACATCTGAGGTGTTTCAAATGCTGAGCTGAGGCATTTAATGTGTTTTAGAAATGCAGCGTGCTGCTCAAGCAACAGCTGCAAGTCTTGGCAAAGCTTGGCCACAGGATTTTATGGTATCTTGTACTGCTAGGTTCCAATGGTTGTTTTGAACCAGAAGTGTTAGAAATTTCAGCTTTTAAAGGATTTCCTCTGAAACTTTTCCAGAATGGTCTCTTTTTTTTGTTGTTGTTTCAATCCTAAATGGTTTAAAACTACAAAGGAAGCTCTATGTCACCCACATCCAATTTCCGCTTAGATAATGTTTTTGAAAGTATTATTTATATTTTGTCTAGTATGTGCTTTTGAGTGTCCTGTAAAAAAATAAGAACAGGCATGTTTAAAGGAATTGTAAATGTGGGTTATCAGCCCTAGATAATATTGTCTCCATGTGGAAAACACCACTGCAGTTCTAAGCAAATATATATTTCCCACAGTAGAAATGTTCTTTTCTGGGGCTGGCCTTGGGATGGGTGAACACAGATGTTTTTGAAAGCAGTTCCATAAACTTAAGGTGATCTTCAAAATTATTTCCTATTTTTTGAGGAAGCAGTGCTGCTCAGTTTTTCTTAATAGATAGTTATAATTAACTGTAGTATGATATGGATTTATTTCACTCAATATGTTTTTAGAAGAGATAGCATTTTAGAATCTATTCAAATTATGTGGTTTTACCCCAGCCCTTCCTGGAAGCTTTTATAAGTTCTGTTGCTTTCCTTTCTTTTTCTAGAACATGACAGTTCACATGTAGGGAGAAACTAGCTGCCTACATATAAACAACAAACAAATGAGAAGTAAATTGTTTTGTTTGGAAGCTAGTTGCTCATCAGGTATGGCCAGTCAAACCCTTCCACAGAAATGATATTTTTTGATACATTTTCTTTAAATGCTCCACTGAATGCTTTAAACTCATTCATCACTTTGACTCCAGTTGGGCAATAGGATGGCAGACTTCAGATATGAGGTTCCTGTGAATTTTTTTGAAAATCAGCAGCAGAGACACTGATAGATGAAAGCAGTACAATATACATGTAGCCTCTACTAACTGCTACATTATTGTAAGCTGATGTAAAAGCTACAGCAAGTACTTTAATCAGAGTTCATATTATTCATGACCATCTTGTACAAATTCATGGGTAAACTGATGTTTGCTAGTTCTCCAGGTTACAGAACTTTGATTTTCAGAAAATCTTTTTATCACATAATGCTCTTGAGTTGTTTGTGTTACAAAAAACAATGTATTTCAATAAGCTGTTTCTAAAGAAATATTGCTGTAATATTTTTTTAAGTGCTGATTTTTGTCTTTTTCTCCCTCTGATTCAGAAAACTCTTTGTGATGTCATTCTTATGGTTCAAGAAAGAAAGATCCCAGCTCACCGTGTAGTGCTTGCCTCAGCCAGTCATTTTTTTAACTTGATGTTTACTAGTAAGTCTTTTGAAAATTGATTAATTTTAAACTTTCATGATTATATCCTGTTTTGTCTGTCAACCTGTTTATCGTATGAAAGTGATTCATTTGAAGGATAAGTCTAAGTGAAGATATCTCATTTTGTGTCCTTATTCCATTAATTTCTGTTTACCACTCCCATTATTTTTCCTCTCTTTTGATCAAGTGAAGTGTTACTTCATTTGTAAGCTTTCTTAATAATTGAGGCCTATACATTGTATTAGAGTTTATCTCCATTCCCTAACCTGAAAATTGGGAATTTTTTTGTCCCATTACAGAATTTGTCTGCCATCAGGCAGTTCTGCATATAAATTGGGCTTTCAGAGGTTAGAGACATGGTTTAGTGGCTGGAGTGGATGATCTTAGAGATCTTTTCCTACCTTAATGTGATTACCTTAATTCTGTGGTTCTGTAGTTCTTTCATTTATGCTCTCTTTAAAAATTCAGTTATGTAGTATCTTATTTTTTGTATACCTTACCCATGAATTGTAAAATTACTGTAAAATCAAAGTTGAATGGAAGTAAAATAACCATTCATTCCAGTGGTCAATGGTAACCACCTGTGGGCAAAGCCTAGTGCTGAGTCTGGGTGTGGGGAGCTCAGAGCTGTCTCCATTGTTATCAGCTTTAATGTGGAAATGGCTTTTGACAGTGCTAATGCTAACATGGCAGTCTGGCTGCAGTCAACAACGTCTAGGACTTTTTCAACTCAAGGCAGTTTATCATAATTTAGATAATACAAGGATGTACTCACACCAGTTATCTCGTTTGTTCCACTGCCTCCTTTCCTGACTTGCATTAGCAATCCTGGGAAAACAGCAATCAACTCTGAGCAGTTTTTAGCAGGTTACCACTTCGTATAATTGCTTTATTTTCTACTGTTTGCAAAACATACAATAACTAGAGTGACTTCTTGATTAAAAGTTTGTCTTTTAATCTGTTTGCAGCAAATATGATTGAATCAAAGTCCTTTGAAGTGGAGCTAAAAGATGCAGAGCCTGACATTATTGAACAGCTCGTGGAGTTTGCTTATACTGCAAGGTAGTTTTGTTATTTAAAGCTCATGCTTTTCTAGGAAGTCTGCCGATTTTAAATTATAAAAGCTTAAAATGATGCTTTTGTGATTAATCTGTTTTGTTACCATTAAAATTCTTTCCTTTTTTTAAAGCCTGATATGACTAGACCTTCTATCCTTCCTCCCTCTTCCTTTTTACTTAACCAGTAGGAAGCCCTACAGACAAAAGAGAGTGGTATTTGTCTCCAGAAAGCAATTCAAAGCACTTCAAGCTTTTGACTTCAGTGTTGGAGCCAAATGGTGTTTCCCATGGTTCTGTAATTCAGGTCCTTATTGATATCAGCAGGGTCTCTCTTTGTGGCCATAGTAGCTATGGCACAGAACCATTTCCAGGAGTTATACCTTCATCTCAAAACAGGCAGGGTGGATAACTGTCCTATGAACAGTGTTTTTCCCCCATCTCAGCTTGTCCATGTATTTGCGGGTTTTGTGGTTGTGTTTTTTTCTCTTCCAACCCCTCCCTACCCTGCAGAGCTCTTGCAGATGGCTAGGATTGTAAACAGTACTTAATCAGCTTTAATCAGACCTATGGATGGCAGACCTTCCATCTAATGGGGTTAACTCTCATTAGGGAGGCTTTCTCCTTTCTTTTGAGGGGAATCTTATTGTATATGCCATCAGTGGTAGCAGATAGTCTGTGTCAACAGCCCACCCCAGCCACATGGTTGCATGCCCTGATACCCAAACCCTAGACTGTGGCTTCCATAACTTCTCTTGAAGCACTGCCAAACTGGTTATTCTGCTTATGCACTCTGGGCAAATCAACCAGACCAGTCCTGACAGACTTTAGACAGGTTTTTCTGATGTGTGTTTGGGAGTTGAAAATGGTCATTAAAAATGGTTCTGGGATTGTTTTTTTTTCTTTTCCTTTTGTGCAAGTGGTTAATCATATAACTCATAGCAATAGTACAGGACTGCAGAGAACCTGTGTTAAAGGCTTATTCTTCAGCTTCCAGGACTGGTTATTCTTTGCACTGCCTGGGTAAAGTAGAGCAAACAAAAGCAGTTTGGAAAGATCATGAAGGATGTGTCCTTAGAGTGTATGTGAAAGATTCTTGGGTAAATAGGAGGGAAATAATATTGCCATTTATGTGAATTTGTGTAAGTTGCTTTTTTTATTGCTGCAACATAGGTCATTTCAGTGATGCTAATTTTACACCTTCTGTTTTGCAGAATCTCAGTTAACAGCAATAATGTCCAGTCTTTACTAGATGCAGCAAACCAGTATCAGATTGAACCTGTCAAAAAAATGTGTGTGGACTTTTTAAAAGAACAAGTTGATGCTTCCAATTGTCTTGGTAAGAGAAATAGACTTAAATTTACTGTTTATTTTTTAACTTTGCTTTACTGTCTATTTGTGGATAGACAGTAACATTTTGCTAAATCCAGGCATGTAAAAATAATTTTTCTCTGAATCTGAACTGTTTCCCCTTGCCACAGGACTGCAAGGACTCACCCAGCTTGTCAGGACGTTGGGGCTTCTTGTTTGTTAGAGGACTACATGTGTTTAGTGAGGTGGAGCTTTCAGTTGTTACTGTACTTGCAGGCAGAATTTGATATATTTGTAACTTTTACAAAACTGGCATATATTTTAAAAATATAAACAGAGTAAGTTTAGGGTACTTTTGGTTTTATTCACTTTTAATTTTGACTGAAAACAATGAATGTCATCTGGGCAGGTTTGATATCATGTTCCGTAGCTCTAATGTGAACTTGGTGTTACAGAAAAGTCAAACAACAAGTAGAACTAAATACTTTTTCATGCTTAAAATTTGGTGCACCTTATATAATCAGAAATTTAAGAGAAATTTTTTTTAATGTTTTTTATTGACATTGTTAGGTAATTCTTCTAGTAACATCTCAATCATTACTGATGTTTACAGCAGCAATAGAAGTGCTTTGCAGAGTATATCTGAATTGCAGTGACTCAACTGACACTTCAGTGCAGCACACCTGCAGCTCTGAAACAACTGCTGGAAGACAGGCATTACCTAAGGAAGATGCCACTTAGGCTTGCTTTGAGGCATATTTCTGCCCTGTGGCTTCTGTTGGGTGGAAAATTAATTTTGGTCTTTAAGACTTGCATACTTTGTTGCTAATTTATTGCAAAAAGATTAAAACAATTTTTCCTTAGGGCGTTGTTTTTAAATTTAAACATATTTTGTGCAGACTCACAAGCAAGTACACAGTTCATAAAAAAAAAAGAGTATTTGAAAGAAACCATGGTTTAATTTGAATCTTGAAATTTTGTCATATATGTGGATTTTATCTTTCTAGTTCACATTTTACTACTCTGAGCAGCTCAGACTAATTTCAACCCATATGTTAGTGAGTTGCTCGTGCCACACTTGCCATTTCTTCTGTGAGAAGGAAGACTGTGGAATGATGAAAAGCTGCCTGATGAAGAGCTCTGTGCTTACATTGTTTTTAATGGCAAAGTTGGCAGTGGTGCTTCTCAGCTGCTATTGCTGTTTATGCCAACCTTCTGTTCTTTCAGCAACATCAACTTCACTTTGTGTAGTCTGCAGCTGACTGTGCTGTGTGTATAGAGAGGTCTCAGTTCACCATGACTCTTGAAGGAAAGTGGGCTTGGTTGGTGACTGATGCTGCATGAGCAGGTCAGGAGAGGTTGTAAAATGTGGATCCAGTTTCTCAAGCTGTTCTGGTTAGACATGATTAGTGTGGCTTGGCTCAAACTTGGTTAAGGTACTTTTGTGTGCTTTGTAATTGGGAAAGAAACAGTGAGGAAATATGCTGGAGAGACAGTTAATATAGCAGATGTTGCCGGTCTGACTGTCCAATTAGTTCAGCAGGTATAGGGATCAGCAGCTTGTCCCTGTCTTAGTTTGCCTTGGATTGCAGGTGAGTCATGATAGCATGTGTTTTAATGGGGGAGAAAAAAAGCATGGTAATAAATATTAAACTGGAATTGTAAGTATCACTGAAATTACAGCAATTGTATTCTATTTTAATATGTTGAAGGTAATTGCAGTTCAAGTTTAGACAGGTTTTTTTCCTGACTTTCCTTCATAGGCATAAGTGTGCTAGCAGAATGCCTAGACTGCCCAGAACTGAAAGCCACTGCAGATGACTTCATCCATCAGCATTTCACTGAGGTTTACAAGACAGATGAGTTTCTTCAGCTTGATGTTAAGCGTGTGACACATCTCCTGAACCAAGATACATTGACAGTGAGGGCAGAAGACCAGGTGAGATCCCTGTTTCATAGCAGCTAAAAGCATTGAACTTAATGATCTTCTTTTAATCAAGAAATGGCTTCAGGTATTCAAGTATCTCACTTCTGATGTTCCTAGAGGATATGATGCACATAGTGCTTGCTAAATTGTGGAATAAAAAGGTGCATCCTAACTTGGTCAAAACCAAATATTAATAAATATTCACATTTCAAGTGTGGTTTACAGATGTATTGTTTCAGCAGACTTGGAAGAAGTCACAGAGGGAATAAGCAGAACAGTTTCCTTTGTCAAGATACTTATAAGGCTTCTGATTCAATAGCGTATGTGAGCTAAATTGTTTTGTAGTGGATGCTTCTAGATTGGGATTTATGTGCTTTTGTTGAAACTGGATCACTTCAAACCTCACTTCAAAGTGAAGCAAGTTTGCTTCACTTCAGTTGAGCAAAATGCACCTTAATGGATGCACATTTCTACCTGAGAATGGCCTAGCCCATTCCAGAGAGGAGTTTTCTGATGGAAACATAGATATACACAAACCTGGAGAACTGAGGGACTTGGAATTAAGACGAGTAAAACACTGAAAGCTACATGCATTGACAGTGGTGGATTGCTGGGCATAAAAAAGTTTAGGTGGCTGAAAGGAGCCTGGAGTTCACTCAATTAAAATTTGTAACCTGTGGTAGAAATTGCATTCACGGCTATCCCATTTGGAATGCTTGATTCAGCTTAGAGCACAGCCTGTTCTTCCTACTGCAAGAAAATAGGAAACATAGAGGTATCTACAGTTCAGCCCAGACAGGTGATTGTAGTCTGGTTGGAGCAGTTGAGTGTCACTTGCAGCTGCTGGGCACTTGTAGCTTCTTAGCAAAGCTGTTGAAAACAAACTGAAATCTTGCCTTTGTAGCTCTGCTGTTATGGTGCTTGAATTAGCTAACTTAAGTTTGTGTGGGCATGGCATTGTGAGTTGACTCAAACCTTTGAAGTGCAACAGAGGGATGTTGTAGCTGAGATGGTATGTATATATCCTCTTGGAAATGGATGTTCTGCTGACTGAAGTTTCCATTGACATTGACCTCCATCAGGCAGGAGAATTCATTTGCAGCATTAAGGTTTAGTTATTTGTCTTACTGTAGGGTGATGTAACATATGAAAACAGAAGTTTGACTGTTCTACAGGAATCTCTCAGGAATTTCTCAGGAGTACTGCTAGAAATTTGACATTATACTCTAACTTTTGTTTTGGTGTGGAGCGTAGTTATATTTAGCAAAAAGAGAAGGTAGCATTAAGTACTCCCTGTCCTATATGATGTTCCTGTTCAAGTCATTCTGTTGAATTTCCTTAGCTGATGGAATTGAGCCTTTAATTATTGTTTTCTTTTCTCTCCCACATTTTCTGGTAATTTTGCAGAGTTACAGCTGGGGTGGTCTAGTAGTCCTGACTAATTCTTCCATGAAGTGTCTTTCCATGTTATCTGTCACTCAGCACCAGTCACTGACCAGTTTCAGCTACAGGTGTAGACACTGGCTGTGCTATTGCTTGCAGTGAGGTTGTCCTGCCATTTCAGAGTCAGTGCTACTCCATAAGCTTGCTGTGTCCGAGAGCAGCATGGAAGTATCAGAATATACATGTAATCCTAGATTTATTTCATTTTTTTCATCCTGACCCACTGGACAATTATAAATAGCGCAGATTTCTTGATTATCTTCCCTGATGTACCTTCCCTGACCCCTAAGAAAACCCAGTATCTTTTCCTGTGAGAAGGAGAAAAAGAAGAAACACTGGTAAATTTACAGTAGTTTGCAGATAAAACTTTGATTTAAATGGTCCCCTAAGACACAACAATAGCAGTGTATTTGGATACCCAACATGATGATTGGTAAGAGAACCAGTTTATCACCTCAGGAGACTATATCAGATAGAAGTTATTTCATTTCTGTGCAAGCATTACTGGTGCTGTGCCACAGAACTTGAAGAGTATTAGATTTAACCTGGTACAGGAGTTACCCACATAAATGTGAATTGCAGATTCATGTTTTCCATTTAGAGGGAAAAAAGTTAAACAGCAGAAGTAGTAGGCTTTTGAAGTTTGTAGATGAGATTTATTTCAGTGGTTGTGCATTTTTTTTACTTGTCTGAGCATTGTCCTTTTTTGGGCTTGGTTGACTTTGAAAAGTCAACCTTTTTTGGGCTTGGTTGACTTTGAAAAACATAGGGTTTTTTGAGGGGGGGTGGTTTTTGAAAGATGGCAATGGGATCCACACATAATAAAATGTTAGCATAGGTTAACCTCCAGTAGGCATTAGAATCAATTCATAGCATTAAGGTTCTGTTGCTTGTCTTGCTGTGTGGTGATGTACCTTATCCCTTTCTCTCCTTGTCTCTTGTTTAAGGTTTATGATGCAGCAGTCAGATGGCTGAAGTATGATGAGCCAAATCGCCAGCCATACATGGTTGATATTCTTGCTAAAGTCCGATTTCCTCTAATATCAAAGAACTTCTTAAGTAAAACAGTTCAGGCTGAACCACTTATTCAGGATAACCCAGAATGCCTTAAAATGGTGATCAGTAAGTTGACCTCTAGCTGAAATCTTTATGAATTTCTGTATAATTAAAAAATTGCTTTGAAAATTTTTGAAAATTCTTTGCTTTAAAATGCTCTAACATTTTCACATTAAATCCATCTGTGTTCCCTATAGGATGCCGTGTTTAGCTGAAGTTGGATTGGCAGATTATTATGTAAATAAAACTCATCTTATGTAACAGTATGACTTTCATTTGTTTTCTCCTAGCAAATGGAATGAACTCCATGAGAAGTAATGGAATAGAGATTTTGTCAATGACTCATTAGGGTAACTGAAAGTTAGTCTGCCTTGTGACAGGCTTGTAATTTCAATATTGTTCATGTTTGTATGTGCATTAATAAAAGAAATATGTCAACATTTTTAATATTTGCAAGCTTTCCTAAGCAAATTAGAATTTTAGGTTTACATTTTACTGTTTTTATCTGTTGTATTCTGACCATTAATCCTACAATGATCCTACATTTGAATTCTCAGTGTGCAAATGAAATAGGAAACAAGCTTTCCTGTTGTTTTTAGACACCATTTGTAAAATTTTATCATGTAAGATAGAAAATCAATTTCAGTAGCAGTTAACTAGTTGGCTTCAATTTAGTGTAGATATAAAAATCAGTACACAACTGTTTTCCTTCAGACTCATTGAGTAGGATTCAGATTTACCCTATATGTTGGTAAGTATTTGCTGACATTCGACATCACAGTCATACTTCTTGTGTGACACCAAGTTGGGTGCATTGTATAGGAAATAAGGATTTTTGTCTGGTTTTAGAGGCTTGTAATGTCACCAGTGTTTTTGCATTCTTTGGAATGCTTTTGGGCTTGCTTCCTTTTGACTTTGTTGTTTTAATGCAACAATCTTAATTGCTTGTTAATATTGGGTAAATGAGCTGATCATTGGTAAATGAGTTGAGCATTGGTACATAACATGAGTCTGTATCTGTCCTGTTTTCACATGGAGCAGCCAGTTTGGAATAGGGTGTAAATCTGGATGTATGCTCCCACCCTCACATGCTGCTGTGCATTCTTCCGTTTTGAATCAAAGCTGTATAGGTGTAATGTAGAAACTTGGTTTTCCTCCTTTCCTTCCCTTCCATCTCTCCCCCATCCCTGCCTCTGAAACATCCCTATCCATGTGTGAGCTACACTGGATCTGCAACAGTTGTTGTCTTCCTTGCAGGTGGGATGAGATACCACCTCCTTTCCCCAGAAGACCGAGAAGAGTTAGTGGAAGGTACCCGACCAAGAAGAAAAAAACATGATTATCGCATTGCTTTGTTTGGAGGCTCTCAGCCCCAGTCCTGCAGATATTTTAATCCCAAGGTAATCGTTACCTCAGAATGCATTAAGATTCACTGTTTGTAATCTTACCTGTTTTCTTTGTTGATGATACTAATTAAGACATAATGATCTACAGAACGGTATTAGGAAGGAAGTATTCCCTACCTCCTGGGTATACAATTGGAAGAATATGGTTAATTAAGTATTTTTAAGTCTGTGTACCTAGATGTAATACTTCATTTTTAATAGAATGATTGTATTCGTTTCTTAGCAATATTAGATATGCAGAGCTGATCAATCTGTCTGAGTTGAGCATTGATTGGTATGTGCATTCCACAGCTGCAAATAAACAAAAGGTCACTGAAATGTTAGGAAATTGGTTAGGAATATATGGAAGTCTGTATGCACGTGCATGCACTTAGGTGTTTAGATATTAACTCAAAGCAGGTTTTTTTAGCGCATGTTAAGTTACTGGCTAGTATGTTAGTGTAGAACCTAGTTTTTGTAGGGGTTTTTTAGTGCATTTATTTTAAATATACAACCACTTCTAAATCCCAATAGTTCACAGGTTTTTTTTTATTAAGAGTATATAAGGAAAAGAATGGGGAGCCAAGTATTACATAAGTGGAAAAGAGTGAGTTTCTACAACAAAAAACTTAGAGGTGATCAATTTAAGAACAAGCAAGCTCTGCCTGAAATTTGTTCCCATGATTCTTGAATAAAATCAAGCCACAGGAATGGTGTCTATTTCAGCTATGCAGACTAAAGGGTCTGAAAATGTCACCTGCATACAGAAGGATTACCCATACCCTGTTTTACCAGGCAAACATATACAGTAACACAGAATAAATTTGCTACGTAAACATCAGGGCTCTCTTAAGTTATGAGATCCTGTGCATGTAATACTTTGTTGAAGCAATTCTGGTTCTAACTCAGCATATTAAATGCTTTTTAAAATTTCAAACAGTTTTGTGTGCTGTGTGAACTTTATAGTCAATGTGAGCCCTGTCAAATCTAATTCTGAATGAATGAGCCTTTGGGGTGTGTTTTGAACTTTTCTTTCACATTCCTTTTGTAAGATAAAATTCAAGCCACCTTCTCTGACTACCACTCAAGTCTGGGGGGAAAAAACCTCAAACCTGCCAGCTTTGCTGACTTAGCTTGAGAGACATTTAATATGTATTCCTATTGGGAATTGAAAATTCTTAACTAAGGACTGCCTTTTTCCTTCATACACATACTCAAGATAAGCAGCACTTCAGCTGGGGGTGAGGAGGTGAGGGATACAGAACAGATAATTCTCTCCTTTACAAGGTCTAAGTTTGAGAAGCTTTTGATCAGGGCATTCGTAACTTTTCAGTCAGTTGCATGGTTTTGGCAAAGCAATCTGTTCTGTAGACAAAAAGTAGCTTTATGTAGTCTTTGAAAGACTACATAAAGCATAGGATACAAGAGCTTTACCTTTCATAGACTACTTGTCCAGGTATAACACAAAAAAACACCTGAATTTGGAAGAAACGTTGAAGAATTGCCTTTTAATCAAGACTTAAAGCCTTGCATGTGGAGTAAGGAGTGGGAGAAGAATAGGGCAGGGAAGGAAAATTTTAAAAGTGTGTAATTGGAGAGCTTTATTCTAACAAGCATGTGTTACTTCACATAGTGTTTTCCTAGTGCTTATATGCTTTCTTGGATACTCTTAGCTAGCCTGTCATGTCTTGTTGAACAGCTTTTACTTAATTTCCAACTCCTAAGCTATTTAAAGGTCCTTTTCTGGAAGTTTTGATTGAGTATTTGATTTTAATCTTTAAACTGTGACAATAGCTTATTAAATGCAACAAACCAAGGATCCAGAACCTCTGCTGAATTACCATTTAACTCACTTTAATTGGTCTCATCAAAAGATGATGGGAGGGTTACAGAACAGAGAATTAAGTTTGTGTATGTACTTTTGCAAGGTTAAGACCTTGGGGAAAAAATTGGAATTTTGCTTGTCTGTTGAACTGATTGAATAGTGACCTAGTCCTTCACTTCTGATTTTAATTAAAACCAGAAATTTAATTAAATTGTTGCAAAAATAATTTAAAACAGAGGTTAAATTTTTCCTGAAAATATTTTCTTGGTTGCAGTACAACTTTCCATAGCTGTTATATGATAATAAAAAGTAGTGCAAAAATTTTAATTTTCACCAATTCCTTTGCACACAAAATTAGTGTCTCATGCTAATATTAATTTCCTTGTTGTCAGAAGGGTTCTTTAAATAAGACTGGATTGGGTACTGTGTTTTATTCGTTGGGAATGTTAGCAGTATTATTTTAAGACTATATTTGCTATCTTTGTTGCACTGTAACTGGTATTTCTATTGATGCATGTACTTCAGCAAGAGAGCAAAATGATGCAACGGGACAGATGCAGATGGGCATAACACTTGTGGAGCAGTCTGGCACTAATTTGAGTAGACATACATGATTTCAGAATACTACTAGAAATCCTAGATGTTCTATTAACAGTTGTGGGAAGCATTTTCTTGTTGAATTTTTCACAGAATATTAAAAAAAAATTTCCTGAGGTTGGGAATAAAATACTTGTTTTGTTTTGTGAATTCTCAGTACAGAATTTATATATGATTGAGATTTTGTGTCAGCAATATGCTTATTCTTTTGAAACTACTATCTCTAGAGGCCAGAAATGGTTGGAAGTTTTAAATTTCCAGCAGTGCAAAATTCAACAATGGCAAAGAAAAAGTAACAGATGCCTGGCAATGCTATTTCTTGATGATTAAGGGAACCAACATACCTTTTATGAGGAGATAGAGCTGTAGTCAGTAAGCTGTTAGTGGGGAGGTTGTCCACAGTGGGCATGTCTGCTGGCTTTTGTGACAAACAAGGAAGAGGAATCAACTGAAAATGAGGAAGAGTCTTAAACAAAAAAATGGTACTTTTTCACAGGGCCTATAGTTGTATGTGTTCCATTCTTGTCATAGGGTCTTGAAGCTCTCAGGAGTTCAGGTAGTTTTAATAAGTGATTCAATAAATTGATGAAAGAGAGAAAGGTATAGCTTTTGCCTCTGGTGTCCTGCATTGCAATTTGATGAAAACAGAGATCAGCAGGGAAAGAGTCACCATCTTGGTCCGTCTTTCCCTACTCAGTCCCCCAGAACCGAGACTTGCACTGCCCAGGGCTGTGTGGATCTTGACTGTGGTGTAAAGCAACACTTCTGCTTAATTCCTACATGTGTTAAATTCAAAAATTGAAATCAGTTCTATGTGGTACAGACTAACATCGAAGAGTATTGCAAGAAGATGACCTAAATTGCCTCCTGCTGAAAGAGGAGGATACTGATGAGTATACTCAGGTTATGGCTTTTCATTTGATAAAGGTATGGATGAAATGGATACATGAACAGAAGCCATAAAAGTGGGTCAGGTCACAGCCCTTTATAACAGTAAAGTAAAACAACAGGGATATTTTGTAAAATTGCCAGAAGTTTGAGCTAGAAAGTATGTTGATCTTACACAATGCACTGAGACATTTTCTTAAGATTTATGCAGCTATTTATTTTGCCATGCTGTAGTATGGCTTTCCTTTCTAGGATGCCCCAGGACCTGTTTCTCACCATAAAGGGCCACATGCAGCTGACAGCTCTTCTTGATATGGGGGATGCTACAAGAAAAGATTGTAAGATGTTCTGGACTATAACATGCTCTGCCTCTCTTTCTTTGAACCCCCATGTAGGAGTCGCTGTTCTTCCTCATTGACCAAGGTGTTTGAAGTATGTCCTTGCTAAGAAAATGTAATGATGTAACGTCTTGTGTGAACCATTCCAGTGAAGGTCATTCAGCAGGTTGAGGTAGACCTTCTTGAGGTGGCACAGACAACAGTTAAGGTCCCATACTTTCCTGTTCAGTATAGGATTCAAGCTATGCTCATGGAATATGTGAGATGCTATTACTCAAGAAGTGTTTCTTGTGCTGTATGCTATCCTGGTCTGCCATCAGTTGTCGAGTTCGGTGTTTTTAAAGGCTTTGGGCATTACTGCTCATATTTGATACTTGCTGATTTTGCCAATCTATGCAAAATCAGTTCCTAGGCATCATGACTGCCAGTATTTGTGATGGAGCATTACCCTATTTCTCATGCTATCAACTGTGGATAGCTATAGAACATTTGTGTTTTGTAAATTCTGTAAATAAGCTTCTAGTTGTCATGGTAATAAAGTATGTATCAGAGCTTTTTTACTGAGTTGCTTGTCAATTTGGATATTATATTCTCCTTTTTCCATTGTCTCTGTTTGGTACATTCTGTATTTTATTATTTTTTAGAAAGAATCTGTTACTATATGTAAGATGTATTTTTCCATTGCTATAAAAGAAAATGCAATCCTACTTTATTGATTACATGCATTGTTTCTAACATGATAGCAGTAGGAGGTCAATTGTGTTGGAAAAAACACCAAAACTGTTTTTCAGGGAAGCTGTACTGGGTGCACACAGGGAATGAGGAAATAGAAATTCATAATGTCATGGTTCATTGCAGCTAACTATGTCTGTGTCTAAGAGAATTTTTCAAGAGTACGCCTGAGGAGTATTCTTCAATAAACAGTGTTCATGTTTGTTTTGAAAAGGAACTTAAAACTGACCATATCTAAATCTCTATGAAAAGCTCTGTTTGAAAAACACTCACTGTGCAGGTAAGTGTTATAATCTATTAGACATTACTTGTTCTTTGTAATGCAGGATTACAGCTGGACAGACATCCGATGTCCCTTTGAAAAGCGCAGGGATGCAGCTTGTGTCTTCTGGGACAACGTAGTTTATATTTTGGGTGGTTCCCAGCTCTTCCCTATAAAGCGAATGGACTGCTACAATGTGGTGAAGGATAGCTGGTATTCCAAGCTAGGACCTCCAACACCTCGAGATAGCCTTGCAGCCTGTGCTGCTGAGGGCAAAATTTATACATCTGGTGGTTCAGAAGTGGGTAAGACACTAAAAATCTTTAAAACAAACAAAAAAGCACAAAGAAAGATAGCTGGAAAATTTTCTGGTTTTTGCATGATTTTGTTGACAAGAAACTGCACGTTGCCATGTTAGCCTAATGAGTTTATTTTCCGTATTTAGGATTTTTCCCCTTTTGCCCAGTCCAACAACCTATTTCTGTTGTGTTTTGAAAATGGTTTCACTGATTGAAATTAATAATAACTGGAGTAATTAACTAGAGTAAGAAGTACACTGCAGCTCTTAGAGTTAAATAGGGACAAGATTGGATGGAGCTCTGAGCAACCTGATCTAGTGGAAGGTGTCCCTGTCCATGGCAGAGGGGTTGAAATAGATGATCTGTAAGGTCCCTTCCAACCCTAAAAATTCTATGATGGTGTGATTCGATGAAATGTATTTCAGGAGTCCCACTCTTACCTTTCTTCTATAAGGCCACAGAATTCCATGTGGTCTAAAATTTTCTGGAATGTTTGACCAGAATAGCTGCATTTTGACAATGACCAACATATGTTGGGCCTAATGAGGTCTTTGGAGGTTGGCGGGGGGAAGTGGAAATCTTTTACAACTACTGCTTTTGGTGGTGAAATTGTACTTGGTCCTGTAAAGGAATTTTGCCAATTTTTCTGTCAAATGACAGGAGTTATTTTGTTACTCTATTGGTTTGCTTCCACAAATACAGAAATGATACTTCTTTAGATGCATTATTCAGCATAGTAAAGGAAAAAAAACCAAAACCATTGGGATTTTTTTCTCTCTTGAAAAAGCTTAGAGGAGGACTTATACTGTGGTGTTACAGGAACATATTCTTTTGTCTAAACATGGTACATCATCAACAACCCAAAGGTTGAAATGCAGGCATGGTATAGCCATAAAAACAGCTATGCTGATAAAGCTATGTTCTGGGGAATAAAAAAAAATGGGAAAAAAGTCCTAGAAGGAGGATCCTTTTGAGGTCTGCCTTGCTGCAGAGGGACATAAACAGAGGAAAAAATTGTCATGATCGGTGCTTAACATTGATAAATCACTTCATGGAGGTTGTAACATTTAGGCCATGTTATCTGAACTCTAAAATATTTTAAGAGGTCTAATGTAACAGCAGAATAAGCAGTTCCCAGCTGCCACCTCGTGTAGTGAATGTGAAATAGCACCTTTCCCATTACTTGAAATAGGCTTAGCTAAGGCCACATTGGGAAACTTGGAACAATACATCATCTCATGAATCTTCAGTTTCCCATGTTTCAATTCATGGGGAATAACAACAGAAACTTTTCATTGTATGTATATTTTCTAGTGCATGGTAATAGTTAATGCAACTACAGTTGAAATTTTAATGTAGCAGTTTTCTTCTGGATACACCCTTACATTACTGCAAAGTTGCACTTTGCTTCCATAAATATTAATCAAGACAGAATAGTGAAAGCTAAACATGAATAATGGAATTTATTTTACCTGTACTTTTTCTTCAGAATTCAGTGAATACTGAAAGTTTGGAAAGGTCTGTCTCTCCTGAATCTAATATTTTCCAATTTGAATCACACAATTATGTTGAAAGCGTTCATCTCATAAAATGCTGCAGTGTGTTTAGCTGTAAAGAAATCTAAAAACTGCATGTTTTTTCCATCAATTGAAGAGGTTGGATTACTGTGCCAGTCCATTACAGACAACATGGCTCATTTCTCCTTCTTGAATTGATGGGAGTCCTATTCTATTTGCAATAACTGGCAGAGTCTGGAAACTGAACACACCAGATTCCACTCTTGTTTCAGTGCAGGAGAAATACTGATAGAAAATACATTATACTAAATATATGAGATACACATTATATTAAAAATGGAAGCTTCTACCTGGTTAAAAACAAAAAAAAAGACAGGTCTGCTGGCTTTTCCATGGATGGGAATTTCTGCAACTTCAAAGCAATAAGAACATCTATTTACATCAAAGAAAACATCTATTTACATGAAAGAAAAAAATGTACACTCTGTACAGTTTTTGGTGATACTGAGAATGACAGGGTGGGAGTGAACAAATGCATACTTTATAGGAGTGTTGATAGGAGTTATTTTGGGTCTGGAAATACAGCATCTCTTTGAAGGTTCAAATCCTCAGCTGATAGTAAGTGCTGCTAGTGTGACATGCTTAATTTTTAGAAGTAGAAAGCCAAGGTAAAACAGGCACAAGAAAAAGCACCTTTAACTGTTCTAGGTGAATATATATTTTGAAACAAAGAGAAGGATGTGGTTCTTTTCTGAGAAAGTTGTATTCAGCCTTCTCTGCCCTGGCTATGATTCAGTCACTTAGCTGAGCACGTGTTTTAGGCCCCCATCTATATATTTTCATTAGAAAATTTGTTTTTTATTTCAAGAATAGTTTTCTTGGCTTTTGAGGGAAGAGTACACACACCCTGCACTTCCAGACAATAAGTATCTATCAGCCTTCAGGAAGAAAGTAAATTGGGCAGAGGTAGCTGTTTTGCGGTTGCTAATAATTCCAGGAGTATGTTATGACATAAGCTATCAAATTCCAAAGGCAATGAGTATTCTGGGTATTGGGCAAGTCACATTGCTTAGAGGAAAAAGACTCATGAACCTGTAGTGAGTTTATAAAGCTGGTTTCATCTCCACATCTGAAAGTTCAATATATTTCCAAGCAGTAAGAGTAGCATGAGCTGATGACAATGGGATGGGTAATTTATATACATCTCTATTTAGCATTTATTCCCCTCCAAGAAAGAAAAAAACTTTTTTTTTTCTTGTTGTTTTTAAACACAAATAGCAGTTTTAAAAACTTACTTGCATATTTTGGAACAAAAGAGTCAAAATAATTACAAGTATGTGCTTTCTGAATAATCCCAAGTTTGAAGGAGGTTAGTTCTACTTTTGGAGGCAGGAAAGCAGCTTTCCCTTTTCCACTAACAAAGCATCAGTTTGATAATTGCTATTAGACTCTTCTCTTGAAAGACAGCCATGAAGATTAATGCCACTTTGGTGGGTTTCTATTTTTTTTTAAGGCAATTCTGCACTGTATTTATTTGAATGCTATGACACGAGAACAGAGAGCTGGCACACAAAGCCCAGCATGCTGACTCAGCGATGCAGCCATGGAATGGTAGAGGCCAATGGGCTCATTTATGTATGCGGAGGGAGCCTGGGGAACAATGTTTCTGGAAGAGTCCTGAATTCCTGTGAAGTTTATGATCCAGCCACAGAAACGTAAGTGTTAAGTCAGGTTGGCTTTAGTCACTTGTGTCTGTGCTAGCTCTGTAAATGATTGAAGTATAGATGACTACAGGAAAAACTCTGGTAAGGAGTTTTTCCTGAATCAGCATTAAGAAATCAGTTCTTTCTAGTTCTGCTTGAAAGATGGTTTTTCTTAAGCAGCTTTCTTCCATATTTTATTTTCCTAATGATTGGTTATACTTACTTTCTATGAACCAGATGGTGATTTGTCCTTTTCTGTTTGATTTATTTCCCCAGGTGGACTGAACTGTGTCCAATGATTGAAGCCAGAAAGAATCATGGGCTGGTGTTTGTAAAGGACAAAATATTTGCTGTGGGTGGACAAAATAGTTTAGGTACTTTAATTCTATTAATTCTCTAGCTGGTCACACATGGTTTCATGGACATTTTTTTCTTTTTTGGAATGAATTCATTCTACTCTGTTCAGCTGAAAAGCTTTGGGCAGCACCATCAAACATGTCCTGTTCTTGTCACATCTGTGTTGCCTTCTTCCTTTCACATTCCCACTTCACTGTTACCTTACTTTTCAAATTCTTGTACTAATGACAGTCAAGTTCAGATATACACCCCTACTGTAGCCCAGTTAATTAACTGAAACAGTTAATATGGCTAAACCAGGCATCTGAGAAGATTTTTGGTTTGTTTGTTTTTTATTTGGGGTATGTGGGTTATTTTTAGTTATTCATGTGTTTTCAGAAATTTTAGCATTCTTTTGAGAGACAGGTAAAGGTGTAGCCACGATTTTAGGAACTTCAGTCTCAGACTAAATATAGTCTGGTATTGTAAAATGGTGAAAATGTGAGACCTCTTTTGAGTGCTTTAGCTTTGAAATACAATTTACTGTCATGGCCAGGTCAATTATGATCTGCCTGTTTCCTTGTCTTTAAAACTAGAAGAAGAATACTTTGCAAGAAGAATTTAATTTTAGTTGCACAGGGTTTGTGAAATGCTTTTCAAAATGGAAAATTCTCATTAATGAGGTTTTTTAATCACTATTCATGGTACGTGGAATGCTTTATTTCAGATGAATTCTATTTTAGAATATAGCTTGATTTTTGATTGGCTATGGAAACTATTCCATCATGATTGATTCTTAATGCAAAAGTAAGAGATACATTTATTGCACAAACATTTTATCAATCCGTAATCTGCCATCTTGCAAAATATACATGTATTCACTGAATGCTCCTCTTAGAAGTGTTAAAAATTGTTCTTACTGGAATAAAATGAAGAAAAGTTGTCTGGGGTGAAAAACTCTTACCTATTAATATATGATAGATTTCTTAATCTCTCAGATATAATAATTCAGTACTGGAAGTGAAAATTGAGTTAAATAGGGACAACAGGATGCATATAGCTATTGTCAAGTGTAATTACTACCATATTTCCTGAAGAAGCAAATCTTAGTCACAAAATCTACTCATCTCTAATAACTTTTGGTTCCTTTCGCCCTTTTCAAAGGGACTTAGGCTTCTAGACTTTGATGATTTTAATATCATCATGATGAGAGACCTCCTCCATCAGTAAATGGCCAGTTTTACTAAAAGCACCCATTAGCCCTCTAGAATGAAATGCTATTGCTATAGGAAAGTTTCAGGTAATTCTTCACTTTTAGTCACTAGCTCCAAATCCACCAGAAATTCAACATAAGGAGTTCTTCTGTTCGTGAAATAACGTGTTGGAATCTCTAGAAAGCATCTAGTGTGAATTTGTTAGAGTACATCTTACTTTCTATCTCCTTTTCACTTTGCTCGTGTTTTGTATTTATACAAGGATAAGCTGCTAGTTTAGAAACTGGGGTATATTTTCAGATTTGCTTTTTTTTAAGTGTAGGGTTTTTGAAACCGTGAAAATAAAAGATTTAAGATTGCATGCTCTAGTGCAGTCCATACAGTGCAACATAATCAGTTATCTATCTCATTGCTTTGTAGGTGGCCTTGATAATGTAGAATATTACGATATCAAGATGAATGAATGGAAGATGGTGTCTCCAATGCCATGGAAAGGTGTAACAGTGAAGTGCGCTGCGGTGGGATCTATAGTCTATGTCCTGGCTGGTTTTCAGGGTGTTGGTCGCTTAGGGCACATTCTTGAATATAACACTGAAACAGACAAGTGGATAGCCAACTCCAAAGTCCGTGCTTTTCCAGTGACGAGTTGTTTAATCTGTGTTGTAGACACTTGTGGGGCAAATGAAGAAACTCTAGAGATCTGAAGACTGTAGGAGATGCCAAGGCGTTCTTCAAGGACTTGGGAAAAGATGGTTATTGGTGGTTTGCTTCCATGTTTTACTGAATCATGTTAAATTTAGTAACAGGAAAAGAAATGAGATGCAGTCTTTCAATTTGTATATACAGCATATTATATAATGTGGATTTTGTCATGCCCATTTTCTTACCTGTTTTAAAGAGATGGGGATGTGTTTTGAGAATCCACTTACATAGGTGATATCACATGGCATCTTCCTTTAAAAGGACTGTGGGTGTGGCCTTGTCAAACAGAAACTCAGTCCAAATATTTAGAATGCCTCTAAAGCATTTGATGAAGAAAAAATTTCTGGTTAAATGACACTTTACCAAGATCAGTTGCAGAGACACTTCCTGTAATGAAGGTGAGTAAATACAGCTTGGCTTATTGAGAAAGAGGAACAACAATTTTTTCTCCTTCATACCTACCTGCAGAAATCTTACTGGGATAAAATGAAGATATTTTCTCAGGAAAGACCAAGGACTGCTGTCTAATAAAGATTCCCAAGGTTTTAGCAGCTCTCTAGATCATGATAACTGCCCTCTTCCGTGAGTTTCTTCCATCATTTGCATGACTGCTTATCAATTCTTTAAGGTTGGAGAGGCCATACATAGAAATTAGAGGAACACTTTAATGGTCTCATTGGCATTTTATGGAGCTTTCTCAAAAAGACTTTTTGATTTTATTTTTTTTATTACACTGAGGTAGGGAATGTGGGGCAAGTCGACGAGAATTGTGCACTATAATTAGCAAGTTGGAAACTTGGAAAGAATTTTCAATCTATCTTCCCAGGCATCAGACTGTAGATGCCAAACCATTAGCAAACATGGGAACAGGAATAATGAGAAAAGCAAAGTCAATACAACAGATATATTGATTTTCTTCTTGAAAATGACTGTTTTTAAAATGGCATGAACCAAGTAATTAAAGATACTTTACAGAAGTCTTCAGAAGTTGCGCATGGTTATTCATCTCTGGTTAAGAAGCACAGAATTTTGTAAATGCTTCCAGCCCACATGATGGTAAATTTCGTCATGCAGCCTCCAAGTCCAACCTCTCAAGCTCTGGGTGTCATCGATGTGGTGTGCATCTTCCCAGTTCTGGAAAACGATACATATGATATCTGTCCTGCTCCCGTGCTAGTTTATTCATAGCTGCATCATAGTTACATCACCTCTCTTCTAACCTGCTGGTTTTTTCAGGTCTGTTTCTATGAGACTAGTGAATTAACTTCAAAAGTTGGTGCTTGCCTACCTCTACCTCGCTGGTGCTGTGGATGTTTAGTCTGTTTTAGTTCTGAAGTTCCTCCAGCTTCTCCTAAGTAAATCCTGGTTTTTCAAAGTCAGTGCTTCTTTGTAGGCTTGTTCCTCATTTCCTTCCTCATTCTGACAACTCTGCCTGTACAGACAGGACTAGATGTACTCACGGCCTCCATTGTGGTTCCTGCAACTCCGTTCTTTATTCAGCAGTAAGTGAAGGGCATGCTACTTTTTTTTCTGTTTTTCCTTTTCTTTTCAGTCGTATCCATGAAACGCGTTCCTGGTGTCTCCACTCCTTGATTCCGAACTACTGGAATCCTGGGGGCAACCGTGTGCTTTTTAGACTGGACAGGCTCTTTTATCTGTTTTGCATCCGCTTTTAAACTCGAGGCCGCCGTTTTCCTGAGGAGTGAATAATAGTCCCCGGCACGCTGGGCGGCGGCAGCAATAGGCGGACGCGCTCGTCCTTCGGCTCTGCGGGGCTACGGCCGCCTCGGGGACCGGCGCCGGGAGGAGCGTCCCCGCGCTCCGGGCACCCGCACCTCCGGGCCAGGAGCCCCGAGCGCGGTGGGGCGGGCGGGCTGGACGCGGGGGCTGCGGGCGGCTCCCGGAGCTGCCCCGCTGCGGCCGCTGCCCGCGGGAGCTCCGCAGCAGAGCGGGCCCGGCGGGTCTCGGCCACGGCTGTCGGCGGCAGCCTCTGGTCCGGCACTCGCAGGGTTGAGCTCTGGCCAAGGGACTGCGGGATGGGCCACGAGGCCGTGGGAAACCAGCTCGGGGATCTTTGCTGCCAGGAGCAGCGTGCAGCAGCTGCGTGTTGTTTCCATTCTCACCGGCTTCGGTGTTGGGGAGCTTTGGAAGGCGAGGGATTAACGGAGAGCTGAAGGCTGCAGTTGCTTGTCTTTATTCCCATTTTGAGAGACCGTGTTTGCCAATTCATTTGAGGTGTTTACACCCCTGAAGTTCTCTTATGAATCTTTCCTGTGTCCGACTGTAACTGTTTCAAGACAGACAAGACAATGTAGCAAGGTCCATGTCTTTGTAGCTATGCAGAGTGGTTAGAAGTATTAATCTGTTTTCTTGGAAGTTTTTGCTTTTTCCTTTCCTTGCAGGCTTTTCAGATGTCTTTTCAGAAGAACTGCATCTGGAGCACTATGACAGCAAACAATATATTTGGGAAATATGTAAGCAGTTTAACAGTGACTCATGGGGACAGTCTTTGGGATAAGACTTACTAGCAATCTGCAGGTGGCAACTCTTGACCTATTTATCTCACAACTCTAGGAGATGATCAGAATGCCAAAATGTCCTTCAATTCCTGTGCACCAAAGAGAATGCCAAAATTGCAGCTGGTCTATATGATCTACCTTAACATGACCTTTTTGTCTGAGATCTCTGGCTCAGACTTTCCAATCTGATATTGCTCTTTATGTAAAGACATAAAAAACTGATAAAAGGGTAATAGGAAGATTATTTAAAGGAATCTTGTATTATTAACAAAAATGCAATATTTTCAACTCGAAGTAGAAGGAAAGCAAAATTCTGATGGATTAGTGAAGCTTCTTTTCTGATTCAAAATACCTTTGTTTGGTTCAGTTGAGAGACCAATTTTCTTCTTTTTTTTTTTTTTCAAAATCTTCTCCAATAATAAAGATATGCACTTTTTTCTCTCTCTCTTTTCAGACAGATGCTATTGAACTGTTAGCAGAACAGTGGGAAAATTATTGGTTGATTCAGTGGAAAGCTTCAATAGCAGTAGCAAAAACCAGCTTTGGTAAGTGTTCACAAATGGCAACATGTCTCTGTGCCTGATGTAATTTTTTTATGAAGTAATTTACACGGATGTTTCTTACAAAGACCTCAGAGCTGGGGTAATTGTGATGTGCCACCTGGGCATCTTCTCTGAGTCCTGAAATGAGTGAATTGCAGGTGGTATAATAAACCCCTTCAGTTAACTGGGAAAAAAATGTATAGCTATGGTTCCATGTTAGCGAGGCAGCAGCTGATCCCAGCTTTGGAACACTCTCATTGCAAGCCACATGAAAGCAACCGGAGCTTAAGTTTGGGATCTGGTCATGTGCATGAGCAGGAAGAGGCCAATCCCCACTGCACCTTTTTTCCCATGTGCTGCTGCTGGTGTTGACTCTCCCAAGACAGAATCAGCAGCCTGGAGCAGAATTGCTCTCCAAGAGACCTCAGGATAAATGGAGCATTTGGCCAATGCCAGAAATGAGAGATAGGTGGGAGAGAAGCCCTTTGGGTAACACTGGAAGATAGAAATGAGTCATTGGTCCGGGGCAGGTATCAAACACTTGTGTAGGAGATGGGTTTTCAGAAGCAAAGAGTTCAAGCCCCTGTGAAATAAATAATCAGGGAGACAGAGGAAGTGGCTCTATTTGAGTGCAGTGTGCATGAAGTGCAGTAAAGGTTGAGTGATACGATGCCAGCCCTTGGTCTGCTCAGTGCTGAAGGTGGACAAGCAGGATTTGGGCTTTACCACGGGAGATGGGATGTGCCAGGGAGACAGAAGAGAGTGAGTCAAAGCTGTGCCCTAAATGCAGTTACTGAGCACAAGTTGGAATAGGAAGAGGTGAGAAAGAGAGCTCCCAGAGATGATCAGGTCAGTGACTGAGAGGCAAAAATGGATCAGTTGGGACAGATTTGCATTTCTGGAGGGTTTTACAGAGAAGAGCATTTGTGGCCTTAGAGCACTTAAAGCACTGCAAGAGCAGGCAGTTGCGAGGAGTGATCACTGTCCAGCACGGTCTGAGTCTGATTCAGTAGGACTGGGCAGCTCTATTTTCCTTTCAAATAGTTAAATAGAGAGAGAGCTCCTTGTTTTGGAGTCTAGTTTTCTTGTATGTCTCTGGAATTTTTTCAGCTCTCTGCTTTCAAGGCCATGGGCACTCAACCTGTACCTGCCTTTGGAATGGGAGGACAGCAAACCTCAAGCTTTGGGCTGTCAAGTAAGTTCCTGTTCTAAGACCCAAAACATTTGAACCTTTTCTGTAGTTTGCTGCTGCTGCATCTTTGAAAAACAGCAGTGGTTTAGTGTCCCTGGGGTAAGCCATTCTGATATATTTTGTAAATTCTCTACTTGCAGGCTTTCCTGTGAGCAGCAGCAGCAGTACCAGTGCCAGCAGTTTCTCCTTTAAAACCGGTTCCAACCTCACAAATTCAGCATCATCTGGGAGCAGCCCTGCTGCTGGGAGTTCTCCTGCTGCTGCAAATCCTCCTGCATTTGGGACAGCATCCTCTCCTAGTGCACCCCAATCCGTCGGCTTTGGCAGCCCGGCCGCTCCATCCGCAGCCTCCTTCTCCTTTAAAACAGCTGCCACAGCTGGTGGCTTTGGGACTTCTGGCTTTTCAGGCTTTGGCAGCGCTTCTGCTGTGAACTCTGCAAGCACCACTCCGCTCCCAGCCTTTGGAGCCTTCAGTGCCACCATAGGCACTTCTGCCTCGCCTTTGAGCGGTGCTTTATTTGGACAGAGCGCCAGTGCCTCTGGACATGCTGTCACCTCAGCCTCTGCTGCAGGCAGCAGCTCCAGCCCTGCCTCAGAGAAGTTATTCACACCCAAGAGCGAGTTATCAGCTGAAGAGTGGCAACAGTTTGAAGCAAAGGAGTTCACAATTGGAAAGATTCCTCTTAAGCCACCACCATTAGAACTTTTAAATGCTTTCAACCTTTTAAGTTTTTTCTGAAATGTTGTTAATTTTTATTTCCTTTGTCAATTCTCTTCTGCAGAAATAAATGTACAAGTATAAACTTTTGAATGTTAATTTGGGACAGACTTTTTACATCTGAGATATGAACTGTTGAAACTAAAATGGAACATTTCCTTCTATATGCTGTCCTGTGAACTTCTGTGCAAAGACTGTGTGAAAAATATGGTGTCAAAAGAGAGAATGTTGCACTGACGTATTTAAAATCTACCCTTTGATCAATTTATTGTCTCCAAATGCACGCTCCATGACTTGTAGGACTGGCCACTACAGCTTTTTTCCCCATTGCTCCAACAATTGGTATTGTAACTTTATTGGTGAGCCCATTGGTGATAGTTATAACTGAATGTGTGCCTTTGCTGTCTATCAAAAATCTGTTGCTTTATTCCCCAGCTTTACTGAAACATGAACTGTGAGGGATGCCTCCACACTTTCCTCCAGTCCCCTTCACTCCTTATCGAAATCATCCAGCATCCTAATGTTTGTATCTTTAAGTTGACCATTCCTGTCCATAAATGGCATGTGGATTCAGGTCAAAAGGAGGGGCCATTTCTGACCCCTCAACCCCTGCTTATCTTTTTGCCTTCTCTAATACCATTCTCTTTTCATACACATTAAAAAGGGGTTCAATATAGCCTGCATATCAAACCGGTTAGGATGATGAGTCAGCACGATAGTTTCCAAAAGCTGATACATTCCTTCAGGTTTCTCTCATTATGAACAAACAGATCATTTCCAATTAAAAAAAAATCAAAAGGAGAACAAGGAACATGTCCAGAAAAAAAACGGCTGTTGCTCTGCACCCACCCAAGTGGTTTGTCTTACCACTGGCTGGGTATGTCTCTGAGTACAGGCCACAACAAGACTAAAATCCTCACTTCCTGTGTTCTCTTTATTTTGATCTGTATCCTCTTTATCCACCCTGCTGTTATAGGAGTGTGGAATGAAGGGAACTAACATTTGCACATAAACCCTCATCCCATTTTCCAACATCCACTGTAAGATAATATTAATCTGCAATTACACATTTTCCCCCTACTTCAATTTTTAAAGTGGCCACCAGTGATGACAATATCTCTTAATTTCATCTTTAGTCACTGGATCTCCCCTAAATATATTCTGGTTTTTTGGGATGCATCCTAGACACCTGTGGGGAGGAACTGTTAAATTTATATTAAGTTTAATAATATAATTAATATAATAATTAATTTAATAATATTCAAGATCCCAAATTCCTATACCCTTAGGTCCAGACCTTCAGTATTTACAAGACCCCAGTCCCCCTGATTGGTTACACTGCTAAACATATACCATTTGAAAGAGGAACACTAGTGCACCTACCAATCTAAGAATTCTGTTCCCCTTTTGGCACTTTCTTGACTCTCTCTACGGCACCTTTGAGTTGCTCACCACCATGGTACTGGAGAGGATTTGATGGAGTTCATGATCAGCTGGTCAGTAGATGCATGTACATGTACAGTCTCATCCAATTCTCCATTGCCAGAGGAAGCAAAATGGTCTAGTCAAGGCTTTTGTCCACCCCAACTGGATACCCAGAACTCCTAAATATGGATTCTATTGGGTGCAAGAAGCAGATTTGCACACCGAGTAGAGTTCATAGAATATCCTGAGTTGGAAGGGACCCACAAGGATCATGAAGTCCAGCTCCTGGCTTTGTACAGGACCATCCCCAAGAGCCATACCATGTGCCTGAATTCTCTCAGGTTGGTGCTGTGACCACTTCCCTGGGGAGCTTTTCTACAGTGCCCAACCACCCTCCAGGTGAAGAACCTTTTTCTAATATCCAACCTAAGCCCCCTGACACCACATCATGCCATTCCCTCAGGTGTTGGTCACCAGTGAGAGGAGATCAGTGCCTACCCCTCCACTTCCTGCGATGTTGCAGACTGCAACTCAGTCTCATCTTCTCCAGGCTGAGCAGACCAAGTGTTCCTCACACAGCTTCTCCTCAAGGCCCTTGATCTTCATTGCCTTCCTTTGGATGCTCTCTAACAGCTTTATATCCTTCTTGTACTGAGGTGCTCAAAACTGCCCCCAGCAGTGGAGGTGAGGCTGCCCCAGTGCAGAGCCGAGCGGGACAATCCCCGCCTTGCCTGGCTGGCAGTGCTGCGCCTGATGCACAGAAGTCTTTGTTACATGGCTGTACACATGGGTGCTAGGTGGTGAATTCATAAATGCAGCACAGCCTCTGTGTGCCAGCTACCCACTGTTATACACTTCAAACAGCAACAGGTCAACATCTGCCATACAGACACAAGAATCTGAAGCTATACTGTACATACAGCAGGAGGACTAAGAAAATGGCCTTAACCTGAGACAGGGGAGATTCAGGTTAGAAATTAGAAAAAAGTTTTTCTCTGTTAGGGTGGTCAGGCATTGGAATAGGTTGCAAAGGGAGGTGGTGGAGTCACTGCAATATGTGGTACAATTTTCTTTAAAAAGGGTGTTCAATGCTTGATCTTTATCTACTTTCAAGCCTAACCAACAAGGGACATTAAATTCCTGAAACAGATAGCAGCTGGCAGGCTCTAAATGATGCTCATGTGTTAGAAAAACAAATTACCTGTAGGTAGAATTGCCTTGTTAAGTTCAGGGCTGGACATGCTTCAGTGATCTCAGACCTGGGTGAGGTCAACAAAGCTTGGGAAGAAGGATGAATCACTGATAATGGACACAAAGAACGCAGAATTCACGGGCCACAAGGACATTTGTCAGAACCCCCAAGACAGGGAAGAAACTAATAAAAACAACTCGACAACTGTGCTGAAACCAGCTCTGACTGGGTGAAAGGTAATTCCAGCAGGGGGATCTGTGACCACCAACTCATGGACCACTATCCCAAGAAACCCATGGGCCCACAAGAAGAGAAAGACTGAGCATGCAGACTAATTGGCATGAGAAGTGAGAGAATAATTAACCAATAAAAGATAGAATATGAATTAATAAGAGAGCTATGTAACTTGTAGCCAATGAATGCTAATTCCTTTGTTTGCTAAAATGCATAAATAGCAAAAAGTTTTGATAGTTGGTGTGCTTGATTTGTGGAATACTATCTGGCACCCAGGCTTGTGCAACTCTGAAATAAACAGTCTTTCAAATTCATAGTTTTTGGCTTGTCCCTTGGTAACGATCCAATTTTTGCAGACAACATCACCATCCCTGGGAGCGTTTAAGAAGCACCTGGATCTGCTGGGTGATGTGGTTTAGTGGATTACAGTGGTAGTGATGGGATGGTGGTTGGACTGGATGATAAAGGTCTCTTCCAACCCTGATGATTCTGTAGCCATGGGCTGTACCTTCCTTATTCTCCCCATGAAGATACAGCACACAAAGGTCTTACCGCGCAGGCTGCGTGAAGGGCCTTAGTGAGCGAGGGGCCTTCACAGCCGAGGGCGGCTATTTTACTGTGTGAGTGACTGAAGCCTTGCACAGCACAAATCAAACCCGTGTTTGGCTTTATCAGCAGCTCGTTACTGTGTTATCCCTCGGTTTGACTGGATGTACGTGCCGGTCTATTCCCGCCTCTCGGCGGCGGCCCCCGTTTGCCGCTGGCTCTGCTGGCGCCGAGCTCCGCGCTGCCTCACGGCGCGCTCCCGGCACGTCAGAGCCGCGCGACGGCGGGGCGGCCATGGGCGTCTGCCAGTTCTTCCTGCGGGGCTACTGCCGCTTCGGGGAGCGCTGCTGGAACGAGCACCCCCGCGGCGGCGCGGGCCGCCCCGGGGCTCCCCCGGCCCACGGTACCCACACGGCGCCGGGACGGGGCGGGAGGGTGCGCTGGGCCCGTCCCGGGGCGCTCCGTGCGGCCGCTGCCGGCGGGAGCTCCGCAGCAGAGCGGGCCCGGCGGGTCTCGGCCGCGGCTGTCGGCGGCAGCCTCTGGTCCGGCACTCGCAGGGTTGAGCCAAGGGACTGGAGCACAAGTCCTGTGAGGGTGCTGGGGGTGTTTAGACTGGAGCAAAGGAGACTTGGGGAGGCTTACCGCTTTCTACAAGTGCCTGAAAGGGGCTGTAGCCAGGCGGGGGTCAGTCTCTCCTCCCAGACAACCAGCGACTGGAGGAGAGGACACAGCCTTAAGCTGCACCAGGAGAGGTTTGGCTTGGGCATTCACAGAAATGGTGACGAAACGTTGGAGTGGGTCCCCGGGGAGATGCTGGTGTCACTGTCTCTGGAGGTGTTTGAGGAAGGCCTGGATGTGGCACTTGTGCCCTGGTCTAGTTGGCAAAGTGCTGTTTGGTCATAGGGTGAACTCGATGGTCTCAGAGCTCTTTTCCAGCTTAATTGATCTTGTGATTCCGTGACTGTGGGATGTGGCACAAGGCAGTGGGAAGCTGTTCTCGTGGGCAGCGAGCAAGTTTCCAGCGGCTGTGTGTTGTACCCAGTGAAATCTGTTTCCATTCTCATCAGCTCTGGATGTTTGGGAGCTTTGGGAAGGAAAGGTGCACGATAGAGAGCTGAGGGCTGCAGTGATGGCACGGCAGGAACTCACTGCAGCCGCTTGTCCTTTTTCCTGCTGGAAGGAGGGTCGGGGTTTTGCCTGTAACAACATGCACAGGTGTGTCTCAGAACGAAACTCAGGAGTTCCCCGTGCTGGAGCAGAGCCCCTGCTGTAGTTATGGAGGCAGGAGCCCCTAACATAAACTTATGGTGTGTTAAATTGAATTTTTTTCTGCTGGGGTAGTTACTTCATGAAACAACCTAAGCAAACCTGAGCCAGTGTCTTTCTGCAGCGCCACAGTTGTTGCAGGCACAGCGATCTAGTTGGTGTCTCTGCTTGTTAAGGCACAGGGCAGATGGAACTAGATGTCTTTTAAAGATGCCTTCCAACCCAAACTGTTGCATTTGAAAACTACCCTGGATAACTCACTAGCTAAGCTGACTAAATGATGAGATTAACTCATGAGGAAAAAAACTACATTTTAATTTCAAACATTTTATTGTCATTGTAAGACTAGTAATACTTACAATTTTTGTTGATAATGTTGAGTCATATCTTAATGTTTAAAATTTTCTGTTCTTTGCTTTTTGTTTGGTTTTTTTTTAATTTGAAGTTACTAGCGGAAGAGGAGGAGGAGGATGGGGTACCTCTAACCAGAGATACAGTAATGTTATCCAGCCGTCTTCATTCAAGTCTGATACATGGGGTGGCAGCAGAGATCATGGAAGAGGATTCTTTGGCTCCTCTGACTTTGGATCATCAGGTGGCAGCAGCAGAAATGCAGACTTTTCCCAGAACAGGTTCTCTGCCTTAGCCAACAGTCAAAGCGTTGCTGAGGGCTCCAAAGATGAAGAGGAGAGACTTCTGTAAGTTATAGTCCTGTCTTACTAAAAGCATTTAGAATGAAGAGGTTGAAAGCTTACTGACTTCCTAGAGATAACGCAGAGGACAGGATCATGAGGAGAAAGCTGGGACACGGGAAGAAACATAGTGAACATCATTTGATTCTCTGGAATGATGCTGGCATAGGGAGGAAGTGATCCTTGTTTGGGAGCTGGGCAGATAGTCAACTGTGATATTAGTAAGATGGTGTGGTATTTAAATTGTGGAGGATAAGGAAGGAAACAGATTTCAGTGCTTGAAAATAAGAAATCAGAGCCCCTTTAAGAAAACTAATTTTACTTGGTTTTTTGACACTTAAGACAGGAGATCTTTCTGTCAATGGTATAGCTATTGAAACCTGGTTTCACAGACGTGTATGTTCCAGTCAGTTACAGGTGACCAGCAGCTGCAGCTACAGGGCAGGAACTGAGAACAGCACAGTGTGATTTCCCAAAGAAGCAAGGTTTTGGAAAGACTTTCCATTACTTTCTTTAAAATGACATTTAGAAAAGGCCTGGTTTTCATGACAGCAGGTTTTTGACTCTGGATTAGGATCCAAACCAATTGTCTGAATTGGCTGTTACTGGTGTTTTTTGGGTTTACCATGCAATTTCCCCTTCATCTGTGATTTTGTTTTGCTTGTTAGTGAATGTGTAGTGAAAGACATGGAAATTTGGGAATCTTCTGGACAATGGATATTTTCATGTTACTCACCAATGAAAGAAAAACTGAATGTCTCAGGTAGGTAATGTTTTCAGTGTTGTGTTCTGCTGCTCTTTAGGATGTTTCTGTGACTTGCCCACACTGTTGTACCTCTGTGCAGCCATTTACAAGGTGATGATTTGCCTTGTGATACCACAGAAAGGAATACTAGTTGATGGCAGTTTAATTTTGGCCATTCACATCTCTGACACTCTGTAATGAATCTTTTTTTTTGTCTCTGACTGTAAGTCTCTTAAGACAGACAATGTATCAAGGTCCATGTCTTTATAACTGTAGAGGGTAGCTGGAAGTATGAATCTGTTTTCTTGGAGGTTTTTGACTATTCCTGTCCTTGTAGGCTTTTCAGATGTCTCACCAGAAGAGCTGCGTCTGGAGTATTACGACAGCAGAGCAAACAATATTGTTGGGAATTATGTAAGTATTTAAAAAGTGTTGGCTGGTGTGGACACTCTTGGGACAGGACTTGTTACTGTTCTTCAGTTTGAAGTATGAACTCTTGATTCATGTATCTCCCAACTCCAGGAGATGATCAGAATGCCAAAATCTTTTTCAATTCCTGTGCATCAAAATGTAGAATGCAAAAATAGCTGCTAGACACTCCTTGACTTAATCTTGTCTCTGCTCCCTGTGTGTTATTTGTAGAAGTTACTTGAATCCTGTCTCAGAAGTTTAATACTTTATAAGCTATTAGTCAGTTTGATTGTTATAGGTGGCTATTTGGTGCTTTAAATAGAAGACTGGGCAAGTTCATTTGTCCTTGTTCTTTTACACACCTTTGCTGCAGGGAATTAATTATGAAAATAGCAGATAATTATTTTCTAGAAACAGATACGTATATACTCATTTGGGAGTAAGGTGTATATTTTTATATAAAACATCTCCCTATATATATATATCATTCCTTCCTTGTAGTCCTGTCAATACCAAAGAAGCTAGCAGAGTTTAATGTTATGCCAGGGAAGAAATTAGGCTGTTGGATATATGTAAAATATATGTAATCTATATGTAATATATATAAGTAAAAATTAATTCAAGCTACATTGCACTCTTTTCTCTTCTTCCTGATTCCTTCCTACAGAAGGAATCATTCTTGTCACCACTCTTGCTTCATATGTTTAGATTTACCAGAATTGCATTTTAGAGACAGGAGGCACATATTTTTTTTAAACTTCAGTTAAGATAATAAACCAAAATAATAATAAATAACAAGTAATAAACAATATGCTATACATGGCTATTTAAATATATAAATAAATAAATTGTGATCTCGTCAAAGCAGTAAATGCAAGTTTGAGAGCAGTAAATACAAGTTTTCCAAACTCTCAGTGTATAGATGATAACTGTATGATACGGTTCTCTTACAAAATGTTTAAGTACAGCATATCTTTTCCATGTTTCTATTCTTAAACTGGATCAAAATCTGAATTTTCCAGTTTGTTGTATAGGAGCAGATACCAAACAACATGATCTTCCAACATGTGACTAGACACAAAAGAATTATTGATGTTTGTGATGTAAGACTCTTTTGAAAAATTAAGGAATTTGTCTACAAAAAGCTTACTCATTCAATTTTTGCAGGCATTTGTGACACTAGGTGTTTTACTTGTTTAGGTTTTAAGGAATATTCAATTAGGCCAGGCATCAAATTAGATGTATTTCTAAACTTAAGTATGAATGTAGGAAATTTAAACTTGGAATTCTTGAAAGTTTGTTTGAAGACTTTTCAGGTTTTTGCTTAAAACTAAATCACAGTTATCAAGACACAGATACCATTTATTATTGCACTGTTCTGTGCAGTTGTCTGATGGATCACACTAAGGGGGTTGATTTAAATCAAGGAAGTTAATTTCATCAAAACTAACTATTTTAGGATGGTACTATTGAACTGTTCTGAATTAGTGTCCTGAGAGTGGGTATTTTTTTCTGAAAATATGGAAGAAGCTAAGGTAAATCTTAGGACTTCAGCTTAGTGTATGAGTGCATAAGTAGAAAAGCCAAATTGAGGAGTCTGTTCTCGTATATATAGAACATATATGGTCTTGTGTCTTTTTTTTTTTTTTTCCCAAGCATCTCATTCAGTAAAAAATTTGATTTGAAAAGTCCCAGAACTTGTTTGAATATTACTCCTATGTAAACTAAAAGGGTTGATTTAAGGACAATAGCAAGTGAGTTTAAAGGAACTCTCTGTTAAAAACAAAGACATCAGCTTCTCACATTGAAGTTTCAGGAAAGAAAATATCTTCTTGGGTTAATGAAATTTCTTTCATATTTCCAGATATCTTTTTCCATTCAGTTGCCAGATGACTCTTTTGTTTTTAAGTCTTCAGTAATAAAAACATGCGTTTATTTACTCCTTTTCAGATAGATGCTGTCCAAAAGTTAGCACTACAATGGAAAGATCGGCTACTTCAGTTGAAAGCTTTAAATGCATCAACAAAAGCAGCTTTGGTAAGTGTTCACAAATGGCAACATGTCTCTGTGCCTGATGTAATTTTTTTATGAAGTAATTTACATGGATGTTTCTTACAAAGACCTCAGAGCTGGGGTAATTGTGATGTGCCACCTGGGCATCTTCTCTGAGTCCTGAAATGAGTGAATTGCAGGTGGTATAATAAACCCCTTCAGTTAACTGGGAAAAAAATATATAGCTATGGTTCCATGTTAGCGAGGCAGCAGCTGATCCCAGCTTTGGAACACTCTCATTGCAAGCCACATGAAAGCAACCGGAGCTTAAGTTTGGGATCTGGTCATGTGCATGAGCAGGAAGAGGCCAATCCCCACTGCACCTTTTTTCCCATGTGCTGCTGCTGGTGTTGACTCTCCCAAGACAGAATCAGCAGCCTGGAGCAGAATTGCTCTCCAAGAGACCTCAGGATAAATGGAGCATTTGGCCAATGCCAGAAATGAGAGATAGGTGGGAGAGAAGCCCTTTGGGTAACACTGGAAGATAGAAATGAGTCATTGGTCCGGGGCAGGTATCAAACACTTGTGTAGGAGATGGGTTTTCAGAAGCAAAGAGTTCAAGCCCCTGTGAAATAAATAATCAGGGAGACAGAGGAAGTGGCTCTATTTGAGTGCAGTGTGCATGAAGTGCAGTAAAGGTTGAGTGATACGATGCCAGCCCTTGGTCTGCTCAGTGCTGAAGGTGGACAAGCAGGATTTGGGCTTTACCACGGGAGATGGGATGTGCCAGGGAGACAGAAGAGAGTGAGTCAAAGCTGTGCCCTAAATGCAGTTACTGAGCACAAGTTGGAATAGGAAGAGGTGAGAAAGAGAGCTCCCAGAGATGATCAGGTCAGTGACTGAGAGGCAAAAATGGATCAGTTGGGACAGATTTGCATTTCTGGAGGGTTTTACAGAGAAGAGCATTTGTGGCCTTAGAGCACTTAAAGCACTGCAAGAGCAGGCAGTTGCGAGGAGTGATCACTGTCCAGCACGGTCTGAGTCTGATTCAGTAGGACTGGGCAGCTCTATTTTCCTTTCAAATAGTTAAATAGAGAGAGAGCTCCTTGTTTTGGAATCTAGTTTTCTTGTATGTCTCTGGAATTTTTTCAGCTCTCTGCTTTCAAGGCCATGGGCACTCAACCTGTACCTGCCTTTGGAATGGGAGGACAGCAAACCTCAAGCTTTGGGCTGTCAAGTAAGTTCCTGTTCTAAGACCCAAAACATTTGAACCTTTTCTGTAGTTTGCTGCTGCTGCATCTTTGAAAAACAGCAGTGGTTTAGTGTCCCTGGGGTAAGCCATTCTGATATATTTTGTAAATTCTCTACTTGCAGGCTTTCCTGTGAGCAGCAGCAGCAGTACCAGTGCCAGCAGTTTCTCCTTTAAAACCGGTTCCAACCTCACAAATTCAGCATCATCTGGGAGCAGCCCTGCTGCTGGGAGTTCTCCTGCTGCTGCAAATCCTCCTGCATTTGGGACAGCATCCTCTCCTAGTGCACCCCAATCCATCGGCTTTGGCAGCCCGGCCGCTCCATCCGCAGCCTCCTTCTCCTTTAAAACAGCTGCCACAGCTGGTGGCTTTGGGACTTCTGGCTTTTCAGGCTTTGGCAGCGCTTCTGCTGTGAACTCTGCAAGCACCACTCCGCTCCCAGCCTTTGGAGCCTTCAGTGCCACCATAGGCACTTCTGCCTCGCCTTTGAGCGGTGCTTTATTTGGACAGAGCGCCAGTGCCTCTGGACATGCTGTCACCTCAGCCTCTGCTGCAGGCAGCAGCTCCAGCCCTGCCTCAGAGAAGTTATTCACACCCAAGAGCGAGTTATCAGCTGAAGAGTGGCAACAGTTTGAAGCAAAGGAGTTCACAATTGGAAAGATTCCTCTTAAGCCACCACCATTAGAACTTTTAAATGCTTTTGACCTTTTAAGTTTATTCAGAAGTAACATGTTTTGAAATGAAACAAAATGCTACTGTTAACTTTTTACATTTTACATTTGAGAAATGACCTGTTGGAAATAAAATGGAACATTTCCTTCTATTTGTTGTCCTGTGAAATTTTGGGGAAACACTGTATATAAAAAAGTTGTGTCAAAAGAAACAGTACTTCAGTGAAGTACTCACAGCCTTCTGTGAATGGAACCCTAGAAAGACATATGCAGTGCAAGTGCCTCTTATTGGATAGCCTTGTCTTCTGCCTCTTCAAAGGTTTGTGCAGCATTTAAGGATTGTGTGTCGAGAGAAGGGGCTGGCTCCTGTGTGGTCTGTGCCACTCCCTTCTTTCCTTGTCCTGCACAGTTCCCTGTGCCAGTTGACACAATTCAGCTGTTGTTAGTAGTTTTGCCTGAGGTCACCAAGCCTGTAGGAATGTCATATAATTGGGAGAGGATGACCCTGAAAGCATTCATCCTGCAGAAGGAGCTTGTGGGTTGTTATTTTGATGCCTCTTAGGTGAAACTATGCAAGCAATAGCAAAACTGTCATTCTGTGAATGATGGCATTTTGTTGTCAGGTTCTCAAAACTTGATGGGTGTATATACTAATGTTACCTGTCCTGAAGTCATGATGTTAAGGGATCGATTTTGTTGCCAAGACACTCTAAAGCAGGAGTCAGGAGTCTTCCAGAGGATGTCCTAAACTCAGGGAAGGAGAACATTTGCTATCAGGATTCAGGAGAGACAGGACCACTGGGAGACATTTTAAAGTGTGATTTATGATTCTTCTTTTATGGTCTCATCAAGGTGTGAGTGTCTTCACCATGTTCACAAGAGCACAGGTTACAAGATCTCTTAAAGGTTAATTAGCCAGTAAACTACTGCCACAAAAGAATGTTTCTACTTTCACACCAATAGTTAATTATTTTGTTTTATACATTCTTGCCGCAGTGTAGACACTTTTAACCAATAAGACAGTGACACACAAAACTACTTGGTATACTGTAAACTTCTTATTACCTTTATAACTACTCCTATATCTTAACTTTAAAACCTTAAAACTTTCTACTACTTTAATGTCTTTCTATCTAAACTACAAACACACATTTTTGCTCACAGTATCTAAATCTGGAAGCCTTTTCCAGTGTCTCAGGTTGAACCCTCTGTTCATGTCTGTGTTTAAACCTGCATTCACAAGATTTTGAGTACTTTCTGTGCTTGGAATTCCCACATTTGCTGTTGACCAGGCCCTTCCCTTAATAGTCTATAATTACCAAACCTCATCTTTAAGAAAAAACCAAATGTTTACTTCAGGATACACATAACTAAATCAATGGTGTCTTTCACACTTGTAGATAATATTTCAGTTCTCAGTATGGACCCTGTGGTCCTCTGTAAAACTTCACCTGTGTCATGTATCCGACCACAGGTCCATCAGATACTGGCTTGCTAAAACAGTGGGAATGACAGGAACAATATCTAGAATGGTGGGCTGGGGGGAGAAGCTCTGCAGCCTTCATGGAGATCCAGGTTCCTCAGTGTGTGTGCTCAGTGCAGATGTAGCAGAAATTTGCAGGTGTTAATATCTCAGCAGCCTGCTGCTGCTAAACTGCTCTAAGAGCTTTCCAGGCTTACAAAGTGAGCATATGCTGTTTTAAACGGAAGTATTTTGCTTTTAAAAAAAAGAAAGAAATTGTAAGGCCGTAAAAATCTGGATATTCTCTTGAACACACCCAAGCAATATTGGCTAGATGTTCTCAAACATCCTTCTAACACACAGAGACCTAGAGGAAGAAGGGAATTTTTAAATGCTAGGTCACATTGCTGTCAATAAACAAAGATTAGGTGAGGTGTTCCTAATTCCAATGACAAAAACAAAAAAGTTCAATCAAATGTGCTTTCTTAAAAACATCTCCTCACCCTTAAAAGTTTTTTTTAAATTACTATTACAGAGGTACTAGGTTTTGGTGTTTTCACAAATGGGCTTCTGAGCAGCTGAAAAGATGGCAGGGAGCAGTGTGATATGACTTACCTGGCAAAAGGCAAGCTGTGTGTTTGGCTGCAGAGGTAGGGATAAGGATAGGATAGAAGAGAAGAGAAGGGAATAATATTACTCTAGGGGGCTCACGAAACTGCAGAAAATAGGCAACAATTTGTTAGACCGAAGCAATCTATCCCAAAATTTTCTCTGTATTTCTTTGGTTTTATTTTTTTAATGTTTGTCCTTTTCTGCTTTTGGTATACTTGATATCAAAGTTGGTTGCAAGCACAAAAAATAATACCTTCTATTAGCTACAATTCTTTCATTTTTTTTAGCTTCTCCTTTTTGCAACTGTTTTTTTTTTCATTTGTTTGGTATATGGCTACTCCCCAGAAAATCATATTGTGGTCCGGCATATAAAAACATATAGGGCGGCAGCAAACTCACAGATGTCACTTACTGTATTTTGATTTAGAACAGAAAACATGAGGCGAATGTCCAAGCAAAGATGTGTAATGTCCTGATTAGCTGAAAATCTTGGTCTGTGAAATAGGCTGGAACATTCAAGCTCCATGTGATACTTTCAAGTACTTCCCCTTCTTTGAAATAACAGGATTTATGAGTCACTGAAATTCCTGCAGTGTGGTGCAAACAACTAATTTGAAGAATGAAGTTTTGGTTTTCAAGAGATCATGGATTAATCCCCAGACAGCAGCACTTGAGGCTGGCTGTATGCAGGAGAGAAACTCTCCACTGCCCCAGCTGAGGAACCAACCCAGCATCTAACAAATGGAATTTTCTCTGCCCTTTTTCTTCGCATACTAGCAGCACTGGCAGATCTCAAAATGTGATTTAGCAGCTGAGAAGGAAAAAAAACAACCGTGAACCTCAGAAAGCATTACAATTAGGTCTTAAAAAATTAAACATCACAGTAGCCCTGTGCTCTGGAGTTTCACAACGTGCAGCAGCAAGTGGCATGGTAGCCTCACACTGAATGAGGGAAGATGGACTGCAAATAATCAGCTGACTGGATTTAAGCCTCAGAGAACAAGCTAAGGGCATCCACAACAATAAATTAACAATGACCAGAAGGCTAAGGAAAGAAGAGCTTTCATAAATGTGCCTGGGGAGGGAAAGGAATATGAAAAGCCTATTAATACAGGAACACTGAACTGAGATTGATAAGACTGAAATAGTGGAAATCTATTTTAAAAGTACTTGAAATGAGGGATGGTTGAAAATCAATAAGGATGTTATGCAGTAACTGATAAAAACAAGTAAGAAAATGTTTGTGAAATGTGAGCTTACTGCAGCATAGTGGGAGTCCAGATAGTTTGCTGTACGGGTCAGTAAGGGAATCAGATAATGGACTTGCTACAGTTCTGGTAAGTGATATCACTCAAATAAGTGGCTGAACACCAGGGATGTGCTAGCAAACCAAGGAAAAAAACTTAGCTCAGTGAGCAAAGGTACTTAATTTGTTGACAGCTACAAATAATTTGAGGAGATTGTAAAGAAAGATCAATTGGCTTTGAGAAAGATCAATAAGGCATTTGATACAAGCATTTAGGAAGTTTCAGAGGTTTATGTGACAGTGATTAGGGTTAGTGATTAATCAGAAACATCTATGAGTGAATGCTTTTGTTTCTAGTCCACTTTCCATGTCCTAACGCAGAGGATAGACAATTTACCCAGGCAACAGTGGAGGAAAAAAGCCACAAATTGTACTTAGACAATTTGTCTATATTGATATCTACTTATGTATCAATTTAAGTAGGTGTCTAATTATATTTGACCCAATATAAACCTAATGTAAGCCAAAAGAAAAGTCTGGACTACTAGTGTTCAGAGAGTGGGAGCAAACTGTAGAGTTGAAAGGTGCTGACAGTGAAATCTGAAGTCATGGTGGTTCAGATCAGCAAAATGTAGTTTGAGCTGTAGGAATCTCCTAGAGCTACAGTAATGCTGTGCTTAATTCTGAGCCTGCAATTGCCAGAGAGCTGCAAGATGAGTAGGAGATTCAGAGTGCAAGCAAAAGCCATTGGAAATGAGAATTCAGGAGGGAACTTAAGAGCTGAATATTTACTTCTTGGTGAAAGCAGAGGCTGTGACATGCAATGACTGTCTTTTTGAAGGCGTACCCTCTCTGGAAGGAGGAAACAGGACTTTTCTAGTAACCAGAATATTGCGCTACTTTCACAGTCTTAGACAGGAAGTTTCCCACCTGGAAAAGTCCTGTTCTACACCTCTGTTAAGATCTGGCCAAGCCAAAACCAAAACACAAGAAGCAAGTCCCTGCTTGTTAAGACTAGCAGTACATGTCCTCAGGGATGCAGCAGTCAGCACAAGCAGATTTGATCCCTTCCCTTTGAACTAAAACACACCAGTACTTCCACAGAGAGTGACAGGATTGCAATCTGAGCATTTGGGGCAGGGAGCTGTATGTGCCTGCCACCTCTTCTGGGAATGATTCAAGGTGCTGGTCAAAGAGGGAACCTGATTTTGAAGAGGCAGATTGACTCTAATCCTGAGAGGGAATATGCCTCTTGGTCTTGAAACTCTCACTTGCAATTGCCTGGTTCTCCTGTTAAGAATAGCTAAGTGAAAAAACCAGAGTTGTTCTTAGCAGCTCAGCCTTAGGCAATATGCTTATTTAATCTCCAACACTTTTGCAAATTTTCAGTATCACGCAACAGGCTCCTTGGTGGGACTTACTCTTTTACAAAAAAGAACAAAGCCAGATCTTAAAATGGAGAGAAGAAGAGCAAGAAGAACAAGATTTATATGTCAGTAGGCTGAAGAACATTTTTGTTCAGGTACACAGATTGCTTTGTCTTTCCTCCACAGCCAGTAGGATTTGTTCTTACCAAGTCACATGAGGGATGTAAGAAACAAGTTTTATGCCTTTCCCCTTCCAGCAAGCAAGTCTGTTATGCTGCTAATTGCATGGTAGTCATCTGAAATGCAACCTGGTGGTTTTAAAGTACCTGCAGCAATTATATCCTGTTCCACCTGAATTTCTATCTTGTTGTGGCAGTGGGTTCTTAGCAAACTAAACGCATTGTGGTTAATATCAAGGAAGGCTTCTCTTCTTCAATGGAGCCTTATCTTTGCAAGTCACATGAAATATTCCCATTGCATATGGCCTACAAACTAACTAGATTATTTTTAATTACACCAAATAAACCAACCCTCCTGTGTGAATCAAACAAGCAACATTCGCATGTGTGCATGTAAAACCATGTCACATCACATTTAAGAGGAGACTGAGGTACAGTTTTGATCCCTGATAACCTTTTTATTAGAGAAAATGCCACTCAATGCTGTGGTGGTTTTCTGACAAGGATCTGTGCATCTCTGGCTTGTGATTCATTTCAGCATAAAAGCACTCTTTATAGGCATGTGAAATTTTGTTACTGCAGTTTACTTTTGCAAGTGTGGGCTTCTCTTGAAGTATCTGCAATGGTGAAATAGAACTAAAATAATATAAAACTGAAACAAAAGTTTATAACCATGAGTTGCATTAAAAAAAAAAAAAAAAGACTGGTATCACCTACTGTTCCTGTATGATAAATGGGCAATAGATGAGGTGGAAAAGAACCTTCTGTATTCAGGATACATGAACTCTTTGGGGCAGAAACCTTCAGCATTCTCCCATAGCCTTGTTCAGGAGCTCCCATGGGCCTGGGGAGACAACTTGCAAAGTGAAACACTGCTGGAAATTCACCCCAGGAGCTTGGCAGAGCCTAAAAGAGAGCCCCAGCCTGCAGGCAGACCCGCCTGACTTGAGATAAGGCCTTTCCAAATTTCACTGCAGATCCTTCTGCCTGGAGCCTGCTTCAGACATCTCTGACTCTGTCTAACTTACCTGATCTGCTGTAGACTGATTTCTTTACTCCCTGTCCCATGTGCCTCCCACTCCTCCAAGCTCTTGCATACAAGGAGTGGTGACTCCCTCAGCCTCCCTGTGCAGGTTTTGCAGAGGGAAACAGCCACCAAGAACCCCTCTTCTCCAGAAGTCTCTGCCTCTACCTGAAGCCTGCATGGGAACTCACATGGTTTTGGGACACAGTATTCATGACTTGAGACACCTCCAAGCCAGCCCGGGCACACAAGCAGAGCTGTACATCACAGTGGGTGCTGATATAGCTCCAGCATGACCTGTCTTTCCAGCTGGTGCTGTTTCAAGGTTCTGTCCCATCAGTGCCCTCTGCTCACATATTCAAACTCCCTATCACATGGCATTTCTAGCAAAATGATTCCCATAACCACTGGTCAACTCCTCCTGCCTGTTGTTCCCAGACAGCTGCCTCTGCCCATACTTCTCAGCAATAGCACATCTAGAAACCCAGAGGTGCTAAAGCTCCTCCCTGACCCTGGCAGGAAAGTGCTTCTGCCTCTCCAGGCAGAAGATGTGTCTGAAACACATCTAAAGGTTTCTTTTCTCCTAAAGAACACTGATACAGTGATGTACCTTCCTGTCTGCGTTGTCCTCTATTCCCCCACCCCTTCAGTGCACTGGGGACAGAGGTGGCACCAAGTTTTGTCATCCATCAACCCAGGAAAGGAGGTGAAGACCTCTGGGTCTTCACACATGAATGACTGTAGTCTGTCTGCAAACAGTTGCTTAATTGTTTGTATCTGATAACAAATTAACTTTCTCCTATTTTTCCCTTCTGAGCATTGCTGTACAGAAGAGAGGAAAAGACAGGAAAAAAGGGCACAAAATAGTCAGGCAAGTTTGCTGAAATTCATGATACTGTCAGGGGAAAAAATCCAGAGACCCTAACCTTGGGTTATATGGCCAAAACACAAGCCCATCCTCCTTTTCCTAGCAAAGCTTTAGAGCAGCACCTCTCAAGGAACACACATTATACAATTAACACAAGCAATCTAAGTTGGTTCTTGCAGAAGGAAATACATATGGTTGCCAATAGATCCGTACTGAGGTAACCAAGGTATGCTGGACACCTGGTGACATAAGACTGTGCTCTCTGTGCTGAAAAAAACCAAGGATCTCTCTCTGACCTTTTCTTATGTATTTATCTACTTTGTTTTGGAAAAACATTGGATAACTTTAAAGATGCTAGCAGAGTATCTCAGTAATACAGACAGAATTGAAGAGCAAACAAATAAGTGCACACAAGACTCTTCGTGATCACAGCTGAAATAAACTGCTTCTGGCAGCAAATTTCTACTTAAGTGGTCACTGGACAGATTCCATCCTTACGATAATCTATTTTGAGAAGGTTTATTCTTCCAACAATAACAGAAACAGTCACGAGCAGAGGGAGTCCTATAAAGTAACTAAAGAGTACATGAGAACAATATGTGATTTTTCTGTTGTTGTTTTAGAAAATCTGTGAGAGTGTGTGTGACTGAAATTTATAGCTGTGCATCCGAAATAATTTACTTAGAAGTTTGTATATATTGCAGTTCTTGGTGTACAGGAAGAGGAAATAAATTGCATTTTACAGCATTCCCACCTCTGATGCTGGGCCTGTGATGATTCACGCGGCCCTGGAGGTCAGCCAGGGGACTCAGAAGCCACAAAGCCCCAGTGCACACTGTGCATCTTCCATGCTCTGCTCAGCTCTCACAGGCCCTCAGTGTGGGCTCATCTTTAGAGAAGACACCCCAGGGTTGTGGTGCTGGCTGTTATCCATCTAAAAAAATTCCCCATGAAAGCAGGGCTCCCAAATACCAATTTTAGTCTCTGACGTAGAGATCAGGAGCCAGAAAACTGCAGAGGTCCAATTCATTATGTTTTCTGGTTTATATCCAAATTACTCAATTTTAGCAGGTTTCCTACAAAAACTACATGGTTTTGATTATACCATCTGATCATCTGTCTGTGGTTCCTTCTGCACCAGTCATTTTTTTAACCCCATAGCCAATTTTCAGGAAATTAATTTTCAAAGATGACCATATTCTCATAGCTATAATAAGAATTGGTGAGGAAGGAAAAGCAGGCTAAACTCAGCTATGAATGCTGTTAGCAACTGGCTGGCTGAGCAGCACACATGGAAATCTGGTATCTAGAGTACTTTACCAGGCTTTTGTCTCATTGGGGTATTAAAGAGGATAAAGGGCACCAAACTGTAGGAAACTAGGTTTCATAGGCACATTCTGTGGCTCTTGTTTCAAGTATCAAACCAAGATTCTTCCATGTTCAAACATGAAGTTCATCTAGGAACAAGGAGCTATGTAAGTTCAGGTGTAAAAGAACCAAAGCTTGTAACTTTACCTCTGGGAACTGCCAGCTTGCTGCCAGTTTCATACTTAATGGAAATCAGTGAAATTATCCATGATCCAAGAGCTTTGCAGATGGACCTCAAGTGTTCTCTCTCAGGATTCCCAGGATCCTGCCATTGTAGAACCTTCAGCCTCTCAGAACTTGGGAGAAAAACAGGATCATTGCAGAAGAGCTCCTTCGATGAAACAGAAACCATGAATGATCTTTCACTTAAATGAAACTGGAAATACCAGTCTGATTAAAATAAAGCAATTGTTATTTTTTGCCTTCTGATCAGTTTCTAGAAATAATTGTGCACTAACCCATTAGTGTATCACTAACCTTTTATCCTGTCATATGACACAGCATATTAATTTGTTTACTCTTTCATTTGGCAGAGAATGGCATTTCTGCCAAAGCATGTGAAATTTTTCAAGACATTTCACATATCCTGATTATTTTGGAGAAATGATGGCTCAGTTCAACTGTGGAAATTTGCATATTCATTCATCTTCTAATCTTAAATTTAACTTACTCCATAAAGCTTAAGGTACAGGAGAGTGTGATTGTGACTGAACAAATCCAGGCAGTAAGAGATGTTTTCCCCTCACACACATCAGACTGAAGAAGCCCCAACAGCCACTGATTGCCTCTGTTCAAATGGGAGAGAGTTGTCCATGCATCAGCATATGGAGCCTCCTTTATTCTACAGGACAACCACGGCCCCCTGAAAAGGACCCAAAACATTCAAGGCAGCCCAAGTCTGTGTAAGAACATTTAGACTCACCAGTAAACTGAAACTCAGGCAGACTTCAGAACATGGTTCTGATGGACTTTTCACAGGAAACACCACTGAACAGTAATCACAAGTCCTCTAACTTAATATATCTTCTGCCTGCTCATATTCCATCATCTCCAGATAGGGACTTCCTTAGTTATGACACAAGGTTTGATAAAACTTCTGAAACAGTCAGGCAAGACTTTACCCATTCAAGTGTCAGAGAAAGCAAAGAGCACAAAAACAGCAAATCAAGCCTTGATCCCTCTTGCATCACTCCTGGAATACCTGCACTGCTAAGGGACAGAACCTCCTTCCCACCTGCTTCACCTGTGGCCCATTACAGCCTGAGAGGGTAAAAGAAAGGAAGCAAGTGTTGAGAAGTCCCTTACAATGCTAATGAGGAAAGGATGACACTGGACGTTTGCTTGAGTCCCTACCAGTGAGGGGATTGCATCTCCATGTACTTTCTCTTCTCAGTGGGCACATAGGCCCCTCTGAGGTCTGTGTCCTGGATCATCAAAGCATTGCCCTAACCATACAAAAAATGTGTAACTATGCTGCCCATTCTCATTTGCTGCTGCCATGTTCTCCCTGCCCCCAAGTTCTCTTTATTGGCCAAATTGAAAAACACCAAAGAATCCCTGCTGACCCTATGGCTACCAGAAGAACTTGGGTTAATACAAGAGCACCCTTTGCTTACAATTAATGAATTATATAGATAAAAGGAAAGTGCTAAATCGGGTTGCATTTGTCCAGGGCACCGAAGCTGGCACGGTGGAAGACTGGCTGAGCCAAGGTCATGCTGCAGAACCACAAGAGCACATGCAAATGCTCCTGCAATTCTGGTGCTTGGCTGCCTGGATGGTCATTATATGGTCATGAAATGCTTAGCACAAAGCAGTGACAGCTGATTATGCTTGCTAAATACTGCTGTGGTTCCAACACTAAGTGGTTCTATTAGCAAGTTTGTTTTGCCAGTTCTTAATTGCAGTGAAACCTGGGAAGATAAAAACATCAAAGGAATCCTTTTAGCTAACCAGATAAGTCCTGTCTTTATTCCTGTGACCTTTTAAAATTTCTCACCCTATTCAATTTGCAAACCTGCTGTAGGCTGTTAGAATTTAAATTAATTTATGCTTATTTGGAGACTTTCAAGGTAAATGAAAGGTTACATATGCTGGACAAAATTGCTCTTTTTTAATGGTTTGCAGGTACATAAGAAATAGAATTAAATAGCCTTCTGGTTGCCCAAATTGTCCATTGTCCATTATAATCCCCCTAGCCAGTAATTTTTTTAACTGAGTTTAAAAGTTCTCAGTAAAGATTGTGATGTATCTTGAAGATGTATCTGCCTACTCTCAGCCCTATTGCTGCAAATTATTATTGGCAAAAAACTTGTGTCCATCAACTTTCTCTACACAATCTTCTGCAAAAGCATTAAAGGACTGACTAAAACACAAAAGGAGCCAGGATCCAGAAAGGAACTTAACCAAAGGTCACTAATGGGAAACATTATATTACATTACAGTGGCCCTTACAGCCTCTGAAACAGCTCTAAACTGACACCTAGCAAAAGAATCCATCCAGCTCGGGCAATGAGTAGGGATGGAGTGTCTTCTAAATTGCCTGCTTTGTTTTAGTCTATATTTGCTCTTATTTAAATAATGAATAGTTCTCATTTATGTTCTAACCAGAATTTGCTCTTAAGAGCCAAAGCCTTTCTTATAATGGATGCTTGTTTTAATGAAATTCATCTCAAAGCTCTGGATGACTTGGTGGTCCCCACCCAACAGGAAATCACCTTTCCTCTTTTGTAAATAATCTGAAACTTTTTCTTTTGAATTTAAAAATTTTATCCATTATAAATACATTTTGAGAGAGAGTTCTGCCTAATTGAAAACACATGCAAAACATTCAAATACCATAGGAATGAAAACTACAAAACATCTTGTAGATCAATAAAAGACAGAGTTTGCACATCCCTCTGCATTCAGTGCAGAGTTCTGATGAAGAGTTAGGTTTTGTAATGTGGGCAAAAAATTCAAGGAGATTGTCTTTTCTGGAGCTTTGGACTTCTATCTGTATGAACAGACTGGGTTGAAGCTTTCCAACAAATGTCACCTGAAGTCCAAAGCATGTCACTATGGAAATAGCTTATATGTCCTCCCTGTGCCTTTCAGTACACTCAAATAATGTCCTTAAGCCCTACTGTGTTTGATTTCAAAAATTTCATAGTGCAGTTTGCTTCTTAGTTTTTATTTAAAGTTGCTGTAGTTCTAAAAGCCTTGAAGACCTAGCACAAAATTCTTAATTAAATACTTTTGTGATTTTCATACAGTTTTCTACACTATTTAGCTAGCCAGAAACATCTTAGCTGCTTAAACAAAGGAGGGGTCACTGTTGTATCAATCCCAGGCAGAGATTTTATTAGCTCCTGGGAAGACCACACTGGCTTATCCATAGGGAAAGGGAGCTAGCTGGTTTGTGATGTTTCAGTGGGCTGCTAAACATAATGTCACTTTCTTTCAGAATCTTCCCATTTCATATGAACTGAAGAAATAAATTGAAGTTGCCTTCAAATGTGTTCAGTCACTGCAAGCCCATGTCCTTAACAGAACATTAGGGGTGCTGGGGGAATGTAGGGGGTCAGAAATACACTGCCATTCCTCAGTGGGCAGAGCCTTGAGGGTGATTATTGATAATTACAGATGCAGCTGCATGGCATATTACACATTGTAGTACCTGCAGAGCTCATTTTGCTTAAAGTATTACTAACCATCCCTTCATTTGATTTTCCTCCTTCACTTGTAGAAATATTAAAAAATTTTTTACTCAAAGACTAGAGTGGTAAAGGAGACTCATTCTTCATATTCATGCATCTTTTTCACAGCTGCAGAAGATGTTTGCAACACTCCATTATGCTTTCCCTCTCACTTTGCATGGCTGGGATGAAGAAAATTATGAAAAACCCTTGTCTTACAGACGTTGTGCAAAGCAGCCTCAGACAGAATTGTGGTTTTGAACATTTTTTTTGAAAATTCTCTCTGCCTTCTGTCCTTGGTCACAAGGCCCTGAGCATTTACTCTGAAGCTTCCCACCATGCTCCAGTTAGGGAGATTTGCATTGTAACTCACTTTTGTGCCAAGTATGTACACACAAGCAAAAAATTAAAGCAAACAAACTGATCTCACTGTTCCGATAGCTCATCTGAAGTTTATCAAGAAAATTTTGAGATGCCTTGTCAGGTAAAGACATCTACCAGAACCCAGAGCTGGATTTCTTTGGAGGTATTGGTGAAAACAAATATACCATGCCAATACTGATCCAATTCGGCTGCTGCTGACAGTGCTCCAGCCTGCTGTTGTGGTGCCTCAGCAATACTCCTCACTCACAGAACCACAGATTCAGTTGGAAAAGACCTTTAAGGTCGTCAGGTCCAATGCTAATCCAGCACTGCCAAGGCCACCTCTCACCCCACTGCCAAGTGACAATGCCACCAGAGCAATGGTATCCAATGGCATTCTCACTGTGGGGTTCATTTCATTTTCACTCATCAGTGATCTTCAGCTGAGTTTTTCTACTCAGAAGATTATGTGTGCCTAAAAATATAAATATTTGTATGTTCAAAGTAAAAGTACAGGGTCACAGAAGAGGAAGAGAATATAAATGTGTATCTGGGTGAAATCCAGTAAAAAAATCCAAAGCAGGTAAACAGCTTCATCATTTGCTCGTGGTTTCAGACTTTCGAATTTCATTCTAGACAAATAAACAGAATGAAAAGAAGCTCTGATTTCCCATTATATTCCAAATAAAACAAATATAGCCATTTGGGTTATATACTACATTTCTTTAGTTTTGTCAATGTCTCAATTAAAATGCTTGATTTCTTCTTACATACAAGTAATTAATGAATGTTCTCTCAGCACCCATCTGATGTAGTTTTTATTTGTTACCAGAACATCCACAAAAGTTGAACTGATAAAAAAATTGCTCAGTGAAGAATTACTTATAACTTGAGTTTCCTTGGCCTCAATGTCTTAGCAAAAACTGATTTTTCTTATTTTTATTTTTCATTCTACAACAAACCATTCAATAACTAGATTTTATTGCCAGAAGTTCTTATGTATTATGTAATAATAGAAGTCAGTACTCTGAAATGTAACAGAAGAAACAATTAGTAACTAAGAGATCAAATAATATCTATTTTAATTTCATAATTTTGTTCTTAATTCATAAAAACTTATTTTTTGCTTCCATCCAAATACCACTTACTAAACAGTAGCATGAGAAGCCAATGTGAATTTGTAGAGGTTTGAATGTACAATCCATTTTCCTCCTCTTCACTAATGTTTCTCTTTTCTTTATTTTCTTTTCTTTGGGTCTATTCCATTTTTTACACTTTGATGCCAGACACAGTACAGGACTAAATTCAGTCTATTCACATTGGATATAATAACCTTTACTGAGAGGAATGGCAATGATCACACACTGGATCTGATTTTTTTTTTTAATAACTGTTCACCTTCCTTCCATGAGCAGCAGAACCAAACCATTGCAGTGTGACCCATTTGCAGTGAAGCCTCTTATGTTGGACACCAAAGAGGTTTTTTCCTTCCTTCCAGACCACTGCAATTCTCTGAGCAACCAGCTGCAATTAAGCAGCATGGCTGAGGAAAGATTTGTTAAGCTATTTAGCTCTTTTTGGGGATACAGCTTAAACTATAGATCTAAGAAGCAGATTTTTCTATTACATGATGCACACACATTTTCTGTAATGATTCTAATCATGTTATATAGCATTTCCCATGCTGGGCTCATAGCTCTGGTGATCAGTGCAGTCCACGTGCTAGGCAGATTTTAGCCTCAGTATTTCACTTAAGCCAGGGATTGCAAGTAGGCTGCTGTATTAAATCAATTTTTTGGTTCTCACACAGTAACACAGTAAAGCCATGTTAGATTTTCCAGTATTGGCAAAGAAAGGTGAAATAAAATAACCATATTCCAACACAGATTTAAAAGAGAATCAGTGCAAATTTACACTTCTATCACAGAGAATATAAATAAAGGATATGGGTGTTCATTTAAGATGAATTCAGAAGATTAACTCTTATATATTTCATATATTTCCCTGCCCACTTGTGATCAGAACTTTTAAAGATTATTATTCAATGCATTTGGGAGCAGGGCATTAAAAATACACACTTGTCCCAGCCAAGCAGCAGCTCCTGCTGAAGTTTCTGCAAACAGGAGCTCCTCCAGCTGTGGGGCAGGGTGGTAACCCACGCTGATCTGGGGGCTGCAGGGCTGCATCAGCAGCCTGAGTGTCCTCCCCTGCCCTGCCAGCAGAACATTAGGGCCTGATTCTGCCCCCTGTTACTCTGCAGCAGCTGAAGATGAGTCAAGGTGGTGATGGACGAGTGGGAATGGGCAAGTCATGGCTGCTCCTCCCGTGCCTCACTGGTTAACCCATGGCTCCAGCAAGCCGTGACCACTCTGTGCAAATGGCAGCAGGCAAACTTGGAAAAATCCAACCCAAACCAAACCCTGTGTGATCTTTTTCCTTCTATTTCCCTCCAGATCCCCCAATGAATCCTCCTCAATGCTGTCAGCTACAGAAGGTGGATCCAGGTGGATTTAAGTCCTAAGGTGACAGCAACACCTCACTAGGAGGACAACAGCTCCATTTGCTCAGTTTACCTCCCTTTTATGCCATAAATATTAGTATCTAAATTGAGCATTTAGATAGAACATTGGTTGCTTTGTAATATATTCATTTTTCTCCTCTCTCTGTTGCCTGTATATTCACTACTTGAATAAAGAAGTTACTCTCTGAATTACTGCTATGAGTCAGTGGGAATACAATCCAAAAATGCAGCATTTTGCCCATTTTTTTTATGTTAACACATTAAAGAGTATGTTACGCTAAAATTCAGCTGCCAGAATTTTCATTAATTCAGACTCCTATTTCAGGGAAGTGCTGAGGTTATTTCTTAAGCAGTCAAGGCAATTTCACTGGACCATAAAACAACTGAGCTTCTGTGGTGAACTCTTATTCCTCACCCATAATAAGTGAAACATAGCATATGCAGGCAGTGAGGTGCAACTGAGTATGTTCAGTTTACCTTATTTCTTAGAAAAGCTTTAAAGGAGTTTTGGCTGTGAGGCTATTTCTCCTTCAGTGTCCTCCCACCAAAGAGACTACAGATACATACAGATACATAGCAGATGTTTTTGTAAAGTATGTCTCTTTGATAGGCCACTTTTTTGGCTGGGGTTTGCTGGTTTCATTGTTTCTGGATAACTTTTTTTTTTTTTTTTTTTAAGAAATGTTTCTCTTCTTCCTAGCCAAAATATCAATTAATGTTTTTAGAGAAAATAAAACTTTTCAGCAAAAATTTGATTGCTCTCTTGAGCTGAATGATACAAAATTGGTTTTCTAACACCTCTCTGAGCAACAGGGAAGCCCGAATCAATTTCATTAAAATATGATGAAAAATATGGGTCTTGTGCAGCCACAATCATGTGCTTTCACTGCAATTACCTACTCTCCTGATTGGAAGAAGTCTGTGCCTCGATGAATCATGGTGACTATAAAACACATCATTAACAATTCATTAAATCAGTATGAGAAAAGTAGCAGAGTAAAACCAATGTCCAGATTGTAAATTAACTCTAGCAGCTGCAAAACTGAAAGTGGGTCAGCTGAGGTGCACATAGGACAGGCAAGAAGTTACAGAGACTTTGGAAGAGACATAGGTAACCCCCGCAGAGCATTGGGACTGCCAGGATAGTTAACCTCCTCCTTGCACTGTCATCATAGTCAAAAAACCCACAACAAACCTATCCAGAGATAATAAATAAACTTACTTCCTTTACACACCTTTAAAAAAGGTGCAATCTGAACAGTAAGTATCTGATGTTGTGCTTTGTCTTCAACTGCTGGTCATCTGCAAGGATCAGCCCTACCATGGGCAGGGAAGATGAGTTCACCTGTGAGGATGAGTGGGCCAGGCCACTCTGTGGGTCTGTATCTCCAGGCTGAGCTCTTGTGAGGATTTGCTGATGTTAAGTTGCTGCAGATGATTTCTTTCTTCCCCACAAGCTGCTTTTATGAGGCACTTGGGGCACTGTCACACACATGGCTGTGACTGAGCAGGGAGTTTAGCATTTGGAGGGAGGAACCAAAAAAAAGCAAAGAGATAGCAGCCTCATTCAAGCCTTCCCTCAAGAGCAAATCTGACCAAAAATTGTTCATATCACAAAAGAAATTCTGCATCTTTCATGCTGCAGGTTGAGGCCATTTCTTATTATCCTGTTGGCTGTCACCTGGAGGAAGAGACTGATCAGCACCTGCCATAACCTCCTTTCAGGTAGTTGTAGAGAGAGATAAGGTCATCCCTGGGCCTTATCTCATGCTGTGGTCATTCCCTGTTCCTATGCTGTGGCCAAATGCCAAGTTTGGAAAAGATCTTTAAAACTGGAAACAATTTTAGATTGGGTATTAGGAAAAATCTCTCCACAGAGTGCATTGTCAAGCATGGGAACAAGCTGCCCAGGAAGTGGTGGAGTCACCATCCCTAGAGGTATTTTAACAGATGTGTAGATGTGTCTCTTAGGGACATGGTTTAGTGCTGGGTTAACAGTTGGACCCAATGATCTTAAGGGTCTTCTACAACCTAAACCACTCTATGATTCTATGACCAACCCCAACCCCAGGAATCTGAGAAATGTATGACTGCTAGGAAACACCTTCCCATAAAAAAATTGTAAAATGCATAGCTTTAGCTACTACAAAGGCAAAAAATAAAGGCACTGGAATTACTGAAAGCCAAGTTTGATAAGTTGCAAGGGTTAATTCATTTTTCAGTGATAAACTGAGATAGATGATACTAGAAACTGATCAGGAGCCTTTTTTTCCTTCCCGGTACAAGAAGAACTGCAGACTGCTAAAGCAGCTTTGTTTACATGTTTGGTTCAATCAGCTGATGCCCATTGTCCCGTGTGAAGTAAGGCACAGATGATTTCTTCCCAGAAAGGGAATTTGTCAAGCCCTAAGCAGAGTTCCCTTGAGAGATCACTGGTAAATAGCAGACAACATTTACCTAAATGCACCTGGTTGCCAAACCAAGATTGTCTTGTTTTCCTTTGCTTTCTTGGCCAAAAGCCAAATTCATACTTCAAATCCCATTCCCCTCCCCCCCTTTTTTTTTCCCTTTCCTTTCTTTTTTTTTTTTTCCTTTGCACTTTTCTTCTTCTTTTTTTTTTTTTTTTTTTTTTTTTACAGTTCCTGCAAGCAATGATAAACAATTCCTGTATTCGTGTTGCATTGATGGCGGTGTGATAGCAGTGTGAGCATGCCAGCCCTGTCAGTCTAGACATGCAGGTACACATGATGTGTTCACACCCTGTCATCTGACAGCCCTTCAGGTAGCAGAGATGTGTATCTCCTCAATGAGATTTAATAACTGAGCTGCTAAAGCTGTGAAGTACCAGGCACTTCCTGCCCACGCACTTCTTTGTCAGATGAAGCCCTAAATCTCCCTAAATGCGTGTTTCTTTGCTGGGAGAATGTTTAGAATATATTTCAAACCTTTTCTCCTTTATAGCTGCCTGATTCAATTCACTTGTTTAAATTGCAAAGCTGTTTCTCAGAGACCAAGAAATAGCTTGTATAGTTTCATGTAGAAACTATAAAGGTAATTTAAGATCTGATGGTGATCTACAGGTTTCAAGCAACCCTTCCGTGTTTCAGACACTCGTTTTCAGACACCATCAGCTATGGCTAAGACACTTAAAGGACTCAGCTCAGTTTTCAGATGGTCTCTTCAGTCTTGACTCAGCACACTTTTCTTAGCTTTTTATTCTTCTCACTTCCTTTACACTCCTGTTCCCTCTAGCTCTTTCTTCCCTTCTCCTCTCCTCTTGTGAATGTTGGCTGCAGCCACAGCCCAAATGGACCCAAATATTTTCTGTGTCAGCCTTGCAAGAATGTGTAATCTAAAGCCCAAGAGCAGAGAAGGAAGAACGTGAAGGACTGGAGTGTCACAGTAAAGCCACCTTTTAGTCATTACCCCAGCCCTGGTGGGTTTGGATTCCTCTAACCACAGGCCTGATCCTCAGTGCCTCTGAAGTCTATTTACAACATGTTTAATAATTTCTACCAGCTGGTTCTTATTGAGACTGTCACTCAAAATTTATGTAACAATTTCATGTATCAAATAACATGGCAAAAAACTCCATCCTAACCAACTTTATTGTTTTTAGGCTGATAAATTTTTGGTTTTAATTACCAGGCATTTGTTGTCAGCAGTTTTCCTCTGGAGGTTCTCAAAACCCTCTGGGGAATGAGCATTCAAACTTCCTTTCTCCCCAGCAGACTTTGGATCAGGCTCCCAGTGCTGAACCACAGTGTTTGAAGGTCACTTTTCACTTCTAGGATCAACAACCTGGAAACAAAGGAGTGCAATTAAAGTTAATATCCCACATGGTTTAAAAAAATAATTGTGAATGCCTTCGGAACCTGACATTTCAACTGGGAATGTAGTTGATTGAATAACAACAAAAAAAGCAACAATCACATGAGGACGCTGCAGTCATATGATTTTTTTGCACAGTCAGTCACAGCTTTGACTTCGATTTATGCTCCCCCTTGTTTCTGCCAGATAATGAGGGCTTAGTTTAAACAAGCCTGTATCCCTAAGGCTATTGCTGTCCCCCTGCTCCTTGGCTGGCAGTAGGAGGGAGGGTTAGCTCCAGCCAGGAGGATGCTGAAGCAGCGATTCTACATATGCAAAATCCACAGGACTGGACATCAGAGCCTGCATTACTGAGAGAAATGCTGGCTAGGGTGCTCTGGGTAGTGGTAATGGACATAAATAACACAGTTAATAGAAAACACCAGAAAAATAGAAGAAACGGGAAAGAAAAAAAAAAAAAAGTAGTCAGAGTTCTAAAATCCCTTTCCATTGGGCAATGTCTTCATTCTGTTGACAGTGCCTTGGAACTATGGACTTCCACCTGCCTTGCCCAAAATAAAAATGGTTTACTGTTGCCCAGCTCACTGGTTTCTGGCTAGCCAGTGTCACACTTACGAGTGCTGTCCTTTGGGACCACTGAAACCACTACTCAGTTCTTGGCTCTATGCCTTGCCATCTTACCAAGGCTTGTTCTTTGCTGCAAACAACAGCAAGAAACTTCACAAGGCTGCCAGGGCTTCCGTGCAAATCAGCTGCTGCACTACCTGTAGAAGAACACTTGGGCTGGGGAAGCACATTGAACCTGAATTTGAACCACTAGGTGCAGTGTTTGCCAATCTACACTGCTCCTCTGGAGCCACTGGTTATACCTCATTGTTAGGCCGGGCAGCAAAGTCTGTCTTCTGTTTATCGCTACAATCCATGAAGTTTATACAATCCACTGTCTGTGTGTGGGTCGTGGCAACCTGGGAGCTAGATATGGAGTGGCCATCACCACACAGGGGCTGTGGTGGCACCTCTAGCCACCACTGGGTAGGCATGTACCCACTAAATGTTTAAATAACATTTTCCTTAACAATCAACTCTGATCAGGAGCCAAGTCAAGAGATGTGTTTGAGTTGGCCATATTCCATTTAGTTTAGAGTTGCTGCCCAGCATATGGGGTGAGCCATGTGGTTAAGTAGTGATGGGTTCATCAAATGCAGTGAGTTGTTGCAGTAACACTTGCAAATCAGGCTAGGGCAAGAGTTAATTTGGATTTCTGGAAATAAGTATTCCTAATTTAAAAACAAATTAACTACAAAAATTGATCACAGTGCAAAACTAGTATAAAAATGCCTGTGGGGTGAATGGTGTGGCTCCAAACAGGTCTCTCAGAAATCCCAGGCAATGCTGAAAGCAAAGGGAGTGAGTCATAAGCACATGAGCTGAAAGAAGCTGAAGACAAAATCATGCATCTCTGCTTAATTCCATCACATGATGAGTCCCGGGGCCCTTCATTTAATCGGAGAGCAGAGCGGCAGAGAAACTTCATTCTCACCTCCCAGTGAGTCCCGGAGGAGTTTCCTCGCCAAGGCTCCGGCCACGCTGCTCCTCGGCAGGTGCTGAGCTGGCCCAGGCTCTCCGGAACCATGAGCGGTGCTGGCCACCACCTCGGACTGCTGCTCCTGGCCGAAGCGGTGCTGTGTGCTGCCACCACACGTGAGTCCTTCCCTCGCCCCACCATCCCTGTCTCTGCCTCAGCATGTTCCGTGTCCCAAGCCAGCGCAGGGAAAGGGCTGCTCTGAGCACCTGTGATGGGTGCTGGAGCTGTGCCCGCCACCCGCTAGGCGACAGCTGGTTCCACCCCAGGGTTGCCTGGCTCCAGGTAGAAAAGCTGCCTGAGCTGGAGGAGAGTGCTGAGAACTGCTCAGTGGTCTGTTCCCTGTGCTCCACAGGTACACGGAGCTGACTGGAGCTAAACCTTGGCTCTTGGCAGCAAATTCTTAGCAATTCTTCCCCAGTTCAAGCATGGCTAAAACGGCAGATGCAGAATGGACTTTGCACAGTTGGCTTGGCTCAGCTGCGGCTGGGAGAGGCCAGGTCAGAAACAGTGCTCCCCACTGGGACACTTGGACCTGTGGATCCTAACCTCAAGGAGCCTAGTCAAGGAATTAGATCTGCAAGCCACAGTGGGCAGGGAGTGGGCTGATCTGCTTCTTTCTGGGCTCCCAATTTGACTCAAGTCTTAGGATGACTCCCTGAACTCAGGACTGGGAATGTAGAAATGGGATTTTAAGTTCAGATTCCAGAATGTACAGTATGGAAATTCAAAACCTTATAAGCTGAAGTCCATCTGAGCATTCATCTAGCCTTGTACCTGCCTCCAATGGAGAATAGTACTGGATGTATAACTGGGCAGGTCAGGACACTTTCCCAGCTTTTGATGATTTATAGCATTTATAGAATTGCCTCTGTCAAATGCAGAGTCATTGTATTTAACAGTTTTTACTAGACTTTTTCCATCTGTTCATGCATTTGGGTTTTCATTGCAACACGTGTAAATTTTTGGGACACGCTACCTTCTGCCAGCAAAAAATTTCACACCTTACTTGTACCTTATGTGAAGATGTACCTTTTATGTGCTTAGAACCTGTAACCTGCTGGTTTCATTTGATTCTCTTTAACTTTTGTACTTTCAGCTTCTTCCTCCATGCTGTTCATGATTCTGTTTTTATATTCTTCTCTGTCACCTTTTCTCCAGGCTTCAAGACACAGTCTATTTATCTGTTCCTCATATGGAAACAATTCTATCCCTTTGTAGCATCCTCACCATCTCTCTCTGTATTTTTTCAGTTCTTTTATAGTGATTGAGCTGCAGAGAACAGAGCATACAGTAGTCAAGACATGGCATTATAAAATGCTGTAATGATGTTCTCATTTTTGTTCTCTATCTAGCCTTTTCCTAGGTTTTAACCACCAGTGATTACTGCATTCAAAACTGTAAAGCTGCAAGATCCTGTTTCTGAGTTTAGAGCTAGTTTAGAGCCCTTCAATCTCAAAGGAAGGTTATATTTAACTCTGTTGAAATTCATATAGTTTTATTCTTGAGTCATCGAGTTTCATACAGTCCTCCCTTCTATTACTTTAATGCACAGTCTTCAGCAGATTACAGAACATTGCTGTTTACCTGTTTCCTAGATTATGAACATTTTAAATTATTTTAACAATGGAGAAAACTAGGCATTTATTCATAACTTTTTTTAAAATGTCCTAACCAATCATTTATTCATGTGAAATCCTTCATTCTTATCCCACGGTGACTTAATTGCTTTATGTTCCTTTAGCAAGGGACCTCATCAAATGCTGTCTGGAACTCAAGCAGACTGTAACAAGCAGGTCAGCCTTGTTCCCATGCTCTCTGTCTCCCTCGCAAAACTCAGAATATGTTTGTGAGTAATGCACTCCTTTTATGGCAAATCATATTAATGCACTGTACCTACTTACACTGTTCCTCACTGCTGTTCCTACCAGCTTCTCCAACTTGAGCCCCAAAGGGTTTTTTTAATCCTCTAAATCTTCCCTGGAAGTGTTTTTAAAAACTGTCATCACATTTGCCAATTTTTGTTTCTCAGTCACTGAAGCAGTGTTAAGCAAGATGTTACATGCTATGGTTAATAGCTCATTTATTTCACTCTTGAATAACTTCCATACTTGGACCATCCTATCCAGACAACTCTGTCATTTTGTTGATTTGTTCTATAATTGGGGTTTTTGTGCCAACACTTCATTTTGAGAGATATTTTCTGTCATTTAAAAAAAAATTCTATCACAGAAACCCCCTATGTTCTTCCTTTGTGAATGAAAATATAAACCAATTGACCTATTTGACTTTTGTGCTATCCCTTTACCTTCCCTGAATGCTTCTTTTGTATCTACATCATCTTTAGGCCCTATACTTCCTGGCAAGCTTTCCAACATAGTTTATATTTGGGGAAGAAAAAATAATTTGTAGTTTTTATGGTTTTGCAAGTTGTTCCTCAAATTATTTTTTGTCCTGCTTTATTATGTTTCTATACATAGCTTTAGAAAGTTTATGTTACAGTCTGGTGCCATTCCATCAGCCTTTTTGCTTCTAATACACTTTTATCTTCTTTAGCTTGGCCATCTTTCTATTTCTGCTGTCCTAACACCGGCTCTCATTCCCTCTTTCATGGCTAATACACTTTCACAGGAAATACTGAACTTGTCTTTGCTACATTTTTCACCAAAATGAAAGCCAGAATGAGAAAGAAGAAAGTCGAAGTATAAGATCTTTTCCCCTATGACCACCTCACCAAAACTATTACAGGAATCTGTTCCTTGGAGCATAACATTACTCTGTCTATTTTGAACTGAATTGCTCTAATTTTGGTTACGACCAACATCTGTTCTTGAGTGGTTTTCATTGTTAAAAAAGAAATACATTAAAGCTTTTTGTTCCTTTAAATTCACCAACTGAAAATCTTCAGTTCCATGTGTTAGAGAAACTAGTGCAGAAGTCTTTCCTCATCTAAAACCTGATCTTTGTCTTGTCCTGAAGCTTGTGAAACATTTCATATTTGACTGAAATAAACAAATCACATCAGAGAGGCAAAGAAATACCTAAGCAGCTTGTGATTTAGAAGCAGTGACAACAGCTATTACTGGACTAGAAAATGAATTCTGAATTCAAGGATTGTTAATGAAAACTCAAAATTAAAAGCATTTATAAAATTGAAAGTGCTCCAGCTGTTTTTGATAAATTGAACATTTGGGAAAAACACAAGGATTGAAAAGTTTTGATCTGACAAAATCAAAACATTTTTATTCATTAGATTGTTCAATAAAATCACAGAGAATGGGAAAAAAAAATTGCAAAAATTATGTAGCCATTTCCGTTTGAATGAGACATTAATTCAATGATACCTAAAGTGTAATTGAACTTGCTAAGCCTTTGTGAAGTACTTTTATAGTTGCTAATTTGTTTTTTTCCTGAGCAAAGTTTCTGAACGACAACATTACCAAACTCTTCTTCTGACCAAGACTCAAAACAATACAGCATGTGATACAGGTCATTAAGTGAATACCAGTCATAATGTTACGCTTGCTCACATCAAAATATATTAAATCTGCAGGAAAAACTTGATTCAAGTGATTTAAGTGAGACTGCAGGGAGTTCCTGTAGGGCAAAAGACTGTGGGAGATTGTGTCTCTGAGTGCAAAATCTGTTCTTTTCCTCTAGCCATTCAATCCTCAAGACTGGGGAGTGAGCTACCATCATCAGCTCAGAGTTAAGATAGGACTGACCAAGAGATGCTCACTGGGCAATAAAACAAGAGAAAGCAGCTCCTGCCTCTTCTTCTCAGCTGTTTCTCTGATTCTCTCTTGCAGTAAAATTTGGAGCCACCCACCTCTAAAGACTGTGCTTAAACTGGCTACACCTGCTCTGTGTCTTTTCCAAAGCTTGGAAAAATTCCAACACAATTGGTTTTGTTACAGCATACAGGGCAATTCTTGCCCTTCTTACAGGTCTCTGCCTTTTCCTTGAAGTCATCCAGAATTTTGTTGCACTTGGGTATAAATCTCAGTAGCATTCTGCATCCGCTGTACCTTTACAATAAAGCCATGGAAAGCAGAAATTCTAACTGTTAATGTGACAGAATGGCACATCCAGCAGTTCCTTACCTGATTAACATGGCAGAGCTCTTTAAAGCCTCCAGGTTTTCATGGAACTATGCCCATGAGCCCTCTTATTAACACATTTTTATGGCGTCCTACAGTGGCCAACATGTTCCTACAGGTTACTTGGATATTTACGTTGCTTTCCACTATGTGTCCTTTGTGACAGAAAGAGGGATCCTAGAAGCCTGGGAAAAGTTTGAGACCATCATTTGTAGTAATATGAGAAGAAAGAGGTTATTGAATTTATTTAATATCTGAGCCGTTTTTAAATAAAAGGCATGAAGTTAATATGTAATTGTTGCTATATTATAAACACATTGAATTTACTATTCAGCTCTAAATTTCCTTTTCTGGAAATACCAGCTTCTGTTATAATTGGTTCCACCCCTCCCACCCAAACCACCAGCCAACTCACCAAAGGAGCTGCACTGGTTCAAAACTAATTCCTGGCACAACTTCCACTAAAGCACAACTCAGACACAGAACGAATTTATCCTGTTAGCCTTTTACTCACAGATTTATTACCAGGCAAAGCAGTCAGAAATCAAGCAACCTCTGTGCAGTGAGACTGACTGTTGCAGGGTTATGTAAATTCTTCCAAACCATTGCTCTGATATGGTCAAAACATTGTAGACATTTTTATTCTTTGTCTGGGAAGTTTGCAATATTGCATGTAGAAAAAAATGTCAGTCTGACGGTGGTGGATTTGTCTTTATGTTGATTATAGTTGATGTGTTTATAGGTGCAATGACAAAATTCAGTAATTTTCTACTGATGGAAAGTTTTCTACCAGCACATGATTGAAGTTCAGCACAAGAGTAATGTTTTTATAGAGTAGTAGGGAAAATTGCATTACATCTACACTGATGTTTGGTTTTCTCTCTAGGGTTTCAAGACGTGTTGAGCCATGGAAGCACTTCTCCAGTCACATCCTACAAGAAGCTACAAGGCTGGTCTAGTGACCAAAATAAATGGAATGAAAAACTCTATCCTTTCTGGGAAGAAGGAAATCCCAGATGGAAGGACTGCTGGAAAGGTGATAGCATGTACACATTTCAAACACACTTGAAAAACTGGCTAGAAAATCCACCACAGTGCAGGTGCTATAGTGTGTTTTCATAGGGGCAATACCCGCTGCTGCACAGAATGGCAAGTTAGAGATGATTTGGTTTGATACCGTTCCCAGTGGGTTGTCTGAGGAAGCAGAACAGTGAGTTATTACATAAAATGCTTTCCCATTATGACTAATCTCAGACATTAATACTTACCAAGAAGTATTGATGGTCAGGGCTCCAGCACAATCCATTATGTGAAACATGCCCTGGAGGACAGGCAGCTTCAACTGCTACCTCAGCAGAGCACATGGGCTTCAGATTGACAGCTTCAGCAAAGACCATGTTTATTGTCACCTGGTCTGAGCTGAGGGCCAGTGACTATCCCTGGGGAGAAACAAAAAGCTTCTTCTTTGAAATATATTGACCCCCACAGGTAGAAAACTATATTCTTAGCTCTAGGAAGAAAATTAATGGCAGACCAGTAAGTGATCGGGGGGATACGCTGAGTCCCTCTAATTGTTTGAAGTTGGGGCTTTGATAAGAGCACAAGTGACTTAGGAGCACAAAAACCCTTAGAAACACAGTAATCAATAAAGCATTTCTAATTGATGCACAGTTGATGGTAGCTTCTGCTTCAATGCTTCCCTTTACTGCAGTGAAGACCAATTTTCTTTTCTACAGGTGGAAGGGTGACAGCCAAATTGGACAGTGACAGCCCAGCACTAGTAGGATCCAATGTGACCTTTGTTGTGACTCTCCAGTTTCCCAAGTGCCAGACAGAAGATAATGACGGCAACATAGTGTACAGGAGAAACTGTACCCGGGGTAGGTGATGGCAATTTCCCTGCACCACGCTCACATCTGCCTGGTGCTGCTGTGAATGTGTCACTGAGCTCTGAAAGCACCACAGGTGCACCCAGTGAACAGGGGCTGTGCTGGATTTAACTGGTAACACTGACCTGTGAACACCCAGCCTGTGCCACACCAGCTTCTTTCCTAACAAGATCACTGTGGTGTTTGTAGTGCTCTGCCCCACTGTATGTACACTGACCAGGTAATTTGAGAGTGACCATGGTTACAAACTTGCCTTCCCAAAACAGTCACATAATCTGAGTTCCCAACAGAACTGTTACTGCTTTTCAGCTCAGGCACAATGTTGCACAGTCACACTGTTTTCTTTCAAACTTATAAAGCTGTCAATTTATAAAATTGAGGTTTTTTGGGTTTTTTTTTCAATTATGAATTGTAGAGTTCAGTAACTATACCTGCACAAAAGAGTAAATCTCACGCTTCCACATTTTAGGAATTTAAAAACAAACAAATATTTTAAAATCAAGCAATATTTTCCTCAGAAAACCCCTCTTTTTCATCTTATTTACTGCTACATGGAGAAAAAAGCCTATCATAATTCTAGTGTTTTAAGCTGCTGGATCTAGAACAGCTCATGTTGTTGTACCTTTCATCCCCTGAATGCATAAATGTTCAACAAATTTTTTTACTGATCAAAGTAATTTTGATTTCAAGCAAGTTTTTTGTCAGCCTAAGTTCCAGTTAACTGTCTGATATTTTGTTAACAGCTTATATCCATACTCTCCTTAATATCTGCTGTGCTGTTTGGGGGACAAAACTTCTTATTTACTATTAAGAAAATGACAGATATTCATGTCTAAGTTACTTAAAGGCGCCATAGAAAAGTTTTCTGACAAAACAAACAAAGTAACTTCCTTACAGTGCTTTCACAGCTCCTCTTTGTACTTAAAATTTTAGATTCTCCCTGCCAAATATTTGGGTAGCCCCTTTATCTTCAATGAAACAGTAGCATTCTATGTAGTCAACAGCAAGTTTTTGGGCAAGCACTTGTAAATTGTGTCTGGCCCATCAGACAGTAAATTGTGTTTTTAAACTTCTTAATAAAATAGCATCGAGACAGAGGCATTTTTTGTTTACATCAAAAACCAAACAAAGCACAACTTTAGAAAAAAGAATTAATGTCAGTCTGAAAATACCCCACTTCACCTGTTGTTTGCATGCAGTGACTGCTATAACCAGCGGTGCTTGCCTCCTGTTTCCTGACTCTCTGCACATTTCTCAGTTGACCAGAATATGTCCTGTTTCTATCCTTAGATCCCCCAGCTTCCATGGATCAGCAAGCCTATGTCTACAACTGGACTGAATGGATTGACAACTGTGGCTGGGAAAACTGCACAAGCAACCACAGCCACAACGTATTCCCAGATGGACGTCCTTTCCCTCATCACCCTGGCTGGAGGAGAAGGAACTTTGTCTATGTGTTTCACACTTTTGGTTAGTACTGCAACACATGTCTTGGTTGGGGTAATGCTGCAAACCTTATATTCCTTTTGTACACAACTCATTTGTCAAGTATGTTTTACTAAAAGAGCTTGAAAAATGATTCCACACTCTTGAGTGGAAATATGAATTAATTCCCCACTTTTCCAGAGAGGCCATCAGGTGTTTGGTCTAGACATCATGGATTACCAGAAGATTCACTTTAAACCTGCATTCACAATACTACCACTAGAGAAAACTAATTTCCTTTCAGTACTACTCAAGATCTTTTTCTAGGAAAACAGAGTCTGAGCAGGTCAGTCAGACAATTTATTGACAGCTCACTGCCACTTAAGACTTTTAGATTTAAGAGAGATCACAGTGCTGTGTATCACCAGTTTAACAGTGCAGCACTTCTTGTCCCTAGGGAGGTGAGAACTGCCACTGACTGTGCTGCTGCTCTGGTCACAGATGCTGATTTTCAATGTTTCCTGCTCCTGACTATATAATGGTTGGGTTATTCCTGCCATTGGCTACGTACTAAATCTTAGTGCCTCCAGTTCTTCTGCCTAAATCAGTTTTATTGCCAGTATCAGTATGAGTAATAATAATAATAATATTCCAAATTTTATGCAGAGGTGATACTATTTACCTACCTCAGTCAGCTGTTAAAAAGACAAATAATTGAATGTATAAAAAAATGGTTCTGGAGTATGAAGCAAGAGGTATTATATCTTCTGGCTATGCTGAATGCAAACATGAGATCACTTAAAATGCCTCACACCATCCACTACATAATCCTAATGACTTAATGTAATGTAACTGCTTTGGAAAGATGTAGATGTCTTGGCAATTTTTTCTTGGATTAGTGAAATTTGGGACATCTTTTTGACAACTTCGAAAAAACGGAATTTATGTGAGTAAACACATTGTAAAAGTATCCAGTCCTTCGAAAACACCTGCCAGATTATTGGAAAATATTTCTAAATTATTAATTTTGATTTTGACAATCTAAGATTCTCAGAGACTCTGCCTCTCATAAACCAACATGTAGCAAAGCTGAGGGGGAAAATGTTAAGTTCACGTTCTGTTTCAGGTCAGTATTACCAGACAACGGGAAGATCTTCAGCAAAGTTTTCAGTCAACACAGCAAATATCACTCTTGGTGAACACGGGATGGCAGTCTCCATTTACAGGAGAGGGCACTCGGGATTCATTCCCATTGCGAAAGCAAAAACCGTCTACTCTGTAACAGGTGAGTGTGCTGGAATTGACTGTAATAAAATGCTGGGGGTATTTGTTGCTTAGCTGTTAAAAAAATTCAGCACAAGCATCATCTGGCATGAAAAGAAGACATTGGCCTGAGAAAGGTATTTGGCTTGAAAGTGGAATTTGCTAAACAGCCATGAGTAGCTCAGGTACACTTTTTGTCTAGTTCAGTATGACCCCTCTACTATGTAACGGAAAACGATGAAGAGATAATGCAATCTTCCACAGATGTCTATGATTCCTCATTTGTTCCCATATTTTTCTGGCTGCTTCCTACTGGCATTCACTCCTCAGGTCATAAACTGAATTAAAGTAGAAACCTGTGTTAAAGATACCACGTTTACATCTCACATTCTGGCTGTTGCTGTTTGGGGGTTTGGCACTGTTTGTTGTTTGCAGCCAGGCATCTCTATTTATTTACCTCTCTTTTCCCTCCTCCAGACAAAATTCCAATATTCGTGAGTATGTCCCAAAAACATGACCGCAACATCTCAGACTCCATTTTCATCAAAGACTCACCAATTACATTTGATGTGAAGATCCATGATCCCAGCTACTATCTGAATAATTCTGCCATCTCCTACAAGTGGAACTTTGGAGATGGAAGTGGCTTGTTTGTAGCCAGCGGTTCTAGTACATCTCACACCTACACTCTGCAAGGAAACTTCACTCTGAATTTAACTGTCCAAGCCATTATACCTGTACCTTGCAGACCAGTAACACCCACTGCACCACCACCCACCTCAGCAGGTAAGCATTTATCAAACAGCACTGGCATTAGGAGCTAGGCTAAAACTCTGCATTCTGATGTTTTTAGTTAATATCTTTAGTAGTTTTACTGTCATTGTGAAAGAGCTGCGAGCCTCTGGAAACCCTCTATAAAATTGGCTTAGAGACAGAATCAATAAGCATAAACTCCCCTAGGATTCTATGGCAGGGATAACTTACACATTTAACTCCTTATGCATCCAGTTCTACCACCAGTAGAACTTAGAGTATACAAAGGTCTTCAGGTGAATATAAATGTAAGTTTGTATTATCTCTGCCACGCCTGGTCAGGAGATTTTAGCCTTGTCTGCTCAGGGTGATCTTCTGAGGTAAGATGTGAATTTCAAATGAAAAAAAGGAATCTCAGCACACTCTTACAGCAAGTTCCTTTCTGGATTGCATTAGCTTCCATCCAAAATTAAATGAGATTGGATTGAAATAGAAAAACCATGTCATATTCAAAAATATAGGATTTCCACATGGCATTAACCCAGAACAGCTTTTTTTCCACTTTAAATTTATTGACTAACTTATTTCAGAATAACTTTTATTATGTTCAGCATTGTTTTATCATCTCTGAGGGTTTTAAGGTTTGCAGAAGGCCTGCAATTTCAGCTATAATACTACTACCGTGAAATTGTAAATGTGGCTATATTTTTCAAATTTCATATTTTTAATATGTGTTCTTACCAAAATATGGAGTGAGAATGAGAAATTAAAGGAAAAATATAATTTTCACCACTTCCCCTCTTCATTTTTCCACTAGCTGTAATGTAGAGCAGTGGGAAAATACCAGCTTTTAAAAAAGCATTTTAAAGGTTTTACTGGCCTTTGGATTTCTTATATAATTGATTTGGGGATTTTAAAGAAGTATTTAATTGTATTACACTTTTCGGTCTCCCTTTTATTTCACAGAGATGAGTGACTAGCCAGGGGGCTTTTGGAGTGAGGCTCCCCAGGCCATTCCAGGGTTCTAAAGCTGGGCACGTGTGTTTTCTTTAGGGATTATGGCCATGAGCTCATAACACAGATACAGACATGACTGCACAGCTCCAAACCAAAGTCACTGACAGCCTATGGAATGAAGGCACTCGGAACATGTGGCTGTGTTCAGAATATCGCTAAACAGAGCTTGTTCTAAAGTTGCATATCTATTTCTTCTCCCTTGAACAGTTACAACCGGACAATCCTCTGATTCTGACTCTTCTCCCACTGTCGAGTCAGTGGAGGATAATCCTGATGGAGGCTGCCATATTTACAGAAATGGATACTATGGAACTAGTATTGATGTTGTAGGTAAGGATGTGGGTCAATACCTGAACAGAGGAATGGTGTTAACAATGAGCAACAATGTATGGTAAAAATAATGTTTATTTAGACACATTTTTATCAATTACATGAGATCCACAAACAGATCCTTGTCATGGGCATAGCTGAGAGTTTTAAGGATTAATGTACAGACATCTAGCTGGCTGACTTTGGTGTCTGCCTGCACTCTGCCAGGGGCTAGTTGCAGAGGTTATGACCCCTTGCCTTCAGACATGTGAGGCTGGACATTGGTCTGGATGCCTGCTGATCGCTGACCCCATGTGCTGGTGGAGATGTGCATTGTGTCACTCCTTTCTATATCACCAGCTTCTGAACATGCCACTACAAGAGCACATGGGCTGGGGGGGAGGTTTATATAAGGTTGAACTGACCTTTGAATGCAGAGAAATTTCATGAAGTAGGAAGTGATTTAGCAAAATAAGGAGGTAAATAATAATGAGGGAAAAAAAGGCAAATTGGAAAGGAGCAGCCTCACAGAGAAAGCACTGGAAAATTTCTCAGCTTTCAAAGCCTTCAAGAGGAGTGCTAAGGGAGGGAGGAGGTTATGGAAAACAAGACCTGAACTGAGCATCAGCTAAACACTTAAGGTTGAGTACACATAGACTTCAAAGCTTGTCATGTGTCCTACAGTTGATATGTGTTTCCTCTCCCAGAGGGAATCCTTGAGGTAAATATTATTCAGATGACAAGCATCCAGATGACAGAAAGTCAAGCTGAAAACTCACTGGTTGACTTTGTTGTTACCTGCCAAGGGAGGTAAGTGTGTGAATGAAGCTGTCAATCTTCCCTGTTTAAAAATAATTAGGTGCTGGAATGCCGTATGCACTTAGATGCAGATGTATGAACAAAATTTGGGAACTGTAGTGTTTCTGTTTCTTGATGGGAACTAAAGATAATGCAAGTCTCATTTTTAAACTATGCCAACAGAGGCTATAGCCAGGGACTTAGGATTCAGAGCAAACATCCAGTCTCAGTAAAAATCAGGAACTAATTGTGGGAAGAAACAATTTATAGTCTCCTGGCCAAGACAGGATTTCAGCACTTACAGTAAAATGGGAACCAGTGAACTGCAATTGTAAGGAAATCCTTTCTTTTTGGCCATGAGTTTTTGACACTTAGAGTAAATGGGTGAGTCCAAGCAACTTCTTGGATGCAAAAAACATTGGACTAATATTCCTAGGTCTTAGAAGGTTAGAGTTGAGAGGACTAAGAAAGGCAAGAAACACCTGGATACTTCTAACAACTGGAATACAATTAATCTCTCTTAAGGGAGTGTTTCCTTTTCTAGCACATGATACTACTTAAAAGAATCTGCATTCCTTTCTTGAAGATGTGTATTAAAGGTAATGGACATTATAAGTTGATTTAATGCAGGTAATCCTGTGATCACCATAAAATGTTAAATGATACGCAAAACAAGCAGATAATTATACAGATTGTATACATGCATTCTATATAAAATCCACATGTACGTATATAAATGTATAGGTATACAAAAAAATACCCATAGTATTAATAAAATACCTTTAAATCACTGTAGTGCCACTGATTTCAACAGGCACCAGCATAAAACTGGTGCACCAGTGCAATGTGTCTATGAACTGGGCTAACTGGGCTGGCAGGACACCACAGATGCAATGTGCTCTCTCTTCCCATACCAGTCTCCCCACAGATGTCTGCACGGTAGTTTCTGACCCCACGTGCCAGGTGTCCAAGAGCATGGTATGTGACCCCATCGTCGTCACGGATGAATGTTTACTCACCATCAGGAGAGCTTTTGAGGAACCTGGGACATACTGTATAAACATCACCCTAGGTGATGACACAAGTCAAGCCCTGGCCAGTGCCCTGATTTCTGTAAATGGAGGTGAGTCCACAAAGAGCAGGCATGGGTCATTGGTGGAAAGTTTCTCCCTGTGGTCATTTCCCTGCAGGAGGAAGGAGAACAGGAATATATAGGGGGGGTTCTTATTATGTCTGGAAGCCTCAGCTGAGACTGCACCAGCTTGCCTAAGAGTCCATGCAAAGATAAAATTATTATTTCCCTGGGGGAATTTTAGCTGTTTGACCTTGATTTGACTTCTGTTTATGATCCAATGAGTACAGTAATTATACCAACTATTCAGTATCACAGAATATGAACAGTTCTTAAGCCATAAGGTAATTTTCCACAGAAAAATGTTGGGCAGGAAAAGCAGGTGGGGAACATGCCAGCCAGCTCAGTCCACACATGGAGAGATAGCAGAAACAGAGGGGAATTCAGCTCACTTGAGACAGAATCAAAGTCTGCAGCACAGCTGGCTGCCCTGGGCTCACTTTACTGCCCATGGGCCTTGACATGGTTTCTATTGAATGAGGATAAGATGAATCATGTTCTGGAATGATCTGTGTAACATCCAGTGACTACAGAGTCTGTCCAGGGTAATTGTTTCCGAAGAGGAGCTTTACCTTTGGTTGGAGAAGTATCACTGTGTCTATCTCATAGCTATCAAAGCAGTCTTTGACAGAACCAGCTATTAAACTCAGCCTCAGTCAGATTTCTAAAAGATTGTGCTGCCTCTCTGCTCCCACTTCATTCCCCTCCTGACTTCCTATTACAGTGTCCTACTGACTCTTCCGAACTCTCTAATTACTATCAGCCAAGCAACTGACCCTTTGCAGTCATTTTCTATAGTATTTTTGATGATTTTATTTAATCTAGATGTAGGTTAATCTGTTCTGAAATCAGTTCATTATGAATAAGGCACAGTGCTTGACCTGTAAGTACATTCTGGCTCCTGAAGGTGCAACTAAGCACACAGAAGGGTTTTTCTCAACTGTATTTGCAGACTAGCTTTAGCCCAATAAGGCTGGTCTGTCTAGGTTTCCTCCAGAGGGAAAAGCTGAGTTGTACTTTGGGGCTTCTGCTGTAATCAAAACAGAATTAGGATCTAAGAGAGGTTGCTGCTGCTTTAAGTCACCTGCTGGATGAGCCCATCTAATTTTGTCAAACAGTTATCCTATAGTCAGTGTAAACATTTCCCCAGCATAGCAAACGGCAAGGATCAAGTTAGCTGCACCTTGTGGGGCGCCAACAGGGCCCTTCATTCCCCTCCATGCTCAAGTGGTAGCCATGTGTGAGGAGCAGGGCTCATATGAGAACACTGGCAAAGCATAACTCACACTCTGGTGGAATCGAGAATTACATGGATGTGAAGGCACAACCTCCTGCCAGTCACTGACCTCCAATGCTTCTTAGCACATTAAAATTACTAACTGTGCTTCAATTCATACAGCAATAAGTAAAAATGGAATTTTCTTTGGAAAGTCTATCTTGCTGTAAAATAGAGGCTAACTTTTAATCAATCTACTTTCTGAACTATAGGAGCATCATCTGGAACAACAGAAGGTGTCTTTATCTTCCTTGGCATGTTGGCAGTGTTTGCTACTATTGGAGCATTTTTTCTTTACAAGTAAGTTTCTCATTTCTATGACCAAAAACAGTTAAAAGAACTGTCAAAATATTATTTAAATTAACAAACCAAACAGTTTAAATTTGCTTTAGCTACATTTTTGTTTCTTTACTATTGCAGCTCACAAATATTCTGGCAAATATTCAAGAAAATGAGATTACTGGTTTAGGCCACAAAACCATTGGAACACATGCAGATGTTAAGGACTTTCAGAAAAAATTACATCCCTGCCCATAAGCACAAACAGTAATATTAGTAGGCCTGCTGCTTACACTTCATGTAAGCAGAAAGCATACTTAAACTGCATGATGTGATTTCTATATGCAGTGAAACCAAACAAATTCTTCATTAAATAAATAACAAATTCTTTGGGGAAAAGGCGCTGAGCATGCAGGCCGGTAGCTAACAGAAGCACATGTTGCTGGCATTATTAGTTTGGAAGTTTCTCATGAGACGCTGAGAGTGCACGAAGACTCCTGAGTCGAATGTGTGCTCATCGTTCCCAGTGAGTGGTGAGAAACACACACTTCCATGGAGCAGTGGTACTCCAGTACTCCCTCTCCCTAACCAGGCCCCTGCCACCATTACTGACCTATGGCTGCCAGACATTAGATGGGACTGAACAGGGAAGGAGGAGAGAGAATGTATGATGAACACATGATTAGCGCTTTTATGCACTGGTCACATGCTAAATGTCGACCCTCCCTTAAAAGTCTTTCAGCAACTAACTGTGCACATTCCTTGCAGGAGATACAAGCAATACAAGCCTATTGAGAGGAGTGCAGAACACACAGAGAAGCAAGAGGGATTCGCTGCTTACTTCAGCACTTTCAAAGCCATTTTCTTCCCTAATAGCACTGAGAGAAATCCTCTGCTGAAGACTAAACCAGGCATTGTTTAAACCTTTAGTGCAACAGTTATTAGATTAAGTGCAGGACTTGTATCTGAACTGTACTTTAATGGGGCTTTCTTGTTATAAAAATACCCCAGGGAGTAAGGTGAAAGCACACAGAGATGGGATGGTAACTTTTGGGGCTTGGTGCAATTAGCAACATTAAAGTAGTCCTTTATAGAAAAACAAGGGGGTAGTTTTAAGCACTTGCTGTTCTTGCTTGTGATGTAGGATACACACTTCTGAATTACTAACGTCCCCCACCCCCACACCCTTTTCTGGCTTTTCTTATTTCTAGGTTAACAGCCTGCAAAATTAATCACATCCATAATCTGGAAGGGGGAAAAAAAGAGGTTAATTAAAAAAAAAAAAAACAACAACAAAAAAAAAACCAAGAAAAAACCAAACAAAATAAAAATCCCCACCAACCAACCAACTTGTAAACACTTAGCTTTTATTGCTGCTTACTGCCTTAGCAGGATTCATGTCTTTGCTGTAAAGAGAGACATGGGGGGCAGGCACGTGTTATGTCTGTGGAATGAAACGTGCCATGGCCTATTCCCAGGCATTGGCACTGAACTGCTGCCACTGTTACGCTGTTCAGGAGGTCCTAGCACAGACTTGCCCCAGGCGGGCAAGCTCCCCACCAAGCAAACCCTAGATTCTGGGAACCACCAGAGGCACAGCCCCCCACTGTGAGTTTGGCAGCAGCCACCCTGTTTTTCAGGGTTCAATAACATGGGTGCAGCTCATTAAATGCCAGTTGGCCTCAGGGCTAGAAAACAGGGCTGGACACACTTAGCTTCCCACTGGACATGGCTACCAGTGCATGAGTCTCACTATAAACTAGACCACAGACACCCGAGCAACAAGATGAGGCCCATTGGATTGGCTCTCTCTGTTCAAACTTTGAGTCCCATGTAAAATTCTGAGTTGCAACTGCTGATGCTGCCTTTGCCTCCTTTGCTTCCATTGGTCTTGAGACACTGGATGGGCACCACTGCTCCCAAGGAGCAGATACAGTCCAAGTCCAATGAAGGGTCAGCAGAACAAGGGATCTAGCAGGAAAGGGTAGCATTTAACTGCCTTTTCCTCTTCTCTTTTCATTTCCGTCTTTCCTGCTGTAAAGAGACATTAACTTCTGCTTGCTCCTCCGTCCCTCTGACCACTAATCAAATAAATGAAAACCCCAAGATAAATAAAGCACTCTGCTCCAGTTCCTACTTTTACATGACACACCTTAGAAAATGTAAACTTATGCAAAATCAATGTGCCTCCACCTGTTCACTCTAGCTGCAATTCTGTTAAAATAACTCATTCTGAGGCCTTCCACAAGTGATGTGGCCTTGTAGCCACACATGCTCATCACTCAGCATCACGGCATTTCACAGTGTGAGACCAGCACAAACTGCTGCACACTGGCTCGCTGGATGATGAGTAAAGGAGAGCATCTTATTTGCAGAAAGGGAAAAGTTTAATGCTAAAAAAGGTTCATGGAGATGAGCAAACAGACCAGCAATTCTTTATAGTTCATGTTCCATAAAACTGCTGTTGTTAGTAAAGGCTATAGCCAAAATAGAGCCTGGGCAAATGACCTTACACTATCTATTTCTAAACACTGAATTCCTTGAAGATCTGTATTTCAATATAATTAGCTTATTTACCATATCTTGAAACATCTCTGATACATACTGTTTTCTGTTCCTGTGGCAAAATTATAAACACACTTTCCTACTATTTTAGCAGATCTTCCAAATGCTTATCATTTGTAATCTGAATCTAGTCTTCACTGTCTCTTCCCAATGTGCACAGACACCTTTCAATGACTTAAGAAAAAAAAAAAGTAGATTCCAACATACCTGTGGGATTAGTTCTTCAGGTCTAAAATTCAACAGCCTATTTTCTTCTTTTGTTTCCAGGTTCACCCATTATTTTAATTATTTTGTCACTATTTCAGTTATATTATTAAAAGCAGTGTATTTGCTATTGTTCCATCTTCCTTATACATAACATCCTATTGTCTAAGAACTAGCATCTCAAATTATTTTCTGACTTAAAACAGGAAACACATTTTCTGCAAAAATTACTGTCTAAGTGATACATCCTCTGTTATCAGTCAGGCAGGACTTTAATTTGTATTTGTTGCCCTAGCTTGAGGCAGGACAGGGGTTTAGTGGAAAGCTTAAGATGACCTGTAATGAAGCATGGAAACATAAAATCTGTCATAGCTTAGGATCAGTGAAGATGCAGGCTACCACCTGGGCTACATGCAGTAAACATCTTGTTTTTGCAAAATGTGCCATCTTAAGCTTTTGCATAGAAAACAGCTTTCAGGCACACATTAAGAACTTTTTTATACTTTAACCTAAGTGTTAGGAATATCTTGCACTATATCCCTTGAAGTGTCATATCAGAATACTACAGTTTTATATAATGTTTTTGCCTTTTCAGCTGTAACTTCTATTTCATACATCTTTACTTTTATACGATGGAATTTAACTGCTGCACTGACAAATAAACCATGTAATGATTTTAAAGAGTTCACTGCTTTGTCTCAGTACGAGTAACTGCAAGATAAGCGACTTGATGAGTTGCCCAATTATTGATAAAAAGATTGTCTACTTCCATAAAACATAAGGGATTTGCCTTACCCTCAGTTCACACCTGGCTCCACCATGGGTTATCGAGCTGATTTTACAGTCTCCCTTCAAGTGTACTCAGAGCAATGGCACCCCAAACCTGAGAAGCAAGGAGACTTTCTTAACACCCAGATGACACAATTTCAGAACAGATCAGGATACAAATGAACTTCGTGTCCTTCAAAGGCAAGAACAGCTGACAAACAACAGATTTGTGAATGTCAGCAAATGTTACAAGACAGGTTTCAGGCATTCCCTTTGAAGAAATAACATCAAGAATGACACCAAACATAAATGTACATTGTCTTCATAGAAAGAACATCTTTTCAAAACATGTCTTCAAGAGAAATGGAAACATCAGTTGGGTAGCAAGTTTGTTAAGAATTAGTTTAAAAATTGAGCTGTTATTTCAAACAAATTTTGATCCTCCCCCCCCCTTTTTTTTTTTGAATATTTTTTATAGTACACAATTAAGGCTCAACAGATGTGGCCTTTTTTTTTTCTTACCAAAAGTATTTTTAAGCTGAAACCAAGGCTAAAAAACACCAGTCTCTGGAAGAATTGTAAAGGAATGAAACAAGTTTGCAAGAGCCATCCAACCACTGTGGCTCATGCGGCATAGTCAAAATTTCTTTAATGATAACGCTTTTATCACTACAGTCTTTATAATTCACACAGAATTCCATAATCACAGATTTTTTAGGTCAGAAGAGACCTCTGGAGATCATCTAGTCCAGACTCCCTGAGAAGTCAGGGTCACCTACAGCAAATTACACAGGAGTTTGTCCAGGTGGGTTTGGAATGCCTCCAAAGAGGGAGACCCCATGACCTCCCTGGGCAGCTGTTACAGTACTCTGCCACTCTCAGTGTAAAGAATTTCTTCCTCGTGCTTAGGTGAAACTTCTTGGTTTTAGTTTTTGGCCACTGCTCCTCACCCTGTTGCTGGGCACCACCAGAAAGAGTCTGGCACTATCTATGTCTTTAACACCTTAACATCATTGTTTGACTATCATACTTGGTAAGAGTGAGAAAAACATTCTGAATGGCAATTATTTTAGTGTCCCTGTAAATGCCAGGATTTCCAGGGGAAGGAAGTAGAGGGAAATACGTTTCACCCACATTAAATACAAATGCTTAAAGGTCATAGTTTCTCAAGCTTTGACAACTTTCTCCATAGCAAACCAAGCATAACAAGACTACTAACCTGTACCCACTAACACCATGCAGGAATTATGCAAACAGAAAACACACTTTCCCTAAGGAAAACGTGTTAGTTTCAAACCAGGTGCAGTTTTTTAGGACAAGGGAGACCACAAGGTTGAGGAGCAACAGAACAAGGGGAACTGGCTTCAAACTTAAAGACAGTAAGTTTAGATATTAGGAAAAAAATTCTTTAATTTAATTAATTAATAAAAATTTTCTTTTAATTCTTTAATTCTTTTCAATTCTTTAAGGGTGGTGAGGCATTGAAAGAGGTTGCTCGAAGAAGTTGTGGATGCCTCACCCCTGGGAAAGGTTCAAAGCCAGGTTGCATAGGGCTCCGAGCTACCGTGTAGCAGAAGGTGTCCTTGCCCACGGCGGGCAGGTCGGAACTGGATGATCTTTAAGTGAAGATCTTTAACTGATGATCCAGCCCAAGCCTTTCTGTGGTTCTGCGATGCTAGCGAGCCCGGGCGCTCCCCGGGAATAGAGGCCGCCCTCAGCCGAGGAGCCTCAAGCCAAGCGAGGCCGCTTCGGAGCCAGCCCCGGGCAGCGCCGCGCGCGCGCCGCGCCCCGAGCGGCAGCCGGCTGCACCAATGAGGAGAGGGGGCGGCCCCGGCTCCGGCCAATGGCGGAGCGGCGCGCCGGGAGGGGCGGGCCACGGGCCGGCATGTGGCGGGCGCTGTCGGCGGCGCGTCGGCTCCTGTGGCCGGTCGGGGCCGCGGCCGGGGGCGCCCCGCGGGCGGAGCCGCCGCCACCCCGGACCCCGCCGGGTCGGGGCTGTGCGGCGGCGGGAGGCGGAGCCGGGCCCGGGGCGCTGGTGGCGGCGGCGGAGCGGCGCCAGCCGGCAGGTAGGGCCCGGCCCGGGGCCGCGCTGCAGGGGTGCTCGGCGGGACCTTGAGCGGAGTGTGAGGCCTCGCGAAGAAGGGGCTGCCCGGCACGGGTGGAATCGCGCCTGCAGCTGCGGGGGATCCTCGCCGTGCCCGGTGCGATCGGCCTCACCTCGGCCGCGGCGCCGGGGTCACGGCACCAGCCGTGGGCCGGCATGGCCTCCGCAGCGCTGCTGGCGAGCGAGGAGTCGGGGCGGTGTGGAGGGAGCCCGTGTGCAGATCCGTGTGTGAGGGAGCTGCTCAGGGGTTCTGTGCCGTGCGCCCCTGTAGGTTACAGCCTCGGAAGCAGGAGCGCTCAGTGCAGGTACAAGGCTGCTGTGCACAGGCCTGGTTTGTGGCTGTAGCTGTACAGCAAAGCTCCTCTAGCCTGGATCTGACCGTGACGATTAGTGGTTGGTGATGTTCAGGCCATCCGTTCTCCAAGCAGGCTCTGGAGGCTTCTCATGTGGCTACCCGGCAAATATTTGACTTCTGTGACCGCTGTAGCTGGAAGAGCTGTGGCCACTGCTAATTTTCAAGGTGTGACCACAGCAAAAAATTGTAAGAGTGCCCTGAGCTGAAAGCCTTACATTTACAGAGACACGATCCAGTTTCATATCCCCATTCATGCATGTAATTGTAGCTATTGTTCCTTTGTTTGGCTTTTTCTTTATATTGGGAAATGTAAACCTTGGCTTTGTGCTGGTGCTCAGTCTGCACTAAAGTTCATTTTGTAGTGGCAGACTGGCATTGCTGACAGATTCAAATTATGCCTAAAATGTGCATACAAGTTGCCTCTACCTAATTAGGACAAATTAGAAGTAAACTGATTTCATGGTGTGAACAGAACATAGTTTCACTGATTTACTGCTTTGTAAGCTGGCTTCCTTAAACTGTTGAAGGGCTAAAGCTTTGTCTGCAATATCATAGTGCTCTGCACCAGATCTGGTTAGGGAAAAAGAAAAAAAAAGTGGCTTTACTCATCCTGCAGATAAAAAAGTGTCTTTATTCTACATCATGTCAGCTCTGTTTTCAAAATATTGGTTTCTTTTACTTAAGATTCTAGAACAGTTGCATCACGATGTATTATCACAGATTATTGAAAAGCACTGTTCTAAAAAATTTTGTCTGTTGTTTTAATGTCTGTTGGAGTACTTAGGTTTAACTCGTCTACATTGACAAGTGTTATGATATTATTGACTTTTAAATGCAACAACAAGAAATAAGAAGCAAAAACTGAAGTTTCATTTAGGTAACTGGTACATCTGGTGATAGGGCTGTTTACTGGAAGATTGCTTAGTGGTCAGCTTTGGTGGCTGTAAAAATGATTTTGAAAAATCTTCATTTCACGTTGCATTGTCAGTATCAAAGCAAACTCCACAGTGAGTGACTAGCTTAGGCTATAATTCAGTTAATTGTTATTTTATGGCTTTAAATGGTTTATTTTTGCAATTAAAAAGAAATTTTACCACTGTCTATTTTTTCCATGTGCTCCAGATACTGTTCTTCCAAAGTTCAACATTGACTTGGCTGTAGCATTACTGAGGCAAGAAAACGCTAAAGACATCTGTGTCATCCAGCTGTCTCCAGAAATAAAATACTGTGATTATTTTATAATTGTGAGCGGATTTTCAACACGGCATCTTCATGCAATGGCAAATTACATGCTGAAAATGGTAAGACAGTTCTTGCTGCTCTGAGTTTTGGGAATGGTTTTAAATGTTGTGAAAGGAGTTTTCCCAGGATTGTGTGTGTAGGGGTGTACCAGGTAAGATGAAACTGGTGACATTATGTCATTTAGTCCTGATTACATCAAGGAAGTAACTGTGGGTTTTTTCCTTTAGCAGTACTACACAAAGTACAGGTATTATATTTTAGAAACCGACCTCTCTGTATGTAGACACCGAGGACATAACAATTGGGTGACTAGAGCATGAATGATGTGGGATGGCAATGACGACTTGTGTCTACCTTTATTTTTGTCCAGCGAGCACCATTGCTATTCCCAGTCATTCAAAATAGCTTTATCTGGCCGTTCTCAAGCCCTGATCCTTAACATTTCAACTTTCTCAGGTATATTGTAAGGCTGGAAAAAAAGTTGGCCTCTTAAGCAGCCAGGATCCCCTCATGAGCTTTTAGCAAACTAGTAGTTAATCGTCACCCTGTGGGAGACATCACGTACTGCAGAAGAGGAGAAGCAGCAGCAGCCCTCCTTCCACAGAAATACTCTGCTGTTTGGCTTTGGAAGAAAGGGAACTTTTCAGTACAGAAGTGGAAGTCAGAATAAAATTACAGGTAGATCTTGGAGATGAGTACCAAACTTGGGGAGGGAGAAACTTTATTGCCAGAGAAGAGCCATGCGACTGTTAAAAAGCACAGCCTGAGGAGTATGACCAGCCCCCATCTCAGTCAGCTGTCTCTACTCAGCCTGGAGTTTGTCTTTTCAGCACTCACTTTCTTTCCCTTCTCGACCCTGTTTTGCCTCTCAGTCTTGGGTTTGCTTTCTTCCTTCCAATCCCGTTGGTTTCAGCTGTGAGACTCATGGGGGTAAAGGAGAGTGGGAAAGATGGTTTAGCTTTCCAGGGCCTTTCTGAGCAGGTATGGGGAGTTTCTTGTGTTCTCTGCAGGAACTGGCACATCTTCACAAACCAGAATTTCACCTTAAACTGGAAATTGCATTAATGCATTGATTTGAGTATGCTAAATCAAAGTGCTTAATATGTACTCCATTGTTTGTATAACCTGCTAGTCAACAGTTTTTCATTTCCCCCAGACCAAGAGAGGTCAGTGAGTACTGCCTTGCCTGGAAAAACATGGCTGGGCTTCATGGCTGCACCCTCTGGTGACTGTAAAAGCAGCAATTTTGCAAGGGCAGAGCCTCTTGGGAAACATGGTGTTCTTCTGGACATCCTGAGAAACTGGGAAGTCTGGTCAAGTATTTGGGGATGGCTCAGTTCATCTCACATTGGAAGGTTTCTAGGTACAAAGCAGTTGAAGCTTAAGATGTAAAGCAGAGCAGGTGCTCCAGAGTGCTGCTATGCACTTGGCAAGCTTTAGTACCATTCCTAAATCCTTAAGATTTACTCACAGTAAAACAAAGAGATGCTCAGGTATAGCATGAGATCTTCCTCTTCTGCTTCCAGGAGCTCGCGAATAGGCTCACATCCCCATCTGGTTTCATGTTAGAGGAAGAAACTAACACTTGGCTGTATTGTAATCTGTTCACCTTACATGGCCTCTAAAGGGGAGGCTTCAAAACCTGTAGCAGGGATCAGCCTTTGCAGCCTGATGATACCTGATAGCAGCTCACACAGGGCTTTTTAGCATTTTGAGCAGACTGTTAGAGTCTTTTGATGATGCCTCATAAGCCGTCTTAAAGAAAGGAAGGTAGAACTGGTAGTGAGTTAACATTTTGAAAGTTTTCCATGCTGGTTTGCAAACTAGCATCATTACCCAGCAGGTAACATTGTGTGGAACAGCCAGGAACAGCTGCATTTTGTGATACTTGCATTCCCAGTGAAGTGGGACTCATTTGCCTGCCAGCCATGCTGGTACATATTGTTTTGTGTTCTGTTTTCCTTGGCAGAATGGACTGTTGGAGCCATTTCTATCTATACTCCTTATAGAGGAACAAGTAGGTTACGGCCAGGTCTGAAAGTGACCAGACTTCAGCCTAGAGCTGTCAAATTTCTCCAGCTCTGGTGGGTGCTTGGGTTCTTCATGAACTGACTGGGGAGAGCTGAGCTTCTCAAGCTGGCATCTACAAAAGCCAGCACGCGCTGCATGGGGAGTTACCCACTTTCCCTGACTGACCTTGTGCAGTCCTGCTTTGAGCTGCCTCCTCCCCTCTCCCGGGCGGAAGTCTTGTGTGCTAGTCCTGCATCCCCCAGCTTGCAGCAAATGTTGGGTGTGTGCCCTCAAGAGGCAGGAGGCTGGTTTGAATGCCTTCCTCATGGCAGGGGATGAAACTTGTTTTCACCCCACTATCCCTTCCATCTGGGAAAAGAATAAGCTCAGCATCTCCATTTCTGCATCCTCAGCCTGCCAGTGTAAACCACCAGTGAAAGGTATCAGAAATAAAACCTGGTGGTGGTGGCAGCTATAGGGACCCAGTAACTGTGAAAGACTACTGTAAGCAGTTGTATTTAGTACTCACCTTGATAAAAGATACCTACAATATTGTTAGACAATGTTATGGGTATCCAGAGCGTTAGGATTTCAGATTTGAGAAATCTGTACTTACTTTCCAGTACTGCAAGTGTATATTAGCCTTAAGTAATCTAAAACTTTTTAAGTTTTAAAACAACTCAGCAAAGTCAAGCTTCTCTGTTGAGTGCTTTTTAAGTAAATGCAAAAGATTTAGTTTTCTGACATTCCTTTTTTTTTCTCAGTACAAGCATCTCAAAGAAGAAGGTGGTCCTCATACTCAGATTGAAGGAAAAGAGACAGATGACTGGCTGTGCATTGATTTTGGTAAATATTTGTGAATCTGGGAAAAACAGTTCTGCATGAGCTTTTTGTTGACAGAAGCATCTCACCAGGAATACTGGTTGCTGTGAAGAGTTCACAGTACTATGCAATTGTTGCTTGAACTCATTTAGAAAATAAACGATTTTCCATTAAGTATCTTTGGCACTTAGAAAAAACAGTAACTATTCAGCAGCTAAAATAGGTCCTAAAAAATTGAAGGTAACAATAGTGAGGGGAAAAAAGCTACTTCAGTCAGTTTCCTCAGGTTTCTGTAATCCATATTTGGGTAAGTGGGGGCTCATTGTACCTTGCCTTACTAGTGAACTATTGAACAGACTTTTTCACTGTCCAGATCTTACCACCACATGAGGTAAAACCTCAGTCCTAAGAAATTGAGTAATTTTTATTCTACAAGTATGAAACTACACAACTGCTACTTTTAGAATCTCACCCCCTGGCTTGGTGTTTTGACCTAAAAGATGAAAAGTTCACTTATGGATGAGTGAGGAGCACTGCAGCCACTGATATTAAGCCTTGGTTACTTAACTATAGTACTTATTGACAGTAATAACTGAAAATCGTTTGGAATTTAAGGGCATAACTACAGAAAAGTCCGTTAGACAAACACTGGAATTAACATTCTTTGCTGTTGTTTGCACAGAATTAATGAAACCAGAAAAACTTAATACATCAAAGTTTGAATCTATTTAATTGTAAAAAATACCTGAGAAGTGTGAGCAACACACCTAGGAAAAATTACTTGCCTTAAGGAGAATGTTGGCAATAGAAGAAAGCTGAAAATCCATCTGCCACCCTGGGGGACTCTTTCAAGTAAAATTTCTGTATTTCTTCTGTCCCATAGAAGTCATAGTGTCTTTGTTTTGGAGTCTTGTGACAGTGTCTTATTTTAAAGTATGTGTCTTGTATCTTGTTACTGTAGTCTTGGAGTTTTTTGAAGGATTGACCAATTTCTAACACTGCTTGAGAGCTGGAAGCAGCAGCTTAGGAAAGGACCTTTATCAGATGACATACTGTATATAGCCAGAAAAGGGGTGGAAGGCTTGCTCAGCTGAAGGTGTAGTAGTGCTCTACTGTTCCCATTAATTCATTGTGAATTTCTGTTTTGTGCAGGTAACATAGTGGTGCATTTCATGCTGCCAGAGACACGAGAAGTTTATGAGTTGGAGAAGCTGTGGACTCTTGGCCCCTACGATGACCAGTTAGCACAGATGACTCCACAGTCCCTTCCAAAAGACTTTGTATTTGGACTGACTCCTAACAGCAGTGATCATCTTGAAACAAGAACTTAAAGCAGCTACTGCGTGGAGAGAGAATGAGTGTGCCTGAGTCAAACAGTCTTGAGAGCTGAGTAGTCAGTACAGTTGATCAGTACAAAACTGTTACTATTGGATTTGCCTAGGTAGAATTCTGAACAAGCTGAATTGAGGAGGCTCATAGAGTCATTAAGATTGGAAAAACCCTTAAGATAAGAGTCCAACTGTGAAATGTCAAAGGAGGAATCCTATTAGAGCTTCCCAGGGGACCCACTGTTCTAGTGGAGTTTGCAGTGAGAAGAGCGGGGCAAAGACAGCTGCTTAAGCTGGAACTCATGCTCAGCCTCTAGAGTAATTGTTTTTCTAATATCTTTGAAAGACTGTAGTGGCAGTGCAAAACAGACTGGAGTGCTGCAAGGAAAAACTGTGAAATAGTACAGTTGAGATGATGCTTCTTGTGTTAAGCCATTTGCTTCTGGTCACAATAAAGCAAGTCATGGTCTGAAGGGAAAACAGACTGGTGTTACTGAGAACATAAAAGCCAAGAGCAACAGTGGCAAATAAATGTGCTTTGAGTTATCAGAACAGTAAATCAGTTTTCCAGCCAAGGCAAACCTGGTTTTAATAATAATAAAACCCCAAACTGAAGTGCTTCAATTACTTGTTTTCATGTGAAAGGATTCAGCTCATCCTGCATGTGCAGTTGACTCCTCCTAGTTTTTCTCTCACCTACTTTCTGAAAAGGGACACTGAGACAACACACTATGGCAGTGAAAACCTTCAACTATTTTAAGAGGGAAAAAGGTTCTATAGGAAGCCCTTGGTCACTGAGCATTATTTGTTGCTAATAGACTGTTCAGCAGTATCAGAAATCACTGTTCAGTGTGTTCTTAGCATGATGTATGTATGGTCTGATAACCAGTTAAGGAACTTCAAGGTGATAACCAACTTGTCTGTATAAGACAGGATACTTTTCTGTACTACAGGACGGGGGTTTCATCACTGGATTAGGATCTCTTCCTCCTGGAGAAGTTTCTGCTTTCTGATACATGGCAGAGCAAACAGGAGATCCTGAGGGTAATCACCTTTTTCTTCCTATAGCCCCACAATTACTGCAAGCCCTGTCTGTATCTCTGCCCTGCACAGCAGCCTCTGTTTGTAATGCTCAAAGTGAGCCTGGTTTTTATGCCTGTAGCTGTGTTGTTCAGGAAGAAGTGTGTTTGTTTTAAAAAATCCAAACAAACCAAAACCCACTTCTCCCTCTATTTAGGTTCATGTTTTCTTGCTGTGTCTAATATCTGTTTTTTAATGAATAACTGCCTCTAAGTTCACCTGCTGTTTGATACAAAGCAGCAGATAGTTCTGCAATTAAGCAAAGGGTATTTTTTAAGGGTAGTTTAACCATGCAGCTAAAACATCTTGCCCACAAAACAAATACTTTCTTGGGAAATACAACTGCAGAGAAAGGTTTTCAAAATGCTTCATGATACTTCTTGAAAGTAATTACATGGGAGAAAGATAACCTTGGCTGTCGTACAGCCTGATGGGTTCTAAATCAGGCATTTCCTCCTAGGAGGGATGCGTAGGGCTAACTGGGTCATTCCCTGAAACATTTCCCTTTTACTGCTGCTGTGGCTAAGTAATATGAGATGAATAGAGGTAGGTTCAGCAAATATTACACCCTTATATGAACCCACATTTAGTAACCAGAATCACATACAGTAGCCTGTCTGAAAGAGCAGTAAGAAAAGGAGTACCCAGAAAAGAGCAGTATGAGAGGGAAGAGCTGTGTGAACAAGCTAGAACTCAGACAAGACAAAAAAAAAGAAAATAACAGGAGAAAAAAAACCCGTAAAATAAACAAATATAGCTGACTTAACTGTCAAAGCACATTGTGAAAATGAGTTCTGTGAACATCCACTGGTTGCTATTAAACAATCATCTGCCAGCACAGAGAAAAAACTAGGTCCTCATCCATTTAAAAGAAGCATTTCTAATCTCTGCTGTGCTACTGCAACACCCCAACCACGTTACCTGGCAGCTTTGGTGAGACTATGGCCTGATAGTCCTAGAAGCTGGGACGTAGGAATTAACCAAGACAGTCTGGATGATCAATACTGTGCAACACTAAAGCCCTTTGGGAAAGGAAACATTTGGGAATTTTTTCAGCTGGACAGATTAGATGATTTCTGAGTAAAATAAAAATACCAAACAGCTTATGCAATGAGACTGTAGATTCAGCATTCAGTCCTTCTGGACAGGTACATGTAGGTTTGGCTCTGTGAAGGATCCCTTGGTGAGATAAACAGGAGGAACCACTAAGTGAACCTTTTGTCATTTCTCTGATTTTCTTCACTGCACCTGAGTTACTTCATTTTCAAGCAGTGTTTGTCCATCACTTGAGCTAACATCTCTGTCAGAGCCCAGCTTGAATGCTTTCTCAACAGTTTTCCATGTTTGCTTAAGAATCCTACACCTTAGCACCATATCAAGTCCGGGCTGTCTTGCACAGCACACATGCTCTGTTTAATGGAAACTGATACAAAGAGCGCATGCCTTGGAAATTGCAGCTTAAGAACAAAAGCTCTGGACAGTTAGAAGCAAATAAAAATGTCATGATTAGGCAAATGCTTTAAACAGGGGTTGAGCTGTCACAAATGCACCAGCAGTACAGAGCAAGGCTTGACTTTTTATGTTGCTCAAATGACAAGGCGTTGGTTCTGAGAAGAAAGCTCAATAGTGACATGGAGAAATGAGCTTAGGCTGTCCTGTGAAATGTGATACTCTATGCCATGCCTTCTACAGACACAATTTCTTCGATTCCCTATTTCTGCTGGCTGGTCCCAAGAAATGAGCTATGAAGTAGGAAGGTGAAGTGGGCTTCCCAGTTCTCTTTGAAAAGATGCAGAGTTGTGTAATTCATGATGCTTCTTCATTTCCCAGTTCACATGTAAGCATTCATTTAAACACCTGGTCTCATTTCTACTCCAAATAATGTTAACAAGGATCTAAATGGAGAGGTGATAGTCCTAACTGGCAAGTGCTGTGTTTGGGTGGTCACGGTTGGGGTGAGAGGTTGCCAGCACATTTGTTTGCCAGTGTGACTGGTTCTGCCTGTCCAAGCGTTTAGGGCCACACTGATGACAAAGCTTCATCACTCCAAGACCACCACAGTAAAGACTGCCTCCCCTCTCCCCACCATCCAAAAATAAAATTACTGCATTTCTGATCTTCATGTTTGCTCTGACAGTCAGGACTGTCAAGTCCACATTCCTTCCACGGCAAACAAGCCTAAGTGAATGGTGCAAGGCAAACCATGAACCACTGGTTGTCCTACAGACTATATGGCATTGTTAGATGGAAGGCAGAATTACAAGCCACAGAAGTCACTGCTTGTTTTGGGAAGTGCAAACATTGTAACCTGGCTGCCCTAGCAGTTATGGAATACCTGTAGGTTACTGCTCATCCTTATTCAGTTATTATGGACACGAAACCAACTTGATCAAAGCACCACAAATACTTGGAACAGTCTGTCCCTATGCCTCATTATTTTAAAAAAACACCACACAACTTTATCTGATGATAGGAGTTAAACTCTTTATTCCATTCAGAGGCATCTGGCAAGTAGAGCTGCATTGGGGGGCACATTACAGATGAAAAATGTTCCATACTTTCTGGATATTGAAATCATTTACAGTATTTACTTTCTAGCTATTCCCAAATACTCCAAATTACCAAGTCTCAATTGAAAAGAAAAACATGAGATACCATATTAAGTCTAGAAATTTAAGAGAGATGACAGTAATTAAATCAGCAGATGTAAATGCAGCGCCTATCTGTAAAGTAATTTTTAATGGAAAATAATGAAGTCAAATCCTCCTCAAATGTTAAGAAAGGAACGTCCAACTGACTTAAGCCTCAACAAAAATTAAAATGCTATGTACTTTCCATACTTCAGTAATTTTAAATTCATTGTAAGAAAAAAAAATTATCCTAAAGGCTAGATGAAGGTCACTGTCAAAAAAAGGAAAAGAAACTCATTTTTCTTTGCTAAAACTACAACATAAGTTTGTGGTTTTTAAACCAATTAGTAAAGAAGAGATGCAGGAAAAACACTTCAGACCATTTTCAAAATTATCTAATCTGTACAACAATGATCTTTGGGAAAATTATCTAGTCTATGTAGTAATGCCTCTATTTCAACATGAACCTAAGAGGTAGATAACAAAATGATGAAACAAATGTTTTTGCTCGCTGTGCCCCTCAAATCAGTGCAGCATGGTGATTCTGATCATCTCATGCACAAAAAACATCACAAAAAAAGGTTCAGAGGTAATAGCATGGCTCTGTCGACCACACACACACAGGCGCGCACGCGCACACACACACACAGCAGTCTTTATGCACCATGTGTTGCCACATTTTTTTTTTCTTAAACTGAGGTAGACTGAAGTTTATTGTAGAAACTTGAATGTGTCACTATTACCACAATCATCATTCAAATTACATTTGGAAATTAAAAAATTTGGTAACTTTCCTGTTATCCCTGCCTTTTGACATTTTTTTTTTTTTGTTCTCCTCTAATGGTTGGTTGCAGAACGTGCATAAATCCTGCTGCATCTATTATAAGCCAGGCTAGAGAGGTTGTTGTTTTGTTTGTTTTTTTTCTTGTAATAATTTTCAAAACCTTCAAAGTGGCTTAGTGTGGCCCATAACAGCGGCTGGATATGTAAACTTAGCCTTTCATTATCTTTCAATGTGATCAAACACTGTTTGACCTTCCCCCATCGTGGTAACTGAAAGCAGTATGATGTGATCTGCAGACAGCAGAGACCCTCCTGGCCTCAAAAATGCTCCAGCAGATCAAGTGTTCTATCAAACTGAAGATGAAGCTTGCTCTTTGAACAAAATGGCAAAGTCCAAATGGGCTGCAAATGGTTAAATGTAGCATTAATAGGTAGTGATGGTCAAAGGCACAAAGGGTTCATGCATTCAATCAAGTAGCACAAAAAAAAAATTCAGCCTCTTGCAGCCTTCTAAATTTTTCCCCCAACCCCAGCCTCTTGCCATCACTTCCTTGTCCTGTTCCCAAAAAAGTACCGTCACAAACTTTTTCATCCCATCTTAAAAGAAAACTAAACGGCATTGCTGCTATCAGAATGTTGGCATCATTCACTATCTTTTGAACATTCATTGAATTTTTTTTTAAACAAATGATGGTGTTGAAGCCCTCAGGAAATCTGAGGCTGTGTTTTTTTTACCCACCTTACTCCCATCAGCCAGCAGCTAGAAGTGCTCTACTATATTTTTCCCCGATAAGTCTGTAGTACTCCTGGCTGGTGGCTGATCAAATTTTAATTTTTTTTAAAAAAATAAAATGCTCAAGAACTATTAGCTTTATAAAGTATACAAAATACCAAAAAAAAAAGCAAAAAAGGAACAATTTCTCATTGAGGTACTAAATGCCTGAGGTAGTTTAGTAAAATGCATATTTATCTTTTTATGCCCTGGCCAACACCATTCAACACTTCCCTTAGGTTATTCATGGCAGTGTTATGTAAAAATGCAACCAAATTCTTTTTTAAAAAATGCCACTTGTTTCAACATTGGGACTAACACTTAAACTCTTGTCAATACCCTTGCTCTAACCCTAACCCACCCACAATCCCACCCTCCAAATGTGTTTCTTCTTTTACAACTGGACCTATAAGAGCAATGCCTTTTCTTTTTTTTTTTGTTGGTTTTTTTTTTCTTTTCTTTTTTTTTTTAACCAGTGAACTCAGAAGAGAAAGCTTCATTAAACCAAGTTCTAAAGTTGTTGGGGAATAATAAGAACAATAAAAAAGACTAACGAGTTTATGTTAAATTGTGAGAATAGAACAAAAGGGAAGTGAAGGGGTCCTTATTTTAAAGCTGGGTTTCAAAAGTTTGAGAGAGCCTAAAGAATACATTCTCAGAGACAGCGTTCAACGGTTGCCTGGTCCTCGAACAGGTGATTGGCTTGGTGGATCTTCTGCATAAAACTTCAACAGGTGCTCACCACCTGTCTCTCTGTCACACAGTCTGTCTTTGGTCTGGCATCTGTCTCTGATGGGCCATTTCCTAAACCTTTATTTTCGTCTTGGCTGAGGCTGTCCGCTTTGCAATGTTTTTTGCTGTTGCTGCTGCCTTCTTACCTGAGCCAGTATTTCCTGAATTTTTCTCTGAGCAAGCTGAAGGACACAAAGAAGAAGAAACAACCCATCATGATGTCATGCTGCAGTGACTGCTGTTTACAACCAACAAGAGATGCTACTGGAATTAAGAAAACCTGGAATGACTGAATTTCTAGTATTGACAAGATAACTTGTTAATTAAAATACACTTGTACATCCTCATGATGCATGGTCAGTTTTCTCATCTGTAATACAGAAAGCATGAGAATAGGAAGATGACTACCAGTGTTGGGACTACTGAAGTTACAGCCTTAATTTTTAGTCCTCTGGAAATACTAATGTCTTATAAGAACCACTGTTTTAATAAAGAAGGTACAATTTTTTTATACACTAGGGTAACCAGAAAGTCAGACTTACAGGACTTCCCAGGCCCCCTCCCCCAATCTCCTTTCTGAACTACAAGTCACCTGCAGCAAAGTACCAAAAAAAACGAGTCTGAGTTAAATGAGGAAAGAAATCTTGTGATCCTTCATGATATTAAATGGGGAAATGTGGATGAATTACATATCTGGGTGTATTCTTTCCAGGTACTATGGTATGGCTTGTGTCCCTGTTCCTTCTGAATTTCAGCCCAATCACAGCTTGAGTTTTCTTTTGCTTTGAAAGTTTTAGCAGTGCCAGAGCCTGCATAAATTGACAGAAGAATTTATGCATATGTAAACGTGCACTATTGTTATAAATCTCTCTCACAGGCGCAAAAGTCTTCCATCCCTTGGCTCCTGCACATGGCTATAAAAGAATGACCATGGAAACATCAAGGCAATACAGAAAATCATTGCAGTCCTCCTACCTGGCATGCATAGAAGTGACCAGTTATTTTCACAACCACCTGGTCATTTTCATCAGGTGTCTGGTCACGAGGGACTACAACTTCTGCACTTGTCAAGTTTTGGAGCTCATTTACCTATAAACGGATAGTAGAAGTCAGAAAACTTTAAACTAACGAATGTTATACAACCACCAAGCCTCAAAGATCCCGACCATTGAAACATCATTCTCGCAGCTACATTTTTTAAAACCCCTCACTAACAGAAAGCATCTTTATGCAGCAGTGTGCACTCTGCAACATGAGCCTCTTGTGTCTCTTAACATAAATTAGCACCAAGTCCTTTGGGTTTGTAGAAGTGTTTTAAAGACCAAATACAACACACAGAAGGTGTAAAATACATGACTTAAAAAAAGCAAATAGATGCCACAGTATTTACAGTTGAGTTAAAAAGTGTAAGGTCAGAAAAATCATATAATATAGGGAAGAAAAATGCCAGAGTATTTATACACTTCAAAAACCTACACAAGATGGAGAACTTCAGACCGAGCAGTTGAGAAGTTCTATTTGTTCAAATTATTTTCAGCAGCTTATCAGGCTTCCATGGTGTTAAGTAGAGGTCTTTGTCTCATTAAAACTAGTTTTGTTTTAGAAATGCTTATCATTGTGTAATTAAAGTTTTAGATGAACAGCTTCTCAGATATATTTTTCCTTAAACCTCTTACCACTGCAAGTAATGGAAGAGGCCACATTGCCTCCTGACACTTGACCTAAAGACCCTGTTGCACTCAGGAGGGACACCCAAGACTGAACCATGTCTTTGCAAATATCATCTAGCTCCTGACTTAACACCATGTGAAGATACCTGAGCACCAGCAGAGCACCAGCACCTTTTGAGGTTTGAAAAATCTCAGTGATGTTATTTTATACAACAAGCTGAGCCTAAGAAGTGCCATCAATTTAACTGAAACAAAGATATGTACACTTTTTCTGTAATATTGAGGTCTGAACATGTCTTAAATTCCTACCACATATTTAGAAATGAAATAAATCATTCTAAGATTGGCTTCAAATCCGCAGTAGAAGAAAGGAAAATGTAACAAGTATAGCTAAGAAAATAGCTCCTTCTTTAATGTAACATCAAAGAATTAGTTTAGCTAAAAGTTCAAGCTGTGTATATATACACACTAAATACGAAACATAACTGAGCAACACTAAGGATTTTATTTCAGCTACTTACTGTTTTGCCTCCTTTACCAATAACTCTACCAGCAGCATAGGATGGCACTTTTATATGAGCCTCAAGTTTCACTTCTTCTTTAGGTCCAAAGAAATTTTCTTCTTTAAGTTTTCCATAGATTCTCCCTTGAGCCTGAAAAATTGCTTTCAGTTAGAGAACGTTCTTCCTGGAATCTACTTAAAGTCAAGAAATTCCACAGAAAGAAGAATTCTTAGTACACAATCTTGACAAAGTGTTTTCCTTAATAAATATACTATTTTTCTAAAAGAAGTCTTTGTACCAAAGTAGAAAGTACCAGTGTCCAGCTTTCAAGATTACTTGATGTACCAGGGAACCACACAGCAATTTAACAGAGATCATTATTATTCTGTTTTTCGGTAGAAATATTGCTTTTAAAATAAGCAGTCACTTTTCTGTAGAGGTAAAGAGTGGTGGAGAGAAGGAGCTGTCAAGCAGAAGTTTTTTATTACACTCAGAAGCACAAAATGCAACTAATTGATTCGGAAACCCATTCTTTTAAGGATGCTAAACTAAAAAAGCCACAATACCCCCAGCAAGTCATGGGATAAAGACTCCAGTTGGAGCAAAGAGCTTGCTTTCACAATCCATTACAACATATTGTTTAAAAATAAATAAATTTGCACTTGCTCAAATTTCCAAAGTAGAGAATCAAACTGCCCAGATCTAAATAGTGCCATGGGAACAGTGTTATTCCAACCAGCACACAGTTCCTTTTTCTGGGAAACACACAAGTGCCAGATAGCACAAGAAGAGTGTCCACTGAGAGCATGGTTGTAAATTTGCTGATTTTTAAACACATTTTTTCCTTATTCACTGCCATTTATCAGTGAATTTGTGAGAAATGGTAACCAAATCTACTCTATGGCTTTTAGATGCTCCAAAAGAACATACATTACTGCCAAATTATAAAGAAAGATGGGATGTGGACTTCTTTTAAAAAAGATTGTAGATGGTCTTCCAACATCTCCAGTCTTTCAGCTCTTGAAAAGGTCTTTAGGAAAGGAAACAATCTAACTGGGCTGCAAGCCCCTGCACAGTAAAACGGTGGCTGAAATGTGTTGTCTACACTAGATTCCACTTCACTTTCATATATCCCAGATCCAAGGCAACACAGTCATGGATGAACAGTGGTGTCACAGGGATGCCTGAACTCTAGGGAGCACTGCAGTAGAGGCTCTGAACAGTGGCATGTTCCCTTCCCATTGCCTTGCTAACAACTAGCCCTGTACACTGCAACATCCTCAGGCTGCAGCAGCTGAGGAAGAAAGGGATACAGCCACTGCAGCTACCAGGGACACGAATCACAGACAGCAGAGCACAGTGGACTAAGGAAAGGATACCAAAGTCACAGACTCTGGGATAACACTGCCTCTCCAAGAGCTCATTACTCATCTGGGCAGCAGCTATTCCCTCTTCAAGTTGTGGAGCACAAGTTTGCATTCTTGGGGCCCTAACAACCACTGTCCCAAGAGAGGAGACCCTTCTTAATCAGAGTTTAAGGCGAGCACTAATGAGGTGTGGACCTGGCCATAAGCCAGCTTCAGGATAACAGCAGTGATAAAAGGAAGGACTGAGCTCTGCCTCTGCCCATCCCAGTCAAGAGGGCATTGCTCAAAGAGCAGCTAAAAGGAAAAGGCTACAAGGTCTGGAGCTGAATAAAGCCTCAAGGGATAATCCCTTTCCTTCATAAAACCAACACAGTCCAGGAGCACTGACTGTGCTACTACACTGATTCACCTTTGCAAGCAGAGCTCAAGTGTAAAGTAGCAACTGATTGATGTGGTTTTAACCTATGTATGGGGTGCAGAAAAAGGACAATTTCCTCCTTGCATTATTCAGGTTGGAGAGAAGAGCTGCCAGAAGAACTCTGTGGGACTCACAGTTTATCTTGGGACATAACCTGAGGACAAGCCTTTGCCTACATGAAAAGTCAAGATAAGGGATGCCCAAATTTTCTTTGGCATGCTACTCCTTGAGGGTAAGTCCACTGATATCTGATGAAAAAAAGAATAGCCAGCATCTGACCTTGTGCTGACCCCAGACCATAAGAGTACCCAATACATGAAACATCCCATGGGCCAAGCCCACATGCACACAGAAAATATCAAGGACACAGAATTCCCAAGTCATGCTTTGACTTCAGTGGCATCTCAAATGCATATGGTAGCTGAACAACAATCCCAAATGTATCTAAGTTTGTTATTACCGCTGCAAAATTCCTGCCCTGGTAATTTTCCAAAAATCCTAAAGGCATTAATGAAACTGATATCCCTAAAGTTTGCACACCTCCCTCTCCCTCTTGCAAGGTGCCCTGAAGCAAAAATACGAAGTCAAAAATAAGAACAGGCAAGAAAACGATGCCAGGATGCAAACTCTCGAGTGACTTTCCACATGCTCCAGGCCACATCTGTGATGATGCCAGGCTGCTGCACTGAGCTGCCTGCATCACTCCTAGCACAGTCAACTCCTTTTGGGGTAAAACTAGACATTTATCCCTTGACATTTAAGGCAGAAAGCCACTCTGGAGCTTAATTTGAACACAGGTAGAATAATCAGGTTGAGTATCTCCTTGTAGTTGTAGTGGAAATACAATTATAAATCTTGCATTTATCTGTAGAGCTACCCAAAAAGCATTTTCCATTTGGCACAAAACAACAACCTGGGAAGATTCAATTTCATCTTGTCAACTTTGCAATTTCAATTAAGCACACAAAACTGTTGCTCGTACCACAACAGATTAAAAGACTCAACTCAAGGGTACTTGTAGATAGAAGAGACATTTAGGAATAGAATATGGCCATATTTTTAGGCTGGACTTGATTCCTACTTACATGAAACACCCATGAGTTTACAGGTGACCAGAATGTGGCCTCTAATAGTGCTGTATTACTCATATTCCTGTGTGACACCTTTCAGCAAAAGGAAAGCAAAACCCAAGCGTTTACTAAAATTCTGAATAAAGCGTGCTTGGAACAGAGTTTTGTTTTCAATATTGTCCCTTAGGATCCAAAGGCCACTACATACTGACAAGTTTTCGTATGTTGTACCTTGAACTGAGCTTCTGGAGGTCCAGTGATGATAACCATTCTCAGCTTAGCATCTGGTCCTTCAGCAGGGGCAATCTGGAATGGATAAACATAGCTATTGGTAGCTGTCTTTTGAAGGAATAGTTTAAAGCCACCTCCTCCCCATTTCAGTCTCACATTCTGTTCAGGAGTGAAAAATTATTCGTTACAGCAGCAGCAGCATCACACTTCAGTCATGGTGGGTTTGTTCTCTTTAAAGTGCATTAATTAGCTGTAATGAAATATGGAGAAACTAGCTAAACCACCATGAGCAAATTTACTTCTGAAAATTAAAGACACAGCTACTCATCCACACATGGCAGAATCCCACATGGCGTTTTCATGTGGCTATGAGTGATGTAAGACATGTAGCCTTCAAAAAGACAAATCTGGTTAATAAACAGACTCTCATCCCTACCCGCTAGCTTGAATAGTCTTTCTAACAAGTTTTGCTCATTAGCAAAAGCTTGCATCCATTCCCCTGAGAACAGAAGATCACTTTACTGTTGTAACTAATCAGATCCAAAACATTCCTCTATACCGGACAATGTGTGACCCAAATAAAAATTAAGCTCCACCAGAGCTGAGACAGAGATGCCTGTAGGGTCTTTAGCAGTTCATGTCACCACAACAGTAAGATTTCTGTGGGTGTTGTTCTCAGACTCCAGTGGCATTGAATAATTCAAACTAGCCTCTGACATTCCGAATGAATCTTTTGTTTATCACAACTGACATTTCCATTGTTGCATCTAGTATTACATAGCTGCTGTTGAATGAGCAATATATTAAACACTACAGAATTTCATCTCAGCTGTTGGCATAGGGATGTTATTCATATTTAACAGCTGTAGTTTATTTCAGACAAATTACCAGTCACCAGGCATCATTTTCACTAAAGAATTTTGCTAAGGAAAGTTTATAACGTTATTCATATTGTACCCTAAGATAGAGAAGGCATTACATACTAGTTATCTGGTTTGCACATCTATTTTTCATTATTTATGAATTCCAATTGGATATATCTAAAAATCCACATTAATTTTACAGCAGTGTATTTACATGACACGACGTTGTGGTAAGAACAAGCACAGACTAAATCCATCCATTCTTTGGACAGAGTGTTTCAGAGGGGCAAAATTTCAGGGTATGTTTAGAGGCAGCCGACTGAAGATGACAATTGTCATCTGTGTAAAGTAGACAGTTTTGTCTCTCAGACACCTCTAGTTTTCTTAGCAGCTACCAGCACCTTCATTAAAATTTTAGGAAAAATATTTTCCATCAAGCCTTCATTACATCTTATGTGTGTCTAAATGTTCTGGGACATATCTTGCTTTTATTTTCTCCTGGAATATTCTGTTCTCAGAAGCTGGGATAAAACATGGCTGAGGGCTGCAAAAGAAACATATACCAACTAACGATTCAATGTCTGAAGGGGTAACCCAAGAGAATTCTGTGTTAATTTTGTCTGTCTGCCCTCAGAAAAAGTAGTTGTAAACATACAAATAATATACAAGTGGTGAATTTAACTTCTGAGATTAAACAACTTTACATTCCTAGCCAGAAAACAACCAGTCTTCTATATATGCCAAGCCACAAACTGACAACTTTATACACCCAAACCCCATAAGGTTCAGCTTTCATCAGGAAGGGCTGCTGTGGAAAGAATTTATAACCAAGGAGATGACAATTGTTCACAACAGGTCTGAGCAGTGTAGCACAGGGTGGGCAACAGACAACTCAGATCTCTGCCTGACTCTTTTGCTGAATAATTGAGTTCTGCTGGAGTCCCACAATAAGCCTGCGTAGCTAAGCAGGGATCCCCAGTACCGGGACACAACCTGAGCTCAGCAAAAGCCATGTGCACCTCTGAGGTGACAACCTCATGCAGAGCCCCAGTGCATCTGCAGTTTAGTCTTACATCATGGGTGATGAGTTTCACCAGATCTACAAAGCTCAGCATGAGCAGAGAAGATGCTGGATGATGTAAAATGCTTCCAGCTGTAACAAGCTACAGCACAACTCAAAACAAGCATTATGCACAGACTTACTTCCTCCACAATGGTTACTGCAGTTTGGCAAGTTAGGAGTTACTCAGGCAGCACTTCCTCTAACTCTCAGCTAAAAGCACAGATTCCTTGATTCACAATTTATTATTTTGCTCCAAAGTTATGACAGAGGGCAGGTGGTCAACATAAGGGAAGTTCAGAAATTCTGAATAATTTGCCAGTTGCTATATTTAATACTTTCACTTCAAAGGAAGCCTGATGCTCCATGTTCTGTCATATTACAGGTGAAGTTGCATTATGTTAATAGATAAGTACACATGCAGTTTCCCAATTTTCCAAGTGTACCCTGTATCTGTATACTTTTGTTAAGATTTTATCTTATTTTCACAAAAAGTGTCTTATTTTTTTTCCTACTGAAGGAACAAAAGATCAGAGCTTGAGAAAACTTTTATCTGGATTTAAATTAATACAGAAATGTTAAATGCATGGGGTAGAGGGGTGCCAGCCAGTAGAGGAAGCCTGAGGCCACTGTTAGCCATATTGTTGAGAAACACTGGAAACTCCCTTTCCACTAAACTCTCATCCAAGGACCAACTGAAGAACTAGTTTGGACGGGTTCTTGGAGGTCCAGATTGTTTCACATTTCTCTCTCCAACTAGCAGTACCTTCCATAGACTGCTTAAACTTTAGATATGAGCTGCAGGAATGGAGAGGGAAAGAGGAAACGTGATACATCAGAGCCCCATGCAAGACAGATTTGGTAAAGAAATATTGACACCTCTCACTTTTTTCTGCTTCATTTTCCCCCTAAAAATATGGTGATTAATGCTCAATTAATATAAATTATCTGGATAGTATAACTATTTAACATTCTGCTCAAAAAAGGATGGAATTGGGCAGTGTGTCATTGGTTGACTGGCCAGTAAACAGATCAGGACTAGGCAAACCACACACAAGACTCATTCGTCAGGGTTCCCCAATTATTTTGCTCTGCATACTTAGATGACCACCTTCCAAGCCAAGCTCAGCTCCACCAAGCTCAACTCAGCATAGCCAGCTCCTGCCCTGCGCCCCAGACTTTTGGCAGATCCCTACCAGAGCACTCACTAAACACATCACTCCCCCAAAACAAAAATATTGGGCTGAGAAGAAGGCAATTGTTTTATCTGTGCAGTAAAATGACCATCTAACAGCATACTAAAGCTACACATTGCACTTTAAATGCACTGCTCTTTAAACTTTTCTCTTTTAAAAAAAAAAAAACTTAGATCAAAACATTATACAGCACAAAATGGCAGAAAATATTATTTGTAAGAAAAAATGTTCAAGCATCTAGAGAAGATAATTGTAGTTACAATGACCAAAAAAAAGTGGTCAAAAGCCAAGGCCTTCCTACAACTGCAATTGGTACTAACCCCTGTACACAGCCAAGAAAGATTTCACCAAATTGACTAAAACTCAAGCTTCTATTATTAGAGGTCAGCCTCTGCAAACCATCTTGTTCTTAGCTACACCAAGGTGGTCAATACACAAATAGCTGGATATTAAACCTGATAACAAGGTAAATGTGCTGTTTAAGAACTGACTGGCCCTAGGAACTTCGAGCAGCACGTGGGTGAAGCTGCAACATGAACAATTCAGCATGGATCCATTTGAGCTTGACAGCCCAGACCAATCCATCTGGAACAGAGCAAGGGCAGCCATGAGAGTAGGAAACTTCAACTGTGCTGCTGTGTTTAGAAGGGGAATTTACCCCACCAATTTTCACTTTACTTAAAGCAAGGAGAAAGCCTTTAAGCACTGCATCATTAAGGCACAAGTCTGTTTCTAAGACCACCAAAGTAGTTTTCTTAGCAGCTTATATTTCACACCTCAGGAGAGGTTTGAAAACATGCTTCTAATTATCTTGTCTCAAGGAAGATTAAAAGATGATTTATAAACAAATGTACCATTTATCACATCACATTCTAAGCATGGAGTGGGGGAGGATGTTCACGAAAGCACGGCTTGTGCAAACTTGCTGAAAGTGTCACGTAGAATAGGCAGAAAGTTATAGTTGGTGTAATAATACCTTAATAGATGCGCCTGCAAAACGAGAAAGTTGTTTGATGTGCTGTCCCTGCTTGCCAATAATAGCTCCAACTGCCAAGGCTGGGATGAACAGATGAACAGTTTCAGACTCGGGCTGTTGCTGTGGGGAAGAAGGAAAAATGCAGTGAATGTTTTTGAACATTATGAATCAGACTGACAGGAAAATGGGTACAGAACAGGCATGCATGGAAATGAGGGGGAACTCTTATTTCCCCCTGTGATGTCTGAGTATTAAGGGTCTGGCTTTTTTTGGGAATCACAAAATCCACAGAACAAGAAAACCAGTTTGAGCCAAAAGAGGATTCTTTCATCTTGTATAAAATACTCACAATCTTAATGCTTAGAGCTTTAAAAAACAATTGAGGTATTGCTTCTTTGTGAGGCTTTCATTCTTACCTGTCGCTGTCTGGATTCTCTTCCACATGCAAGACACTGCAAGGCTACTACACTGAGGCTACTACAAGCAAAGAGAGGCTACTACAGCCTGAGCAGGCAAACTCTTCCTAGTTTCCTAGTTATATTTTTAATTTTAGATTGTGCTGAGAGCAGTACAAAAAGCCTCAGAGTTACATATATGCTACAATTTCCTTTGTGTGGGAGTGATCTGGAATGATAGCCAGCTTGAAATCTGCCCGTGATTCCTCCTGTGTAACATTATGCAACAGTTGGAGCCCTGGCAGCGGTCCTCAGACAGGCTAGTAAATTAAACACCGTGTTTCTTAAAAGTGAGAGGACCCCAGCATTGCATCCACTGGATATCAGGTGTCACTGCATCTTGCTATTGCTTTCAAGCAGACACCCCAGCTGGAGAGCATGACACAATCCTGGAGATCCTCTCTAGGAGCAGTGTAGCAATAGTCAGACTGCAGGGTTCCCACGCCATGGTAAGTCACAGCTATGTTACCAGCCTCAGAAGAGCCTGACTCAGATGAACGGAGCACCACTGAGTACACGCTACACTACTGGACCATTGATCCATCCACCTCCATCAGGGTTACCTCTAAAAAGCCTTTTTTTCAACTAGGAAGTAGTTAGGACACTACACTTCTCTCCTTCTAAAATTTTTCTTCCTCTGTGTACCCCTCTCGGGTATTTTCAAAATTTGTTTTGCTCATCCTCCATAAGACAAGCCAACAAGCCCTTTTCACACAGAGGTCTTTTGAGACAAGACAAACATCCTCATCCTTGCTTTCTCAGTGCCCGCCATGCAGACCAGCACTGAGCACCAGCAAGCAGAGCACATGGGACCAACCAAGCTCATTTAGCTTTGCTCAGCTGTATATTTTAATAGGGATACAGACACATACAGAAGCTCACCAAAACAGCTTTTTCTAGGATATTTTCAGAAAAACCCCCACACCACTATATGCAACACAAAGCAAAAAGCAGATGCAATCCTAAAACCAACATCCCCCTTATTTTAAATTTCAGTAACTTCTTTCAAGGTTAAGTCTTTCAAGATGAAGTCCCACTGCATTAACCATAAACAAATAAGAACAAAATGCTTGTTTCCAAGCTTTACCACTTCGTTTTTGGTAAACACAAGTCAACTGTAACCTCAGGGGATACGAATTCCAGGCACAGCTCCATGCACCAGGTGAAGAAACCCCAAAATAGGATATTGGGAACAGAAACACTTTAGGTGGTTGCAACAGTTGCATAGTTTACCCTGCGTTTTCACATACAAGGCACTAGGATTCACAGGCATTTCATGCTGGTTTAAGCCCACATGGATGCAGGCCTCCACACTCAGCCTTCCCCACTGCCTTGTATGCTTTGAGGCCAGCAGGTTTGCAGATCCAGCTGATTTTTAAGTCCCTGATCCAAATAACCAGCACAACACGCAAGTGGCAGTCTGTGATCAAGGGAGGAAGTAACAACAATTAGGGAATGGGGAAAGGTGGGAGCACCCATTTTAATCTGCCTACAGATCAGTTTAAAATGATCTCAAAACTACGCCCTAAAACTATGTATTTGTAATGAAAGATACCAGTCACTTCAGTATATGTTAAACCACTTTCCAGAAGATTACTCATATTCTCCTCCTATTATTACAAACATGCTGAGTGTTGTCATAGTAAGTCCTTTTACATGTTCACTGTGAATACAGCAAGATTTCCAGTAATTTGGAAATGCTACTGTAGGTACTCACTTGATCTTAGCACTTCAAAAAATTATTTCTAAATGGTTACAAGTTCATGAAGTTCCAGTTTTGTTGCAAGGACCCATTGCACTGGGTGTAGAAGCAACCCCTCATTCCAATCCTGACATCTTATCCACCCCTTGCTTGTTCCTCTTCTTGACCTCTACATTCAATTGTCCACATGTGCTCCAGCTCCTGCAAAAATCCACTGCTGAAGTTTTCCCTTTCACATGCTTCTCCAGCCAGCCTCTTCCAGCTAATTACTACAACACTGCTGCAAATCAAACGTGTAACTTGACTTGGTTTTCAAGAATTTACCCAGCTTCTACCTAAACCCACCTCCAGACACATTTCTGTACCGTAGAAACAAGTCAAACTTCATTATTTTTGTTTGCATATATTTCCTGCCTTCCCTCTGTTGCCCATCTGCCTGCTGAGCAGTTTTCTCCTCTCCTTCCCAAAGCTTGATTTCAAGCCACTTTCTTGGCTGGATTCAATTCACCACTGAAATTCCTTTTTGCTGCCTCACCCTGAAACATGGGCAGCAAAGGCAACAGAAGACAGAAGATGTACATGTGCGCTTCTAACTGCACAATCAGCTCCCTGTAGCACCTTCTTCCTATCCCTCCTCATAGTTTTGACTTTTAGATACATTTCAGCTTCTTTTTTTCTAAAGGACATTTTAAAAATTATTTCTTATGTGAGTGACTGAGGTTCTTTAATACTAAACTTGCATTTTGGTGTAATAGTGATACATGTTTATTAGGGAATAGTGGACAATCCATCAATATTCAACTGTTCATACATTGGAATTTTTAAAACTCTTGTCTGGAGTAGCACATTGGCTATACAGATATATATATATACATGTGTATATATATACACACATATAACCAAATTAATCTCCAGTACAACATCACACAAAATTTAGAGAAATTATGTCATGCACACTAATTTTTCACCAATCAAAAACCGTACTGCTCTTTCTTTTTTAGTTCTGGCAGAAATCAAGTCTCACTAAGGCTTTTGAGAGTATCACAACACCATGTTCAAACTACTATCTGTCCATCTCCTTACCCACAATAATTTTTAAGTCCTTTTGTATTTACTGGAAACTTAGCCTGCAAAAGAAACACATCAAAACATAATGCAATGACTACACCACCCATCAATCTTACAGATGCTTCTGGGGATCTCAGGATGGAAGAAAATCTGCTATAATTTAATCTTACCCATGCCATGCCACATAAGTCATAGAGCTTTCCAGGAACTCCTAACATGAGTTAAATCAGAAATAGATTCCTAGATCTTAAACATATGTTAGAAGCACTAAATTTAGGGAACTGATTTCCCACTCTGTGAAATCTGAGCCTCAACATTCACTCCCTCCCTTTAAGTTTGCTTAAATATATACTTACAATTTAAAAGCCAAAATATGTATGTGTGGATATTTTTTGACAAGAGTAAGGTCTCCTGGACAATTTTCTCCTCTTCCCCATTCAGTTTATTTTTTTTTTCCTCACATAAGAAAGTATTTTATTCAAAGTCAGCCCAGCCCTGGGAACCGACAGGAATGAAGAAAGCAAATCTTTTAAAGCAGCAACCTAGGTTCGTGGAGATTTACAGTCCATACATCCACCCTAATTTGCAAGTATCCATCTCCAGTATTTGTGATGAACAGACCACCTCTTCTACCCCAGCAATATTTGTAGGTATGGGCCCGTGGCTAGTTCACCTGAATAAGAGAAGTTTGTCTTGTACCACTGAGATATTCACTTCAGTGGAGAATCTAGGTTGTTTTGGGGTTCTGTGTTTTTTTTCAGGGATTTTATGCTTTAAGAAAAGAGCTCCAAAAACCAAGATTTCTTAGATATAAGAAATAGGTTCTTCAAAAGCATGGTGACAAGAAACAATTAATTCAGTCCATAAACAGCTGAAAATACTTGTTTTGTTTCTGAAAAAATTAGTCTGCTTTAGTCACAAAACAGGGTTGATAAGGAATTTTTGTCTATATCCAGCACATTGAACTAATGAAAACAATTTTAAATGCTGGTTTTGTTCACTAATTGGATTCCAATTTCCATCCAAATGTTGCCTGATGAAAATCAGAAGTTAAAATTAATCAAGCAAATAAGAAAAGCACCATTCATCATTTCTTAACAGAAAATGGAAAAAATACATTACCCAAAGCAAATGGCAAACTGCACACTTGTATAAATACAAAGATATATTCACTGTAAGCAAAGGTACAGACCACTCTAATGCTTTCAGAGAGGTAACTAAAGTACACATGTAAAATTTGATAAGTCAACTTAAATCAGATTTCCTACTTGCTCATTTAAATCACGATTGAAAATGGTGGTCTAACAGAGCTGGGAATTAATCTGCCCCACTGGGTGAGACTAAGCAACTGCTGCAGCACACTATTAGCTCTGACTTTTTTAAACTAACACAACTCTTTCCTGGAGCAGCTTGGATATACCTCCTTCCATACCTCCTACAGTTCTCTGAGCCCCAGCCATGTCTCCCTAGCCTAACAGTCCATAGCAACTATTTATTTTCTTCTTATAATATTTCTCTTATATTCCCACCTCATCCATCCAAGACAAACTCATCTATTAGTGAATCCTGTAACCTATGGCTGCTTCCCCATTACACTGGGCTCACCTGGAACCCGTGCACTGCAGGATTATTCCCTTCACTCCCTGCAGGTCTCCCTACAGGAGATTGTCCCTTCTGCTGCCAATCCTACCACATTAATTCTTGGAAAACTGGCTTAGCACAGCCATCATTTCCTGGTTTCCAGAGCCTCAGCAGGAATGAAGTTCTTCCCCTCCTTGGGATATTGCAACTAGTCCTTCAGCACAAGGGCTACTGCTCCACACCAGAGCTAGAAGCTGAGGAATCCCAGCCAAGAAAATTTGCAGATTCACTCTTCTTTCTGCAGCTCTTGCTTTCAGGGTTAGAAAGATTTGTAGAGACCATCTGCCCTTAGGACAAGGTTGCTACAACTTTTCTCTGCCAAATCCTGGTGCATCAGTTCTACAAACCAGAAAGCCACACAGGAGGAGAGCTTTTCCCTTACCTATTAGATTATCAGAAGGAAAAGCATTGCTCCTCATCTTGCACTTGGATAACAGCCATAGCACAGCCAGGCAAGAATGAACACTCAGAAAAACGAAGCTATGGACCTCCAGGTAGAGGGTGGTAGGTAAAAAAGCAGGTGCCAAGGCACTACAGCTGGGGGACTGGACATCCTATTTGAAGAATGGCATTTGAAAAACAAAACAAAGAACAACACAGAACAGCAAACAATACACAGAAAAGCCAACAGAGGTTTTCCTCCTCAGTTCTTCCCCAAGATGACCCCTCCTCTCTTGATTTTGGCTGATGCTGCTGCTAGGTCAGTCCACAGCTCCCTCAGTCATCATGAGTGCATGGTGTGATCTTCCTTGTGGCATTTTTGTGGCTATTTATGTCCCTCAAGTTAACTTGAGCATTAAATCTCAGTCTTTTTCTGCAAGCCTGCCAACAGTACAAAATTTTTTCCAGTCTCGTGCGTAAGTGTCTCCATAGACCCTTTGCTCCATCAAATGCATGTGGTTGGCAAATCCTTGGCAAAGTTTGGGATAAGGCTGTAAATCTTTAAAAATATTGCACCCACTGAAGTAAATAGGCTTTTAAGCCAGACATGAATGGGAGAAGAATCAGATCTTTCCTGGTTTCTAAGCCTGTTATGTTTCATGTTACAAATTAATTACCTTAGCATGAGACATTTATTTTAAGTTACAAAGTCATGTTAATTCACTTTGAGTCAACATCAGGTTTTTTAGTTGTGAGGGAAATAATTAAGACCTGTTGTAAGACTGCATGGAGCTACCATCTAGCCTAGTGAGATACTGGTTTTGGTTTATTTTTTTTATGTAATAAACAAATCCACTTTGCAAAAGTAAATGAATACAGACAGTAAGTGACTGCATTAAAAAGTTCATTTTTTTGCGCCATTCTCCTCCCTTCCCAACAACTACGATTACCAAGACAAGGCAGATTTGCAGACAACTCATTCAGTCTTCAGAATACCCTGAATTTGTCAGGAAGTGAGGTATCATATTATTCAAACCCTGTACCAGATCCAAAGCCAAAATTCAAACCATGTTTTTGCAATGTACTGTGAAGAATTATCCTGGCCCACAGCTATATTAAATGCTCTTATTTATTCAGTAATAAAAATTTGCAGCAAGGGGAAATTAACATTAAGCCAAGTATCCTTTATGACATTCTAGCTGGATTCAATGCATTGATAAGTAAGCTTGAATGATGGTGAGAGAAATCCTAGTGTATTCATTTTACAATACTAATGCTAAAAGTTTAAGCCTTCATTGGAAGCAAGGGGCTCATGAAGGAAAACAAAGTTCTAGTAGATAGGTCTAACATGATGCACAGTTTCACAACATCCTTGCAGGTGACTTTGTGTCACTATCTTGTACCATCGCTGAGCTAAGTGGCACTGCCAGTGCAAATCAACAAACTGCAGACTGAACTGCCTGCACCCTCCAAGCTTTTCAGGTTTACGTCAAACAGATTTAGGTTCATGCTGAGAGTCCAAAGTTTTCTGCCATATTCACTGCCTGAAAATCCAAGACCACACTCAGATGAATTCTGCATTGCTGAATTCAGTCAAGAAGTAGTAAAACAATTAAAAAGAAGCAATGTGTATTTTTAACTTTGATCCGCATGCTAAATTTCTAATATTGCTATGCATGAACTGTACAGCCACCATCCAAGCCAGGGTTTCTCCTTCCCATGAACCCCAGATAAATCCAAGATGCTTCCCATTAGTGTTACTGCTGCATTATGTGAAAAACACTCGTGTCACTACATGAACCAAGGGCATGACCCCTTCTGGGACACACAGCCCATGGCAAGCCCCTGCATCTCTACCTCCTTTCCCCACAATCAGCCCCAAAAATTGTGTGGTTACATCCATCTAGCTGAGCTGGTCCTCTCCTCTTGGTTGAAAATCTAAGAATGACCTACCCCGACTACATTTCTGTTTTGGGAGCTAATGCATTTCAATACCTAAAACTCAAAGGTCCTTAAACAATGGTCAGTACCTTGAGAGGCCACTAAAATCATTTCACTTAGTACTACTCGTTCTACTCATTGGCTCTCAAATTTAGTACTTTTCATCACAATCATCTTCTAACTGGGAATCTTCTTAGACTACTAGAAGTCACTAATCCACATATATCAGAAGTTTTTCCAACATGAGAGCCTTGCTAGCAACAAGGGAGTAGAAATCACAGAAGCAGAGAAGGAACATTTTCTGGCAGGCTGGTTATAAGGCATTTCACAAGCAGGAACTGGTTTGACATATTTCTGAACATGGCATGAACTTTTTGTTTTTGCAAAATCTGACTGGCCACAATGCCAAAAAAAGCAATCTGCCACCTTTTATTCAGAACAGACAGCCAGAATCAGAAATCAGCATAAGGAACAGATTGTGAAACCATGTAAGCAGGAATTTTGCTGGTCATTCACAAGCAGCAAGCATAGGTATTCAGTGTTGCAACAGTGTATGACCACCAAAAAGTATATGTATAGAAACACTTGCACTTCAAAAATCACAGCCCTGACACAGCAGCCACGTTGGTACTCAAAAACCATAGAAGTTGCCCATGAATTCACGTGGCTTTGGAAGATGCAGGTACTCATCAGATCTGGTTTATAAAGGCACTTTATAAAGGCACTGTTCTCAGATTTCATGACAGCTGCCAGAAAAACAGGTTGTGTAAACACAAAGATCACTTATTTTTCCACCATGTTTAACTAACAAACAAATCAGAGATAGAGCCAGATACAACAGAATGAATACTTGACCTACTTTTGTTTCTGGCCTGAAAGAACTCAGTACACTCCAGTAACAAAGTATTTGGCACCTTAAGGAATTACATTTCCTGTTCAGTTTAACATTCAGAAGAGCTTGAGAGTCTAAGATGGTCAAGGGAACTCCAATTAAATCTTCCCATAAGAATCTAAAAGCAGGGAACCAAAATAAATTCTCTCTTGTTCCAAGAAACTACAAATACCTCTACAAGTACTCAAACCTGCAGTGAAGAAGAAACCATTTTTATTTTAAAAAGCATGGATTACTAGTTAACAAGTGATGCTATTTGCATTATGACAACCTTAGAACTGTAAAAGAAGCTATTAAGAGTAACTGGAGGCATCAACACCTCGAAAAACTACCACTGACTAGCCAGATCTTTGTACATCGTATGGTGCCAGTTAAATTTTTTCTTCCCTCACTGAGGGGTTGGTCCATGTCCAGAGGCAGAATAGTTTGACTGCTCTGGGCATGCGTCCCTGCCAACATGGCATGGCAGAAGCAGGAGACTTTCAACACAGTGGGAAGACCAACCATTTTCTCCACAGGGCAAAACAATCCCACAATGTTACACACCATGAAGACAATTTTTCAGTTGTCAAAAGTGCATCATTAATGAATGTAAGAAATTAAGCATCAGTAAAGGTGTATTTCAAGGCACTGAGGTTACAATCTTCAAAAGAAGTCTTAGCTGGTAGATTTTTTTCAGACAATGTTGTTGTCATGTAGTGCCCTCCTCAAGATTGTGTGTGCTGCATGTATGTGGTTCTAATTTCACCAATATAAAATAATTTTGTAGAAGCACTGGCAAATCCTTCTTCACCCTCCAAAACCACATCCTCTTTTGGCTGCAGGACAGCTTCTCAAAAATCATCTACTGCTTAACAAGCTGGGCAAAAAGCTGAGCAAAGCCACTTGCAACTACACACATTATGGATGTACAGACATTACTACCTCTGGGTAGATCAGACGTTAACAGTAGCACGAGCTAATCCTATCAAACCCAGACATCCAAAGGAGCCAAACTTTACCAAGTAAGAGTCAAAGTACCTGGAAACATAGGACAGTTTTTCCTCTTCCTTGTCTTTCTCATCTATGCTCAGGGCATCAAATGAAGGCCCTCAATGAAGCAATTTTTCATTTTAAATTACTTTTCTTTCCTGCCAAAAGCACAATACAGTTATTTCTTCTCTTACTTCTATGCAATATAGAAGATGTCTTCTTTACTATTGTTAAGAAAATGGCTGGAGAATAAAGAAGGAATCTTTCTCTTGATCACAACATCTTCTAAGGAGAAAGTTTTCCATTGGCATGTTCCTCACCTGCAACAAAAAGCTTCAAGAGGTGGCAAAAAAGAATAAAGGAAAGCAACCTATGAGCTGAACTGTACAAGGCTTTTTTTGTAATCAGAAAAAGGTGGTTTGATTTCTTGGTTTTGTTTACTGTATGAAATGATCTTTTCTTTGTTTTTCTTGTTTTGGTTTTGGGGTTTTTTGTTGGTTTTGTGTTTTTTTTTTTAATTTTCCTTTTTTCTCCCTCTGTTTTCCTGGAAGCCCGTATGTATATCATGTAACCTGAAAATCTACTGTGAGGCTAAAGAAAAGGTTAGAAAGAGTGCTTTTTTTGAAGGCAGACCTTCAAGAAGCTACAAAGGGTGTCCAAAAAGGCCAGCAGAAAAAGCAGTCCCACTACGAGCAGAGGAGCATCTCTTCACCTTAGCTAAGTTTCACAGGGCAGAAGTTCATTTATCCCTTCCATGACTTTACAGATGAAGGAAAGCAGCTGGTGTGAACTCCTCTTATGGTAAAAAGCTGTGTACTTCTCACCTTGCTTTATGTTTGAGTTTATCTGCCATGATTCAGAATTAATTCTACTACCCTGTTTCAGAACATTCAAGGGCAGGATGAGGTCTCCACAGGTTAGCCCTTCTTCCCCCATGCCCTTGGGATGCCAAATTTCAGACCCAGAGGCTGCAAAAGAAATGCAGTTGGATGCAAAATTAAACATGCAAAGTTCCAATTATAAAAGGAAGGGTGGAACCCACTTAACCCCAGTATGTGGGCTAGGTGTATTAATTGCATGACTGTACACAGTTGGACTTTAAGATAAGGATTTCTTTTTTGTTTGGAGCTTTAAAACCTTCAGTGTTGCATGAGAACAAACTTCTATTCTTGAGAGACAAGTATCTGCATATTCTCCCCACAGTTCAGAAGACAGAAGCAACAATTCCATCAAAACAGCTTTGAGCAGAGCAACACTACATCTGAAGCAGTTTGGCTGGGATACTTGTTAAAACTTTTTTTTTTGTGGCAACATATCTTCTGGAAAACATAAGCATGGGTAATATTTCCTTTCGCAGAACCTTACTCTCCTTATCATAGGAATCCCAGCACTTTGTGCAGGTGCTCAGGTCATGACATTTGTTACACGTGACAGTGGGCAGACTAACAAAGCTCTTTGCAATTGTCAGAGCTGCAACACACACAAGCATTTAAGTGCACAGCTAAGGAGAAAGATTTAAGGATGAATAGAAAGTGGTGCTTTTTCCAGGCCCAAAAGCAGCTGGACAAGACACTGGGTACAAATAGGCACAGAAAGGCTACTGGTCCTTAATATGGTCACGCAAAGGCACAGATAAGTCAAAAAAAAAGACCATTGGTGTGATCAGATCACCAGGATCATAAGAGCAAAATCATGTCCATGACAGTAAAAAGAATTTTTAGCTCTTAATACTTTCAACTGAGACATTTAAGTCCTACTTTTTCCTCAAACCATAAAATATTTCAATGATTCTCACATGTTCTGATTTGTTTGTCTTTTAGGAGCCCAGAGAAAAAACAAACAGATTTTGGATTTTTGCAAGAAGAGAGGAAAATTCAAGAACTGAAACACAATATGCAATTCCATTGCATCCCTTTTCAGCAACTGCACAAAATGAGTGCTTTGAACAGGCAAACAGAACTTGGACTCTGCAAATAAATTACACAATTGCAATATCAAGAATTGTTGCTAGCAATAGGTAAAAACACACAAAAAAATGGATGGTTAGTCTGCACTGGTTGTGGTGCCCAGACACTGTTAGCCATGCAATGGCCATGTAACCCACATGCATGTTTGTATCTGTCACCAGACATGTACCAAGGACAACTTGTGCCTTCCTGTGCAGGCTACACTGCCAGGACAGAGAGTAAAGCAGCACCCAGATTATTAGTGAGGCACAATCTGCATCTCGTTAGATTAAATTAGATGAGGCTTTGGTCTTGTACATCAGTGTGAACCATCATGGAGTAAGGGCTCTGAATCACATAGAAATCCTTCTCCTGAATGTGACCCAGTCTGAGGAGCTAAACGCAAACTAGTGTTTGATAACATCACCGTTTCCTAAGTTTGTGATACCAGAGTGTACCTGAAGCAGCTGGAGAATAATGTTAATGCTCCTGTCAAATGTCTTAAAGGTTTGCATGAAGAGGGATAGGATGAAGCACCACACATTAACACAGCTAAACCTATTTAACTACTCAGTCCCAAGCTCCTGAATACAGAATGTTTTTGGAACACTTGGCTCCAGCTGTACACATGAGCATTCACACCTGTTGCTAAGTTCTGGCACTGTAACAAAATCTTAGACCTGTTTACTATGCATGTTTTTCCTCTTCATACCTATGTTAAAAAAGCAGCAGCAGACATATGGCAGATAATTGTTTCAATAATTAAGATGACACTTCAGTTTCTTTGGGAGCAAGTCCCACACAAGGTCACAGCCACACCTTGTCACTAGCAGGTTGTACATTTGAAGTATCAGCTCCACATGGAAATCCTGCTGCAAATGCCCAAACTCACCCACCTAAAATCTTCTGACCCAAGGGAGAGCCCCAGGCAAGCCCATCCCCACAAGGCGAAGAAGAGGTCCATACAAAGATATTACAACAAGAACTTCAAACCCAACCTCAGACCCGGCACAGGGATGTCCCAGGGCTCACTGTATGGCTTGGAAGCACAGACTTCAGATGTTTGGATGCCAAGAGGCCCCTTGTGATGGTGTAGCTGAAACTGCTGAGGAGTGCGCCTTTGCTCAGTCAAACAGGAGACAGGGAAGAGCCAGCCCTGTGCAGCCCTGAGCAGAAGGCAAAATTTGCACTACACAAAAATAAGCAGAACAGCAGGACACACTTCTTTACACCCTGATTCCTGAAGCTTTTTCAGAAAGGATTTCCAGTTGCCTGAAAGGGATATTCTCAATGTCCACTAATCTCTGCTCCCAAAAATAGGACATGCACTGAGAACAAGGTAAAGGGACTTGGGTTGCCCAAACGCTTTTATCAAAATAAGGAACTTTGTAACAAATAGCTCATAGGGAAATGGACAGAGTCTCCCTGGAAGTTCTTCATTAATTTTTCTTCTAAGACCTAAGACCAAAGCCTCTTTTGGTTAGAGATTTCATTTTAGTTTTTAAATCCCTCATGAGATCTCCTAGATCTCCCCCCTTGGTTACCTTTAGCCTTTCAAATTGTATCAATTTATCCTTCAAAATATAGCCAGACTTTTTTTCTCTTTCTACTTCTGCATGTCCCAATAACCTATTTAGTCAGTGTCTGCAAAACTGTTCTACTACTGCAGGAAAAAATTAAAGGACAGTAAAACTCAAAAGTTACAGAAAATTAATTCATACACAAGCAAGACTTAAAAGTCTTCAAAAAGGAAACTAAAGGAGTAGACTCATACTTCTCCTTGTTTTCTCTCCTCAGAGAGCAACAAGAACTCCAAATAATTTGAGGGTCTGAATCACCTGAAGCCCACAGAACAACCTGCTCTTTTCCAAAAACCACACATCTAAGTACACACAGGTGAGATAGCTCCCCTCATTCATACATTTGCTTTAGAAGCCCTTAATATCTGCCTCAGGGGATGTATTGGTACCACCCCCAACCTTCACAAAACCTGTTGGAGTTCAACCTCCAAATCTGAGTTTATCCCTTCTCTCTGCATGTTGGCTTGTCACACATCTAGACTGCATGGAATGAGAGCCACTTCAGAGGACTGAGCGTGAGCAGAAGCAAGAGAGTTCAGACAGTGGTCCTTCCAGCTGCACAGTTTCTACACTTTTACACAATGACATTTGTTTCTTGATGCTTTTTTCCAGATGTTGCCATTATCCTATTTCCAGAAACCTGGAAACTGCAAGAGATCTTAGCAGGCCAAAAAAAGTTGCATTTGGGGGATAAAGGTGCACTAGCAACAGAGGGACACACAGGAGTAACCACCAAATTCAGCACTGTTTAGGTGAATATTTAAAGCCAAAGCAAAAAGAACCACAACAGAGGGGAAAAGTGGGAAAGAAATGAAAATAAACCAAGTGATGAACAGAACTGTGGGCTTACAGTATGAATCTCAAGAATAGCAAAGTAGTCTGCAAATCTGGAGTAAAAAGAAAGGAAAAGCCACACTTTTAATTACCAAGAAAGAAAATTATATACTTTTAACAAACCACATCTATTCTCTCAAGAAAACAATTGAGGCAATTCATTACCAGAGATGGCATTTTATATAATACAGTGAAGCAGAAACCTGTATTGTTTAGTTTACTCTGCCAATCTAATTGGAGTGCAGACTCCAAAAGGGCTGTGAGGGAGAGAATTTGTTTGTCATAAATGGAGGCTCTGCTATTGACAGTAAAAACTGAGTATAAACATACTTCTATTGTAACTTTCATTGAAGCACATTTTTCTGATAAAGCCAATACTATATTCAATATATTTCATAATACATTCGTAACACCAAAGTTGTTCATTCTCACAAACAATGCTACAAGAGTGGAATTTTTCCTGCTCCTTGCAGTGACTCTCTCTTGGCTTCTTGCGCTGGGAAAAATATTTAGACCACAGCTACCCTTTAGTATAATACAACTTGAGTTGTTTGATAAAGTTTGGTGTGTTGTGCTGCATTTTCACTTTTCTAGTTCATGAAGAGTCTCAGACTTAGCTCTCTAGATGTCACTGTTGGGCAAAGAAGGGGACGAACTGAAACAGCAGAGTTTGTAAAGCTCTGTCATCTACTTCTTAAGACTAGTTAGAATTGTTCAGAAAATTCACCTTGCATTGAGTTGCTAGTGACCACCAGCACCAGAAACAGGGAGGAAATGAAAAAAATCACCTTCTTCTAATGACGTTGTCTTTTCTTGAAAACAGAACACCATCTCAGTTCCAGACAGATTCTGGAGCTTTCTGGTACAACAAATGACCTTCTGCTCCATAGCAAAATACCTCATTTATGTTTACTAATCAGCACAGAATTTGAGTAAAATTCTGTTAAACTTGTTCAGATATTCAGCAAAGTGGCAAGTAAATCACAGCTTTCTGGAGATTAATCCATGCAATTTACATTCTATATATTTAGCAGTATTGCATTTCAACAGGGCATTTATAAACTGCTACATTCAAATAGACATTTTAGCTACATATAGATCTCCACTTCATGACAAGAGATCCTTTCTTTTCCTTCCATATCACAAGCAATAAAATTGCAGACTAGCATTATTAATTGGCAATTCCAGTAATTCTGAAATACTATTTATGTGAGATTTCTTTCTGGAATTATTCAAATCCTATATAAAATAAAATCTAACGATTTTCTAAGCAGCACTATTTTCAGTTTCACTGAGCATTTCACTAGAAAAGAAATTAATGCCTGCTCCCAACTGCAGCCACACAAAATACTTCTCAGTGTGCAAGCAGAAGGACAGACAACACTTAGAAAAATGACACAACACAGCTAGCAAAACACCTTTCCCAGATTTTCCAGGTAACTTGGCAAAAAATGTTGCATTCTCCCTAGTTTTGAGCAGCAGCATTGCACAAATTAGTATCACCATCCACTAACCATCCAAAATCAGAGCTTCCCTTACCCCAAATGGTGGATATGAAGCAGCAGCAGCAGCAGAGGCAACACTCACTGCGGGAGGTGGTATTCCTGAAGAAGAAGGTGGGAACAGACCCAAGGCATTCAGATTTAATCCAGGAATTAAATGTGCTTGAAGCTGCAATGGCAGAAGAGTTAAGATTTAGAGTTCTGTTATTAACTTTAATAAAATCCTAGTTGGCATACGCTATTAACCTTTTGGGATGTTATTTTAAAAAATAATTCACCTCCATTACTGAAAGGACTCTCCTTCAAACCTGTTTCCTAGACACATGTACAGACAATAACATTAAAAATACATAGTAAGAAAGGCAGATCATTTGTTATAACTTAAACAGCAAAACACATTTCAAATTTTACAGCAAGATATTCAGATAATAGTACTATTTACTTTCAGAGTGAATAAATTTATCAGAAAAATAATAGTTTTGTCCTCATACTAAAAAGACAGCTCTGTAGAAACAGAGAAAGATAATTCACAAGGCCTTTCTTTTCTTACACTGGGGGAAATATATATGTGATATTATCACCCCATCCTCCCTCCTTTGCAAAAGATGAAGCGAGATACCTCCAGCAATTGCTGGGAATGAATCAACTGTAAAGTCGCATGTCCCTTGCTTGACCACACCTGAGAAAAGTGACACTATCATGTGGTAGGAAGTATTTGTTGTCTGATACAGAACTTGTCAGCACCCTTTTCCCTTTTCCAGATTATTACTCAAAAACATGAATATGATTTAGAAATACCTCAGCTAGAGAGACAGACTATCTCAGGCCATTAAGATAAGTCAATCATAAGACACCAAAAAAACCTCAAAACTTCACCACCTTAGAAACTACCTTAATAATCACTACAAACTAAACTTGAAATCTATACAGTAACAGATGTAGTTCTGGACTTTCCATACCTTTGTCAAATAGTAATGCAGTCTCTAATTTACCCCATGTTTCTGCTTGTTACATGAAACAAAAATGCACCACTATTGAGTACTTTGTTCCTCATGTGTAGTTCATGTACTGCAATTTGCTTTGTGTGGGGGAAAAAGTGGGGAGAATATTCTCTCCACTTGGTAGGACAAGCATTAAGAACAGACATGTCTAGAAAGTCAAGACTACTGTAAACTGAAAAAATATTTCCATTCTAACTGTAAGACCATAAGATTTGGATACATACACACATACAAAGCTTTTCCTAACTATCAAAAAAATCTCAATAATTTCTCAATATGCATTAGTAACACTTTGGCAAACTAATGAGGTATGTTGTTTTCATTATATCATCACCAATCATCTTCAAAAAGTTTTATGCCTTTATCATCCATATCAAGAAAAAAACTTTTAATAAAACCTTCTTAAATTAAATAATTAAAAACAGGGGAGATCCTTCTTCCATACATGATTATGCTATTTATGTGAAGAGACTGAATCACTACTTTAAAAAAACATGCAAGCCAGAGCACATAGGCCACAACAGCACAAACACACCCTCCTTCAGGTTCTTGTAACAAGAAAAAAGTTAAATGCTCAGTAATTTCCTCAATCTAAATAAAGTTCTCAGTTCCCCCACACAAAAATAAACCAGAAAAAGCCTCCATTAAAATAGGACATATAAATAAATAACAAAAACACTTGCCCACACTCCCACAAATAAATAAGAGGTAACTGAGAGGCTGCAACAGAAAATTCTGATGTGATATTAGGGGGAAAAAAGAAATCATCAGAGAGCAGTGAGGCAGGGCACAGGCTAACCAGAGACAATATGGGCTTTCTATCCATGGAAATGCTAAGGAGAAGACGAAGTTCCTACACGACCTAGTTGAATTTTGAAGTGGGGCCTACACTGAGCACTGCTGGCCCAGGTGACCTCCAGGGGTCCCTCACACCCAAAACCCTTCTGTGGTTTTAGTCCCAGAAAGAGCCCACACCCTAAGAAAACTCACATTCATAGCAGCAATATCATTTTCATAGGACTCCCTGATTTTCTTCATAATTTCTTCCTCAGCCTTGGCACAAGTTTCAATACTGCCTTTAACTGTAATGGTCCTTTCTGGATTATAGAGTGTCAGGTCCTGCAATCTGCAAATGAGACAGAAGCACAGTGAACTAGCAAACAGAGAAGATAATCCAGATTTATCATTTGAGTGCGACAACACCCAAGCATGTCGAGTTTGCCCTCCGAAGACAATTCGTAACTGGGCTCAAATACAGTTCTCAGATAATCTGGGGGAACTCCAGCCTCACAGGAAACACAAGACCCCTCACGGCGAGGTTTGGCACGGGATGGCAGAGACACACTGCTCAAAATGGAGCCACCACGCTGTGGGGGGACACACAGAGCTGCTGCAGGTCAGTGCAGCAATGTCCCACCTCACACCCCACACCAGCACTACCAACAGGGACAGGGCTTCAGACACTCATGTTGGACATCCCAGAAACATGCCCTAAGAAACATTTCTTCCTTGAGAACTATTATTCCTTAGGGACAGGAGAGAGAAATCCAGCCTCAATGAGCCTGCAGGAGAGCCTCCAAACCCTCAAAAAGGGAAAAAAGAAAGGCTGTGTGCAAGTCAACATTTGCTGCTCAACACTAGTAACTCCTCAGGGAAAATGAAAGAGTGACAGCTTTACACCAGGGCTTTATTTGGCAACAAATGCTAACCTACTGTGATAACATGGATTAAACACTCTGGGAAGCCGTGGCATATCCATGTACTGAGAAAAGGCAAAGGGGTGAAGACAAAGTCCAGAGCAAGATGTAGGAGTGAGGAAGCCCATGGCAGGAAGGAGAGAGGAAGCAGCACACAAGGCCTTGCCTTCCTGCACAGCAACCCGCACATCTCGGCCAGGCACAACACACATCCACTGAGCAGTCCTTGACCTTCCAGTGTGGGAGTACTGAAGTACTGCCTCAGGAAGCAAAGTGGTGGAAAACATCCCAGAGAAGAGAGGAAACACTTTCCCAAACCTGATGCCTTACTTTAAATTTATGGACAAGCTTACCAAAAAGCCTGAATGAAGAGATCACGGGAAAGACTAATTAGATATAGCAAAATCAATGGGCATATACGCTCTCATTTATGTATTGACTACACTAGAGGACTTCAGGGGGTTATTTTAGGCATAGTATGACAAATACAATCTTGAGGCCAAGATTTTAATGCAAATAAACCATTAATTTGCTAAATTAAAAAATACTCTGTAGCTATTTACAGACAATATGTTATTTGCGTTATCATCAATAAAGACAAGTGGAATGAAGACCATTTTGTCATGTACTCTGTACACCTTTTTTTCCCCTTTTAGCATTAATAGTCTGTGTACTGTTTGCAGACAAAATGTTTATGGGAACATGTTCAAGAGAGCATGCTGGCCTTAAAATCTATTCTTGAAGCATATTTATTTAGGTGCTGTTTCTCTATTTGATTTCTTTTCCTCAGACTAGTTCCATAAACGCACACACCTTTAAGGCAGGCCTCAGGTGCTTTCATCCAAATTTGTTTTCCTCTTTTTGAAGAGCCACATTTACTCCCAGCTTCCTTGTCCTCATTTGAGCTATTTCCTGCAGTACTTTTTTGTCTCCTGCATGTATTCACACCTCTTCATGCATTTTCATGTGTTTTCCCAACCTTTTCCCTTTCCTACAGCCTGTAAGTCTAATTCTCACCCTTTCTGGCCAAAGCCAAATCCAGGATGCCTTCAAGTGCTTGAAAGTTCATGCCAGAGCATTCATTATTCAGAACAGGAGGTTCTCTGAAGATATTACTCCAGGGTAAAACTACTATTGACTGCCAAGCTTCTACAGAGATGTTAATCTAATCAGTGATTTACAGATTTCCAGTAAAGGTGGAAACTCCTGTTTAATCTCAGCTAAATTTGAACAGGTCTCAGTTACCCTCAGAAACTCAGACCAAAAGATACTACTTTGCAGCAGACTAGCCAACGTATTGTGATTTGGCTGTCAGTGGTCAAGAAGGACAGAACGGCTACTAAAGATATCTTTTCAGTATTCATTTTCTCTATTTCTTTCCCTCTGATCCAAAAATTTAATATATACCGGAAACTAAAACATCACTAATTTCACTCATTTTCACACATAGCTCAGAACTGATCCAGACTTAGAGTTTCAAACACTCATCATTACATATGGTATAATATGTTAAAAACAACTGACACTTAAAATATAGTCTAACACAGGCTCCACATAGCCTAGGTTATTTTTAGGCTTGCTCTTGCCTGAGTTTACAATGAAGACTCACTGTTTACATAAAATTTAACTGAGCTTAAGTAACAGTTTAATCCATATGATGGAAAGGCCTCTGAAGAGCTGTTATCTCAGCCTTCAACACGCAGAATATTTTTCTAAGAACTCTGTACCTGAATGTCCCACAGCAGCATTGCTGCCATTTGACATCTCACCAAAAGCCACCAAAAACTTACGGTGATATTGTGATTTTAGTATCTGTGTCCTGTTCAATTTTCTTCAGGTTTCTTCCTTCCTTGCCAATAAGTCGGCCAACAAAGTTGTTATGTGCCAGTATCTTCAAGGGAATTTCTTCTGTACTGTAATGGAAGTTATACCTAGTGAGACTTTTGGACACCAGAGTAGAACTTTCATGCATGTTGTGGATTAATTTTATTTTCATAGAAATATCCACGACTCCCATTTGCATGTTTTCACTGGGTGCAGAATAAGTCCAGGTGCAATGGGCTTTTCAGCGCTATCACCTATGGCTTAATTTTGACATACCTTGAGCTAAATAAAGCTCAGACTGAAGTAGCAAGAGCTGTTGGGAGGGAAGAAATATATCTTAAAGCTTTTAGTGAGGGCTCTCAACTTGTCATGCTTGCTCTGACTAAAAGCTGTCAGTTGCTCAAGAAACTTCCATATTTGCTCCCGTTCACCTCAAAATCACAGCCAGACAACAACTGAAATTGTAGAAGCATGCTGGGGCTAATTAAGCAAGTAGACTGTCCTGAAAGGTAAAATATCTCAGTTCCTTTACCTACTTAGATACAGATAACAGCTAATATTCACTTGTTAAGAGCTTTAAAGACAACTTCTTTAAATTAAGCCAGTGAGAATTCAGAATTTTTAATGCTTTCACAATGAAATGCTTTTTACTCACAATTTAGTATCTTGAGCTTCCTTTTGCATGATCTCCATAATAATTTTACAAGCTGTTGAGCAACCTTCAGGAGTTGAGTGGATGGTAATTGGTTTCTCAGCAGCACCTGCATTCTCCTTACGATGAATATCAATTCTTGGAAGAAAGAAAAACAGTAACTAACCACATACTCTATGGTAAGCCTTGTGTATTTCCAACTCTCATAAAACGAATTTATTCTGAGGTAACAGTGACTATATATTAGGAGTTTAATTTTGAAAAGTTTACAATTACTTAAACATACCATAAATGCAAATTTGTGTGTTATGAAGAGCCTCTCCTATCCTGATTTTACCAGCTAAACCCCACCTTTGTGGACACTAGGATCTCCTTTTCTCAGTAAACTCCCTTCAAGATATTCAGGAGAGTTGTTTGACTGATAGCGTGGTAAACCCCTGAAGACATCTCATCAAGCTTTCCCAGTGCTCCATCTCCAGCCACACTGCTCTACCTAGAATGACTGTGCAGCTACAGGACAGTCAGGCTTTGTCCCATTTTCTTTTAAATACCTTAGCAGCAGAGTTTCCCAACACACCTCTACTAGAATGTAGCACGGTAGTACTTTGCATCCATCCACAAGATTAGTTTCTTATACTTTTCCAGCCTGATTTTGTCCTGATACCACCTTTACCATCTACTACGCTGAAACTACTAGCCTTGTTCTACAATAGGTATATGTAGTTCTAAGAATTTAATAAAAATGAATTATGACCTGCATAAAGACAATGCCTTGATATTATTTCTCCCTGCCAATAACAGCAGCTCACATGTTCTCTGCTTTTTGTTTTTGCTCCTCTTCCACATGTAACAGCTGTTTCCTAACTGAAGCAACCATGCTGCTTTTCAAGTAAATGCCTTTATTTCTTCAGTTCTTTCAAGCACTGAAAAGTCATTTTGTTTCACAAGGCAGCATTTTCCAAGAAACCTGTGGCAATTCTTAGTGGAACTGAAAGTAGATGAAATTTCCTCTTTTATCCCCAAACCAATGAAAACATCATTCTCAAAGTTGCATATCTGCAAAGTTAGCAACCTGCAATTATTTCTGCTCTACCCACCCTTCTTTTAGATATAAAAGCTTTCCTTATGCCAATCTTCCAGGACTTTTATAGTCCAAGAACCAGAGGCTTTATGTATCACCTGAAAAATTGATTACCCATAGAAAAATTGCAACCAAGTCTTGTCAGGACACCACAAATCTCTTAAACCTGTGTTGTTAAACACACTAAATAGTCTCCTGGGTTACATCGTGCTAATGAGAGGTTGGAAGGAGCATCATGATAATCCTGGGTTTGGGGAGGGGCGGAAGCCTGTTTGTTGGGGGCTGGGGTGTAATTAAAGAGGAGTCCCTTATCCTCATTAACTGCTCTCAAAATTGAGGCTCCCACCCACCCTCAGTCCCCTCACACACAGCTCATTCCCAGGTCCTGCCTGCTGCACAACTGCAGAGCTGGGGGCTCCTACCAGTGGGCTGCTGAAGGCAGCATTTTGATTCTCTGCTTTTAAGGGTATCCTAGAAAAACTCTTGGAATAAGAACCCCACCTCCTTCTGCATCTGTGCTGAGCTCTTCCTTGTGGGTAGGGATTTAACACGCACTGGAAACAATCTCTTCCAGCGTCTCTAGACCCCAGTGCTCTAAGCTTCTTAGGTCACTTAGCAGCTTGCTTTTTGCCTCCCATGCATTTCCTTAATCTGTGTTTTGGTGTGGTCTGCCACTTGAGAGCAACAAATATATTCTCCAGAAACAGAGGAGGGTAACATGTAAGAAGTAGTGAGGGGAGATAAAAAGTTTTTTTGTTTAGGGTTTTTCCCCCCCACATCTTGAATTGACAAAATTTACAAATCCAAAAAGTGCCTTAAATCAAACTAAAACTAGAATAAACACTTGAAGACTTGGGTACATCACCACACTGACTGTATGGGACTGTTCTGTCCCCCAAAACAACATATTACAACTTTCAGTTTCACATTTTGGACCAGAACCATATTAGTACCTCTCTAAGCAAAACTCTCCAACAGAGTACCATCCTGCTAGCAGTCCTCTTTTAAAAAGGGATAAAAAAGTCATTTAGTATTTGAACATGTGTCAAGGACAGAATCCAGGTCTTAAATAAATCCTGCGAAATATTTCCTGTTCTCTGTTATCTTCATTTGCTCTCCGACCATGCAGATTAACAATGAAATTCTACAAATTCCTCTTTAAAAGGATGACACAATATTAAAGCTACTAATTACAGTTTTGTAAAATAACTTACTTGGACTGTGTCTGCTTAGTAATGTTTCTGATTGTTGCTCCTTCTTTCCCGATAATGGCTCCTACAAACTGTGTGGGAACCAGCATCCGTAGAGGAACGTCCGACTGCGGTTTCTGCCGTGTGGTTGCGCCGGGTGACCCTTGTCTGGGAGGACCCCTCTGGCCAAATCCACGTCTTCCCTGGGGATGTTGTTGTGGAGGTTGCTGGGCTGCCATCTCATCAGGGATGTATGCAACTTTCAAGGAATAGTTTTCAAGCTGAAACCCGTTCAGTTTTTCTATTGCTCTGTTTATTTGGAAAGGGGAGGAGAGAGAAGATTAAAAAAAACCCATGGGCGCACACAGGGCCTTATGAAATGACAAGCTATTCAGATATAGACTTCTGTCCTTTTTAACTTGCATGATGAAACTAAAAGTTCATTCCAAGATGGAAAGTTATATTTTAAATCCTTCAGCCAAGATTTTGATTACACCAAGTCACCATATTAAGAACTACAAGTTAGCTCTTGCTTGTTCTGGGCTTCTATGCACTTTAAAGGTTTTGCTGGTCCAACCCTATCAGCAAAACCTCACAGGAGACAGAGCTTATACACTCAAAAGCATTCTTTTGCCTGATTTAATTTAAATCAATTTCCCAAATAGAATTAAAGCTGCACCAGAGGGAAAACTTTTTAGCTGCTATCACAGCACCTTCATTAGGGTTTTTGCCAGCGCAGCTATTTGGCTGCAGTTTTTGCAATAACTGATAGAGCTGTGACAGGAATGAAAAAAACACATTTATATGAAAGAAGAGAGCACCTTCACCTCAGCAGGAAAGCACTCAGAGCCAGTCAATGGCATCTGAAATGCCCCTTAGACTGCAAGAGCACCTTGCAACTTACTAATTAGCCATATTGTACATAGGTTTAAAAGTTAACAAGGAAATTAAAGCCCCACGTCTATGTTAAATTCTCCATAAAAGCAAGGTTATTAGAAGGCATTTAAAATGTTATTTCAACCTCTCTTGTTCTTTTAGTCAAGCATCACAGAGGGATACGTACACAACCCCCTCATACTGTGGTCCCTTGAACTGAAAACCTGCCGGTCACTCAGCATTCCCTCTGCTCAGTCCCTCTTCCTGACCAAGGACAGGTCTGCAGGCCAACCTGACCTGCTCTTGGCTCTCCTGTTCACAGGAGGAACTCAACTCAACTTAAAAATGACAGATTTCCAAAAGGTAGAAAGCCTTCCACGCACAAACAGAATAGAGTCAATATGACTAAATATCTGGCAAACATTAGGAATAACTAAGCTAACATGCAACATTGGTAAGCCAGTGGTATATTTGCCCAAAAAAGGCATTTCAGGTTTTGCTACGACAGGCAATTATCAGATTATTCAGGCAATTATTCAGATTATCAGCAATATACTGATCACTGAAACATGCACTCACTGATTTGAGTTAGTTCATAAATGCCAGACTTATTATTGAATCAAGGATTAGTGACAGATTTTCTTTTAAAAAATAAAATTAATAAATAATTTAATACATTTAAAAAATAAATTTAATAAATTAAAAGGCAAGAGTGGGAGGGAGTCTCCATCTTTTATTAAAGAACTCACCAATATTTTCATTAAAAAGCTCCAACAACCATATGCTCTGGAGCAAGGCCTCTGAATTCAGAAACTTAACCCAGCCCCTCCATTCACTCACATTTACAGGACATTACTGCCAGTTTACCAAATATTAGCCTCAGCAATACTTATACTACTGCCTCAGCTACAGAGATAAAGAATGATGATAGCCACCAATTGCCTACATTTTCAAGGGCAGCCAGTGAAAAACATTTGTCTCCCAGGTGTCCCATTTGACAGTCTGGGTCACAAGCAGCTGTTGAAGCCCAGATAAGAAGTGGTATTTGGGTACTGAGGATAACAGGTCACCTCATCTCCCAGGGGTTGAGCCAGCATCCTCAAAATACTCCAGTTGGACAGTGAAGAGCTCATGAGAAAACAATTTGTGTCTTTGGAACAATGTTTAATAAGGGCTGATAATAAATAAGGCCCAAGGCAATGCCAATGAACAAAGAAAGCAAAATATTGAATAACTGATCACTGTTCATTAAATACTTCTGTTAACCAAATGAGACACAAGTCCTTTGGGAATTGGGCAGGAGTGTAATTACTCCCATAACAGAAGAATCCTTTACAGCAAGTGGCAAACGAGCTAGATTAAAATTTGCTGAGGTTATTTCAGAGCTGACATTTTTAAACTTTTACTCCATGGACTTTGAAGCGCATTTTATTACATAATAAAACATGTTTACGAAACAGTAAGAGCAGTGAGCAGACTAGTGAGACTTGTGTTTCTATGGATTTGTCTCAATTTTTAGTTTCTGCATCTGTGTATAAAAGGCATTTCACTGAAGTCTCTCTCCCTGGACATCCTATTTGGAAAAGGGGTCTGAGACCTTGCCTTTTCATACACCCTGAACATGCGAATTTCTTGTTAATTTCTTGGTGGCAAATATCCAAGACCTTTCTTTCTAGGTTGAGTTTCACTGAAATTGCTACCAGAAAGAAAATGGCACTGCCAGACCATCCAATTGCACAAGCCCTCTTTCTTTGGGAATCAAACACCAAGATGTTGGAGAGATGAACACCAACAATTTTGTAAATGTGCTTATAGGCTCCAGATTAACATCCATCCCAACTCATTTCCCTCCACGCATTTATTTGACAAGTTCAGACATTGCTTCTTTCCCAAAATGTGTCAGCCTCCTCTGTCTTTAAAACATCTTGGACCAGAGTCCCAGCATTAACATAAAACCTGACTGTAAAGCAGTGCACCAGATTTCTCACTCTTCCTTAGAAGTGGCTGGGAAAGGAAAGATTAGGCTTATTGTCTGCAACCAGGCTTCATACCTATCATGGTTTCACAACAAACACTTTACAGCAACAAATATATATATATCTGCACCATATTTTCCTGGAAAGAAGGTTGGAATTTTTTTTCTTCTTAATAACAATTTATAAATTGTTAAATAGTTCCATATGGCTATAAGTACCTTAAATTCAAAGCAAACTTAGAAAAGTTCATTTGCCATTGTGGAAAATTAATTATGTCAGCAGTGAACAATCTCTGGCCACCAAAACCATATGATGACATGGAAAAATAACACACTAATTCACCCTGTGAGTCACTGAGTTCTCCATATTTTACAGCCTGACTTGTTTTATAATTTGACTTGTTCAACTGATGGGAAGTCAGAAGAAGAATCAGTAATTAAATACTGATCTCTCAAGCCTTTTGTGGAACTGATATTTCCTTCGTATGTGGTCCCACATCCTACACTGATTTGGGAACACACAGTGGAATGCCAAGATTACTGACTTGCAGTGGATGTAACACATACACAGTTCTAGTGCCCTTCTTACAGAGGAAAAAAAAAACCCAGTTTTTGGAAGGTCCCTTTGGCTGTTGATTCTGGCCTTCACATTCCAATATTTGATAATTTTCACTAGGTTTTTAAAGTACTGTCATACACTTTGCTTCAGCTGTTCTGGACCCATTTTCATCAGTTTTGTGGCACAAAACATGGGCTAGAATTAGGCAATGTGATGATTCAGCAGCTCTTCTGCACCATAACAAGCTCAATTTTAGAGGCATCTAGGCACTGCTTTGGGGGCTGGAGAGACAGATGTGGAAGAAAATCCATGAAGAGACAAGTGTTTAAGAACTTCTATCCTCTAGATAGATGCAAAATTCCTGTAAAACAGCATCTAGGACAGCACTTGCTATCAGGAGGGCCAGCCTTACTCTCAGGGGAAGCCTGAGCCTCAGCTAAAAGCAAGTGACCAGTTCTTCCCAGCACTGGGGACATCTATTTCAGGCAAAGCTATTGTCATTGTTGCAGTTCACCAAATACAGGTTACACCCAGCTCCTTCTGTAAAGCACATGCTCTCATTTACTGACCACCTCGAGAACTCCAGAACACAGCAACACCACCTCTGCCTTCCCAAGTGCTAGGGGTCTCCTTCCACGACACCACAAGTTCATGAAGGCCATGCAGACTACCTCTGTCAGGGAGCATTGCTGAAACAACCCATAAACCATCTTTTACACAATCTAAAAGCCTAAAGAATCACTCAGTGAGGACAAAGATGGGGAAAAATTCAGTTAACTTCCCCATTAAGATGTGGCCTCCACCCTGAAGTTATTCTTTTAAAATTTATATTTAGTAGAAAAGAGAAATGTTTCCATTTCACATACCAGCGAGAGCTGGTACACAGAAATCTCTTAGAATAGTTTTGAATTTTTTAATAAAATGAATTCATTAAGAGACTGCAGAAACTACTGTTCATGTACTGATAAGATGGATAGCAGACTGGTTTATGTTCATGTGACACCTGCTCAGAAGCAGGAGTTCCTACATAAAAATGAAACATTTAAACAAGTATTCTATAAATTAGTCACCTGAGTTTTTCCCATCAAAATGACATCTCACCACTCTCCTCTCATGAGCTCTCTACAAGAGGAAGCTTGCCCAGCCTTCTCCCTTTTGATGCTACTGGAGGTTAAACACCCTAGATAAACGATTACAGTAAAAGCACCAGGTCTTGTGCTGGGAATCATTCTTCCACTGATAGCATGATGACATGAAGCACTAGAAGGAGAACATATTTCACTCCTACATGGGGCTTTTACGTATGCCACTTTTCTTTTTTCTTCCCTGAACAGATAAAATTGCATACAAGAAGACAGACGTACATGGCAGATTTTCTTTGGCATAATAATTTTTTTACATTAAATAAAAATATAGGTTTCAACGGTACCTCTGAAAACAAAACAAAAACAAAATCTAAGCTTATAATACACCACTGAATTTTCAGTATTATCATTCTTATGGCAACATTAGCCCTGACTCACAATGGCACATAAAAGTATTAGTCATGTGAACCCTTGTTCATTCAAGGATACATGTGCACACACACAAATGTGTGCTTCATTGAAAGAGTAATAAATTTTTTTTTGCAAGTATTCTGATTAAAAGATGATCACTACTGGACTTTCAAAATCCTGGATGAGGCTAAATCTTGTAGCATGCACTAGATTTCTACACACTATAACCTTTTGGGGAGGGAGAGAGAAGGTGATATAAATTTTGAAGATAGAAGCTATAGTTTTGGTGGCAGCATGTCACAAGGACACAGCATGTCCTGTTGGCTGCAGTGATGTTGGGATTGAGGTTGGGAGAAGGGGGGGTTGTGTTATGGCAAGCATGTCCCAGGCTGCCTCGGCACCTGCGTGCAGCTGGTTGGGTTGTGCAGGGTGAAGCACAGGCTCCAGACTCTGTCCCTCGCTCTCTCCTCTCTTCCAAATATTCCACAACCCACAACAACATTCAACAACTGCCAATGCCACAGCAGTGCACATGCTTTGTAAAGCCTTCTCCAGTTTTTGGGAAGGAGAGCAGCAGGGCCACTCAGAGCTGGAACAAATCTCTCCTCTTCCCAAGTGCTTGCAGGAGAGGAGAGGAGGGGTGTGGTGTCAGACCTGGTAGTGCCAGCCTTCTCTTTGCTACTCACAGTCCTAGAGAGCAAAGGGTGGTTTTCCAAGGCCCACACACTGCTTCTGCAATGCTCCTAGGCTGCCAAAAAGTGCCTGATCTGCCATGCTGGCTCCCTTGCTCTGGCCACATTGGCCAGAAGCAGCATCCTGCTCTTTCCGACAAGACAGGCTATGCCTCTCCAGCTAGGAAAGAGGCACAACTACAACAGGACAAAGGCACAGACCTCTGCCCCAGCTATAACTCAGGAAGTGCACACATCTCAGATTTTGGGTGCTGTGTGCTCTAGTAAGACTTCTTTCTCAAAAAGACTGCAGCAATCTTCAGTGTTTTCATTTTACAAGTTAATTTTGGATGCAGACCTGAATTGAACATGCCGCAACTGTAGTACCAGCCTAGAGGAAAAAGCCTCTGCCACAACTACTTAAATTTGCAAGACAGAAGGCAGCTCAGTTTCCCAGCTGGGCGGAAGCACAAGTTTTACTCAAAAGTACTGTCCTCCAAGCAATGCATACCACACTCACTTAGAACTGCTTATCAAAAGTATCTCCAGATTGTGTTACAGCACCCTCACCACACACTGCCAGAACACTCCAACAGTCATGGCAGTGCCATACAGATATCCAGCAGGGAAGTAGCCAACTTTGCATGTTCTGTCAGCCAACACTACTGTGAGGTTAGTGTGTGCGTTGCAAAAGTACAGAAGAGGTACAGTTAGACCTAGGGACGCACTGTATGTGGCAGCATAGAAATCTTCATGTCATGGTGTTGGATTCAAAACTCATGGCAAAGAGCACCATTTACCCTGAAGAGCTAAATTCCAAACTACAAAGCTTGTTACCAGCTGCTGACTCTTTACAAGCCCAAACAGCTTTTGATAAAGTCAGTTCTTGTTACTGCATGTCCTTCATAGGATGACCAGCACTGCCTTTATCAGCTATCAGCACTTGCACACTGCTCCCTCTCTCTCCCCTGCCACGGCTGTCCCCCACAGCCAGTTCCAAGCAGCAAAGCCAGATCATGTCTGGGAAAACCATTTCACTGAAACAGCACTGCAGTCACTATGGATAACCCACACACATGCAGGTCCTGTAGCAAGCCTTCATTCCAATTCCTCAGTTTTTTTCCCTAAAAATACCTTGACCTAGCCACTTCTCCTAGGGGCTTCTAAACAACTGCAAGGTCATCTCCCAACTCAGACAATCTGAGCTAACATGTTCTGTACATAATACGGACTCATCGGCTTAGAAAACCCGTGCCCATGTGAAGCCATTCACAAATGCAAATCAATGCTCCTCCACTTGCCCTACCTGTTCCAAGGAACCAAACTGCTACCGTTCAACCTGTATTGCTTCAGCTCCCCTACAACATCCACACTGCATGTCAATTTGCCTGCTTCAAACTCAAGAGGTTCTCAGTTACTGTCACATGGTTTCTTATGAAAAAGGAAAAATTATCTTTGACACTTCTTCACAGTCTTTGCTTATCCCAGCATTTCCTTGGGATTGACCTTAAAATTTAGCAAGTAGAGTTGGGGGAGGAAACTGTTGTTTTAATCTTCAGAAGGGAGTGCACAAGTCCAGGAACGCACATCACAGATGACAGCTCAAAAAAATATATCGTGCCTCTTTCCATGGTATTTTTAGTACTTCCTTCTTATACTTTCAGGAGAAACTGGCACAGGTAGTATTAATCTGTAACATTGCACCATAAGTTTCTCCAGAACTAGAAATACAAACTTTCTTAATTGCTGTGCAACAGAATCAAAAGGAACAGAAGAACCTGAAGAACTTGTTAGAACAATTCAGGTTTTGATGAAAGTTAAATAGTGAATTAAATGAAAACATCATTTCCTTCAGCTCCAGTGTACACAGGAGATACCACTGACACAAGTTTCCCATCACATTTGTTTATAATACACTTACAAGTAACCTAATGCTTTGAAAGATTAAATACATGTGTTGCATTCAAGTTACACACAGATCATAATTACTTAATTATATGTACAAATATTATTTCATTTGTAATTTTGAATTAATGCATACCATAACCACACTCTGCATCTTAACTGCTGGTTTTAGTTTACCACAAGGTGGCAGAAATTTCAAAGTTAAAATAGAAAGATCATTGTAGGCTATTCCATGAGCTTGGTTTTGTTTAAACTACTATGACTAAAAAGAGATGAAGTGTGTTTATGTCACCAGGTTAAATCTTAAGGACCACACAAGTCCTTTTTTTGCTGTAGAGAAACAAAATTAAGCCTTTAGCAAAGTACATAATACAGATTTTTAAAGGAAAAGCATGCACAAAAAATGATTAAGATAAACATTTTTGAATTTTAATGTCTAGATTAAAAGTTCTCAATTACTGAAGATACAAGCATAAAATAGGTTTCTTAAATTTCAAAAATACCAAATAAATTATTTTAGGTACACAGATCACACTTTTTTGTGTGTTTGGAAGCAGCATTAAATTTTCTAGTAAAAAAAGCCCTGTATTTTGGTTAGTAGCTACATTCTTTTTGTTCCTGTTATTTTTGCTATGATTGTTAAGAAACAGACACAAAACAATGAAGGTTGCAAGAGGGTATCACTAAAACATGGCTAAAATATCATTAAACAATAACCCCCATCCTCTCTCATTGGCAAATTAACTTTCTGCTCTCCCTAATAAATTTTTTCAATTTTTCCATTTTTTGAAATTATTAGTTTATTTTTTATCAAAGCAAAAGAAAATATGATAACAAATTGTTAATTAAGGTTAATTACACCAGACTTTCCCAAAAGGCTTAGTTTATTGTTAAAATGGTGATGCGATCAGAAGCAATGTCACATATAAAATCACAACAACATGAACCCCAAAATGCAGGTTAGGTGACAGAGACAACTAAATAAGATACTTACTGTCTAGCCTGGTCCTTATTGCCATATGTTACATTTACAACTGCAGTCTCCGTGTCAGTGTTCACTAGAAAGGAAAATGCAAAGGAGGGAGGGTAAGTTCAGTATGCACTCACTTCCCACTGCAAATTTAGAAGCAAATTGAGAATAGAAACAGTACCTTGCTCACAGTTCTCCACAGTTCCATACTGAGCTAACAAACTATCCAGCACCTATAAAAGATAAAAGAAATGACAGATTTAAATTTCAAAGCAGATTAGCAAAGCAAAAAAGCCTCTAAAAACCACCAGAATTTTTTAAATTATTGTAAGAGAATACAGATCATTTAAGAGAGCCATTCCAACAAAGAAGAAACTATTATTCCAGGAAGAGCAAGCGTACACTGCTTGTTTTCTCTCTCATATCCGAAAATCTGCATTTGAAATACCGTTAACGTGAAAATACAAAGTGTAGTTTGAGGAAGTCACACTGCTCTGTACGTTCCAAACTGTGAAAATAAACCTCTAAGTCACCTGTTCTAAGACTGGGCTAAAGCAGAGGCAGAAAGAATTAGAGAACAGCAAATCCAAAATAAAACTTTCTCCATATATTCCAAGAATATACATCTAACTTTGCCCCTGTTTGGAGTTGTTGGGGTTCTTCCTCCCAACACAGGTTGTACATAAAAGTGTTATTCTCTTCCTTAGTGGGGAACTGTCTGTGTTGAGAAAGTAACAAGAATGACCAGCACAATGAGCTGTTTCACAATTATTTTGACAGATTTCTCAAAGATCACCATTCCAGGGGAACCACTCACAACAGTATTCATCATCATTATTTTAAAGTCACCATTAATTTTTCCTTCAGTAGAAAGCTAGGAAGAAACAGGTAAATGTATGTGACAAGGGGCAAAAGAAATCTAAATTAAGTAGTTTTATTTTGCATAGTTTTATTCTAGTCAAATGGAAGATGAAGAAGGGGGAAGTACACAAACTTCTGGGGAAAAATCAGGGTGTCAGAGTATTACAGTAAAAGCATTAGCACACCCACAGCTGTACCACATCTAAAATTCACATGGTACAGAGTTTATTCTCTTCCTGGTGAGCAATAATGTTGTAGAAAATGGTGAATCTGGCATTAACTAGCACAGACACAAGTGCATCATTGTGATGTACTACATCCTAATGTTTTGTCTCAGAAATTTAACTGATGCAGGAAAAGTTCACAATTTACACCAAGAAGTGAAAAAGTAAGCTTACAATCCCTTCTGTAACCAAAGTGTCATTTCTGCAGCTAGTGTCTTGAGGGGAAATGTAAATAAAGGGAGGAAAGGAAGGAAACAAGGAAGCAAAGATAGAAGGAAGGCAGTAGGCATAAAAAAGCATCTGTGCCACTTCCCGTTGCAGTACACTTCCCTTTACTATAGCCAGCAATTGAGTGTACACAAAACCCCAGTCCCTAAAAAGGTAAAATTCAGTCTACATCTTCATGAGATTAGAATTCCTAAATTATAATCTATCAATCTACCACATATTTTACAACATAAAAGACATTTCTAAGATAAACTGCAGTTTATATGCCCAAATCTGAGGACAACTTACCAGTGCAATTTCCGCTCTTTACCCCCTACTAAAGTTTAAACTGTACATAGATGCTTCAAAGGTAACGTTTCTAACCAGGTATTTAAAAGGCAACGCAGTGCTCGCCAAGTTTGAGCAACTGCAGAATTTCCCCATCCTTCTTGTAGAGACTCTAGTAAGTTTTCTTGGCAACTGTTTTGTTTTCAGAGACAAGTTGTTAATTGTCCTCTCATTCTACAAGTAGAGATTAGCCTAGTCTGAGAGTTTGCCTTTTCAATTCCCTAAAAAATAATTTTTCTGCCATTCCTCGTATCTGACAATTGGAATCTAAGTGAATGCTTATTCTGAAATTTGCTAAATATTACTGAAGCAGAGATGCTCCAGGGGATTAAAATAAATTAAAAGTCTGTGGAAGATCCTTTTAAGACAATTAAAACACTGGCACAGATGAGTGGGAGAGTTGTGAGGTCTTGCAGGTCTGCAGCTGTACCCCACACAAGCCAAGAGAACCACAGCATGAGATTAGAGGAAAACCTTCTTCCACAGACTGCTTAGGGGATCCACTGAAACCAGCGGGGGGAACAGAATCTCAGGTGTCAGGGGTTTAAAACAAGAAAAGCAAAGCTTTTCCTGGCTTAGAGATCCTTTCTGAGATGTTTAGTTGAAATAGGATACCAAAGAGTTCATTAGTCTGATAAAGCAATTCCTTTGTCCCTACAGTACACCAACACCAGTGCTGTTCTACACTGTAGACCATGCCACAATATGAACAAACATGTTTAGTTGTTATTACATTTGAACTGTGCAGACCACCAGCTCGTGGCCACTCTGCCCCAAAGCTGCATCATTTCAAAAGAGAATTTAATTTTCCATCCTTATTCATACAGGGCAAAGAGCAGTGCTAGAATGGCAGAAGTGCCACAACAATTTGCTTTGCAATAATCAATCAATATTTTGTAAGGTATTTCTATATTAAATTCATATTCTGGGCTAAGCATACCCTTCTATTGAGGTCCACATATTAAAGCCGCCATCTTCACTAAGTAAAGAAATGTTTTAAAGCTGAATCCACACAACTTTTAAAATAAACATTTTCCCTAAAAAGTACTTTCAGCATGTTTGCGATCAGAAACTTCTCAGAACACTATCCCTTGCATCTGCTCCCAGGAGCCTAAGAACCCAAAGGCTGCTTTGCTGTAAAGGCTGAGGAGCAGCCCAGAAAAGCATATTCAGCATCACACCCCTCTCCAGCAGGAGTTCTCCATTTATACTGCTCCTTAATCCTCTCCTGATCCATTTCAGTTGGAGACAGTGTCCATCTGGACTTTAATCCAAGTGATTTGGGTTTCCATGTTCTTAAAAGAGTTCCTTTGCAGAACAGATTTATGAGAAGTTTTCTCAAAGACTTGGAGCTTGCTTTAACCAAAATGAGAAACAATCATCTCTGGTCAAAGGCACTTGTTCTCTATAGCACTGTCTTCAGGAGAAATTTGAATTTTCATCACCATCAGCCTCATCCAGAAGGATTTTAAGTGTGATCAACACTGCAGAGGTAGCCTTTTAACTAGACTACTTAAAATGCACTAATACAAAAGTTTCAGCAGTGGCTGGGGTATATATATATGTGTGTGTGTGAGGAGCAAGATTCATGGGTGAGAACACTTTTAACTGAACCAGCTGATCCAGTTGGGAGAAGCAATTGCAGTCATATTCAAAGCCAGATCCTGTATTGTAACTCACTTTCAAAACACAGAATTCAACTCCTGCACGTGTTTCTTGCTTTACACATATTTACTGCAATAGTCAGTTTCTATTCACATCTTTCATTTCTTCATATGTCTCTCACTATCTTTTTCCTCTCCCCGAATTTTTCTGTCTAGCCCAAAGCCTATAGTTCTGCTGCAAAACAAACATGTTTTGTTTGAGCTGCTCTTCCATAACACTCTTCGAGTACAGCCTTGTTGGGCAACCAGAACAAAATTCAAAGCCAAGTTGGTGGTGCAGCAGCAATTCTGATGAGCAGCTGAAAAGTTTATTTGTACAAATATTTAATCTAAGCTAGAAAAAAAAGGTCTTTCCTTTTCTTGAGCTCTCCTTCTAGCAGTTGTCTAAATTGGGTCTCCTGCTCTTGTTATAGCACAGATGTCTCTCTCACAAAAAGCTGCAGTCTTATACTGTGGACTTTCATTCATCAGGCTCTAAAAGCCAATTCTGACTTCATTATAAACAGCATTACCCTACACCAAGCCCCACAAATCGAGGCTGCTTTACATGGAAAAAAGAAAGAAGGAAACATTACTCTTCAGTGAAACCGAGAGCTTGACGCACACGTTAAAATACCGCAGTTCTCGTACAGATTTCACAGGTTTAGAAGTATCACTTTTGAACAAATCAGAGCAGTTGTTTTCTGCACTTTCAGAGCAGACTATTTTATACACCTCATCTTATAGTGCTGTAGGAGTTCTGTCGTACACTGTAAGGAAATTAGTCTCATGACATCTGGTCTGTAAGCACAGTTATCCATATTGCTTTTCTCTCACACATGCACTTAGCGACAGGAACGTCACAGTGGTGCCGTGGAACCTGAAGTTATTTTTCTCCACTCATGTAGACCAAATCCATTAGGCCACTACCACCCCCTTGTTTCCATGACTCCTGTGTCATGTTGACAAGGAATTAAAATTAGACAACACAACTGAAATCATAAATAGCAGGGACTAAAACAGACAGAAGTCTTAGGGTAATTCAGTAGAAAAACCACATAGAAATTTTTGGCTGCAAAGACTTCGCGTGTACAGTGTGATTTAACAAACAAACAATTTTGATTCAACAGAGGACAGATAGGGGTGAAGGAAAACAAAAGACCCAGGTAAGGAAAGGAGAATGCGGGTGGGTAACAAACAGTGCTGATATCAGAGATACTGAGCCTGGCTGAACCACGAATGCCATCTGCATATTTCAAGTACTTTCTTGATATACCTAAGTCCACAAAAAAAAAAAAAAAAGAAATCAAAAAAAACCCCAGCCAAACAAACAAAAAAAAAAAAAGCAGCACCATAATGCCATTTTCCATTAACTATATTAATTGAGCCAAACTAATCTGATGTACCCCCCACCATGCCCTGGTGTACTAGAATTTGCAGTGCAGCAGGAGCAGACCTGGCATTTTGTGACTTGGGGGTGTGACATTACCTTGCCAGAGGTGCCATTCCTCTCACAGCCACACCAGCTGCCAAAAACTGACCACAGCAAAAAAAGGCTCTTCAAAGCACCTTCAGTCTGGCATTATTTTTGGTTGGTAAAAAGAAACAATATCCCAAACAAAGCTAGGTCCCAGCTAGCATGGCTTTACAAGGAAAATTAAACTGAAGAAGCCCCTAATAAATTCCTGAGGGTTATTTTTGCCATGGTCAGTTGTTGACAAAATAACTGGATAACACTGCATTGCCTGAATGGAGACCATGGTGGACAGGTGAACTCAGCTCCAGGTCACCCTGTGCATCTCCCAGCCTGGGCAGCCTCTTTGCATCACTGTCATCCCTCCACAGCCCAAACATTGCAACTTTGCCCATTTTCACCAAAAAGGTCAGAGCATGGTAACCAGCATGCCTGTAAAGGCAAAGCAGAAGGGGCATGGAATACCCAATTCAGAACAAGGTCTGCCAGGACACAGTTATTTTTCTGAAACCTCTTGAAGGCATTTGAATAGGCAAAGCCAGCCTGCAATGGCTCAATGCGCTGCAGCGTGTGGTGATGGTTTTTTTCATCTTGTAGGCCCTCCAAAACCCATTTTACTGCCTCATGAAACCATGACCATAGTTTGAAGAATCAGAAAAATAAGCCTGGAAGCTGCTGAAGTCATTGTTTGCACACACCAGAAAGGCAGTGCTTGAAAACAATAACTCTGGCTTATTTACCACATCCCATACAAACCCTGGAGTGAATTCTTCTCTTGGGAACTTACAGTTATATCCAAATGTTCAAAACTAATAATAAGTTTACCCTATAATACAATTCTGTTTAGGTGGCATTACCAGGGTTTTAAGAATGTAATGCTGAACCACAGAGAACAAAGACAAAATTGTCAAAGGAACTACTAATTGAGTGACCAATTTGGACACCAAGGGCTTGATTTTCCATAGTGCTCAGCACGTCTGCGTGTTCAAAGGGCAGCTTCAAAGCCACTTTTGGTAGTAAGGAGAACACGGCACTTCTGCAAGAAAGACCTCAGGCTCATCACAAGGCAAGCTGAAGACACTGTTAGCAACTAAGAGCAACTTCTGCTTAGGGCAGCTAGCACAGCACCAGAGACCAAAACGTGCAGGATTCAGTTTGCCATGGCAACATTCAATTCCCCTAACCAAAAGGGTTTGTCTTCCTCAAAGTCCTCGACTAGTTACAAAATTAAGAAAGTGTGTGGTGAATAAGTGGGTCACAACTCTCATGGACTAGTCATCTCTACTGCACAGGCTGGACTTGTTAGTGACAGCAGAGCCACCCTCTGGCCCCAGCCAATAGCCCTCCCTACAGTGCCAAGAGCAAACACTAGGGTCCCTACTTACCTTGCTGTCAACTATGGGACTTCTGAAATGCTCAATTAAAAAAAAAATTAGGAGGTAAGAGATGTTGTGGACTATCTCAATTTCAGTGTTTTGAATTAAGCAAAAGATAGAAAGCAGCTGAAAACAGGTCTCAGGTAGAGCATTACATGCAACTATGAGTACACCTATTATAACTAACTCCACATACCACATGTGTGTAAGTATTTCCAGATAATACCGCTGGACCATTTACATTTATATATATATATATACACATGCACACAAACCTGTGTATATTAAAAAAATATATAATGGAAAGAGAGGACTAAATGCTTTTAAACCACACTAATATTAAACATTTAAATTGAATTTTTTCAATTTAATTTAAACATTTAAAAGGACCTGCCTTGAATCTGCTAAGTCAGAAGTTGCTTAAAGTATAATTACCATGATTTACCAATAGAAGGGTGGTTTCTAAAAAAAAAGAAGAAATCCAACAAGTATAAGCAACATGATAAATCATTACAGATAACATCAGTATCAAAACTCCCTCTCTCCCCTTTTTTTAAAAATAACTCATACAATAGAAAAATTCACCGAGAGAATATTCTAATGAAGCTCTGAAAATAGAAGAAGTTTCAAAAGAAATTTTTGGGCTACAAAATTAGCCCAGGTACTGAATACAGCACACAAAAAAGTTCTCATGTGCTTTCATGTTCCCACATTACACCCTTAGCTGGGAACAGTCTCTTTAATGTCTGATAAGGAACAAAGATTAGTGTACATTATGCTAAGGATGTATGAGATGGAGAATGAAAAAACATACTATCAAGGCTGACAAATGGCATTAAATGGACTGCAAGGCTAAAAAAAGTACTTGAATGTTTAAGAGAAAAGTAAAAAACCCCACTTATTAGATGCATGGGTGGCCTCTTTCACAAAGAGATTAAAGGGAGCAGGATAATTCAGTTTGGAAAGGAGTGAAAGAGAATATGATACAGGTATTATGAAATAACGAATCATGTAGAGATGGCCAAATTGGCAGCTTCTGTTCACCCTTCATCTAAATTAAATGAAAACAACCTTGAAAACACAGAGAATAAGTATTTATGCAACATTATCTGAATGCAATTAAGCACCTCACAATATCTGCTACAATACTTGATTAATCTCCCCTCTCTTCACGCTAAAGGTATAACTTCAAGAGCAGTTTCAGATAACAGTGGAGTTTATGAACCAGGTTTACACTAATGCTAATGCTCCTGATTCAGTACCCATCCTTATTTCCAGAAAATTAAAAGCATTGTCACACTGATTGGTCCTTAAAAGCAGGAACTGCTGTTTTATGGAGCTAATCCCCATTCCCAGTAGCTCCTTGTGGGCACTATTGGGTCCCCCCCCCTTCTCAGGCAGACGGGCTACCAGGACATTTCTGTGGCTCGGCATGAGGGAAGGATCACATGCCGGGCTGGCAGATGGGTGTTGTGAAACGTAGTAGGATGCAGCAGCAACACTAGCTCATGTTCATCTGCCTCCTCTCAAACTGAGGCGGCCAGCTTAAGTGGAAACACTCTTCTACGATGTCATTTGTAGTTTGCCAAAGGGAAAGGGGGAAAAAAAAAAGTTCTAAAGCGTTCTAAAAAAGTTCTAAAAGCATTACTATCCAGTGAACACTCATTACCCAACTCTGATTAGATGATAGACGACATAAAAACAAGGGAACAAGCAAATTTTAAAAGAATGTTTGGAAAAGACACTGGGATAAAGGATGATTTTTCTGCTTTACTCACAGCACTGTACCAAGATACAGTCGGTGCCTTATTGGCAGTTTCGACACTTTCCTGTGGAGGCATCAAGTGCTGGTCTCCATCAGGAAGGCTGAGGCTCAGCCTGACAGTGCAAGCTGCCATGTCCTGCTCCAGGCCATGAAAACTAGAACAGAAACATTTATGTCTTTCCTTTCCCCTTCAACCTTTCAGTCCTCTCAGTTTTGCTACCTCCATGTCATTACAGAAAACGTGTTCTTTTTAATTGCAAGCTTTATTAGGGAAAACTGTATTTCTCCTATACATGTTACTCTCCTTTGTCTGTGTGTGCAAAAATAGCACTTTTAAAAGCTATTTTCTGTAGCTATTTAAAAGTCTTGATGCCACTTCATTACTACTCTACAAGGCTGGTGCTAGCCTGATATTTTTAGTTTCAGCACAATAATAGTTTGTGCATTCAAAAAAATGCCTTCTGCAAAGCTGGAATCCTGCAATTATAACAAATATCTGTCAGACAAAAAAAAAATCAATTTTCAAATCATCTTTTGGAACCTATCAACAATTAAAAATTCCAAGAAATTTCTCCACAAGGGCACAGGCATAATTTCAAGAAGGGGCCACGTGTATGAAAACTCTTCCCTCTGGTACAGATATGACTGTGCTTTGTAGAAACAGAGCCAACTCAGAGCTTGATACCAGGGAAATCTTTCCTGGGAAGATTGTCCCATATTTTAAAATTAAGAATTTCTTCTAAGGTCTGCTTGTAACTATCCAAAAATGATAGAGAGAATCACAGAGGAAAATCCTGTAAAATTGATTTAGTTCACAGATTAGTGCAGATAAAAAGGAAGTATATTATAACTCAGATGGAGATCACATCTGAGACATTCCCTCTATTGTGCACAAGATGCAAAATGACAAGCTTTCAGGAAAAAGATAAGTCCTTAACAACCACTTAATGAATATCTCAAATCTCTTTATAACCAGGAAAAACTATAAAAAGATTGAAGCATTTTTCTGGAGTTATAAGATTCCCCTTCTCCCTTTCTAAAATGGTCCTCCATAGGATGCATGCCATGCCTTTGGCTTCCCAGCAGTTCTACTAAGGGATAGCACTGCTGTGGACCAGACATTTCAGGTTTGGCTTCTAAACAATGAAATACAAGAGACTGCTGAAGGGAGGGAATTGTTATTTGCATTTATAGTGACTTACAGACATGAGGCTGCATTGCTGGATATCCTCATCCAAAACTTTCCCTCAAGACATCAGTATACATCATGTACTTCACCTCCCTAAATATGCTGGCATGACAGAACTCCTGCCCCTGAGTGCAGACCATCAGTAGCTGTCCCATAGCCCATGGGGCAGCCCAGTTGCCAAGTAGCTCTAACAGCTATACCTGAAATTAAGTACGTCAATCTCCACAGCTGGAGAAGAGTTTTTCCTTTTTTTTTAACCCATCTCTCATCATTTGCATGGCTATTTCCAGGGAGAGGGGTGAAAAGAACAACCTCACCTAGTCACTGCTGTGAGGGCTGGGCACTGAAGTAAGTGGAAAGGAGTTGTAGCAAGACTCAAGAACTGAAGCCTGGGATCAAACAAAAGCAAAAATTACATACACTTTATGGCAAGGAGGAGTGATCCTGGTAGGACAAGTCCACCACCTTTGAGTGCTTGAGTTACTTGAGCTGCACAACTGAATTGAAATGAAATCCACAGTAAAGGTCTCCACAGTGCTAACACAGAGATGAAAGCTTTGCAAACAACAACAATTATATGCTGTCAAAGCCTTCAGACTTCAAAAACATGAACCTTGGAGCAAAGGGGAAACAGGATTTTTGAGTGCAGAAAATTTCTCTAGTAAAACACATTATCTAGTAGCTACCTAATCACTCAGTCATAGAAATTAAGGTGTACACATTTTAAACATGCAAAGCCAAGTTACTAAAACCCCCCTCAAAGTTAAAAAATTCTATAATGAAATTCTGTTAAACACAGTTTTACCAAGATCTATGAGATTTTTCAAGTCTACCTTAAGGAATCCCAGTATTAAGACCAAGTCACACACTAATCTGACAGGTAAGGTTTAAGAGGATGTTTACAGATAACCACAAACTTTTGAATGCAATTATCTAAACTAGAAATCAAAATTTCAAGAGATGTACCATGTTAACACCATTTGACCTATATACACACCAAGACAAAACAATTCAGGGTGTGAATGATGAGTATTAGCTGACAGCTTACGGACTATGAATTACTTTTAAGAGTCAGTTTTGAAGGAGCAATAAAATGAAGAGTAAGATGACTGGAACATCTTACAACAACAATTCAAGGAGAAGGGCCATAATTAAATGAGTTAATTACGCCTAGAGTGTAAGGGTGATCTTCGCTTCCATCTACTTGCATTCAGGGCCTTCTACAAAGTAGTGAGTAGTACAGGATGTATTCAGTCTCTGGCAAGCTCTCAGACATTGAAGTTTATTGTTCAACCACATTATTAATAAAATTAGAATGTTTTCCCTAATTTTAAAGGGAAAGCAAAAGAAATGCAATCACAAAGGGGGCAAGTTTACACTGTTGTACTCACTCTGCAATAATTATTACTCTATGGTTGTACAGATGTGAAAAAAACTACCCTCATTGCTTACAAGCACTGGGATTCATAGAGGACAGAGGAAATATTAAATAATGTGGATGATATATGGTTTTAGGGTCCTTGGGGTTTGCTCTTCTTTTATTCAGCAGAGCTGTCCTTTGTAAAAGTCATCCTTGTGCAAGGATCCAAGCAGTTTGGTTACACCAGGTGCTAGACTGATACACTTGATTTTAAGAAAAACCATCAACACAAACCTGCTATTTTCCAGAAGCCTGGACTCAGTTTTGATGCAACCTCTTATGCTGTGAACAGCACTGCAAATATTTGAATAAGTGGCTCAGGTTGTGTTTCATTGTTGCTCCATAAGTAGCTGCACAAGCCAACCTCTGCTGAAAGCCCTATAACTCTCTACAGCAACATTTCCCTGAACATTAATAAAAGCAATCTGAAGCAGTAAAATTTAAGAGTAAAGGTGAAGAATACTGTAGAGCATAGAGAAGTTGTATGCCATTTACCACTTTCACATTTACTGTACAATAAACTATGTTCCCTTGTCAAAACAACCCCTTCTCCTTAAAAAACGTAAAATTTAAATTTTTTGACATTTAAAAAGCCAGCACTGTTTAAAATAAGGGAAGTAGGAGTGTAAATCCCAGTATATGTCTGTATGAATGCACACTTCATTCTGATTTTTCACTGATTCATAGCTAAATACTCAGCTCAACAGAAGGAGAATTAGATTTTTAGGCACTGAGGGAAAGAGTACTTCAGTGCTTTGCTATTGACATGGAAAGAAAGAGGAGGCGGTGTAAGAGGAACTAAGAAATCTTGGTTATTCGCCTGCTGAATATTTAGGGAGCCACAGATCTTGAAATTCTTGCTCATGGCATCTGGATAAGAATGAACATTCTATTCAGAGCTAAGAACAGCAAGAAGGTGCAGAAAGCAGTGGTAGAAGAGTGCTAGAATGGGGAAAACTTTACTTTGAAGCATTAGCTTAGCAGCACTCACCTCCAGCATGAAATCAGCAGCTGTGCATGAGATCAGCAGCTGTGCATGACAAGCAGCACCAAACCAGAGTAGCCCAGAGAGCCTGCAGGTGTAGCCAAGGGCTGCTTGGACATCAAAATGAGGAACAGGCAGCTGAAGGAAGTGTAGCCTAGATGGGAGGGAGGCTGGGGAGGATGGATGGACACAAGGACCAGTGGCCAGCCAGTGCCAGGTCTTCTGGGGATGGAGGTGAAGAGTGAGTCAGGAGTCAGGAGAGATTTCTGAGGGAACTGGATCTGTGCCTTGTAGGAAGGGACATTGAAGTCTCCATCTATTGTAGAAGCAATAAGTTCTAGAGGGGCTTGCAAAATGAGGGGTAAAATGAAAGCCATCCAAAAAAATCTCAACTACATCATTTAGGGACAAGCTGCATCACAACCAGGTGAGAGAAGGGAGCAAATAGGAAGGTCAGGACCCCAGGTCAGTGTCCATACAAGAGCAGCTTCTTGGTGCAAGGGAACAGAGGATGAACACAAATGAGAAAGATGGAGAAACGCAGCAGGGTTAGAAGTCACCTAATGCACACTGCCTTATAAGCACATACCCTTACACATACCACACCCCCTGATGCTTGGTTTCAGGGAGATAGAAATAACTCAGCATGCTTAAAAAGTCATATACCACAAGCCTTGAAGCCAGAAAACACAAGACAACACTATTTTCATCACCCAGATACTTGAAAGCAGGGGAGCAGGGTGGAGAACCAGAAGCATGACAGACAAGACCTTCTAATAAACACAGCAGAGCTGTGCTTAACAGAGGTACTCCAAGATGGTTTTCAGACATGAATCAACTGAATGAAGGTGGGCCTGGTTGCACATATTCTACTATAAAGACAGGTTCTTAAATTATGAATACAGACCACAAGACAGCACAGCATCCCAGAGGATATGAGAAATATTTAAACGCTAAGAAAATAAATGCAGAAGCCCAAACCACCTTCTTCCCCTGTGAAACTAGAAGCAAACTTCCCAATAAGCAATGAGAATGTGTCAAACTCTAAATAAAACATGGACACAATGTGGAGAACAAGCTTCTGCACCAGCACAGCTCCTGGAAGCACTACAAATGCCACCTTTCTGCCGACTTACTGCTCCAAACTGCAAGGCAGGAAAAGCCAAGGACATCACAGGGGTTTTTTACTTTAAAAGGAGAAAATGCTCCACACATTGGGGACCTTTTACCAACATTTAAGGTCTTTGACTTGAAATGAATCTGAGAGTTTCAGACTAACAGGTTGCCATATTGTCCCCTCCAGGACATCACAACATCCCTGGCAGCAGGGCTGACAACACTAGAGGAGCTGCTGCCAGACACAGAGGCAAGCATAGAAACCTGAACACCCTTGGCTAGAATTTAAAGTCTAAACACTCAGTACCACCCCAAAAATACATGCAAGCATTTGGCCATTCTGCCACATAGCAACAGTAAAATCACTTTTCCCTCTGCTTACTTGAAAGCATGGTTAACTTTCAAATCAGCACAAATAGTAAGCTCAGTTATGGCAGAAAAAAATTATGGGATGGGGTAACATGGCCAAGCATGCTGCAGCAGCCTGTGGAAAGCAATACCCCATGAGGTCTGGCAGCAGATCAAGATCAGTCACTTCAGCTGCTTTTCAGATTATATAGCTTTGTGAAATTATTTTGGTAATATTCAGCCTTCTAAAAACCTCTCTATGGAAAGTGGTCTTTTCCAGTCCCTTATTGTTGAGCTCTTACCCACCAGTGCATAATGTGCTACTGTAGTTGTGCTGGCTACCATGCCAGCAGCACAGTAGTGGTACATGCTGCTGAACCAATGAGATCAGCCCAGAACACGAGGAATGTCTCCCTTTCCAGCCTCCTCTTTAATTTTAGTGCACACAGAGCTCTGCTGCCAGGGCAGGCCATGCCAGGCAGATATTTGATTTGTAAACAGACACTCCAACATGCTCATCTTAGCTGCGGGCTCCAACTTATCTGTTGTTATTCCCAACTAGCATGCAGGAAAATTTCTGCATGTAACCTTATCCACAACAGCGAGCTTTCACTAGAAAAAGGTGGATAGTTCAATACCTTTTGATGACCATATTAGTTTTTCCTTGAAGAGGCAGAGGGAAAACTCAAGCCAGATTTTCTCCTTTGTCACCCTCCAACCCGGTTCTGGAGTGTTCAGGAACAAAAGCACAATTAAGGCAGACACACTCTGCCTCTGCACACTACAACATGCATAGGGTGTGCCCTCTTTGTGTTTAATAAAGGCTCTCGTGCCTTCCAGTATGCTAAAGGAACCACCTCAGGGTTAACGCTCTGAAAATATGAATAGGTGGTGACAAGGAGCCATGCAAGCTTTATTCCTTGCATCGTCTCCCAGCAGGACAATGCAGGGCACCCCTTAACCTCTATCAGCAATGGCTATCAGAGCAGCCCCCAAAGCACACACCAGGTGTTATCACAGACTTAACTCTGAGAAGTTACCTTGGACCCTCCTTTTTCTGGCAGCCCTTTCAATACACAGTCTTAGATATCCAATTTCAGTCAGCTGGAGTCTTCTAAGGTTAAATTTATAAACGGGTTCATTTAATGTTCATTTCTGCATGCTCAGAAACAGACAAGATAAATTTCCCTTCCAGTTTGCCTGGTATTTTTTACTTTGACCCTTTCAGAAGAATCCTCACAAGAAGGGACATTCACAAAAACAGCAGCAACCTATTTCTAGATGAGAAAAAGACCAGGCCTTTTGGACTGATGGACCAACTGCTCCAATCTCAATCTTTCCCTTGAAGTCATCTCAATGCTAACTTACAATGCTTTTTTTAATGTTTGGCTTTTTTTTTCTTCTGTGAGTCTTGACTAAAACTAGAGGACAAAATTTACCCTCCGTACATTTTTAGGAACAGGGCACCATACATGAAGGTGATCTAACACTACATAACCAAGCAGTGGGCTTTCTAGGGGAATCAGAAATCACTTACTCCTCTTGTACTCCTATTTCCTCCACCCCTACCCATTTTGGTATTTTTAAGTAGAAAAGTTCCCTCTGTAACTCATTTTATTCCCTATATCTAGCTAACCAAGAAATTCTAACATGACACTGATAGAGAACCTAAGTCACAGAACAACAATACCTGTATGAGGTGATGTTCCTTACTGTTTTGGCTGCATTAAAACTCCTGTTATAATCTTCGGCGCTTGTGGTATTTTTATATCTTCAGACAAGAAATGAGGAAATAAGAGATCTCTGTCCAAATTCTGGGAAAAGGAAACCTGATTTATCTGCACTCTTGACTACATCTGTGACTACATGTTACATAAATAGTCTAATTTTTTTAGAAGCCAACAAATAACCATTACCCACTTCCTCTCATCTGTTTCTTGTTATGGTACAGGTAACACCTTCAGCTGGCTTTTCATCACAGGAGAAATGCTAAAAGCAAGCTTTAACAAGAAAAACATGAAACTAGTGAAGATACTTATATTAACCCTGTTAGTACATTCTCCTAAGTAGGACATATGGAATATTGTCCTCCTAGAAATCTCTTAGAAAAACATTCAAACTAGTTTTGGCAGTTGGCAGATGTAAGTATAAACAAATCCATCCTTAGGATAACTTGAATTTGTTCAGAGAAATGGTCTAGCTCCCATTTCTCTCCACACTCCTGCACAGGTCTTCACTGCCACTGCTACAGATGTGGATGGCAGCTGCTTGTGCTTGAATGCATGCAGCTGACTACATACTTTTTCTAGAAGTTAAAATAGTGCCCTTCTACTGTGTACAAATGCATATCTACACACACAACATACTATACATATTCATTCATACCCCTCCTACTTGCAGGATAGCAGGACTCAGTGCAGAAGAGCGAGCTGACTTGAGAAGCTGCTTCAGGCATAAAAATACAGGTTGTGGGATGTGTTCACAGCACACACATCTCAAAGAACTCTGCACGGCATTAGCATAGGATGAATAGTGGTCACTTCACTCACAATTGGTTCATTTAAAAAGTGACATCTCTATCTGGTAGGACATATGGAATATTGTTTACTGAATTCAGCATCTTGTCATAGCATTGTGTTTATTATTACAAATACAGTTCAAGTTGGCCTCCTAAAGGTATTCATAGCTAAATATTCCTCAGGCAAAACAGAAAAAAATATGACTAGAACTCACATCAGCAGCTGAGAGCAGGTCTACTAGGGACAGTTTTGCAACATCAAAAATTACTAATTTAGGAAAAGATGTACAGAAGCCTTACAGTACACTGTAGGCTTCGTGAACGTCTTTTTATAAAACAAGCCCTGTACTTTGAGACCTGAATACTGTAATTTGGACATGTGTACACACCCTGTACTTGTGTTCCCTTATCTCAGTATTGAGGCACCTGTGGTGTTTTCCACACACACTATTTCAAAGAGGACAATGTCAGCATGAAGACACACAGAGGTGCATGCACAGAGCACTGGCTTAAATTTCAAATGCTTCACTGGCCTTCAGTATCTGCTGAAGTCCAGTCAATCCAACCACCAGTGTCCACGTCACAGTAGGCCTACAGCTGAGGACCAAATCTAGACCTAGCCCCATGACAGCTGCAGCTACCTGGTGTCAGAACCAAGACTAGGCTGATGCATTAGATTGAAGTTGGCTTTGACTTTTGGTGGGGCTCCCAAATTCTGTAAACAGCTATATGAAACACCATCACTTGAGCTATTCAAGGTCTAAACAGCAGTCTAATTTCACCCAGCATAAGGCACAATCATCTACACCTTGGTGATTTCAAGTCAAGCTTTGAATATGTACAATCGGAGTATTGACTTTTAGACTACACATACACTACAGATATCCTCCCCATATCACCATGGATTTTATGCTTATTAAGGTTTCTACCATTTCACAGCAGGTACTGAAACATTTTATGCACTTGAAGACTTTCATCTTCATGAAAGGTTGGTCAGGTTATACTTCTCCTGCTGGAGATACCCTCAGAGTTGTCCACATACATCTTAAAATGGCACACAAAGAGCAAACCCAGGCCTCCAGAGAAACACTTGGGTGAAGAGACTAAGATGACAGAAGTGGCATAGAGGATGAAGTTGATCTGAATGAAAGGAGGTGACAGTGTGAAGTAAAGAGAAATACCTACAGCCATTCCACTCAGCAGTGGGAAAATATCATCCATTAAAACTCTTGTCTCTAAAGATATAATCTGATGTATCAGTAACTGGTGTAGAGTAAGCCTATATTCATCAAATCCTTGAATAAATTTCACTTTTAAATCATCTAAGATACTCCAGAAAATGAATGCCTCGATTCTGCATTTCATCATTCTCTATTGCTTTAGAAACAGTACCAAGGTGTTTGCAAGCTCCTTATTTTTGTTCTCAGTTTGAGCCAACTATGAAGTGCAAGTTATGCAGCATTAAAAGTCAGAAATGGTGTTGTAAAGAAAAGCATAATTTGTTAATATAAATCTGTACATGAGTGCATAGGCACAAAACATTATCATCCATCTTTTATACAGTTCACATACTGAGGGAGCAAATAAGTACACCTGTGTAAATACATTTGCCCTTTAAATACAAAGTATGTAAGGGAAAAAACAGTATTACAAGGATTTATTTTTTCCTTCCCTTTAGTTTTTCCAAATATACTTTTTATTGTGTTCTTACATGGAAATTACCATTGTAGAAGTATAAATAGGTGTGCAGTGATTTGAAGAAAAAGGACAGACAAAGCTCTAGAGCTGGTGGGTGCTAAGGTTACATGGAGCTGATTGCAGCTGTAAATAGAAAAAGATAGCAAAGGTTTGGTTTAGGGGTTTGGAGGCTGACATTTTTTTCATATGATTTCTGCCTTAAAAAAAAAAGCCTCTAAATATGGCAATGGGAACCGACCATGAAAAGCAGAGTAGTACAGAACAAGTGAAAACACAAGTTCCTTACCACTTATGACAGTGCCATGAACACAACAGGTGACAACCTGAGTTTGTAACAGAGGTGCATCAAGATGCAACAGCACAAACTACAAAATCTCTTAACTCTTAGCCATAATCAGCTTTGGAGAATAAAGTTGTTAATAAATTTCCGTTAAAAAAATTGAGGAAAAGCTTGCAATTCCAGCTTCAAAGCTCTTAAAAGGTTTAACTGTAATATCACCATCACCTCACAAGCACAGTACCCCCAAGAAATGCTGTGAGCATATCAAGCATATTATATGCCTGTCCTTCATTTGTTACACCACGAAGAAAGAGCAGCCATCGGTCAACTCTGAACCTTTCAATTAAACACTCATTTTCTAACCATTAACGAGAAGGCAAAGGGTTCAAGTTCTGGAGTTACCAACTGCAAGCTTAACTAGAACCATAATTACAAAATTCCAAGTGGTAAATTTTGTACAGAGATGCTGAAACGTTCCGGGTTTTTGTGTAAAATACAATCACCTCTTTGCACTGGCCAATAATAATAAAAACCGAATAAATGCTCCATTGTATATACCTCTAAACTACCCCATACAAGTATAAGTTGTGCTGTTGCAGTGGTTACAGACCTCCAATCAGCTCCAAGAAAGCACACAGTTTTCTAACTCGGATGCCAAAACTGAAATTCCATAATCCAGAACAAGCCAGCCAGGAGAAGGGTTCAGCACCCTTGTCCTTCCCAGCAGAGATAGCAAATAGTCTAGATCCTCAAAAGTGTATCCAAACTTACTTATTTGGCTTTAGAAAATCAAACCCTCACAACAAGTATATTGGGGTTTGTTTTTTTCCAGTGTCAGCTGCTAAGTAAAGAAAGCGGCACGGCTCTCTACCAGGCATCACCAAGAAGAATTGTATCTATGCAAACTTTAAATATGCAGGCAACTCTACGAACAGCACTCACGCACAGCTCCAAATCTAATAATGAACACGCAGTTGTAAATCTGGTATGAACCAGACCGCGTGAGGATACAGCCATCTGTGTAACGACTGCAATGCACATTACTGGTGCGGCATGCAGTGCTCCTCCCTCATTAAAAACACCAGCACAACACCATATATGTGAAGCACATGCCTGTTTACAACAATAACGTCCCAAGAAAAGCTCAAAAGTCTGCAAAGCTGGCGACAGGACAGTGCAGTTGAGCCTCGCACAGCTGTGTGAAGTGTCATGAAAACACTTCAGGCTCATGCCCTGCAATGCTGGTCCCTGCCGGGGAGGCTGCGCTCCCAAGCACACATGAGAGGAACCAGATCCCAGGGCTTCCCACGCAGGAACTCCTGGGAGTGGCTGCAGCAGGCAGAGCTGCCCTTTGCCCCGCACCTCCGAGCAGAGCAAGCACGTGAGCAGCAAGAACGAGAGGCTGCCTTGGACCCCAGAGAGAGGAGGGAGAAAGCCTAAGGTGGGAGCCAGATGTGCACCTGCGGCTTCACCAGCAGCAGCCCATGTTCTCCCCACACCATGGCTCCACACTGCGGCTCTGGCCAAGCCAGGGGCACCTGATGCCAAGAGCCATTTCAGATGGTGACAGTGGGGTGAGAGGCTGGAGAGAGTGGCTGGCCACAGATTTCACCAAGTGAGTCTGGACACCACTGACAAAACTATGCAGCCACCCCACCAAGGGTGTCAGCCTGTTGGATGCCAACAGAGAAAGCCCTTTCATGCTTAGATTTTTTTTTTTAAGCTGTGTTTCTTCTCCTTTTAGATTGTTGCTTATGAGCTGTGAAAGACTGCAGTGAATTATATATTTTCATGCATCATGAGTCACGTTCCTCCCCTTTTCTTTGTCCCAACCATACGCCGGTTCTGCGACTGATTCAAAAATGCAGGGACATGCATTTCTCTCGTACAACAGGGTTTTCAGAATTATTCATGATTTAGAAATGCACAGCTTAATTTGTACTGCTTTACAGCCTGGTCTCTGTCTTTTAATGCCGTATAACTTGTTCTTTATCGTGGCTCAAGCTGGGAAAGAAGCTAAGCGCAGCTTGCAAACTCCTCAGTTCTGCTTCTAAAGCAATAGAGAATGATGAAGTACAGAGACTAAACATTCATTTTCTCAAGGATCTCAGATTATTTTAAAGTGAAAGTCACTCAAGAGTTTCATGGATATAAGTGTCAAGGAATTCCATGCAACACTAAGTGTTGGTATAAGGTGGGATATGGTGCAAGCCCTAAGAGCTATTCTGCTTGAAAGGACAATCGTTTTGGCATAAGCCAAATTATATTTGCAGAGTCAAGGCTCCCTGTAAATGCTGCTTCCCAGCGCTGAGCCTCTGAGTCTTTCCTCCACCTGGCTAGTCCCATCAGCTTTTTCCCGGTAGCACCAGTCACTCTCCATGTGCCACCACTTGAAAAAACACACAAACAAACTGCTTCGAAGGCATCTGCAGCACAGGGGCGAGAGCCCTCCAAAGCCCACGAAACATGACCTCCAAGGAACAGCTGAAAGACTTGCAGTCATTCCAGCTACTAGAGAAAGGCCCCAGGGAAGTCTCAAGCCTGTGGGTGTATATGAGTGAGTGGAGAGAGGGGGCACTGGGAATTTCTCCACCTAGAGCAGCAAATCTGCTGAGTTGTAAGCTGGCTACAACCGCACCAAGAAAGCAGGAGGCTGATTAGCAAGGCCATTTGAGGAGGCCATGAGATAGAGTACTGCTCTCTCATCAGCACCAACCTAGCAAAGCCAAGCCCTGCCCTACCAAAATCAGTATTTGCTCCGATCTCTTACACTTTCACAGCCCATCCCTGACCCATGGATGCTGCCTGATGAGCCAGCCCTGCTCCCCACACACCACATTCCTGCTGCTGCAGAGTTTTTGGGGCTGCCCTACCAACATGCTTCCACTGTCTGGGCTGGGGTGTGAACAGAGTCCTTGCTCACACAGCAACCACCCCCAGTGGTTTCCCCTGCTCAGAGCCTGCTTTGCCTGTGCCATCCTCACACCACATGGCAGAGGCACACTGGGAGGACAGTCTGGGGCAAACCCACCCATTTCTTTGTGCCAGCAGATATAAAGACACACAGACTATTGTATGCTCTTACTGTAAAGGTAAAGCAGGGGGCAAAGGAAGCAGGGAAGGAAGGAAGCTACATTAAGCTTTCAGTTAGTTAAAATAAATCTCTCTTCCCCTCCCCTTCCCCCTGGCCTCACACACCCAGCTCTAAACATCCCCCTTCCCACTCCCAGCACAGAGAGTTGTCTCTCAGGATAAGGCTCCAAATGCAGGCTTTGTGCTTCAACCAGGCTGTGCTCTGAGGAATTGCTTCCTGAATGACCAATGGGAAACACCACATGGTGTCACAGCACACGGGTCTAAAGCACAAGTTTTGTGGAACACATCTGAGGGAAGTACAGCAACCTTCACATAGTGCACCCAGTACTGCGCCAGTAAAACAGCATGAAATGCTTTCAGGGGCTTAACTAGTTCAGCTTTTTTGGAAGAAAGGTAGGACAAAAGCACAGTCAAAAATAGACCAGCTTTGGCTAATATAACTGATTATTCCTTTAACAAGGTCTCAACCACATCTGAAGCAGCTTCAGTAACGGTGACAACAACCAGGACAAAAGACAGCAATAGGACTTCACAAGTGAAACAAGTGCTTAAAATACTCAATAAAGCACAAATATCATAAAGGGCAGAGATGCCTTAAAGAGACTGAAAGCCACCCCTGCTCTCTTCCAGTGACACTATAAAAAGTTACTGAGAGCATTACAGATATGCTGCCTAGCTTCACTCATACACAGAAGAAATAAAATTGGAGGCTCCATGCATTCGATTAGGACACAAAAAAACCCATCCCAGAACACCTCTGAGTGAAAACGTGCCTATTCAAATGATTGTTGAAATAGGGGAGTGACTCTTTAGACAAGAAGGAAGCCTGTGAGTTTGTAGCAATGTCAAACTGCCCTATTTTTAGCATTGTGTGTCAAGGGCACATGCCTAGAAAGCGCTTTCACTGCTTCAGCAGTTTACAGGAAAAACAAGGTAGACAAGCACATGCTTATTTACAGACAGATGAGCCCCAATCTTGTGTATGGATAATCACATGGGACTGCTTCAGTTTTGCAGGGTGACTCACCAGGGCAGCATCAGGGCTCCTGACACAGCCCCAGAGCTCAGCACTAGCGGAAGGAAATGGCTGCAGAGCACTCAAAATCCTGAAGCAGCACAAGAAGGGCTGGGCAGTAAACTGAAAGCTAATGGACTACATTAATTTTTTTTTTTCAAGTGAAAAAGTAAGTCTTTCAGATAGGCAAGAATGATAAAGGGTCTGCAAAAAAAAAAAAAAAAGCAACTGTTGTCAACAACCTTACATTCCCCAGTGGTTTTCTATTTTAGGTACCACATGACTAATTTTCAAACTTTTCAGTACTTCCAGCATCAGCTGTTCAACAAAACCCCAGAAAAATGTTTCATTGCTGGATGAAATACTGTACAGCCATCTAAAAGAAGCAAGAAGCCTTAATCCTGACCACTATTTCTACTGTTATTCAGTACTTCCAAAACTCAAATACGGTGCATAACACCATAAAGTACACTTTCCCTGGTAGCTCTCATTTGTTAATAGAAAAAATTATCAAACAACAAAGGCTTTGCCAATACATATAACTCTTGACCCTCTGCTTTCAATTAATATCTATGTACCCACTACTGTCTTTAGCCATTGTCACAGACAAGTCTGCTACATTTTCACTATTAAGTGTCCTTTATTTGAAATTTCATCTGAGTAGTTTTGAGCAAATTCTTTACTGCAAGGCACTGTCAGACCCACTGAGTATCTTTACACTTAGCTAATAAGCTTTGCAGTGAGGGAGACAACAAGGACTAAAAGATGCACAGTTCCAGAAAACTGAAGATAAAGTCCTTTCTCCACTCTAGTGGCATAGGGTCACCACAAGAGCTGTGCTTAGGCCATCTACCAGCAGTTAAACAGATCTTTGGTCAGCAGCAAGGTCAGATCTCCAAACCTCCACCTGCGTCAGAAAATTAGCACAGCCATATGTAAACAAACAGAACAACTATGAAGCACTTCATTGCCTGAAAATGTGGCAATAAACAAATAAGAGTTTAATAGGACAAATGCATACGCAAGACAAGCGGCATTCTACCTAAGATTACAGAAAGGTTTCTGTACCCAAGAGTTTTAGTCTTTATAGTTATGTGCCTACTTATCCTACCAAAAAACCTTGCAACTTAGTATGTGGTCTGCAGCATCCTCAACAGCTTTGCAAGGAACAGAGATACTAGAGCAGGTACTAATTAACAGCCCATAGTATGCTCTGCTCATTCTGAAAACCAAGATTAAAATTAGCTGCCACATGCTCTCCAGAGCTCTAGTGGAAGAAGCCATTCAGCTGTTACAGAACTGAAGTCGGAAATTGGAAGAAAAACAACCCAAGTCAGTTTACTTGAGTTTTCCAACTGCATAGAAAAATCTTCATAACTACGCTGACTTCAACACTCATGTCCAGTAGTTTAAGAAACTACCTTAGGTTCTGTTTAAGAAAAGTTGACAGAACTTTCAAGAGTATCTTCTTTTCAAACTCCTGTAGATAAAGAAACACTTAAAAGAACATGTGTGCTGACCAGCATGGTCCACAGAGTACAGAGACTCTGACAGCAAGTGCATGTGAGAGCTACATCCAGTGTTATCCACACCGAGTTCAGGAAAGAAGGTCAACTAGAAACAGGTCTGAAGGCAGGAGCAGATGGCACAAAATGTGGTCAGACATTGCTCTGAAGGGTTAACAGAATGACAGTGTTGCTTTAACAGCTTCATTCGGCCTTGGCTGCTGTGACTGATGTGCAAACTGTGCTGTTCTTAGGACTGTAAATAGGGACAGCACCGGACCACTGTGTAAAATTCCTGTTGCCAGCAAAGCAAGAAAACAAGTATAACTTGGGACTGAGGGGCGGGGAGGAAAACAGAGTGGAGAAATATTTGCATCTCTTTTTGGCTGCATTAGTAAATATGGTGTTGAGAAACATGAATCCCACTAATTTTCCATAGGAACAGATGTTTGCTTAACACTACCTCACTATCAACAGTTGCTCATAGAGAGCACATCACACAAAACATGCTGCTAAAAAATAAGGGAAAACAGAATAAAACAAAAGACAGTTCCAAGTTACTGTGCTGGGATAAGCAAAGTAGGATGTGGACCTAATCCCCATGTTGAAGCATCTCTCCTAAATATGATCACTCCTGTGCTCAGGCGATCTGTGTAAACCACAGGTGAGATTTTCACAAACTAGCCCAGCATGACTGTTTTGTGAGCATCCACACTGCTGAAGTTTAGACAGCCTGACTCTAAAGAACTGTGGATATTCTACTGCTGAAAAATTACCCAGCTAAACCCTACAGCCCAAGGGTGAAGGGTGTAGGTAATCTGCCCTCCAAGCCCAAGCAATTACTAACTGGGTTGCTGCATACTGACCTCAAAACCCTGATCTCAGGTATGCATGCAGCTACCTTTGTCCTTCTCCCACTCTCCCAGTCATGCAAAGCACAAATTGTGTCACCCCAGGGTCACCCCAGGCCACCTTTAACCCTCAGTTCCAACCAAAGCCTGCCTGCACCACCAGCCCACCAGCTCTGGCCCTCTGGGACTGCCCCACCAGACTGGGTTTTGCACATGGGATCCAAACTGGTCAGCCAGTACAATACTCTGTTGGGAAGGGCACCAGGGAGAGCAGGTGAGACTCAGGGAAGAGAAGCAGCAGCCAAGTAGAAAAGCAACAGGGAAGTTAAAAAAAATAAGGGGAAATAGGCATATAATTGCAGAAATCTGAAGGATTATGCTCAGGGTTGCTTTTTATCACTTTGCCTCAAACTATTAAGTAAGTGAAATTCTTAACTCTGAATTAAGTTGCCTAAAATGAAAGCAAATACTGTTTTAAAAACTCTATCTTAATACAAAATGCAACAACCTTTCACTGGCATCTGTTAAAATTGTGTCGCACCAAGTGTCCACCAAGTCAATAGCTTGTTTATAAATCATAGGTCAGTATTTCTAATCTTACAGCAGTAACATACAGTGTTATTCAAGGCAAGTGTTGTATTTTAAAACTTCAGTTAATAATTCTAACGCCTCATTGGAAGTGTTCTGAAACTGTAGTTGCCTTTTTTTTGTTGTTTTTTCTGATGAACAGAGGGTCTGACAGAAGGGTCATCCAAAATCATGTTATCTTTTAGATAACAGAAAAGAACTATGGATTTCAAGACCTGATTATACACACACAGAGGCAAGGCTGAGAAAAGCAGACTGGTTTAGAACCTCCCACGAGTCACTGAATTTGGAGTTCCCGTTACTTTAAGCCCAGCCTATCTTTAGAATTAAGTTCTGCTAATTGGAAGATGTAAAGGCAACAATATTACTAAGAGACACATTGCTCAAGTGCAGAACACACCTCTCTTAGTTGTTTTTCCTGCAACTCCATGCATAGACAAGTTCTTGTAAAAAAAATGGACAGGAAGTGACTCCTCTCTGAAATTTAAATACTTTGATTTTTTTATCAGTGTAACTTAGTTCTTATATTTATGCACATTTTAGGAGGCATGCATACTGCTTTTAAGTCCAATACGCTCAGTAAAGTGCTAAATAAAACACAGTGATTTACATAACGAATCATAAAAAGAAGCCTCACTCTGAAGAACTAGTATATAAGATACAGAGCTTTAAGTCTTCTAAAAGCTTAATGATGTGTTCCAGAAGAGGAATTTGCTTGCATATAAAGGAATTGGCCAGCCAAGAATCACTGAGGTAACACACTTAAAAAATTAGAATTACACTGGGTTTTAATCATAACTTCAATACAGTAAGAGGATATGATCTGGTACTGTAACAAGTAACAAAATTTACCATCATTCTTACATCACCTTCATTGTAGCCCTTCTTTAAAACTGTACCTTTAGTTAGCTTTCCTGGCATCAACATTTCCCAGTTTCTTGCTGCTGGATTAAAGGCAAAACCAAAACCAGCAAGGTAGGCAATCATAGTTATGCTGTAGAGAACTCTTAGGATTCCACCGAAAGTAACTCTGAAAATAACTTAAAAAAAAAAAAAACAACAAACCACACACACATAAAAATAGCTCTCACACAAACAACAAGTTTCATTTTTACTATACTTCTTTTAAACCATTAATGAGTCATCACTTAAATCACTAGCTATGTTTATAAAAAAATTATCCGCACAGTAAACTAGAATTCATAAAATGAAACCGTATACATTTCATATACCATCTTTTTTTCTCCCTTAAACTAATTAGAGACACAGGAATCCACTGATTTGCAGGAGGCGGTGTTCATTTTTTTTTTTTTTTTAGATTAACATTTTGAAGCGTATTTACCACAGAAGTTGTGTTCACCTCATGGCAAAAGCTCAATGTCTCCTACTTACTTAGCCTACACAAAATTTTCCTCTTTACCAGAAGGGTTTTCCACCAAAAATGAGACCAAGAAAGATTGTGGTGTAGCTGAACAACGTAAAATGCAATTAGTGGTAAAGTTTTTGTAGGTTGTGTCATTTCATATTCTTTCCGTGCCTTCATGGGGTAACTAAGGCTTCATTAGAACACACTCCAAGCAAAGACTAACTCCTGCAATCACTGCCCACTTTGATTAGTCTTAATCTTAGTGGAAGCACTGCAATTTTCACTGATTGCTTGTTTGAGGGACTCGCGATTTGCGCAATGTTTATTTTGGGCCGTCACTGAGGGAGGGGTGTAGCCAAATGGGCAGTCTCCCAATCCAGATCACACAAAATCCAGCACTCGCACTCTAGGAACATCTCAGCCTCAGCCAAACCCAGGGAGCCTGCCTGGGTCGGCAAGACCCACCCAGAGGACTCCTGCAAGATGGAAAGCGCATTTCCATGCCCTGGCAAGCCCCACCAACTGAAGCACAGCCCAGAGAAAGAAGGAGAGGGTGGTGTGGGCAAACTTGGTTGTGAATGAAGCATCGCAGGTTACAAAGTGAGGAAATCCCCCAAGTACTGTAAGAAGCAGCTATGAAGAACTGTACAACACAAAGTGGACTCATCATGAACAAGAGGGAATAGTGCCCAACACACTTCAGGAATATTTTTTCGAAATCTGTATTCCTCACCTAAACAAAAGTAGAAAATCCAAATGACAAATACCTTTACTTATGGAGGACTTCCATCTACACACAAACACATATTTCAATAAATCAGTGGAATATGCAGGACACACACTAAAGAGCAAGTGCCCTGCTCATTCAAACACCTCTGATGATCCCAAAACAGACTATAATGTGGAGCACACCACTTCCAGTGCAAATGGTAGGCATCATGGTACCTGCATCCAACAGTTCTGGCCCTGTGTGTTGTGTATTCTGGGTGATAGCACATGTTCCATGCTCTCACATTACTCAGTGAACAGTTTGATCGAGTGGCTATTAGAAATAAGAAACAAATTTGACATTCATGTATAGTCCAAAGCTGCTGTATATATCTTACGCCACAAGAAAACAGAAAGGAAGAAGCTATGCCTTTTAGTTTCCCACATTTCTCTCCAATCTTCTGTTTTGTTGCTTCCTGGAATAAAGATCTTACCACTGATAGATTGTGAAAGGCTGGGCTGATTAACAAATTTGACAGATACACAACAGAGGAGACAACAACTACAATAGCATGGGACTGCAGGAAAGAGCAAAGACCATGTTAATGACGCCCCTCATGACTGCAGCTGGAGTCAAGCAGCAGGATTTCCTTAGACAGCATTTCTACATCTGGATTGCTCTCCAAGGGAAAAGCAATGCTTCTGCAAGATATTCTGCCAGATAAAGCCACAAAAGCATGCAAGAAGCAATGATGGCATGAATTGAAATGCTAGTAAAAATCAAGAAGTTAATGCACCCTAGCACAATAGTTACCTCTGTTTCAGGTGACCATGAGACCTTGGCAAGGAAAAAACACAATCATCACGTAACAATGATCACCATAAATTAGTTACTATCAGGGGATGGGCAGTTAAGCAACACAGGCAGTAGGATGAAAAAAACAGTTTCATGAACTCAACAAGGAAAGGGAGACCTTAAAAAGTGTGAGCAAGCAAAGTACTATTCAGACATTTTTGAACAGAAAATCAGTCTGCCAAACTGCAAACTAGTACCTCTAGAACTTGGTTCCAGAAGTAGTTTGCAGAACAACATAATCCAAAATCAGTATGAAACATTTGCTGTGCTCACAGTGTTTATTTTATATCTCTCTTTCCCAAATTCAACCAATATTCTTCTAAAACTCTCGCAGAGTGACTTGATAGCAATGGATAGGGAATTAGGAGGTCTGAACTTACTTATGGTCATTTTCCTCCTGCATATTGCATTTGGTCATTTTTTGCATTCATAATGATCATGAACAATTGATGGAAGTTGAATATTCTATAGATTATAGCTTTATACACAAGACAGTCACAGCATAAAGTCTTACTTTAGGATCTGGTGGGCATCTGATACACATCCTGACACTTAATCAAAGGTGCTGTTAATCAAAGATTAATCAAAGATTACTGTTACAGATTACCACAGAATGTGAAGGCTTTAGATTAATACCTCCTGAGCTATCATAATATAAAACTTCCAGGCAGTTCTGGTTATACAGAGTTTTGGTTTAGGTTTTTTTAATTTAGTAAATTAATTCCCATTTTCCTTAAAATTAAATAGAAGTGGAGATTTTAGACAGAATACATAAAAAGCATCCAGGAAGTTGCAAGTAGTGAAGTAATCTATTAGTTTTAAAGTAATGTTTGCCACATCTCCCACCAGGTATTTCTTATGCCTACAAAACAACTATAGTGTTTCTACAGTTTTAAGTAATTTTCTCACTAGAACAAGAAAAAACAATGGGGATCTGAAAACCTATTTATTTTGGTAAAACAAGTACTCACAATTATGTAATTTCAACTACTTGTTCCTGATATTCCTCAAAAAGAATAGGTTTAAGATTTCCCACCCCTTCACTTTGTGCATCTTCAAGCACTGCTGGAATGCTAAACTATCTCTGTATCATCCAAATTTTGGCTAACAAATGATTTGTGAAGAATGACATCATCAGCACCAGGACTATACAAAAACCTGAAAAAATCCACATGCAGAGATGCAGAACTCTTTAGTTGAAGCTCATAAAAGACCTTCTCCATCCCAATGTAACCAGGCACTGGTACCTGGCAAGGAGGATAAAATGCCCTGTCCCCACCCCTGTCCTGATCTTTAGCTCACTTTTTGCTCAACTCAGAGAAAGAAACCAAACTAGTGAAAAACAAATACTTTGCAAGGAGGAAGACGGGGACTTCAAATGAGAGAATAATTCATGGACAACCACAAAAAACCACAGTGGGGTTTCCTTCAGGTAAGGTTATGAAAATGCTTATTAGAAGGTTGAAATACAAACAGAGAAAGGGTTGGATCTGAGGTTGTTGTTGGATTATTTGGGCTTTATTTAACTTTTCTTCTTCACAGACAAAAATTGGGATTCAGCTCATGGTAAAATTTTCTTTTGCTGATTTATAGAAATACCCCCAAACTGTTCATCTGGCATCAGACTAACAGTCTGGGAAGATCTATTTAAAAGCATTTTTTAAAGTTTAAGTAACTGTGCATGAGATGTTAGAACTCAGCTAGAGACTTTAATTTTCAACCTTTTTATAATCTACATTTTTCTTTTGCCAAGTTTAAGATGTCAAAAAGAAAAGCAGAACTAATATTCAGTATCTATAATTAACTTCTTAGACACAAATTGAATGTGATGATATCAATGTCCTGAAACCTAGTATTCAAATGATCCCTCATTTGATTATGAATTTACCATTGCCTGAATGAGAGAAAACTCTTGGGGAGAGGAAGTGTGTACCTTTATCTGCCCTAATTAGATGACAAAAGATAAACACTCTTGAGAAGTATTTCTTTCTCCACATTAAAAAAAAAAAAAAACAACTTCAAACTCTTAACTTTTACAACTAAAAAGCTTTTGCCTTGACCCAAAGGAGTGACAGTGGACCGAGCCAACACACTGCAGAAGTCAGTAGGGCTTTTTGGGGGCTTCCCCCTACACACAGATCTGGCAGAAAAAGTCAGCAGTGCCCATTTATGCTTTAGACACTAGCTTTATCATTATTCATTGAAAATTTCCCATTGAGACTGAAGGTAACTTTTTCTCTTACTTGCAAAATAGAAATTTCTTCTGTCCCAAACCCGATCACATGAACTTGGTTAGATATGAGAAGGCAAGAGAGATCATATTTTCTACCACATACGGAGTAGAAAATAGTCAAAAGTTCTGCTGGAACAGCTGTTGATCATTTCTACTTGCACTCATTTCCACTGAAACTAGAAATGTAAAGAGGAAAACTGTCAAACACCACTGCACAATGAAGATTTTTCACTCCACTAGCTACAGGGCAGTCTACACCCTTGCTTACTCCTCAAATGATTTTTATTTTTTTTTGAGTCAATACAGAAAACAGCGCATTATTTTACTTCCACTCCATCTTTCCATACAACCTGTACCACCTGCTTCTCTGAAAGGGACAAATTCTGCTGCAAGCCAGCACCCTGTGGTCTTTTCACTTACATATTTGACCTGGTGGTATTCATGTTTATTAAAAGTATCTTTGAAGGCCTTAAAAATACGTGCACAACACTGCAGAGTTCCATGCCTGTGATCACACTAGCAGGGTAGTGCATGTGGGCTGCAGGGGATGGGTTTCAGGAGCAACAGCAGGGATCTCGAAGAGATACTCCTGTGCTCTACCACCAAAAACCTGCTGCCTCTCAGCCCAGCACAAACACCTCCTGCCTTGCAGGATCCTGGGGCCAGCTCCAAGCAGCCTGGCATCACAAGGAACAGATTTTCCAGTGTGCCATCAGCCCAGCACAGGAAAGGTATTATGACCAAACAGACCTGATGAGTTCGCTCCTTGATCTCAGGGTCAGGAGGTCTCCCCTGCATTTGTGATGCTCCCATCACCTACTAAAACAGCTAGTCTCACTGCATCAAAAATGCAAGCAAAAGACAGCCTTGTCAGTTCTTTGCTAAGGAGAAAGGCATCTTTCTGTAGTTACATGTAGGAGGCAATGCTTTTAATCCCACAAAGCTCAGAAGATAATACCATGCAGAAGAATTGGGAGCAATGGAGAGCAGTCATTGTAATCTAAGGGTACTGGAGGCTGAAACTCTAACACCCCTCACACAATTGCAGTCTCAATGACCCATTCCTTGCCTCACCTCTGTGAGGCTGCTGTTACTTCACTGTCTAAATGGAGGAAAAATTAACAGCTACTCCACAATGGAAACAAGAACAATGGAACACAAGGATGGTCACAACACAGGTTGGTTATGGCAAATTAGTTGGAACTGTTGACATGCACGGTCTCAGGAAATCAAGTATTCCTACTGCAAGAAGAAAATAAGTTGTTCCTGTCTTTGCTCTGCAGACAGTAGCTTTCCAAAACGATGGAGGAGGTGATTGCCTGCAGACTTTAAACAGGAAGGCACAAAGGGCAGTTGCAAGCACATCAATGCTTCATGCATCCCAGGGAAACTGCAAGATCAGACTTTGACAAGCTGAAACAAAGCATTGCATAGCTTATATCTATTTTGGAAACAAACCCACACTTCCATGTTGAAGCAGGTTAAGATATTTCATTAGTCGAGTGAAGACACCGCTTTGAGAGTTCTCCTATTTGTTTTACAAAGACAGAAGTTACTTTTAGAACATATGGCCACACAAAAAAGTCACCAACGTGTATTTCTACAGGCACACGAGTATTTCTACAGAGGCACTGCCAGACATTGGCTTAGACTAGAAGCTGTCATGTAGCAAAGTGGTGGAAGTCCTGGGCACTTGTCTCTAACATTAGTTAGCAACACCTGATTTTTTATTTCCTCGCAGCTGCTGAGCTGGCAAAAGTTCATGTTCTCTTCTGATATATTTCATAGTCCTTCCACTCTCCTCCTAGATCCCACAATGAATTTCACAGCCAGTGAGCTCAGATACCTGAAGGCTGGTTTTAGTTTGTATACTACATAGCTGAAAAGGCATAGCTAAAAGGTTTATACCCTTTATACAGCCATCTGCATATGCTAAAGGTGTTCAGAGTCCATCAAAATTCACAGAAGACTGCACAGCTGGGAGAGTCCCAATCACTGATTTATCATGAATCCCTTCTGCACACTCCCACTGCAATCCCAGACACAAAGCCATGTTTTCAAGTATTCCCACCACTGTGCTGTTTCTTCCACTACCTGTTTGAAAAAAATGGGATGTCACCAGGAACAGATTTCCTCCTGGGTATGAAACCCAAACCAGCTGATGGATTATACACATGCTAATTACTGAATATTAGCAAGAGGCTGAAATGACATGGCAACAAGCAAGTCTATAAGGTTGCAGTCACTATACTATTTAAGTCATCTCAGCTTGTGACAGCAACTTAAAACAGCAACCATTAGGGCTGCAATAACCAATACCCACAAATCATAAAGTTAGAGATAATGAGCTGATCCCATGCTGCCTGTGAGAATGTTGCAGGTCCACATGAGTCCTGTACCCGAAAGGAAGAAACAAAATTCCTGTAGTTGGGATGTACTACACATCACTTCTCTCTAAACTTGCATGAATGGTTCCTGTAAATTTTTATAGATTTGGACAGAAAAGCAGAGATACGAGAAAACAAATTCCCAAGAAAAGGAAACAAGTGCCAAGAAGGTAGGATGCAAGATTTTTGCCCAGACCAAAACTGTGCTGAATCTCCACAACAACACTAGCACACGCTAGCAGGCAGCAGATTGATAAACACACCCAAAAGGGCAACGGTTGTTACATGCAATTGTGAAGGCTACAGGTTTAATTATAAATCAAATGCAACAAAGGGCTGAGCAACACCTTCCTAGAAGCCACTGGTACATGATTATAACCCCTCCACTTCAAAGTACATAGCTGAGTTTAGCCTCCTAGCTGCTGCACACACTGGGTGACAATGAGTTCAGTAAAGAAGCTATGTGAGGAAGTGAAATTGTTGCATGAACAGCTATCTACTACTCACATAACTACAGCCTGATTTTATTACCAAGAACAACAAAAAAACCCCCAGCATCCAATAAAAGGTGTTGATTTGGATTCATTTCTTACACATGCATTCAATCCCCTATTAGGTTTTATAACAAACCAGCTGTTTGCAAGGATAGTTTTAATCTGTCTTCCCTTCCCCCTGCAAGTTAATGGTGGGCTTCAGTTTTCAGAGTGATTTCCTGTTTGCATTATATTCTAGAAATCCTGCTCATTTGCTTCACTAAAAGGCATGTGCTTGGAAGTGGTTTTGATGGCTTCTAGTCACATTCCCCCTTTTTGATTGCCACAACACTCAATGTCTGAAAATAAGGGAGCTATTTCAAGTTGCATTCCCTTCCCCTCCCTGCCCACATGTACTTGGCTACCAGTTTGGGACACAGGATCAGAGGGAGCTTCGGGCTTTATAATAACACAAAATTAACAGACCTTCACCTCTCTTCCCACTACTCAGCAGATTTGGCTCTGTTGGTGTTCACTAACATCTTAGAGACCTCCTACCTATTCTTCATGTTCTCTTTGCAGGTTTTGAAGGCCTCAGTCCAGCAGCCAGTACTCAAATCCCAGCAGCATGCCTCTCCTGGAGTGAACACTAACTGCTGGATGAAACGGCATTGTGCAGCTGCAGATTGTGTTGGTATCTCTTGCCTTCCCATAAGACTGTGGCACTTTCCCGTGCTTGATACAACAGCTTCACTGCTTGCCTCCGTTGTATGTCTCCCTTTTTCTGCAGGAGATTCTGCAGCTGAGCTCATTTTCTTGCTTTATCCCCCTCATCCAAGATATAACTCGAGATTTTTCTGTAGCACTGGATGAAATCAAATAGGAGCTGCAAGAAGGGATGCAGATGGGGCCTCAGTATTGAATGGTCAAACTCAAGGCTACAACCAAAGCAGCTACTGTGCGAGGGAGCACAGAGGCAACCCAGCAATGTACTAGTACAAGTAGCAATGCAGTAAGTTTGTGTCAGGAGCAGCCCCACAGCAGACTTGTTCATTAGCCCAAGAGCCAGTTTCTACTTGGCTAGCAAATAAGACAAAAATCCCACACAACTGAGCACAACTGCGAGCGGAGATGTGCTGACTACCATTGCATTATAGCATCAATAGGAGTGGAACTAGCCAGACCCTTGGAAATAATCGCATTTTCTTTCCCTCCCTCCACAAAAGAGTCAGTTGCATAAAGTTAGGTCAACATGTGGTACGCATATGATTCAAATGTAACATTTCCTGGCAACCAGCAGCATGCCCAGAGGAGGATCTGCACTACTGATAATGTCAATTTTTGCCATGGCTGTTACAAAAAAAGAAAAGTCTGCTAATCTCTTGAGACATAAGAAGCAAGCCCCATTCCACTACTAGCTTTCCACAGGTTTTATTACAGGTATTTTTTGGTTGGTTGGTTTAGGGGTGGGGAGTGTTGTTATTTAAAGGAGCAAAGCTAATACATACACAGAAGTGTTTGACAGAAACTACCCTCAGAGTGAAACAGTCTAAAATTAATACTGTACAGATTTAGTTTCTCAATTCCAAATCAATAAAAATTTCCAAGAATGGACAAAGATAATCAAAGAATGGGAAACAGCTTCCAATAACAGCTAAGAGGCTCTACCTCTGAAAAAGAAAGGGCTGAGGCATAAAGGTCATTAAAACCATAAGGAAAATAGAGAGGGAGAAAAGGTTAACAGAGTTATTTCTATTCACCCTTCCTTCCAGTAGAGGAGCTGGGAGATAGGTGGAAGTTCAAAGCATGTGAAATGGGATGGTTCTTCCTGCAACATGCCCTAAAACCATGCCACTTCACTGCAGTGTATTGTGGATGTCAGGAGTTTGCATGCTTCAAGAATCTGTTTAACAGAAATCCTAGATTAATTTCTCAAATACAGACTCACTGGTTTTAGGTTTCAGGGCTGTAAAAACCCAAAAGCCAGTAGACTGCTCTGGTGAACTATCACTATATCCTTGCCCTTATTCCTGTACCCCTCCCAAGGCACAGAAAAGGTGGGTTACAGGACTGTACATTAACCTCTCCTCTGACCCTGTGTTGCTGATTTCATGTTCTTTATGCACAAACTGAGTAGAGTGGATTAAGAATCATTGAGGCCACTTCAAGTCAATATTTTTCTATTCCTTTGGCTACTGTGAACAAAAGTTCAAAATTTCTGGTAGTATTGCCTGAGGAACAACTCTTACACATTTCCCTCAGTTCCCCTTCAAATTATACAATAGGTAAGTCTGAAGAAAGAATCCCTGCTAGTGGCCTCTTCTTTCAAGGCAGGTAGCTGGAATTATTTCAGAACTTCCCTAAGAGAAGGACAGGAGTAACTATTTTCTTAATCACAGCAATTTTACAATATTTGAAGGGCATTTATGTTTATAGATGCATGTAGCTTTACCAGCAGCCAACAGAAAAGGTATGGATGTCTAATTTCTTCAGTTTTTGGGCTGCACTCTCAACATCTAATACCAGCCCTTCAGCAGAAGGCCCAACACCAGTAGGAACTGCTGGTGCCTTATTTGACTGAGAGAAACCTAAGTGAGATTTGGATATCGGGCAGCATGAACAATTAATTAGGAGACTCAATTTCCATGAGAAATACAAAGAAAAACTATGTCAATAGCTTTGACAGGGATAAGTACATTTTTCTTATTAAAAAGTATATTACTTTGTGGATCAAAAACATACTTTGGGACTGCTATGAGGTTGCCAGCTTCAGAACCTACAATTTTCATTAAGTAACCCTTTAGCAGTTTGGGGTTTATGGCACTGGAGTACCAGTGGTAAACAAGATCGTGCATTCACATGTGAAATGAAGCTACTCCCAGCAGCCTGGTGGTGCTGCTTACTTAGTTTCTGGGCTGTGTCACTTAAGGGTGGTTTGGACAATGGCTTAATTTATCCAGCACTGGCATACTACCTCTAAGATGTATCTGCAGATATGCAGCACCATTCCCAGGCAGGTTTCCCTGCTATATACACAGGCGACAGATGTGCAGAGGTTCCACATCCAGCCTAAGTCCCAGTAATGATGCTATACTGAATAACATTTGGGCTCAGAGGATGGTACCCTAACCTGGCCACTTTCTGCCTGGAGGGCAGAAACAAGTGTCTGCGACCTGGCAGCAAAGAGAGTCAACAACAACCTGCATTAACAGGAACACCAACAATGGATGGAGGAAAGTTAATGGATACCAAGTGAAAGGGAATAACCAATCACATGCAAATACTTCATCCAGTTTTGGGACCTCTGGTACAAGACACCATTTGAGACCCTGGAATGAATTCAGTGAAGGGCCACCACAAGATGACTGGAGACTGGAACACCTCTCCAGTGAGGAAAATGATTGAGCTCAAATAATGGACAGCTTCGGGGGGAGCATAGCAGCAGCCTGCCCCAGAGGTCACTGAGAAGATAGACCTGAGCTCTTCACAGAGCTGGAGGGTAGGAGAACAAGAGACCCCAGGCTTAAGCTGACACAACAGATGTCCTCACCAGGTATAAGGAAAGCAACTCCAGCCAATAGGATAACTAATCCTTAGAACTGGTCACCTAGAGAGGTTGCATGAACTGCATTTCTAGAGATCTCCTAGACAGGACAAAACCTAAAGCAACATGGCTTGAGTTCAATACAGAGAGCTGATTTGAGCAGAAAGTTGGGCTGTAGACCTCCTGAGACCCCTTCCAACCTGAATGGTTTTGTAATTCTCAGAACAAACATGTCACAATACTGGATAAAGTGGTTGCATCATGATTAACATTACTTCTTAAGTAGAAATTATAGCTAAGGAGTGCAACACCTTGACAAGTGAGTCCTTGAACAAAGGTCTTCACCAACACCTTTCTGGAACTGCATATAATAAAAAATAAGAATTGGTGGCTGGTTGCCCAAAAAGTCTTGAACCAAGAAAATTTTGTATGTCTGTTAAGATTTCTCAGGTTTTGGAGTCACTGTTAGTGACAGGATAAACAAGTAACTATTATTCTAGGCTTGTAAGCAACACATTGTTTTAACAGTGCCAAGCAACCCTATGGTGACAATGCCAAAATTCTTGCACACTACCAGCTGTTTTAGGTATTAGAACATTTCTGAAAAGTTTAGAGATTACAGGTTGTGATTTCCTTTATCACAGAAGACTAAAAACCAGTAATTAAAATTTCTTTTTCTCATCTCAGTCACAGGACAATGGAGTAAATTTGAATGGGGGTGTGTTTTTGGTCAAACAGTTGCACTGAAACATTTCTTCCTTTTTCTATACCCTTCACTTGGCTATTTCCACCATTGAATTCTGAAAGGGAAATAAGACAGGGCTATAAATGTAGTCTCAAAAGACAAATATTATGCTCATATTAACTGGAATGGCCACATTTAACACTTAAAACTCACCAGTTTGCTGTGTTTTGACAAGTAGAGTCCATCACAGCTAAAAGCAGCTTACACTCTAACACAGATATGTAGACAACTCACAATCACAAAGCTGTGTGGCTCAGACATGGCAACAGATTAAAAGTCTCAGGTCCAAACTGAAGCTTTTCTCCCCTCCTTGTCCCTTCTACAGCATCTCACAAACCCTGCCCTGCAGTCACCGCGGCTTCCTACTCAGCTCGCTTAAGGTTATGGTCAAAAAGCTGAGACACTTCATGGCACAGTTTAAAACTTGCTCAGCCAAATTTCTTGCCTCTGCCATATGAGTCCTGCAGCTGCCTGAACATCCACCCAACACCACATGTCCTGCAGCACAGCCCAAAACCTTCTACTTCCTCTTCTTTTGGCCTTATTACCTGGGCCACCTGGAATAAGAAGAGCAACTTTCACACCTCTGAGCTATGTCAGTCAACCAGCTCAGATCCCATGAGTCTTTTGATTTCTCTGAAATAGGGTTTTAACACTGTCTAGCTCCTCTGGTTGGAAGACCACCTTCTGTATCTTCTAGGTGCTTAGTGCAACAGAGCCCTTGGAAGACCACCTTCTCTATCTTCTAGGTGCTTAGTGCAACAGAGCCCTGACCTCACCTCTAATTTCCCTACTCATTACTTAAGCTACTACAAGTTTCCTAGAGAAGCCTTTGTGTTAACTAATGCAAGATTTAAGACTTTTCTAAGCCTACAACTATAAGAGAAGAACAACAAAATACCTTCATTTGGGACTTCTAGGGTATGAAGTCTTAGAGAGGGGCAGATGCTCAATAAAAGTAACACTATCAACCGTTTTTAGTAGGACTCTGATTTAAATGAAAAAATGCTGTAGCCCAAATCTCAAAGAAAATTAACTTTCCTCATTGGATTTTCCCCTTGTTTATAGTAATTGTATGACAATTGTCAGCAGCGCTGTAACCAACACATTTGTACGAATAAGTCAATCTAAGTGAGAAATATGCTTATTGCATATTTATCCAAAGACCTTCACTCCCACACTGTATTTCAAACACCTGCAAGTGGTGTTGATTACCTCACATATACTTGTAAATATCACCCCCTATAATTAAGCCAGGCAATTAAAATCCCAACCTAAGCCAGTATGTCATTTGAAGTGCAAAACTGGGTGGTCTGCTGTGGTCACTTTCAAACATCAGATTGCCTCACCTGCAGCTAAGCCCAGCCAGATAATGGGAAATATATGCAGATCAGGAAAACCTGTTAATTCAGAGTGTGAGTCCCAGGTGAGATCACAAAGGAAAGATGATCACCCTCTCTTTTCTTTTTGTCAGAAGAGAAGTGCTCCCCATGGTCCCCTAGGAATAGATCTAAGCCCAGGAGGAAGCAGTGCCTTTCTGAGGTTCTGCTTTGCCCCAGGAGCAACTCTATCCTCTATCTTGTAGCTAGGAATCAAATGAAGTATTTGATCAAGATTCAAATACTGTCCAATGTACGTGATTCTTGATAAATCTCTCCAATTTCTCATTATAACAGAATGAATCGGGGGAAGGAAGGGAATCTCCTTTCCAAAGGCTTTTGACACTGCCCCCTACAACAAACTCATAAGACAAACACTGACAACAGCAGGTGAGAAGCTGACCTTGGGATCCCTGTCAGGTAGCAGTCATTACCAACCACTGTCAAACTAAAAGGCTCAATTTCACAGGGTTTTCAGGGACTACATCATCTAGTGTTATATCAGGTTCCTGCTCACTAAATCTGAAGATGGCACAAAGTTGAATGGCGTGACAATATACCTGAGGACAAGAGCTCAAAGCAATCCTAAACTACTGAAATTACTCTGGAGAAGCCTTGTGGGACATTCCCAGGTAAGAGACTTCACAACAATAAATAGCCTAGAAATAAGAGTCTTGAGACGAGATTGAAAGAACTTAAACTCCATCCTTAACCCTCTCAAAGCATCATAGGTCTTCCAATATGTAAAAGAACTACTGCAGAGAGCAGAATAACATGTTCTCCATTCACCTGCTGAGTAGGACAAGTAGTAATTGACAAGAAATACAGCTTAGTGCCTGATGTAGCACACTGTTTTCTGTTTCCTTCTCAAAGATCCCTACCAGAGATTCCAAGACTTAGCAGGCAGCAGCAGATTTGCGCATGTGTTCTGCCAGAGTTTTTACAGCTAAAGATTATTTTTATAGCACTACATTAAGTTAGGATTCTTGGAGGAAGCTTGAGGTGAGAGACCATATTTTGATATATTTTATACATCTTTCATGTTGAGTCACCTTACTTCTAGAATTCTTCTTGTTCTTACAGCTCATTCCTGCATCTCCTCTTTGCGTCCTGGTTTTATGAAAAATATCTACTTCATATAATCATAACTTATTCTTAATTGCTATAGTTTCATTGGTTTTTCTTCCTAAAACCCACAAGATCCCTACCTGTCCTCTGCATATCCTCGGTATCCTAAAATAGGCTGCATCTTAAGCAGGTACCATTCATCAAAGTTAATTTTTACACTCCATCTCTGAAGACAAAACAATCCATCCCACAGAGCTTAGCTGCTTTATTCAAAGCAGTGATACAAGCTACTACAGATCCTCAGGACAGTTACTCAGTGCACTATTAAACTTACAGACATTGGCCCAGAGAGAATCACTCTCTATTCTTTTAATGATACTGAGAGTTGTCTTACAAAATATGGAGATAGGTTTGAGCCATCCCCACCTTCCCTGCATTGTCAGAAATCTCAATGCAGAACCTGCACTCACTTTGCAGCTCTAGAAATCCTTTTCCATTACTACTTCTGCTTGGGGAATCTGAAACATTGCAGGTCTCAACATCACTATGAGACTTCATTTTTCATTTCCATGAAAAAGTGAGAAAAAGCAAACCCTGTTTAGTAACATTCTTTTGCCTTCAGAAGAGCTAAATCAGACCTTCCTTCCCACACATTTCTGTCCTCGAAAGCAACCTGCAAGTCTCACAGCAAAGCTAGGAATACACATTCACAGCATTTTTCTTGCTTTCTTTGCTCACTCAACAGGTTCACACTTCACAGGCTTGGCTTTTAGTCTACCTTTTTTGTTACCAAGTTCATCAACACTATCTGTTTATCTGCTCCATCCAAACCAATAAGGAAATAAGCCCACAGAAGATAAGTGGGAACTCTTCAACAGCTACCTTCCTGCTGAGCCAGCAAGTGCCATTTCTGGCACCATCTGTGTCCTGAAAGTCTGTTCTCTAGTGTTTTATTCACTGAATATGGAAAAAATATTTGGAAAGAAAAATCTCTTGAAGCACCTTTCATGCCCGTAGATGCTACTTTTAAAATGTTTTAAAAGAAAGAGAAATAAAAGGGGTTGGCACTGCACAGTTCCTCCTCAGAGCTCTACTCAAGTCCCCATTGTGTTACACCAGAAACAAACTCCAGGTACTTCAATTTTAAATCACCATACCTAGATCTCCTTCCAGAGGGCCTACAATTTTGTCTTGCAAATACACCTCCAGTGCTGAATACACACAAGCTGAGAGAGTACTTGCCATTAAAATTAGAAATCAAATCAGTGTGCTACAGACTACAGTTCAGGAAAGAGTAAGAAGGGGTCTATTTACTTTTCTGCAACAAGCAGAGAGCCAGGGTACTTGTTTCCAATAATTATGAGACTGATATATGTGGAGAATGGGAAACAACAGTGTTCCAAATCCTCCACTAGTCACAATTCTTAGCTTCAGTCTGGGCTTTGTATTTCAAAAGTGAGGACAGAAAAGGGGAAGAGCACTACCACTATATATGACACTACTGCTACCCACACACTACCACTAAAAATTATGCACTGCTTGAGAGCTTGCTTCACAAAACAGATTTTGCAACAAGATAAAATTATTTGTTTAAAAATCTAACCATGCATGAGCTCTCCAAAATACAAATCATGGATTATGGATACAATATATAGGCAAACTATGTATAAGCAGCAGAAAAGGAAGATTATGCATTCAGAAGTCATGACGCATCTATGGAACTGGTCTATGATCCAGAATCTTCAGAGACAGTCCAGTGAGGGTCAGGGCAAGATACAAGTGAACTCATAGATGAATAGAAAACATGATCCTGGCTAATCCTCTACCAGTCCAGACTCCAGCTGCAGTCTGAAGCAACTTCTAAATTTTCTTAGTCCGTACAGAGATGCTGTCTTCCCTACACCTCCAGTTTCTCCTAGCTGGGCAAGGAGCACAAGAGTACCCAACCCACGCATACAGAAACCTGCAGAACTTTGCCAAAAATCCTGTGAAGTTCAAATTAATTACCAGACAGGTTTTGTACAAACTTAACCTTGAATGCCTTGGAATAAATTAGAATTTTATCTTTTACAGCTGCACTTCTCAAGTGAGCTCTTCAGGATAGCAACCTTACGGGTTTTGTTTCAAAGTAGTAACTCAGCAGATTGTAGCAGTTCATTATCTGCTTTTTTCTCCACCACTTAACTCTGAATATAGTCTAAAAGGGTTATCATACCTTTTCTGCTTATACCACGATGGTCTGATAAGTGCATAGTGAGGGCTTACATAACAGAGGAAACAACTACAAGCCAAATTGCTATGGCTGATTTTAAGAGTCAGTATTTTTATCAATAATGTCAGCCTGCATGGAGGAGAGCACTAGTTGGAATATTTTTGTCAAAAGGGGCAGCCAGAAAAGCAAATAGCTAATCTGAATTTCTGTACTTGGTTCCTGAAATGTCTTGCTAATACATCCCTGCTACTCTGTGGCCATTTATATCCACTCTTTCCCAATCTATATGGAATAACTGCGGGCCAAATGCCTTCCCATGAGTTTTCAGGACATCCAGTTATGTCCAAGAGAAAGTCAAAATTTCCTTATCACTAAAGTTCAATATTTTCTTTCTTCTCTTCTACTAAAGGCACTAGATTTTACTAAATAGATATGCATATCTCTCAGAAAGACAAGAGGGTACAGCAGTGGAACAGTTTCTAGGGTTTCACCAGAAACTGATTTACTCCAGCATTCCATGCATCTCAAAAGCCAGCTTCTACCTACATGGAGAATGAAGGGCCTATATCCACCACGGGGCACCTTCCTCAGGTGATGGATCTCAAAACATTCTCAATTCAAATTAACCTTCAATATTCCTTGAAAGATCTCTCTCTGTTTTTTTCTGGTATTGGAAACCAGGAGGCAAAATTCACCTGTGGTGCTCAGAAGTGGGAGCTACTACCAAACTCTGTTGCAGATGAGCTGCTTTTGAGAATGTTATAACTGTCTTCCTTATAAGAGGGCCCTGTGGGTGTTTTGTTGTAAGCCAAGGGCCATCTCTGTGCACAGAGATGCTCGCTGGGTCCCAGTCCCACGTGGCCCAAGGCATACAGGTACCACTGTGTGACACCCTGTCAACAAGAACAGCTGTGGAGAACTGAACTAGACAAGCACACTGACTTCTAGGGGCAGTCCCATGGGTTTTGTAAAGAGCTCGTTTTTATAAAGAAAAAAAACCACAAAAAAAGCCAAGACAGTTACTACAGCTTTTGCAAAGAATGGCTCTCTAACCTTCCTAATAGTGACTATACCAGGGGAAAAACAGTTCACAAGAACATGAATCTGCTGTTCTTTTCACATATCCTATGTCACAGTAAAAGGAAAGGTGTTGAAGAGTACAAAGTGTGCTTCGTATTTCAATATGGAACATACATGAGGGCTAGTAGACTAACTAACCTAGAGACCTCTTTCATCAGTAGTTTTGGTCTGGTTTTAAGGATTTCACACCTATTAGAAGTCAGTCTTGATTCAAGCAATTAACAAAAGGGTGATGAGGCAAGCAAATTGGCACAGAGGGACTATAAGACACAATCTAAGTAAAATCACTCCAGCTGCTATACGTGCACACTCGCATACAATCCACTCAGAAAAGATTCTGCAAGAACTTTGCCTCAATATAAATACCTCTCTGAACGTATACATTTCTACTCTCCCCACTATGAAAGATTTGTTTTAAGGGGGAATCATCAAAAACCTTCTTACAGAGTTCAAAGGAATTTTTTTCAAGGATTTTAACACCAAAAAAAGATATTGGAACCCAGGGTAAACTGACTTGAGACAATTCCCTGATTAATTTAATCACCACTTGCTGTACTTTATCAGCACTGTTTTAAGGACATACAAAGCTTACCTGCTTAAGTGCAGAGGTGCCAGACCACCAGCATTTACAAAGAAAAACTTTAGGAAATTAGTGGACAAACTGTACTTGTACAAACCCTGTTGTTGCAAGAGAATGCAAAAAAAGTATTGTAGAAATTTTGGGGTCTCTAAATTCTGTGCTCAAAGGGTCAGGTCTGTACTTGTAGACAAGGCTGACATGATTTTAATAGGGACAATTTTAACTTCCTTGGGAACTTTAGGAAGACAAAGTGTTTTTAAAAAGATGGGTAGAGAAAACATCTGTCTGAGACCAGATGTCACCACAGAAACTGCAACAACGGAGAAGAGGGATCATTTAAAAGTCAGCAAGCAGATGGGAAACAGGATAGATACCTGTAATACACAACCAGTATTAGCTACATGTGTAAGGAGTCATGAGCAGGTAGAAGCATTTTTAAGAAGTCTGCTCAACAACACTTCTGTTAAACATCTGTTTATTCACATCTCTTAGTTCTGTGCCTCTGCTCTGATACTTACTATTCCTACACAAAATTCTCAGAGGAATTTTGTACCAAAAAATAAGTTAATCTCCAAATTAGTCAGCCTCAACCATTTCTATTACTATGCTTCCCAGAAGCTTGACATAAAAAAAGCAGTAATGAAATTGAAATAAGAGCTATCAAGTGGATACTGTTAAGCTGAAGGGTATGCAAGGCTTGGGAAGTGCAGGGAAAAGCTCCCATGGAGAGCAGGCACCAGAAAGGCTGGAGCAATGAGAGGTGGTGTGATACCTTACAGAGACCCTGTAGTTGACAGCCTTGATTCAACAGACCAATGCCTCCATTTTCCTTCAAAGCTGGGAGGCAATCAGGCAGTGCAAACAAAGAAGTAGCTGCAGATGGAAAGTCAGATGAAGGCGACAGACCAAACCTGCTGGAGAACAATGCTACCAGGGCTTTATCCCCAAACCCACCACCCTCTGAATTCCCTCAGGCAGGAGGATGACTTACCACTGATAAAACATGAAAAAAACATTTTAAACATACACAAGGTAGAAAAAACAGTAAAGAATACAGATCTATCTGTTCTCACAGTTGGCTGTCTACTACAAAAATTAAAACACTATTTGTGGAGTGTAAACAGCAAGTATGTATTACACTGGTGAGAGCCAATAATCAGAATATTGTGAATGAACAATTTGCCATAATGCCACCAATACAGAGGAGAAAGGAAAACAAACAAGAGCCCCTAAAAAAACCCACACCCACAAAAAGGACCAGAATTAAATTTCTGCTTCAGTAAAGGTTCTTGATTAAGTATTTAAACAAGAACTTAATAAAGTTTCCTGAGCTCATACACCAAACACCAGCAAGGTCCAAAATGGATGAGCTTTCAGTCAAAGAGAGTAACTGCATCAGGAAGTCAGCATTCACCAAGGAATCCATTTCAACATTTTTTATGGTTAACTTGGAAAACAGAAATGAAGGCAGTTATCTGAATTGCTTAGAAGGCTCTATTGTTCCCTCTTCCAAAGGATTTTCCCCAGAACAGAATGGGTGGTGTGTGCAAAGCAAGTGAAAGGTGGGGGAAGGGGAAAAGTCCTGTGGATAAAGAGAGAAACAGAAACATAGTTTTTAAGCAAAGATACGATTTTTTTAAAGTAACTTCCTACCTCCCACTGCAAGTGAGGCGGGATATTCCTGATCTGAAGCTTCCGACTCCTGCAGATAAATTAAAGAAAATGGTTTTTAAAAAAAAACCCAGAGAAAACATTATTGCAAGATAGACTATACATAGCAGTGTCATACATTTAAGCATCTGTCATACTAAAAGGGGCAAAACCAAATACAGAATTCAAAAAAAACCAACAGATCGCCGAGGGGGGAATGTCAGGTCAAAACCATTTCAAGTCCAAAGAACTGTTACAGAAATACTTGTTACACATTTGACAGCTGTTACATTTCATGAAGCCTCCACTTTTCTTGAAGAGTAATTCTATTTTAGATTTAAGGCCTCCAGTATCTAATTCTCTGTTATAAACGGGTGTGATAATCCCATGTATTTGTACTGGCTCTCCTTTAAGAGTTTTTTGTTGTTATTTTGTTTTTTTAAATTCACCAAGATGCTAAGTCAGGATGTTACATTCCTTCAAGGTACGGAATATAAATTTGAAAAAACACGTTTGCTTTAATATTAAGCTTTTCATTAATTTAATGATGGACTATTTTCTAATATTTACATGACTAACATTCTTCATTCCTTATTGGGAGGAGAGGGTAAGAATCAGTAAATTCATTGTATTTTCACCCCAAATTTACATCAGTTTTCACTTATCTAGTAAACAAAACATTCACTTTGAAGTGCTACTGCAAAGCCTGGCAGTGTGCTGGCTGCCTTCACAGCCAAGTCCTTTGTCTCCTCCCTTCCCCCAAAGTGAGAGAACAAATAAATGCCAGAGATGCCACAAGCCCCTTGGGATTTACAAGAATGTGTAGATTAACACAATTTCGGCTAGGCTCAGGTATGTTGAGCTAGTAGGGTCAGCCTGACCATCCTGGAGAGCTCTGGGGAAGGGAGAGAGGACAAGAGAGCAGTCGAGACTTAAAAGGTCTCAACTGCATTCTGGCACACCAAAGCAGCTAAAATAAGTGTCTTGTGTTCAAACACTTAGTTCTACCTCACACTTTAATTGCTCAATAATGGCCTCTGTCAGAAAAAAATGCTTAACATTTTAAGGACTTTTTATAACAGTCAAATTTATACAAGCCAGTGAAGTCTTGAAGCAAAACATGTTTTAGAGATGTTCCTGTCTAGCAATAAAATCAAAAGCTTTCCTTTTCGCCCCCAAATCCTTTTAAAATACACTCCTTTCCCTAACACCACCACCTACCCAGGCCCGCAGTGGCTGTTTTACATCTTGAAATGCTCTTCCCAACAGGCTTTGTTCAAGGCAAAAGCACAGATTACAGCACAAAGCCACGCAGCCAAAACTGCTCCTCATGTGGAGGTGTCATCCCCAACACCATGGCCACCATGAGATCAAGCAACAAACGTGATTTGGCCAGAAAATCGAAACAGATCTTAGTTTTGTAGCATTTCTCAGCTGTTTTCACTCCCTCTCAAGCAAGTAGGAGCAGATTTCAACATTTGATCATATAAATAGGCAAGGAAGGGAGAACGAAAACCCAAACCACACACAACCCAGTTAAGGTTTCATTTTCAATAAAGCGGGGAAAGTCAGGAGCTGCTTCACTATAATGGGGAGGGCAGAAAATTTCCTTGAAGCTGGCAAAGTTTTCCTTAGACTGCCATCTCAGCTAGTAATCTAAGCTAGTAAAAGCTGCTGCAAAACAGTCACCCTCAAGTAGTGATATACTGCTCTGAAACATCAAAATAATCTCACACAGCAACCTGAAACTTGGAAGTTGAGTCCTGAAGAAGAAGAACATAAAAGGGGACGTTCATTCAATATTAAAAATAACTGGGAAATTTTCATACAGCAAAGCCTCAAACCACAAAATTGGCAGCCAATACTCTATTCAATGTGCTTCAAACCATGTTGTGCCATTACCTGTAGAGTCAAATTAAATAATCACACTTGTAGATTCAAATTAAAATTCATTACTTTCATAGCAAGGAGTGCCATTCACAGAAAGATCCGAGCCCAGCAGCTCTGCCACCATACCAGCAGCAGGTCCCACCCCAGGCCCAAGCCCAAGTTTGGCCACCAATGAATAGAGTATATATCCACTGAGGAGAGAGGGAAACTGGGGGGAAGTCCTTCCCAGAAACACACAAGTTACACAAAACTATCACCTCACATTTCATTTCAGAAGGAAAACCTACAAATCTCTACTGCTCAGCACCTGAAGGATGGACCAAGAAAATTGCAATCTGTGCTTTTAATCATCTAATGCAGAGGACTAGCACAAGGTTTGGCATTGGGGTTTTTTTCCTTCCCCTTGTGAATTCAAGGGACTGAAAAAGTTTGATACAATTTAAAACTTTAGCCAGTCAACATTTGTAGCATAGAAATAACTTGAACATCCTGAAAAGGAGAAGGAAAAGAGACGGGCAAGGAAGAAATGCCCCCTTAAAATTACTAGTTTCCCTGCCACATTCACAAACAGCAAAAGAAAATGTTAAGCTAAGTACAAAACAGGTACAGTCCTGTTGTGCACCTCAATTTATGGCAATAGTGAGACACCTATTGTACAAAACTGAAAGGTCACTTCAAAAGTACAAGAATAGCTATAAACACACCATTTAATTTGGAACTATTTGTACCTTCATCAATTTCTTGGCTGCAAGTAATTTTAACTTGTCACCTAGTGCACAAGTTTGGAATCTGGTGTTTATTGATGCATGTGAAGTTTTAATATTTGTTTTTCCATTATTTCTGTATCACAATTAGCCATAGGGAAAAAAACATAACTGAATAATGCTTTGCATAGCCAAGAGAGAAACCACATTGAACCAGCGTAAGAGATCATGGACACATTTGAGATTTTGCCATTTCATTTGCTATTAGCCCCTGTCTAAGAAGTCTGAATATATTCCTTAAGAATGCCTAAAAGTACACAACACTTGTACCTCCTTTCCCCCTCTACCCACAGGAAGGATAGCTAGAAATGACCTAGTTGTTTCCGTGCTCGCAGGAGCAGAAGGAGCAGCAAGCAGACAGAGAGCGACCATCTCCCACGTGCTGCCAGAACTTGCGGCTCCTGCTCGGAGAGCGCTCCTCCCGCTTTCTCCGGCTCCTTGGCAGCCCCGCGCAGCTCCTCGCTGCAAGGCAGCACCAGTGATTTCGCAGGCACTCTCTCTGCCGCTTGCATGTGAGCAAGGCAGAAAAACAGCTCTCAGGCTCCTCGAGAAAAATCCCTAAACAAATGCAAAAGTGTAGCAAAGGGTAAAGGACAAAGTCCTGACTGAATTTAACAAGCGGCAGCAGCTTCCACGAGGATGCGTTCTGACTTCAGCAAGCGCACAGGGTCAGAACTCCACACAATCGGTGGAGAAAGGAAAAAGTATAGAGTATCTTCCTGAAAATACACTCCCATCTCAGGCAGTTAGCTCTTTCAGGATGCTTTCCGTCTTTCTCATGACCCTGTTTTCTTCAGCAAAGTAGAAATATGCAAAGATTCTATTGCTTTTTTTATCCCAGGCAGCAAAACCCTACAGAGGGTTTTGTTATGTTCTGGTTTGAAATAATCTCAAGTTTTGTTACTTTTTGACTACTTGCACTCACACCAAGTGGGTAAAACAAGAAATAGTCTTTTCTCATCCCATAAAGGTATTTTATTACAGTAGTTTAATTTAATATTTAGCCCGCCTAGTCTTAAATCCTTAGTAAAACCCTGCCAGCACCTCTCATCAATGTGACTCACATAAGCCTTGCGTATGCACTTTTTCCAGTTTAAGCAGATTTCTTAATTACTTTCTCCCGTTCTAAATAGTCATTGCAAATACATGTCAACTGAAAAAAAGTCTGGCCAAATTAGGTTTGTGTTCTGTATCATACTAAGGTTTTGGAAAACTACTTACGTTCACAGCATGTGAACAGGTATTCCCACTTGTTTCTCTCTCTCAAAGATACCAAATAAAAAGTGTTTTGGGTAAGAAGAAAAGAGACTTCTCTAGTTTCTGTACAAGGTTAGTCCATAAGCAATTGTTTGGCAATAATTTACTTTTCTTAAGAGGAATTGCATGCATTCTGGTTCTTCCTCTCAGGTGCTATCCAGGTAACAGGATTCAGTTACTTTCAGCCACTGCTGATGACCATATACCAACATATTTATTCTGGGGATGTTGAGACCCAGAGCATTGTATCTGGGGGACATAAATATCTCTGCAACACTGAAAGTAAGTAAAACAAGCAGCCACCACTGTGCCCCTTCACCAGGCAAGCAGCATATTTGTGCTACATCTGTGTGCAGACACAGAAAGGGCAAAGTACTGTAAAGATGGATAATTTACTAAAAGCCATTTTAGTGATCTCTGAAGGGGTAATCTCTCTTACATCAATACACAGAACAAGCATGCACAGGGACACCCAGTGCTCCCAACCCACAAGAGTTCTCCACACATATGAAACAATACTAAACATGTCTTAGGAAAAAGGTGGTGGGAGAAAGAAAATGCTGAAATTGTGTCTTTTCTTCTTAATTTCTTTGATGTATACCCTTTCATTCTCTCTCTGCTCTCAATATATACACCAGGATTTTTTCCTTCAATAAATCAAGTTCCACTTGATAAAGTTAAAAGGGCATCAAAATTGTCTATTTTTGCATTCCTGTATTAAGCCTTACTATACACCTTCACTAATACAATCTCACTCTATGCATTGTATGACACTTAGCAAAGGCAAATCACATCAGATTGCATCTCCCTTAGGGGAAAATAATTTTAAATAAGAGAATAAACAATTATAAAGCAAAGAACAATAAAGTATCATGCTTTTGCTCACAGTCCCAATTTTTTTTCTATCTCAAAGATGTGTCGAAATTTTACTATTTCAGAGGGAAACAAATGCAAGCATCAGCATGACTGCACTTCCACACAATTGTACCTACACTCTTACCAGACCCTTCTCACCATCCTCCCTCCCCCCACAGAGACATGCTGCTTCCTACTCCTTAATTCCCATTTCTCAACAATAACACCATTTAATAGTCTCTAATTTCAGCAGCCATATGAACTACACACAACATTAATGCCTTAAACCCACAGAGCACAAACATACTTCTTTTAAGCAAGAGCCTATGGAAAGAGACTTAGACATGTTTGAAAGGAGATCAAGTGAACATCGACAATGTTAGTCCATTCAACTGTTTAAACTCAATACCTATGGGATAGAAAGTAAATGGTCTACCTTTTCCACTCTTAAGAACATGTGAAGAGCAAATGCTTGTTCATTTCCTCCGTTCTAGGTCTGTACTGCCATGCTGGTTACCTGGAAGAAGTCTTGGCACGTCACACCACAGGAGCAGAGTATGCCAATACCCACCAGCACCGAGTGCTGGTATCCCCAGCTCTGCCTCCCAGCTCCAACAGCTCCACGTGATGCCATGCAAACCCACTCACCAACACAACCATTTCTCTCCCTGAGCTCCAAAGAATGGCACAAAGACAAAAATTGTCACTTCTCAGGCTTACTTCACTGACAACCCAAACTGAACATAGACAGCTGGAGATGAAATGTTAAAAAAACACCACCCAGCAAAAAACCTTCTATGGAGTGTGGGTAACGCCATACGGTAAGAAATGAGTTCTGTATAAAAAGTCCTGACAGGAACAGCCATAGAAACAAAGTTAGCAACTCATAGCCAAATGGAAAACTGATGGTAATCAACTCAGTTTATAGGGGAAGGGAAAGAGGTGTCTTATTGTTTACTCTGCAGCCAGCAAAATAAAAACAGGCAAGGAAAACCCCACACAAAAGCTACCCCCACACAGAGTTCATTAGTTGCTCCCCCTCAGCAGGTTGTTTCAAGTAGCTGATGCTTGGGCACAACAGAGTGAATCAGTGTTTTTAATGCTCTTCTAGTGGGAAGAAAGGAAAAAGGCAGCCACGTTTACAGGACAAAATAAATGATCCTTAACTCTCAATTCAGATCCATGTGGTTGGGGTAAAAAGCAGTGGTTTTCTAGTTACAGGGTGAGGGAGGGGGAATTGTAATTTTCTTCGTAGGTAACGATACAGACTGAGCCACTGGAGTGGCTTGTCCTACAAGAGGTGCTGCAGTCTGTGCCTGTCCCTGTCTTCACACTGAAATTTCATGGGCTTAAGCAATCTTTTCACTCTAAATTGTCCACATTTAATTCCTGAAAGCGCCTCACAAACAGCAGTAAGTCCATTCAAATAGAGCTTATTGAATGGACATTCTAAGCCATCTTTTTCTATAAAATTCTGGATGCACCTACTCATGCAATTATGTAACTCCATGTGCTTTTTCCTACAAAGTAGTTCTGATAAATGCAAAACCAAAGGGTCACACTTCCTACCTAAAATGAAGGAATTCTGAGTGTCTTTAAAAAATAAACTCAGCTTTAGTTAACTAACTAACAGAAGTGTTTATATCACTTATATTAAAAGGTATTTAATTTCTAGTATGTATTACAAGGCACGCTGATGACATCGTTACTACATTTTGTCAAATCAAGCCATTAGCTTGTGAAACAGTCAGTTCATCTTGAACTCACCTAGCAGAAGAAAGGAGAAGGGTTTCAAATACTGACCTTTTATTTCTACACACTGATCTGGTCAGCACAATACTTGAAGAGGAAATGTTATTGCTCCAATTTCAGACCCAATTCAGCAATTCAAGCAGACAAAACTTGGCTAAGCCACAGGCAAACTGCAGCAATACTTCTCTTTGTGTTAACTCATTTAATCCCAGACCCAGATTTAAAAGCAGTCTGTGCTACCACTCAGAAAAAGGATTTTCCATAAAATTTAGACAAAGAAAATTTTTTCTCAAAGCTCACGCAAGACATAATAGCTGGCTCCCAACTACACTTTTCCCCTTTCATCTTACACATACAACCCAGCGAAGCAGCTGCTTTGGAGAGGTGCATTATCTCAGCATTCAGAATGAAAATATGACTCTTGGATTACCCCACAGATCCCTCTGTGCTGATGATCAGATTTCCTACACCGCCTGTGAAACATGGGGCTTGTTTACTACCCGAGCAGTCAGGAAGCCGCACACGGGGCCAGCACAGCCGCGCAGCTCCGCGCCACACTCTCCTTGCAGGAGTAATTCCAGAGCTCTGAAAGAATCCACACCTCTGGGAACGGGTTGAGAGCTCAACAAGTACAGCCAAGAGATTGACATGGGCGCATCCAGGTCACATCATGCAAAACAGGCAAACCAGCTCCAGTTCTTGTGTTTATGGGGATTATGTGGATGGTAGGCTCACACCTGTTACCATTTGCTTTAGGATTTTAGCCCAACAATTCTTCACATCACTAATTAGGCTAAAAGCTTATATTCATTATTTGTGAATTCCCTTGAGTGGACCATAAAGGCATTTTAAAAAGAAAATTCTAAAGATTCTGCCACTGCCATATTAATGTTGAATTTCACATTAAAAAAAAAAAAAAAACAACAACTTTACTTTTTCAGGTGTTGTAAATAGAAAAGGCTGTTAAGATTTTTTTTTTTTTTTAAATAAAGAATCAAATACTGCTATAAATCTAATGGGAAGTTTTACTGTCCTTTAGAAAATGGGCCTATCTTTGTGGCTAGTGACGTTTATGGTTGGATTTGTTTTGTGTTTGGCTCCTCCCCCTCTTTTTGGGGTGGGGTGGGAGTGTATGTTGTTTTGTCTAAATGGCACATTTTCTCTTTCCCTTCTCCTCTGAGCAGGGGTCTCCATTCCTTAAACAACTGTACTATGGAGCTGCTTTTGTTGACTAAACTTTTTCAAGTTACGGTCACTTGTCATTTATTATCTCACCACACAACTAACTTGCAACTAACTGGGATGTGGATAAACATGAGAACAGTCATGAGATGCATGAAAGATTGAAAAGAAACACCTTTAAAAGCAAAAGGACTTCTAAGCATTCAAAAATATTTCCTTTACTTATTATCCTTAATGGGACACAGTGGTCAGCTTTTATCTTTCTTCTCCCCACCCCTCATTTTCTTCAGCCACCAAAATAGCCAAAGGCTTCTTCTCTCCCATCACCTGTTCTCCTAGTGCCCACAGGGCCCTGCTGCTTGAAGTAGTCACTATTTCCATTACAAACTGGCTCTGAAAATCTACATCAGCTGTAAGAAGCAGTCCCAGACTGAAATTTGCATAGGGTTCCCCTGCAGTATGTGGCCATGTAAGGGGCTAGGGAGCGGTAGATTACAAAAAAAAATAAAATTATTTTCTCTTTTTCCCCCCCCCCTTAATTTCCAGTGAATTCAGCTCCCTTTAAAGAGCCCAAGCAGCAAAAAGGGATAGCAAAGGATACTTCAAAATCATTTCTGAAGAAAAAAAGAAGTAACATGACTGCAATAATTAAAAAGCCAACAAAATACTTTGTTCTAGGCAGCTGCTGGATAAAGCCTCACAGCGTTTTTATTTTGCACATCTTCCCTACTAGCATCTCTTACTCGGCAGGAGTTTGCAAACCAGATAGAAATCCAATGGAAATAAGTGACACATAGCACGTACTATGCAAAATTTTGGCAACTTTTTTTTTGGTATGGGAGGTATGGCACCAGATTAGATCTCATCTAACAATAACTCAGTGATTCACCCTTCTCAGACTGAAATATCCAAATAAAATTAGCAGCACTCATAGACAAATTCAGTAGCCACCATGCTGCTGCGACCAACTGCTCAACCACGAGCCTGTGTGTGCAGAGCACATCGGAAATGCTTCCCAGATTCCTTACACCACAGCGATAGACAGGGAATCCAACCTATTTTGGTCTCTTTCAGGTCACACTTAAGTGAAACTACAGTTGTTCATAGTCAATTTGGGTTCACCGAACGCTCCAGAATAAACAAATTCGGTTCTGGTTGGGGGGCAGGGGACTGGAGGGGAAACAAAATAGCAGGAGTTGCTCCTCCTGTGCACTTATAACATTAAATTGCAAGACCTCTGTTACACAGTCTCAGCATTTGCTACTTTTTTTTATTTTTTTCTTTTTGCTATCAAATATCAGACGTAAAACATTCAGGTTGCGAACAAGCGGCTTCAAAACTTAAACTGAGCGTGGCATTAGGGTTGTTCAGGGACTCATCCCCCTTCACCACCACCTCACTGTTTCACCCCACATGTGCAATTTTTAAAGAAAAGCCTGTTCCCTGCCTCTCTCAGGCAACTTTACAAAAACTGACACAAATTAATGTCCAATTCCTAAAAGGATCTCAGTAAATTAAGATTCCTGTGGGGTCTAGATAATGGAAACACAAACACTCAAACTGCTGAAAACACCATCTAATTTCAAAAAGCTTATATGCTATAGCTAGAATAAGTGAAATATCTTCTTAGTCTGGTTTTAAGCGTGTATGTGAACTTCAGCTACCATACTGGCTCCCTGACATTTTCAAATCTCTTCCACGATATAAAAGGATAGCAACAAGGGCAAACTATTTAATTTAGGCAACTGTATATATAAAAATATCTAAAAATACTAATAGTCCTAGTGCTTAAAAGACCAAAATAAACTAAAAGTAAAATTAACAAATGCACAGAGCATATCAATACTTCCAAATGTACAGCCACAGGTTTCAGGCTCTCTCCAGTGTTTAGAGCCACTCAAAGTATTTAGAGTGTGTGCACACATGGCTTTCACTCTGCATCCATACTGACTGAAACTTCCATTTTTTTTCCTGTTTTTCAGAAATACATATATTAATCAACTTTGCAGGACAACAGCTTACACTGATGTGATAACTGAGCATTTGAAATGCTCATCATCTGATGTTCCAGCAAAGCCCAGCGATGACCTGCAGCTAATTTGCTTACATGACGAAACACTTTTTTTAAGTAAAAAAAAAAATTCTACCTTTCAATCTCAAGACAAATTATGAAAAATTTTAAAAGTAGTGGAAAGACAAATTGTTTGTCTTAAGTCTTCTAGACCACACTAACAGGATAAAAGTAGAATACTTCACCAGCTTTACATCAGAAATATAAAGTTTACTGTATCCTTCCTATTGTCTTTAAAATCCTTCTTCTGTCTCAATAGCATCAGCACAATAAGCCTTATTAACACAAGTTTAAAACAGACTTTTAAAGTATAAATTGATGCATGTTGTAGCCAAGACTGCACAGATACTAATTCTCGCTTGGATGCTCTGGTCATTATTTCACTAGTACACTTTGTTGAACTAATGAAATACCAGCAAGAAGAGCACTCAAGTGCTGTCCCTTACTAATAGCAATTCCACGTGGCCTTAAACTGATTAAGTGACCTAAATCAGATGAGATATAACACCTTCACCAGAAGAGTGCTAGAACCCGTGGGGTTTGCACTGTCACCACCAAACAGCTTCCTTTCCTTCTTTCTCTTGCCCTGTCAAAACCCAAAAGACACCAAAACTGACCACTCTGCCGTTTAACTTATCATTTTTGTGCTGAATGTCAATAGAGGCAGAAATGTCTTTCTATAATGCCATTGCTTCTTCTATATTATTGTTACTTGCAAAGAGAAACAAATTTGGTGTATAGTTTTCAAACATTTTAACTTTTTTAGTAATTTTCTCTGAAGAATTCTCCTCCACAGATCTAATGTTATTCAATTACACAAAAATTTTGTGGACAAAGCAGGACCAAATTAAATTATTTCATAGCTGTACTTTCAGAAAAAAAATAACATGTTATTTAGAAGACCTGTACATTCTCCCCTCAAAAATATACCCCTGAAGTACACAATGTACCATCCTTTAGCTGGTACATAGAACTAAAGAGATACACCTTGCACACATACACAATATTTTTTACATTAAAGTGTGATCTAAAGACTGGTGACTGAAGAAAACTTAGCTTTTTAATTGACACATTTTAAGAAGTTGAATTTATGCAGTGATAACCATGCAAATTTTTCTTTTTTTCCTTTTTTTAGCAATAAGTTTGGTATGGGTAAGTATAGCTACCCTAGTAAATCCCCATGCACAGTAAATAATTTGTACTGCCATAGTTAAAGCATCAGATTGTCTGTAAAGAATCTTTTGCAAAAATTTATATTTACTTAATAGAAATGCTGTTAATTATATCTTGCATTAAACTTCATTTTTAAGAATTACCAAAACAATCTTCTGTGCTTTTGTCATAGCAGCTTTGATTAGTGCACACAGGCTTACATAGTATAATATATGAAAGCAATCCCTGAGCTTTCATACCAGGGCTTGATTAAAGCCTTAGAGTATCATTTCATTCTGTTCAACTGGAAAAGTCAACAACTAAAATTCAATTGTTCACTGACTTTAAATTATGCAACATTTCAATTCTACAATTTCTTTCAAAGGGAAGTTATACTGAAAAATTGCTTGTATATAAGAGGTGCAAGTGTATTTTCTTTAGCAACCTTTTCAGTTAATATATAATTTCCCCCACATTAGTAATACTATTTAAAAATCTGCCCTGACTTTTGGTACTGGTATATAGAGCAATTATAGGATAAATAGTATCACCTTTTAAATAATTTCATTATTCTTAATTTCTTTTTCACAGAAAACAGGATATAGCACAGGTTTTGAGGATGAATATCACAGCACTGACTTTTTCACTGCCATTGTAGATTTGAATACACTGCCATGACCAGAGAACAAAATATAGAATTTACATTTCTTCACAGGAAAGTACACTCTTTACATAGCATTTAACATTGACATTATTAGTTCACTCCACATTAAACTAAGCAAAATTGTAATTTTGGATTAGTGGCTTTTAAAGAAGAGAAAAAGCTTATATGATGCTATAGCTAACCAGTTAAATCATAAGTATAATTTATAAGATAATCATCATTAACATCAAGATTATTTGCATTTAGTAAGTTACAAGTTGCAGTTTTAAAACTACATGGCATTTTGCAGGGTATTTAAATCAAGATTATGAATAAAGTTCATATGAAAGAAGATGATAATTTTGACCATATTTAATAAATTATTTAGCAGATAATTAGGTTGAATTTAGTTTGTATACAGATGTGCAAGCTTGTTATCACACCAAGATAGTAATTACTATCTTATTTTTACAATCATATGGTACTGATTTATAAACAGAGATACCTAAATTAGGTGGTACTTGCCCCCACAAATATATGGAGTTGCTTTTACCTGAAAGCACAGTTTAGTATCATTTAAATATGCCTTTCAAAGCTTCTAAATTCAGCCATTCTATGTGCATATAGATATACCAAACAACTGAGGATTTAAGAACATTTTTAAGGGAGCTGGAGAAAGTTAAAATAGCAAATTAAAAAAAAAGAAAAGAAAAAAGAAAACTTAAGGAAGGCTGTGGGTGTTATAAGATATTTAACCACAAATACAAGTCATCCTTCTTTGGGGGTTACTAACCACTTTTTGGTAACACTACTGCTGGTGGATCTTCTTTACTCACCACCATCATTCCCCAAAGATTCAGTTTATTTCAAAAGATGCTGGCACCAGCTTCATTCCTAGTGCTGGACTGTGCAGTGAGACAAAACTACCAGTAACAATCAGAACTAAAAGCCCCAAAATAAAGCAATCTCTCCCTCTCCTCCCCTAAACCTCAAAGACAATCTTTAATACTTCACAACCACATACACATTATATACAGACAGCAAGGGAAGTTCATAGGGCTGAATGTTAGAGGGAAAAGAGGTCAGGACACCTTATCAGCACCCCCAAATCAGGTCAAGCTCTCCTTATCTTGCCCGAGTCTCAACAGGTATGCCACAGACCACAGCCACCTCCAGAAAATTATCACTGTTCAAATGCCATTTGTTCCCCTGGAATTTGCAGTCTTTCATCATAGTAAAACATGACTAAGTTTTAGACAGACATTTCCATGCTTTGCCCTTTTTTTTCCCCCCCTTTTACTGCCCTTTTCTCCCATAGGTACCACCCAAAATGATACATCTGGTGACACAAATGAGAACTATGTCAAAGCAGAGATTTCTGGAATACAAAATCACATGTGATTTCCACCAGCAGTCTCTAGCTTAAAAAGTTAAGATTAACTTCAACTTTCATTTGAAAAACCATTTTTTTGAAGCGTTCTAGCACAAAACACAGCATGGCTATGCCGCGGGAGACTGACACAACCACATGTGTGGTGCTGGATCTGAACAGAAATCTCTGTTTCACCTTAAGATGCTGAACTTTGTGCGTGCAAAACCAATAAAAGCCATACTGGGTGAACTGTGTGGGTCAGGTAATGTGAGCCCAAGGGCCAGGAAGAAAAGGAATATACATTAAGCTTATTATTTGCCACAGAGGCAGGCAAAATCCAACCGCAGCCCGTGAATGCAATTCTGTGATTTTAGTGAAGCTAGTCAAGCACAAAGGTAGAGGAATCCTTATAATTTGAAGACTTCAGTTAATGGCAAGTCTTCAAACTCTTTTCCCAAGATCACTTTCAAGAAAAAATGAGTAGCTTCAACTATAAATAGGTTAAGCACAATTCTGCTCATGCTTTGAGTTCAATTGAACAACTGCCATAAAGTCCAGTTGTACAAAGGGTGTGTACACCACTTTTATCTAAAGCCTACCATTCTATGTTAAATGAAGAATTTGGGACATATTTACATGTCAACAATCACTTCTTGTTTAAGAGTAGCCAGTGCAGAAGAATGGGTAGAAATTACATTATTTATAAAAATTCTCTCTTAAGAACATGACAGGAGGAAAATGACAATTTCTAATTAGAGGTATATAATACACTCTAAATAAATACAATATATATTATATATTTTTATATATCATGTATATAATACTCTCTAAATAATACAATAATACAGCAACCTGGAGCAAGGCATCAAAGAAAACAGGAACTCACCATTTGCTATAAGGACTCAGATTATCACTGAGGAAAAAGTCTTAGCATTTAATAAAAAAATGATCCCTTACTTTTTAACTCTTATAACAATGAGGGGTGTTTGGTTGCTTCAGAGTGTGGATTATTTATTCAAGTATTTTAGCAGAATAAGCATTCTGATGCATCTTCAAATGAACTAGTATTAGCAGTACAAGAACAATTTTACACCACTCCTACTGAGTTCCAGAATTAAACTCTGAAAAGAGGTTTAGTAATGAGTTTCACAGTATTTAAATAAACAAAAGAAGACAGCAATAAGAACTATCAATTCCTCATTTCTTTCTCATCCTATGTTAAAAGTTTCTGTGCAGGTAGAAAATTCATACAATCAGATAGCAGGTATTGAGACACTGCAGCATTTCTCTTAGGTTAATAGCAGTGCCTCCTGATTAGCAATGGCAGTTTTTAACACTTTTGGTTAGCATAACACCAAGTTATGCTGCTGCCCACCACCACCTAGAACTCGCTTAAATAATTGAGCTCCTATTAACACAAACCTCACCGTGTGAGAGCTCGTGCTGCTGATCAGCACCAGCACCCACTGCAATCGATACTGCTAACAGACACTTAGCATCGAATCCCTCCGTCTTGACCCTGGTGAATAGCTCCCTCTGTACACCAGAGCACTGGTTTTCCACAAAGAAAGATGTGGTTCATTCAGGAATCCTGTTGCCTTGGTAGGAAAGACCCTTGTGCTCTCTACAGCACAGCAGCACATAACTCTAACAAACCAGTAGCTCAGTGGTGAGGGGAGTTTGTACAAGCTGGTGCACATTTAGCAGTCATTTGAAAAATTATTGCTTGATTAGAAACAATAGTCCAAGATAGACAATTTTTTCCCCCTAGCTGTTACCTGTGTAAGTTTGCTACCAAACTTTCTCCAAAAAATAATTTAAAGCATGTATATCAGAATTCATATTAAGAAATTATATTAATTACGTTATAAATATAACCTCTTGTCATGGATTAAACTACTACCTAAATTCCTCTAGCATCCCACATATTATATTTTCTGAGCACTGTCCTAAAGAGACTCTTCTTTGAAATTTTTACTTTAGATGTAGGAGGAAAAATTGAACTATTCTTCCATACCAGGAAGCCACCATCACAAAGAATTTCCCCAATGCGTATAAACCAAATAATCCACTCTACCACCAAAAATAAATTTCTGGATTTTCTGTTTTGTAACTGTTTTAAAAAAAACAACTGTTTTGAAAAAAAAAAAGCAAAAACAACCAAACAACTGGTGTATTTTGCCTTTGCTAGGTGTATACATTTTCCCTATCAAAGCTAGAGACATTTTGTCAATTCTGTTTCCAGGAGTCTCCCCATGTGATTCCCTCTGACTGCAGGGGAGAAGGGGCAGAGAGAGTGCAGGACCAGGCCCTAGGATGAAAGTTGCACGAAGCACCTGCACAGCACACCCCACCCGAGGGAGGGATTCCCCCACCCCTCCCCTTTCTCATAGCCAGCACTCCTGCCCTGATTATTCCTGGAAAATTAGAGCCCAACCTTGATCAATGCATGCTAGATATTTAATGAATAATTCCAAATCCATGCCCAACAACCTTTTTACTCCATCTCTGACTGCTCTTTAATATGAAATTTCAGGAAAATAAGTAACTGCAAACCCAGCTAATAACTTAAGCTTATTATTTTTTCCAACAGAAATTTTTGTTCACACACACTAGAGTTCCCTTCATTGGGAATTTTTATATCTGTGCTACAATTTTTAAGGCACCATTAAGGTGAAGTGAACTCCATTTTTGAGGAAAAGCATACAGAACCTGTACATTTAACATTTAAAAATTAAAAACCAATTTACCAAAACAATAAAGCACTGCTATTTTCAAAGAGGAAAAATGTATTGGACACATGGTGTAGACTACATATTTTAAAATAACATTCCTAAAGTTCAGCTGAGCATGAAAGTTAATCTTTCAAAAGTGAACATTCAGCTCCAGTTGTGTTCAAGGGTATTGGTACTAGGGAAAAAAAAAAACAAAAAAAAACACCAAACAACCCCAAAAAAACCCAACCTTACTATTTTTATAAATTCTCCAGATATTTTTAGCTGGTCCCTTCTTAAACTGCAAATTACTTTATGGTAATACAATCTTTTAAAATGCATATGTGGATATATATATATACACACACACAAGAGACACACATATACATACAGATTCTCTTTGAAATTACTGATTGGTGAGAAATAATGCAGAGGCTACAGTCACAAGATAATCAAGACACTAAAAAATTTAAAATGGAGTGAAGCCTTTTCCCAGCTGAAGATCTTCTATTTCAAGAGTTTAATTTCTGTACTTAGTCCCCATACCCAAGAAGAGTCGGATCCCTCTTTGACTCATTATCCGTGTTCTTATCCAAATTTTAACCTGATAAAAAGCACAGAATACATCCTTTTGCATGTTAGCAGCAGTTTTCCATTCATTGAGATCTGCAAAGGGCCAGTGGATGCTGGTTGCCCTGCACCATGAAGAGGCAGGCTATAGGGGAAGCACACGGCTGCTGAGGCTATGCTGAACAGGAGACCTTTTATACTACATATATATATATATATATATATACAGGTTCCCTCTTGTGCCAGCTGTCACGATAATACAAGTCAGCAAAATAACAATTAACATTATCATTTTTCGTTTTGAAATGTCAATGCCCTTGCAGGAAAAAACAAATGGGAAACTACCTTTTTTGGCACCACTCTTTTACTGCTATTACACATAGAGTATTTTAAAGTTTACTAGGGTCAATATTAGGGTAGTGCATAGTGCACTTCATTTGCTAAGTATCCCACAACATATATCAAGATTTTCTTCTCTGTTAAATATTTGAAAACACACTCACAAACCAATATTGCAGATCTGGAAAGAAGCAAAACCAGGAGGTAATACAAAATTACAATTTTTTGATACTTACCACAAACACACGGGAGCTCTTGCTCCCACACAGAAATTTTTCAAAACCAAATTACATATTCCAGTTGATGACAAGGAAGAGCTGCCACTGAAGTATCCAGATGGACAGACATGCCCAGAGAGGCTGGGTAGCACCAGTAAGCACTGGGCTAACTGGTCTCCCCAGCATACTCCCAACACAGACACACGGAGAGATTTTTGAATGGCGCATTTAAGATATTTTCGTCACTTGGACAGCAGAGGTAACACTCAGACAGCAAAGATGCAGGGTGAAAAGGCATTCAAGTGCCTACACTTCACATGCCCAGGGGAAAAAAAAAAAATAAAGGAGAAAAGTTTGGAAGCCTCAGACTAAAATTATAAAATAATGTTCAAGTATTTTGATTCCATCATGTTTCTAGACAAAATAGGGGAAACATGGCTTTATCTTAGCTTTCAACAGTAATTAGCATATAACTTTACATAATCTTACATTCTGCATCATTAGAGATGAAGAATGGACTGATGTGGAGACAGACCTTTTGCATGTGAAAATAAAAGTACATTAAAACAATGGTCTTGAAGCACTCTGGAGCTACATAAAGCACCTTGATATAGCTAAATGTATCTAACCTAGTCAAACTTTCTAATCCATCCCTCTCTATATACAAAACATGAAGTTGTTATCCATACTTGGATGACATAGAGCATTCCATTTTTGTACATGCTCTCCATCCATTTACTGGTTCTGAATAATAAAATTCCAATAAAAAATTTTGGTCTTAAATTTAAAGAAAAAAGGTCTTACATCAATATTGTCCTGTGCCTATCTCACTGGACTCATGCAAGGATGAAGTCACCAGAAGAAAGAGTGTCTTCAGCACTGATCCACGCCACTATGTGTATTTTACCAAAATCCCAGGGCAATAAAATACTGAAAGATAAGATGGCCCTAAGGAGAGGAACAGGTTTAAGGAGTAAAGAATTTTTTTTTGTGAGGTTCCCTGAAGGACTAACCCTGTCCATGGCTAAGTATTAGGTGTATTTTAATTCTGTCTGGGTCCCTCTCTCACAGGCATTATGGAAAGCATCACATTTTCTGTTAGGTAAGTAAATCTCAGGCCATTTAAAAATTTTTCAGGTCAAAACTAAGCATTTGAAGTCCACCCAGTAGCTAGCCAGCAGCCATAAAAGGACTCCAGCACTGTAGAGTCCTATGCTCTGCACTTAAAAGAGCAACTGAAATGAACACAGCCCCATTTTACAAAAGTACCACCTTCAAGGTCTCAAAAATGTGGAAAATATTATTACCCCATGCTTGACGGGAAAAAAAGGGAGAAATAAAAAAAAAACCTTAAACATTTCCTGATCATATTTTTACTAACCTTGAATTACACTTCCAAAATATTAGTTTTTATTCCACCTCTTTAAAATTTACCATATCTCTGCACAATTTAAAGTCCACTACAAGTGTATTTCTCAGGGTACCTTCTGTAAAGTTAGGAAAACGAGAACAGGACCAACCTTTCAGGACACACATTTACAGCTATGTTTCATGTGTTCCAGCTGATTTTTAAAAATTGCAGCTAGGAGGGATTTTTATTTTTTTTAATTAATGATCAAATAGTATGAGGAACAATAAAAATTAAATTTTCCACAATGTAAATTAGCATGGTTGGGGAAGATTATCTGGTTTTGTCATAACATCTCACTGTCTGTATAGGAATAGTTACAACTGGTGTTTCCACTCTAGTTGTAAAATTTCAAAGATTAAAACAAAAAAATCTTCTGTTCACATCTGCAAAAATAAATGTGGAAACAGAATAAAAACTTTAAATCACTATGTGAAGTTTTGGCCCTTCACTCTCAAAAACACTCCGAGTTTGTGCAGAGACAACAGAAAAGAGAACAAATACAGCTAAGAAATGGCATCTTTTCTAACATGTCTTCTTTGAGCATATTTCTACCTAATTGATATTTACAGAAGCAAAACCAAAAATCAATGCAACTAATTTTTTTTTTTTTTTTTTTTCTGATAACTATGACCACTGCAGCCACCATGCACACTTTAGCCTCACAAAACCATTTCCCACCATCTTGGGCACACAGGACACAAACCCTCATTATACTGAAAATTAGCAACACAATCCAATTCCCATCTAATGGTCACCAGTGGAACACAGGTGGCTGCATGAGGAGTGCTTGGGTTCTGTTTTCCCCAAATCAACCTTCAGACACCTCAGCATCAGAGGGGAAGGCCAGCTGGCAGGCCATTGCTCTCCCCACAGATCAGCATTACTTACAGGGTGCAGCTCTGTTACCCACTTCTCCTGCTCCCTTCCCAAAAAAAATTCCCCAGAAGGGACACAGTGAATTTGTTTTCTCAACAAAGAGCCCTCAAGGTGGGGGAAAAAAAAATAATTAACCTTCCAATTGGAAAAAACACCTTGTCGTTACCACGGCTGAGGTGTTTGTGAGCATTTTAGGTACCTGAGGGCCCCAGGAGCAGGCAGAATGGATCAGGTCTGGGTGGGAAGCCCACCTGGACATGGAAGACAGGCCGGGAGGCTGCGCCAGGCACATCCCCAGGTGCCCAGAGTTAGCGCCTGCCCTCCCCCCTCGTTACGCACAAGTGACATCAGGGCCATTTGAATAATCAGATTGCAGCCTACATCGCCTTGTGAGATACCAGCTGCTCTTGGATTGCAGCGAGGTAGTACCCAAAGCCTCGCACCACAAGTTCCACGTACGCCATGGGCAGCCACCATCCTCCTCCCACTTTGTCAGGAGAAAATTCATCTAAGTAGTGGATGTGACTAACGGTGCCCTGCCTTCCCTCGCAGAGCGTGACTCGCAGTCAAAATCACTACAGTGCCTCCTCTAACTTTATGCTAAAGTGACCTAAACCCTTAAATATTGCAATAGCCTTCTTCCACACCAAGGGGTCTGAATGCAGAAATGCTGCATTCCTTTGGCATTCCCTTGAGATTTCAATAGTAAGTCAGGAATCTACTCCTGAGCTTATTAAATGCTTTGCACCTCCCCCAGAGTAATTCCCCACCCTTCCATCGAGAAAACCTTGACCAAGGCTCTTTTTTCAACCACAGCATATCTCCTTGTCTGTTTTTTAAATACTTCCAGGGAAGTGGCGGTGGGGGGCGGGGGGAAAGCCACACACAGGCTCTCCCCTTACTTCCTTCACAGCAGGTAGGAAGGCAATTTTGCAAACCTGGGTGTGGTGCCCACTTCAAATCAGAAGATCCAGCAAGGGCTGGAATGCAGTGACTACTGGGCCCAAGAATTTCGCCCTGAATAACAAGCCAGGCACTCTCCATGTCCTCTAGATTCAGCTCAACTTTATGGCAACCCTAGCTGACACCACCTCTTGACCTTCCTTTATGTGACAAGGATATGGATTATCAAACCCTTACCCTTTCCTCCTGTGCACCTCAGCTGCCTCTGGAGAAAGATATCCACAAACTACCTTTAGGAGTGATAACGTATTCACGCTGGTTAAAAAAAAACAAAACAAAACAAAACCCAAAAAAACAACAGAAACCCCCATAAAAATCATGTTTAAAGAGGCTGTGAGGAGGGGAGCCAGGAGTCTCCATGAAGCAGCCTCAAAGCACCAGAGGTCAATACAATGTATTGAATAATTTTGTTGCACTACAAAACAACTTTTGCTCTTATGAAGTAATCATTTGACCAAACTATTAATTGTACACTCATGCTGAAAGACAGACTTGACGCATCCACGTTTTTCTTTTTTTTTTTCTTTTTTTTTTTAAATGGCGTCACTTCTCCAGCCGTATCTCGCCTGCTGGAGAGCACAGGGCTCTTTGGAAAGCGCTTCCCGGCCTTACAGCGTGCAAACACACTGGGTGGGCCTGGAGAGAAACAGCCCCCCCGCCACACCCCAGCTCTCCTACACCTTTCCCTGGTGCAAAAAAGACACAAAGACTTCAAATAAGTTACTTTGAAACCAACTTAACCACTTTCAGCAACAATACTCAACATTTGAAAACTGTGCTTTTACATGTAACAGCTCTAAATATGCGCTTAGTAAGCCATGCTTAGAAAAACAAGGGGAAAGAATCGCCAATTTTTGGCCCCTTCCCCCCACCTCCCCCCTCCCCCCCCCCAAAAAAAAAATTAGACGTCTATAAAAGGAACAAGAGAGTCACTATTACATATGGAGGCCACTGAATGAATTTTAAGTGGCTCTCTATATTAGATTTCGGGAGAGGGGGAGTGGAGACAAAGGGGAAGGAAGTAGAGTCATGAGAAACACAATTTAATTTTCTGTTAAACAGTAGTATAAATCTGAACTATATCTAATGCATTCCAACATGATAATGCATGATGAAACAGTGTTTTAACAAATAAGGGCTTTGGGAGAAGCAATACGGGTGCGCTGAAACAATTACATTTACAATTTTTTTCAATATTCCTATATGCAGGCATTGCATGGCAAGAAAAGTGCTTTAAGTTCAGTGCAGAATTCTTTTCAACAAGTTACAGATAGATACATGTTTCTGATAATTGCTAATTCACAAATATGACACGGTACCCAGTACAAAGAATGGACTTTTACACCATTTCAGCTGGCAGCTGAAAGAACAGAAAAATACTTTAAAACACATTAAACAATGACTGAAAAGAAAAAAAAGTTAGGGAAGCACCAGTGATTATAAATTTACCTTTATAACAGTGTAATGAATTCCTTTTCAAAAGCATAAATAGGATGTTCTTTGTGCAAACTTAAGATTAGTAACAGTAAAATTATTTACTAGACTAATAGGAAATCACCAATTTTTATATGTCCCATGGAATTTTCTTCTTAAATCTAGAAGTATATTCCATCTACAACAGTATTTTCCTATAGAAAATATAGGAAATACAGGCTACTGTAATTCAAAACTATATGCATTGCATATTAAAGAAGAGCACATACACCATATTAATTTTCAATGAAAAGTATCAAATAAATATAAAGATTCACATGTAATGAATTTGTCCAGAGAGGGGATCCCTCTTCCCTTAACTAAAGCAAAAAACCTCCATATTTTCTCACGTGAAGCTTTCTTCTAGCACTAAATGGATGATCAAACTTCTAATTCTCAAAACACCATGATACAATGCCCATTGAGACAGATAAACCATCTTTCCAATCAACTATCCTAAAAAGACTGTAATTTTAAAAATAATCCTGAAATAGTAGAAGCCCCTTGTAATAAAGTTTCACAGACAGACATACTTCCCAGATTGAATAATGGAGTGCAGGAACAAGCACGTGGAAAGTTTGATTTTTTTTTTTTTTTTACTCTCTAGTGCATGCCAGGTTTTCTATCATATAAATATTTGTGAAAGAAGCAGACTGAATTGCTATAGGCAGCATAAAAATACTACTGCTTAATTCCAAATATTGCTTCTTTACATGAGGCCAAACAAAATTACTGCCTTGCAAAAATTAAACGTATGTTTAGAAATTAAGGATCCATAAATCCTGTCCTTACTGGGAAGGAGTCCTTCTCCTGCTGCTTCTATAGACCAGCTCAAAATAGCGATGATAAAATCCTCTCAAATACAGATGAGACTTCTACTATGTGTCTGTAAAATGCTGCAGACTCCAACATGGCAGGATCAAAAAAATATATAAGCACCAGTATATTTACAAGGTGCTTTTTGTTGCTGAAGCAGAGCTCACGTGCTTGCCCGTTATACAGTGCACAACACCACATTTCATTTCCTGCTAGCACACAGATTTTAACTCTTCTCATGGAACTTTAAATTTTAAAATCTACACAATCATTTGCCATCAGACCACAATAATTTGTTTCTCCCATAGAAAGGGGGCCTTCTAAAAAAAATATTAATTAAATAGTAATTAATTGCTGCTGCCTGGCCAAGACACTACATTAGAAATACATGGGGTGATTCTAAAAACCGCTCGGACTGCACTGAGTGCACGCCTGTGGGTTTAAGAAAGCGGTCCATTTATCTACAGGGAAGAGAAACACAAACCTAAGCATTTTTCAAATTGCTTCTCACTGGATAACTAAGGGCAAGGGGCGGTGCGGGGCGAGGGGGGGGGGTGGGGGGGTGGGCTGGGGGATGTGGATAAAAATAAATTACCTTTGTCTTTTCGGGACCGAATGTTCAACTTCTATGAGTTTCCCATGCAGCTCCACTTTACCTGCCGAGATAAACAGAAAGGGGAAAATATTCGAGCGCGGCTGTGCGTCCCCGTCTCCAGGAGCGGGCTCGCAGGGGTGCGAAGCAGGAAACAGGAGCGCAACACGTTAGCCCATTCATCGGCAGCCGGGGCAGCGGCGGAGCGGGGCCGCGGCGCCCGGGAAGGCGGCACAGCCCGGCGCCCGGGGCCGCGCCGCTGCCGCGGGAGAGCCGCGCTGCCCTCGGCGGGGCCCCTTCCCCCGCCCCGCGCTGCAAACAGCCCGCGAAACGTCGTGTGCGGGAGCCGGGCTCGGCCCCGTCTCGGGGAGGGGGAGCGGGGGCTCCGCCACCCCCCGCGCCGCCAACTTGGGGCGATTTTCTGCGCCGAAGCGGGCGGGAAGGGAGCCGAAGGGAGGCGCGGAGCGCAGCCCGAGCCCATCTCCTCCGAGGCAGCCGCTCCCCGCAGACCTGAGCCCATCTCCTCCGAGGCAGCCTCTCCCGACAGACCTCCGCAAAGCCGCTTCACGCGAAAATAAATTTTTTTTTTTTTTTTTTTTAAGCACACAAAAACAGGATGTCGGGGCCGGGAGCCGGCGCTGCTGGAGGCGGTGATGGGTGCGTGAGAGCAGCGAAGAGAAACCGAAATAAATAGCAGGGCAGCGAGGGGCGGGGGGGACAGGCAGAGCTCCCCCCCTCCCAAGTTTGGAACAATTCGGCGGCTCGCCCCCAGCCCCGCGGCCTAAGCCAAGCCGAAGGGAGCCTCGGCCCGCTCCGGGGGGGTCCAGCTGTGCCCGGGGTGGGTGTGTGCAGCCGCTGCCCCGCGCAGGGCTCCGCGCCCGCAGCCCGCCTCCGCCTCACTGCACTCACCGCCCCCCCTCCCCCCCAATGCAGCGAGGGCCCCCGGCCGGGCAGGGCTGGCCGCGGGGCTTGGAAAAACATGGGAACCGCCGCGCCGCGGGTCCCTGGGCCCAGGCTCCCGCCCCTCCCCGGCCACTCCCGGGGGGCCGCCGCCGCGTAAGCCCCGCGCAAAGGCTCCACGGCAAGGCCGGGCGGCTCCGGCCGCGCTCGGAAAACAACAGTTCCCACCTCACCTGGGGGTGGAGGGAACGGGGACCCCCCCGGCCCCCCTCAGGGCAGCGGCGCGGCCCAGGCCGGCGCTGCAGCCGCTCCGCGGCCGCGGAACAGAGCGAGCGGCGGGAGCCGTCGGGGCTGCGGGGAGAGGGCGGGGGTGGTGGAAGGGGCCGCTCACCTGAAAGTGCCTCGATGGCCTTCATGGCCCAGCTCTCGTCGGGGCAGTCCACGAAGGCGTACCCCGTCTTCACCAGGAACTGGCCCGAGAAGGGTATCTTGGAGTCCTTAAAGAGACTTTCCAGGTCGAGAGGGCTGACGTTCTCGCCGAGGTTGCCGATGTAGAGCTTGTTCATCTTCCTGGCGGCTCGGGGAGGCGCGCACCGCGGGCTGCAACCCTCGTCTTGCGAGAGGAGGTGGGGAGGAAGGGGGAAATAAAACAAAATGCGATGGAGGAAGGAGAGAGCGAGAGAGAGAGAGAGGACAGGGAGAGGGAAAAAAAAAAAATCAGATCTGCAGCTTGTGTCCCTCCCTCTCTCTCTCTCAAGGGGTAAAAAAAAAAAAAAAAAAAAAAAAAAAAAAAAAAAAGAAGAAAGAAAAAAAAAAAAAAAAAAAAAGCGTGGCCAAACGGGAGCCCTAAGTGCCTGCCGTGCTACCCGGGCGCATGGGGGGCACGGGGGAAACACCCAGCGCCGGGGCCGCGGATGGCGCGCTGAGAAGAGGAAAAGGAGGAGGGGAGGGGAAAAAAAAAACTACTTTTTTTGTCTTGCCCCCAAGCCCCTTTGGCAGCAGCAGGCGGACTATGAAAATGTCACACTACGTGCATGCAGGCGCCGCCTCTCCGTATTAAAAAAAAAAAAAGAAAAAAAAAAAAAGAGAGAGAGAGGGGAGGGGGGAGGGAAGGACGGAGAGAGAGAGAAAAAAAAAATTACTTGAATATTCCGGCTTTTTGAATGAGCCACGTGTTCAAACTACAAATCAACTTCTCACGTGAGGAATCCCAGCTCTTCAATTAGCGAGTGGATGGGGCGCACACACACTCACGGAGGAGGAGGAGGATGACTGGGGTGAAGGACGGGGAGAGGGGTGGGGGGAGGCTGGACAGGACAGGACAAGTTTAGAGAGGGCCGGAGGGCGGGGGAAATGGAAACCGGAGTTGGGTGGGCTCCGGTCTGCGCCGCCTCTGCCCTTCCGCCGGGGGAGTCCGCTCTGCGCGCCCCCTCCGCCCAAAAACGGCTGGGCGGCCGCACCTCCCCCCGTGTGAGCGGGGTGTGATCCCAGGGAGGGAGGGGAAAAGGCACCGCAATGCCCGCCCCCCCGCCCCGCTCCTCCCCCGCCGTGCCAGGCGGTGGGGATTATTCATCGGGGTCGTGCCTGGGCGATCCCGCTCCCCGGCAGTATGGGTTGGGGGGAGGAGGAAAAGGGAGAGGAAAAAGAGGGGGTGCGATGGCGGGGGGAGGCGGCCAGGGAGAGAGCGGGATCCGCTCCCGCGCAGCGCCGCCGCGGCTGCGTGCTGGGGGGCTGCGGGGCGGGGGCGGGGGGTCCCTCTAGCCCCGGAGGAGCCCCATATGGTAATGATCCCGCATTACTCGCGGTGCCCCTTGCGCTGAGTCTTACGGAAAGGAGAAAGAGGGGGAGAGGGAAAAGAAAAAAAAAAGACAAAGGGGTGGAGGAGAGTTGGGGGATGATGAAGAAGAGAGTCCTGGGGCGAGGGAGCTGCCCGGCCCGGGGAGGGGCGGGGGGCCGCGCTCCCTGCCCATCTGGGCAATGGTGGACGGCGTGGGGGGAAACGCGAAGGCACCGTTGCCCTCGGCTGGTAACGGCACACAAAGGGATTTGGCGACCCCCCTCTTTTCCTCCCCCCCTCCCCCTGCCCGGTCTAAGGAACCATTCATAATTCTCCACATTCGTACAGATACAATGGTGGGCTTGTGGGGGAGGGGTTTGGGGGTGTGGAGCCTTTCCAGTGCAAACAAAACGTTGCCTGAAGATGAAGAAAGGATACGGAAATGAAAGCCAGCACTGTGTTTAATATAGCGATCTAGTAGGTTTTGTTTAATAATTCAACGCACTTTAGCCGAAGGTTTCATTTATTCCGTGGTAGGCTTCTTGTGGTACGTTTTAATAGGTATATCCATGGAAAATGGTTAAATACTTTTATTAGTGAGCAGTGACTGGATTTCCACATGTCCTGTAGTATGTCTGGAAATCTGTAGTAAAGAGGAACGCTTCCTAGCTTTGTGCCTAACTTCTAATAAGTGTACGATTAAAGAGGGGTGGTTTAAATCTCCTTGGAAGCCGTGCTGGGGTCAGGCTTTTGTTACGCACGCTGCGGCCGCCGCAGCTCGGCGATGGTGGTGGTGGTACCCAGCGCTCAGGGGGTGAGTCAGCCGCTGAAGATTTCTCTTGTGCTGGTATGATGATGCAAGGAGACATGGCTCACCATGAGGCTGGAGCCCCAGACCATTGTGAAATTGTCAGGGGCTGGGGGAATGCTGCAGTAAGTTGGAAACACGGCCCTTTTGTTGTGTGCATCCAAGGAGTTGGCTGACCAAAACCCTAATATTTGTGATTTCAACCCATTGTTTAATCTCAGGGTTATTTTAATGAACTTTTAATTGTCAGGTTGTGATTGAGGAAATCGAGTGTTTTGTGTTTCACTAATCAGAATTTAATCACAACTTCCATTTTGTAGAAAATTAGCAAATAATTAACTTGGGGATAGAAGAATTTTTTTTTTTCCTAGAGATTTAACCTGTTTGTGACTTTTTTTTGTTGGATGTGGAATTCTTTCCTAAATGAATTTGTATTTCATAACCTCAATCTGTATAGTCTGTTTAAAATAAATACTTGCTTATCTAAGTTAAAAACAGCCCCCTCCAAACAGCTGAATTCTTAGTTAAACTTGTGAAAGGAATTAGTCACTGTTCCTGCAGATTAATTGCATTCTTCATAAATTTGATTTGTACTGCATCTATAAGGCAGTCTGCATGTGCTCATTTCTACATGGTTGGTCTATAGCATTATCTGGTATTTCCTCTTAAATTACTAAATAGGGTGCACGTATTCCATTTAATATTCTAGTCTGAAAAATCTGCTTTGTTAGAAGATTTCTTTAAGAAATGAAGATTGAATGTTCATAACACTATGGATCAGTTGTCCAACAACATCATAAACCGCTTTGTAATCAAGTGGTTGGTGGGGGGGGGAACCCTTACTTATTAGCAATCTCCCCCTTTTTTTTTATGCTCTGAAACCTCTTGTTAATAAGCTGAAATATTTTCTGTAAATCTAAATAATGTATAGCTTTGTTTGTTAAGAAGTGTGGGTTGGTTAGTGGTTTCAAGAGTAATTCCAAACCTTGAATGCCAAAAAAGGCAATTCAACAACAAAAATTGTTTCATGTTGCCTGACAAATCTCCACTTTCCTGCACAGATGAATATAGTTCAGACCAGTTGGGCACTCCCAAATGTTAACGTTACTGGGAATATAGCTTTAAAATTTGAGATGTAATTTATTTTGGCAGCCACAAATCAAATGCGTGAGCACACAACAGAGCATTCCCACATATTAATGTATTTTTCGATTTACCTCTGTAAGAAAAGGCATTATTAAAAAATTTAATTTTTTTTCTGTATTTCATTTGTTTGTGTTTATTGCCCACAGAAGCCAAGAAGAAGTTGAAATACTTACATAAATATTGCACACAAGGAAGCACAGCCAATCTTTAATTAGCAAGGGCTTTTACGACATTCTGCCGTTTAGAATTAAAACTCAACCATGTGCTTCTCCCCACCTCCGGGTGAGAATCCAAGAGCCTCCGCCGTGTCCGTCCCCCCCTCTCGCACGGCCAGGGGCGGGCAGGGCTCTCCCTCTCTGCCCCCTCCCGAGGCCCGGAGCCCCCCCGCTCCGCTGGGCTCGCCGCACGGTGGGTGGGTAGCACGTCGGACCGCCCGCAGCCCCAATATCTCCCATTAAATTTCTTTCTTTTGGGCTCGGTTGGGTTTTGGTTTTGTGGGGTTTTTTTGGACTAGGGCCGCCCACGGAAGGCTTCCCGCGTGGGCTGTCGGCTGAGGCTCGATGGGCGGCGGGGGCCGGGCGGCCGGCGCGGGGCACGGCGGGCGCTCCCCGCGGGCTCCGGGCGGCCGCCGCCACGACGGCGGAGCCGCCGCCGCCCCTGCCTCCGCCACGGCGGCGCGGGCGCGGAGCCGCCGGTCCTCGCGGGGCGGACACCCGCGCCGACGGGACGGGACGGGACCGGACAACAGCGGTGGCCCGGCCGGTCCCCGACCCGGCCCCGCCGCGCCCCCTGCCTAGTCTGTCCGTCGCGTCCGTCCGTCCGCTCGTCCCCCTGCCCGCCCTCGCCTCGCCGCCATCCCCGGGGCGCGCAGCCCCCGCGGGCGGCCATAGCCGCTCGTAGTAAAGCGGCGCGGCGGCGCCGCCTCCCATTGGCTGCGCCCTGCGCCTACCAGCGCCGCCCGCCGCCGCGGCGCGGCCGCCCATTGGCTCCCGCGCCGGCCCCCGGGGCGCGTGGCGCGAAAGCGGCGGCGGGGGCGGCGGCGGGGGCGGGGAGGGGAGACGAGAGCAGACCAGACGAGACGAGACGGGCGGGGGGCGCGGCGCCACCGGCCGGGGCAGGGCAGGGCCGGGATGGGATGGGACGGGATGGGATGGGATGAGAGAGCCAGCCCGCTCCCTCCCTCCTTCCCTCCCGGCGGCGGGCCGGGGCTTTGTAAAGCGGTAAGTGGGTGCCACGCCGCAGAGGTGCCGGTTCCGGGGGCCGCCCTGCCGCAGCCCGTGCCGGGAGGGCCGGCGAACAAAGGAGCGGTGGCGCGCGGCTTCGTGCGGGCACGGGGAGCGCGGCCGGCGCCGCGGGATGCCCGCACCGGGGAGCCGCGGGATGCCCGCTCCGGGAGCGGCGCGGTCTCCCCGGGCCGGGGGGCGGCGGCGGCCCCTCGCCGTGGAGCGATCTGCGCTCCCGGGCGTGGAGCGAGCGGCGCTCCCGGGGGTCCCGCCGCCCTTCCCGCGGCGCTCACCGCCAGCCCGCCCGGGCAGCTCGGGGAGGCGGCGACGGCTCGGTGCCGGCGGCTGGTTCCGCTGCTGGAGCTGAGAGCGGTTCGGTTCGGCTCGGCTCACCCGACACCGGGGACCTGCCGGGGCGGCCCGGGGCGCGGCGCAGCGCCTGCGGGAGCACCGGGCTCTGCCCCGCTCCGCTCCGGCTCGGAAGTTTTGGTCATAAAATGCTACAAAACGCCATGAATCGGCAACGGAGAGCGCGGCTGTGCCGGCGTGGAATGAAACAAATAAACCGCACGATGCATCGGAAGTTTTAGAGCTTGAGATAAAACAATGTAGCCAGCTCTGTTCGAGTTTCTTTCCAATAAAAAAGAATTACAAAGAGGTTAGCTGTCTGTGCTCTTTTGCTGACCGGAAAATTGCAGGAGTTCTTGATTTTGTAAAGCAATGTAATCACGGTGTTACTGCATTAAAATAATACAAACAATTTCTAAATAAGTAGTCCGGTATATGAAAGGTGGTGGCTGAGGCTTAGAACGAATCTCTACATGCTGATTTCAAAGTAAGTATTTTTTTTTCCCATTTTGTCCAGGGATCTCTTTATTCAAGTACTGAATGCTCAGTGTATCTTGTTTTCATCTTTCAAACATTTGCAAACGGATCTTGCAAAAAAAAAAAATCTAATCACCTACATTTTAATTACATGAAAATAATTAAGTCTTTATATATATATATATATACACATATATATATATATATACTTTTCATCAGTGTTCACTTCACTTGGCACAGCTGGATTTAAAATGGGACTTTCAAAGGAGAGCTTAACCATATTTCAGGTCAATATCTGAAATCTGAGATCTTTGCAATTGTGTTGGAAAGAGCATGTAGAAAAAATATATATATATCATATATATTACAGCCAGACAAAATCAGAACTTTATTTGATCAAGTGACAGGAATAATTGCCAATATGGCTTCCTCTAGCTAAAGAAAATTTTGTGGGGCTTTTACAAGGCGTGAAGAACTGAAAATGAAGGCATTATTTAAGAAGTAAAAGTGTTTCTCACTAGTTAAGTGTGTTTTAACTTGTTTCAGATGAGGTTTTGTTCTCATTTTGTTTTCTTACAATTTGGAGAAATCAGAATATATTTCTTGTTTGCTCCTCCTTTCATCAAGGAGATCTTTTGCCAAGAGGAAAAAAATATCAAGTAAGGGAGTAAAATGGGGCAGCAACCCAAGCATGAAATCCCTTTGGCGAGAACAATGAGACCCTCCTCTCCAGAATCAGTTTTGCCTTACTGGTATGATAACGGTGTTTTCAGCTAACATTATCGTAGATCTATTGTGAATTCAGCCCCAGGACCTTCTCTATCTTAAAATTATAGAGAAGGAATGTTAAAATTGCTTTTTAATACCTGGTATTGGTTAGATTTTGATGCCCAGATTTCCTTCCAAGTAGCCATTATTTATTAATAAGGATATATCCCCTCCCTTTCTCTAAAAAATGCTAGTGTAATGTTGGCCTTTGAAGACGCTCTGCAACAATTTGGTTTTAATATTTTTTAAAATCTTGATTTGGATACAAAATAGTTATTTTGTTATGTTTAGGCAAAATTTAAGATGGTAGCTGCTGAAGTTTCATACTTTATTTTTTTGTTTTGTTTTAATTTGTTTGGATAACTTAAAATACATTTATTCCATTGCTGGATCCAGTTCAGGCAATCATTTGGTCTTTTACAAATTTCATCAGGAATAAGCATTCCAATTTCAATGTAACATTCATGAAAAGAGCTGTTTAAATTGGCCATTAATATGTATATCCTTTGAAGAATGTGGTCATGAATGTTTGTATTTAAAGTGTGTTTTCCCACTACAAAATATGTTCTGTCATTTGCTATGTATTATTTTTCTCAAGATCAGAAACCATCTTAATGTTAATTTCAGTCATGTTTTTGTTTCTGGTCTGTTTCTTAAGAAGACTGAATAGTTGATTCTTTGAATTATAGATTATATGCAATTAAAAACTACCTGTGAAGCTGAAGGCTGAGCTTGTGAGATTGTTGGCCCCTCCTGCAGACATTAGTGTTTATATATGAATAATTTCGTTAGGTCATTTAAGTTATTGTTCATCTGGTTTAAAATAAATTAGGTTCAGTCTTTTGTGTTTCTCATGAAAGCTATACCATATAACTATTTGCTTTGCAATGGATTACCTTAGTATATTGTACATGGTTTTGGTATTAAATGCTAGGGAACTTTGATTGCAAGAGATCTGTTTGGGTAGGTATTGTCAGTATAAAATGGCTGGCACAATCTTTTTACGTAAGGAAATCTCCATATTTTTTCCCCCCAAGTTATGGTTTTCTGACATTTAAATAGTCAATGAAGCTTGACTGTATTATTTCTAAAACATTTTGTGCAGAGTCTAGTTATTTTCCAGAGAAGGGGAAGTAACTAAAAGTTCTACAAAAATAAGTATTTAAGTAGTAGAAGAGAGACCTGTGAAACAAAAATTTCCTGCAACTCTATAAGGCAAAAGCTGTGAAAATAAATAGAAGCCTTCGTCTAGATGAAATTAAAGTGCATACATGTAGCATTAGTTTCATGCTAATTAATTCCTGTTTTAAAGCTCAATTTACATCTCAATTGAGCAATCCTTGATACAACTGGAGGCACACAAACATATCTTAGACTAAGTAGTTGTTTCTACAAATTTCTAGAAGAAAAACTTGAATCTGAAATGTTTTTGGTTTCTTTAAAGTTTTGCAACAGTAAACAGTTTATCTGAGCTTTTAAATGCTCTTAAAATACTACTCAAACCAAAGTTAGAAAATCAAGTAGGAAAACATGAAACAAGTGATATATTTAGGTAAACCTAAGCCTGCAAGGCTAGTTTGAGGCTATTTTTTGCAAGCCTGTTTTGAGTCCATTGTTTGAACGTATAGTCATGCTGTAGGAGTGGGGCTGAGCTCACAGAATGCACACTAACAAAGTACCGTAATGGGGTCACAGAGGCCAGAGAAAAAATTCAGCTTTCTTGCATCAGACCTGTGATAAAGCCCCAGCCTGTATGTAAACAGTGAAACATTCTCACAGGCAACAGCTAGAGGCAAAGCTAATACCTGCCTTATTTGCCTTAAGTTAACAATGTAAAAAAAATATATAGTCAAAGCTGCGTTACCAAAGAAATGCCAAAATGTGTTTCCTTTCTTTCTTTGGGTGGAAAAAAAAAAAATGTCAATTGCTTGCTTCAATCTACTTTCTTACACTGAATGATGGCTGCAGGAAAATTCAAAAGTGTTTGTGCCCCTTTGTCTTAGTCATGTGTGGATTTTTAAAGTTAATATTCAATGCTGAAATGCTAATTTTGAACTGAAAGATGGTTCCAGTCAAAATATGATCTTAATTTCTTTCAAAACAAAAAATTCCAAATATATGTTTTAATATCAATGGAACATAGATACAAAGTAACTTAATTGAATTCAGTGTTCAAATTGCTTAAGTAAACCCTGAAATTTACACAATTTTAGTTAAATTTCTTGCAGGTTTGACAAGTTCATAAAAATAGAGCTTTTTCTCCTGGACTAAAAATAATCAAAATAATTAAATCACTCTTTCTAAAAAGGTAACAATAAATGGGGATGTTTCATATCAGTCATATAATTTAATTATTTGATTAAATATAACTTTTTTATATCCTCCCTTTTTAATTTTAATTGCACCCTTTTAATACTGCCTTAAGGTCTAAGAGTCTAAAACTCACCCAAGAACTGCTTGTTTTGGAGGCACAGGTTTTTAGCAAGTTGTGGTTATTTACTTTGAGAAAGAGTGTGGGCAGGGGGAGTTCAGTAGTGGAAATAACAAGACAAGAGCATTTCCTGGCTCCACCAATTCAAAAGCCAACAGGTGCCCCTCAGTTCCTTAGGAAATCTTTCCCTGGCCTGGCTAAAGGTTACACTCCTGAGCTGCAAAGGGGATTTTCAGTTGCTGGCTTTTGAAAAAAAGAGAACAAACCAGATCAGCTTTCTGGATGCAAAAGCTGTCAACCTAATTTATGGTTTTCTCTGTGTCCTGTAAATAACTTGCAGAGGTTCAAAACAAGCTTCAAAGTAGTTCATGGGTGTATTCCAATGAGAAGCAGCAAATTGTCAAGTTTCAAAGTTCAGTTGTCTTAATAATTAGGAAAGAGGGAAAAAACCTTTCTTTTCCCATAGAAAAATAAAGTTTACCCCATATATACTTTCAGACAGCTCAAAAACTCTTTTGAGGAAAAAGAAGAAAAAAACCCCCAAAAAACCAAACAAACGGTTGCCTGAAGGAATATTTTGTTTTATCTATAAATTATGACTGAAAAAAATGAGTGAAAAAGATAAGAGATTTTTATACTTAAAATCCCTAGAAGAATCCTATTGTACAGACAGCCACTGTTTCCATCCACTGCAGATAAAGTTGCAATTGATTTAGTTTTAGTCTTATACAAAATGTTGGGTGTTTTTTTGTTGGTTTGGGTTTTTTTCTTTCACATTGGACATCTTGTTGCAAATCTATGGCATGAGACATATCTGTGCAGGCATAGTCTCATCCTAAAGCTTCTGTGGAGCCTGGTGAAAACAAGCCAGGACATGCTTTGCAGATTTGACGCTGTAGGTCAAGCAGCGGAAAGCTCTGCACACCTTTGAGATCTGGTTATCAAATGACTGTTTCTGGTTGTAAACATCATGCTTGAAAAACTCATGTTCAAATTTTAAAAACATAAACAAAATCCAGATTTATTTTTTTTCAAAGCTGTTGAATTTCTAAGATAATAATCCTATAATTTTGTTTTGTATCTGCACTATACTTCAGAAGTGTATAATTTTTCTTCTGTATTAATGTTCTTGCTAAAGTGTTAATTTCCTAATTTTTTTAACAAATGCATTTTCTGATAAGTTTTATTTAAGATTCTGTAATGCTCAAACCAATTAATTGATTATATCTTTATTATTATTAATTATTTTCTTTTTATACACTTTAGGGACACAAACAGTCTTAAATGCTGAGGAAGTATATCCTAGATTAGGAAATAATCTTTAAAGTAAAATAAAAATCAAGAAATACCAACAACATATTAAAATAAAAACGGTGTTTGGTTGTTTTGGTGTGAGAGGTGAAGACTTCCTTGCTGTTAAATACTGAACACAGCTCTTAGTCTTTCCCAGATATCTATTATTTTCCATAACTCTTTCTACGTGATCCCTGAAATAAGTTTAGAATAAGTTTTAGATATGGCAAAATACTATATTCCTGACTGCATCAGAAATCTCTATCAATGACTAACCAAGTAACAGATAAAAACCTCTCCTTGTCTTGGAATGAAGACCTGCATAATGGTTAGTTGCTGTTTTAGACTCTGATCTAGGTGTAACAGAACTAAACAGAGAACAACACTGAGAGAGAACATTTTAACACAATTTTTTAAACTCTTTTCAGCTGTGGCCAATATTGTCTCTTAACAGTAAGGTGTTGTCCTGAAATAAGAATGGGTTCCTTTCTAGCAAACCTCTCTGAAGAAGTTCAACAATTCTCAAGGGAAAAACTCAACAGGGTAATGTGGTGAGAAATATCCCGGAGGGAAGTGGTGGGGCTGCCTTTGACTGCAGCCACCAAGTCCTAAAGGAAAAGCAGAGCAATAGTGGCCAGTGGAGCTCATTAGCATCACAGATGAAATGGTGCCTTTTCTTTGACACATCCTAAAACACTTGCATGTGGGCACAGAGAACTGTCCCTTGGGAATGGGGGAAATTATCATTTTTCCACTCATCATGTAGTATTTCTTCAAAAAAGGACATCCATGCCCCACTAAAGGAGTCAAATCTATGCTGGTGTTGTGGGTACTAGGTGCCTGCAGATACACCATTTTAATTTCAAAATGTAATAATTTTTTTTATATTCCTGGTTTACTTTGACGTTCCCTGATCGGATGCTAGGTGGAAACATGCACTACTTGCTGAACCCTAATAGATTTAATGACATTTACAGGATCACAAAATAGTTTCTGCATTCACATGGCCAAACAAAGAGATAATGTAAGGACAGTAGTAGAACTTGGGTTTACGTGGACACTCTCTCCTTAGAGCTGAGGGCTTGCATAGAAAACTCTGGAGCTCATTGAGTTCTCCTACGTCCAGTGGGGCGCTGACAGCAAGGACACTGTGAAGTACCCAAAACACGAGTGGGGAGGCTTATAAAATTCATAAAAGATGCTCTCCCCGCTCTTCCTCCCCTTTGCAGCAGTTGCTGCCTAACGATTAAGCAAGGAGCCTGTCGACGTGTGGAGGACAGGCTCATCTGGGAGTCGAGCAGGGAGGACATCTGCCTGGGGAAGGGGCTGGAGCTGGTGAGCCTGGGCTGAGGCAGGGCTGAGGCGGGGAGGAGGCAGGGCTGAGCCAGCCGCCGCCGGGGCTTGACGCCGCTCTGGACTGCTCGGGAATGCGGGAGCGGTGGGTGGGCAGCAGCGGAGAGCGGGGCTGCGCCCGCGAAGGTGGCCTGATGGCTTCGCGGGGTCGGGCACTTGGCGGGCTCACCTCCCGGCTCCCTTCCCTCCGACAGCGGCTTCCGTCGGATGCTTTCTTTGGGTGGGGTTCAGGCACCGGAGGAAGGCGTGAGGCTCGGCCCGCGGGCGTGGATGCGCGGCGGAGCCGGCGGCGCTGGGGAAGCCCCGGCCGCCCCCGCAGCTCCGGACCCCGCTGGGCCGCACCAAAGCGGGGAGCCCCCGCTCCAAAGCGCGGCCGTGCGGCTGCGGGCGGCCCGGGGCCGCCTCCGCTCGAGGGGCAGCGGCGGGAGCGCCGGCACCGGCAGCCCCCGGGAGGCGCCGGAGCGGCCCCCGCCGCCTCTCGCTCCCCGCTGCCTGCCGCTGCTCTCCCAGCCCCCCTCACCCGCCCCGTGTCTCTTCACACCCCACAGAAATCCCTCCCCAGCCCGTCCGCCCCCGCCCCCAGCCCATGCCCGCGCCGGGGTCGTGGAGCGCCGGCAGATTGCGGCGGGGGGCCCCCGGCTGGAAAAGGGCCGGGAGGGCAGCAGCCACTGGAGGACAAGCACACGATGCCTTCTGGAAGATGCTCCTTTGCAGTAGCCACAAAAGACCGGGGACAAAGACAACAGAGATCCCGGTTTCCAAGCAGTGGGAGAAGGGAAGACACCGATATTTTCCTTTGCACTGACCTCGCGAAAGATGCCCCAACCTCACCGCCAAGGAAAAGCCAAACCGCCCCAAAATGTTTGAGCATGTGCGGGCTTTTACATTAACGATTCACACTTGGCTCTATACATATTTAAATTGGGACATTATTAAGCTTGCGCCTATTCAGACATATGCCCCTAGCAGGGATGCTGGCTCCTCACATTTTCTTTGTGGTGTTGAAGATAGTGGAGACAGAGGAAGAAGAGTGTGTACATGTATGGTTCCTAAGAAAGTGTATTTCACATCCCCGCAAAGATAAAACACACCCTTCTTCCCAAGTGCTATAGATAAATCTGATCTTAGAAAGACTGATGTCCTAGGAAATGATTTTCAGAATGTTTCCTTTTCTGCCAGCAAAAGCCAAAGGGAAAAGGGTAGTAAGGTGCAAGCCAGAGAGCAAGTCACCCTGTGGGATCTGTAACCCATAAACAGGCTGAATTCAGCCCTACCGGGGTACTCGCACAGTCCCTGTGACCTGTTCAGAAGCTCTTATTTTATTGAAATACAGTCCTATCCTTCCTGGTGCCTTCACATTCTCATTTTCAGAGCAACAGGATCCTTGCTGTTCAACAGAGGCAGCTAGTTGTGAAGTTTGATGTGTATTTACACAGGAAAAGTGTGACAAACCTCTGGTGCTGCTTATTTTCCTATTAAGTCTCTACTCTTCTTTGCCCAATTTGCAGCCATGCCTTTTCTGATTCATCTGGGTTTCCTTTCTACTCCTTCCTTCCCTTTACAACTCTTGACATTAATCTTCCACCCAGTTTTCTTTCCCCAGCTGTAATTCTCTGTCTCCCTGTCTCTCTACCTGCCTCTCTCCCTTCCTCTTCTTACTGAACAGTATTTGATGCCTCTATCCCTCTGGAAGCCCATTTATGCAATGAACTATAGGATGATGTACTCCTTGTGTAGGTTCCCCCATTTGCAGGGTTCCCACTTGCCTCTGAGAAGAGATTTGGTGAGTGTCAGGCTTTGCTGGAACTTTACTGCTGCTTTAGGGAATCCCTGTAAGTTCAAACTGGGTTTTGGAGGGGGTAGAGAAGAAATAGCCCTAAAGGGCAGTGAAAGACTGGTTCAATATAACATGGTTGAGCATTTCCTTCATGGGATTGCTCTTGAAAAACAGTGCTCAGATATCTTACAACTCTGTTTTGATGACTGGTCTCCCATGAGTAGGACTTTGGTGGTGGAAACATCTCACCAGAGGTTTGGGTGGAGCAGCTGTGGGCTTGGGAAGCTGTTGCTGATGGAAATGCTGGGGTCAGCACGCTCTGAAGCTCAGGCAGACACTGCCTACAGCAGAGGCAGTTTCTGCCAAGAAATTGGCACTATGCTGGAGAAGAAGCAGTGCAGACCCTGAGCTGAGAGGAGGAAGTTAAAAGCAGATGAGATCTTTGTGGGTTTGCAGTAAACGATGTCTGACAGGAAGAGCAAATTTGTGCCAGCATAAAGGAAAGCAAAAAAGGGATGAGAGCGGTAGTCAAAAATCCATATTGTTCACTCAGTAACTAAAGAGTTGTCTGACTCCAGAAGAAAAACAGTGTGTTAGCTGCAAGAAGAAAAATAAAACTCTTTCTGTAGCTCACTCTGAAACTGAAGTTTTGCTTCTTTATTAATGACTTAAAGGACTGTAAACATCATCTTCTCCTCCCTGCAAATCTTTCTGCTGTTTGTGTGATTTTACAAGTTCCATGGTTATTGATTCAAATGTTAATAGTTTGCACTCAGCAATATACCATATAAATGGATTCATCACAAATCAACTTTGTGTAATAAGAACCTTCACTGCAGCTGGAAGTGAGGAGGTGACAGTGATGAGATAACAGAGAGGACAAGTTTTAGCACTGGTTTCAGAAAGCGGATAAAACACAAAGCTCCAGGCAGTGTCATGCACTGCCAGAAGTGACTTCTTGGACAAGCATAATTTCTTCTTCATTTTCATCTTCATCTCGCTCACTCCCACTCTTTCCCCACAGGCAGAGATCACAAAATTTCCACCTGCTCCACAGTGTGTTTGTCCCATGGTGTGTCCCACAATATTCTCTTTCCACACAGTGTTTCTATCCAAATTCTTGATTCCAATAACCCCTTCCCTTCCCTTCCCTTCCCTTCCCTTCCCTTCCCTTCCCTTCCCTTCCCTTCCCTTCCCTTCCCTTCCCTTCCCTTCCCTTCCCTTCCCTTCCCTTCCCTTCCCTTCCCTTCCCTTCCCTTCCCTTCCCTTCCCTTCCCTTCCCTTCCCTTCCCTTCCCTTCCCTTCCCTCTCCTCTGTAACTTCCTGAGCAATTTCTGAATTTTCCAGTTTGTGCTTCTGTCCTCAGTCTTGTACCTTGTTTTCCCCTCTCCTTGCCCACATTCCAGTGAGGTTTAGCAAAGCAACAGGAAATTCCTTCCTTACACCTCCTTTCTCTCTTCACTTCTGGTGCATTCATTATTCCTGTTGCTGAAGCTCACAAACGCCATTTAGCTTTTGCCTCACACCCAAATGACTGGCAAATCCTTCCTATCTCTCTCTTACACACGACGGTTTTCTTCTTCCCTCTTTGCCAAGGAGGAACTGTACTTTGATTATGAAGGTGATGCTGATTTAGACAACACTTTATCTTGTTTGAGGGGAAGATCACCTTCCCAGCAAAGGGAGAGAATCAAAGCAGAGCCTTTGCTGATTAAGCCTGATCCAATGCACCGAGTGAAATTTTGGAAATTCCTGGGTACCTCCTCAGATTCTACTCACATTCCTCCTGATTAGTAGAAGATTATGGGAAGTTTTTGCATGGATATCACCACCAAGAAAGTAAGCTGGCAGCACGTTTCAGTGAGCTGTTGTCGTGCTGATATTTAAGAAGCTAACTCATAAAATTATCATTATAGCCATGGAGGCTCATCTTTCTTACTCCAAACAAGTTCAAAATCATAGAATCAGAGAATCATAGAATATCCTGAGTTGGAAGAGACCCACAAGGATCAACAAATCCAACTTTTAGAAAGGAGTGTGTGACGAAAAGACCTTGGCAGTGTTTGGAGCTGTCAGAGTTTTTGGGGCTGCTTCTCCCCTGGAGCTGTTATTAATTAGGCACTCAACACTGGTCCGTGCTGATTTTCAGCAGCAAGCGGGTCAAACAGCTGCTCAGACACATTTAGTTGCCTGTGACGTGCCTTCAGTAAAAGGCAGTGAGACAGCAGAGTGTAGTCACAGTGGAACTAATGAGCTAAAAGTAGAAAGCAGGAGGGGACAAGAGCAGGTGGCTTTAGCAGGCGGGAAAAGGAAGGTTTATATTTCCACATGCTGCAGAGGATGATTTTCGCTATCCGGGTAGGTATTCAAGTGGAAATCCTCTCTGCCGCTAGCCAGGCTCAGGGAGAGATGAGCAGAGATGCTGCTCTCAGACCCTGCTTACCTCCCCATATCCATTTCACCAGTCCCGATGGGGTAGGTGGGTGCTGGAGCCCAGAACTGGATACATCGACAGCTGCTCTCAGTTCAAGCAGAGATGATGGCAACCCCCTTCCTTGGTTTTGCTAAGCTTCCCCGTGCGGTGTGCTGCAACAGAAGCAGCAGCTGCAATTTAGTTTTTCCTCAAGAAGTTGTAGAAGAAATGAGTTTCATCTTTGGGACACAGACTTTGCCAGAGACAGCCATAATTTACCACCTGCAGCTTCAGGACGACATGCTGGGCTGGCTCACAAGCTGGTGCTGGTGGGAGACGCAGCTCCTCCCTTGGCACCGTGAGGCTGCACAAGCTGGGAGGGCAGAGGGTGGAAGCCAGATGGTGCTCTTGGGTGAGACAGGGATCACCGTGACACCACAGGTGCTGGAGGGTGGTGACTAGGTCTGTCCCAGGCAAACCATCAGGGCAGGAGCCATGAGCTTTCTGCTGTGCTTCCAGGGATGTTTTCCCTATGCTCTCTCCTCTGTGTACTTCACAGGACAAGTGGGGAAGGGGTAAGAAGTCAGATGTTGCAGAAAAATTCATCCAGACCAAGCTCTTATGGAAGCTGGAGAGTTTTTTATAGTGACCCTGTGATAACCATAGCTTTCCTGTCCATCAAAAACCTTAATAATTGCTCATAAGACATCTCAGTTACACCTCTGCAACCCCTGTTCCTGTAAAAGTGCATGGACTAAAGGGTGAATCCTGCACTCAAATCACCTCCAAGCAACAAGTGTTTCCAAACTTGTGAAGGTTGCAAGGGCACCTTCACAGCACTCAACAGCTAGACCACTCCTGAGGCACTTTGCTACTTCTTCAGCCTTCTGCCAAAAAATTAACATAGGAAATTGTTTTATTAATGTAAGAATATATGGCTATTCAAAAAAAGTTACCTTAAATTCTTAGAGTGTGCATGGAGTTGTGGAATGGATACATTCCTGCTCCCATCCTCCTCTTCCCCATCCTGATCTTCCTCCTGCTTTCTCATTTTATCACCTCTGTTTCAGCAGACTAACAGTTGCCACAGGAATTTAAGAATCTGCACCTGTTCCAAGACAAAGGGAGTTGCCATTAAAATTTCTTTAAAAACCAGCTATTACCTGAAGTTCTGGTCAAGAAAAAAAGATGAAGATGTATTTTAAAAGATCAGGGAGGTTGGATCCAGGCTAGAGCAGACTTTGGTCCTATTCAGACAAGCAAAAGCTGAGGCCTTGCCCCTGGGGACACAAGGAGTTGCGCCCCCACTCACTTCTGCTGTCCCCTCCTGCCAGGAAGGAGGAGTCCCAATTGCTTTGGATTGTCAGGGGGTTTCTGACTACCCAATAGGGGAAAGAAGTCACTGTTTTTCTCCCTGTGCCAAAGTGGAGCAATAAGAAAAATTTTTGAGTGACTTGCATCAGTAAGGGCAGGACATGAGAGTTCATGTATCTCCGTCAATAACCTAGTTCTCATCTCCAGCCGTACTGCAGGAGTCTTCTCCGTGGCACTGTCTGTAGATCTGCCTCCTTCAGATCTTTGTGGTGCCTGTCTCATCAAACAAAACCTTTCTCTGACATTGGTTTTCTTTCCCAGCTCCAAAGCTGATGTTAAAACTCTCCATCTCCTCAAAGTTACATTTCTGCTTTGGAACACCAGTATTCTGAGGCAGGTTAGTGCAAAACAATCAGCTCTTCTACTCATTCCTCCATGGAGTTTGGGCTCAGGATCCCTTGCAGAGGGATAGGTTCATGGTTAGAAAACAAAGGTTTTGCTTTTAGATAAGTTTTGGGTTGTTCATTTTTCTGCAAATTTTAGTGAAGTTTTCATTTGACTGGTTCCTCCACACTTCCCCCACTGTGGATACCCCAGCCATACTATCTACTTAATTCTCACTATATTTGCTTACTTACCCCTCTTATGCATTAGAGTTCTCTTGCCCACTTTTTCCTTTCCCAGGCAGCTTACAATGCCCCTGAAAGTCAGACACTACACAGTGGCCACAACAGGAATCGGAAAAACTGAGAACTGTAAAATGTTCACTTGTGAAAAAATATTTTGAAGATGCTAAAGGAAGAAATAAGCAAGCAATCTGCCCACTGTGGAGGTTCATTTAAATAATAGGCATATCCTTCACAGGTCTAGCAATTGCCCAGCTACCTGCTTCTATTAGTGAATTAAATTGATTAATGATATTCTTAGTCAAAGAAGAGTTGCAAAAGTCACAAAGAAAAAGACAAAGAAGCAGGTAGATGCTGCTTTTGCATCCCTGGTTGTGTAGTTCCAACAGGCGATGAAGTTTTCCTCTGTGAGTAGCTGGAAATCCACTCTTCCCCAGAAAAGTTGTTTCTTTTTGCAGTTTGGGAGCTCAGGTAAAATGATTTCATTCAAAGTTTTCTCAGTTTGAGGTTTTGATACATTCTAGCCAGGTATCAGCCTCTTGATTTCACTCTTCTTGTCTCTCCCCTCAGGATTTCAGGTGTGCTGTCTGAACAGTGTTTGGTCTGGTTGTGTTACCACACCAGGGTTTGAGTGAACACCTCTGCTTTTCTGCTTTTGGAGACAGCTGAGATGCACACAGGCACGGAAAGCAGCAGCACATTGCTGATCTTGAGGTACACGTGGAGGTGCCAAACCATCACCTGCTGTTTCACCTGGGAAGTGCCCAGGTGTGGGGTCCAAGCCCCCATTCTGGCTGATCTCTGTGCAGGCTTGCCTGCAGCCCCTGCTGTGCTGCAGCATGGCTGTGCCTTGAGTGAAGGCTCCACCGAGTCTTCCTCACAGGTGCAATGCAGAAATGTCTTTCTCTAACTAAAAAGAAAAGGTTGGAGGCATGGCAAGGCAGGGGTTAAGCACAGATGGAAGGGGACAAAAGCAGACATAGATTCTCTTTCTCTGTGCTCCCCTGTCAGAGATGGGCACCAGGGACCCTCATGAGGAAAAAATTAACTTTTTTATTCATTAATTTCTGGACTCCTCCGGTCATTTAAAAAGAAAATCTGGAGCACAAGTAGCACCTTCTTTCCAAAGGACTCAAACAACAAGATGGCCACAATTCAAGCTTTCCAAATACTTCTGCTCCCCACAGCCCAAACACAATACCAGTTACTTCCAATCCTACCTGCTCAGACGGCCACTGGAGCAGCTGGGCTTGCAGCAGTGTGGTTGGTGGATTTGGAAGCTGCCCCAGAGCAGGTGGTGGAACTGTTGAATCTCTGACCAAGCACTTTTCTCTCCCTCTCTACCTGGGACTGGCAGGGCAAAGGATGGGGAGTCCCCAAGGTGCTCCTGGTTGGCATCAGTCAGTGCTCAGCTGCAGGAGGTCTTCAAGCTTAGCAATCCTCAACCCCCAGCTTTGGCAGCAGAGAAACAGGAGAATATTTTGGCACCAGCGAAATGGGAGAATGTTTTGTCCTTCCTAGGGCTGGTGGTAGGTAGAGGAGCTCCCAGGTTTTGCCCACAGCAGTCCCTCAGATTTCAAGATGGGAAACACCTGCAGCCCAGGGACCTCCGTTTGACAGTGGGGAGCTGGGGGGTTGTCAGCAGGGGGTAGTGAGCCAAACCCACTTGGGTGCTACTGGTGGGAGGTTTAGACTGTTTGGTCAGCCTCTGGACTGGGCTGTACAACTGCTTTTTGATTAAACCAGGGATAACCACTGTCCTGAGTGACTCTGATTTCTGCAGTTAAGATCTCAGGTTCTCTGCCTTTGAAGACCTAAATTAACTCTGTGGTAAAATCAAAGATGTGCTAAACTGTAGAAGTTTAAGGGAATATCAAAACATGGATTTTGTAATATTTTTTAAATGTCTTGGTGTTTGAGCCTGCATTTCCAACTGCTCTGCAATGTGCAGCCTGCAACTGCAGGGCTGCTCAGCAAGGAGCGGCCTTCCCACCAGCCCTGGACTGAGGACATCATGGGTGGGTGGGATAAACATGGATTGAGACATGGGGCTCAACCCTCTCCTCAAACTGAAGCTCTTTGTTCCTTCATCATCTGAATCCACATGAGAAAGAAACCTCTTGTAATTTTTAGCTCCAGAACTGGATCCTCTGAAAACTCATCTCCAGTGACATCTGCTTGGGACCGGACAGCCCAGTCCTTACGGCTGTCCCTATGCATGAAGCTACTCTTATGTGTTCTGTCAGTATTAGCTTAGACTTCCTAAACTTATTTTTGATTATATAACATTGTTCAATCATCTTTCACAGATCCTCTTGTGAATCGCCCACCATCTTCCAAAGCTGAAACAGACAAAGTAAAAAAACACTGGAAGAAGAGCACTTATTAGCTTCATCTTCATATGTGGAAAACTGAGAGCAAATCTTCTCTCCAAGGTTACCCATGCACTCATCCAGTTCTACATTCCCATCACATCAGGTATAATTCCAGTATGAATTTTCCTTTCAAGGGAATATTTTCAGCTATATCAATATTTAGTCCAGTTGTTAACTTCCATAAGGTTTTGTCTTTTTATATTTTGAAGACCTATTTTTCTTAACTCCTTTCTGTGAAATTCACAGACGAGTTGCTGTATGGGTTCCCTTCTAGCCTCCAGTAGATAGAAATTATAAAAACAGACAGTATATAAAACAGTCTGGAAATCAAGACTTCGACAGAATGTTTAATTTTAAAACAACAAAAAACCCTACACTTTATGTTCTACTCTGCATGTGAGCCCAGCAACAGAGGTTTTTAGGTTTTTTAGTGAAGTTTTGCTCTTGCTACCTTTTCTCTGAAGTGTCAGCAGTGGATGTGATGGTATCACACGCAGCCTTGGCAGAGCCAGCTGTGTTGGAGGGGTGTTCAGGGCCACCCTGACTGCACAGCAACAGCCGTGGTTATTTGTGCTACTCTCACTGCTCAAGCAGAAGATTTGGCATCAGCCACTTTAAATATTACTTATATTTGTTGTAAACATATGAAGGATACTTGGACACAAGCAAGAATGTCGTCTTCAGCTCGGCAAATAACCCTGCCTTACCTGCTCTAAAGAGGCAGCAGATCTGCTAGATGTTCCTTTGGACATGGTCCAGTGGGATGAGGCTGGCATCTTCCCTGTTCAGATGTCCGCTGATACATGAAGAAGAAAGGCTTTGGAATGTGAAATGCAGGTTAGGACCTGTTATCTCTTCTTTTTTTGCCCTCTCTGCCAAGGAGAACAGAGCATTTGGTACACTTTCCTGTGCTCCACACCTTGCAGTGGGAGGAGAAGAGAGCCAGTGAGAGCAAGAGGTGCTGAGCAGCAACCCCACACCTGGCTAGGGGCAGCAGCTGGGCAAGTCAGTGTTTAGCTAATGGGAAGCTTGACTACCTGTAATTAACCTTCCTCTAAAGTTAATTAATTGCTGTGAAGGAAGAAAAATATTCATGCTTCCTAGAACTATAAATTGTCAGATTGAAGTTGTATTTGATGCACTGTTAAATTCTTTGGGGCATGGCGTGGTTTTTTGTTGTGGGGGTGAGAATCATTGTTTTGGGGGATTTCTGAGGGGTTTTTTTTGAGAGATCAGTTCCTAAGCATTTACCATGCAAAGCTGTTAAAGATACAACACAGAAATACAAATTAGCAGCTCTACCTGGAAGAAAGTATCATCAACCAAACAGAATTTAGCTGTAAAATGATCATGGGATTTGGCATCTGGGATTTTTCAGTGCGAAAGAGATCACCTTTTTGTTCCCTAAATGATACTCCTCTCTCCCCAATCCTGCACTGAATCCAGTGGTCTGGAGAAAGCTGACATCTAGATCAAGGAGGAGACAAGAAATAGGAGCACTAGGATAGCATATTAGACTGTGAAAGGTGAGAAGCAGGAGACAGCTGCTGGCTGGCTAAGTCCTCCATTCTGTTGCCGTCCTACCACAGTTCAGATCACACCAAAATACCCCAGCAGTGCACACAAGAGTCATCAACCAGCTGAATGTTCCCTGATGAAGGCAGTTTGTGTGTTTTTTGTGAGATTAGACACTAGGCAGTATTTGTAATGATGTGTGTTGTTAGTGTAGTGGAATCATGTATCATCAACAGTGATTTAGTAATCAATGCTCCATGGTTCCTCTCTCCTGCACTGTTGTGGGAGTTAGGCATCTGCTTCCACAGAACCTGCGAAAGACAGAGTCACTGCAAATTATTAAATCCTAACATCATATAGTGTACAAACATCAGCTACCTTTAGCCATCCATCAGGTTGTCTTTATCTCCGCAAGTTTTATGGGATTTCTACCATGAGACAAAGAAGGCCATTTTAAGATTATTGAGGTAGTACTGAAAATACACATCTCCTTCATAACCTTGGGTCCAAACTGGCAAAAGACTGGCTACTTATGCTGAGAAATGGAGCAAAATGGAACAGTGAGAAAAAGGGGTCTGCGCAGTCCATGGTTCTTCCATCTAAAGAGCTGCAAGACTGGACTTCACACAGAACTGATCCACTGTTCTACCAAGTTACTTTTTAGATTTTATTTATTTATTTAAAGAAAATATAAAGTTCTATACAAGCTCCTGTGATACACCTGAAAGCTACTTGAGGAGTTCTCTGTCTGTACTTGCCTTTGGGGTAAATCTTGAAAGACAAAGAAACATGATGGAGGATTACCCTGTGCCGCTTACCACTGCTGCTGTAATCCAAGTATTATGGGACTGGGTCAGCACGAGAAAATTGAGCCTGGAAGTTTTGGCAGATTCTAAATTACTGAACTTGAAGCTGTGCAGAGAGTGCATCCTTGTCCTAATGCAGTACTGGAAGAAGAATGAGGGTGGAATCACAGATCAGACTGGTGGAACAATTAATTACACCAATATTAGCTCTTGGTAACCACAGTTCTCCATTCGTGACCCCTAATGTATCAGATCCCTTCACAGCTGGAAGGCTCCACCAAGTACAAAAGAAAAAAAGAGAAAAAGGGGGTTACAGAGAAACAACTACATTTTAAGCTTAAAAAATAATCTTACACAGGAAGCACCACTAGCCTTTTGTGCAGTGGGACAATTATTTGCACCATAGCTGCTTGTTAAGAGCTAACCTAAAGAAAATTTTGCAGACCTTTGTTGACAAAGATCTTCTTTCATGTTTTGCCAAGACAACTTAGTTGCTATTTGAATGTGAAAGAGATCTACCATAAGATATCAAAAATGTAGCCTCAGTCGCTACCACAAAGGTTAAGAAATCATTCTGTGTAAGGTGGTCTCTCACTTCCTCAGGAAATTCAGCAACAGACCCGCTGAAGGCCAATAGTGTATCTGCCAGTTTTAGTGAATGTTTCAACTTCTGTATCTAAAGCAATAGAAGGAAAAGCATTAGGGTTTATTTGTTCCAGTTTAGTAACAAGTTACCTCAAACTGAGAAAGTGTGATGATGCTATTTTTTGTGCTCTCTGGACATACCAAACTACTTAAGGCAGACTGTTTTTTATCTTTACTTGATCAAAGTGTTGTATTTACAAATACAAGTGTATGAATCAGAGAAAAACATTCCTCTTCTGAACCTACCAGTCCCTATCTGTCCATGTACAGATGCAGTGCTACCTGAAAGATTTTATGTAGAAGTAAAATGTCAGTAAGAAAGAAATTGTCTACAAGTCCTGCAGGTGAGGCGGCTTAAGTGCATTTTGTGCTCTCCTTTATACTGCTGTTTAAAAGGCAAGGGCAGTGACTGTGAGAATGAGGGAAATTCATTCACATCATTTGCGCAGCCAAAAAAAAAAAATTGCTTTTGTAGAAAGCAATAGAAAATGTTTAGCCCAGATTGTTTTTCTTCTCTGGTTATTCACATTAGTTCTAGAGGACTGCAGCAGCTAAGGAGACTGACAGTAAAGGGTGGCAGTGGTGTTAAATCTGCCTGATCTGTTGTTACTTTGTGAAGCCCTGCAGAGAAGGTGTTTTCCCAAAAAGCATGCTCTAGATGCCTAGGCCTCACCATGCCCACATCATGCAGCACTACAGCCAAAAATGCTTTGCTGAGTACTGCAATACCAAGTCTTAACGTCAGTACAGATTTGAAGTATAGTTACATAGGACAAATGACTAAACAACAGTCTTAATAAACTTCACCTCATGTGCATTGTCCATACACACAACCCCTCCTGGAAGGTATTCTGTCTCCACATGTAAACCAGTATGTCTCTTAACTGTTGTCACTGGGTGCAAATTTTCCATTACATACACAGTCTCAGACTAGCCTGGGTAGCAGCTGTTGTGAACTTCTTGTGGCCACTTCTTGGAAGCATTTGGGAACACAGCATATTTAAGAACAAATGTTATCTTGCATTCTCTAGGCTACGCCTAGAATTGAGGCTATACATAAACCTTGATAAACGTCAGGTTTGTCTTAAGTCAGTATTTAAATATTCCCTGCAGTTCATTCTGAACTTCAGCTTCTTGTGAACTAGCACAGAGTATTATCAAGTTTGTTTTTTTTAATTAGGTTGACTTGTTTTCACTTTGTTGCAAGAGAGTAATATTTGTTCAGAGTTCTGACTACACTAATAATTCACCTAGGACTAAAAGTACAAAAACGTCTAGAGAAAAGTATGTATGTTTCAGTAGCTGTGTTTGGAGAAACAGTGTAAAAATTACTTTGGCTAATTAATTTCATATATAGAACCTGGAGCTTAAAGAAACAGTGTTCCTAAATGCATTGACAACAAAGCAGAGATGAGGCTTCCATTCCTGGGGAGAATGCAAACCACAAAAGTTAAAAAAAACCTGCTAATCCAGAGATCTTTGCCCAAGTGATCTCAGTTTAAAAACCCCAACCAACAAACCAACCAATCAACCAAAAAAACCCCACCCACAAATGAGGAAACAGCTGCAAATTACCTTGTCCTTTTCAGGACTGCCAGTTTTAGAGATGGCCAATTAAGTCCAGCAATTATTCATACATTTCAGACATCTACAAGTATGTCCAGGACAGTAAGAATTACCACTTTCACCTGTTCTTCAAGTTGACTGCCTTACATCACTGAACATGAAGCATAAAATGAATCATGTAATGCAATGCTGCTACCACTGATAACTTTATATGGACTTGTGCCAAGTAGGATGTTTAGGCCAACAGATCTATCTGTTGGAAACAACAATCTCCAAGCTACGTATTGCAACACTCCTTCAGCTTCCAGACACCATATTTGCTGAACTGCTCTCTAGCCAGCGAATACAACTTCTCAAGCCTTGACAATTACAGGCCACAAATACCATAAATGCAGTAAGTAGCCACCTCTCTCTCTCACTTCCTTTTATCCTAATTCCCTGTGCCTGAATGCCTCCCTCAACCTTCACTGCAACTGCAACTGCCCATGCTTTTGCATCTGGCTGCCCCACTGTTCCAGTACATTGCTTTCCATAACTCACACAGAATGATCCAGGCTGGAAAAGACCTCTGACATCAAATCCAACCTTTGACCAACCACCACGGTAGCAGTAAGTGCCATATTGGAACACACCACCTCCCTGGGCAGGGAATCCATTCCAATGTGTGACCCTTTGTCAAGAGATCCCTCCTAATGTCTGACCTGAACCTCCCCTGGCACAGCTTGAGGCCATGGCCCTCTTGTTCCATCACTTTCTAGAAGAAGAGACTGACCTCCACTGCTCTACAGCTTCAGGCAGTTGTGGAGTGATGCAGTCACCCGGAGCCTCCTTTTCTCCAGGTTAAACCCCCTCAGCTCCCTTAGAGATTCCACACAGGACTTGTGCTCAAGACCCTTCCCCAGCTCCACTGCCCTTCTCAGGACATGCTCCAGCACCTCAATGTCTTCCTTGAACTCAGGAGCTCAAAACTGTGGTCTCAACAGTGCTGAGCACAGGGGATCAATCGCTGATCTTGCTGTCCACACTATCCTTGATCCAAGCCAGTCTGCCATCGGCCTTCTTGGCCAGCTGGGCTTACTCCTAGCTCAGGTTCAGCCAGCTTATGGACCACCATTCCCAGGTGCTTTTTTAGCACTGTCTGGAGCTGCTGTGACCCAAGTGTAGGACTTGACACTTCACCTTATTGAACCTCATCGATCCAGCCTGCCCAGATCCCTGGGATCCCAGATCCTGCAGAACCTTCCTATCTTCCTGCAGATCAACACTCCCACCCAAACCTGCCATTATCTGCAAGCTTGCTGACGGTGCACTCAATCCCCTCATCCCTGAGATTTTCTCAGACCCCTGAGAAAAGATATGGGAAGTGCTGAGCCCTGGGGAACCTTCTGTGACCAGCCAACAGCTGGATGTAGCACCATTCCCCTCCACCCTCCGGGACCAGATATCCATAATGTTTTTTATTCAGTGAAGAGTGCACCAGTCCAAACCATGGGACTGCCAGCTTTTCCAGGAGATTGCCATGGGAGACAGTTTCTATCCAAGGTATTGCTGCAGTCCAGACAAGACCCACAGCCTTTCCCTCATCCACTAAGTGAGTCACCAGGTCACAGGAGATCGGGTTGGTCAGGCAGGACCCACCTTTCCTAAACGCATGCTGTTAGGGCCTGATCCCTTGGTTGTCCTGAGCCGGCACTCAAGATAGCTGCTCCACAACCACCCTGGGCACCAAGGCCTGTAGTTCCCTAGATCCTCCTTCCAGCCCTTCTTGTACCTGGGTGTCACACTGGGTAACCATGTTTTGAAAGAACAAAACCAAAATTAAATATACCAACAGTTTATTGTCTTGCGATATTGCGACCTTGCTTTAAACAAAATAATTTTCTTAATATTTCCTAATTTGTCTGGATCACCAATAATTAACTGGTAAATTCATCAGAGGTGAAAGATTTAATGTCACTGTTTCAGCTACTCTGCTTTCAATTTAAGAATTTTCAACTGCAATTTATGGATAAGACATCCTGGATTCAAAGGTATTGAGCAGTAACCAGTTAGAACTTGTTTTGTCACCAGTTTCTCCTGGCATATTCTATCAAGCTTTTAAGATGTGTGATGGTGTTTTTTTTAACTACTTGTTAATAGTTTCTAGAACCAAGACTAAGAAATAGCTAATGCAATTACATTTTATATACTTACCCTCTTAAAATCATGACAAACTCTTCTGGTGGCCTTCCCTGACAATCACGATGGAAATTTGCTGCAAGGGCTTTGTGGTCTTATTCCTTTTGCTGCAGCAACATCAACATTCAACCAGCCACTTGCCAGAAAGCTAAACAAAGTCAGTAGTGTTTCTCTCATTCAACCATCTCACCACAACTCCAGCAAGTGACAATGATGGCAGAAGAGAAAGCTGGACTACCCACCCTGCTTAGCCATCTCACATAACCACATACTGATTCTCGGGGAAGACAAGGCTCCTGAAAAGACAGGTAAAAGCCGACTTTATCATCCACACCCCAGTACCAAGTATGGTTTAACCTATATTCCAAAGTGACACAAAATGCAGAATGAAAGACAAGAAACCACATTATCAGTGGACTTAACTTTTATTGAGGGGAAAAAAAGGTTTACATGTAGCTGTAGGTTTTTCCATCCATACTTCCAAAAGTTCAAAAAGGATTGAAAACAAAACTTGCTCCATCATTATTTTAATACAAAAAAGTTTGTGACTTTTTCTTTCATGAACAGCAAATTATATAACTAATTGCTATGTTCAATAAATATTTTTTCTTCTGCACCAAATAAGGGGAAATACTCAGCCAAGTACCACGAAGACCCCAGGAATTAAACAATTTTAATTTCAACTGTTATCCACTGTGTAGCAATCCAGAAACTTTTTCTATAAAACACACAGCCTTAATTTTGAGTGTACAAGGATCTATTCTCCCAGTCAGTCAAATACCAAATTCTGATCTAGCTCAAATAGTCTACTCTCAAAGCAACTACTTGACACATTAAAAAAAACAATAACAACAAAAAAAACCAACCAAAAAAACCCCCCAAAAACAAAAAAACCAATCCTCTGGTTCATGACTATCTAAGCAAATTTATCATTACAGAAAAGGCTCAAAGTCATTACTTGTTTATCAAAGTAATAGGTAAACATTTTAACAGAAAGATTAACAAGTTACTTGGAAATGCAGGTTTATGTTAAAGTATCCGAGTGTGTATACTACATATGACATGCAAGCTTTAAAAATATCAATGCTCTCTTCTGATTAGTCAGGAGTCCAACTGTTTTAAAAACGAAATAGGAATGACTTCCAAAATGTATCAGCACTTTGGGTTTCTCTATTTCATTTTACTCAAGATGTTTTACTACACAAAAACTACAACAATTACAATATTTAAGAGTATTACAATAAGAAGGGATGGAAAATAGGAATACTTCAACTGAAAATATGTATATTCTAAATGAACCAAAGACTTGTGAAAGAGCCGGAAGGAGAACAAGAAAGGGAAGATGGAAAGCAGTAGGGATGCTAAAGATCTGAACTTTGTATTTAAAAATCAAGTCCTCTTCTAATCTTCAGTAGCGTCCTGGAAAAAACAAAAGATGACACAATTACTAATTACACATTCATAAACTAACTGTACACATTATCTCAGCTTAACTGTGCCCAGCTTTTTTTGCTTTCACATTCAGAATTCCCATTGATCAATTCATATAACAATGTTTATGTCAGCCAGACTCTGTTTATTCACTTGTATTTACTTACTTGGACTATAGGAACGGGATCTCGATCGCGATCGGTATCGACTATAATAAGGCGATGGTGATCGTCTCCTTTAAAGGAAATTAAAAAAGAAACCAAACAACTTCCATTATGAAAGAACCCTTATTCACATCACTTCTACAGAACAGAACCACTTCCTTAGCACTGAAAGACTTGGCCTGCATGAATGATTTCTGCTTTATTTGGCTGTGGCTTATGGTTATTTAACAAATGCTTTCATATTTCTCTATTTGATGTATTTAAACTCTAAGATATTCCCAGACAAAGAATTTAATAAATTTTCACTAGCCTTACATGAAGTGCTTTTCCAGATGCCTGCAATTCTTGCTGAACAACATTCTCTGAAACCAGATAACTTTCTAAACAGCAAGATGGTTATGAAATGTCAAGCATTAAAAATCCCATCTACAAATAATCCCTTTTTAAACAGCAGTGTGTATCAGCTGTCCCTGATTCTATATACAGCATAGAAAAATGAGTTCCCTTTTTATCTGTCCACTTGATTCCCGGGGGTACATGCTCTACACCTCCTTCACATAGCAAAATTAACCCCCTGCCCAACAGAAAAACCAAATTCCATAAACACTGAAGATTCTGACTACTTTAATCCCACAAAACATATGTGAATGAGGCTCTAATACATAATAGGCATGAATGCAGAATATTACTATAAACTGAATAATGTGTTTTGTCATCCAACTTTTCAACAAATCACCAAACCCACTGTTAAAGAAATAAAATAAAGATTAGGTACCTGTATCTGTAGTCATATTCTTCATATCTGTCATATCCTCTGTCATACCCCCTGTCATAATATGAGTCCCGGCGACGACCTGCTCCACCGCCACCACCTCCTCCACTGCTATTAGGGGAAAAGATAAAACAAAAACAAAACCCCCTTTATATATCTAGTCTTCACCTTGAGTTAAATTATTAGATAAATTATTACAAAGTATTTAAAATATTTTTAAAGTGGTCGGGTAGTAAATCAGACACTTGAAGACTATACCACAAAAATATACAAACAAAATATTTAAATAAAAACACCCGCAAAAACTCCCAGAAAAACAATGGATCTGACTCTAATTCCTATCAAAATCAAGGGCAAATGGCCACCTTAGTATTTCAGCAGGCTAAGGATACATCAATTGATGATGCTAGATATTATTTTTTAATAACAGGTCCTTCAATATTTTTATAAATAAAGATAAACTACAGTAGTATTTAAGAGTGTATGTGAACCACAGTACTGCATTCTTTATATTAGTAATTTCTTCAAACAGAATCCAGCATTCAGTTTAATCCTATTGAACTTACTGTGTTGGCCTGCCCATGTAGATGCCTGGCGTGGGTGTATGTGCTCTCTTGGTGATTGAGTAATCCACTCGAATCCTCCTGCCATCCAGCTCCATTCCATTTGCATGCTCCATCGCCTGCAGGAGAGACAAGGAACAGGGATGTGAAATCTGCAGCCTACTGGTAACTATGGAAGGCAATGCAGAAACACAGTATTTTCCACCAGAAATACAAGCCCAGAACCTGTCATGTTTAGACTGGTTACTAGTGCCCCACTGTGGCGACTGGCTCATCTCTTGTCCCCATGCCCGTCTGCCGGTGGTTACAGGACTGCACTGGGGTGCCGAACTCATGAGACTCTCAATCCCTTCTTAAGGGAGCACAGGCTAACCACTAACACAGCCACTCTCCCTAGACTTTATCTTCTACCCATCTGAAAGGTAAATTCAAAGTCAAAACAGCATTTTTCTGAAAACTGCATCTTTCCTACCGCCGTCTCTGACCCAGAGGGGACGGGCGGATTCAAAAGCTGTGCAAAACAGTGGCTTCCTGTAGGGTGCATATGGCCGGATTACTGCTCGTCGGCTGCCATTTCATGCTCTCCCAGCCTCCTGCCATCTCCCTTACAAGGACCTACTTCAGCAGAGCTTAGTAAAATGGCGGGTTCAGCCTACATGGATACCTAATTACAACCTTCCTCCCCACTCCCTCTCACAATAGCAGCTCGCTTAAGTGATACACACAAGGGTCTGCGCTCAGACGCCCGTGCCCTCAGAACCGCCCGCAGCCCCTGCACACACTTGCTGGGTGTTCCAGCCCCAGCTTCTTCACTCTGAGAATCAATACAATGGCCTTTCACAAACTCAAACCATCAAAGTAAGTTTTTCAAAGGAGCAGAGCGTACTTTTGAGAATTTTATTCAGGCAAAAGTAACCTAAAAACACAAACCCCAACAGACAACAAATCCACAACAGTTAATTTTAACAGCTAATGATTGACTTGAAAGGATTTTTAAAATTTTGCTTTTTGAATTTTAATAGATTTTGATAGCTGCTACAGGATCTCTGAAATACCAATACACACCTCCTACTTCTCAACACTAAGCACAGCACTTAGTCCAATACACAAGATTTTAATTTTTCATGTGTGGAGAAGACACACTGTTACAATCTTGAGTAAAGAACATAACCACTTTGCAATTTTTTTATTGGCAAAAAACAACGACCAACCTCAAAACATAAAGCTGCCTCTTTAGCATGGAATTTTTTTTGTTGAATAATTAAACAGTTATTCAAAAATCTCAACTCTAACAAGAGCCTTACTGAGCTTACATACATGCCATAAAGGAGATACAGAAACCTGACATCAGCATGTTTTAACTGCTGTGCCCAAACTGGAAGTGACTGATGATCACTAATGCATTTATCAAGACTGAGTTTGTATTTTAATAATGCTGTTTGTGTCCATACTATATCGCCATCTAGTGATTTGTGTTCCTGTACAAAACTAACTACATTTAGCCAACTGCAAGGCACAGCAAAGAGCATTCCAAGTCCTTCAACATACACTAAGGTATATTTTGTGACTAAAACACACTCCTCATCTTTAGTTTTCTAGCCTTAACACATTTTTTTTTCCCCATAATGACGTAAATTAAAATAAATCTGTGCATGCATCCTAGAAAAGTATGTGTGCACAAACCTAACAATGAAGGCTGCAAATGTCTGGCTGAAAAATTACCTTTATGATGAAAAGCATCTTTCTGGAAATGCAGCAAGTTAACTTTTAAGAAATTTTCTGCTGCATGGCATTTTTAAGTCCAGTCAACAATTTGAAGAATAGTAAGCTTAGCTGACAAGAAGCCACCCCAAATCCAGAACATCTGGCATGTGTGTCTTCTTTAGTTAAGCCAACAAACACCTCTTCAAGAGGAAGAGTTCTCTGACAGGGGGAGCAGTACAGAGAAGAGCAACATACCAGCAAGAGAAATGCAGAATTAAATGTTGCCTGTTTGTTTTAGAAATACCAGGAAATGTGTTACATTTCAGTGGATAAAGATTAGTTCATGGTTAACAGACTGCACAGAACTCCTGACACCCTGGCCATAATGTCTAATGTCCTACCAAATATTAAAACATTAATTTTCTTATGGTTCAGCAGCTGTCAGAAATAACCGCCAACTAAAAAAAAATTAAAATAAAGAAAATCTTTAATAGATAGACCTCTCTGAAAACTGTGCTCACGTAATTGATGCAACAGTATTTATTCTGTATGAAGGCTGTAAAAATATATTAGTGATCCTAATCACCGGCATTTCTGTGCTTTATTGAAAGTTAAAGGAGTTTACAAGAAAATTTTGGATATTACAGTCTTCTTGTATGTCATGTTCAAAACAAATTTCAGTTTCCTTTTCTTGCTGGTTTTGGGTGTGCATGACTGCTGTGTTAAGACTATTTGAGTGTCAAAGAGAAAAAATTGCATATTCTTTCTAACAATGCTGAGGACGTTCTCAAATACTGTTTAAGATGATAAAATGAAACTTTTAAAAGAAAAACCCCAATATTATTTGATTTTTAAGACACACAATGCTCTCTTAGGAGTCTAACTGTCACCAATCTATTTTTATTACAACCTGGATTCTTATCCAAATATCTGAATGTTGTTAAAAGACTTGTATGGTTTTTGCAAGAGGACAGTAAGCAAGAAAACAGCATTCCTATAAACATGTATTAATTCTGGTAGCAAATTCTATGGAAAACTTGGTTTTTGTAGGCTAGAATACACATCTATATGTCTGCAGTCAGAAAATAGAACTAGGACTGGGAATGGCATAGGATTAATCTTGGATTACATTTTTAAAGTTTTAGAGTTTTAAACCTTCAGCAGACTATCCATAACAAGAGAACTGATTATCTACAAGGTGTTGGTTTGACAAAATGAGCAGTTCCTGAACTACAGTAGCATCTCCAGTGGCTCAAAGACAGAAAGCATTAAATTTAACAAAGATTTCAATGTAATTTGATATTTAATAAAGTATGTGATATTTTCTACGTGTATGACCAGTTAAGGTAGAGTAAAACAAGTTTGGAAACACAACTTTTAATTAAATGCACAAACTTACATGGGTGGCTGGTATTAGTTAAGCAATCAATAACCCACTAAAAAATTAAAGACTTTCAGTCTGGGTAACTATTTCAATAACTTGACATCACTACAAAGTTAGCAAAATACAGACTGAGTACACTTATATAGTCAAACATGAGCAGCTTATATTGTGACTTATTTTGAAAATGTGTTCTCACAATTTTAAAATAACACAAGGTACTGCCTTTTATTTTTTTCCCCTCAACGTAGTTTTGGGGGTTTGTTTTTTTACCAGAAGTTCTTCTCTACTGCATTTAATGCCACTGATAAAAACATCACCTCTACTCTATCACAGGTACAGCAAAGGATGAAAGACACAATGGATTAGATTCCCCCCTCCAGTATATTGATTACCCATTCAGTTCTAGATTTACTGAGAACAACTGAAAGAAAATTCTAAAAAAAAAAAAAAATCTGATGGAATTAATAAAGAAATTAAGAAACTCATCTTTTTACACCTGCTGCGGTCTGTCAAGTTCAGTTCAAGTGTCCATTTCACTTTTGAACAATACTCCACTTCCATTCTCTAGTTTGAGATTTCAACTTTTAAACATATACAATTATTAGACTAAAAACACTGACAGATTTAATGTATTACCTTTAAAGCATATTTTAGAGCTTCAGAGTCAATACAGGATTTTAGAGAATATGAGGAACTGGATGTTCCTTTAAGTATCAGTAATTTCATGGTATTTCAGAGTCACCAGAAGTAACTTGTAATTCTGAACATTTAAGACCTTCTAGTACTCTTTCCTGTTAGAGTTGTTTTTGAACAATACTTAAACCATTTTTTCAACAAGCCATAGGAGTTTTGTTCAATAACATTGGTTCTAAGCTTGTCTTCTTGTACCACAGATTATATGTTTTTCAGATTGAACCGATGAACTCCATAATTATTCTGGTCTTTGGCAACTGAATGATGTTAACGGTTTGTGCTGATTATTAATGAACAGTACATCAGAAAATCGTTCTGGAAAGATGGTAAAAACTTTTTGAAGAACATTTAACTAACATTAGAAAATTCCGTATTGCCAACAGCTGCTGTAGCTGCTGCTTCTTAGATGAGATCCTCCTACAGACAGTACATTCACAGTAGCCTCAGTTTAAACAACTAACACTTCACAGTCTGAGCTACTGAAAAGCTGATTTAGCAGCATATGAAATCCCTGATAACTGTTTTAAGTTACCAGAACAGCCCTAGAACAGCCAGCACTTTTCACTCGTGATTTTCTCAACTTACTGTTAAGTAAGACCCTGACACAATCAATTCCTCCCCCATCAACTAATTTTTTTCTCATCCGAGTACATAGAAGTTTCTGATCCTCTAAAACACAGGAAGAAAATCCTTATGTGATGGACAGATGAATATCCTCTATAATTTAGTGAAAATATTGCAAAACATTACAACACTGGCTCCATGCCAGCATTGCCAATACTGCAAACTCCGTAAGAGTGTGAGAAACAAGTCTTGAACTGATGTTTACAGATAATGCCCTTTGCATGTTGCCCACATAGTTCTGACTTGGAAAAGGGTGGCAAAGACAAGACACTGCATCACCCAAGGAAAAAAAAACAATAGCAAATATTTTTTAAAAAACAACAACTTTTTGAAATAAAACAACTTCACAAAAAATGAAACCCACTATACCCATTCTAAAAACAGGTACATAATAACAGAAGCTTTTCAAACAGGCTTTGAACAAGGTGACAGACAAGAACATCGGCATACCAAAACCTCATGTTTCTAGATAACGATTCATCAGTTGTTTCCTAAGACATCATCAGTCCTTGATATTTGCTGTCTGTTATCACACTTCGAACTCAAGACAGTGTCCATGAATATCTTCAATATGGATCAAAACCTAAGAATCCAGTCAAGTGTAATTTTACACACACTACACCACTGCAATAAAAGACATCTGCTGGAAAAGGAACCTTCTGTCTGATTATGAAGTTTCATCTTAACCTCAGCAGAGTTTCAAACAGAATAGAACATATTCTACAAGTAATCTCCTGGATTGGACACATGCTTTGAAAACTTCCTCAGCCCTGTTATAGTGGAATGTCTGAAGCTACTGTGATGCTTTTGACAGCTTCTCTGTGTAGTAATCAAAAGCTAAGCTAGTGTTCCTCTTTATAATCAAGATGCTCATGAACAGCTAACAAGGCTGCTATGGTGTCAAAATCTGAGATTCTGAATTTTTAAAACAGTCTAAGTAAAAATAAACTTTAAATCTGCCCATTCAGTGTTTTTAGGACACTGAGAAGTATCGTTATCACCCTGAAGAAATGCTATTTTACATTGTCTTTGGAGTTCCAATATATAGAGAGCTAGCTGACAATTCAAAATGTCTTTACCAACTTACGGACACTGTACAACTTGGTTTCAGAATCATGACCCAAAGTAGCATTTTAATTAGTTCAATAACTGATCCAGTTTTTAAAAGTGGTAACAGGGATGACAAATATCCTGAGGGATTTCAGCTCAAGAGAATCCATGCACATCTGACACTGATCAATCTTCAAGTTATGAAAGTTTAAACTACTCACAACTAATTTGATGCAAAATTTTAGTATTACCTGTATTTCAGAGCATGTCTGCTGAGATGCTTCCCTGTGTTAGCCTTTCTGAAGGGCAATAGTGAGGATTATGGAAAATCCTCATTTTCCTGTAGAGTTCTACTCTCATTTAATCCATCCATCTTTAAAAGGGCTGGAATTAAGTTAAACAGCTCATTTCTTTATTTAGATGTTTAGGATGTTGAAGGTTTGGAACTCTGGTTATTGTTTTTGGTTGGTTGGAGTTTTTAAAATTATTATTTTTAACAAGGGTTACCTACTCAGAACAGAAGTAATTCAAGTACCATTGCTTTAATATAAACTCAGCTTTTCAGACTATCTTCCAAACAGAGAACAAAACGCATACTCAACTTTCCAGACTTTCGTCCAAACATTGCTTCATTTCCTTCATTCTTCTCCTACAGGGCCTGTCACAAAATTTCACACCTACAGTTAAATATCTATCTATACCTACATTTGTATGTATGTATGTAAATGTATGTACCTACATTTATGTATCTCCCCTTTTCAACACCTGCTGCCATTTACTGCAATCTTCAAATCTGTCCTCAAGGCCCATCAAATAAGTCAAATAAACAAGTTTTGCTTCTGTCCTTCTTGCCAAAGTATTTCAGTTATTTAAGTTCCAGGTGTTGGGAGGATTTGCATCCTTTCCCCCTCTTCAGGCACCAACCCGTTGGAGAAAAGAAAAATGGGTTTAATTGCATTCCAAATTATTTCAGTTCCTGCTTCAGGCCCTAATCTTGACCTCCGTATTTCTGAATGCAAGTAACATCCCTTTTTGTTTTCCTTCACATTCCAGTTTCACAGCATCTGCCAAAACAGCTTTATACTAAACAAATTACTTCATACTATTTACATGGAACATTTTAAGAAATTCATGGTCTCATGCATGACCATTGCCCGTGGCAACCAGGAAAAAAACCTACTTCTAAAGACATATGAAGCTGTAAGACAGAAAACTTGTATATGAATGTGCCAAGGAATACTGCGCAAATATTTTGGATGTGAAGTGTTTCACAAAACAGCCACTTTTTCAAACACCCAACAAATTCAGTGTGAACAGAAATACCAGGCTAGAAGTTAGAAGAGAGCAGGCCCTTAAAGACAGATGGATATACAGCTATGCACCCCATGAACCTCTTTACCTACCTGTTCAACTGAGACTGCAAGAAAATATACAAGGGACACTAAAGTTTTGTGTCCTTTTACGTACCTCTATAACCTGCAACAACCACATATAAATACATACACAAAGACTACTCTTCTCATAAACTGATTCTCAGTTGGATCATACTAGAAGTCAGACAAACACTAAGTATAGCTCAATCAAGTAATCCACAAACCAGTTTTTTTTCATTAAAATATCAAGTAGCATCCGAGTTCTTATTTTTCAGCTCCTGATAGGTTCCAGAGTTGTCATTCTCCCTGCCTTTAATGCTAAATGATTTTTAAAGAGAGGGGTTGTATTTAGTATCTCTTTATAAATAAACTTAACAAATGCACACAGTATCAAACAGCACATCTGCCCAAACCTATTAATTCATAAACAAGATGAAGTGTATGACTCAGTTTATCCCAAAGAAAGAGATAATCACACAGTGCAGGCTTGAAGACTTTTTTTAGAGGGCGTCTTTACTTTTGACAGCACCTTAATCTACAAATTTCAGTAAATGTGGTTAAGTTCATGGTAGCATTACAGGGGTATAAAAGTCTACTACTTATCGTATATTGTAATGTCATGAATTGTAACACAGGCTGCTGTTCATATTCTGATTCTTTCCTTACAGATCAATTATACTAACAACTCAGACTAGCTATTAACAGCTATCTGTTAAACAACCAGGAAAGCAACTGACCAAGGCACAACTCAAGACAAACCCCACCGTTTTTCAAACGTACAATGACATGCCTAAGAGGAGAAAATGCAAAGGGAAACTCCAGAATTTTCATCCACAAAATGTAAGATTTTAATTTCCAAAATGTTTCAAAAATACTTTAGATATAGAAGCCTCAATGATTTATTTGCATTTTGAAGTAACAGACTATGCTCAAAATCTGCCCACGCATCTGAACACTGGACTCAAATGCTTCATTTGTTTAGAAGTGCCACACAACTTGAACAAAGCATTTTAAATTAATCTCAGTGTGAGAATCTCCTAGAGAATACACACTCAAAAACTTGTTTTCTTTTTACAGACAATTAATGAAGATAATGCATAAAGAGCACACCTGAAAAAAGTAGCAAAGCATGCATTTACCTCCTTAGAATCATCAATTCTCTCAAAATAAACGAAAGCAAATCCTCTTGATCGTCCAGTCCGTTGATCATAAACCACATTGACACCGGTCAAAGGTCCGTAACGGGAGAAGACCTCACGTAAATCTCTCTCAGTAGTGTACAAACTGAGACCAAACACTCCAAGACAGGTATTAGGATCTGGATTAGCCTGGTAACACAAATATTCAACTCAAATTAATTTTATTTTTAAAAAAATAAAATTAAATAATTCTTATATCAAAAATCATCAATTATAAAAAAAATAATCTGAAGAAAACTGAACCGGTTAATACACATCTTAACACTTCAACAGTTATCACTCTAATTATAATTTCAAAAAGCAACTACTTTCAATGGTTTTAATTTTATAAAAAAGACCAAGACAGATTTCTCATGTTGGTAAAAAACTCAGTTGATAGAATTTAAGCATTCTGATTTACAGAAAAGCTACAGAACAAGAGGAACCCATGTTATCAGTATTTCATACTGAAATTACCAAGAAGGGGCACAACAAGGACACCACATAGAAATCTGTGCTGAGAACAGGTCTGCCAGCCTTAACTCTCACCTTCAGCCCTTTTGCATGGTCATCATAGGCACTATAGAGCAAACACTGCCTCCAGCTGCCCATACTACATGTGAGCACTTGAGCTTCTAAGCACAGACAAGTGAACTATAATCCAGCATCTACTGATACTTCCTCCACCTCAGCATTTCCTACCAACTATAGTGAAAGTCAATATTTACATTTGTAAGTTAATCTTTCCACTTGTCAACTGGATAAAAGGCACCTGCTTTTTTCGTCTAGAGAGCAACAAATGTTTAAGGCCAGTACTGTGAAACTGTAATCCAAAAGCATGCATATTTCTTCAGCACAAAACTCTTGACTCTCTAACATTATGTGGGATACTTCATAGATTTCACTTCAACTAGACAAAGTCAAATATATAATAGTACAGGGTACAAGTTCTCTTTTAGGATCAAAATTTCTCTACATGCCAGAGAATTATAACTAATGCCAAATCCTCTGTAAAAATAATTTTGATCAAAATCAACATGTTCTTCAGTTCTGTGTCTGGTACCTGCAATACTAGAGACAGCAATTTAAAATACCAGCAACAAGCACAGAGATTTAATGTTTCTCCCAAAATAACAACTGGAAGTTGACACATCTGAAACTGAAATGCAAATTTCAGCTAAGCATAATAATTTATGCCTCAGAGCCTGCTTTTCAGCCTTATTCAAAGATTATTCAAAGATTTGTTCAGGACCCTATTGTGACAAAAAGATGCCCACACTATTAATATATTTGAAGTCCCTTTTTTTCCATTTGTCAAAGTTCAAATTTCTGCTTTAAGACATGAATCTTCTGCAATTCCTCACTATAGTGGAAGAGCAAAAGACCTGGCAGTTTTTAATTCAAAAGTTTTAATTATACACATCAAGATATGTATTTTTTACTCCATATTTCAATCTGATAGTTCAATGGCACTGGCAACTATGCTCATTTTATTACTGAACTCCTGTAAGTATAATGAAAACTGTCTTTTAAATCATTGTTTGGATAAATTCCTCCACACATCCATACCTTTTTTAACATCTCTCTTACACATAAACCCTATTAATTTTTCTGAGGCAAGAGATGTCCTGAGATCAGTCTGCAGACCTTAAGTGCCAAGTGACAACTATACAAACACTGGAAGGCCAAAACTGACTGTGGAGGACTAAAGGGCATTTGTATTAGGTTTTTGTACTGCCTCCCATCAACCCAGTATGCAAGCTCTCTCTACAAGAAAAGAAGTGGCAAAATTGCTAGCAATTTTCCTGGTGTCATTAGGACCTTGTTATTAAGGGGATTTCAAATCTTGTCTGATTTTAGTTTCATTTTGACACTGTTAGAACTATTCCTTAGAAATACTGAAAAATTCACTGTGAAAACACTCATAGTGTTTCACAAAGTCATTTCCAAAGGCAGAAAAATATCTTCACATAGCAAAGCATCCTAGTATTTCCTAAAGTAGTAAAGTGGATTCTTCTATCTTTCCCCAGAAAGATGGCTAACCCTCTTGAAGTTCAGCTATTTCTGCCTATTTTTCAAGTCACTAGATTAATATTTACTTCATCATGATTAGATGCTGGCAACAATCCATAAAAAGCTACTATGTACATTGCTTCACCACAGCTTCAGCCACTGCATGCTAGCACTGCTGGAGTCTTGCCTCTTCCCCCTTTTGTCCGCTGCCTCACACTGGTACCAACCTGCTCCTGGTGATCTGCTTCACCAAGATAGGACTGCATAAAAACTCTGTATGCTTTTTGAAAGAATTAATAAAAAAATTTGCAGGCCAAACCAGATTAAAACTAAAAGGATCAGAAATATATCACTGCCCTCAACAAGGAAAGGGAGAGCTGTGTAGTTGTGTGCAGTGACATTCATTTAGATCAGCTTGGAGTGATGTGAAACAAGAAGCTAAAGCACTGAAACAGGTTAGAGAAGAAACTGGACTGGAAGGCTATGAAGATGATTAGAAGATTGGAGTACTTCCCTATTAATGAAAGGCTCAGACAGCTGGGCCTGTTTAAATTGGAGAATAGATGACTGAGAGGGCATCTTATCAATGCATACAAATATTTCATGGGCAGGCATCACAAAGATGGGGCCAGACTGCCCTCAGTGCTGCTAAGCAACCGGACAAGGGGCAACAGGCACAAACTGAAACATGGCACATTCCATCTAAATGTGAAGGAAAATTTCTTTGAGGTTGTCTGAGCACTGGAACACACTGACCAGAGAGGCTGCCAAGTCTCCTTTTCTAGAGGTGGTCAAAACACACCTGCATGTGATCCTGTAGAACCTGCCCTAGGTGCACCTGCTTTAGGGGGAGCTGGACTAGCTAATTTCCAAAGATCCCTTTCAAGCTCAACCATTCTGCTGTTACAAAGAAGGACACAGAAATATCAGAATGACAAGATTAGTATTTTAGATTTTGATTGGTGTAACTATACTCTCTCCTGCTCATACAGAGACACTTCTCATTTACATTTTGAAAGACTGACTGTACCTCCTTTTCACAAGTGTGAATTTTTCTAGTCCACTATGAAGATTTTCATATTACCTAACAGCACAGGGCTTTACTTCAAGGTAAAGCAAATTAAATAATCAGAAGCATAAAATCACAAGCAACTTGCAACATATGCTCTATAAGCAAATAAACATTTGGGAATTTCCTTCTATGGGTCCCTATGTTAATCTTATCAATACTGTCAGGTTGCCAACACACACAGAGGTGGTCTCATCTTTGTAAAGGGTACATATACTTGGAACTGTAACAGAAAAAGAAAATCAGAACTGCACAACTTCTAGAGCTGATGGGAGCCCATGTCACTGTATCTGCACATACTGACTTGCAATAGAATGTTTTTCAATTAATTTCCACAACTTCCCTGTCAGCTGAAGGCCCAAGAAATAAGTGCTCAGCTGTAAGGATAGTGATTGCTCCACACACAGCCCCCAACCCACTCCCAGCCAATTCCCATATCCTCCAGTGATATAACAGCATGTCAAACTCAGCCTGCAGGTAACCTGGACTACACACTGATACAAGCAGCAATTGTTTTGTCAATACTCAGCTCTTTTGAACATGACATACTCTGCTGCCGGTGTGCCTTCTCCTGTTGGACATTGGAGAATGACTACGGCTCCTTCGACGACGGTATTCTGGTGTGTACGATCTGCTTCGAGAACGTCTCCTATGGGAATGAGAATGGGATCTGGACCGCGTGTAACGTCTGTGCGAATGTCTTCTGGACCTGGATCTTCGACAAAGACAAAGCCTTTAGTCAGGTCATGCATATGGTCATACTGTATTGAACTGTAAACCATACATTTTCTAGAGAACAAACTTTTTTTAGATGATGCCTACAATTAAAGCCATTGAGCTTCTTCTACCTTGCATATCCAAAGATTGCATGGATCTCTAATAACCTGCTTGATAGCACCATTTTTAACTCTGAGAGTACTTCTCACGTACACTGAGGACTATACTCATTACAGTTTTCAGGAATTTCAGAGTTTAAATTTACATCAGCTTGGCTGCTTATCTAACTAACAACTGCACAGTGACCCAGAAACTAGATATGCCACTGAAAGGGACTGTTTTGACTGAAAAATTGAAAAATCTGGCAGGACTTCAGCGCTGCAATATCTACAAGCAAAGTCTGTCCAGGCAAGAAAATTACTCCAGACCAAAAAAAAAAAGGCAAACCAGAAAACACCTGCTCTACTCCTCAAGCACTTCTTTGCAAACATCTTGCTGACAATAAGCTGTTTAAAACAGGTAATCATCTGGCTAAACATTGCAAGAAGAGAACTTGTAATATTAGCTGAACTTCGGCAAATTCAGAGCACAGCAACTCTTTCAGTTGCTCTGGTATAAAGCATATAAATAAAAAAGATGTATTACTGAACTCTCCCAAGAACTGGGAAGGAGAAACAATGTAAGACTATTCCTTCTTCTCCTCTAGTGCTACAAATGCTGTCTTCTGGTTTCTTTCTTGGTTATTAGATTTGGTAGCTCTCTCCATTTTCATCAATATGTTGGAAAAAGGGAATAAAGAAGACAGGTAGTATAAACCAGGTAATACTTATGGCATATTTAGAGAAAAAAGCCCAAGACATTCTCTTCTGATCTGTGCAAGCTTCGTCAGAACCAAGAGCTATAAAGCTTTATCTCCACAAATCCATACTTGGGGTAGAGAAGTACAGTGAAAGACATGTGCAGCATTGAAAAATGAATTTAAATCTTAAAACTCTCATAAATCAAGAACCTATCCAAACCAAATTTATGACATAGTTTTTGATTATATTTTTAAAGCCTCCAATGAAAGAATGTCAAGAACATTCACACACACATATTTCCAACAATTAGACAGCTTACACTTTTTATCTAACCCTGATCCTTTGCACCAGGTCTCACCTGACTTGGTTTTTTCCCCCTAAAGGGAAGGTCCACACAGGAATTCCCCCATAAACAATTTTGGGAGAAGGAAGCAGGAGCTTCACAGAACAGAAATGCAATTCATTCTCTCTCTTCTGGAAAAGACAAACCTACTTATTTCAGTTGTGAGTTCTACATTACTACTTCTAATTATAGTATTTTCTCTAGTCATACCCATTAAATAATTCCCCATCTTTGTCCACCTATATGAGCACAAACAGGCAAATTAACATATCCCTGTTAATACATTCCAAAAAAGTTTATCGTTTTTACAACAGGGGAAAAGAAATTTCATCAACCTACTAAAATAACAGTAACACTGAGCTGACATGAATAACTTTCTGAACATACCTTGACTTTGATCTTGACCTAGAGTGCGATTCAGAATGTTTGGAAGCCCTCGACGGACTGCGAGATCCTGACCTGCTCTCTGATTTTACACGAGCAGGACTCCCAGCTGGAGATTTTGACTGGGAGCGAGACTCCTAACAAAAAAGACAGTATTAAAAATGGTATTGGTTGTGTAAATGCCTAACTCCTAACATTTAAAGTACAGTAATTCTATTATATTGATTGCTCCTGAAAAATAAATGGTTAGGCAATACCCTCCAAAACAAATTTCATTTTGCTAACCCACTGTTAATATTGTATGCTTGCCTCAAATAGGTCCCTGCTTGAACCAGATCACCAATTCGCTATTAACTAAGTAATCATGCAAATTCATCTACAACTTGATCATACAGACACTGGAACATAAACCATACATTTACTTAACCTAGGACCCATTCATTCTTCCAGATTCTTTTAATTCTACTTCACTCTTGCTTTCTACTTTTCTTCATTCTTCATTGAGTTTTTCATTTTTCATACTTCGTGTATTCTTCCCCAATTCAAACAATTCATTATAGCCTTAAAAAAATATTCAAGTGCTTCTATCTGACCAATCTTCTGTTCAATTTTTTCCCCCATTCAATTTTAATTTTCTGATCTTTAATACTTTTCATTAGCCTTCTTTTATCTTGATTTATCTTCCACATTCTTGGAAAAAACTCTTCAATTTCTTCACGAACATTAACCTTAATGGAAAAAGAACATTTAGTATATTTAAGCACGTGGGGATTATAAAACTCTGCTGGAGTTCAGATGTTATCTACCAAATTGAAAAGCCAGCAGGTAAAGTGCAAGAAACTATTTTATAAAACAACTTTTTAAAAAAATATCTTTAAAACTGTATAAGTGTCTATGTTCTAACAATAAGCTTACTGAGTTCTCAGTGTTTTACTGTATTTGCAAAGCTACCCTCCTCCCCTCTGAGATTTTTTTGGTACGATACATAGATACACTAAAAACTAATTAGCACAAATATATTGAAGTATTAGTATCAGTGATTCCCCCCCCTAAAATAATAACTATGTGCTTCTTAGTATCGAATATCCCACATTTTACTCCTACAGATTACTAAGACACTCTCAGTTCAACAGAATGGCCAAAGATTTCCACTCAAAACCTATCTATGCACATACTTACTCGCATAATACATGCACACAGGTATAAGCAACATAAATTATTATTCCTCCTAGTTTTTCTTCCTCATTGTTATCCTGTTTTCCTTATATAATCCATATAAACTAAGATGTAGAATCATACAGTTAAAGCAATCCAATAGAAGTAAAAACAGGGAAGAGTTTTTTTCTTGCATGGTAAGGCACACAAGAGAAAAACTAGGAAAACAAGCAAACAAAGAGCAGGTTAGGATTTCCTCACATTTTATAGTGTACAGCATTTCTAGGGAGCTTAGCTATAAAAATCCCTACAGAATAGTATGCTATATACATTTGCAACTTCACAAAATACTTAATGAAAATAATGCATACCAAGTTCCCCTCCCAAAGATATTACATTTCATGTTTATTTGCATGATTTCTCCTCCTGACTGTCCTCACAATTTCTTCTCTTTCTTACTCTACCTATGTCCAGATTTGCATTTTATTTTGCAGTTAAAAGTCTTCATTACTTTGCGCTGGAGTTCCTTTTCAAAGGATGCTGTCCTCCTCTTTCAAGACAGTAAATTCACCAGAAATGGAACCCGAGAGGCTCCTTACTAACGACTATTAGAGCCACACTACCATTCCCCTTTACCTCAATAGAAAGGATGAAGGATTCACAGAGAACGTCACCTACTAGGATGATAGGCCTGCCAAACTTTAACAGCGAAGGCCAAATTCAAAGCTTGGCTGTGAAAGGCAGACCAGGTAATTGGGTCTGCCTAACATGTTATCCTTATGAAGATGGCCATGTTCTGAGCTAACCACAGGACTTCAATAAAATAAATTATGTACATGCCTTTAAATATTACCAATTTGTTGTTTTGACATTTGAAATCCACTGTTTGCAATAAAGAAATATTTATCTTATAATCACTAACACAATTTTTTTATCACCTCGCCTGTCTTTGTACTGTTCAATGTTTGACAGCCTCCTAAATTCTTCTCTTTATAACTCACCCCTTGCAACAATTGCCAATTTCTCTGGGAACTATTTGTATTTCTCTCCCTAGTAAAAATCATCAGTAATAAAGAAAAACACTCAAAGTGACATCAGATTTAGAAAACACCCGCAAAAAGACAAAGAATTCACCATCCTCAGACACTCTGTCTTCATAAGGATACTGCACTGTCCATACTTTTTACATCTGAAGGATCAATTCCTGAACAAGAACTCTGGAAACTTGAACAAAGGCAACCCCCCCACCCCCACCCTCCTGATCCTGAAAAATCTAGAAGTATTGGGAGATGCCAAAAATACCATGGACCAAATTGCTCCCATACAATGTTGAAGTCAGTTTAGTTCTTCATTATCCAAGTGAAGCATCTTACAATACCACCCACAGAGCCTTTAATAATATCAGCTAAGACACCAAATCTGTATAAAGCTGACAAAAGCAAATATAATATAATTTAATATGGGTTAAGTCCTTTTGGAAATATCTGTTTAAGACCTTTAGGGGCTGTATTCACAAACATACAACTTGAAAACTGCAGTGACAGAGGGGACCATGTAAATTCTTAGAGATTTCAAACTTCCTCAGCCAAGTAACTGTAGGTGTAAACTGCAGCTGAAGAGAGATTACCTGATAGCAGTTGCACATTGTCATTGGCAAGCAAGTACATCTCGTCTTCTGATGCAGCATAGTTCACCTAGTTACAACTCCTACAATGCTTCCTTCTAAAGGAGACTAGGGGAATCACAATAACCTGAAAAAGTTTAAGGACTTAAGGATGATGCTGAAAAAGTACCTAGTAGTATTTGTATCAGCAAGACTACAGGCAGGGATTAAGGGATTCAAGGAGATACAAGGGGAGATTTCAAAGAATTTTTCTCCTCTACTTCTCACTATAATTAAACAATTAGCAAGCTGTATATTAGTCCACACCATAGACCAACACAATTGTTCTTCATGAATTATTTATATCCATTCTGCAATATGTATGACAGAAGTATTCAACATTCTTAGTGAATCATCTTTAACGTAAGAAACCAGACAACTCTATTACCCCAAAGCACTAAAACACCTCAATTTTGCACTGGTCTTAAAGCAACCTATGCATTCTCCTCTTAGCTGTTCTTACCACAAAAACTAAATATTGTGTGGAAGAGGAAAGACTAAAATTACACTTTGGATCCTCAGAACTTTTTTATCTTCCTGTTTTAAAGATCCTCAGACATTTAAGGGCCAGAGACTAGACTCAGCTTAAACTCAGCTCCTCATCCCACCAGCTTCCAACTAAACAGTACCTATCTTAATGCCTTGGGCTTCATTATGCAGCTGTCCAGTCACTACTTTCATCTTTACAAACTTGTAGGCAGATAATTCACTATCCCCATTTCAAACTATCTATATTTGCTGTCACTAGAGCCTGCAGGAAAAGAAACAGAGCTTTGTAATACTCCTCAGATCAAACTTCCCTTTCACAACAAATCCTGCATCTGCCAATAATACTTTTGCCAGCAAACACCTCTCCCCAAAACACCCACCCACCCAAATAAAAAACATACACTCTCCCCCCCCCCCAAAACAAATTAAAAAAAAACCCCAACTCAATTGTAACAGTGTGTTTCTTGAGAGTCAGATGTAGTGGTTTCCTCAAAACACACCAGGAAAGGGAACTAATGATTCACCAAGAATTGCAACTTGGATACAAAATCATAGACAAAACACAAAACCTAAGGTTTCAGCTTACTGATTCTCTGGATAAAATGCACAGCTAGAAGCATTTAAAGAGAGCACCGATGAGTATTTTTTATCCTTGTTACTTTCTTTCTTTCCAAGAAGAGTTACAAACCACAGTGATATGGAAAAGATCTCTCCTCCTCTCCCATTACTCCACAGTCATATAAACCCAGACACTGAACAATTACCAACATTAATGATACATCTGAGCCAGGCATCAGTCAGTCCATGTACTTCTTCCAAACTGTTTAACTGATCCAAAAGTTCCATCTAACACTTAAATCCCTTGCATTTTTTCAAAAGAAATCCTATTTTCCAATGTAATCACTATTTTAAAAGCATTTAAAACACTTTTATGCAGAGGAGAATTCACATGTCTTGAAGTATTCTTTCTATTTTCCACCCATCAAGAGAATGTATGATAAAGAACATGGAGGGGGAACCACAACAAAACAAACTGACCAACCAACCAACATTCCCATCAAACCAACCCCGTTTTTCAGACTGCTCTTCTGTCCTGAACTTGTCATGCCTTTACCTAACCCTCACCTTACAATTTACAAGTATGACTGAAAGGCTATCAAAATTTAAAGTGAGATGCCAACTGAAAAATAACAATGTAAATTTAAATTAAGCTTTCTATAGCAAAGCAAGGGAAATGAAAAAAATACCCAAACCATTAAATCACACAGAAATTTCAGGTGAAATTAATTTGATCTGGGGTGAAAAAAAGGACAGGATAAATGGTCTTGCAAGACCATTTCCAAAAATCCTGTTAAAAACTCCTACCCAAACTAAAAAAAACCAAAAACAAACAAACAAAAATGAAGTTGAACTGTATTAAAAAGGGACAGAAAAACATAAGCAGTCAAAAAAGAAACATTAATTTAGCAGCAACCCACATTTGCTGGATAAAACTGTTAAGCTACTGACATCTCACTTATGAGGACAAGATCACGCTTTGGCAGGAATCTACCAACTTTCCTTGGAACTCACAAGAGAAGTTAAATCCTTTTTGCTTAATACTGTGTTCCGTCCCTATACTAAAAATAAAATGAATCCCTTAATTAGCTACTCTTCTATAAATGTTACAATAGTACACATAATAAGCTGTTGCATAAAAAGTATCACATAAGTTGTTACCTTGAAGATATGGGTATTTTAAAAGCTACTAACATAAGCAAACTATGTATTCCTCAATGATCCCCCTTAAGAAAACAAATAAAAAAAAGAAGCTTCAACAATAAACTATTTGGAATTACAAGTTAACCTTCTCACTGAAGGAAGGGTTCTGTAGTCATTCCTCTATCACACATGGAAGACAGTAAAGAGAATTTGTGTTCAAAAGGAGCAGTCCTCCAAGCTGACAAGGTCCAGAACAATGCAGAATATATTAAGTTTGATTAAATCAACAAAAAATAAAAATTTGACTTCCAGAAAAACTCCCACACTGGTCATTAAACACTGCAGGGTGATCACAGCACACTCCAAGTGAGTGCAGAATCCCTGAGCATTAGCAGTCCATTGTGCTTGTGTTTGAAAAGGTGTGGGAAGCAACATTCCTTCTTTTCTGTAGAGGTGGCAGACTGCCACTGCAGGAGAGATGGAAGAGCTAAGCAAGCCCGACCCTGACACCGCTGGGATTTTTATTGCCAAAGAAATCAATTTAAAGTTCATCAGTTAGGTAATTCCATACTTGTTTAAGTATTTTGCATCCAAACTTCATGAAGCAAATATAAGGCACTTGCACAGCTAAACTAACTCAAAACCAACTTGTGTACCTATGAAATATACGTATTTCCTTCTACAAGATGGGCCTCGTGCAAAATCCATTTGAAAATCCATTTATTGAAATGTTTCATTAGATTATACTATTTATGTCACTGTAAGATCCTGCATAGTGCAGGATCATTTAGAATGAAAATAACAAATATAGAGTTGTAAAATGGAATTTTGCCTTTGTTCTGATGAAAGTTTTTGCCTATTTAGACAAAACAACACATTAATACTGGTGGAAAACGACAAAACCATTAAGATTGCAGAAATAATGTTACCAAAAGCTCAAAAGACAAAAAAAAAAACCTGTCAAAGTATCAAGTTGAGCTACTGAAGTGCAAGTCTGTTCAGACTCCCTTTTGTCCATTGCTCTGGGAAACATCTAAAGTTGCACCACAGATTGGACACCAAATAAATAATAGCCTATAAAAAATAACAAAAAATATAAAAGGAAGTAAGTGCTACCTGCTATCTGCCAGAAATAAAAGATAAAAAAGGCCTCATTTGTCTAATCTGCTTGCAAAAAGCTTTCAATGATGACAAAATACTTTGATGTTTGCAAAACCAAGTCACTAGAGAAGAAGCACAATTTAATATATTTTTTATTCTTAATGTCTATAAACTTAGCTCTAGCACATCCACTATATTTTTAATTCTTCTGTCAATTTCTTTCCATTAAATCATCATGCTTGAGGAGGGGGCTTTCTTCTGTTCAATCAGCCACATTCTTAATAGAGAGCTTGCTTAAGTTGAAACAAAATGACACAAAAACAGAGCAGACAGATATTGATTACTCCGAGCATATTCTATTAACATTTGCTTTTAAAAAAAAGTGCAAAGGAATGAGCTCAAGAAGGAAAGGCCCTACAGTGATTTTATGCAATACTTTAGAAATGGAAGTTTTTGGAAGTGCAAACTAAGCTATTTCATTGGGAAGTTATTTCCATAATTATTAATTTCCTGTTCAGATTAGTTAATATGATTTTAAAAGCATAAATTAGAGACAAGCACACACAGTATCTTACTGTTGATAAAATTAGCATTTAAAAATTGATGCTCATTCTCAACTTTCACTGAAGCGATTTTGGGACAATAAGCATCTACACAAATATAAAAGGCCTTAAACTAAATACTCCCTTACTCCTTTAGCATTCAGTTTTTAAAAGCACATCACACTAACTAGCACTTAAACTGAGAGGGGGTGGAAGAATTGAAAGGGTACTCAGAATTGTTATTTGTGCCAAATTCCACAAAAACAGGTTCTTTACAAACTTTCTTCCAGATTCTGCAGTTCTTTCTCCCAGTGAAAACTTCTGAAAAGTGCCCCGTGCCGGGATGTAGCAAACTGAAGCACCAGGACATTCAGTGCCTGACAGAGTCCTATCCATTTGGGAATAGCAGACTGAACACGACACCCTCAAAATTACATGTACTTAATTTTATGTTTGTGTGCACTTTCATTTGAAAATGAAATATAAAACATTAGTCTGAAATATAATTTATTTCGAAAAATTTAGTACCATCACAACAAAGCAGTATTACTGAAAAAAAAAAAAAAAGGCTTACAAATGTTCTTCAGTAGAGCTACAAAATCCTCAACTAGAAATCTATGAAGTACCTGCCATTATGCTCAGTTATGCCATATCGATTGAGAAATTTCAGTGCAGGGAGCAAAAACAAAAGAAGTTTTCCAAATGAAGACTCAACACAGTCAGCAGTTCTTTCCAACAGGTAAATTTTCCATCACAAAAAAAAAGGAACAACTGATAAGCTGAAGTCACAGAAACTGTGTACTGTGTAGGACTTTTCAGACTTCAGGTACTCTCAAAACATTTTACTTCTACGTTTGGCAGGCGGTAGTGTGCAGAAATACTGAAAGTACAGAGCTGTAACAGCTTTGTAACATAAACAACAGATCCATAAAAGATCCCAATACCAATGTTCTGACAATTAACCTAATTTCTTTCCTAACAATTACCCACACGGTGAATACAAACAAAAAAATAATCCTTAATATAAATCTTGACTGTAAAATGGGAGATTAACATTATCCTAAAAAAAGAGAAAAAAAACCCCAAAACCCAAGCATACTCATTGCTTAAGTTTCTGAAACTTAGTAGTTTCCCCTGCAGAGATCTGTTTATTTACCCCAATATTGCTTAGCTACGCAACCACCTTTTGTCCAAGCAATCAACACAAGAGCAGATTTTGTTTACCTCACTCAAAGAAGCAGCAGCAGTTATTGCATAGGTAGGTAAAGAACTTGCAGCCTATGATTTTGTTTTTTAATCACCACAAAAATGGCAACAATAGTCATGTAAAATAAATTTTTGGAAGGTAATGCCATTCTTTCAAGATTTTATTGCTTGTTTCCCCAGACAGTAACTATAGATGTACTGCAAAGCTGCTGTCACTGGATCATCAGAGAGAGCCACCAAGAGGATGCTCAGGTGTTCCTCTAAAGAATCTCTTAAAAGCACAAACAAAAAGAAAACCTCTGCAAATCGGAAAAAAAAAAAAAAAAGTAAATTGTGATGGAGGAGCACACATTTCGTTCCTGTTTCAAGCAGCTACTAATTCTTGCTGGCCTTGATCAATAAAAAACAAAACAAAACAAAAACAAAACCACAAAAACACTGAAAATGGAAGGGACCTGTCACACGTGTACATGAAAACCCGCAGCCATCAGACGGAATACACAGGCCTAACGAGGTTACAAAGCCACAGCAGCTCGTTCGAAGCCTTCAGCTGCACGATCGATGACTTTCAATGGTTTAATAACGACGGCCGGACCTCCCCAGTGGCCGGAGGAGGCCCGGCCCGAGGCAGCTCCTAAGCCGGGAGAGACCGCGCACCTCGCACAAAAGGACGCGGGGTCCCTCCTCTTTCGGGCGGGAGGAGGCCTCGGCGGCCCGGCCGCGGCCGGGGAAGCGGGAACGGGCAAGACAGGGACCTCCGGGCCCGGCGGCAACAAGGCGGCCCGGGACCGCGGGAAGAAAGCAGAGCAGCGGGGAGGAACACCGGGGCTACGGCAGCGCCGTTTGCACAGGATCAGTCTGCGCTGGCTGGGCGGGGGCCGAGCCGCAGCACCGGGACCCGGCGCCCGCACCCCGCCGGGGCGACGGGAGCGGGGAGCGTGAGGGAGAGACGCGGGCAGCGGAGAGGGACGCGGGCCGTCACCCACGGCCCAGGCAAGCCTCGGGCACCTGAAGGAGCCATTTTAGAGCCAAGCTGCACTGCCCCCACCCCCGCTAGGCCCGAGGACGCCAAGTGCCGCCACCCATCGCCCCCGGATCCGATGCCCCTCTCGACACGGCCCGCGCAGGGGAGGCCACTCACCCTCCCCTCGAAGTTGTTCTCCTCCACGTCGCTCATGTCGGCAGAGTCCTGGCCACGGGGCTGGGGCGAAGGGGGGACACTAGTCCCGATTAGCAGCAACAACACCCACGGCCGCTGTTATCGCCGCCGTTACCGCTATTGCCGCTATTACCGGCACCGCCACCGCCACCTCCCGCCCGCGCCTCCCGCACCGCCGCAAAATGGCGCCGCCGCGGCCGCTCCGTCTGCGCCCGGCACCGCGCTCGGGGCGGGGCCGCGCCCGCCCCTCACAAAGGAGGCGACGAACGCTGCAGGGAGACCCGCTGCGCATGCTCGCCCCCTCCGCCCCGGGAGCGCGCCTGGGCCACAGCGGGAACGAGCGCGCTGGTCCCCGGCCCCGCCCCTTCAGGTGTGGGGGTGCTGTTGCTGTTGCTGCGAAATGTGGAATATGTAAACAAATATCCTTTGAAAGGATGTTTTTTGATGTCTGATATTTGTGAGCTTTCAAGCCTAATCAGTAAGAAGGGAGATTTAATCCCTGAAAGAGACAGCTGAGAAGCAAGCGCTAAGTGGTGTCCTGGCGTTAAAAAGACAAGTTAGCTGTCGATAGAATTGCCTTGTGAAGGTTCAGGGGTGGACACGTTTCAATGATATGCCACCTAGGGGGAGGTTAACAAAGCTAGGGAAGAAGGATGTACCACTGATAGTAGACACAATGAATGCAGAATTCACGAGCCACAAGGACATTTGGCAGAACTCCCACGATAAGGAAAAAAAATATTAAAGACAACTTGGCGACTGTAGTGAAGCAGCTCTGACTGGGTAAAAGGTAATTCCGGCAGGGGGAGATCTGTGACCGACTCACAGACCACCGACTCAAGAAACCCACCGACTCAAAAGAAGAGAAAGACTAAGCATGCAGGCTAATTAGCATGAGAAGCGAGATAATAATTAACCAATAGAATATAGAATACTAATTAAGAGAACGAGTTAACTTGTATCCAGTGAACATTGGCGCCTTTGTTTGCTAAAATGTATAAACAGTGAAAAGTTTCGGGAGTCATGGTGAAGGCTTTGTGGATTTCCTACCGGGCGCCCCTTTCTGGCAGAGCTGTCAATAAATCAAATACCTCGACTCTGTGTGTGTGGAGTGGCCTTTTGCACACCGGCTGAAAGGAACTTATTTCTGGACAGCCCCATACCCTTCCTGCCACTCCACGCACAAAGGCCTCCTCCCGTCTCCTACGAGGACTGCTCTTGAATGTGTTTATGCAATCATATGAATTCGTATGGGTCCGTGTTTTGTTATGGCAAGAGGATATTTAATATGCAGCGCTGGAGGGCTGATTTTATTGTACACACATGGAGGCAAAGTCACAGGATCTGGTCTTGTGAGCTTCTACGAACCAAAGGCCTAAATTTTGTCTTTATGAGAATTGCATTTGAACCATGATTTTGTTGAAAGCTTTATCCTTTCTGCTCAGTCACCACAGAAAGGTTTCCCCGATCCTGGATCGATCTTGTGCAGCTTCCTCCTCTAGCATGCACCAATAGCTGTAGCAGCTGGTATCTTGCAGGCATTTCAGACAGGTATGTAGTTCCTAGAGTCAGAAAATTTCCAAAGATGATGAAACAGCTAAACTTGCTCTGTCAGTGCAGGAAAGCACTGGGTTCACAACTGGTGGTTTGTCCCAGTGGAGACGTCACAGGAACACTGGTAGCCAGTGGTCACCACAACCTGAGCTTCTAACAGAGCTTTGACATACACTCTTTACAGGAATAGTTCTGTTTCTTCCTACCTAGACCATAAATGATGTTATTTTGTGCTTCTGTTTTAAAGGGAATGCTGGTACTGTACATGCCAGCCCTTGCTCTTTTTCCTTGGTGATTCAGAAGGAAATAATTGACTGATGAGTAAATTATCTCGCAGTGGTAAAGAAGGCAGTATTGAGGAAAAGTCTTCCTTGTCATCTGGGTCTGTAAAATATTTAATTTTGTGTAAAAGTTTCTCACAAGCCACTTAAAAAGTTTCAGTCAATTCCTTAGTTCCTGTTTAATTGCAATTAAATTTTCATTCCTAGGAGGCTGGCTTGAGATTTAGACTCTTCTGATGTCTCACTTTCCAAAAGCAATTCTGAATCCATGTCATAATCTGCCTTTTATAGCAGCTCTACTCTGTTCAGCTCTGGTAGATGTATTTGTTCATCTCCCTTTTCAAATGTAACTTTATTAGTAAAGTACTTATTCTGCAAGATCACATACTGTTCTGGCATATTCTGATCCTGTTGCCTATATTCTAACTACAGGAACAAAAAGGAATGAGCATGAAGGACATGCTTAAATTCTGAGATGAAAATACTAATCAGTCTTCTACCATAGAATGGATCACAGGAAAAAATGGAGTATGTAGGACCCACTGAAAATACATAATGGTTGCACTAAAAAAACTACCAAAAAAAAACAAGCAGGGGAGGGAGGGGAAGGTCAGGAGAATAAAGGACAGGAATACACTTTTTGTTAACATGTACATGTATGAGATCTAGCTATAGGTCACATTGCGATTTCAGTTCCTGAAAGTTAGACTAGGTCTGATGCACACATTCAAGACATTTGCATTATTCCAGCAGATTTTTTTCATTTCTGTTATCCTAAAATGTTCTGGCAATTAAATGTAAATGAAAATGGCAGTTGCTGACAAAAATACCTATTTTTCAAAAGTCGAATCAATTTTACATTTTGAACTGATAACTACAAGCTGCATTCACCTTTTTTTTCCATAACTTATCTGCCTTCATTGTTCTCTGCGATGACTTCACTGTAGTTTCCTGGACCATAAAGACAACAATTATTTTATATTATATTTCAGTTTACACTAGTTAATTACTAAGACTACAAGGTTGATCTGGGTCTTTGGGAGTGTCTCTCCTAAATGGAAGATAATTTTAACACAGAAAACATCTAGACATGGCCTAAAGGATACATGACATAATTACATATTTTCAAGCATGCCTTATAGAGGTTTCTCAAGAAATATTAATACAGTAGTTTAATACAGTGTTAGCTTTAATGCAGTAGTAAGTAAGAGTATTCAAAAATTTTGGGAAAAAATTCATTTCTGGGGGAAATATAGGCCCATATCAGGTCCATTCCCTAAAGTGAAAGGGTATAAATCACTGGTAAGGGATCAGGAAGAGGGAAAAACAGTAGTGGCAGTAAGGGAAGTACAAAGTTGAATGTATTCTTATCTGCATATACAGATTATAGGATTAACTGGTTAAGTGAGGAGGTAGAAGCTATGCTAATCACAGAGCATATTGATTAGTGTGCTGTTCTCTAGCCATTACCACTTAGCAGTTTAAATATATTAGGAGAGGAAATTCATAGTACATATTTGAAAAGGATAGAGCAATAGCTATGCGAATTAAATTTGAAAGGTCTACAGATGATTGGCAGGAGAGGAATGAAATAACGTTACAGCAACAATCTAATTCTGGTTTTTGTTTGTTTGAGTTTTTTTTTTTTTTTTTGACAAATAATACGGAACACTACAACATACCTGCAGTCCTAGGCTTTTATCTGCCCTTGAAGTTATACCAAGAGTATTGTTACCCACAAATATAAGGACTATATAAATCCTTTTAAAGTTTGATTTTCATATGTCACTGAAGAGAAACATGGTGCTTGATACTATTTTGTCATGAAGTTTTTCACCACACATCTCAGATTCATCATCTAGCACCTGCCAACAATCTTGTCTGTATATTTAGGTCTAGGCTATTAACCACTCTGATGTATCAATATTCCTTTTTGTAGAACAGCATCGCGCTTAAATGACAATTTGTCCTGCATCTAACCTGTGCAGAATACGAAGGCTGAAAAGCAGGGAGAAGCCAGATGGCCTCTGACGTATGCTAGGAGACACATGCTGAAGGGATTGAGATAAGGTGACCAACAGGTACTTCTGAATGCTATCAACTCTGCAGCTGTTGAACATGTTCTTTACTTTGCCCTTATGTTCACCTTTTCTTAACTGACACTAACTTACTTCCTGTAAACAGCACCTTGCAGGAAGAGCCTGGGGTAACTCTCTAGCACAGTCCTGCACTCACTATGAATTTTATTTAGGCAATCATCACGGGTGCAGGGGGGAGGAAGGTTAATAACACCTCAGCCACTAACAATCAGAGAATTGTTAGGGTTGGTTGGAAGGGACCTCTGGAGATCCCCTATTCCAACCCCCAGCCAAGGCAGGGTCACCTTGAGCAGGTGACACAGGAACGAGCCCAGTTGGGTTTTGAATGTCTCCAGAGAGGGAGACCCCATGACCTCCCTGGGCAGCCGGTTCCAGTGCTCTGCCATCCTCAACACGAAGAATTTCTTCCTCATGTTGAGGTGGAACTTCTTGTGTTTCAGTTCACAGCCTTTGCTCGCCGTCCCGTCTCGGGGCACCACCAAAAAGTCTGGCACAGTCCTCTTGGCACTCGCCTCTGAGATATTTAAATGCACTGATGAGACCCTCGTCTCAGTCTTCTCTGGACTAAACATGCCCAGTCCCGTCCCGCTGCCCAGTGCACGGACGAGGGCGAATTCCCCGCCGAGCCGCGGGGCGCGGCGCCCGTCCCCTCACGCCGCTGCCGCACCTCCCTCCCGCCGCTGGGGGGCGCTCGCGGCGCCGGCCGGGCGGGGGGCGCGCGCTGCGGCGGGGGCGGGGCTTCGGGCGCGCGGCGCGGGCGGAAGCGGCGCGCGGGCGCGGGCCGGGAGGAGGCGGCGGAGGCGTCAGCGAGCGCAGGTAGCGCGGGGCGGCCGGCGGGGGGCGCTGCGCGGGGGGCGCCCCGGCAGAGCCCCAGAGCCGCGCCCTCGGCCGGGGCGGCGGGAGCGTGGGGGGAGGCCCGTCCGTCCGTCCATCCCCCCGCTCGTCCGTCCGTGCCGTGTTTTCACGGGGGAACGGCTGGGGGTGGCGCACGCTCGGGCGGGACCGGGATGGCGCAGGGCGGCTGCGGCTCTCCCGCACACGCGGGTCCGCACCGCGCCTGAGCGGCCGCATTGGTCCGCCCCTCCTTCGGGAGTTGCGGGACAGGCTCGTCTTCCTTCGGGCTTCCTCGCCGGCGGGTCCCGGTACCTGCGCGGCTGTCGAGGCGGCTGCGGCGCTGTCACTGCGGGCCCCGCCGAGGCGCGGTGAGTTGTGCTGGGGTTCCTGCGGCCGCGATCCGTGTCCCAGGGCTGTGATGCAGTGTCCTTGGGTGGCGAGGAAGCGCTGGAGCAAACGAGGGTGTTCTGGTTTCCTTCACCGCTAGCGGTGGTCTTCCAGTCTTAAGCTGTGCCTGCAGTGACTCTGCAAGATCGATGCCTTCTGCTGTAAGGATATAACTTCCAAATAGGCACAGCATAATTACAGTGATGTGATGGAACTTACAGGAAGGAAAAAAAAAAAATTCATATTCAGGCAAAGGCAGGATCCCTAACAATGTCAGATTAAGTGATCTTCCGGCACTAACAGGTCTGCTTAAAAAAAAACCAAAACAAACGGGTTTCATTTCACTGAAATGGGTCTCTTTGGTACTATTGAAGAAATAGGAAAAAGTAATACTGAATGATGTCTGCAAGATTTGAAACATTCAGTTTTAGGAGATTATAATGTATGGAATTTCCTGACAGCAAGTGTTGCAGAATAACACTTCCTTCTTACAATATAATAAAATGGCTTTTATCTGTAACATCTGATGATGTTTTGACTGCACTTACCTTTACTGCACTTATTTTGGTAAATATATATAACGTACTATTATCTCTACCTTATTTTGGTAGCTTTGTTCATCATTCATTATTAATAAACTCTCTCTTAGATTCCCTAACCTAACATGGTAGCATCCTGTAAATTCTCTTTTATGTCTCTTGTCATCTAAAAGATACTGACAGCGAGAGTGGAGTGTAATTTCTGTGTTTGTGTGCCACAAAACAAGCAGAGAAAATTTTTGTTCTATGCTGTGACATGATGTGGGGTTTTCTTAGAACAGTTCAGACTGGGTTAACTAGTTATTTTTGGTTGCTGTTTTGGAGGGGTTTGTTGTTTTGCCCCCTCAGTGGGTGAGCTGGGGGCAGACAAATGTGTTTTTTCATTGTGAAAAGCGATCTTTGTAGGAATTGCAACCTCTTTTATTTTAAGAGAACTTTCAGAATATGAACATGATGTACATCCTAGTGTGCATGTGATTTGTCCTAACTGTAATGTAGTGTTAATTTTGGAGCAAATGTAATGAATTGCTGTTTTACTGTCATGAGAATAGCAGAGAAAGGAGACAATATGAAGATATATTAGATTGTGAGTAGCATCTTCTGGTAGTGTCACAAGCAGTGTGGTTGCAGTTTTAGATCAAATAGAGAAATTTATTGTTATCTTTGTTCCTCTTTTGACTTTATGCACGTGTGTATATGCACATGTGTATAAAACCTAAGTTTTTCCAGCCTCTTTTTGTTATTTTAGGTGTTAAAATATATAGGTATTTAATAGGTACCTGAGAGCTCCAGAGAATTAAGCAATTATGCTGGAATTCCTTTGGTCTGTTTCCTGAAGTTTTTTACAGTCGGAAATAAAGGTACTTCCTTTCCTCCCTCCCCCTCCCGTTTCCCTTTTTCTTTTTAAAGCTTTTGTAGTATCTGCTTTTAGAGACTCCTTTTGGCTGTTATCTCCTTGAAGGAGGCATTGGTATCAGCTAATCACAGATTGTGATGTATCTTGGGGATTGGATGTCATTTAGCTGCTAAAAGTGAGATATTTCCCCTGGAGTTCATGATCACTTGTACATTTTCCGAGAATAGTAAAGGGGACTAGTTCTTGCATCTTGCCTAAACTGTAAGTAGGATAAATGCATGCTGTCAGCTAAAATTGTCAGCTGTGTAGTCAATGTATCTAAAGACTAGTAAGTGTCAAAAATAGCCATTTTCGAGTAGCTGTCAAAAATTGCTGAGGCTAAGTCACTCAGATGAATCTGTTTTTCCTGGTACAAGTTTACTGCTAAAATATATTTTATATGCTATTTGTGTTTTGTGTTTTTTAACTACCTCTTTCACCTGTGATTGATAATTTGTATCATTTTATGAGCTGGGTTTTCTCAACTGAGCATTATTAATAACAGCCTCTTATATTTTCTTCTATGGTTTTCAAAAAAACTTTACAAAAAAAATAGGTGTATTAGCATTTGCCTATGTAATTTAGGAGATTAATTTTGGATTGCTCAGAACTGAATGGGTACTTTGCCCATGTAAAATAGGGCCTGAAGTAGAGGCCTAGACAAGGGAATGTAAAACTTATCCCAATTAAATTGGTTTCTTCTGTAATACTAAAGAAACAGGAGGCTACCATGATATAAATAATCCAGTTAAATTTCTGGGTGCATTTTCCTCAATGTTAAGAATAAAGTATTTTGCAGTGCACACCACTGAGGTGTTACAGTTAACTAGTGTCTGTCATAATCCATTATTATGCTATGTTGAGCTGACAAGTCAATCTAGAAATAAGATTGTAGAAGAAAAGATGTAGAAAATGATCACTTGTCTTTAATGTTTCCTCCAGTGTTACTTTTCTCAAATCTTCACTTGGGTCGGCCTACTGGGAAGGAGCATGAATCCAAAGCCTCATCTGTATTGCAGTTTTGCCATAGAAACATAATTTTATTGGACAAATTCATACTCAGATTGAATTGTACAGGTTTCTTGAAAGAAAACCAGACAAGTTAAATTTTTCCTCTCTCCCCAGTGGAACAAGTCCCTTTTTTGGTTGCCATTCTACAGGAACAGTGCTTGTGTGGTGCACTGTGTGTACATGTGTGGCAATTTCTCCCCCATTGCAGCTGTCACTCTGTTAGTTGTCTGGGCCCTCCCCTCTTAATTCTCTTTAAACACCTGCCTTCATTTTAGGTCTCTTTAAAATGTTCAGTGAAAGTCCCTCTCTTAACAGTAACTTATGTGCATCATGCTGTAGGCTTGACTCTCTGTAAAGCTAGTCAAAATTAGCTAAACATTATCATCTCAGGAGGAAGTTTTGGAGTCTCGGGGGCTTTGGAAAGAGTGATACAAAGACAGCTGCGAAATTTCCCAAGGGAGTACTATGGGGGTACTTGTCATAGCCTGCAATTAATAAATTGTGGCGGTGTTACTGGGAAATGAGAAGCCAAGAAAGTGCCTTGTGCTCAGTCATAAGTGACTTATCAAGGAGCAAGGATACTACAGTGACCTGATTGGTGGCAATAAAGCATGAAGAGAGAAAAGTATCCCAGGGAAAATGAAGCTGAGATTTTTTTTTTTTTTTTAATATTTCTTCACTATTATTAAGAATCTGATACAGAGATAGATGTAGAAATGTTTTGGGGCCCAGATGGACCTAGTGGGAGGAGGGGAGGTTCAGCAGGTGTAACATACTGTCGTTATTGATATACTGTCCCAATTGATATCTGCTTGCTTTAATTTTCTTCACAAGCCTTGCCAAGCCATTTCCCCTCTCAAACTCTTGAATCTTGGCTGACTGCCCATAGGCAAGGAACAAAGAATTTCTGTTTTTAAATGGTTGGTTTATTTTAAAAACATTCACTGGCACTAGTAGGCAAAATAAAGGGGAAGGTGTTGGAAAAAAAAAAGTACTCTTAGGTACTTGATGAGGCTTCTTAGACACAATGCAGAATTAAAATAATTATTGGTAGAAAGTGTAAAACAAAAACTATTAAAATAGGAATGCAGGCATTTAAATAGAAATAGCTCTCCAACATTTCTTAAGTACTGACAAAAGGTAGTCTAGTGTTTGGGCTCTCAGATAATTTTATACCAGAGCCACTGTAAGCTTGCTGTGTGGGTTTTCAAGTCTAAAGCAATATGTTTGTTCTCTCAACTCGAAGTTCATCTACAAGACAAATTGGTGCTGTTCTTAGAAGCCTGTAGGAGGTAAAACCGTTCCTGGTTTAAGATATGTCTGAGGTAGTCCCAGCAGCTCGTCAGCAGCAACAACACTGTCTGTTTGATGAGCTGTGACTTTTGTTGGCCATATATCCCTTGGCTGCCTTGAGAGACAGGAACTGTTGGGAATGCACAAGATTTTCTTCTTTCTTTGTAGAAGAATAGGTATTTTTGGTAGTTACACTTTTTTGCTATTCCCTTAAACCTCATGTTTCTTTCACTTGGAATATCCATTGAAGGTGTTCCCCAAAAGGCAGCTAGCAATAAGGCAAAAAGATTTTTTTTTCAGTGTGCCAAGGTAATGGCAGGTCTTGGGTATGTAGAAGCAGGGAATGAAGGAACACATGCTGTAGGAGAAGGTATAAAGATAGATGTCCTGGAAAAGACACAAAAGCAGACTCCTTTGGCAGCATGCTCTGAAAGTGGTACAGAACTGCTAAAACCTGCAGCCCAGCAGCCTTTGTAGTGATAGTGCAGCCCTTTTTATGCCCAGAAGTATGCCTTCCTACCTGTTCTTAAGATAGCAGCATGTTTTATAGTACTGTTATTTTCACTTGAGTCTAGCAGCTATTAATATAAACAGTCTCTACTTATCTGTGATGCAGTCTGGAAGGACCCTTGAGTTTCATCAGCACATTTTGGTGGGCTCTGTTTTGTCAGGCATTGCTGAGGTTTTGTCAGTACAGTATCCTCTTTTCCCTGTATGCTGTGATGCTTTTCTGTTGACCAGATTTTACAGCAGCAGTAGTAGGAATACTTGAGGTGCTAAGAGTAAATCTTATCAAAAGGCAGCTGAATATGTATGGGAACTGGCGTTGCTGTTCATGGTTGGTTCTGAGTGGAATATCCTGCTCTTTCATGGTGCTGTACAGCTGTCTGAGTGAGCCTGATTAATGAACCTGGGACCCAAAGTACAGTGTTGGTCTGCAGCAGTCACCAGTATGGATGTGCCAGTACAGGACAGTAGTTTCATTGGCATCTTCTCAGGAGCTTGTGTACTCATAAAAATATGAGGAATGTGGGTCTTCCTTATGCACCAGTTTTAATCAGGGCTCTGTGTAAACACTTCTTTGGGCGCCTGTTGGTCAGCTGCACCTCATGCAGATTTTTCACCTACAGCCAAACCAACAGCCATCTAAGACTGCAAATTACCCAAATACGAACATCATTTTCGGCATTCCGAAAAGTCTCAGCATGTGAGCTCCTGGGCTTCTAGCTTATTTCATTGTATCAGTCTTCTAAAATTAATTGGATAGTGAATATGTTCTCTGCTGTTTTGATGTGTGTCAGTCATTCTTTAGACTCCCCATTTTCATTGCTTCACAGAAAGGACTGAGGGTTTTCCAAATAACATAGAACCAGCCTGTCTGGTTTCAGAATGGTCAACATGATTGAATAGTGAGCTGAATGATGCTCAAAGTTTTCTGTAGAAAAATTAGGAAACAAAATTCTTTGGAGGCCACAGAGGTAAATGGGCCAGAGGGTGCACTCTGCAAATAGATGAAAAAAAAGGGAAAGTAATAGAATGGAGCTTGATGCTACTGTGGAATTTTTTTACCTGGTGTTCTGTAATGCCCAGTGATTCTTGTCTTCCTGAAATGTTTGTTGGCTATTGCAATGAAGTATCACTCTGCATTTTTAAAGGCAGTTTCTTGTTTACTGATACAGTACCCTCTCTGTACTGAGGGATGTTTGTTGCCATGAATTTAATAGTAATTTCTTGTACAGATGTAATTTTAGTATGGTAATTTTAAATTGCTAATAATTTAATAATATTTTTGTGCTCCCACGGAGATGGTAATAAATTCCAATTTTGTACTGTACAATTATTTTATAGTAATTGTTAATGTCAGCTTTTATTTGTACTGTCCTGACTTCTGTCTGCTGGCTGTTCTATTACAAGATTTTTTCCACTTCTTCTTTAATTGGAAGCACGCTTCTATGACTGTATATGGCTTTTCTTTTTTAAGCTCTGTCTTGATAAATCACTTCTTTTTATGCAGTTAATATCCAGTTGCAAAGCCAGACCTGCTCTTGAATGCATGGTGTCATGTTGTTATTGATCATAATTTGAAAGTGAGGAACAGATAAATATTGTGGTAGTAAGTAATAGATGGAGAAAATTCCCACTTACAAAGCCTACTTTCCTAATATACGAGTCTGTTAGAGACCTGTCTAGGTCTGTAGAACATCACTGAGGCACTACTGCCTTAATATTTGAGATTCTGTCTTTCAAAACATATGACCAAATAGGTGACTTTATTGGACTGTATGTTAACAATATTCTTTTCACTTCATTTTTCTTGGCTTTATTCTTAGAAATATTTTTGATCTTTGAATGAAATGGGTTTCTCTCAGGCTTTGGTTTTCTGTATGCTTTGCATCTGCTAACTGCTTATTAATAACTACCAAAAATACCTTATGGACCTGCTGCTTTCTTTTTCTCTTACAAATAATTACCGTTATCTGTCCTGTACATTTTTCAAAACTAGAAGGTACACAAATCATCTTTGCAGGACAGGTTTAAATTTGCCCTACAACCATTTCTAGTGGTTTAGGAAGGCTGGAGTCTCTTGGGCAGGCTAGAAAAATTATGATGAATATGTGCTGGTCTTTCATGAGCCAATTGACTGGCAGAAGTGGCAGTGCTGTAAAGTGCATTAAGCTTTTAAGGATTTAGGTATGCCTTGTTTTTCTGATAACCTGAGGTTGTTTCAGAGCATGTGTGAGGCATTCCTTTGCGTTATAAACCATTTAATTTTTGGGTTGTATGTTAATACAATCTCTTGGTTTTTCTGGGAATGGGTAAAGCAGAATCTGAGGAAGACTTTGCAAAAAAAATTCAAGAAGGATATTTTGTAAGTATGGGCTGGTTTCCATGGAGAAGGGTCAGTATTCAAACTGAAGTCTGATACTACTTAAGTAAGTTAACTTTCCTTTGTTATGGAACATATAATGCATTTTCTGTAGCTCTTTCTTTTGCCTTTGCTCCTTTTGTTTCATGCAGTCAATAATGTAATTTATATATGACTGATTCTGAAATACAGGATAGAGACATTATTTTGTTTTGGAGTGGATGAGTGCCTTAGTTCATTGTTTTTCTTGCCAGACGGATGTCAGTGTTGTGATACCACTGGATAAAGTTGTATCCACATTGGTAGGTTTTGGCAGTACTTTTTGAAAATCAGCAGTGGCAACAGTGAAGAAAACCAAGCTCTTTATATGTCTGTGAAAGGCAAACCTAGTGTCAGATCCTCATTCAGGAATTGGTTGTTGCTCCAAGTTCTTATGTTGTTCCTGGCTTGGGCTTGTAACTTTTACAATAATTTAAATATGCATGCTGATTTAAAATACTATGCTGATTTAAAATTCTTTGGAAAACTGGCACTTGAATTGGTTACTTTAGGCTGCTTATTGAAAGGATTATCTGGAAGACATTCTCTTCTTCATGGATTCTTGGATTGCCATTTTGTCTGAAGTCTACTCAGGAGTTCTGTTTGATTTGGGTTTGTTTTGTGGAATATTTTGTTTTGTTTTGGGTTTGCTGGTTTGGGGTTTTGTTTATTTTCTTTCCCTCCTCAGATTTTCAAATTTTGTTCTGGTTGTACTCCTTCGTCTTCACAGATGTCTTGCTTTTGTCTCAGTCTCCATGTTTGGAGATGGTAGGAATTACAGCAAGGTGTAGCTCTGACACATTGTTTTTTCCTGTTGCTCTCTGCACTGCTTTGCCTTTGCCACGGAAGTCCCTCAGCTGCATTTGAGAGAGTGGTATGCTAGCATTTCTATCCAGGATAAATCTGTGAAGAAGGAAGTCTCAGCTTCTTTTTTTTCCTGCTCAGGGATGATTTCCAGCTCAGCATATTGTGTGCTTTTAGAGAATGAGGGATAATAAAGATCATGAGAGGCAGTGTACTTTCTTTAATATGTGCTGTTATCTTACGGGATACTACCTCTAAATTACTGAAAACAAAGGTCCATACTGAGTCCAAGTTTTGTTGAAATTATAATGTTCTTGTAGAGAACTGCTGACCCCTCAGGGCAATGAGAGGTACAAGAATATTCCAATCCATTGTACTGTGCTATTTCCTTCCTAATCTATATGCTTGCTGCTCTGGTACTTTTTTTTTCCCTACTTCCAAATTATGTGGGTATAAGCTCACTTTTTTTTTTCTTTTTTTAAGCCCCAAGGGTCTTGCAGGGAGTGTCTTATGAGTCACTAGAAGTGCATGCAATTCAGGGGGAAAGAAGAGATCAAATCTCCAGACCTTTGCGATTATGCTGGAATTCATGAAAGGGGAATGGCCTTTAGAAGTTTGTAGGAAAAGTGACAAGTACAAATAGTTGCCTTCATTTTGGCATACCTTGCTCCCAATTCCTTTGCCTAGTGTCGGTATGTGGGTGTTATGCAATTTCCCAGCAGGTTAAGTCCTTGATTTCCATTAGTTCCAGTAGTCAGCGTGTGCCCTGTGAATCAGATATACATGGTGATGGCCCATTCTGCAATTCCTGCTGCTGCCTGGCAGTTTATTCAATCTCTTCCACTTGGCTAGACCTCTTATCCTGGCTTGTGGTCTTATTTACAGTGTGATGGCAGAGTTACTTCTATTCCAAATGACTGTAGTGATACTGTCTAAATGCTTCAGGATGAGATATGGCTGGTGTTCTATGGATAGCTGAACTAAATTTAAGTTTTATAAGAGTTATCTGTTCTTTTCAGTCTTTTTTTTTCTTTTTTTTTTTTTTTTTTCTTTTTAGTAGAAGAAGTAGAGACTTGTGGGAATGGGGTTTGAAGCTTATGGTCTCTTCTTGAGAGATACTGTTTGGTCTTCTGAGCCATCACATGAATACTCTTCTCCTGGGCCTCATAATGTTTTACATCATATTTGATACTGTTCAGAGATTATGTAGATGCATATTGATGTGTGTACAGTTTATGCTTTAAAGTCTGAGTGCAGAGCCATGGATTTGGCACAGAGCTAGGAGAAAGAGGTTTTTGTTAGTGCATGTTTGGGGAAGATCTGTGTCAGGAAATCTTAAACCATCTTAAGTTCCAGATATTCGTGCTGTGGAATGTAAGTTTTTACTGTTTTCCCTCTTATTTTATGTACTTAAGACAAATTAATATCTTAAAACAGTTTTGGGGGGATAAGCACATTCCTTGAACAAAGTACATCCTTACTTTATATCCGACTGCATTTACAGTGAGAGTTGAAATTACTGCGTGCTCTCTGTCTGTCCTTGTGCAGGCTCATACCTCCCAGTGCAGGGTGAGCTGTTCCTCACTCAGTGACTTGGGATTGCCACTTGCATTAGTGCAGCCAGCAGTAAGGGTTTATGTACTGGCAGTGGCTGCCATAGGGCGTTAGACACTCAAATGGTTGTTACTTTATGGCAGCTTTGGTGTCCAAGTCCTAATGTCGCCCCTGCCTTGGGTTAATAATTTTCAGAATAATTTAGATATGCATGTTGATTTTACAGCACTTAAAACATTTGCCACTTGAATCAGGCATGCTGGCTTGCCTGTTGAGGGGATTATCTGAAGAGTGAAGGTGAAGGGTAAGCGACAAGCAGGGCTCGGCGCCCTGCTGGCCGTGCCTCTTGTGTTGGCAGCAGACCGTGTTGGCATAAGGCCAATGGAACTGGCCAGTGGAGGGGATGAAAAGTGCCGTGGAGGCAGAGTTAGGTTTAGATGAGAGCTCAGCAGCACGAGAAACTCGGTCTCAGTGTTCTGATACAAACCCAAGGCGTAAGTGCCAATACAGAAAGTCTGGTGAGGAACTCCATTGCTTGTGTAATTTCAGTCTTAAAAATGCTTGTGTGAGGTGATATGTGGGGAAGAACTAGGAATAGTGAGGATAAATGTAACTATTGTATAAAATGAGTAGCTTTATCTGGATGATGTTAAATAATTGAAATTCTCTTTTAAGAAAATATTGAATAATTGGAGTCATGTCAGAGATGGATGAAAAATGAGAAATATGAGGTATACACATGGAAAGAGTCTAAAAATGTGGGATCTGTTTGACAGTTAACAATTAATAAGAGAATGATGCCTATGTAAATATACGTGCATGTACATATATGATGAATCTGGAATATCTGTTGTCACTGTCTTATAACCCAAGAAGAGATGCTGAGTGAGATTCTTACCAAGCTTTCTTTTAAAAGTACGTTAAAGTCATATTGGACATTCAAATGCATGCATTCATGATAAAATGGAGAGTAATTCTATGGTCTCCCATAACAAGTGCTTGAAGGTAGGTTTGAAAATGTTTTAAAAGCATGTAGCTTGAAGCCTTCAACTGCAACTACTCCACAGGTAAATGGAGATATCTTCACTTTTTGTTTATATCTTTCTTTTTTTCCCAGTACAGAGATCCCTGAAGATGTGTGGCTCAAACTGCTTCAAACTATCTGAACATTTGTTATTTAACTGCTGAAGCTTTCCTACCATTTGCTTTCCTCCTGAAGCCTTAATCTGTTGAAGGATCAGAATTGGGTACTATGGTAAGACATTTCTTCAAGTCGAAGTAAAATGGTGAAGTGAAATGTGCCAATTTATTTTGGTTATGTCTCTTTATTCAATAGTAAGACACCAGAACAAATAAAAAACCTTAATGGTGTACAAAGCCAGGAGAGGAAACTTTGAACTAACTAACCAACCAAGAAACATCATTCCATGTGTTGTCTGTTCACACTTGCACTGTACTTTAAAATGAAGAATGAAAAGTAAATAATTTTACAAGAACTTATGTGTAGATGTATGTGAATAACTCATCACAATGTTGTACAGAAATGTTACACAGGTCTCTTCTAGACACTACATTTTCTTTCAAATGCATTTGGGTTTAAGGTCAGTTTAAATTCAAGTATTTAAAATACTTAAGGTGCTTTGTGGAAGCACAGAAGTTCTGATTTTTGGAGAATAAAATCGGTAAAAATAGGAAGAAGAAACCCTGTAAATAACAGGTGACAAGGAAATATAACTGAACCTCTAAGCAGATAACAAAACTTGTTTTCTAGATGATGCAATAATGTATTTGGAAACTGATATTTGTTCTTTATCTCAATAACTATAGCAGTTTTGAATAACCAAGTGGTACTTTACAAATTTCAGGAATCAAGACGAGCTAAAACATGAGAAGATATATTCAAGATGATCCAGCCAGAAGATTTTTCACTTTATAAAAATATTATTTTTGTTTAATATGTAATATAATTTGACAAAGCGAAATTCAGTTACTTTTCTTGAAATTAGGACGTGTCTGTGGCCTTCATCAGAAATGTTTCTAACATTTTCAAGGAAGAATATGTCCCAGAAACTGAGTATGTTTTTACTAGTCTTTGGAATCATTTGGGGTTTGATGCTGCTACGCTACACATTTCAGTATCCAAGACGCCAAAGCAGTGCTGAGTTGCGTGGACAGATATTAGATCTCAGTAAAAGATATGTCAAAGCACTTGCAGAAGAAAATAAAAACCTAATGAATGGTGGTGGTGGAGCCTCTATGTCAGGATATGGTAAGAGGAAGAAAGCCATACTTGTTACTTGAATATATTCTTTTTCTGAAAACTGTAAAGTTATAATTTATTTTTTTTTAAGTAGTATATGCTCTTCAGCAGAAAAAAACCTCTCTGTATTAATTGATCTGATTTTAGTTTATTCTAAGAAGTTGAAGATGAAGATGAGTTGCAAAATCAAGCTTCAGATCTCTTCAAGTACATGAATACAGTTAGTTACAGAAGTAACAGCACATTTGTCCTCCTTTGAATCTTCAGCTATTGAGAAATAAGCATGTGCTTGACACAGGGACAAAGTTTTTTATTAAGTCACATCAACATTCCTGATTCTTCTAGTACCTCATTGCTAACTTCTTGCTTTCATTTCTTCAATTTTGTTCTTCTTAAAATGCAACGACAAAGCAACATATTAATTGAGTTTGTAGTCTGGAGACTGCAAGGCAATTAGGAATTTGGCAGAGTCTCCCCTTGTTTTAGAAGCAGCCATAAGAGATAAGGTCCCTTGTCTTGCGAGCTGTAATACTTAGTGCATCATATCTCTGATTTGCCTGTCTTGTGAATATGTACCTAACTTGATGAATAGGTTGCCAGTATTTACTATCTCCTGAAATACTGAAAAGATAATTAAAAATGTTTATTTTAAAAAATAGTATCTCAAAAGATGTGTAATAATGAACTTTGATCCCCTTAAGATTTCCTTAATGGATCTGCCTGTTATAGGATGCCCATTATAGGCATTTGGTGAGAGTGCAAGTAGCAAAAATGTGCCTGAAGTCTTTTTGCTGCTGCTAAGGAAGAAGGAAGCAAGTCTGTGATGAGTTGACAAAGATGTGAAGGAGCAACCCAGGAAGAGTAGGACAGTAAAAAGTGTTAAAAACTTTAATCCTTTAATTCTCAAAATTAATTTTTATGACAGTAGAAGACTGCTTTCTCTTTTCTTCCCTGTTTTCTCCTCCCTTTTTCTTTTTTGTCATCAAGGACTTCCTTTATTTATTTATATATATTTATATTATTTATATATATTTATATTATTTATTTATTTATAATTTATTTATAAATTAAGTTTCTCTGCCATTTAAAAAAACCTAAAAAGTCCTTGTGTACTGCAGCTTTCTCCTCTCTATAAGTCTTACAGTGTATTTCCAAATGAGACTTCTGCGGTGTTGTCTGAAGTTTAATATAAACTTAAGTCATCTCTTGATCTGCCTGCTGATCATTAGAATTAAAGCTTGACAGTTCCTTCCCTCAGACTGTTGAGCACAAAATGATACTACAGAGTACATGTCCCACCCTCTGTTATTGACAGCAGACCCTGCTCTGACTTGAATTGTTAAGCATTTTTTTTTAATTTTTTCGGAGTTAACATTACTTACTAAACAAAAACTAATTAATTTTAGAGAGAGGTACTTCTTTCTTTGAAATTTAATTTGCTACTAATTTTTAATTTTACCTGTTTTACTCCTATTTTTTCACTTTGATGCCTGTGATTTTTCTCCCCAATCTTTCTGCTTTGTTAAGAACTGATTAGAGGGCAGTGGGTAGAGACAGAGTTTGTAGATGTCTTTCTGTGTAGGGGGAATATAACAGCTTGATAAACCTGGTAACTTTGTTAATGTTTTTCAAATCTCATATAACATGGTGATTGGCAACAGTGTAAATAGTTTTTTGTTGAAAGATGTTACTGGTTTTTTTTCCAGAACGTGGTATTTTTTTTACCATCTTACCTCTTACTTTTCATTCAATGAAGATGTAGATAGATTTTTTATTTTTTTTTTTACCCTTGCTTTATAGCTTACATAAGAACCAATAAGATACCTTCTAATAACAGCTTTTCTATGGGCTAGAACTGTCATTTAGGGGGAAGCCATTAACTACTTTTTTTTATGCTGGAAAGTATTTAGATATAATCTCTTGCATCCAAGGCTAAAACATTACATAGCTGAGTATTTCAATGCTGTTGTCTGGATGAAATTTGAAATAATACCTTTGAATAGCCACTTGTAATGTTCCAACTAGTGGTTTTGGTCTCACACTCTAATATTTAATCGAGTGCCTTCACAGTTCCCTGTTATGGTGCTATCTCCCCTAAAATAACAAAGAATGTTATTAAAGAAAAATCAAGCAGCTGGTTCATTCTGTACTTCTAGACCAATCTGCGCTCCTTTCCAAAAAGTGTGGTAGGGAGGATAGCAAGTCTTAAGATGTGTGAGTACATTGAAGTGGCAGTTCTTTTCCACACAGAGTAAATAACAGGCTGTAATTTGTTTTTTCCATTATCTTCAGCTGATCTTAAGAGAACAATTGCTGTTCTTCTGGATGACATCTTACAGCGCCTGGTGAAATTGGAAAACAAGGTTGATTACATCGTTGTGAATGGCTCAGCAACAAATAACACTAATGGAACTAACCATCAGGTGCCAGTGACTTCAAATAAACGTGTAAAGCCAGCAAGCAACATTAGATAGCAAACAGGGCCACTTTGTGTTGCTACATCATTGATGGATAATATTTAAGATAAGCTTTTTGTCTCTGGTTAGGGCAAAGCAGTAGTTGACTCTAAAACAAGCGTAAACTATTGTATTCTACAATGTGCTTGGATCTATGTAGGCCTAACATGTGCTTAGGTTCTCAAAGCATTATTTCATTGCCTTTGAGCAGTGCTTCTGAAGTGATCTTCATTGTCTCTAAAGATATTTTGATATGATTTGATGTAGTAGGTCCTTGGATAATAACAATATGTGGAAAGCAACAGGAAACTTATAGGTAGGTTTCTAAATATATTTATTTAAGTATGACTATAACATATCTTTTGGATAGGTGAGCAGTATTGTAGCTTATTCATTTTTTGTGATCTGCATTAGGCCAAGGTAACAGGAAAATGTGTTGCTAAACAGATGCTAGAAGATGTGTACACTTAAAATATTTTCTTACTTACTTACTAAAACAATGTTAAATTGAGGATAGCAATGGTGGTAATATTTTAAAATTGTGACCCAAAGAATGTCTTTATTTGCACTATCTGTCAGAATAGTTAAAGAGAATTTACTGTATATTTAAGAAAATTTATTATAATAGGAAAACATTCTAGGTAGTAACACTGTCCAGGTTTATCTTTATGCCAGAGATAGGGCAGTTAGAGTATCAAAAGCAAATCATCATCTGTGATATCTTAGATGATTATTTCTTAAAAAGATATTTAAGTATATGTATTTTGTAATTGCAGATAAAATTATTTAAGTGATGGAAATAAGTTTTGGATATGTGAATACAGTTTATTTTTATTCATTGCTGTTTGTTATTAACATTTTAATGCCTTGCAGTTTGTTTTTGGAGAAGCATACCATCTCCCTGAATTGCTTTCTTGATCAGAAGAAAAGCAATGAAGGGAATCAAGGCATCTCTGCATTTAACAGAAGTATATGTACTAAGGGTGTCTAATCATGGCATATTTGAGAGCTAAGGTAATGTTTGCCTTATGTTTAAGTCAGCCTTACAGCAAAGTGAATTGCATGCAGTGTGGGTGCACTGTATCTCAAATGTTACTGAAATCATATTGAAGTGCCACTGAACCTGTTTTTTAAACTGTACTGAATGTTTGAGGGGGACAGAATGTTCAGGGACTTTTGCCAAAAGTGTCCTGTCAGTGAACTTTTGGGGATGAGTGAAATCAGAGGTGCTGGGTGATATAGCAGGCAAAGTTATGTGATTTTTCCCTTTCTTCTGTTTCCCTGCTGATAATCTCGATGGTTATAAAGGAAAATACAATTGCAATCTTAGTTAGTACTTCTTTAGTATCCAGATGATTTTTTTTTGTCACATTGTGTGTAAACATGTACTCACTTCAATGCAGAAAGAGAAAAATAAATTTTTAATTGTACTTGTAAATGTTCCTGGGTTTTTTTTTTGGTTGGTTAGTTTTTGGTTTTTTGGGTTTTTTTTGTAATTAAATGGTCTTGTCATTCTTGCTACATGTGCTCTATCAGTTTCTGGATTGGAAAATTGTACATCTCTGAGTTTTAGTAGTACTCTTTCTGGTATTCTTCCTTCTTAGTCACTGAGTTCTTCTGCTCTTGACATTCTAATGCCCTGAAACTTACCTCGGGTGAGAGGTCAGGGGAGAAAAGAAATGAAAATAAAAGAACTGATTTAGATCTTTAATGGTGGAGACTTCACTGTGTAACCTAAGAGTAAAGAAGATATGTACAGAACTTCTTTTGAACCTGCAGATTGACAACGTGATAGATAGATAGATAGATAGATAGATAGATAGATAGATAGATAGATAGATTTTTATATCCATCTGGTTTATTTCCTAGATACTTGATTGTTACAAAACAAAACCTTTGTGCTATAAAAACACAGTTCTTTTCAGAGTGGCAAAACTAAACTTAAGGTGTGCAGGCTAAGGTAAAAAAGGGTCAAGGAGGGACCAAGGGAGGGTCTCAGCTGACTTCCCTATTAACAGCAGTAGTAGGAAGACGTGCATGTTCTAGCCTGCAGCCTCCCATATAGGACATGTGAGAGGTGTGGCAGCCCTACAAAGGTAGGAGGTTGTGTAAAGAACCCAAGGGCTTGTGAAGAAAAGCAAGAGAAAGCCTACAACGTAGCCCAGGTCCAAAATGCTTGATAGTATCACAGGATTTGATTGTATTGGCAAGCATATTTTTTTCTTTCTGAGGAATATTTAAGTAGTATTTCTGCTGTGCTGCAGTTTTTATGATGTAACTGTGTATTCTCATTTCAGATGACATCGTGAAGCCCCCCAAAGTGACCTAATTTGAGTTTTGTGTATATGGAATGTCCTTATGGTTGGTTGGTTCTTAGGCTGGATGGGGTTTGAGGTATTACTTCCTTTTCTTTCTTCTCCTTCTGTTCTTTGGAAGGCAGGAGGACATAGAACCTCTGTTATATAAAAACCTGCTGATTTGGGGGATGGAGGTGTGTTTTGGTTTCGTTCTTGAAATCTTTTGGTAAATTAGGGGACTTGAATTTTCTCAGCTGTAATTTGCCTCATGAGTGTTTATCAGCTGATTTCACTAGGTAATTTGCAGTACTTCTGTGCCACTGATTGATTGCTTAATGTAGGTAGCAAAAAAATGTTCAAGATCCACTTCCAAACAAAAGTTCTAATGAAGAAAAATAAAAAGAGAAGAGTATATATTGATTGCTGTCTAAATAGAAAGAAACAGCAGAGGTCTCAGTACAAGCCCTTGAGTTCTACAACTAAATACCTGGCAGGCAAAGACTTGGGGAAACTGTCTTTTTTTCCTCTCATCCTTTTGGTTGCTTTTTTCATCTAAATAAATAGTTTTGAATCTCTGCATAGTAATCTTAACATAATGAAGATATCCAAGCATTTTTTCACAATGGTATGTGAAATAGAAGTGCTGAGTGGTTCCACATTAAAGAACTTTTGGGATAAATGTATGGACAGATGGACAGACACTCCTCTGAGACAACTCTTAACAAGCTGCCTATGCACTGTTAAGGTCACAGAAGTTTACTGATATGTTTTAAATGAAATAATTTTAAAAATACAGAAACATAGCCCAGGGTATACAGATTCTTGTGCTTAGTGTGGTGAAACATCAGTATCCTTGGCACCCAGTATTATGCATCACATATTGCACAGTTGTCTGCTTTTCCAAGTAACTTCTAAATCCTGGGTTTTCAATAACACAGTCATTTTAAGAAGCTCACTAGATAGATCTGAATTCTAATTAAAAGTATTTGCTAATGCAGAGGTTTCCAAACAGTGTCATGTTTGTGATGTGTGCAAGTTGCTTTAGCAACCAAGCACCTCCTGTGCAGGTACATGTTCTGGGGGTATTTATTAGCCTTTGTTCATGGGAATGCAGAAGCAGAGTAAAATTGGGAACTTCTATCAAGAAGTTATTTAGAGAAATGATTGCATAAAATTAAACATCCCTGTTTATTACGTTTTCTTGAAAACCTTTTAATTCCTAAAAATACACTGACTAATGGAATGAGCTGAATGTCTAAAACATTCTTATGTAAAATAGGTGTATTTTGAAAGGTGATATATAATGTCAATTAACAATTAATCCAAATATGAGCCTCCTTACCTAATGATTGTGCTCTTTCATAATTTTGTACTTTACAAAACAAGGAGTCTGCTGTCTTTGGGGTTCAGTTTACTGTATCTGATAGCATGCCATCTTCAAAGTCAAGAGTGAAATGGGGGACTTTCCTTTGTAGCAGCCAAAAAAGTGAATTAGACTTCTGCTGTTTTTCATGTGGAAAAGACTGGTACTGAATGGGTATTTCACTGATTTCAGTTTGAAGAAAGAAGGAATGACATACATAGGCATTTGAAAATATCCTTTAGGTTATTAAAATGAAGCCAAATTTTAAAAAAAATTAACATTACATACTGTTGGAATGCATGAAATAGAAGCCTCTCTGAGTCCCTCAGAGAGAGAAAGGAATGCAGGGATTGAATTGGAGCCTTAGAGAAACTGAAATATATTAAGCCACAGACATGAAGAAGGAGTGTAAGTTTTAGTTTTAAGTAAGTAGAAATATATCTTAAGTGCCTTAAGAGACTGTGTTAGCTAGTAATAAGCCCTGAAGCCTAGTTTAAAGTTTAGTAGTGTTACCTTTTACAAAACAAACTTAGCTCCAGACATAACAAAAACATACTAGAACATTGCTTGCGTTTCTAGATAGAACAGTGTCATGGGGTAGAACTTTTTGCATCAACAGATAAAACTATATACATAGATTTTGGGTAACAACTGACGCTACTTTCGCACATTAGAATTAAACTCAGTTTGGTGTAGGAAGAATGTGTTAGAATCGTGTTTTTAGCTGATTGGATGATTTATGAATAAAATCTCCCTGTATTGGGGTGAAAAAAACCCGCATGAAGAAAGAAGGAGAAAAGAAGCTGCTGCTGCTGCTTGGAACATCAGGACTCTATGCCAGAAAGTTTTTAGCACAGACTTTTAATACTCTGAACTCTTTACCTTCGAGACTGATGTATTCATGCAATAAACAACTTTACAACAACCAACAACTGCTATTGCCTCTACTCAACAGCATACATTCATGGAGTCACATCTCTTAAGTACCAGTGGCATCACGTGCTGCTGAATTATCTCTAAGTGATCTTAATTACTACAAGTTTCCCAACTGTGTTTGTCAGTACCTCCAGCAAAAACCTTTCATTATTAATTGATCCTTGCTTGCACATGAGCTTCCATAGTCCCTGTGGCATTCATCAACTTATTTTGTCAGTTGGTGTCTAATTGGGTTCTGATTCTCTGATAGCAAAGCTGAAGAAAAACATGTTAACATTTTTAAATACTGTAAATTAGGTTTAATAATACACAAACTAATTTTTATTGTAGCATAGTACATGGTCATGGTTAGAAGTTTATAAAATGGTACTTGCATTTAAGTGTATTGGGATATTGGTAACACATGTGGAGGGAGGAAACAATTAGGCAGAAAATGCTTCTGTTATGCTTTATGCCACTTAAATTCTTCTCATTTTCAGAAGAGCTAATCAGATAGTCATTGACCAGATCCATAGAAATACAATGACTGACTACTGCTTCAAAATGATGGCTTGAGGTCTAAAATATAAAACCAGGTTTTTCCTAAATTAATTGTTTTTGCATTAGGGAAGTGGCTATCCTCAATTTATAGATGTTTCACTAAGAATAATTTTAAGCACTTGTCAAACTTGTAAGTGTTTTAAAAAATTTAAAGGGTCACACATTTTATTGTTAACAGAGGGTGTTGAGGGAGACTGTCAACACCCTGTGAAGCATTAAGCTGTTGCCTTTGATGTGTAGGCAGCACCTTAGGTCTCAAAGAGCTGTACTGTAAGTATGTGTCCATATGTTCAACCCACTTTGATGTGTTCAGAGATCTTGGGCCAGCAGTATCCGTATGCTACATCACAACTACAGGAGGTAAAACATGCCATCTGGATTCCTGTTCCTTTTACTTACCTTGTGTCATAGTTTCTTTACGGTAGCAGAAAGCCTTCTCTTTTTTTTATTCCCCACTATTCAAAATTATTTGGTAGTTTACAAAAAAAAAAAATTGTTTTGAGCAGTCTTTAATGAATTTTATTTTGGATGTTTATTAGCAATCTCTTAGAAGGGATAAGAGACAGGAATGGGTTTTCTAAATTCAAAATGTATTCTAATACTCATGCTATGACAGTAAAAAGGGAGTGTTTGAGATACCTTTATTAGCTAAGAACTCAATTTCTGAGTTGCAAAGTATCTTTTTATATATATTCCCAAGTAAGTCTATTGATCCAGATTTGGATACAAGCAGATCTTGAGGTGGAGGGATCTTATTAGCCCTGGGTGCTAATAAACTGGGCACTATATGTATTGCAAAGCACTTGCTGTAGTCAAATCCAGGGAAAAAAATCCCCAATTTTTTTAATGGGAAGTAGTTCATAGGACAGATGCCTCACAAAAAAATGACTTGATTTCCTACTCTCAATAAGTTCTCACTGGCTGTTCATGCATAAACACTGACATGAGTGACGTACAGACTAACGTTTGTATCCCTCACTGAAAGCTGCCTAATTAAGAAACCTGGCTCTTCTCTCTAGACCCAAACTTGTATTTCAGGGGTCTGTTTTTAACAAAGATCTTGCACAGATGAGGCACATCAACCCATGACACAGGAGATCTGCTCATTCTGTGTGAACCAGGCTTGCCAGAGCTCTTCCTCTTCCCCACACCTCCCCCCTTTATTGGCAGTGCTGGGATCCCTGGCACCAGCAAAATGTGCATACAGATGAGGTATCTGAGAGATCTTCAGTTTTGTGCAGCTCCTGTGGAGCAGTGTCTTCCTCAGTATATTCAAACTCTCTGTCCGCAGAGCTTCTAATCTTGGTTTCAAGATCCCCTTTCCCCCATTTGTTTTTTTTTTTCAAAGTTTTGGTCAGAGGAGGAATTTTCTCCTCCCTGACTTTTCCCAGACAATCCTGCATTTTTTTCTGTGATTTTATTTTCTTCCACTAGGTTACTTGAAGATGTACTGACTGCAGTGAGGACTTGCTCCCATCTCTTTCCTGCCTTTGAGGGTGACCTGTTCGTGTTCAGATCTCAGTGTGACAGAATGTGTCAGTGTGGCAGTGCTGTTTGCTCTGCTGGAATTCCTTATACATGTGGCATAGCCACAGGACAAATGCCCAGACCATATGCCCCATCACCTTATTTGGATACTGCTGGGAACCTGAGAGTGTTCCTGTTGTTTCATCTCTCTCTGGGGGATGTTTTGGCAAACCATTGCCTTGGTACTGACATTCCTCTTCACCTTCTGCTGCATTGCTGGTGGCTTTCCCAGTTCAAAACTATGTGGAGATTTTCCTGAATTGCTGTATCTTTTATTTCCAGGGTAGTATCATTGTATGGGGTGGGAAAAACCTTTCTTCTTTGATCTCAATTTGACAGTCTGAAGGCTCATAGCTTATGCCAGCAGGCAGAGCAAAATTTAAATACCAATTTCCTAAAGCTCTGATAAGGAAAATGTGCTATATTTTTTCTTCACATATTTGGTCACTTTGTGGCCAGTCTGTTTGTATCAAGGGGAAGCAGTCGATTTACACAGATAGCAGCCTGTGGTGGATTCACTAAAAATACATTGAAGGAATTGTTCCAATGTGGTTACATTGATTGTAGCATATGGAGATGACTTGGGACCTGCAGGTTGCTGGTCTAAGAGCCATTTTTGATTAGAAAATTTCGCAAAGTTGGCCTCCTGTAGTCCTGAACTATGAGCAAAAGGTATTTTCTAATGGAGCACATATTTTATTTTGTAAAGGAAGAAGAATCAGTGACCAACCAAAAATACCCCTCACCTACCCACCAGAGAAGTGGTGGTCGAAGCAGCAGCAGCAGCAGAGGGCAATGTGGGTACAGAGCAGGCACTGGAAGGTCTTGGGTGCTGTGCTGTGTGGCTGGTGGCACCCAAGACCATAGGTGCCCTTCTGGGTGGCACTTGTGGGTGAGTGTGTGTGGCCATGCCCTGGCACTGCTGCTGGGAGCATGTCCATCCTAAGGTGCACAGGGGGTGACCGCCTTCCCACAGCATGCGCACACCACACGTGTCCTGTCCTTGATATCGAGCCCCTCAAGATCTGAATCAAACTTTGCAATTTTTTTAGTTGTTCATCAGTAGCCATAGCTGGACAGTTATGGTTGAGCAATTGCACTGAGAATTGCATTGTATGCTCGGCTAATTTTTTGTTTTAAGGAAAAGAGAAGACAATTCCAAGATGAATGGACTGTTTGGACGAGAGCCACCATGACTGAAGCCAGCAGAACTGAGCAGTAACTGGGGGAAAAGGTAATTCCATCTGTGGGTCATCGAGACCACGTACTCAAAACAGACCCCAGGCTCAAATGGGCAGAACCGTACCTGTGTACTAATTAGCATGACAAGTGAGAGGTATGACTAGCAAATAGGTACTAATTAATAGAAAAATTATGCAATTTGTAGCCAATGAACGCTGATGCCTTCGTAAAATGTAATAAATAGCGCAAAGTTCTGATGACTTAGCCTTTTGTGGGCTACCGCCTAGTTCGCTGCTTTGCGCAAGCTAGAATAAGCCCGAGAAGAATAAAGACTAGAATAAAGCCTCGCCCCGGTGTGTGACTCGTCGCCCGGTAACGAGCGGCCGGGACAGCGCCCGGCGCGGGGCTGGCCGTGCCCCGGCGGCCGCGCACACCTCCCGGAGCCGCCCGCTCCCCCGCCTGTCCCCGCTGTCCCCCGCCTCTGCCCCGCCTGCCTCCCGGAGCCTCCCGGAGCCTGCCGGAGCACTGCCGCCTGCGCTGTCGGTGCGCGGGCGGCGCCGGGGCCCGGCCGGCCGGCAGCGCGCTGCCGCGGGCATGGAGCGGCTGCGGGCGGACGCGCGGGCCCTGCAGGAGTACGCGGAGTACCGGCGGTGAGCGCGCAGGGGCGGCGCCCTGGGGTCGCTGGGGCGGGGGACGGGCGTTTCCAGCCGTGTCGCAGCCCCTGTAGCCGGCCCGCGGCCCGGGATTCCTCCGGGAGGGATGCTCGCCTCCGGCCCTGCTGAATTGGCCGCTTCGGGGTCTGCGGCGGCTTCGCTGAGCCGCACGCAGCGCCCGCCGCTCCCTGGCGCGGTCGGAGGTGCCGCGGCTGGAGCGCCCTGGTGAGGACGCGTTGCAATCCTCGGCTGTCAGCAGTGGAGTCACGCATCGTCCCTCGCATCCCGGCCCGCCCGGCAGAGGAGATGTGCTGTGGGAGGCCATCTGGTCTACCAGTGCCTTCCCTGCCCACGACAGGGGCGCTGCAATTAGGTGGTCTTTAAGGTCCCGCCCAATCCAGACCATTAAATAGCGGTCTGCCAGCCGTACTGCTCTTTCTTTTCTTTCAGAGCACACGGACTTCTGTGCATCACAAGTTCCAAGTTTTGCATTGTATAAATCCCCTACACTGATGCGTGTCTTCGCTAATCTTGTCAGCGGTCCTCTCGAAAGGCTAAATATACACGCAGTCGTTGTGCTGAGATGAGATCTTAATTTAGTTTAGGAAAACCTTAAATAAAACACTAGAGGAAGGCACAGTGGTGTTTCTTACGTAAGATGTGCAGTGATTCAGTGGGTGTTGGCTGGGTTGACATGCAAGTGATAGTGTTGTGTTGGCTTGTTATTCTGGTGCTGTACAGTGCTGGCAGTGCACAAATCCACAGAATATTTGACAGAGTAACTCTTTCAGCATGTTTTAGCATAACCAATAGAATAACCGAAATATTTACAGACACTAATGAAATCACTTTCAGCACAGGTAAGTGCTGCAGTTAAGTCTCAATTGTATTTTACATATTTTATTTATTGTCCTTAGTTGTTTCCATGAATGCAGATTTTGGATGCTGCTCCAGAGTTACAGCTACTCAATGACCTTGAACTTGAACACAGTGATTGCTTAAACAAATGGGCCTGTCTGAATTGAGTGATACAGCTCCCACCAACTTCAGCTACAGAAATTAGCATAGCCTTCTTGCAAATCAGAATGCAACTTGGATGTGTTGTTTGTTACTTTGATGGCAGTGGGGTTACCTGCTTGCAGATGAATACTCAGATTAACCTCCTGATACAAATTTGCAGTACAGTTGGGTGTAGATGGGTGAAGTGACTTGCCAGAGGTCAGTCAAGAAGTCTGAGGCAGAGCTGACTGGTTACATGACCCTTGATGCTCATTACTTTTTTTTTTTTCCAAAAGAACCCCTGGGAGTTTGCTGCATTGATTTTTTTCTTCTTTCTTAGAACTGGTTTCCAGTCCATCAGAGCAAATTTTTTAAAAGAGCATTATTCAAAAAATATTATCTAAAAATCAGCTATAGTTCTGTTAAACTATTAGAAGAGTAATATTAAATACAAGATTGGTTTTGCATTTACAGGAAAAGTTCTGTTATATATTATTTAAAAAAAAGAAATCTGCAGAAACCTACTTTTATTGTCTTCATTTTCTTATGGCTTTTTTTATGCCATGCATACAGAATTGTAGGTGATGATGATGGAGGGAAGCTCTTTACACCAGCGGAATATGAGGAGTACAAAAGAAAAGTATTACCAGCTCGGCTACAGAACAGGTTGTATGTGAGCTGGAGATCACCAGCTGGCATGGACTGTAAGCTTGTGGGACCAGAGACACTGTGCTTTTGCACTCACCGGTGGGTACCTTCCCTTCTTTTACCCTCTGCTATTTTTAAAAATCAGAAAAATGTGAAATATTCCCAGAAGCACATAAGCAAGTTTATTTAAGATTTAAGGGTTGAGAAAATTATGTTTTAAATAGTAAGGACTGTTTGTAAATTCAAATGTCAATATATTTTTGAGACCAAAATGATTTTGTAGTCTCAATAAATTCAGCTGCAAAGCATGAGTTAACTTAGATCAGATTGATTCTGGTAGAGCTCTCAAAATGAGACATAAGGATATGTGATATTTATGTAACTAATAGATGCAAAACCACCTGCTATTACATATTTAATTGCAAATTAACAATTAAGAGTAAATAATACAATTAAAGCTGCTTCAAAATAAAAGTTGTGCGGTAAATGGCAAGCCTTTCAAGTAGTTTTCTGATAAATGCTAATACTAAAGTAATAAAAGTTATTGCTTTTCCTGTTTTAGGTATAAACAACACAAAACAGACTATGAGGTGCTTCCCAAAGAGCGCCCTATCTGTGTGCCTTGCAGAGTGAAGGGTTGCCTGTGCCAGTCCTACCACTTTGTCCCCCTGAACGGCACCCAGCCCGTCCGCTGCCGCTGCAAGCACTTCGCTGACCAGCACAGCCCAGCACCTGGGTTTCCCTGTAACTCCTGTAAGTTACTGCTGGGCTTGCAGCACTCTTTGCCAGGAAACTCAACAGGAACAGCATGTGAGGGAGCTGTGCTCTGCCCAGGGTATTGGGTGTGTGCTGCTCTAGTCACCAATGTGTGTTTTCATCCTTGAGGAAGGATGAGAAGTGGGAAGGAAGACATCACCTTTTGCACAGGAGGGTTTAGAACAACATCCTTCATTTCCCCGGGTTGCGTAAAGAGTTTTAATCTCTGAATGCTTCAGATAGCTGATCAAGTGCTTATGAAGACAGATGCCTGGAGATAGACAGTAGGAAAGCACCCTGTTTGCAGTTTGTCACTTCCAGCTGCATGCATGTGCCTTTTCTACCTGAACTTGGTAGTTTGAGACAGAGAAGTGTTGATCTCCGTTCCTCTATTGCCTAGTTGACTATAACATTAATATATTTTTATGTCTTTTCTCAACTCAGCAGGAAGTAGTATACTGTTCCCAAATAATTCTATTGCTAGCACTCTGTAACAAAGTGGCTCATGACCATAGAGATTGTGGGTCCAGAAATTCAAATGGGAATGGAATTTCAGCAAGATCTTAAAGAATGGGTTAAGAAGAATCTTTTTGCTACAGTTGTTTGAGGTGAATGTTATGAAACAACAGCAATTATTAACCACAGGAAATAAATAATGCATGAGGATGTTTTAGTTGGAAACCTCAAATTATGTAAGATGAAGATTTTCTTTTTGCTGGAGTTCTGTACTGTTATTAAATTTAATTCATGGAATGTCTTTATTTTGTACAGAAAAAAACAGTAAACAAAAAAACCCAGTAAACAACAACAACAACAAAAAAACCCAGCTGTTATCCCACAGAATAAACCAAAAATATCTATATGACAGCCTTTCAGAATTTACACTAAGTAATGTGAAAATCTTAAGTTGTTTATCTGGATAATTCAGGCTGAATGCATAGAACAGGCTGTTTCCAATATTAATATATATAATGCTTTCTGCTTAGCATTTCTCAAGAAATACCAGACACTTCTGAGGGCTTTACAGATTTCAAAGTGAAGTTACAAGAATTACTTCTATTTTGGACTTGTTGTTTTAATGTAATGGCATTAGTCTTCTCCAGTGTTGATAAATCTAATGTGACAGATAAGTTATTACTGAAAAACTTAACTGCTTTTTGCTCTGTATATATTGCATATACTATATTCTGTGTCCAAACACAGAGTTCTGTTACTGAAGAGTGCCCAAAATAACATGAAAAAGCCTTTAATATTATCAAGAATGTGATCAACATATTACAAAAGATTTAAAGAAATCTTTCATGGTGCTCTACAAAACGAACTGTGAGCTGGAAACAGGGCAATTTGTATAATGAAACATTTACAACATAACTTCCTCAATTTCTTGGTCACATCATTGCTCTAGAGGGGTTTTGATGACAGTTGTAGTTGTAGGTAGGGCAGACAGGTCACTTAATTCTTTCTGAATGTCATCTAACATTTGTATAACTATTTCAATTACATCCTGTGGCTGTGTAAGCTTAAAAAAACCCTGAAAGTCAGTCTAATGATACTCCTGTATAGAACCCATTTTGTTGATTCCACAGTCTCTATTTGCTACTGAGAAAATTTTGCAAATTTTAAAAGACATTTAAATTGTAATTTGTGTAATAAGTTATGATATAAAGTTTCTTTGCCCTGCAACACTGATATAGCCCTGCTAAACACCTTTGGAGGGAATGATGCCAAAATGATGGCAGGTTGTCAGCTTTACACGGTGTCAGAACATCTTTTCTTTTTATTTGTTGTAAGTGGATGGAAGGGCATCTTGTTAAAGGCAATGAACACAAGTTGCAACATAAGAAATAAAGTCAGATATCAGAAATTTCTGATCCAGCATTGGTCCAGGCTGCTCAGAGGGGTGGAATCTCCATCCTCAGAGGTACTTGGAACTTGGCTCAGTAAGATCCTCTGACTAATGATCTAATCCCAAGAGTGATCCTTTCTCTTTCATACAGACTTTTCATACACCTGGATGCTTATATCCCATCACCATCTCACTCATTTATTTGTTTCTCAGGTTCCAAGTGTTCAGGCTTTCATAGCTGCTTTACCTGCGCGTGTGGGCAGCCAGCATATGCTCACGAAACAGTTGTGGAAACGAAAGAGGAGCGCTTAGCCCAGGGAAAGCCCGTGGGGCAGGATGTTCCTTACGCTGCCATGGGAGGACTGACTGGTTTTAGTTCACTAGCAGAAGGCTACATGAGGCTTGATGACAGTGGAATAGGTATGTGCAGCTGATCTGAGATGAAATTTTAATTCTTCACCTGGGTTTTGAAAAGTGGAGTTTCAAAGTTGGAAAGCAAATTGGATGAATAGGAGTAGAGCTGCAGAAAGACTGCTCCTTTACAGCTGTCCTCAGGTGTTAAGGGATCACATTGTCCTGCTCCCTGTAGTGAGCTGATAAAAAACTATTTTTCAACAATTCTGGTGTTCAGCCCAGTTGCTTCTGCTTGAAATGCAGCATATCCTTTAGAGAGAACCTGTAAGTTCTAATACTTCCTGTAACCTGGTACTCCCATGTTCTATTTATGTTAGTCCTTTAGCCTAGTACTGCCCAGGTATTTCTTGGTTATATATTTACAGCATTTTTGTTTCCAAACTCAAAGGTTAATAGCTGTTCAGAATAAAAAAAAGAGGTAATTGGTAGACCTTTTTAATGGATACGTCAGTTGGTCTTGATAATTTTTCTTCTCCTTGATTTTGTGTCATTTAATAATGCACATGTTTCATCTATATTGTTTTATCTATTATTTTTACTTTTATTAATTATTATTATTATTTAATATTTCAATTAAAATGTATTTAAATTTTATAATTTTTATTATTATTTTTTATTTTATCTATTATTGCCACATACCCATAATTTATTTTTTAAATTCTGATCTGGATTCCTGGATTTGTCTGAAGTTTAGAAACTAAAACATTACTGTAGTAATTGAAGAAACAAAGCTTTTCAATCTTTTTGAAGCCATCCTTGTAATGCTTTTGTTAACTCCAGTTTATGGGGTCTGTGCTGAGAGTTGTAGATATGAATCTGTAACCTTGTTTTGACCCCAGGGTATGTTTTAGGACTGTATCTTCCAGAGTTAATTATTGTTTTCATTCAACTTATTTTCTGATAGGTGCTCCTTCTGCTGAACTTTTAGAAGCCCCCATTACTAGCATGGATCATCCATTTCTGAAAGCATTTCAGGGGCCTTCGAGTTCCACTCAAACCATGCCACAAATAGCAGGTGATGTATAAGTAGGATAATATTGTTATACAAAAAGAATTTTATATAAAATTAATTGATTTTATTAATGAATTGAAGGATGCTCAAGGCATTGAAAGGAGTATTGAAGCCTTGCTGTGTGGTTAGTACAACATTCATGTAATTCACATCTTTGAATAACTTAGTGCTTGCTGGTTTTGCTTGCAATGTTTTTTTTTACCTTAAATTAGTTTTTTTCTTAGTGTTTCTAAGTGTTTCCCATCAATGGTGTCATGTATTCATTGGGTCAGTTTTTAAAATTCTTAATTTCTCTTAGAAACTTGTCATTTCTGAATGGGTTGTGCATATTCAGCACAATCCTGTGAAACTGCCTTCTGCCAGAAAGCTTTTTCTAAATGGGATTATGGATCACTTACACTTATTTTATGTCCCTTATTTAGTACAAAACATTTAGCAATTACTATAAGTGTTGACCTTCTTTAAGACAATTTAGGTGCAAACCTAGACTAAAAAGGTTTCTCTTTGTTCACAAATGCTGGGTTTTGTACTTGCCTATAAAGGTGAGGTGCCATTTTAAATGGGTTTTGCCAAATGTAAAGCATAACTATTAAAATAGCAGGTATCATTAATAAAAAAGGGGTTTTCTTTTTTGCTTATGTTTTGTTTTTCAGGTAGTTCAAGAGGCACAGGGCGAGGTTCTCATGGAAAACAATCAGAAGCTGATGACATGGCTTACTTTGAAAAACGCTATCAAGAACGGGCAAGTTACTACACTTATTTCTTAATTTAAATACACTTTCACAAGAGGATGTTTAAAACCCTTACATGTATGATTTAAATGGCATGTAAATGCATTATATAATTCCTTATCAATTCCTGAGAAAGCTAGCTTCTTAACATAAATTTTAAAATATAGTTATGAGCTACTACAGGACTTCGGAGGTCAGTTGTGTGTGGGATGGCATTTACCTTAATCAGGCAGGTTTTAATTGAGGTAACTCTCTATTACAGAAAACCAAAACATTTTACTCTGTGGCAAAAAGAAACAACAATACAGAGTCACAGAAACTCCCTTGTGACATTTAGGACCGTGTGTTTGCTACTTTACTTATAAAATTTTATATTTTTTTTTTTTTTAATGACTCTGTGTAAGTTTGGCTAAATTTGGTTTTTATTAGATAATCTGTATCACTCACGTAGAGGTGCCTTCTCTACCACACTGTCTTTAATTTAAATACCCTGTGTTACAGGTTATCCACATGTTTAAATACCTATTCTTTCCTCACATTAGTCCCTTAGCTCCACCATCTCAGCTGAAGTATGTCTCAACTGTTTATGAATTCTTTTGTAAGGCAATGTTACATACTTTTAAAATCTAAACTGTTTCACTGTTTTGCTTGCTGGCTTGAAATAAGATGCTTGTTAAGGAGAAAGCTGTTCTAGCTTTGTAAAATTCAAAATAATTTTCTTTGTTTTGAAAATCATCACAAAATATGGACAGATGTTACAAATATTACATTGGTTCACAGAAAATATCAAATTCAAATTTCTCTATTTCTTCCTCCCCCCCCCCCCCCAAGATTTTATTTTCTTTGCAAAAGTTAGTAGGAATTTTAGATAAAAACCTCAAGCCTCCAAAGGGGGAAAAGTGTTTTAAAATGCATTTTTGTGTAGACCAACATTTACTTAGCAGTGTGTTCATTTGTAGAGATCCCAATGAGTCTCGTTTCCTTTAAATACTATTTTATGACAGGAAAAAGCATGTTAATTCTTTTTTTCTTACATTTTTAATAGCAGCATATGTGTTAGATGGGATGCAAAAGTCTCTGCATCCCTTTTATATAATTGTTGTAAATATGATTTCATTCACAAGTGTAACAGTACTTGAGAAAAATTATAGCTTCTAAAAACTACAGATACATTTGTTTGGATTAATAGTCTTACTACAAAATGACAGAGTGAAATGTGTGTGTTGATAAGTTTTACCACGCTGCAAGAGGAAAAAAATCTTACAGGAGGAAGTCGTGGCCTTGTGGGTCAGCAGGGAGAAGGTTCAGCACCATTCCTGTGTGGTTTTGTGTCTGCTGGTTCATCCAACTGGCTCTGTGAGCCATCTGCAATAAAACTGCTCCACCTTTCATTGACATCGAGATAAACCCGAGAGCATTTGTGAGGCACACTGGCCTTGAGGGATACTTAAATACCTAGATTGCCATTATCAGAGATAAGGCAGCCTGGTTTCAAAAGGGGAGGAGCTGCAGTGCTATGGAAGCGCTCCTTTGTCTTGCTGGGGTGGGATAATAATGTTGTGTACCTTTCTCCACTGCATGCATCACCCTGGTAAATCTGTGACTGGATGTAGAAGTTTAATATTTCCTTGTTAGCCGATTTGCTAATCAATGTTTGAACCACTGCTGGTGTCTTTTTTTGTTACAGCTGAAAATGGAGAAAGCTGCTAAACGGGGAGAGAGGAATCCAGTACCATCAAAGAAGCCATGAGATTAATGAATAAATATTTATTATTTGGCACATTGCTCATTATTGGATTGAATATTTTTCTCTATGCCTACCCACATACCTATATTTATTCATTCATTCATTTATTGTTTTGGTCCTTTGCTGAAATGAATTTTTAATTATCTCATTGTAATAAAATTGGTTCTTTAATCAATGTGTTTCTAATCTCCAGAACTGTTACAAAGATATTTCTTTGAGAATGAAGAAGTATATTTAGAGAGTTGCGGTCTGAGGGTTTAAGGTCTGAGAGAATAACCTCGTATTTAAATATTAGGTTGTAGGAGGGCAAAGAAAAGATATGTCTTATTTTTAGACTTTTATGTTACATTTTCTTTATTTGTGGAGTCCTTTAAACTCATCTTGGTTATGGATTTTATGTGGTGAGGTTTGTTCTTTTAATATTGACATTTTAATATTTTCTTTAAATATTTTTTCTCTTTTTGTTGATTTCATCACCTTGACATAAAATTCAATTGTACCCTTCTTCTCTCACACTTCTGTAGGCTCTGTTCTTCCCATCATATAATTATTTATTTTTAAATATGACATTTTGTACACTTGCAAACCCATTTCCACGCTTATGAGCTACTTGAAAGGATCTTGCTTGTGTACTTTATCCCAGATTTCTCTGGTGGTACTATTCTCCCAATTCTGTTTGTCTGTTACTGTCCATAACAATTATTACACTAAACTTCTGAAAACCTTAAGCGGAAATGGATGTGTTATTTATAGCATGTAAAGCAATAATTGTATGCTGTTTGGTCCAAACTTATTTATCCAAGAGATTCCTCATGTCTGATCCAACACAGACTGAATCACCTCAGGGAGATGTGCTTTTGTATTCTTTGTCCATATGGAGAGCTGCGGCAACATACGTTGTATTTAAAGGTAGTGGACAGGAAAATATAAAATTTAATGCATGTGGTGGTTTAATTCTGCCAAGCAGCACAGCAAGAACTTGGTACAGAAAAACTGTCAGAGAGTGCAGCTTAGGAGGCAAAAGCAGAGCCTGAGTTAACTGATTCTGCTTTGAGAACCGAGAGGTGAAAGTCAGTTTGTTCTTACAAATACCTGAAGGTGTCTCTTGGGCTGGAGGCTTTACAGGAGGTGTGTGTACTGAGACTTTACAGCAAGAACTGGGAGAAGCCTACAAAGCTTTGTTTCCCATCGGAAAAAATGCCTCCACGTGCCTGATGGGAAAAGGAGAAGAGGTGAGTCTGAGGGCATTTACTGCAGGGTAACTTGGATTTTGTTCAGATACCACCTGTGGTGTGAAGGCTCAGTTTTAAGAGAGCTTTTTACCTTTAACTCTGACTTATATTGCCATTTCTACAGGTGCCAATCAGAGAGGCTAATCCGTTACTTAAATTTAATTGCATGATACATCAAGGTGTCTAATTAATGTTTTAAAAGGACCTTTACTGTTCAGTTCTACAGTTACATGCTGCTTTAGCCTAATAAGTGAAAGTCCTGATTTGAGCTCCCTCTTCTGGCCCTGGAAAGCAATCTGTTCTACACATCCTCTGCTTGGTCTTGAAAATAAATGGGGTTTTCACTAATATCAAGAAACAAATACAAATAACATTCATGAAGAATAGTAAAAAAAATACAGAAAAAATATTGCTATTTTTCAAAGAGATTGTTACAACCTTAGTAGTGGAAGTTTACTCTAGTTTCCTGCTTATCCCTGTTACTATGCCCATGGAGGAATGAAGTTCTGGAAATCTGAGTGTGTGTTGCAGAAGCAAGCTTTCTCACAGCAAAACATTGTTAAAGAGAGAGGTTCTAACAGTTACAAAAACTTTTATTTTGTGTTCCTTTTGATACTGAGAACATACCTTTTCGGATATAATGTATTGTTTCACATTTTGAGTTGACATTATTTGTCTACTTTAAATGCTAGCTCTGCCAAATTCAGACCTACTAAACTATACTTTGATCATCACAAACTGATTTTATTAAACAAATTAAAAAAATATTCTGTACTTTAACTTATTTACTGTTTCCACTCTAAGGATATAAAAAATTACTACATTACATACTGATACTTCTTTTTAGTTGGAAAACGGGTTGGATGATAAAAATATCAATGGCATTAAATACTGCTTAGTAGTTCTGACTGCTTTCACTCATGTTAATGATGTCCAAGGAAAAGAAACTTGCCTTCCTTACTAGAAGGCATATTTTTGACTTCTTAGTATTTGCATACTACCTTTTTTTCTGAAATGTTATCGGTATCGATACATAAAAAAGCCAGATACAATACATCTCATAACACTGTCAGCTGTGAAAACTGGACAATGATACCATATCTTAAGAGGAATTTGAATTTTTTATCCTGAAAACCCAATGATCGGTTTGCAGGATCAATATTGCAACCTCCAATTCTACTGAAAAATTTCTTTATACATCTGCTAGAAAAGAGTATTTTTTTTTTTTTAAATTATAAAAGCAGAGAGTGAATGCTAGTATGTGTGCCATAAGCAGGGTCTGTTAAATAAAGATCTCGGTTTAACAGGTACCTGCTGCTGGTTTGTTTTCCTGAGAGCAGCCATGAACTTTGAACAAAATATCGTGGGATAGATAAGTTACCAATTCACCTGTGTGATTTATTGGGAGGGTGTGTATCTGTCATTCAGCTGGAAGCATGAACTGTTTCTGACCCTAATCCAAGGAACCAGGGAAAAGGCTTTGTTCTCATGCACACAAGCATTCTGAGCTGTTCAAGCCTAATTGTATAGGCCCTGGGCAGTGCTTAAGCATGTCTTATTTTTAAAATAGCTGGCTTTCAAATCAGTATTTTGCCAACATTATAACATTCCTGGAGTGTACAACAGCATTTTCTTTGCTAGTTTTGATCATCCTGTGGAAGGGCTGAGATGTTCCTTGGCTGTTACGATCGTGGACGCTGGTCAGTGATCCCAAGTGGAGCGCAAGGAGCTCCTCCCCGTTCTGTGTGTTTCTGATACTAAATATAAACCACGTCTGTCCGCCTCAGGTTCGGGAGCGAGGAGAATGCCATGTGTGAATTCACAGCCAGTAATGGCATCCTTGCAGCTCCTTTGTCAGGTTGTCAGTGTCTTAGCAGCATGCTGTGCATATTAAATGGCTGGCACGTCTCAGGACTGTTTGTCCCCCAGCCTCTGTAGTAGTTTATAGCCATGTGACCTAAGAAAAGAGACAACTCTGCAAGTAGTGATAGTATTTGTTCTTAGCACAAATATAATTGAAAAAACAACAAAGTTTTTCCAGTCTAAAAGACCTCGCACAGGTGTACCTGTTATGGAGGTTTTTTTGGAACTAAATATACTATTTTGTCTATAAGCCTACACCTGCTTTGGAACCTTTAGCATCTCTCTTCTGGCAGAAGGAATCATTACTTGCTTTACAGTGTTTTTAGCTCTGATTTCACATTCACTGTACCTGTCTGGCATGGCAGGGCACTGACCCCATGGGCTCCTTTAGTTACCTCCCTAGGGAAGGTGCCAGGCTCAGCCATTAACCTCTCACCTGTGTGATGCTGTGTCACAGACAGAATGGGAGCCTCACACAAAGTTTATTAGTTGAGTCATGTGGCGCAGAAAGAACTCCCTTGCTTTCTGAACTCCTCAGTGGAATGTGGCTGGATCCAATCTTAGCCCCAGACTTAATCAACAGTTTATGTCTAAAGGATAATCCAAGTGTAATCGAACCTTTGTACAACATAGTCCTGCAGAATTAAGGATGGCAAACCAGATATATTTATATAAAATATTTAATTTATTATGATTATGATTAGACTAAAACAGTTTAATCAGAATCATTTACTCCACAGGTAGAAGCTACAACTATTGGTACAGTCTAATTCTCTGTTTTTAAGCAATATTGAAGCAATTATGGGAAAGCTAGCAAAACCAGTTCAGAACCAAAATCAAGTAGAGATTGATGTTACTGACTCCTACCAAAGATTGTAGGCAAATCTCTTTTGCTCAGCCTGGAGGAATAACCTTGAGGGGCACCCCCAAGTCAAGGGAGGATCTCCACAGACACCCCAAGAAGGGGGAAGTCAGAAGACCCTGCCATTAAAGATTGGGACTGCTCACTCAGACGTCTGCAGGCCAGCTGTGTCAGTTCAGCAGCTTTAGACAAGTTATCAGCAGTATCACTTTTTCCTTCTTTTATCAGGCACTTTACCAGGCCAGCTACATCTTCACCTCACTCTCAGGATGTTTAATTTTGGAGCTGATGAGTCAGTCTGCTTTCAGCATTGTTCAACACCAAAAGCAGCACAGATAGCTTTGCAAAAAGGGCGTTGTTCAAGTTGGTTTGCCCCATTCTAGGCAGAGTATCCTGTTACACACCAGCTGAGTACTTTCAAAACTATTTGATTCTAACTGAGGTGTTTAATCTTATCCTCTCTCTCCTAGCAAGTTTCTGTAGAAGTATGGGCAAAATATAGCATTTCATTTTGGAAAAAGAAAAATAATCTAAGTCAGATTGCTGAATTTCAAGTACTATTGTTCCTCTTCAGACTGTGATCAGTTATTCTTTTCTGTAATATCAAAAAGAATTGTTCATTAAATGAATACATGATGAGTGAGAATCTGTTGCACAAATAAGTTTGTACCTGTGCTTTCAGGAATATTTGGTAGGCCAAAAAATAAATAAATTGAGGGCTAAAATATTTGGTGTTGAAGAATAATATAGGAGGCAGTTGGAGTCCCACAGGGAGTGTATCTCCTGCCCTAAAAACATCAATTTTTTACGTAGGTGGGCAGGAGGATATTGGAAGGGGGCAGTGAGAAAAAGTAAAAATACCTGAACAATGAATAGTTTTCCTTAATATGAGGGTTGCAGCAGGGAGAGGGGAAAATCCAGAAGGAGTACCACAGGTTGCCTTTCCTCTTTGGTCTGCTGGCTAATTGGTGTAGGCATATTGGTCAGAATCTGTGCAGCTTTGAGCTAGCTGGAGGAGGCAATGCTGCTTGTTGTGTCACCAGAAGGAATTTGGGGAGGTGGGGCAAACTTTGCTCATTCTGTTTATGGAATAACTTTTTCTTATAAAGAGGTTTTTAGATTTAATAATCATAGGTAATTCTCCTTTGGGTTCTTATTCTGGCATTGAGACTCAGTCAGAGTGTTTTGTTTAATATCTTAAGGTACAAAGTCTAGGAGTGTGGTTCTAAGGTTATCGAAATATTCAGCTGCACAGGTGTTTTCTTTCCAGCTCTGAACTCTGGATCTTTTACTTTGAATTACAAGTAGAATGTTGTCTACCAAAAGCCATATTTCTGGAACTGACCTTGTTTTACAATGGTTCAGATACTAAGTTGTAAGTAAAGATGCTTCTCTCAGCCAACCCAAACCCCAAGTCTTTCATGTAAAGGGAATGAGGGATACCCCAGAGCTGCTGTCTCCTTTGATTAAGGAGAGAAAGAATGGATACCAGGTACATGCTAGTATTTGTGAGGAAGGATTGGAAAGTAAGATCTGCATACTTTTAGCTGGTAATTAAACTCTAAAAAATGTTCATTGCAAACTATTTATCTGAGTTACATTACCTGTCCTGATCCAATTCATTAATTCTTGGAAGAACATGAGACCAGGCTTGCAAATGCACCTAGGACTAAAAGCTTAAGGTGGGGCATTACTTGTCTCAACAGCAGCGAGACTGTTTTAATTTAATTTTTGGCTTTTATAAGCCATCAAGCATCTATGAAAAATGATAGGTGATAACTTGTATGCTCTCTCCACACTTTGAATGTCAGAAGATGTAATGACTTCTTGAAAACAAGTTGTGTGTTGACTGAAGCTTGTCCTTGGACTAATGATGTTTCTGTCAAAGCTGCCTTTAGAAAAGTAAGTAATTTGTGTATTTATGTATGGAGTTTGTTTTTTACCTGGATGTAAAAGCTTTAATTCTATGCAACCACTTTTTAAGGTACTTGCTTGATCTTCAAATATGTTGTGGGTTATATTCTCTTAAGTTCTCTTTAAGGACTGTTGGCTCTCCTAAAGAAAATGCTTATTTTGTGTGAGCAAGACTTGCTGCACTTCGCACTTCAGTAAAATTATGGAATTCTTTGGGGTTTCTTTAACAATCCAGGAAATGCTACAAGAAAGTAATATACCTTGAATAGTGAATTATCTTTCTTAATCCAGTATACATTACGGGCTTTCTCTAACAGGAGTGCAATGCTTTTTTAAGAGAAGTGGTTCTTTGCTCCATCTCAAGAAGTGAGAAAGATCTTTTAAAAACCTGTAATGAATGTGCTGAACTCTTGAGAAGGCAAGTTCTATGAGAAGCATAAAAAAGATGATGTCAGCTTTTGGTTTTGTGTGTGAGCTATTGGTGGTTTTGCGTATTGCAAACTAATTAAAAGGCGTGTCTGAATTTTTGTGTATGTAGGTAAATGACTTTCTACATTCTTCCTGGGAAAGGAAGAAAACAAACCCTGCATGTGTATTTTGTGACTGGCCTGTTCCTTTGTCATGTGTATTAAGATGTCACTGTCAATAAAATGCTGTAGCAACACATTAAGAGAAAAGCCATGTGAGGCTGCTGTGTAACCTGTTGGTGTCTTTCAAGTCACAAAATTTACTTTGATCTATTGTTTTTAGAGGATTATGTTTTTGAAGCATTAGCATATATTTTAATGAGGGATAAGATATCAAATGCATTACTTTTTTCCTCATAATTCTGTTGGGATACTTGTAGAAAAATGTAAACATAAGATCTGTATTCCATTCCACAAGTACCAGTTTGATGTATGCTTATATTTTCATAGTGGCATTTTTGAGAAGTTTTTTTTCCTAATCTCCAAATTCCTAATTTCCTTCATTTCCAAATTTATGGTGGCTGTTTTTCCAAAGACAGATGTTGATACAGCAAGAGATCAACAGCGAATAGGCAGGAACTCTTTTATTGAAGTTTTTAATCGTATGTCAGTTCTACATACAAAATTATAGTAATAAATGAATCTTTCTCTTTTTGAAACCTGCTACATGAATGCATTTTAAAACAGTGAATAATGTGGGGCAGACATTAAAATGACCTGTATTTTAAAAAAATTGCAATGAAAAGACTGGCAAACATGACATATTTGCAAAGTGCTGTTTGTATCTCTTGATAAAGGGATTCATGAGCGACAGTTAATGTTGGTAAGCAATGTAATTTAATTTCAAAACTTCTCTCTGATGAAAATGGTAGGCTTTGTGCTCTGATGGAAATGACCTGAAAGACCTGCTAATCAGCATTAGGAGACTGATACAGAAGGCTAGTCGTTCCTATTTAAAATGTTAATGTCTAGACAGGCTGTTTGGCATGGAAATATGAGATTACATTGCTTGTCTTGTATATTGCTTCTTAATTGTAGCCTTTAGAGAGAAAAGTTGCCAGCAGAGATCTGTTCTGTTACTTAAAGTTTTGTCACTAAGCTTTTAGATAGATGCCAGTGTAAGAGATTTCTCTCTGTTCTTTCCTCTGAAGGGCATCTGGCCTTAGTATGGAAGATTCACCCCTGCAGCATTCTTATATCCTAGGAGTTGTCAGTGCACAGTTCTGTAGGAGGTTTACATTATCTCCACTGATTTGTACGTTTTCTTATTAGGCTGTGTCAGGTGACTGTGGAAAAACTTAAATTCTGAATAGACCAAACATGTTTAAAATTCCACCAAACTTGCAATGTCCAAGTGTTGATGAGAAGTACAGGCTCTGGGCACTGCAGATACCAGCTGGTCTGAACTTAAACATGTGTGACCAGAGGAGTAACAAATTCTAAAGCATTTAGATGATAGGACGTGTAACAGATGCTTGCAAATACCAGCACAGTATTCCCTGGAGGAATCTGTTTAACTGAAAGCAGGGCAGGCTGGAAAGGACTGTCTGATCTGTTGCCATGAACGTACTCTAGAAATTAAATGGTTTTGTCACAAAAATGGTTCAGGTTGTGCTGGGGAAGTGATTTTTAGAGTATGATTTGCTTCAGGTCTACTTCTGTTTGACCCAAGTTCTTAAATACCTCCCTTGGTCACAGAACCTGTGATAAATTCACTTGCCCCTGTGAGCTGCTTGAGTGCCTGGTTGCTGTACAAACTTTTGGTCAAAAGAGAGAATAGCAGGTGGGAGTTCCCCCTAACCATCACTGAGCATGAAAGGCTCAGGACCTGATGGCAACAGGACTTAAAAAAGCTTTGAGCTCTTCTGAGGTACACCTGTGACTCATGGACAAGTTCTGCTAATACCAGCCTCCCTCTCTGGGACACCTTTCACAGCCCTAATAGCGTGTCTCTTCAGGGAAGGGCACTGGCACTGCCCATGCTGCACCAGCCCCTGGCTTGGGAGCAGAGGCTGCCAGGTTGGGAGCTCCAGTCCAGCTTGCCTTATCTATCCATCTATCATATAGAAGAGGTTCCAAGAGCCATTGTGCATGGCCTCCCTCTCGTCCTATTGACATTGCCAAATGATTACTTAAAACAGATGAAAATCTGTTGTCATTTCCCTGGAGTTTTGTGTTGTCTAATTTTTTCTATATTTTTAAAATTATTTTTAAGAGTTTGTATTGCTTGAGCTACCTTTTAATTTGCTTTCTCTGTGTAGCTTTCCAGACCCTATACCATCCACTCTTGGTTTTCAGCAAAACTAGTTTGTTTTCAGAAGTGGACAGGAAATAAGAGGAAAACCCTGTTAATAAAAGATTAATTTCTTCCAGAGATCCTGCAAAGGTCTTGAGTGCATTCCCCAGTATTTCAAATTATTTTTTTATTTTGATATTATGATGAAGCTGTTATCTGCCAATTCTGGCCTTTCCCAATTTCTAAATGAATAGTTTCAGTAAACACTCTGACTGAGTAGCTGCCAGCTCAGAATTTTACTGGAAACCATATATTTGGCCCAAAGTAAGACAGTGGAAAGTCAAAGGGCACTTGGTTTAAGTCATCTGATCAGCTTAGTTGCTGCGATGGGAGTATATGAAAAGCTGGGAGTGAGTATCTAAAATATAAATTTTAATTCCTGTCTTTTCAGCAGCAGGTAGTACTGGTACTCAATGGAAAGAAAATACATGTGAGTGCATGTGCATGCTGTGGTGGTGGGAATTAGGACATTACTCTGTAAAAAACTGTTGTAGTAGTAGTAGTGTTGTAGCAAATTAGTGTTGCTGGTTGGAGAGCTTGACCTTCCTCTTTTGTCTCCCAGAGACTGATTGTTCTTATGTATCTTAATGCAAGATTTTGAAAAGAAGGGAGGGGTAGCAGCTTGTAGGTAGAGAAGATACCAAAAAACTTTGTTGAAGGTGAAGGTTGCAGGACGTTAGGCCTCTAAGCAGATTTTGCAGTGATGCTTGTTTTAGCATCCATGTAATTTCCACAGGCTTGTCCTCGAGGCTTTCTGTAGCTATCCCCTCTTTATTTATCTCTATTAAGAACTCACTGAACACAAATACGGATTGCAAAAGTATGCTTGCCTACCAGGACAGACATATTATGTTGATTTAGTTGTGTGGGAATGTAACAAAGTGTGCTTATATGAAATAAAGCCAGCTATCACAGTTTGATGCAAGCTGTTAGGGGATAACGGTTTCTCTGCAACTTGTAATTACATTGACAAGAGGTGCTGCTAAGTTGGCAGATACAGCTGTTGTCAGAAGTCTTTTTAAAGAGACTTGTCCTGCAGTTGCTAGGATTGCCATGGCAACAGGCTGCTGAGGAAAATGCTTGTGGGTGGGAAAAAAATGGTACTTGGCATTCAGAAAGTTGAGATGGTGTAAGGAGCATAACGTTCTCCAAAAAAACTTGTTTAGGATTTGCTAATGTTCCATAATGTGAGCTTTTGGAACATGTTAATGAATCACCTGAGGGCACAGCCTTCCACATACCGGCACAGTATCCAATCCTGATTTAAAGTCAGATCATTTAGGCAAGTCTGTGCTGTTAACAAATACTAATTTGAAACGAGGTGCTCTTCAAAATAGTCAAAATTTATAGCAAAATGCCTCATACCGAATTATTTTGATACTCTGATCTGCCCTTTTTTTTTGAGTTACAGTTGTGAATCTGATTTTTTGAAAAGGAAGAGGACTTCTTGTTTTTTTTGGCACACAGTGTAGAGTTACTTTTATGTACAAAGCTGCCCTGACTGGCCTGAGCAGGAAGCAGCCAGCAGATTCTCTGTTCCATTTCTGTATGTTTTGCACATCACAGGCATTTTTGGGGGAGCATGGCTGAGAAGGAAACAAGCTGGGATGTAACTAAGGCCACGCAGGTGAGGATGGAGTTGGTGTTGGGGTGTAGTGGAGCTTTGGTAGTGTGCAGCACCATCACAGTACTCAGAGATAGACTGCTTCACATCACTCTTTTTTGTTACAGAAACAACTTTTAGGGTAGAGATTCCAAACACCAACCGTAATGAGCTTTGGCTTATTTAGTAGATGGGAGATCTGAGCTACAATGGACTTTGACTTTCCCAGGTCCTTCATTACAAGTGTGTATTGTAACGTATAAGTGTATGGTGAGATGGATTTTGGATGAAAAGGAGTTTTGAGTTAGTGACTGGAAAAACACAACGAGTTTTCTGTAATTTTTTTTTCTCCCAGCCTAGAGGGAAAAACAGATATCTGTGTGTTTGGCTAAAAGCTCCTAAGCATTATAGCAGTTGTGGAATTTTTGAATATTTAACTGGTGCCTTCTAAAAAGGATGCTTTTTTTTTCTTCCTGACATTATCTGAGAAGCACAGTATTTATTAATAGTTACTGATATGGTTAAAAAGGCTGTGAATGGTTTTAAGTGTGATAAACAGCAGAAATGTGAAGGGATTGTGTGTAAAGATGCTGCATTTGCATGAATTCAGAAAAATGTTGTATGAACAAGAGGTATGAAAGGAAAATCTGCCGCTGTAGAAATGCCTTTGATACCCCCAAACCTGAACTAGCATACAGCTGTTTCTTTTTCTTGCAGACTAAAATTAGTCATAACCAGCTTTGTTATTTGCTTAACTTTTCCTAGAAATCTGTTTCTTCATAAACCAACCTGTAATTGTGTGGGTTGTCAGTCCACTGAAGAAACAATGTTTGTGCACTTCTATGCAAACTAAATTTCCACAGAACACAGCTAAGAAAAAATATTTGAACGTAAGGAAATCGAACATACAGTCTGAGGATTTTTTAAAAAGACTGTTTTCTATGAATTTTAATTACTATTTTGTATTGAATTCCTAAGTGAGAAAATATTTGCTCACCGCTAAAAACACTATGGTAGGCAATTATTTATTTGAGAAGGGTGATTTGTGGTGTTGGTGCCTTTGAGGGATACTTTAAAAAAGTGCCATCAGAAGACTATGGGTGCACATCTGAAAATACAGAATTATTTAAATCCTTCTTTTTTATTTTTTGTTTTGTCTCTTTGTTGGCATTCTTGGTTTTGCTTTTTGTTTTGTTATCATATAAGTGAGTCTGAGAGGGTAACAACATTTAAAGACTGTTTCAATACCTAAAGAGGACTTTATAAGAACATTTCTGTGGAATGAGAGCAAGAGTTTTTAAATTTAGGTTGCCCCTTGAGGGATATAGCCTGGTGTGATGCTTGTTTTTTTTTTTTTGGGTCAAGAATATTCCTTATTTTGTTTTAAGAATATTTCTTGTAGGAAGGTCAGGCTGTCTGCACTCAGAGTGAGTTTTGCTTCATCACTTTGAGGTGTGGCAGTGATGGGTGTGAGGAGTTTAATGAGGCTCTGGACTTCATCTCCCTGAACTAATGGGTTAGAATTTTTAGCCAGGGAATTAAAAAATTCCATGCTTTCTGGAGACCTGCTAGCAATTGGGGAGTAGTTGGAGAAATGCAGTACTGAAATGAGAGGAAAGAAATTAACCATTAATCTTTTCAAAACTATTAAAGAGAATAAAATTATTCTCATTGGTTTGTATGTCTTTCTAGGCATTTTGTTAGTGTTTTGAGGAGGGCTAGCTCGATGTGTGTTTATCTCAAGTTTTCAAAAGTCTAAACTGTGGTCTGTGTGTTAGTAACACTGGCTGCCTGTTGTGACTCCTGATGAATCTCTCCCTGGCTTTGTTGAAACACTGCTCCAAAAATTATAAATAATTCATAGGGAAGGAAGCATCTAAGAAAACTGCTGAAAGCTTTGAACAAACCCTACGTACTTATGTTATAATAAAAGCATGAAGTTTGGCTGCTAGGGTGAAAGCATCGAAAAAAGCTAGGTATGATTTTTTTCTTAAAACAGGACTATTAATCATTGCCTTGCTTATCTCTTGAAGCCATGCCTGCTTCTTGTTTCCCCGAAGTTTAATTTTCTTAATTTTGTAAGAAAAATGTAGTGTTGCATGTATGGAAAGGAGAGTATTTCCCAAAAGCATGGCTGGAACCTGTGGGTTTTTCTGGCAGCTCGTTTTAGAATTTGCATTATCTGTCTCTTGGTGTTTATCAGATGACTTTGGTTCCTTTCTGCCCCTTTAATAGAAGAGCTTTCACTTCCATTTCCAGGGAAAATGGCAATTAGTAAATGCACCTCGTTTCTAGAAGTGACTGGGTAGTCAGAGTTCCTTGGGTGTTTGCATTGCTGTGAGAGGTGTATTTCTTTGGGTAGCCCAAATTACTTTTCTAGTTTTAAAAAAAGAGAGAAAAGTGCAGCTGGAAGAGACTTGAAATAGAAGTGGCCATCAGCCCCTTTAAGGAGGAAAGTGTAGATTGGTACATGTATGTGTGAAATTTGAGTTAAAAAACTGCCAAGAGAGGAAATAAGATAAAAGGGAAATCAGGAGCAGGAGGGAATTGCCACATGTAGCCCGGTCAATACTGAGGTATAATGAATGTATTTTTGGTCCTCCCACATTCCTTAAAAAACCCAAACAAACAATAAGTGATTTAACAGCTGAATGAGACAAATTGCTTCTGCTACCTTTTGAAAGAAACTAAGTTATTAACATGGCAGGTGTTATCTGAAAATCTGTATGTTCAAGGGGCATGAATAGAGTTAATTTTTAAACTACCTGAGTTTTCCCTGAGTGAGGAATAAAAAATCCTGGTAAAATGTTATTTCCTCCTTACAACATAGGCACCACAAATAAGAACATTTGTTTTGGGGAGAAGTTGTCACAGGCCATAAAGGTGGTTTGTCTCACTGTTCTGTGTTCCTTGGAAAAATTGCAGAAGATTTGGATGGAGGATGACTTAACTCAATAAAGGATTCATTTATGCAGAAATTTGGTATTTTGGAATTATTTTTTTCTTAGAAACCAGAATTTAACAGCTATTGACATAGTATTTTAGTTTTATACATAGCTGGACAGCATCAGCAAAGCATGGAAACATCTGTCCTTCACTAGATAACACAAAAGGCTTTGCCACCTTTGCCACAACTGATGTATTGGAGGAGTTTTATTTTTTGTGTGTATTAAAACTAGACTTTTTAACACCCTTGCTAATAAAGAAATGCAAGGAAATCAGAGCAGGGCAACTAAAAGGTTTCTGTTCTGTAATAGTTAAAAACTGCTTCAGTGCCCTCTCCAAAAGCAGAATGTCACCCCCCAGGGTGGGCTCCCCTTCTGTGGGGAGGCGCAGGGGGAGCGGTGGTGCGGGAGGATGGATTTGGACAGGGGGAAGCTGCCATCTAGCGCAGCTTCTCTGGAGCCACAGACCTGGGGAAGCGCCTGCGTGTGCGCTAAGGATGCGGCTGTGCTGCTTTCGGGAGCGGGGCAGGTCCGGGCTCTGTGGCAGGCGCCTGGAATGGCAGGGAAGGGATGGTGGGATGGTGGCTGTGCATCTGGGACAGTGACAGCAAACACGTTGTGGCTATTTTCAAGTATAACCTAAACCACTTGTGTTTGCTTAAGAAGCTTTGCGTTTTATACTGAATTTTATGGCTTGCGGACTAGAAAAATGACGAGCTACAGGGAGAACCCAAGTAAATTCTGTTTTTGTCACTTGAGGATGGGACAACATCTGGAGCATGACATACATTTGATTGCTGTTGGAGAAATTATTTTGTTTGCTAAATCCCAATTTCAATGTTTAAACATGATAACATTAAGGTGTTAATGAACAGGTGCATTTTTACTGTTGCATCCTGTATGGGGGAGTAGTGTGTAGAAGAATAGCTAGGTTGTGAGACAGGGCTGTTTAGGGATTGACTTTCACAAACTTTGCTGATCCCACGTGAAATAGTAGCAGTTGCAGCTTTCTGGGGATCACAGGTGTGGTTGAGCTCAGTGGGGTCCATGAACCGTGTTAAACAACAGTCCACAAGTAAAGCAAAGCTGTCTTAGAACTTGTTTTCATCCCATTGTCCAGTTTGGCTTTGATTCCAGTCTGGTTTGGATTTGGAGATAAAGGGAAAGAAAACTATTAATGTGGATCAGAGTTGGAACAAATGCAGATTCAGTGGTGTGACTGGGGAGTCTCAAAGGCATTCATTTGGCAGAGGAGATAGTTTCTTTGGTGCAATTCTAATGACAGTGTGTGCGAGGTGCTTCACGTTTTTGCTTTTGTTTTTCTTTTTTTTTGTGTTCCCAACCCCAACAAGTAGCATTCTTCCATGATAAACATCATGAAAAAGGCCTTTAGTTCTTGAAGACTACTTGAGTGATGTACTAAATTGTTGAAATATTATACAATCTGGACAATGATACCTGTTTCAGTTGTGAATAACTAACAGTGAAGTTGTGTCTGCATGATGCATTGTGTCTTACACTGCCCAAATACTTGAAATGCTGCTGAAATGAGCTTACAGCACTTTGATGCTTCTGGTAGCTCCATGTATATTCGTGTAGCCTTCTTATTTTGTGTTGACAATGCATGGCCTCATGTGTGGCTTCAAAAGTATTTTTATTCAAGAACACCACAGCCCCCACCCCATCTCCTCACCCATTCTGACATTATTCCTGGTTGCCTAAGCTAAGGTGCAAATGAATGATGACATGAAATCTTCTGACTTTTCAAGAATATGCCATTGTAAAAAAAAATAAAAACCTTGCTATCTGAAGTGGGGAAGTTTTCATAGCAGTCTCACAAATATTCTAAATGGGGAACAATGGAGAAGAGAGGAGTTCTGCTGAATGCCAGGTATCCCCCGGAGTGTCTGAGTGCTGCACAGGGTATGCAAGGGGTAATGAGTGTGCAAGTGTAGAACTCCCTGCAGAATTAATGCAGTTTTCAAGATGACTGGGTAGCAGCTGGAAGCAGGCTATCCTCAGACTCTTGTGGAATTTGTCCTAAGTATTTTGAGACCTTTGGTTGGTGAAGGATACAGAACACGAGTTTTGCTCAAGTAACGATGCAAACGTTGCATCGTTTAACGATGCGTGGCATAACACGATGCATCAGCTTTGCACCACGATAGAGTTGTGGAGCCACAAAATTTGTGGCAGTGTAGTGACTTGACTTATTATTTTGCTGAGAGTAATTCTTAAGGATCTATTTTCTGTGTTGTACCATTCCACAGAATCTTGGCTATGGTATTTTCAAACAGAAGAAATGTCCAAGATGCACACAATAAAAAGGTGTGGTTAGTATTCTGCCTGTCATACCCACTTAAATTTTACTGACTGTAGGTAGGCAAGAAAATATTTTTGATAGTGCAACCAAGTGTGATGATGTCACTGATTTTGTTTCCAGCTCAGTTAAAATGAAGTTAAAATTCGTTGTACAGGAAGCCCAGCAAACTCAAACAGATGGATGAGATAGCTGGCTATTAAACTGAAGCAGACTGTTTAATTCTGCTGAATCTGTCAACCTAACTGTCAAAATTGGCTTTACTGAGTTAAATCTTCCTGTTCAGTTGCCTAAGCAATGTGCTTTTCCTTCAAGATCCCCAAAGTGCTGGTGCCCTCTCTCGCTGTCACAAGCCTCACTTGTTTTGAAGCTCTTGGAACTGAACATCTTGTCTTGCCTTGGGGAAACCTGGTGCACGTCAAACAGCTATCACAGGTGTGAGTAAACCCAATAAAATCTGAGTGCAGAGTAAATGGCATTATTTCAGTTGTCGTTGTCTGTGCTTTCTTAGTTAGTTTATGATGGTTTAATTGTGTCTCTCCTGGATAGTGTCCCAAAAACAAAGATGAGTGACTGGAACATTTGTTCTTATTAAAGTATTTATAAAACATATGTCTTGGAAACATAAGGAGATAATCAGTGAACTGGGATATTACAGGGACATGGTGTGTATGAAAATAACAAAGACAGTTCTTCTGGAGTGGAAAGGCTTAAAAATAATTTCAAAACTAATAGAACTTGATGTAAATTCTGTGTCCAAAGAGGGATGTAGTGGGGCTGACCACTTTACCAGCTCTCCCATGAAATGTTGCTGAGAGGATGACAGCTCTACAGTTAAAATAAGAAAGATAATTGGAAGTTCCTTTGCTTGCAGCTCAAGTAGGTACTCATAGTAATAGGGTGTAATATACATACTGACTTTTCAGACACTGTAGTTTTTTTATGTGGATGTGTCAGCTAATTTGTGATTTTAATTTTGAAAAGTATTGGAGATTGTAGTGTACATATTCAGTGTGGTTTTTTGGTGGGAAGAATCAAAAAATATTCATGTTAATGTTTGAAAAAGGGGAAATAGTCAATTGCTCATTAAAATAAAGAAGTGGGGGAGGGTGGGATAATTTGAACCATTTAAAGATGCAAGTTGATGCCAGAGCAAGATTTAGCTACTCCATATACTGCAAAGTAGTAGCTTGCACTAAAGGGAGCAAAACCTGCTCTTGTGGACTTTCTTAAGCATTGCTATAGTTATCAGAAACAAGATGGGAAGCTAGCTTGGAAGGTGATGTGACTGAGCCTGGTGGTTGATTGTGTGGGGTGGTTTGTGTGGTTGTTTGCATAGTTTTTGTTTTTTTTTTTTTTTAGTGGTTTTTTTTTTTTGTTGTTGTTGTTCTGGGTATTTTTTTAGTAAACTAAATTTTGTACTTTGAAAAGCCTTCAGCAGGTTTTAAAGGAATTGAATTCTACGAGTGTGAAGTGAATTTGCTAGTGTGAAGAGCTTGCATCTTCGTAAAGCAGACTATTAAAATGCTGCCTGTGTAGTTAATGCCCTGTGAAGTTATCTAATGGGCATTATCTGAGACATGAACTGTCTCAGGCACACAGGTTGGAGGGAGATTTGTCCTGTTGCTCCCAAGCCATCTGTTGAGCTCCTGGATTTTAATTTAGTCATGTGTAGACTGTTAAATTTTCTCTACTGTTTGAACTGGTATTAACTGGAGTTTGGTTGCCTGGTTGAATCTTCTGCTACATTAAGTTTCTATTGCTAATGTTTTTGAAGTGATATCCTACAGAAATCTTGTCTTGGCAAGTGTTTTTCATGAGATCGGGTCCTTATTATTTTCCACACAGTGTGCTACAGTATTTTTTTACAAAGTAACTCTAAACTTATGCTGGAAAACCAGAAGTAAGTCTGCAACAAAAGGGTGTGTTTTTGATTGCCAGAGATGCCCAAAAGTGCAGGAGTGCCTATTAGATCTTCTCTGTTGTTTCATATTTTTAAGTGTTGAAGGAATAAATTCTGTTCATCTTCTATAGTAGAACTTAATGCACTGGCTTTTGTTATCCAGCCCATTAATGTCTGCCTGAATTACAGCAACTGTTTGATTGCTAATCTAAGCTTTCAAAGAAATGTGTGCTACAACTTGGGGATTTATTCCAACCATTGGATCTCATTCTGCCCTTGTTTGTTACAGGTAAAAGGTTTCTAGTCAATCTTCTGTGGATGCTTAAAAAATCCTGATGAAGTCCATTTCTAAGATTTCACTAGATAAACTATATTTAGAAACACTTCTGAACCTGTATTTTTATATACTTATTTTAACTGTATCTGCAGATACATTTATGTTGGTTGCTCATTGTCTCCTTGTGAAACTGGTATTAGTGCCATGTTAATTCTTCTATTATGTTCTGTTTCCTCACTCATTGCCCTCCACATCAGACTTTCCAAGAATTTGAGGTGAATCTGTGTGTGTGTGGTAGGGAAGAGAACACATGTCAGGACAATGTGATTAAGGTACTTCAGTCATTTTACTTACCTTTTTATTTTTGGAGATGAATGTATAAGGGAATAGCAAAACTTTACAGCGAGTCTCTAAGGCTATAGCTCAGTCTTCCATGTTCATATATATTTTCATATTTCTGTGGGCATGTTGGGCTAAGTCACAGTGAAAAGAATGTTGCAAGCCTCCTTCTGAGAATGGATTTTTAACTTCCTTCATCCATTTCAAAAGTTCTGTTTTTGCTGAGTCTGATAGATACCTTGTCTGGTATGAATCCTGCCAGTCATTCAATGAAGCTTTTTGTTTTTGTTTCTAGAAAATTATCTTTAGTTTAATGACCTTTCTGCTGAGAAACATTGGGGAGTTCACAGGTCACCTAATTTTCCTGCTGGAAGGCAAGGATTTCTTTTTATTCTTGAGAATTCTTTTCCAGCATGAAATCTTTTGTAGTGTGACTTTGTGGATGTTATTTTGGGTGCATGGACATGTGGAATATCCAAATTCTAAATTCTGTAATATAATCAAAAACCAGAGGACAGCTAGGACATTTTAAGTTTCCAGTGGCAGTTGAGACCCACACTGTTATCAGCACTCATGCAGAAACTCCTCCTTTAGATGTCTAATCATGTAGTCATGTTTTTGCTCTGTGAAGCAAGGTAGTCATGTCATAGGAGCAGAGGTTAAAAAATTTGTTTTTCACTCATTTCTCATCAGGTATGTATTGTGTTATGTATACTTCACAAGGATTAATGCTTATTTGGTATCACTTTCTAGGTTCTTTGGGTGAGAGTTTCTGACTTGCTTTTCCTTCTGCATAGGAAGAAAGAGATGAATTGATTATCAAGTGAGATGAGGTGCAGCGGAATTTGTATTCAGCAGTGACAGAATTAATTTTGGAAGGGGATCAACCGCCCCTGTCTGAGGACTCAAGAGCATTACAGGTGAGGAAGTTGCTGTGATCAGTATTGATTTTGGAACACTGAGAACCTGTTGAGGTTGTTTGCTCAATGTGAAACATTTTGTACTTGGAGACCTGGCAGCAGCGGCTGAAGCTTTAGGCTACACTTCCAAGTGAAGCTGTACAGCTGACACCTGTAGTTTTTAATAGAACTTTTGATCCTGGTCTCCTAGAAGTTTTGTTTCCAGAGGGGAATTATTATCTAGATTCTGGATTTGAGCATTAGCTTTTATTTCATGGTACTGTGTTTGGTGACTGACAGGACTTCACAAAGCACAGAATATTTAGAAGTCAAGTGCTAATGAGAAAACCTACAATCAAAGTCAATGTCAATGCAGTTTCCCTGTAAATTGTGGTAGTGTGCTGGTTGGTTGGATTATGTGCTTCCCAACCAGGAGTCTCTTTTCCTCCCAGCCAGCCCAACAACAGAAAGTAAGGATATAGATGGGGAAATAGGCTCCATAGTGGCAGTAAGAACTTTGGCAGAGGACTTTGCCAATGAAAATTTTACTGGCCTTTATTATCAGAATATATTTTCTTCTTTTTTACTTCAGAAATATTACTTCCCTTAATTTTGATTGCAAGTGTATGTGGAGAGGTAAAATTTTGTATTTGGGCAGCTTGTCTGTACAAATTCCAGAGATTTATTCATCCACACATATATGAGATTGCATTCTTCTGAATAATCACCAAGGTTACAGTCTGCACATAAGTTTGTGTAAGGTTGGAGCAGTAGTAATGAATTGAAGCATTTAAATTTTCATGGAATTGCTTAATTTCCAATGGATTCATTTTTCAATGCCATTTAAAAATGTTTGATACACTTTTTTTTAATGGTCTGATATACAGATTGGTATCTAATATCTAATTGTAAAGACACTGGATAGGTAGCACTCTGTGGCTCTGTTGCTGGAGGCTCTGTGAGTATCCTGCTCCTTCAGATGGAGAAAAGTTTGCTATGTTGCTTGTATGGTTTTTTCTGTTTTATAGTTTGTTTGGGTATTTTTGTCTGTGTGCATGCTTAAAGGTTATGCTGTGCAAATCCACTAGGTGGTAGGCATTAAGCATCTTCTAGATAATTGTACAGCAGTGAAATTTTAAGAGTGTTTTGAAAATATTTGAAGAGGTACTGAAATACTGCTAGTAATTTGATTGTGTTGATTCAATTTTGAGCTTTAGCTTAACAGTATTGATGATCCTCTCTTGCAATAGGAGCTGGAACCTGCTTCTGCATCCACATGCTGGTGAAATTGCCAGTGTTTTAGAGAACTGTGTTTATAGTATGAAAAATAAATGGGAATAAACAGGATGTAATTTACAGGATTCTTCCCTCGAGGAAAGATGGAATACATGCAGATACTCTTCTGGTGTGACTAGTGCTATAATTTTTGTAAACAGAGTGTGATATTGGATATTAAACTGTTACTGATCACTTTTCTCTGCTCTGTTACCCACTTTGGACTGCTGTTAAATGGGCTGATTTTTTCTCTCTCCTTCAGAGTGCTCCATTTAAACCTGGCTGTTACCTTGCCCTGCCATTTCCTGGTGTACTGAATCCCAACTATTAAGAAAACGCAAGGAAATTATGTTGTGAACTTTAATGATTTAAATAGTCTCCATAAATACAGCACAAACCTCTTCCCTCTTCCTGGTACTTACTTATAGGGAAGCATATTTGTACAAAGCCCATGCCATTTGGCTCAGTTGGAAATTGCTGTTTAAATAGCTGATTGCACGGAATGAATGCTGCTCATTGTAGCAGCTCTTGTTATGAAAGTAGATTTATAATTTTTATAAAATGCTGTTTGTTCTGGATTTTTTTTTTTTTTGCCACTGTATTCAGTAATTATAATGTGAGGAAATTCTTACTCTTTTGGCCCTAATCTGAACTTTTGCTGTGGTGTGTTTGTAGTGCCAGTTCAGGTTGTGGCATCATCATGCATAATTCCACAAAACTGGTTAGACTCATTTCCACAACTCCACAATACCTGCAGCCCTCAGAAAGGGGAGGCCACTGCTGTTCCAACCTCTAGTGGTGGTGTCAGTCATTTTACTTGTTGCTCTGCTTGGTTGCTCTTACCTCTGCATTTCAAGGGTCAAAAGGCTTTACATTCAGAAGTATTCCTTGTCTGCTCATCTTGTTTCTCAGTACAAATTCACTTTGTTTTCTGAATTTGTTTCCTCATATTTTTTTCTGAGTTTGTGCAGTTCTCCAAGGAGCATAATAAATTGAACCCCATTTAGCTCTTTATCCTGATGAGCATAACAAAGTCCATTGGGGAGAAGTAACAAGAATACAAATAACTTCTTATGAGCTGTTAAGCTTTTTGTGTTGTATTTTTCTTCCATGCTTTCAGTTTAAAAATTAGAGTTAATTATCTCTATGTGAGATTCTTTTCTGCATTACATTTTCTAAATAACATACTGGCACTTGATCTTATAGGAAAGTGGAATGTAAAGTAAGATATACTTCACTGGATATAGAAAGAGACTTTTGTAGTGAAAGTACTTTTACACCAGCAGATAGTGTTATTTTTTTCTGTGTTAAATGAATCTTGATTTTAATAGGTCATATGTGGTCACAGAATTCATCAGATATTCCAACCTTTTTTTGTTTGATTCACTTGACACACAGGAGCTGACAGCTTCTCTGGAGATGATGTACGGTCAATATTCTGAAGCAGATGACTCAGGAGGTGTTTCAACAGTTCTTTGAGTGGAAGAGTGTTAAAACAAAGAAATTAATTTGTGTTAGAAATAATATGGACACAACTCTGCAAATTCTTGCTGACTGGTTAAGTGACATCTAAGAGGTACGATGAACAATCAATCTTTTGTGTTGGTGAAAATGATGAAATGTGACACTGTCTATCCAAGCTTGTGAGGCGTTGGGACAGCTGTTTGTGGCAGGGAGACTGTGCATATGAAGAATGGCTCTAAATCTCAGTGTCTCAATAGAGAGCAAAAGGTAATGCATTGAAGAATAGAGTGTTAATTTTCCTTTATTGTTGGTGCAATGAGCTGGAGTTTATATAAAAGATGTCCTTTGAAAAGAAAACAGAAATGTCAGTGCTTTTGTGCAAGTATGATTTTGGGTGTGCTCTTCCACCTTGATTGTATGACTGAAATGCTTGAATTAGGTCTTTCAAGTGGCCTTTCAATATAAAGATTTCAGATTTTAAAAGGTTCTGTTTCTGAAGGTGGTGATGAAGGACGATGTGAAGAGAAGCTGATCTGACCAGATGTGATGTAGGTACAGGCTGCAGACAAGTATATAATAGATTCTCTTTTTCATTGAAATACTGAGTGTGGAGGATTTATACAGATGAAGTGCACACCATTCTGTAATAGCATTCTGATGCTCTGTCTCAGTCTGAGTTATGGGAGGTTTGGAGCAGTGAAATGGAGTGCAGGTTTTTTGTCTTGAAAGGAGGTGGATGGTGCAAGTGGATTACTATTCACTGAGTTCTGCTTGTAAAGGAAGCGCAAAGTAGGTAGGTATCTTTGAGACTTTCCTACCCCTGTGCTTAATATCTGTTTTTTTCTCAGTTTAGGACTCAATCTTCCTGGAAAGATGGTCAGCTGCTCCTTCTCTGCTCCTGCAGGCCCAGCTTCCTCAATCTCCTTCTTGTGACTATTGCTTGTAAATATTCTGTTTGTGTCAGCACAACCTCCCTGCCCGTGTGAGTTTGACATAATCACAAAGGTTGTGCCCTCTCACAGGGAGTAAGTTTTCTGCTCTTGCATTTCATTACCCAGAGCATTTACTGTAGCCAGATGCAGCAGTTTAGACTTAGTGCATGTCATGGAGAGTGTAATGTTAATGAATATAATTACTTACAGCTGTTTATAATCATGTTGGTTATTAGAGGGGGCAAACAAATGTGCAGGTGGTTTTTTGTAACTGCAATTCAGAGTGGTACTCTGCATGTAGAAGCATGGCTAAAGTTTGTTAGCTTAGTAACAACTTTGGTTTACCTATATCAAATCTGAACTCTTCTGCAAAAGCTTCATAGGCACAGGAAATGTACAGAAATGTGGTATGGATTGGTAGAGCACAAGTTGGTAGATCAAGGAAGAAATTTTCATTTATCCTTCTTTGTCACTTCAACTTTTGCTATGCAATTTTTCTGTTGCAATTTAACTTCTACCTCCTTTAAAAAAGAGTGAGAAATTGTGTAGAGGAAAAGCTTCTTTGAAGCATTTCTCTTGTCTGTATTTTAAATACATACTCCTCTCCCTCTTTTTCTGAATCCAAATTCATCTACTGCAGTGTCTATGAGAATCTATACAATAGGAAATGTATAGATTTGTGCCAGTGACAGACATGGAAAATTTCAGAGCTTGTATGACTCCTTTCCAATTCATATCTCCAGGCTTTTGGGGGCAGCAGTGTTTGAACTCACTGTTCAAGGTTTTCTTCTTTTTGTTCCTTTAAGCTTAAGACAATAAAACATTTTCACAATATTTAGTGGAATACACAAGTTTGATAGGTAGATGAACAAGGTGGAGTTTGAAGGTTCCTGTTATGACTGTGTATCTTTCCTGTTAAATACAGGACCATATTTCTATTTTAGTTCTGGTTGCCGATGTAATATCTCTTCTTTTGCAGATATGAGCAACAAAATTTTACTAAACAATACGAATTATAATTATAAGCTGATTTTACTGACTTTTCTCTGTCCCTTTCTGCAATTTATATATTGAAATTATTTCTGACTTTTATGAAAATACTTATGGTTTTCTGGTGAAATCTTTAACCTCATGCCACACTTGATAAACTGTGAAATAGATCCCAGGATGGGTCTTCATCTCAGGCAGTACCATATAGGAATTGAAATCTTGTGTACTTCTGTGTGGGCAGCACGTGTTGATTTTTAACATGAAACTCAGTAGGAGAGGGATTTTGATTCTTCTAGTGTTCCATATTTTGATAAAATGCAAAATGAGATTAGGAAAATAAAACTCAATCAAGGGAATAATTAACTTTATTTTTGCCTGGTGAATCTCAAAGCTGTTAGTTCTAGAAATTGTTATATTACTCAAGTGTGAGGTGAGATCTGACACGAATCCTGATTATATTTCCAGTAAGTCTAACTCTTTGCATTTCTTACTTGTTTTTGCTGATTGCTAACTTATTTTCAATTGCAAGGCTCATTGCTTGGGTAGGTTTGGTTTTTTTTTTCTATCTGCTCTTTGGAGTATTGTAACCTGATGCTATAAGCATCTTCAGATTCAGAGGAAGTGGTTTGCAGTGGGGATGAAATTCTTGAGTTGGCTTAACCAAAAAATATTGGGAAAACTGGTTCTCCCCTCTCTACATACTGAGAAGCTTTCTTTGAGCTTTACCGAGTTTTTGTGCATGTGCTGAAAATAAAGGTGAAAATTCTGTTTGAAATAATGGGATTGCCTCTCTGGGTCCATGTGTATGTGTAAATTTACTCTTTCTAGTCTGAAGAGATTAACAGTTTTTCATCACTTTCGTTTGGCATGGGACAGGTGTTCTTGCCTTACCGATACTCTTTTTCTGTGCTGGTGTTAGCCTTTTTCTCAGTTATTTGCATTTTCCAATAAGCATTTCCTGCATTCTCTCTTGCTCACTCTGAGGTACTTGCACTGTCTCTGCAATGAGTCCCTGCTGTGCCAGAGAATGGCCATTTCAGTCAATATCGCATCCATCCTTTGATGTAGCATCATACCAACAAAAACCCAGGAGTTTAGCTTGTGACTGTGCTTTAGATAGAGCCAGTGACTCTCACTGCCTGTGTGCTTTACTATTCCATATATATTTAACTGTGCTAGCCTTAAAAAAACCTCTTTAGTAGCATGTGGAATATGAAATTTCTTCATGACTTCTGCATAGAAATACCAGGCAGTTTTATTTTGTGGAAACTCCTGAATGAACTCTTAGACTTGCTAACTTCCCTTTTTGAATCTCTATAAGAAGAGAGAGAAAAATCTGATAAAACAATTTTTTTTGTTAACAATGGAATTTATCAGTCAAGGTTTCACATCTTAAAGGTTGGTGTGCATAAATGAGGAATGACTCTCAATCTTTACTCCCTCACTCTAGCTCAGGATGCATGATGAAGCACAGAAGGGAGTAACTATGAGTACTTACAATAAATCTATATATAAGTTCACCAGGAGCAAAGTATATTCACTGTCATGCAAAATAGATACTTGGCCAATTTTGGGATGAGCTTATGCCTTATTAATTTCTAACCCTTTCTGATACAATTTCTTTTTGATAAATGTCCCTTCATCTTTTTAGAAGAAAATTCTGGGAGTATATTGGTGATGACAGGTTGGTTGGATTAAAGCTTCAGAATCCCAGTGGTACATTGCCTTAGTCAATGCTTCATTTCATACATTTAAATACAAAGATACTTTCTTAAAAAGTAAAGCATTGGAAGCTGGAATCTCTAGATTTGTGACAAATCAGTAATATGTAGCTTAAGGGGATTGAGCTTTAAGGAGAATATTGGTTTTTCAGAAGATTGTTAATGTAATTAAAATGAAACACAATAGAAACCCTCTTCTGTGGGGAAGGACCTTGAAAAGCTGAATTCAAATAGGCTCCAGGCTGTTTCTTTAACTCATTTGAATAAAGCATTAAAACAGAAAGATTTAACAATTTGTGATTTTTTTCTTTTCTTCCTAGTTCAAAAAAACAGGCAGAGGAATTGTTGAACAGAAGTCATGTTACTCACTACTTATTATCTGTTAAGAGAACTGTGAAAAGCTTAAAGGCCCAGTTAACGTGGAAGCTGTTTGATGAGAACAAAATTTATAGCATTGGAACTTTGTCTGTTGTTGTTCAGATGGGTTAAGAAACATTAATTTTGTCTATTCCAAATAAGTAACTATGTAGAACAGTTTGTGTTTTCTGAGTTCAATTTTGCCTTTAAATATGAAAGTTTTACAGGCCCCTGAGACCAAACTTGAATGGTTTAAAAAACAAAAAATCTCCACTAACCAACCATCAAGTGAAAAAAAGTAGATGTACTTTTCTGTTTCAGTCTCCAGCCATGACATGTGCTGTTAACGAATTCCCTCTGGTGACAGGTGCTGTCCACAGCATGAGCAGTTTTGTCCAACTCTTTCTACTGTGCTGGTTACTTTTAACTTTGTTAATAATGTGTGTATCTTCTCCTTGGTGACAGAAGCCAACATCTGTTCCAGTTTTCAGGGTTCCCCACTATCCCTCGGAGAGCTTTAAAGAAGCTGAATACTACTTCAGCTTCACTGCTGTTGGTTTGATTGTTTATTAATTATTCTAATGGTGTGCTTAAGGAAAAAAAGAACCTGCACATTTGCCTCTGAGCATTGTAAAGGGGCAGAAAGCTCTCAAGAGGGATTTAAAATGAGATGCACTAAGGAAACCTATTGGGAAAAGGATTCTTGAGTAATGAGGTGACATGAAGAAAATGCCTGCCTACTGGAGAAAAAAATGAATGAATTACGGAACCTGGTGTTGCTAGTGGATTAATGACATTGCTGTTGCTTTTATATGTGACTGGCTAATTAAAATAAATTAAAAAAAAAAAGTTTTTTGTCTTAGGAAACAAGTAGGCAAAAGGCTAGAACATTTGGCTTGTCTCATAAATAAAGGGAACACCTTTCTCAGTGATTAGGTTTTCAGAGGTTCTCTTGGGTTTCCAGGAAGGAAACTGAGTAAAATATGCATTTGAGAATACATTTAACTCTAGAACTGTTATATGGAAGCAGTAGACTACTGTTGCTTGGAATAATAGCAGAATGAGCATTATACACAGACTTTGCTATTCCTAATGCAGTCCAATAATTACAGCGATTTTGAAATGACATAAAAAGCTTCTCTTTTACTTAACATAAAAATCAATTCCAGCCGTCATAGACAGGGAATTGTACTGCCTGTTCTCAGCTGAATTTTCTGAAAAGTCATTCTAGGTACAGATAGTGTAATTGTGAAAAGTACAAGAGCTGAGGAAGACTTGCAGGTGTTGGCTGTGCTGGAATGAGCAGCTGGTGTGACAGAGCAGGGAAGTTTCACCCATGGTTCACAGCCTGGATCAGGTTTGTGCTTTCTCTCTAAGGGTGTCAGTACCACTCAGTGCTCCTTCTTTCTGCCTGGTCACAAAAAGATGGAGCTGGCAACTGGTCTGTTACCAAGGGCTCCTGCCAATCTGCAAACTTGTCTCCTCCAGTCCAGCCACAGCTGGTGCTGGTTGCCATCATAAAAGGGGGAGAAACTCAGGGCCTGGCTTTTATTTTGACAGTTGATGGTCCCAAAATATGTTCTAAACCAGAAGGGGGGAAGCAATTAATAATAGGGAAAAAGCAGGAAGGCAGAGAAGAAAAAATAGGCAACCTGGCAGAACTAAATTCTTCAAAATAGTGCTGAATGTCTTTTTGTATTTGTAAATTTTTTTTTTTTTTTTAATTTGAGACATTTTGCAGTTTGTATTCTCTGCCACCTTATGAGCTTTAATAGTTTCTTAGTGTATGGTATGCCAGGAAGGAGAAAGCAGTTTACTTTCCAGCATTAGGTGGTGTGTCAGCATCACCTCCACCTCCTTGTTGTCTTCTGGCACTCTATTTCTGCCTCCTCAGCTTGGTAAAGCTCCCAGATTTGAAGAGCCACAAGCTACCCAGCAAGTGCTCATGTTCCCATGCAGTGACTTTGCATGAGCTTCAGGAATATGGGTGGGTCTTTGTGTCAAATGCTGGCACTTCCATCATCTCCACAGGGATGGCTTCAGTAAAGTCTCCTGTGCTGCTGCATTTTAGGAACAATTCCTAACAGAGATGTGAACTGGAAGTTGATGGGTAACCACCATTGGTTACCTGTGCTAAGAAGGTGAAGATGATTCATATAAAAATCACTCTTCATTTTGTTTTATTCCCCATTTAGAGAGCAATTGCTTAAAAGTAAGTAATTTTTCTATTTGGATGAATGAGTGATGAAATAGATTGTAAAAAGTGTAACTTGACATCATAGATGTTTATAAATTATTAACATGGTAGGATTTAGTTAGAACACTTTTGCTACCGTTATTCAGATCTTGCTTTGTTCTAGGGGATTTTTCACAAAGAAGTGAGGATAAAAGAAAATGTAAAAAAAACCCAACAACATCAAAAGAACAAAAAGAAATAAAAAAAACCCTCAAACAAAAAAAAAACCAAACTAACCCCCCAGCCCCCATAAAATAACATAACAAAACAAAACAAAAAAACAACAAAAACAAATAAACAAAAAACCAGAAAAAAACACCCCAAAATACCCCCAAAAAACCCACTCAAAACAAAACAACAGAAAAAACCCCCCACCAAAACCCAAAAGGAACACATTTTTACAAATGACTGATTCTTTTTGAAGAGAATAGCTGGGGTGCAGCAAGATAAGCATTTGGGAACTTCATCCAGGTTTGCCAGGTGAATTTCAGATTGCTCCACACCTAACTAATGTTCAGCTCAGACTTGGTGTTGCATTGATCATTTGATGGAAAATTCTTAGTATTGTGTTCAGAAGTTGCCAGTTTCATGCTGGGCATCTGAAATTGTGTTCTCCCTCATTTCATAGCAGTGTCACCTCAAAAATGGAGACAGTGATTTTTCGAATTCTCTGCTGATCTGTGTCCCAAGAGCCCAGCACTGACCAAATACCTTTTGCTCTCTGTGTAATCTCTAGGACTGAGGCATTTTCAGCTTAACCTGCAGGTAGTGTCGGAAAAATGCTGTACTCACACACACTTCCAGACAATAGTGAAGACTGGGGGGATTTTACTTGGTTTATGCGTCCAAAATTCACATTTGTCAGTGTGTGCTTACCCCTCAGCATTTCTTTAACATACAACTTTGACAGGAACTTTTCAGCCATATTTTTAAAAGTCTATTTCTTTTGTCTTCTTAGAGTTTCTTCTGGCATTATTTTTTTTCCTTTAGTTTCTGTGTAAGGGAAACTTGAGCCCTTTGCCTGTTTTACCCTATTGTAAAATTAGAAAAAAATCTTTCCTTGCCATTTTTCATATCAATCCATTTTCATTTGGAACCTGGTGAATTGCCTTGACTGATGTTTGGTTTTGTTAAACTAAAGGGGAAACCCACCAGTGTAATGTGTTATATATCTTTTCATTTACCACTTTGCATTCAAAACTAGGAATTTGGCATAAAAAGAAGATGAAACACATGAGGTAGATGTTGTTGTGGTAAGCCAATTGTCAGATGAGGAAGGTAAGGCTGTTCTCATATAGAGGTAGTTGGTTGGATTTTAAATAGAAATATTTCATTTGAAGTGCTGGGCTGAAAAAAATGTTCTTAATTGACTATTTGCATAATTCTGGATAGCCTGCATGGATATAAATTGAGAAGGTAGAAAGCCCCAGAGTTTTCTTAATATTTAACTCAGATCTCAGAAGGAACAACTAATAATTGAATGATCCTGTGTTATAGACTTGGAGAATAAGCCATGGAGATTCAGCCTCAAAGGAGGTATTTGTATTAGAAACCTATTTTTTTTTCTGAAGTCAGGAGGTTGGCTTTTTTTCATCTGTCTTACTACACAATGACTGCACAGTGTTTGAACATTATTAAACCAGCCAAATTAAATTTTAATAATGTAAATGCAGTTGAAAAAATGTACTGTGCCTTTTATTCTTTGTTTTAAGTTTCTTTTTTGTGCAGCAAGTTTTCCTAGTACTCTGAAACTAATCTACACATGTAAGTGAACCCTGCATGATACAAATTGTTGTCAATGTTTTCATTCTTTCTACTCTCAACTATTATTCTTTGCCTGCCTTATGACAGCAACTGGTGTCTCCTTGAACTCTATTTGCAGACCCTTTTTTGAAGCTTGTCCTTCCCCAGGGTCTCAGTGACTGAGAATAAGAAGCAGATCTGTGCACTTTCATGCTTCACAATTTGGTTTTCCAACTTTGAAGTCAATCTTCACTAATTTACCTTTCTCTTGGATGCTAATCATTAGCACATCATTTTATGTGACTCATATCTGGGCATTCTTTACCTGAGTGCTTGTCTTTCCTCAGGTTCATTTTCTCGGGCAACTATTTTCTATAATCTTTCAATCCTCTGGCCAGGAGTTAAGACCAAACAATAAATTCCGCTTTCTTAGTTATACTTGTGTATTTTTTGCCAGCTTTAAAGAGATGATTGTTTAAGCATAGATTTAAATTACAATTGTGTCCATTATGAGCTGGATATATCTTGTTTACTGTGTTTAGGTTAAGGAAATGCCATGATCCAGTATCAGGCCGACACAGATGTAGTGGCTGCATTGTCCTGGCAGGGTAGTGAATGTATCACTGCATATCACTTGCACAGTACAGTAAATAATCTTGTTTTATTACATGATTTCTCTACAGTATGTCTTTCAATAACTTCACTTTGACTATTTTCTGCAGTGGTGAAAGCATTACTGATAATGCATAGGACTGTGTAACAAATCCTTCTGCAAAATTATTTCCAATGGGATACTACCATGGAAAACAGAAGAATAAAACATGCAGCATTTGAGCAGGGAGGTTATCCTGTTAAGAGTGTATCTTACTGCTCATTATAATTGATGGATTTTTTATTAAAAATTAAATGAATCTCATGAAACACACAATACTACAGGAAAGAAGATTCAGTACTTCATGACTGAACATTAGGGCCAGCTAGGGGGCTTTAAACATATTTCACAAAACTTGTACAAAACCATCTGCCCTGAGCAACATTCAGGATTGCTCATAATAATCCTTAGATACTAAAACCCTCTAACTTTTTCTCATGGAAAGGAAAACATTTACTTCAAGGATGTAGAAAAGATTGCTAGGGACATTAAAGCTGGTTGCTTCACTTCTGCTTTCCATAAAATTTCTGCCATGATAATGTTCTATAAATAAGGTCTGAAGTACACAAATCAAAATTTTAATGGCCAGTTTCAGGGAATTATACTTCTGTGTTCTTCTGTCACAGGTACCTTCTGAAGTGGAAGGAGCTGCTCTTACCTCACAAACCATTAATGAATTTAGCTGGTATTGTTTTTAGCAAGGATTAAAATATTTACAGCTATTAATAAGAGCAAATTTCTTTGACTTTTTTTTTTTTACCTGATGAAAAGAAATATTTGATTTTGACTTTGTAAGGTGATGCAATCTTAATCAGCACAGCTCTGCTGGCAGTGGTTAAGGATTCATTCTGGATGTGTGTTCACGCCTGTGCCCCAAGCACTTGAGTTCACCAGAAAGCAATCTGTGCTGCTTGCAGAGCACAGAAATACAGATGAGAGTTTTACTAAGAACTGTAATACTAATAAATATCTTTCAGCTGTTTCTTGGGGAGTCTTTTAGACCTCTGGCTGTTAATCCTTGTCCCAGTTCTTGGGGAAAATCTATTTTGCTTCAAAGTGCTTTATCTATAATCAGCTTATTCGGAATTAATCTCCATGCCCATCTGCAGGCTCCTGACAGACTGGTAATTTCCCTTCCATCTCAATCTCGTGCCCAGAGGAATTGCACACTTGTAACTAGTAAAATTTTTGTTGTTTTCAGCAAATGTAAAATTGCCACAGGAAAACAATGTAAGGCTTCAAAACAGGGATATTAATGTTAGGTAAATCTGTAGCCAGAGCAATGTTTAGCAGTAAGATCTTGCTGCCACTCATTTAGCCATACCAAGATTCAATGTTCAGTCTGTTTCAACATCCAGTTTTGTGTATTAAAAAAAAATAAAAAAGCAAGTAAGATCAAACACAATGAAATGGAGTAAACACCATGAAATGTTGTTCTACAGCCCTATTCCTTGTAGAATCAATTTTCAGTTTCCTTTGTGTGAGAAGGGGATATTTGTTGTTGACAGACATTTGACAGTATCTTGAAATGCAAATAAGCAAGTACAAATCTTTTCAAGCTCCTCAAATGCTCAGATTTTCTTCACTTTACTTTTAAGAGTGTAGTCATGGTTCACTCCTGCATTTCTTTGCATGCATTTGGATCCTCTTTGCTAGGGATTTTCCTTCGAGTATTTAAAATGTTTTATAAATATTGAACAATCCTTTATGCCTGCAAGATCCACAGTCTTCAGATCTCATCTTTTAACCCAGATTTCAGGTTACTTTGGAAGTGACTAATTCTCCAGAGTCACTCTGGTAATTAGTGAAAGAGTTGGAATTGGCTTGTTTCTGTCTTCAAGTTTTTGGCTACTTGTGTACAATCCCTTACATCCCATATCCTTCTCTCTGGGTGAAATAAGGATAGGTGAGAGATGTACAGTTATCTTGTATTTTTCTGTTAATATTGACCCAGGTCAGAGGAGTTCCTGCCTTGGAGTGTGTGAACAAGCAAGACTTCCTGTGTAAAAATTCTGTGCCTGTTGAATTTTGGTAATCTAGATTTCTAGATCAGCATTTGAGATTGTCTTTCTTATAGTTCCCTTACCCAAATCCAGTGTGTGCTGCTCCTCCTCAACAGCTGATATTTATGCATCTGTATAGAGCTGAGGATTTATGTTTTATGTATGGAATCTAGTGCTGTTAATGTGCTAAGTATTTGGGAATGTAATCCCTTCAGATAAACCCAAAGAGCCTAAGTGTAAGTGATGTTTTAATAGCAAAATAGCTGCTGTTGATTGATTAAGAGTCCATTACTTTGTATTTTTCTTCCCATTTGCTCCTGTAGAGATATAAAACAATATGACAAAAGTTAAAAGATAAAGTTATAGAAGCAACCTGTTTCATTTGTTCTCAGTAGAAAAACCAACTTGGGTATTTGTGTAATTTCTAGTAGTTTGGTGAATTCATATTTCAAAATTTCAAAACTTCACATTCTTCTGGCTGGCACTGGGTTGCCAGACCTGGTGCTGAACATTTGTTTAAATTTTGTTGCTAATGAGCACTATGATGCTGAGTGTTGCTGTCCATTGGGAATGCTATGGTACTACATCTTTTGAAGGCTTTAGGCCCTAAGCACTTAAAAGATGTATTCATCAAATGCTTGGTTGTTATTTGTAATCGAGTTTGTTTTGCTTCCTGATGAAATCCTTCTCCCTCTGTTTGCAGGATGATAAAGTTAAATCTCTTCTCCTGAATTTGTTCTGCTATAGCAGACTGATGCCTGAGCAGGTGCTGAGGAATGATTGCTTCCTCACAACTGATGTGATTCCAGTTTCACTGCAACCAGGTGAAGAGTATGAGCTGCATAAAAAACAAAATTCTGAGACAACAAAGTGAAAAAAGTAGTGATCAGTCAAGGAGAACGGAGCAAATCCTATTCAACAGATGAAGAGTTTACCATCAGGTGTTTGAGACTTCTGTTTTGAAATTATTGACCTGATCTGAAATATCAAAGTATAGAAAAGTATTTGGTAGGTGCACTTATTTTTTGAAATTATACAGTCTTCACTGTGTTTTCTTTCTATCTAATTAAGTATTTGGGGTTATAAATGTGATTTTAATGATTATTTTCTTGGTTTGTCAGCCTTTTTCTTTTAGTCATATGTAGGCTTTAAATTTAGAGAGACCAGTCTTGTTAGATGCCAGAGATCTTTAAGATGAGGCTTTAGTGAGTTGGTTTTTAATTGAGTTTTCTATCCCTCTTCATGCTCTAAATCCAAATTACATATTCCTCTTAAAGATGTTCTAGGGCATTATTTTTTTGCTGAAGATTTATTTTTATTGCATAGACCGGTTGTTCTTACAGTAACTGCCTTCAGGATTTAAGTCAAGACCCCAGTATGCTGCTCTGAAAACTGGTAAAAGAAATGGTGAGCACCCTTCCTCTTTTCTTTTTGCCTTTGAAAAATGCAATTGACCTTTTAGAGAGCAGCCATTCTTCCAGTTGCTCCTTTGCTGTGCTGCTGCCAACCAAAATATTCTATACACACCTTTGCAAAAACCTACTCTTTACTTGCTCTGTGTGCATATATCACCTATTATTAATTTTTTTCTTTTTGCAGTAGCTGTGAGGGTGTGATTTTCATGAATGGGCTTGTTTGCCTTGCAACACTTGGCTGTTGATACTTCTATTGAAAAAGTTCTGTCAGCTCTTTATCTTTACAGGAAATTGTTGTTTATGAGGGTTTCCTTTCTTCTCAGAGAGGAGCAGGTCAGTGTGCAGTGTTGCTGTAGCAGTATATTTAGCCTCTGGGTGTTGCTCTTGGACAGCGCTGTTGTCAGACAGCAGACTGCTATTTTGCAGAAGAGTTTCTGAAGCTGCCTGTTGTTGGATGAAGAATGTCAAAATGCAGTATGTAATAGGCAAGCAGCAGCACCAGGGAAATTGGAGAACCCTCAGGTACAATAATATAGTCCACAGTGGATAGAAGATACCCTTGGCAGGCTCATGTTTGATATTATTCTTGGTTTTCTGTCCTTAAACCAAAATTAGATTTTTTTTAATGTGGAATAGTGGGTAAGATGCTCATCCTCTTTTCATTATAATTTGCTGATTTTTTTATTTCTGTAAAGTGTATATAACCAAAGACAGTAAAATATAAAAAAGTATTTTTATGACATAAAAAGTATTTTTATGTAGAATTTTTGGTTAATGTGATAAATATTTTCATTACAGAAATTGCAGCAGAATAATGCCTCATCAATGAATGTAAACATTTAAGAAGTTTTGTGGAATGCTTTCAAAATACTGATTGCACTCTTTCATTATTAGCTAAAATTTTAATAATTTCATTATCAGCATTCTAATTCTAATTTCAATGAACGTTGAACAAAGAAGAGAGGTTAGACTAACCTGATTGTTTGTATTGTGCTGTGTAACAAATGTTAGAATAAATATTTTCCTTGTTTTCCTGATCCGGTGTCCATGCAAACTAAAGTGTACTTAAATTCTCAAATTGTTAACCTCCTTGGTTTTCTGAAACCAGAAGCCTTCATGTATGCTTGATGAAACAAAAATAAATTGCAGGTTATTCAAAATTCCTTCACTAGCTGTAAGTATTCGGAAACCTTTTGTTATGTATCAGCCTTTTCTATTTGAATTTAACTTTGATTAAAGTTTTAGTGTCAGCAGTTCTGTTTGTTTCTATGCTGACATTTTCTATGGTAATTTTGTAGCTCTGGCTTTCTTTTTCCTTTCTTATTTGCCAGAGGCCTTAAGAAAATAGGTTGGATCAGGGTCGTGTTGCACAGCTCTCCTGCCAAAGCTGAATACTAATCTATGGTAATGGACTGCCTGCTGTGTGGTTTGAGACATCTCTTTCAGCTGCAGCTCTGGTCAGTTCTGGAGACTCCTGCTCTTCTGCTCCTCTTATTCTTCGTGCCTACCTTAACATCCATAATAACATTGCTACATCTTTCCAGGTGGTTTGCTGCTCACTTCATCAGTATTTAATACTTGTGCCTGTGTAGTTTTGAGAAGGGTTGGGGTGGGTATCTTGTACTTCAAAATAGATTTCTGCTAGTTAAGAGTCCTTCTAACTAACACTCACTGGTATTTTAACAGTTTTTTCCTGCAAGTATGTATAGCCTGCAGGTTAAATTATATTCCTTCATAGGTAACTCCCTCAACAGCTCCCCTTAAATGGGCAAAGATTGATTTCATCTGCAGTCACTTAATTCCCCCAATTTGCAAGGAAACTGACATGAATTTATCCTGATTTCAAATCAGGAGTCTGATAGCTTGCAAGTTGATGGCTTTCTAGACTGTGATGAATGTTTGAGAGCCTGATCTTCATTCACATAATTCAAAACTGGTGAAAACTTTCCTCAGATTTCTGGGTGTGTGCTGACAGGCTCTAGGGATAGTGTGTCGTGTCATAGCTCCTGCAGAAGTTGTCTTGGACTGTGTGTTTTTCACAGCAGAGACACCATGGCTAGATTTTCAAAATTGTCCTGAATCTGCTGTTACTGCAAGTGGTGATGGCTCACGGGATCAAGAGTTGGAGTCGGGTTTTGGCAGCTTTAGGTTCAGGGAGTGCAATACATCAAGACCACACCACATAGAAGCCCGAGTTAAAATGCTGAATTGGACTTTTTGTAAATATATTTTAGTATGTTATGTATGTCTAGCATCTGTGTTAATGTTGTAAGTTAGGTTACCAACAAGTGGAGAGAAAAAAGAATTGCTCTGCTGTGTGAAGATGTGATGTTGGTTTGTATTTGTCACCTCATGTGTTGCCAGTAGCTATTTAGCTGCCTGAGGCCTGTGGGAGAGACCCCCTTCCACTTCCTGTACTGCAGAGATGGGAAAGCTTGTCAAAACTCTCTGACATGCCTTTCTTCTCTTGTGAACTTTCAGCTGCTCAACTTTCCTGCAACCTTATCAACTGGTAGCATGGTCAAGCAGACCAGATCTGTTCTGTCTCATCTTGGCAGTCTTAGTGTGGACCAGAAGTTTCTGGTATTCTGAATTTGGTATTGTGAGTTTAATCTGTCATCTTAGCTGCCCTCTGGCTTCTTTCTGACCTCCTTTTCCAACCCCGTGGCCCAGTGTTTCAGCAAAGGCAAGAGCTGCACCACCTGGCATTGTTACAGTGGATACTGACAGATGTGTCAGCTCTGGAGAAACAGTCCTTGTTTGAAGTCAAAGATGATGAATGAGAACCTTGGGGCTTTGAGATGCAAGATGATATTCCTTTGGATGCCTCAACAGCAGGTTTTGTCCTTATCAGGTGTGCCTTGGGTTTTTCTCCCAGATGTGGCCTACAATGCCTGTGCTGTAAAAGTGCATGTTACAGCCTTGGGTGCATGCAGTTAGCTGCAAGAGCTGAGGGAACACCTACATCCTCCTCTCCATCACTTACTGAACCCTCCATGTGCTGCTGCAGCTTTTCTTTCTAACCAAATTCTTGAGAACTTTTCTTTTGTTCTCTCTCACTACTCTGGCAATAAAGTTTCTCTGTTGCTCTCAAAGATAGTCTCTTGTGGTGTTACCAGAACCTGAAGATCTGTGAAATGCAAGTTTTTAATAATGTTGCCTAATGTACCCTGGAGCAGGTTAAGTTATTGCCCTGCCAAAGCAGCAGTAGAGTAGACACTAGGACAATTCTTGAAAGAGAATAAGAGTTATGTATCCAGCAGACAGTATTTCCAGTGTCTTGAAGCTCTGTAGAAGGATTTTTAAATGATAATTAACACACTTCAAATTTTTATGCTGTGTTTGCAAGAACTGTGGTAAATTGCAAGCTGTGCAAGTCCTACCAGCTGAAACCCTGAATAAACACACAAGAAGCCTTGTGCAGCGTAAAAGTCACGTGCAGAGCGAATCTGTATAACCAGCACAGCTCAGAGGATTTCTTTGTGTGCAAGCCTTTCAGTTTCCAGGATCGATTTCATCTCCCTCAGGAGAGAAACTGTGAGAATTATTTTGCAGCAAGTAGAGTGAAGATGGTTTGGTCCAACTACTGTGATGAAAGCTGGGTTCAAAGGAAAAGCCTCTAGATGAGGAGATGCAGGTAAAAGCTGATGAAGTAGAAGTGGTGCTATTTTAAAAACCTTTTTTTTTTCTCATAGAACTTTGTTTAAAGTTAAAATCTGCTGTTGGGAAATGCAACTCTGTCCCACAGCAACTTTTTTTCCTTCTAATTTAAGATAATTTTCAAAATGGTGATTCTACAAAAGCAAAGCTAAGCCCTCCTCAAGGGCTGGTTGTGACTGGCAGGCACAGTTAAGGCCACAGTTTCCAACATATCACATGAAAGAAAGAAATGTTTCAAAGTTGTTCTGGATGGACAACAGTATGTTTACACTAATATAATTTTCCTAATACTTTTAAAAAATATTTTGTTAACCAGAACCTGACTTTATTGTACTACAGTGACATAGCTTCAAAGCTGCTACATTCTTGGGACAACTTTTGCTGTTGTGGCTTTCTAGTTCGGTCACTATGACTTGACAGACTTTGTATTTCCATATTCCTTATGTTGCCCCTTCGAATGTTGCTATTGTAGATAGTGAGAATGATTTGGTGCTAGTGTTCTCTTGGAGACACTGTTATTTATTTCATGGTGCCATTTGCAAGTAACATGACTGCTAATGTGCATAAACTGTGAGGCTGAACATTTGGGTACTTTGTAGTGATTTGCCTTTTCCCGTACAACTTAATGATAAACTTCCAGCCATGTCTGCACGTGTACTGCAGATTTTCCCACTGTTTTACTAGGGAAGAGCTATTCTTTAAATATAGGATCAAAAATCTCACTCTTATTTATAGTGCTCTGTTCCTACTAGCTGCAGACAGAAATGATGTGAGGAAGTCGGGGAGATACTGGATACCAATGACTTGGTTTTTGAATGCCTCTTTTTCCTTCCTGGGTATTTTTGTTTCAGTGCAAGTGTCTCTTAAAAAAGACAGGTTTTGCTAGGAAGCTTAATAAATATGCACAGGAACTTGCTCTAAGTAGTTCATCTGAGGCGTACTTGATAGCGCCTGTACATACCACCCATACACTTTCAAACACAGGTGGTAGGATTAGCTCCTGCTGCTCCTAACTCTAACAGAAGTTACAGTTTCAGTCCCTTGCAAGAACACAGTGTCAAGAAACAACCTGCTATTGCTGTTAGGTGAGCCAAAATGCTGAATCTGTTTTATTGAATACTCAGTGTATTGAAAATTTCCTAGTCCAGAGTGTGCTGACAGGCTGGCAAGTTGTGTTAATATCCTAATACCTCAGGGCATTTATAATGTTAATCTTTTGACGTTTTTATTTGCTTTTTGGCTCAACATCACGATCAATTTTTTATCTTTAAAAAGTTCGGTTTATGACTGTCGCTTAATTGATGATAACTACAAAATATACTAGCTGCAAAGCAATAAATAAAAGAAATGCAAGTAGTATAATTTGGAACATGGTAATCTTAGTAGCCTGAGTCATGAATTTCGTCATCTGCTGCAGTTAGTATAATTTTATGATTCATAAATCTATTCATTTCTTTTTTTAGTGTGTCATCAGATAAACAGCTCAACAGTAAGGTGGCAGAATTGTCTTGTCTCACCCTGGTTGTAGGAGAGAGAGCAGGTCTGATTGTCCCTATGTATACATAGTAAATCTGTCCCTCTGACCTCTTAAATCTACAAAAAAGCTTCCAGTGCCTCAGTGTTTCACTGGCTCATTAAGGTATTTAGATTATCAAATGACCACTACCTCAAGCTAAAATTTATAGTTCGCTCAAATTGTTTAGAAATGCATTTAGAAATAAATTGTTCATTTGCTGAAGGAGACCTTCCACTATGGATCAGTGCACAGACACTTGCAGAGTGATCCTGGGCTGACTTATGCAGGAAGCGATCAGCACTTGCTTAATGTTAAGTCAATGCTACTACAGAAGTACTGTCAGGCCCTCAAATAGTTGATGGCTCTAATTTAATTACAGAAAATATGCTTTTCCCATTAGTCTCTGTAGATTCACTTACACTTTAAAATCCTCAAGCTGTGTGATTTGTTTTGGAATGTCCCCTCTTTCTAGGTGCCGCACCAGCCACAGTACCTGCCACCTACTAAACCTGAAGTTTGGAAAGCCCTATAGAAAGGATCAGTCTTCAGACAGATAGGTAGGTAGAGATACATTATTAAATCAGAACTTGCCTTACTTCATGGGAATGAATTTGCTCTAGTAATGTTGCTTTTCAGGAACCAGTGCTGAGAAGAATTTATATGGGCATGTAAATATATGACCAGCATTTTTGAACCCATCATTCACTGTAAAATCAGTGCCCTCAGTTCACAGAGTCACAGAATGGATGAGGTTGGAAGGGACCACAGTGGATCATCTTGTCCAGCCTCCCTGCTCAAGCAGGGCCTTCCTAGAGCACCAGGCACAGAATTGTGTCTCCAGTGAGGGAGCCAACCCTGGGCAAGCAGCTTCACTGCTCAGTCACCTGCACAGTAAACAAGTTCTTCATATTCAGGTGTAACTTCCTGTGTACTGCATTGCCTCTTGTCTTATTTTTCAGTATTGCTGAGAAGAGCCTGGCTCCATCCTCTTGCCATGCTCCTTTCAGATACTGATAGGCATTGATATATAAATAAGCTTATGCTAATGTAAATGCCATACAAGCTGAAAGTGCTGGGGCGTTGGCTCATGGCACTGTCTTGGCCAATTAATGATACTGTGACATGAAGAGGCAGCACTTTTCACTGACCCAAACCATGGGTTTTAAAAATGCTTGCCAGGGTCCCTCTCTGCCTTGTGTCTTGTCACTCTATTAGGAACGGCTGGAAGAACGACACAGACTCTCTCAGGAGTCAATCGGGAGAATTTCTCTTAGTTTATTACTTCAGGTCTTTTTTATAGACTGATACGTGGAAAGTACAGAAAGGAAACTCTTATTGGCTAGTAAACAAACATATCACCATCATTGGTCAGTGGGGCTCACCACCCCTCGACCTTCTCCTGCAAAGAAAACAAGGAACAGACACCTGCAAGCACCTGCACGGTGCACCTGCAAGGCTGTTTTCTGTCTCTGAGGATTGTTTTAATTCTTCCCCATGATTTTCCCAGGCCACTTTCTCAGGCAAGACTGAGAAAGCTATGTGGCCTGTAATTTACACAGGCACTGTGCTTCTCTGTTTCACAGTTAGCATCCATAGTGTCTGCCCATTTTAAGGACAGCTGAAACTATCCTGCACTGGCATGCATACAGGTATGCATTTTGGTATTTGCATTTAGATTCCTCTGTGACTGCTGCTTTCTGGTTTTCATTTAATTCACCTACATCTCTGCTCTGTGGGCCTCTGTGAAAAGTGGTTCAATTGTGCCATTGGAAAAGATATGTGAATTCTGGAATGACCCATGAACTATCAGCCACTGTACAATATCTCCCAATTTTTTCATTGTTTTTACAACTCTTAGTATGATAACTCACTTCAATTTGCATAAGTTGCTGTGCAAGATTATGTCACTTCTAAAGGACATACAAAATTATGTATTTTGACCATACACTGCTCATGTTAGTAGCCTAAAAACCAGGCTAAATTTGTTTTATCAAGTTGAATGCCAAACAACTGAAGCATAAACAATTGGAGAAGACAGAATTTTTTGAGACTTAAAACAGGCCCAGTGACTTCGATACTACGATCTCTCATTCCAGTAAAATAACAAAGAAACTCTTTTTGGCCAAGGTACCTTTTCTAGATTTCACCATCAGTCATCAAGGAAGAATAAAAACTCACCAGAGATATAGAGTCTAATATTAATAATATCAAAAATAATAACAATGACAATAATAACAAATAAAGTCAAATGTCTACAGACTTAGATCTGTGGACTAGAAAAAAGGCTTGGATAAAGAGAAGGTTTAATTCTTCAAAGAGGCAGAAACCTAGAACAGGGCTGAACAAAATGGAGGTGTTGTTCCTGTCCCTTTGGGAATAAATGAATTGAATTTTACAGCAAAGGAAGTTAAAGTTAGATATGGCTTCAAACTGAGGGTAGGTTTAGATCAGATATTAGGAAGAAATTGTTTACTCTGAGGGTGGAAGAGGTTACCCAGAGAAGTTGTGGATGCCCCATCCCTGGAAGTGTTCAAGGCCAGGTTGGATGGGGCTCTCAGCAACCTGGTCTAGTGAAAGCCAGCAGGGGTTGGAACTGGATGATCTTTAAGGTCCTTTCCAACACGAATCACCCTATGACTCCATGATATTAGCAGGGAAAACCCCATTCTAATTCAGCATAATTAAACTCTGGAGTGTATGGGTTTGTAGTGAGATAAGGTGTCTGTCAGACTGACATAGGTATGTATAGTTACTGTTGAGTGGGGGCTGGGCTGGATAACTATTCTTCTGTTCTGTTTGGCTCTATCTTTTGAAATGTATTTTAATGTATCACTTTGCCTTAAGCCATCACTATTAGGTAGGTTAGTTTCAGAAAGAAAAAAAATGTGTGAACTTGAAGTATCTAGAAGTGAGTAAATAAAAAAGAGGAAACCTGTGTCATAAACTCTCTGTTGCAGATGGTAGGGAACAGAGACCTGGGTTAACTGTGTGCAATTGAGATGTGTCAGCCCAAGGAAGCTTAAAAAGCGGCTGACATTTTTCCTTTATTGGAAGCTGCACACGAGTTGCTTTCTACCAAAGGCAACCTGACATTTGCAGAAGACCTGCAGCACTCAAATTAATAGGTTCTACTTGCAAGGATGACTTCAACAAAGGCTTTCTCCATTATAAAGTCTTGTTCAGAACATCTCTAAATCAGTTTTAAAAGTTTTTAATCTATTTTATGCAAAGGCCTGCTGTCCATAGCTGGTTGTCAAATCCATTGCTGCAAGCAGCAACCCTCTTTTGTGGCCAGAATGTTACAGGTAGATGATTTGCAAGATACTGAGCTTTGTTTGGATCCAGGGCTGAAAATACCCACAAGTGCCTGATCCTGCTGGACAACATTCTATTTAGAGTATGCTGCCTATATGTTTTTCACAGGGGAAGACTTGCCAGATAACACACTACGCTCTGGAAAATTGTCATGGGCTGGGCAGGAAACTGCATTTACATCAGTATTTGTATGGGACCCAATTGTCTCTCAAATATCTGCTGTAAATGGAACTGACTTTGTCTAAATGGGCCTGACTTTGTTCCTTGAGACTCTTACAGGCTGTTTTGATGTCACTTGTTTTTTTACAAACAGTACCTGACTACAAAAATAGTGTATCTTTCTAAATAGGACATAAATTGCTGTTGACTTCCCTTTACTGCTCTTGTTTGGCATATCTGCTGCAGAGGTACTTATGTTATTCCAGTCACAGCTGCCTTCATACAGAGAAATAAGCAGCAGAAGGAGGGGAACTTCTGAGAAATACACCTCCTGCTTTTGTTCAGCTGTTCCTGGTAGGAGTAACACTACTAATAATACACAAGTATGATGGAAGCTGACTTGTTTTTTAAAGGGAGCAAAGTGTTCCAGACCATTAGCTCATACTGTATTTTTGCTATTAGCCTCTTTCTCAGAAAAACTGAAGATCAAAGGCTGAGGGGGAATCCTGAACCAGGAGAAGGTAAAGAAACCCACCTCATTCTTTGCAAGGTTGAAAGGGACAGCAGGAGATTGTCTAGTCCTATCTCCTGTCCAAAGCAAGATCAACTACAGCAGGCTGCTGTGTACCACGTTGGGTGGTAAATATCTTCAGAGATGCAGACCTCAAATGTCTCCATTTGAGAGACAATTCCATTATTTGATCAGCCTGACAATAAAAAAACCTCAGCTTTTCTTACGTTTAAATGGAATGTCTTGTATTTCAGTTTGTGCCCTTTGTGTCCTTTCACTTAGAGTTTTCTTCACTTCGTTTTACACTCTCTTATCTGATATTTATACACTTTGATAAGATCACCCCTGAGCCTTCCAGTTTTCAGGCTGTGAGCTCTCCACCTCTCTGGGTGTGGCAAATTCCCCACACCCTCTGTCCATGTAGCATCTTCATGAATTTTTATTCCACTTTCTCCAGCATGTACATGTCGCTTTTTGTATCTGTGAGCCCAGAACTGCACCTTGTGGTCTAGAGGACTCACCAGTGCTGAGTAAAAGGGAAGAATCACCTCTCCCAACCTGCTGGTGATTGGCACAGGCAGGTGGTTCCCCTCTGCCTCAGTAAAGGGAAATTCCTCCTGAGATTTCTTGGAGGGGGTGTTTGAATGGGTTGCTGTGCACCTGCAAGCTGAGCAGGTGTGTAAGTACTTTATATGTGTTTGTGATCTTGATGACTGATGGGGGAAAGTTTGAATCTGAAAATACTTGGTGTAGTTTAACTGAAAGGAAAACCTTTGTCACTTGAATGACAAAGGATTGCTGAGGTGATCAGCTCTGTTGCAGGCACATTCAGCAGCTAATTAGGGGATCATGATGTTTGGGGGGCAGTTTTCTGAACCAGGAAAACCTCAAGCAAGCTCAAGGTCCCACCAGGAGCTGGCAGCTTGTGCTGGCAAGTCATGGAGGGGAACAGGAGTAAGAATGGCCACCTTATTCCAGAAAGGGCAGCCCTGGGGAGGACCATGACACCAGAAGCCTCCTATTTTATCATGAGCTGGCTCTTTGTGCTTCATCTTGGTGTCCAAGATGTTAACAGGGCCATAAATTCATCCTAGGAGGTAGTGCAAAGTGGGAAGTGTGCTCTCCGGTTGTGACCACTGATAGGCAAAGCAGAGTGCTCTTTACTTTCTGCAGTCTCAGGCCTTGTGGCTGGTGTGTGAGATGATGAACCAGTCTTGATGTTCTCATTCTCTTCCACATGTCATCAATGATGCAGATGCTTTCTATGGCAATCTTTTGCTGGGACTAATCATTATGGGTTGGAAGGCCAACCTTGGAAGTGCTTTTGATGTTGATAATCAGACTTGTAGGCTGAAATTGCTTTGAAAGAAATAAAGGAATAAGAGCTGACTCCTGTTAAAGCAGCTGTCCTTGAAAAGAAACCATGTGAATTTCTGTATAAATCTCTTGGCTAAGAGTGTACTTCAGGTGCCTGATACTTATTAACCTTCCTTCTATGAAAAATATAGGTATTTTGATTCCAATATCTTACTTTTTATTTTAAAAAATACTGTTTTTTTTGTAGTATATGGTCAATCAAACTCAGTGGCAAACCAATCATCTCATGACACTTTAATTGTTCTCCTTTCATTATGAAAATAAAGAACTCTGTGCAAAATCTACTGCTATAAGGAAGGGCACATACATGTAATTATAGGATGCTTTTGGTGTTTTTTTTTTTTAAAAAAAGGAAATTAAATGACTAATACATTTTGCTGGTGGAACTGACAGCTGTAACAAACCTGCATCTCTCATCAGCTGTAAGCTTTTATCCCTGCCTTGTACTAATGAATAAATCATCTTATTACATAAAATTACATTCTAATTGCTCCCGTGTCAGTCTATTTCAAGTTAGACTTAGGCAGTAAGGTTCCCTCGGTTCCTGGGTTTTCCCCTTCTACTTGATTGCTGAGCAGTCACATTTACAATGCCTAGGAATGGTGTTGGAGAAGAAAAAATGGGAGAAGGAGGGAGACAAAGGGAAAGAAGGACAAGAGAGGATATAAAATGGACAAGGAATGATGCAGGAGACATGAGAAAACCTGAAGGAGCTGTTGAATGGAAGAACCAAATGAAAAATACTTAGAAAAGTTAGTGGGATGTGAGTGGGAAGAGAGGGAAGATGAGTCAAAACTACGGCAAACCTTTTTGTGTTACACCTTGTGTGGAGCAGCTCGTGGGAGTTCCTGGTGTTGCTAAACAGCCACGGCCATTTGTGTGACAGGAGCCTTTCCTCAAGCTCTGACAAATTGTTATTGTCTAAGTTCTCCTTTTCCTCTTAACTTAAAATGTTACCTGGAAAATATTAATTAGTCACTTAATACTGCAGAGTGAAGGGATGTACCCCTCACCCCTCCCCATCTTTAAGTGAAATGATTGATTCTCAGATAAGAGAAAAAGGCAATTTCAGTAGGCTTTCTGTAGTAGAGAAAGTGTTTCCAAATTAATTGTAACTAAATGACTTGGAACTCATCCTTCAACTACCAAAAGACGGCATCAAATCTGATATATTGATTTTGTTTAGGCTGATTAGAAAAAGGACCAAGTGCAAGTAAGACTCCCTTGAACAAAAACAAGTGCACTCATGTAGAAGTCATGCAACTTCAATTAATTAGGCTTAATAAGTGGTTTAATCGAAACTTCCTCTTGTAAATAATGCATTTGGAAATAATGGTGAAACTCCTAAATTACTGATGTAATTATTTGCAAAATGAAAAAAGTGGGACTTCTTGTTGCTCTTCTAAGATGTGCTAAAATGACATATAGAATTTTTGCTTTTGTTTCTTTTCATAATGTAAGATTATCTTGCCTATCCCTTTTTTTTATGAATGATTAGAGTACTAGTAGGATCATACATTATAAATGAATGATTAACTTAAGCTGGGCAATTCTTAGTTCTAGGACTGTTGACAATTCTCTTTTGTAGGTTGTCTATAAAATAGATTTATCTTAAAATCCTGGCAAATAGAAGAAGATCTGTCAATGCTAAACGTGCAGAACCCTATTTCCTACATGATATTTCTGGGTTGTTTTGGAGTAAAGATGTAATATTTTTGACATACCTAATTTTTTTAACAAAAGTTCTAAACAAAAAGAAGATTTATATCAAGCAAAACAAACCATTTATTCTGCCTTTCCAGTACATAAAAAAAAGAAAGGTAGATCATAGCCCTTAGGTTTTATGTTTGCTGAGTCCCTGCCTTAGAAGACCCATATTACTGCAATCTGTTCCGAGAAAGCATCCCTTTGTAGAGGCTTCACAAGGAGTGTGTGGGATCCTTGTTTTTATTTCAGGTTTGAGTATGGAAACAAACTGGTAATCATTTGGTTTTGTTGGGAAAAAAATAAATAGGGAGTTCTGTGTCTTTACAGCTCTGTGAGGCAAGAATAACCCAAACAGATGAATAGAGGTAATTCCAATCCTTGATTACTTTTCCTGTATGAATGCTAGCAAACATTTAGTGTAGACCTAAAGGCAAAGGTTTGTTACAATTCCAAACTCAAATGTTGTATCATGTTTTCCCCTTCAGTTTAATTGCCACCATGGACATTATATTGAGGGAGCATTGCGATTTCTGGGCATTGCTATTAAGGTTTGCTTTTGATTAAGAGTCTTTCAGATAAAGTGGTTTTTATTTTTGCTTCTATTCCCCTTAGCCAGTTTTCTCCCTCCTGGTACTTGAGGTACCTTCTGCTGCCCATTGCCACGATGTGTTTAACTTTTCCAGGTGACAACTGCTTGGTATCTCTTCTGAAGCTGGGAGATTTCCAGGGAGAGGTCAAAACTCGTCACTTATGAGAGCATTTAATGTCACTATCCATCCATATTCTGGCTGCTGTGTGCAGCTGGAGTTAAGAACTCATACACACTGACTTCACACATGTGTGAAGCTAAACTCTTGGAGTTTAAGCAGCAGAGGGACTTCACAAATGGGCATTAATTACCATGGGAAATGTAGCTGCTACCCTGAAATGGTGCTGATGAGAAGTCCTGTTAACAAATGAGGACAGAGGGGTAGGCTGTGATGTTACAGTGCACTGATTCAGACCTGTTATTTGGTCTTTGGCCAATACCATCTGAACAACATGTAACTGATCAGCAAAGAATAATCAAAACCTTTAAAAGGAAGAGAAAAAAATATTTGGATTGATAATGGCTGGAAAGAGAGATTAAAGACAGAGAAATGAGTTGTGAAAGAAGAATATGCACAGAAGAACGAGAGTGAGTTAAATAAGTAAGAAAGGCTGGATGGCCAGTGTAGATCTGTTTGGATTCCCATGCAGGCAATATCTAAGGAACTGAGCTAAATGAGAGAAGAGCATTTATGGTAGACTGTAAGAAAAAACTGTATAGAGGCTGTTTTGAAGGAATTCAGATGGTCAAACGTGAGGTAGTAGGTTTGGGCAGACTGTGGTGATGAAGAAACCTCTCTGAGCAGGATGACTTCTCCAGGTTCTGAAAGAGGGGACAGCAGGCACTGGTCATGCAGGGGTAGAATCAGCAGAGAGAGGATGCTGAAGGTCTGCAGATCATGAACATCACATGAAGCACCATAAAAATAGGAGTGGAGGTGTGCTGTGGGCAAAGGAAGAAGTGCTACAAAGGCTGTAAAATTAATCTTTGGAATATTAGGCTTATTTCTGTACAATATCTAATGAGAACCATGGCTGAACTCTACATATGCAAGAACAAGACTGCTGGAATGTTTCCCTGTTGTGGGCATTTTTTCCATATGAAAGGAAGCTGAACTGAATGCAGAATATAGGGAAGAAGAGAAATCTCTTTGCTATAAGGCATGTGTGTGAAGACAGATCAGTGAACTCCATCTCTATGGCGCTTGTCAGTAAATGGTGCTTGCTATGACTTCAGGAGAACAGGATTTGTTCCCAGGTGTGGAAGGAGCAAATACTTTGCAATAGAATCAAATATAATTTTTATTTTCCAAGGAAAATAATAAAAAAAATATTTTCCAAAGAGCCTTCTGTCTTTCATGTTTTTGCCAGTTTCTTGAAGTGGGTAAATCTTATACGGCAGAAGGAGCTGATTCTCACATCATCCATAAATAAGAAAGTCTGCTCTGCTGAACTTGTAGCACAAGGTTAGGTCTGCCCTCCACATTTTCTACTGTTTTCCAAAGGATGTCTGAGGTGTTTGAGATTTACTTGCTGTGTTCATTAGTAACCTCCAGGCTTTGGGGTTTTTTTGTAGTTGTCCTGTGTACTGGATTGAAGGTCAGATCTGAGTGAGAGCCCTTATTGATTTCAAAAGCACTAAGTAGAGATTGTAAGGTTTTTTACCCTCTGTACTAATGCTTTTCCTATTGTCAGTCGATGGAAAGACATGTCCAGGCTGCAGTGTGAGCAGACCTAATCTTGGGCTTTCTCAGCAGGACTGAGTCAACACAAAGCTGAAAGCAACATTGAGACTTTAGTCATTATTGAACAGAAGGTGGCTTGAGGTGTATGGAAACTGCTGCCATGATAACATAAATGAGGGGAAAACCCAGGCCTAAGCAGTTAATGAAAAGGAAAAGAAGTATGAGGGAGTAGAGATGAATTGGTAAGACTTTGTTTAAACACCTCCAAGAAGCAGGCTGCTGGGTCCAGTGTCAGTGGGGTGTGCATTAAGTAGACTGAGTGGGAAGTTAATAACAGAGGAGACTGGTGCTGCTGAGAAGAGCTTAGTGTGCTCTTTGTCTTACGATTCATTGGAAGGACCACAGGATTACTTTCTCTAGAGATGTTTTTTCTTAGAAAAGGAACTGTAAAGCTCTATGAATGTCAGATCAGGTACACTAACAGTTGCTGTCGTTGAGTAAAGGGTAATGTGTAGTCAGATCACCAGAGAGTTCTGCTAATACAATAAGCCAAAACAAGCAGCTTAATTAATGGTCTGTGCATTTTAGTTACTTATACTGAAAGCTCTATTAAATATAAAATTTGCAAATCTGTTTTTGTTAAGAGTCCCCAGCTCATTAAAAGTGCAATACCCCAGGAGATGCTTTTTGTCCAGGTCACCTGTGTAACAGACTGGCACAGAGAGAAAATGCTGTTACAGAGCAGCAGCTGCTGAGGTGTGAGTGAAGTGTGTCCTTTACAGCCTCCTGGGAGAAAACAGTCTACTGTTGAAATCAGAATTTGGGGTGGGAAACTAACAAATGAGGATTAAAAGGTTTTTTTGGGGGCAGTGCTGTATGGGATAGTTACAGAGCTTACGGATGTGGTTAGTTTTGCTGTTTGTTTCGCTTTCTTTGGATGCTGTGATTGTCATGTTCAATTTTCCAAAGCTGTAGCCATACAGTCTGTGTGTCAAAATTGAGCATATGATTATGATGCAGTACTTCATTGTTTTACAATCTCATGTTTTTCTGATTGCTCTCTGCCCTCTGCTGCTGCTTTATGGATTTTCATATTCTCTCTTGTTGGCCTGTGAAGACAAGTACATGCAAAGACAGGAACCTACACCAGCAACAGTGTTTTTTGTGCATAATTTCATCACCCCTGACAGCACTGGCCTCACACTGCTTTAGAGGCTCCTCATGTGCGATGGCTTTTGTGCGTCACTGGGGCCAGCGAGAACCAGCCCATCATCCTGCACAGGCAGAAAGAAGTGGTCTGGGCAAGAGGAGACCCCAAGAGCATCGTGAGCCCCCTGACCATCATGCAGCTAGCCAGGGCCCATCTCAAAGAAGCAGCAGCAATATCCTTTGGCTATGTGTCCACATGGCACATGCTGGCCTGCATCCTGCTGCTAGCTCATGAACGTGGTCTTTGATGCCCTTTTACAGTCTCTGGTGCTTGAGGGTGCTGGAGTGTGAGAGTGAAGGACAGATGGGATGGATGCTCAGAGCAGTGGGGTAAGTGAGGATGGGGTGAGATGGGAGTGAGACAGCTGAGGGAGGAGAGGCATGTAGATAGGGAGAAGGATGGCAGGTAACTGTCATTCATTGCCTTCCTTTCCTGATTCTCCCTTGCTGAGTCTTAGAAGGGCAGTGTAGTTTTAGGTCGTTTCATGAATTTTAAAAAAAAAAAAAATCAGGGATGAGGCAAAATAATGGAGCTGAATTTGCACTGGGACCTGGAATCCCCCCCACTGACTGATGGAGATACCTGTTGTGAGGTCAGCCATGTCACCTAGAGAAGTCCCATGACTGATGTGCTGCTCTTTCTGAAAATGCATTTTTGTTTATAAAGCCAAATTGAAATCAAGGCTCTCCTTTCCCCTTCTGTTCCTGTCCTTGGACAGTGTTTTGCAGGTGGGCATGCCTGTCCTTCATAATCATTATTTGTATATGTGCCCTGACAACCATTATAGCATTTTCTTCTTTCTTTTTTTAGTAAAACTGAGTTAGCTGTGTTTTATCTCATCCTGGTACTTTTGACACTTGGTACTCTCATACATCTTGCTGTGACCCCTGTCTTTTTTTGCTTCACATTTGTACATTTTTTTTTCGCCTTAGTAACCTACTCACATGTTGACATAGCATCCAAGCAAGTGTGCCCTACTGGTCCCCAGTAAGAGGCAGTGTAATTAATTTCAAAGACCTTCCACTGAAAGAAACCTTTGCCTCCCTCTGAACAAGGAGAGCTGTTCAATTATACTGGAAAGCTGCATGCGGGCCCAGGCAGAGAGACACCCCCTCACACCCCCCTCCCAGCGCTTTCTGAAGGACTGCTACATTGTCATCTGACAGAGTCACTCATTTCCAGATAATTGGCTTTTTAAAGGGCATCTACAGGACCCAAATAACTCCTGGCATACTGTTTATACCATTGGCCTGCCAGGTTAGCAAAGGTTAGACTTAATTGCCTCATTTATGGCTAATGCATTCCAGTTATTCTGTTGCTTTTTCTCCGAGGATAATTGCTCAGACCTGTATTTTTGTTTCTGAAATCTTGATGAATAAAAACAAAGGTCCTGCTTTGTGAATTGAGATGTTGCTTTTATTGGGAGAGACAGAGGTCACGTAAAATTCTTACATTTAGGAAGTGACCACATCCGTGGGTGAGAGGCTATCCGAGCGAGCCTTGCTCAGCCCTTTGACAGCTCAGATTTCCCACTGTGCTCCATCGTCAAACCTTTTTGTGCAGTGCAGCTTATTGCAACAGAAAGCAGCTTCCAGGCAAATTGTGTCCAGCACAGCTCTTCTCAGTCCTGCCCACGGAGCACAAGCCCTGTGGGTACAGGGGTGGCGTAAGGGATGCTCTGCAAGCGCAGCTCTCCTCATCACAGCCTGTGCCTGAACATCACTACACGGATGAAGGCTGATGCTGGTACAAGAGGAGACACAGAACACCTTCTGGGATAGTCTGGGGTGTAAACACAACACTGCTCTTGTGTGCTCTGCAGGATTAATCCTGATGTTTCTACAAACACATTTGGTATGCGTCCTGTGTGTCTCCAGAAATTTTACTGGTGAGGATGGAGCAAACTTCTGGCATTTCAGTTTCCTAGCAGTAGTCACTGTCCTTTCCAGCCCCAGGTGATGTTTCTCTTTTGTTAGGAGTAAAGCAAGAGCAGCAGACTCCAGCGCTTCTGTTGCAGTTTTGTAAAGCAAACACTCTACACACAGCTGTGGGTTTTGTTTATTTTTTGGTCAGGGTAGTCCTGGCAGCAGGTTTTAAGTGAGCAGCTCTTAGAAAACAATGTCATGGCTGTCAGGAGGAGACCACTCTAGCTTTCAGTACTTCTGAAGTATTACTCAGAGGTTATTGAGGGCCAAAAAATGACAGCCAGAAGAGTCTTCTGTGTCTGGCATCCCAGGGCACCCTGAAGCTGTCAGCATGGGGATGAGGTGTAGGTTAGGTGTCCACTCATCATGGGCTTCACGTGCTCAGAGCTCTGCCTGCAACTTCACACCACTGACAGACACCAAGTTGTCATATTTAGCATCCTTCATAGCTTGGTTTATAAGGCTTCCCTGGATTAATTCCCATCTGATGAAATCACATCCTTTACATAAAGAGCTGGTCTTGATTGACAGCCTTCCTCATAAAAATGCTTCCAATGTTCTTGTACACATGGTGAGAGAGCATCATAAATTTGCTGTAAATGCTTTAAAAGGTGAGAAAGCTGAGTGTCAGCTGCTGCTCAGCCTTGCCAAGTCTGTGCATAAGGAGGGGAACACTGGGTCTGAAGATTAGCAGTTGGCTTGTAGTAGTGAGGAGCCTGGTTCAGGGGATAACCATCACAGTACATTTTGGGAGTGTGTGTGTTGCACAAGATTGAAAGTGAAAGTAATTAAAGAGCCTGTTGGATGTGATGGATCTACCATTGTTGAAGGCAGTGTTCAATGTCTATAAAATGTGTATTGTACTTCTGACAGAAGTGATTAGTGCTGGAACTTCTGGTGTGCACATCTTCAGAGAAGTGTATTTCTGTTCTTGGGGATAAATCCCTGAGGAAGGCTCTCAGAAGTTCAGCTGTGGACACTGGCAGTATATAGAAAGGAAGGAGAGATGAATGAACAAAGACTGATCACAAATGCTAGTGAACATTGGATTTCATTTGCAGAAATTTTTAAGAATGTTGCTCACTCCATTGGGCCAACTCTATGTTGTTTCTTTCAAATCACCTGCCTTCCTGAGGAGAGAATAACAAACTTCATAAGCAATTGGTTATTTTCGCTGTAAAAGTGAAAGTGGTTGTACCACTCTTTAAGCATGTAGTTGTCAGTCTCAGCATGAAGATTTTTTTGTTCATAATGTTGGAATAGGAATTTTGTGCTTCTGGGAAAGAAATGTGAAGCTGACTACAAATGGTTGTTTAAAAGGGAGCTCCTTTTTTATACACTTAAGAGATGGTTTAAAGCAGTAAAATAGATTATGCTTTTATTCTTGTTTTATGGAACTAGCAAAGAACTTTTCAGTGTGGTTTGTCCTGGAGGTTTTGATCTAATGTGAGATAACAACCAGACTTTTAAAATGGCTTTTGGTGCTGCTGTGAATGAGGGAAAATTCTAATCCCGATCTTGGGATGGCTGGTTAAAGGTGATGTGTGTCCTGGAAGTCAGGAGTTAATGCTTCCCTCAGGGTGTGCCTTAGTGGTCAACCTTTGCCCAGCCTGCTTGCTCCCACCGTGATGCTCAGCCCTGGGCTCCAGCAGGCCTGTGGAGCCGCCTGTTTTCAGACAGCTGAAATAAACTCTGAAGGTCAGAGATGTGCTCTCCCAAGGATACCATCCCAGCAAGTCTGGGCACACATCAGCAAAAGCCACAAAAGGAAAACACCAATTCAATAAAACCATGTTGCTAGCGGGACCTCCGTAATTAAACACCTGCATGCAGTGATTGCAGGACTAATTACTGCAGTCGGAGCAGCCGCTCAAATGCAGTGGTTTTCAATCAGTGCCTCATCCTTAGCAGATGTTTAGAAGAAAACAGCTCAAAATCTCACCTTCACCCACCTCTGGCTTTGTGTTGATGAAACTTTTAGCTTGTTTTTATCTTGCTCTTCATCTCCTGCTCTTCAACACCTAATCTCAGAAATGTTGTTTGACTTTGGATTCCAAAACATTCATATTGAGGATTAAATGAAAGCCATGGAGATCCTAAAATTGTATACAGTGCATATCTTGTTCTTGCTGAGCCCAAAACTGTGAAGCTTACACTGCTAAAGATTAGAAAATGGAGAAGACAGAAGTACAAGTGCTATAACTTCTAGCCAGGTAGTAAAGGAAAAATATTTAGAAAAATATTTAAATTGTTAACATTTCTGTGTTATTCTTGAGATCATGTCTCTGGATTCAATGCTCATACAAGTCAATGATCAAGCATTGTGCATCTTTGGTTCCCATCAGGCTGTATGACACTGTTTTCTGTGTTTCTGCAAACACTGATCAATACAGGGTTGCTCTGGAGAGGACTGGAAAGATTTGATTCTGTATACTTCCTTTTAGATGACCTGCCACATGGGTGCTCTCCAGAGCATGACCAGTACTGATTATCCAGTTTTCCTTGGTCTTAAAGTAGTTAGAGACCTTCTCAGTTTTAAACGAGAAACAGCAGCACTATTTGAATTTGCTGTAGGAAGACCACTGCTAAACAAAATTATGCTGAGAATAAAGCAGAAAAACCTGCGGACATTACTTGAGGGGAAGAAATAAAAACTAGGGCAAAGCAAAGAACAGAGCCTTCGGGAAACTTGTGCAGTCATACTTCATTTAGATTTTCTTGAGAGAAATTGTCTACAGCTAGAAAATGGAGAGAGCCTTTTTTGTTTGTTCATTTGAATATTACCAGATCTAAACTCTAGTTTGCCTGTGGAGACCCAAACAGGTTATTTTTCCCTGAATATTTTCATACTTCTGAGAAATGGCTAGTCTTCAGAAGTACAGAATTTTGTGGTCAGACTTTAGCTCCAGTAGTACAAAGGGGCTCAAAGTGATCAGAATAATAATTGATTTCTAGCTGCAACATTTTAATATTTAAATCACAGACCAATAATTATTTATTTTTATTTCATTTCTCAGACCAATAATTATTTATTTTTATTTCATTCCACAATGCTGCCTGAAATGCCTCCAAATGTTGCTTAATACTGAAAACAAGAGTGAAATTAAGCTCCCTATGTGGTATTTTTATATGGTTAAGAAAATTCTCTCATAAATGTGTCTAAATCTCTAATATACAGAGCAGTGCTTGCAACAGTCTGTTCCATCTCAATCTTGTTCTTCAGATTTAGAGATTTTTCTTTGCTATGGTGTAGAACATATGATCACATCAAGATGAGGGGCTTTCCTGTCTAGTAGATGCTATATATAACAGTAGCATTTGCCAAGTTTCACCTAAGGAAGCACTGATGCTTGCAAAAGACTCACGGGAGCTCAGTGTTCCTTGTGACAGTACAAGGGGATTTATTCCAGGTATGAATGATAAATGTAATTTGCAGAATAAGGCATCTGTTTGTAGTGTGGGAATACACATTTGTGGAGTCTCTACCTTGTACACTTCAGGACCATTTAAATATATGAAAATTAAAATTTGCATGTTCTTTACTGAAGCGCCAATAAATTTACATTTTTTCAAAAAGACATTTCCTCTCCTTTCTGACACTGCAGATTCACCAGCTCATTCTCTGTTTCTGGTGTCTGCAAGTCTGGATTTCTCCCAGTTACACAGCAGGTTTTTTAAACCAGCAAGGACATTCTTTCCAAATAACTCCATTCTTCATTCTAACTCATTTCTTTCTTAGAATGCTTTATACAGTAAAGCCTTGTGCTTTGCCAGGGCTTCCATTGCCTCACAAGTGGCAGATTTCAGAAATGAGTGCTCAATCTGGTGTGTACCAAAAGGCCCGAAGCAGGTGTTGACAGTCATCTGGTGCAGAAACTGGAAGTGTGGCGCTGCCTCTTTCATCCTGCTGATGTACTGGGTGACCCCCATGAGAACAGACCGAGGTCTGCATGACGTGGCTGCCTCCAGTGGACCCACTGCAGGACACAGCTGAGCCCCTCAGCCCAACTGGTGGTGCCTCTGGGAAAATGTGCTCAAGCTTTAGCAGCACGATGTTTCTTTATGACCGCTGCTAAGAAAGATCATTTTATGGAGTCAAATTTAAAATGAACTAAGTTTAGGCTGTTCAGTTTTAGTGAAAAACGTAAGATTTGATACATTGGCAGAAAATACAGGGCAGGCAGAAGAGGAGGGAAAAAAGGTGAGAAACAACTAGGTTCAAAAACAAGGCTGGAGGAGAAGGTGCTCCAGGTGCCAGAACAGATACCACAGCCCAGTGAGAGACCATCTCAGAGCAGACTTTCTTGACAAGGACTGTAGGCAATGGAAAGCCATGCCAGAGCAGAGGGAAGATATCAGGAGGAGGGAGTTGCAGATAGAAATTGCTGTGTACAGATCATAATTGTCCATCCTCATCTACACCCAAACCTCCTGGTGCTGGTAGAGGAGGCAGGAGAGAAGGAAGGAGGCTGGTTGTGGGAAAGGCAGGGGAAGGAAAGGTATTGTTTCAGCGTTTGTCTTTTTGTTTCCTGCCACCCTAAGAGGTAGGCAACAAATTAAGTTAATTTTCACCAAACTGAGCTCATAACAGGAAGCAATCTCCCTGTTTTTATTGCACTCCACAAACTTTTTATTTCTGTTCTTGCTATTTACTCCCCTGTTAAATAAGTTAGCTAAATAAATAGTTAAAAAATTAGTTAAATAAAATAGTTAAATAAGACAGGAACAAGCAAAGAGGTGTGAACATCTCAGGGAGAGAACTGGGAGGGAGTTTGGCTGATTATCAAAGCTGGTCCACAACACTTGTTCATGAAGACTTATCTCCCCTTCAGTTCTGGAAAGCCTGGAGTTTCAGTGCAGCTCATGGTCCAAAGGATATTATCTAGGGAAACCCATAAGGTTGCCGCTACTCTACTCTGTGACCGTATTACAGTTGTTTTCAGCTTAAGGTCCTGCCATAGTGATGCAAAGGCTGATTTTGCAGTTATATTTGTAGGAAAAAGGTTTTTTTTGTGTCTTTTGAGGTATTAGGACCACAGATCCCTCCCTTGATGGCAATGAAAATTCTGATTCAGGTGATACAGTGCCTTGATGGAGAAGTATTTATGAAGATGTGGACTGGGCCTGTGTCCTGCCCTTGTGGTTCAGGTTTTACAAAGAAGATGGGTGATGAGGTGGTTGCAATGTTTGATTGGTGCAATTTGGGGGTGGGCCAAGAGAAGAGGAGGACTCTTCAAGTAGACTTCCAGTGTACATCCAATTGATTCTTCTGAAAGATGGAAGATTTCTTAATTTATAGCCCATTTTAAAACCCATGTATGTGTATAGACAGACACTCTATTTATGCTCATGGGGTACATATTTAACAGAAAGGGCCAACAGCCACTGTGTCACAGAATATAACATAAAAACTGTAAATCTACACAGCCCTTGGAAAGTGAGGAGGAGTCTCAACAGGAATTTATGGTCTTTGAAGCAGAAATTGTTTGTCTATCACTGGTGCTTCATAGCAGCCCAGACTTACTTACAGTCTCCACAGTAATAATCTTCCTGACTGGACATAAAAATCCATGAACAACTTTAGTAAATGTTAAAGTTGCTGCTAGAGCAGTATCTTTGTACTGCTCTCCTCACAAATTAATATGGGTAGCTTTAGTAGCACAGTGTTTCATTATGATCACTGCTAAGAAAAAGATAATTTTATGGAGTCAAATTTAAAATTGACTAAGTTTAGGCTGTTCATTTTTAGTGAAAAATATAAGATTTGATACATTGGGGAGATTGTATTCTGCTTGCAATTAAGTGACTTTTAAGTCTAGAGTTTATAAATTGTACAGATTATTTATTACAGGTGCCATTATTTAACATCTATTATTCTAATTGTCTCTTTTTGGTGATTTTGCCTGTTTCAGTTGCCAAATTTGAACAGTGACATGCAGAAATATTTTTCTCCAAAGGCACAACCAATCTTGTTCAATTGTTCAGACTTTTGTCCCCCAAACGGCACTAACAGTCTTTCCTCAGGATTTATCACTGCAGAATGCCAAATAAAGCGAGTTAATAAACTATCGGGTATTGCATAATTCATATTCTCCTATATTATATTGCTTGTTTAATACTAATCTGTTCTCATTCTTGTCTTTTTTAATTCATGTGTCCCTACCTGCAGTCATACCTCAGAGAAATACAAAAAGGTTTAGTCATGTAGAGTTTAGCAAAATTAAGTGCCTAAGTTTTAAAGGGTAATTTTCAGACATTTCCAAGCCTCCTTTGGGACCCAGATGATGAGTGTGTTTGTGGGCTATAGAATTTCCATCATATCTGTCAGTCACTATGTCTGCAAGACAGCAGCTGGTACCTAAAAGTTATTCTGGAAATGGTAGTTGTTGACACTCTTGCCCAAACAATTGGGTAAAGAGGGTCAGTGACACCCTGTCCTCATGTATGTGGAGCTGGTTGGTGGTTGTGAAGTTCATCCATGGGAAATGAGAGACCTGGCATGAGCCAGCCTTTCCTTCTCATCATCTTGCTCAAGTAATGCTGCAGTGGGAATGGCTCTTCCCATTTCTGCAAAAACACTGCTGGTTTCTTTCACTCATGAGAACAAGCACAGCTCTGGTCCAACAGTGTGGCTTCTGACAAAATGTGGCTAAACATCTTTCTCCCCCATAACCTCTGCAAAACTCCAGTAGCTTTAAGAGAGTAGGTGTGTGGGTTTGAATCCTCTCTGATGCCAGGTGTGCACAAGTCCTGCCTGCAGATGCTCAAGCAGAGATATTGCCAAACAAAGAGTGGGGCCTGGTGCTGCTCCCAGGCAATGTCTTAAATTGCTTCTTCTCTGCTCTAGAAATAATCTGTTGTAATCTAGATCACCTGTAAATCCCAAACTGATACAGGTATTTATAGGTATATAAGGTACAGGTATTTATATGCAGATACTTAAGCCATGAGAAAGACTGGGCCTGAAGAGAGAGTTTTATTGCTGTGTGGTTTATATGTGACACACAAATGCTCTGGCTGTTGTTCTGAAGGTAATTCTGTTCTGGCAGCCTTTTTTTTTCTGTAATTCAGAACTACAGATCTCTCTGCAGGTGGCTGAGAGGAGGTTGCACATCACAGAATCACTGAGTGGTTGAGGTTGTGAGGGAGATGACCTCTGGAGATTATCAGGTCCCACTTAAGCTGGTCCCACTTAAGCAGGTCCAAACTCAGTCAGTTGCTCCAGACCATGTTCAGATGGATTTTGAATATCTCCAGAAAGGGGGACGCCACAGCCTTCCTCACTTGCAACTCTTCTGAAAAGAGGTCTTTCTTTCCATGGACAGTGATAGAGCAGACTAAGCAAAAATGGCAATATCTGCAAAGAGCTGATCATCTGTGAGGAAGAACACATTTCCTACCAAGGCTGAGACCTGACAAAGAAGCCACAGGGTAAATTTGGTGAATGGAGAAATGGACGAGAGAGATAAATCTTGTCTGCCTTCATTAAGGTTCCCAATCCAGAAAGATGCTTGACACACCTGATTCCCATTGACATGCAACTTAAATGAACATAAAGTTGCATCACCATCTTTGAGAGCCAGGTCCCAGATTGGTTGCATATGTTTTGTGTCAAGCTGTACATTTGGGTAAAATCTGGTAAAAAATAAATTAGGATCAAAAGAGCTAGTTATTCACTTTTCCTACTAAAGTGTGGTAATGATTAACAGCTATAGAATGTTTTACTCCTTTTTAGAAATTGTTCCTGCTCTCTTTGCCTTGATTCATTCTGAAGGACCTACTTGCATTTTAAACTGTGAAAGGCCAGAGAGCAGATGCTGTCAGCTCTGTAGGCTGTTGTTATTGCGTATGAATGTACTTTGAAAATCTTGTGGTTGCCATTAGCCTCAAACCACTGGGTTTTGTTTGGTTTTGGATTTTTTTCCCCCTGACATTTTCCATAAATCTATTTGTACTTTTTTTTTTCTTGCATTTTAGGTTTGCATGGCAGCTGGTTTGATGTATGTTTAATAGTTTCTCTCCCTCCCAGCAAGGGGCTAGTGACAGCTCCTGTCTAGGATTTAGTTGGTTGGAAATGTTATGGCCATATAAGATATTGACAACTATCAAAAATCCCCTGTAGAGCTAAATCTGTATGCTGTATACTCTAGGATAATGCTCTTGGTCCACTTGTGGACAAACAGGTGTAGATTACAAGCTGTGGTAATAGATGGTTATAAATGACAGCATCAAGAAAATGGATCCCTTCAGATACAGACTCTGATATACAGATGTGTTTGTGATTTACTGCTTTCCCAAATGCCTGGAGAAAGAGATGCTCAAAAAGAATCAAGGTTTCTTGATTTTTTACCACAAGTATGCTATATGCTAGCTTTAAAAATATTGCCCTCTTCCATTGTTGAAACAAGCTATATGTCTTGTCTACTTTAGCAAAAATGAACTAAGTTGTTTGGCTTAAGTGATGGTGGCACTTCATACTCTTCAGAAAATGAAAATAAATCTCATGCTGATAGCTGACTGCTCGATGACTCAAGAGAAATCTTGTTTATTGGACCATAACACAAAACTTTGAAGAAACAAAAAATATAGAGTTGTGGCTTATCATAACCCACTCTCAGTGATTCATCAGGAGAGTTGGGATTTAGTGACTTTCATGTCAGAAATCAAATAAGAGGCAAACCCTCCCTTACTGGGTAGCTGTCAACTTCACGCCCTGTTTTACAAAACTGTTTTAAATTCCAGTTTATCTCCTCTAAAGCATGTTAAGCCTGAATCATTAATTTTTAAAACTCACTCTTCAACTCTTGCTTTGTTCTATTTTCAAATGGAAAAATAGTTCAAGCTCTGATAATTGTTCTCTGATTATTTTTATTTTCTGAAATTGGAAAGTGTATTTTTTCCCTCTGGCTTTTTGTTTGAATTATCTGCTATGTCTACCCTGCCAACCTGCCATGTGGAGATCTTAAAGCCCTGAAATGTGATAAAAATATAAACTTAAACTTCATTTGCATATTCTCTTATCTATTGCTTTCACATAAGTATCAAAACAATACTTATTCCCACCAAGACTCCAAAATGATACTTACATGGGACCAACTTACAAAGTGCCTATATTCCTATAGTGTCTGTTTCTTAGACCTTTCCTTCCTTGGAGTGAACTTCCTCCCGTTTAACACACCTCCAGAGTTGTTCCCTGAGCACTGAGAAAGACCTTTGAGGGAAACAGTTTTGTGAATAGTCTGTGGTTTAGATGTCCCACCGTGACTGTCCCTCATTTTGTATTTGTTTTAACTGACTCTGTTGTGAGATGATCAACCTGCGCAGAGCCAGATGGTTGAAGTATCTGTGATTCAAACTACAGTTTTCTTCCAAATTCTGCTATTTGTCTTCTGTCTGTACTTTTAGGGTTTTTTGAAAAAAATTGTCTGCTAAACAGAAAGGACCCCTGGTACTCAGGCAGAATCTACAGACATCTCAGATGGGAAGTCAGTAATCTTTAGTTAATGAGCTGATGACCAATGGATAGTCTCATGATGATATGTGCAACTCAGACAAGAATTTCTTGTCTCCTGATGTTAATCTCACACACTTGTATTTGGTAACTTGTGCTGAATATCCCATTTATATCAAACCAGGTAAACCAGACAAGGTAGACTGTGAAAGTGTAAGGAAAAATTATTCATTACGTTGCATGTGGTTCTAAGAGAAATGTTCTCCAGAGAAGCTATACCAAAAGGAAAGGAGGATTTGTACTTTGATATAGTCTGAGAAGTTTTATCAACATCTTGGTAATGTTGATTACCATCACTATGGATGGGGCATGGAGCAGCAGAGATCGAATTGGAATTCTTAAGGAGATAGGCAGGTGGAAGATTGAGCTCTGAACCCACTTCCCTGGGTAGGGGCTCCTGGCTGCTCCAGAAACACGCATTGTGAAGCAAGAGATGTACCAAACTGATGTCCCTGGGAGATGGAGCAATGCAGGGATTGATTTCAGGGTGCAGTTTGCTGACAGATCTAAATCCGTGCCGTCTCTGAACCAACCACTGCTGCCCTTTGTCTGCTGCCTTTGTGTGCTCCTTTCCTTCTACCAGCGCTGACTTACAGGCAACTGTGCAGTGACCTGAACATGTTTTCAGTCAGCAACCTTGCTTTTCAGGGTTAATTTTCAATTGTGCATCAACTTGTGAGTCTGAGCAGACAGACGTTTGTGTGACCCCAGCCTCTGGCACAGAACATGAACAAGTGGCTGGGGACAGCTCTACCCCTTCTGATGAGAGTGTGGCTTTAGATCATCTTAATCCAGCTGTGAAAGTGCACCAGGGGTGGATAGGCAGATGTGCTGGACTGAGGAGCTTGACAGGTAATGGACATGTTTGTTTGGATCTGCTTTGTAAACTTCGGCAGCCCTGCTCATCATGACAACTCTTGCATTGTGTGGGAGAAAGAGAGGGAACAGATAGTACAACTCAAAATAGCCCTTACATATTAAGACTATAAGCAGTATTTACACCCATCTGAACCCTCCTCCTATACTGCTGGAAAGCTTTTTTTCTCTCAGTGAGCACTGCTATGTAGTGCTTTTGAACAGTTTTTGCTGTTGTCAGGGGGGAAATCCAAGACCTGGGCCACTCTAATAACAAGTTTAAGTTAAAATTATTATGAGTGAATTTAAGCAAGTCATGATTAAGCTTTGATTAGTTTCCTTGTGTGATATTTTTAGCAAGCTCTTGTACTTAGCATTTTGGCTTTCTTCTTAACTTATAACTTAAAGAGAAGAAGTTGCATCTGTAAGTATTGGAATGTTTCCACTGTTGTTTGCCATACTTCTCTACCAAACCTTACTGAAGCTGATACTGTTAGAGTTGAGGCTTTTTTTTTGCTTCTCTGTCTTGAAGTCCAAATGCCATTTTCTGGGAAATGTCTCATCATGAGACCTTTGAAACAGAAGCATTTTCTTAACATCTTTTTTCTGTCTCTCCATGTGTGCACACATGGCCAAGTGGGGTAGTTTGCATGGCTGTGCATTCTTCATTAAAAAACAAGTGATGATGGATTTGAAGTGTTTTGCAAAGTGTGTATTCACAAAGGGGTTTCATGCATTATTAACCTTGCTTTAGTGACAGTTGCTTAGAGCTAGAAGCAGCCATAAGGGTGTTAGGGAGTAGGATGTTTGACTCCAGTGTACTGAGTTGTTTATGTTGAACACCCAGGGAAATGGGTAAGGGAAAAGTAACTGTGACTGCCTCTGCTGGGACTTTACCCTATGATTAAGGGCAAACCCACATTTAAATTTGATTTTCCCATATGTTCTTATGTTCCCTTCATTTCAACACCTGGCTGTGTCTGGAGCAGGCCCAAGACTGCAGTTTGAGGTTCTACAGAGGAGATGGTGTGTGGAAGGGTGAATGGGCCACAGCAGTATCTGCCTTGTTAAATAGGAGGTGGCCAGAAGGCTTTTGTGTGGTTGTGTATACACCCAAGCAGATGAAACCAGGTGGCCAGTCATCAGGGCTAAAATACTTACATTTAGATCATTCTTGAATGCCTGACTTTTGGGTATAAATCCAGAAGTTTCTTTCAGTAAAAAGTTTTTTCTCCCAGTAAGTGTTATAAATGTCTTCATCTCTTCTAGCTACTAAAAAAATAAAAAAAAGAAAATGAAATGAAGATTTGTTTAAAATTAAATAATTCATGAATTTGAAGAAGCTGGAAACTGCATATCTTAATTTCCTTTTTTTACAAGTATTTAGGATCCTTCAGCTGAGCGTAGTATTTTGGATTTAAAAAGTAACTGAAATTAAAGGGTAAAAGGGAAAAAAATGCTCAGGTTTGAAATGCTGCGTATGCCATGATTTGAACAATGCAGTGGTAATGCTTGTCATTATAACTTTTTATACTACAAAAACAAGCAGTCTTGAATTGGTCTGTGAAGACTGCAAATGAACCAAAAGAGGTCCTTCCTTACACAGCATCTGGCCAACAGTGACAATCACTGTTAAAGAAGGCTTTATTTGCAAAGGCTTATCTACGCCAAAACATAGAAAAAGTAAAAGAAGAAAAATCCTTTGCCTGCTAAGCAGTAGATCATATTTTTGTTTGAGAATGTGCCCAAACTTCAGGCTATTTGAAGCAGGGAAGTGACACTGGGGGAGGTATCCTGACATACTTGCCCAGTAGTTGTTCTGTATCAGAGGCATCTGCTGCTCATTGCTGTGGGTGTCTGGGTGTGAAGTAGACAGCTTCCCTGTCACATTCAGAGGGACTGCTCTTATTAAATATAGCTGTTCCAACAAGAGGTTACAAACCTAGCTAATATTGCTCATACGCTGCAGGCTTTAAGAAGCAACAACTCCCAAAACGTGTCCTCCCTCAGAAGCTGTTTGACAGAAGAAATAAACAATTTTTCTGTGGGTGTTTGTAATGCTGCTGTGACTGGTAGAATTTGTTACTGGCTGTCCTTGTCCTGCAAATATTTTTGCAGTTGAAGTTTTGTCAGAAAAATTTCTATCAGCTGAGGATCAGACACTTTATAGGATGCAGTATCACTGCCCTGCAGCATTGCTAGTTTTGGTTTCCCTTTTTAAGGTTAAGGATGAAATACAAATGTGGGAGTAGTTGTGGGTGGGAGATAAAACATTGAAAAAACAAAAAGTTGAAGTAAGTCTTTGCACTGTAGAGACAAGACTGTGATGAGGGCAGGATGGGACTGAGAGTTTCTGGCTTTTTAGATCAATGGGAGAGTTTGTTCCAGAACACAGACTAACAACAACAAAACTGTCAAATTTGAAGTTGTGTTTGCTTTACAAAGTGGCAGAAAACAGCTGAAAGGCAAAAGAACTGCATTCATAGAGGAAGGCTCATTATGGAAAGGAAATAAAAGATTAAGTAAGCCACTGCTGATTCTCATTGCTTTGGATGATTCAAAATCCAAGATCTCCACAGTTTGTATGCGTTAATCTTGCTCTCCCCTTTCCTTCATGCCTCTTGAGATCAGAATTGAACGTACTAGGCAAAGATTTTATTTAGATTCCTCCTGAGATTGAAATGTGTTGACAAGCTGTATGTGTCAAGGATGCTTACATATGCTGTTGCCTAATAATACCACCAGCTCAGAAACACCACAAGGCTTCTTTGTAAGGCTTGCAGCTCACATAGAAGACTCGAATGACACTGCTCACTGCAAAATTGTTGGCATCTCTTCTCAAGGGTGACTAGCTTCCTGTGCTACAGCCAAACCTGAACCACAGTACATATTTCCAAAATAATTTACAGAGAGATTTGGGTATTTATTATTGTATTTAAGAGATTGAACATTTTTTCTTTTTCTTTTTCACATATTTGCTTTTCTCTTTATGTTTTTTTTTTTTTCTTTAAAGTAGGATAGTATTTTTATAAAAGAAATGCTGGCTCTGCAAAGTTTGTTCTGTTTTGTTTCTTTTTTTTTTTCAGTTTAGAACTACTGTACAACAAGGGACCAGAAGCCCAGCCAGAATCACTGTCACCAAAGCGGCCTGGAAGTGAAGAAGGATGTAGACTCCAATAGATAAACCCACTGCTTTTTAGTCTGCATATTGGCTTGTGCTTGCCAATTACATGAGTGGAAGTAAGGGAAGACAACTTTCCCTTGACTTTTTTGGAAGTCAAGACTGATAGGTGCAATTTGTAACAAAACACATTATTCCTTAATTGCAAACAGCATGGAAAAGACTTGAATTAGTGGGGAAAGGGATTCTTTAAGAGTCTTTTGACCCCAGACATTTAAGTTGTGCTGTGGGCACCAGGGCCCTCCCTGCACAAAGCTTTGCAGGGCCGGGGCCTTCCTTTTACACCCCCTGCAGCAATTTTTTTCTCTTTAGTTCTGTGAGATATGTGACACCCCATCTTATGGCCAAACAGATCCAGCATTTCTGTGGGTTCCTGCCCCTGCCAATGGCTGTTGGAAGCAGTGATGGAATATCCCTGCTTCAAAGAGCTTGGGGTATTTGTGGTGCTGGCAGGCCAGCAATCCCTTGGCCTTTCTAGGGCATTAGGCCTGGTGCTGGTTTTGGGGCACTGCCAAAAGCCTTTTCACAAAATCACAGGATCATTTAGGTTGGAAAAGACCTCTGAGATAATCACATCCAATCTTTGACTGATCACCTCCTTGTCAACTGGACCGTGGTACTGCGTCCATACACGCTGGTTTAGAAAAATCCTAGTATGGCTGTGGCTTGATATTAAGAAGGACTTCATGCACATGTCTCATCATCAAAAAGGGACTGACATAAGGAAAAGCAATCTTTAAATGAGCAAATAATAATTTATTTTGTCAAATTATTAATCAATTTATAGCAACATTATGCAACATCAAGATACATATTTTGCCTTGAGGAAAACAAACATTAAATGATCTCTGACTGCGTGTCTTAGTTTAGGGCAAATTAGGGAGGAAAACTCTGGATGGGGATTTCCCCAGGGAAATGCCCCTCCCCACCAACCGGTCCGGGAAAGGGAAAAAATTTCTTTGGAGAGAAGTGGAAAAAGCTGTTTATTTAACAGAAAATTGAATAATATTAAATAATAAAACCTCTTGCTGTTCGATGGGATGGCAAATCTAGGAAGAAAAGTCCTTTTCATGTGGTGTGTAGCTCGGCTTGCTCAGTTTCTTATCAGTCCCTCCAGCGCTGGAAAAGTGCCGAGGCCCAGGCCCTGGTGGGCCACAGGCGTGGGCTCCCGGGGTTTAGCTGGGTGTTCAGTCCAGAGCAGGCTTGCACAGATCCAAGAAAAAGGAAAAAAAACCAAAGGTCCGGGGAATTCTTCTGCCTCAGCTAGCTAAAACTAACTAAAAGCCAGGGAGAAGCTCTGTCCCGCTGTCTGTCTGTGCTGCAGACAACACAGTCCAGGAGCGAGATGTGTGGGAGTTATATTTTCTTTAACACAAACTGCGGCTTCTTTTTCCCCCTCTTTTGCTCTCAGAGCCAGTCTTAAAGGTACAGAGCTTAATATATAACATAAACCAGACGATTGGGGATACCAGTATCATAAAGTCACCCCAGGACATTCCACCCCTTATCCCCATATCGTCAACTTATTATCAAAATTAATATATATATATATTTTAACTCTACAACACATACATTATACAGACAAGGGAATTAATTCACGATCTTCACCCAACCATCAGATCTCCCTGAGGTACACATTGTGTTGTTCCATCTTTCCGCATTATCCACCATGTGCAACCCGGTCCCTGAGCAAAAACAACCCCACGAATGGGTTTGTTTGCACTCGAAGTAGAATTGATCCAAACTGTCTTTCCTAACAAACCTCTGAGATGTACCGCTGGGACTTTGTCTCCGTCTACTATATACAGGGCCTCGGACTGGGCTGGGCCTGCTCGGTTGGTGGAACCTCGGGTGTTAACTATCCAGGTGGCCTTTGCTAGATGCTGCTCCCAATTTTTGAAAGATCCCCCACCCAATGCTTTCAAGGTAGTCTTTAACAGTCCATTGTACCTCTCCACTTTCCCTGCAGCAGGTGCATGGTAGGGGATATGGTACACCCACTCAATGCCATGTTCCCTAGCCCAGCTGTTTATAAGGTTATTCTTGAAATGAGTCCCATTGTCTGACTCAATCCTCTCAGGGGTGCCGTGCCTCCAAAGGACCTGCTTCTCAAGTCCCAGGATGGTGTTCCGGGCTGTAGCATGAGGCACAGGGTAGGTTTCCAACCATCCAGTGGTGGCTTCTACCATCGTGAGCACGTAGCGCTTTCCTTGGCGGGTTTGGGGCAGTGTGATGTAGTCAATCTGCCAGGCCTCCCCATACTTGTATCTGGACCACCGCCCACCGTACCAGAGGGGCTTCAACCGCTTGGCTTGCTTGATCGTGGCACACGTCTCACAGTCATGGATAACCTGGGAAATACTGTCCATGGTTAGATCCACCCCTCGGTCTCGTGCCCACTTATAGGTGGCATCTCTACCCTGATGGCCTGAGGCATCATGGGCCCATCGAGCTAGGAACAACTCTCCCTTGTGTTGCCAATCTAAGTCTATCTTTGACACCTCTATCTTTGCAGCCTGATCCACCTGCTCATTGTTTCGGTGCTCTTCATTAGCCCTACTCTTGGGGACATGGGCATCTACATGACGGACCCTCACAGACAGTTTCTCTACCCTGGTGGCGATGTCTTTCCACTCATCAGCAGCCCAGATTGGCTTTCCTCTGCGTTGCCAGTTGGCTCTTTTCCACCTTTCCAGCCATCCCCACAGAGCATTGGCTACCATCCATGAATCAGTGTAGAGATAGAGTTTTGGCCACTTCTCTCTTTCAGCAATGTCCAGGGCCAGTTGAACAGCTTTGAGTTCAGCAAGTTGGCTTGATCCACCTTCTCCTTCAGTGGCCTCTGCGACCTGTCGTGTGGGGCTCCATACGGCTGCTTTCCACTTCCGGTTCATCCCTACAATGCGACAGGAACCATCAGTGAACAGAGCGTAGCGTGTTTCTTCTGCTGGAAGTTGGTTATATGGTGGAGCTTCTTCAGCCCGTGTCACTTGTTCCTGCTCCTCTTCATCAGTGAGATCAAAGTTTTCACCTTCAGGCCAGTTTGTAATTATCTCCAAAATCCCAGGGCGATTTGGGTTTCCAATACGGGCGCGCTGCGTGATGAGGGCGATCCACTTGCTCCATGTAGCGTCGGTGGCGTGGTGGGTAGAGGGAACCTTTCCTTTAAACATCCACCCCAGCACTGGCAGTCGGGGTGCCAGGAGGAGTTGTGCTTCTGTGCCAATCACTTCTGAGGCAGCTTGAACTCCTTCATAGGCAGCTAAGATTTCCTTCTCTGTGGGAGTGTAGTTGGCTTCGGACCCTCTGTAGCTTCGGCTCCAGAATCCCAGTGGTCGGCCTCGAGTCTCCCCAGGCACTTTCTGCCACAGGCTCCAGGACAGACCATGGCTCCCGGCTGCAGAGTAGAGCACGTTCTTCACATCTGGTCCTGTCCTGACTGGGCCAAGGGCTACTGCATGAGCGATCTCCTGCTTAATCTGAGCAAAGGCTTGTTGTTGTTCAGGGCCCCACTGGAAAGTGTTCTTTTTGCGGGTGACCAGGTAAAGAGGGCTCACAATCTGACTGTACTCAGGAATGTGCATCCTCCAAAAACCTATGGCACCTAGGAAAGCTTGTGTTTCCTTCTTGTTGGCTGGTGGAGACATTGCTGTGATCTTGTTGATGACATCAGTAGGGATCTGACGCCGTCCATCTTGCCACTTTACCCCCAGAAACTGAATCTCACGAGCTGGTCCCTTAACTTTGCTCTTCTTGATGGCAAAACCGGCTTTCAGGAGAACTTGGATGATTTTCTCTCCTTTCTTAAAGACCTCTTCAGCCGTCTTTCCCCAAACAATGATGTCATCAATGTACTGCAGATGTTCCGGAGCCTCACTCTTTTCCAGGGCAGCCTGGATCAGTCCATGGCAGATGGTGGGGCTGTGCTTCCACCCCTGGGGCAGTCGGTTCCAGGTGTACTGCACTCCCCTCCACGTGAAAGCAAACTGAGGCCTACATTCTGCTGCCAGGGGAATGGAGAAAAATGCATTGGCAATGTCAATAGTGGCATACCACTTTGCTGCTTTGGACTCCAGCTCGTACTGGAGCTCCAGCATGTCCGGCACGGCAGCGCTCAGAGGTGGAGTCACTTCATTCAATGCACGATAGTCCACAGTCAATCTCCATTCTCCTTCAGATTTACGCACAGGCCAGATGGGGCTGTTGAAGGGTGAGTGGGTTTTGCTGACCACCCCTTGGCTCTCCAGCTCTCGGATCATCTTGTGGATGGGGATCACAGCATCTCGAGTTGTTCTATACTGTCGGCGATGCACCGTCGAGGTGGCAATTGGTACTCGCTGTTCTTCCACTTTCAGGAGTCCTACTGCAGATGGGTTCTCTGACAGTCCAGGCAAGGTGTTCAGTTGCTGGACACCCTCTGTCTCTACAGCTGCTATCCCAAATGCCCACCTAAGCCCCTTTGGGTCCTTAAAATACCCACTTCGGAGGTAGTCTATGCCCAAAATGCACGGGGCCTCTGGGCCAGTCACAATGGGGTGTTTCTTCCACTCATTTCCAGTCAGGCTCACATCAGCTTCCACTAAAGTAAAGTCCTGTGATCCCCCTGTCACACCAGCAATAGAAACAGATTCTGCCCCTACATATTTTGATGGGATTAGGGTGCACTGGGCACCAGTGTCAACCAAGGCCTCATATTTTCGTGGTTCAGATGTGCCAGGCCAACGAATCCACACAGTCCAAAAGACACGGTTTTCCCTAGCCTCTACCTGGCTAGAGGCAGGGCCCCTCTAAGCCTGGTTATCCTTCTTTCCTTGGGTATATGTCTTGGAGGTTCCTTCAAGAGAATCAGACATGTCATCATCATACTTGTCAGTTTGACTACAGGCTACTGGAGCGGCTTTCTTTTTGGTGGAGTATCCCCCCTGAGTCTTGCTGTCTTCTAATTCACGCACTCGTTGTGCCAGAGCACCAGTAGATTTTCCATCCCATCTTTTCATGTTTTCTCCACAGTCACGTAGGAAAAACCACAGCTCAGCTCGTAGCTTTTTCTCTCTATCTGGGGAATTTCTGCGTTGGGTCCCGGGGCTCTTGGACTGTACTGCCGAGACTGGAAGAAGATCTTCCTTGAGTTTCTTGAAATTCTCTTCCATTTTGTCTTGGAGGTTTCGCATATCTGTTCTCACAGCTGCAATTGTTGCCTGCATGGGGCCATGCACGGTATCTGCATATGTTCGAAGTTTCTTCGCCATATCCAGCACAGTCTCCTCTCGGTCATCCCGCTTCATTGTTGCTAAAGCAGAAGCATATTCTTGTGGCCCAAGTCGAACAAGTTTTCGCCACATCACAGATGTACATGGCACCAAATCTGGATTTCTAGTACCTAAGTCACCCACGAAGACAATCTCTACTATTGCCATTTCTCTCAAGCGCTGAATCCCTTGTTCTATGGTTTTCCAACGAGTTTGCTGTATATAGAGATCGTCTGCACACAGATATCTTTGTGCCACACTTCTTAGGACCCGTTCCCAGAGACTGTAAGGGTCAGCCCCCCTCATCACTTCTTGATCGATAACCGGATCATGTGACAGGGATCCCAGATGCCTCGCTTCAGTGCCATCCAGAACTGTAGCCTCACCTGCAGCATCCCACAGACGGACTAACCAACTAATTATAGATTCATCAGGTCGTCGAGTGTAATCTTTCCTCAGGCCACGAAGGTCCTTCAGGGAGAAAGGTTCACCAGCGCCTTCTGATTTTTGATCAGTTGCTGGTCTTGAGGGTCCTTCCCCCTCATCGCCATTATCATCATCTACTGGCCGATCGGTTTTGGTTTTGAATTTCATACCTCTCGTGGTAGGAGCAACAGACACTGGCTTAGGTTCACTGTCTGGTGTGGCCACTGGCTTAGGCTCACTGTCTGGTTTGGCTGCTGGCTTAGGCTCACTGTCTGGTTTGGCTGCTGACTTGGCTGCAGCCTGAGTGACTGGGGTAGCTGCTGATTTATCTGCCTGCCCTACAGTATCTAGCAGCGTGCGATAAGCATACACTAGGGCCCAGCTTATTGCAATGAAATTTTTCTTCTTAGAATCATCACAGCAATTCTCTTCCAGATATTTCCCTACTTCATCTGGGTTCTGAATTTGTTCACGTGAAAATTCCCAGGCTGGGGAATCAGAAAATTCCTCCAGAGTTCGGCCAATTCTTTCCCATTCTCTACTCCACTCAGGATTTTTCACACCTGAGCCTACTTCTGGGACAGGGGTTTCATTGGCTCCTCTGGATATCTCAGCCCTCACTCTAGAGAAGTTACAGGCCGTATAGAGGAAGCTTAACAGCTGAACTACCAGGAAAGTAGTATCCTTAACACTCAGGGGAAACTGGATATTCTCAAAGAGGGACATAACAGATTCAAAGGAGAAAAAGGAAAGAAAAGGCTGAAAAGCCTCATCCCCTGCTCTTCCTCTAACAAACTGGGTACAATTACCAATAAACTCCCAAAATGTGCTACTGGGACTGGGAGGCAGGGTCGGGCGAAGAAACCATAAGCCAAACATACCTGACAGAAACTTCAGTAGTTCTATAAACTTCCTACAAATAATTATCACCAAGCCCAGCACAATAACCATTCTAATCCATGCCCCTCTATTGTGAAAGAGGGAAAAGACAAGTATTAAAACCTCAAAAAATTCTAGGGACCAGATCGACATGAAGGCTTCCACCCCGAGAGATATTATGTATCCAAACAACATGGCTACTGACTGCTTTATCTTAACACAGAATAAATACAACCAAAAATACAACCAACAATCAGTACAGGTTTTTCCACTTTCTCTCGCCCCACGTTGGGCGCCAAAAGCTGTATATGTCTTAGTTTAGGGCAAATTAGGGAGGAAAACTCTGGATGGGGATTTCCCCAGGGAAATGCCCCTCCCCACCAACCGGTCCGGGAAAGGGAAAAAATTTCTTTGGAGAGAAGTGGAAAAAGCTGTTTATTTAACAGAAAATTGAATAATATTAAATAATAAAACCTCTTGCTGTTCGATGGGATGGCAAATCTAGGAAGAAAAGTCCTTTTCATGTGGTGTGTAGCTCGGCTTGCTCAGTTTCTTATCAGTCCCTCCAGCGCTGGAAAAGTGCCGAGGCCCAGGCCCTGGTGGGCCACAGGCGTGGGCTCCCGGGGTTTAGCTGGGTGTTCAGTCCAGAGCAGGCTTGCACAGATCCAAGAAAAAGGAAAAAAAACCAAAGGTCCGGGGAATTCTTCTGCCTCAGCTAGCTAAAACTAACTAAAAGCCAGGGAGAAGCTCTGTCCCGCTGTCTGTCTGTGCTGCAGACAACACAGTCCAGGAGCGAGATGTGTGGGAGTTATATTTTCTTTAACACAAACTGCGGCTTCTTTTTCCCCCTCTTTTGCTCTCAGAGCCAGTCTTAAAGGTACAGAGCTTAATATATAACATAAACCAGACGATTGGGGATACCAGTATCATAAAGTCACCCCAGGACACTGCGGTTGTGTTTTGATGTCCCTTTTTCATTTATTTCACTCTGCTGTTCAATAATTTAAAAGACAAAACCAGAAAGACTTTGAATAAATGCACTCAGCGTGGTAAATCTGCCCTGTTTGCTCCTCAGGCATCTTGGCATCACAAGCAAACTGAATTTTATAGTTGCAGTAGCAGGATTTTGAAGCAGAGTGGAGAGAAGGGAAGAAGGGCTCATCCTCACTACCTGCTTTGCCTGCCCCAGCACAGGTACTGAAGCTCATCCGTGGGCTAAGAGGAATTGGCTCAGTCCCTCCCAGGCTCCAGGGAAATCTTGTCTTCTCTAGCATCCTACCAAGTCTGACTTTGTCTTTTTAACATCATCAATAAGAAAGTGGTGATGAAAATTCCAGGCAAGATTAAATCCTCATGATGTGCAAGGGAAAAAAACATGAGCAAACTCACCATAGAAAATCTTTTCCAAATATATATTTTGACATCAGGATCCTGTCTGTTTTACCTGAAATTATATTAACCATTATTATTCCAAAATAGCTTTTTTCCCCAGGGTTATCAAATCATGAGAGTTTAGGTGTGCTAGTTTGTGTTGAGAAGATGAGTAATTAGAATGATCTAACTCTTCTGCCACTGATTACATACCTGGTGGGTTTTATCTTTCTGTGAGGTTTTTGACAGGATTAAATCTATTAAAACCTTTCTGGTACCCTAGTTGCCTAGTTGCATGATGAATTTCATCTCATTGGTATCTGATTATCAGTAAGACAGAGGGAGGAACTGGCATATCAACAGTACTGCAAAATTTCTTTAATTTTTTGGATTTGAAAAAGAAATGAGTTAAATTACTTCCCTAGGAACAGCAAATATAGCTCTCAAATTGCATTCCCTATATGCCAAATTGTGTTCAAAGCCTAGCTTTACAAAATCAAGGGGAAAAAACAGGTTATTTTATGAATGTGACATTAACAAAAAGGATGGGAAACATGTTGGGCAGATGAGGAGTAGCTGTTACACTTCCCTCCTTTCCTATAAAGGAAAGGAAGCTATTTCTCTCTATTTATTTTACCACATAATCAGCCTTTATATGTTTTGGTTAACTGTAATGAGTCTGAGACGTCAGTAGGAGTTTATTATATTTATAGCAGTCAGTGCTTTTTCCCCCATTTGCTTGTTTGAAGATGGCTTCTTTGTAGAACATCTCACCTGTCTGAATTTCTTTATATAAATGTAATATAGGCAATTCAAGACATAGCTGATAATGGATGTTAGATAATATCTTGGATACTGCAGTATAAATTGTGAGATGACTATATTCTGTCATGATGAATATTAGATAATGATACCTTGTCCCTATAAGAATAACTTATTATTCAGAATGATCTTTTGAGCTCTTTGGATTCATGGGAAATAACTTAGTAGAAGCCAAAAACTATTCGGATTTTGCTGAATATTCTAATCACACTTGCATCATTCTTAATTATGAAGTTGAGGGACTGCCAAGAAAGAGACAGAGGCAGCATGTAACAGCTTCCCATTAACTCTGTACTGTTGGAGGGCTGGCACTGTGAGTGCCCTTGTGTTGTAAGCTGGCTTGGATGCTTTATGTTCCCAGTGTTCTCCTCAGCACAGCTCTTCCACATCTCCCACATTGTCTCTGCCCAGCTGTAGGTTTATCCCTTAAGAAGGTCCTTCTCATGTATTTGCTGCTTAAGGTGAGTCAGCAAAACTGCTGGCCTCAGCTAGGCAGCAGGACTCAGGTGTCCCCAAGGGATGGGTTAAAAACATTCTGTCAGAACCAGCTCTGGCTGCAAGCTGTGGTGTTTCCTGGTGGCTATGGCACTCTGCTGTCTCCTCTGGAGGGGGTCTAACCAATACTACTTTATTTCCCATGGAATATCTTCGCTCTCATGAGTGTCTGGAGTGGTAATTTGACAAAGGGATGCTGGTAGAGTAGGAGCACTGGGCACCCAAACTCAGGGTCTTGAGAAGAGTTTATAAATCTGTGAGGCAGGTCCTTTAGGTCTGAAATGTTCCAGCTCTAGATTGGAAGGTGAACATTTTTCATAGGAGAAAAGAAGCTTACCATTTAGATTGCTGGTTTTGACCCAGATTACAGAATGATTACACAGATAAACCCCAATACTACAGATTATTTTTGCAAGGGTCTCTGGAGAAACATATTCCTTAAAGGTGCTGCTTTTCTAAGCATGACTAATGTGTTGTCTGGAGAGACAGTGAAATACAAAAGGCATCCCATTCTATGTTTTGTCCTTGGTGGCTCAGAGGGTTAGCACAGAAGATGGTGTACTGGGAAGGACAAGGGAATATGTGCAAAAGGAGAGAGTGATGGGAGTCTGCAAGTTTAGAGGTTCCAGATCATCACATTTTTGTGTTTTATGGTGGGATGTGTTCAGGGACAACATGATGTACATTACTGAAGGAGTGGGTTTTTACCTTGGACAGAAACAAGAGCCTCCCAGCAATGTTCATACGGGTTATGTAGACGCATTGTGAAATCTCCGCTCCAATAGAGCTGTTTATACTACATGAGCCACAAAATAATCAGGAGGGCTCTAGCTGCTTTTACAGCAAAGCAGGGTAAGAGGTTTACTGAATAGTAAACAAATATATTATGAGAGACAGTAAGTGGTGCAGAATTCTCAGTGGTATAGAGTAAATGATGAGAGGCATTTGTAGGAAGAAAGAATTCAGGGTGTAGATTTTAGGGCTCTGGCTGCAGACAACCAATTTAGTGATGCAAACCACAAGCCATGACCACAAATTCCATTCTGAATTTACCTTCCACATACTCATGGGTATGGGGAGATACATATTTATGTATCCCAAAGTCCTGTGGGACTCCTTTCACTGTGGATGTCAACTTTTGCCGTTAGCTTTTAGCCTCTTTGCTGAAATTTCAGGGATCTGGTTTTGGAGGTTTACATCAACTCCAGAGAATTTTTGTTCTTAAAGTCCATATGGTGAGAGAAAACCTCTCCAAAATATTTTAGAGCCAGGGCTCAAACCTATTCCAGCAGTGCAGACCTGTCAGATTTTGTTCCAGGAACAGTTTCTGCTTAAAAGCCTATCTGGTCTGCATTGTCCTAAATTAGCTTGTTTGGTACATGTGGAATTTGGAATATACAATAATGCCAAATTTTACAACACAGAATTTTCTAAAGGTGGAAGAAGCACAGTAAAATTTCACCTCCTTAATAAAGCCTGAGCTCATGTTAGTTCCCTTTTGGCAGACTAAGCAACACATTCTTGAGGAAAAATGTCAAAACCAGTATTTTAAGCTTAGGCAAAAAATTAAAGCGCGAGTAAATGTTACGGAGTACAAGAGTAAATATTATACTTTTTTATGAGCTCACAAAAACATGAAACTCCCCGTGTGGAGATAATTTTTTTGGTGATAGCTCTAGAGGGAAATTTCTTGCTGGCCTTTTCTTGCTGGATTTTCAAATAAACAGCAGTCCACACAATAGAGTTTGGCTGAAGAGAGCATGAGAAAAGTACCTTGGAGAAGTGGAGAAGGAGAAAATGAAAGAAATCTTGGCGATATTTCCTTCATGTTCAGATCACTTAGAATGACATCCCATAAAGTACTCTAAAAAAAAAAACTTCAGGGAAGAGTGTATTTTTAAATACTGAAGTTTTTAGGACTTGCTATGTGGTTATGTATATACAGCACTGTAGTTATGTGTACATGCTTGCAAGTGTGTGAGGGTGCAGGTGTATCTCTGGCTTTGAAATATCTGCCTGTTGCAAAGCTGAACTTTTACTCCCAGAGCTTTCTAAAAAGCTGTTTCTAAAAGTCCTTGATTAAACAGGGGAATCTGTAGGGCAAGATGACTTGGTAGGAAATTAATAAAGGTCTGCTGAGCTCTAGAAAATAATACTTTTGAAAAGAAAAGGCAATGATAGATATATACACATATAGTGAACACAAGACTCATGGAAAGTTTTGGGAAATGAACTGCTGTTGCAGTACCAGAGGAACAATATTTATGTTCTTTCATTTAATTCAGCTCTAGCTTTCCAGTGGCTCAGAGTCTGTGAAAAGACACAAGTGAGGCCATAGTCTGGGTCTTAAGAGCTGGCTGAAGAACCTCCCACACTGTGATGGGGACAGGCCATATCACGCTGGTTTTTTTTAAGTCTTGATCCCTGTAATTCTGGTTCAGCCGTCTTAGGTGATATCCATGGTGAACCAGAGCATCTCAAACCCTGCAGTGGTCTCCCTCAACTGGGAGAGGCCAGGTAGCAAAGAGATGGTTGATATTTGGAGATTGATGAGAAAAGACAATGGTACTAGTGGCCATCCACCACACAGCTACAGTAGCTTCAGAACACCTCACATGGTATTTTTATAGGAACAGGCAAATGTAGTCAGTCAGAGTCACCAGATTGTTGATACTTTAATGGGGATTGAGGGGTTTTTAGGTCTTAAGGAGACATGAGTAGTTGCTGGTTGCTGGAAAGATATTTATTGTATAAAAACATCAGTCTCAAAGGCAAAGGGTTCAGAGAGTTAAAGCTCTTGCTAAAAGCTTTTGGCATAAAGTTCCAATGTTCTGGGTAGCAGCTTCTTGGTGTGGAGTCCTGTTGTCTTGGGCCACAGAAGCTGTTGCAGTTGTTTTTCTTCTTGGTGATGATGAGAGTGCGGCTGTTCTTCTTCTTTGGATGTGTGTGTGTCTGTATGTCTGTGTGTCTGTGTGTGTCTGAGAGAGATCCCCAATACAGGGGATTAAACTAATAAATTATCTAATTAGCTAAAAACATTATTTTAAAGGAAAACTTTTTACACTAATCTAAGCTTAATTCTAATATACGAAACAGTGTTCTTTTTACTTAAATCTTATGTATGGACTATTATCTGTTTATGTGAATAATTCTATTTGTTCCATCTCAAAATGTAAGCTATGTTTTTATTATGTCTAGAGCTAAATTGAAGCTGTGAAGGGTATCACTTTAAACTGGGTAATAAGGTTTTTTACTAGCTAACACAGACAGTTAAGGCATTTAAGCTATATTAAAACTTATTTAAAACTAAAACTTACACTCTTTATAGCTTAATATATTTTAATTCTTTTCTCTCTCTGAGGGACTCAGAGAGGCTTTTATTTTGGATTCCAAGACCAGATCATGGGCAAAGTTGAGAAATGCTGGCTGCCTGATGGAGCTCCAGGCCACTAAATTTCAAAAAATATGTATGAGGAAAAAAAAATCCACAGGGAACCTAGCCAATTATGGGCTGTAATTACTAGAAATTACACTAAAAATCTTTCTTCAAACACCAATTCTGTGCATTTCAGTGGTCGGAAAGGCAAATAAGCTGTTAGAAATTAATTAAGAAGGAAGGTGAGAACTGAAGAGGAAACATCTTTTTGCCACTGTATAAGCACATGCTGCCCTCATATCTTGAAAATTACCTTATCTAAAAAGAGAGTTAGCTGAACTAGGGGACTGCACCAAAAAAAGGGAAACAGGAATGACCTAGCACATAGAATAGCTTCTTCTTGAGTTTCTTCTTCTGAGTCTTCTTGACTTCAGCTTGTAAAGAGACTAAGGCAGAAATGAGAAAAATCTATGAAATAGCAAAGGGGCAGAGAGGCAACTGAGCATGGAACTTTGTAGGAAAGTCCTTTGTTACTGACTGCAGAAAGTGGGAAACACACGTTCAGGATGAACCAGGACACAGAATATTCTCATATTCTTTTGGTGTCTGTTGACTGCCAAAGACAAGATACAGGCATAAACAGGCTTCTTATCTGACATGGTGTAGCTGTCTTTATATCAAACCTAGCCATGAATCCAACTACTTCTGTGTCCAGTGTGAAAATTAAGAGTTCAGACACAGGGACACGTCAAACAATTCAGAAATTATGGCAAAATGGATAGCCTCATATCATACATGATTAATTTTAGGTTATTTGGGCTTCAAATATACCCTTTAATGTGAATTTTGTTATATCCATGGAATAATTCACATCAGCTTTATCTGTGGGATAAGTGTTGCATCAGCTTTGCAATCAATTTTCTCAGGATAGCTGGGCACATCTAAGGGCCAAGGACTTTGTTTTGGCAGTGTGCTGATGACCCCACAAGGTTGGACCTTGAGTTTGATTCTTCTTCCCAAGACATCATTTACACAGGCTGGGCTTTGCTGCTGGTGTGTTTGGTGATTTGGCCAGGGGAGTAGGTGTATCTGCAGCAACACTGGCACTAATAGCCCCTGTGATTAAGCCCAGGAGAGCTGGTTGATTTCAAGGATCACCTCCATGTTTAAGAGTGGTCCATCCTGACAAGCAGAAAGGTGGTAGGAAATCAGTACAAGTGAGCAAGCAGCTTGTAGAAAATATGTTGGGAGTCCTGCAAAGGGCCAAAAAGATGCTGAAAGGATTGGAACATTTGACATGAGAAGAGACTGAGAGAGCTGGAACTGTTCAGCCTGAAGAACAGAAGACTCAGAGCAGGGGAATCTCATCAATGTGTACAAATACCTAAAGGAAGAGTGCAAAAAGATGAAGCCAGGCTCTTCTCATTCTTATTTTGTGACAGGACAAAAACAATGGGCACAAATTGAAATACAACAAATCCACTGAACTTCCACCCAAACATAAGAAAACCTTTTTTTACTGTAAATGTGGTCAATGCTGGAACAAGTCTCCCAGAGAGGCTGATGAGATTGTCAGAGAGATTCAAAGCCTGAGCCACAGTTCTCTGTATCCTGGTGGAGCCGATGATGCTTTGAGAAGGAGGGTGGTTTGGATGACAAACCCTTTCTGCCTTGGAGGTGTTGGTTAAAAAATCAGTGTTGGAGTGCAGTCATGTTGCAGCTCTCTGGCAACAAATCTAATGGAAAGCTTGGGGGAAAGCTTTTTCAAAGGGCATTATATGCAGATGTGTCCATACATGAAAAAATGTAGTGGATGGATATCTCATGTATAATTTTCTAAGTTCCTGGAGTTCTGTCTCTTTACCTGCAGTAATTCCTCTATGCAACAGTGATGTGCCTGCACAGCTGTGCTGTCATCCACTTTCGTATGTCTTTGTGTGTTGTACTGGAACGTGTTAATGAAGGTGCCTGACATCCTGCTCCTTCTATTCCCTGGAAGCCTATGCCTAATCATAACTTTCAACTTCTAGTCCTATTAAAATACAGCATTTACTGCTGTATTTTGATGCATTGTGATGTAAAACCTTTGTTAAAGAGAAGGTGCCAAAACAGATTTACAGAAAATGGCTCCATTCAGCCTCCTGTAAAGGTCTTGATTAAAACTGGCTAATGATAGAAAAGTAAAATTTTTGCTTTTGTGTGATAAGTTTCTGTTTATTGAATCAATACATTAATGTGTATTTTGCACAGGGTCTTTGTCCAGATATTTTGTAAATCAGTTTTCAATGATAACGACAAATAGAGGCTCCAGGGAATGCTTCAGCTGGTGGGTAGAAAAGGAAGAATGCTCTGACACCAGGTCAGCAGATTTCTTTGTGGGTGTTAGCAGCAAAAGAAGAAAGAGTGTTGCTCAGACTGCTAGTTTATCTCAACATAAGATAAATGCTCCACAGTTTTCTAATTCATATTTCTGTGGTTTAGAGATAAGAAAATTAATTTTTGAGAGTTCAGTGATGGAATGAAGATCAAATTTACCATATTCTATGAGCCAAAGTTCAATTCGGCCTTGTCAAAATATTTAATCAGTATATGGTTAAGGAATGGAAAACTCAAAGGTTTCAGACCTTTACAATCAAGAAAGGACAAAATTTAGACTCTGCCTCACCCAGCACTTTCGTCTGAAACAAAAACTGCTGTGATGTGGAGCTGGAAGTAATGGGGGATGTTTCTGAGCCTGGAGGGAAGGATATGGATGGTATGAATGCTATGAACTGCAACAGCTGAGAAAGGCAGTGATAGGTAAGTGTTTTATGGGCACTGATGTATTTGCTGTTTGCTGTGTTTTTCCTTTAATCTATGTTCTTTGGAAAAGTAGCTGAAATCAAGCTGTGTGTCAGAGGCATGATACCCTCTGGTTAAAGAGAATCAGATTCCTAGCCTGAAGCACTATTCCTCTCAAGGATGTTCTCTCTCACAGGAATGCATGCAAACAGGGAGCACTCTCCGGACAGTAACTGCACCTGTCCTTAATCCAACAGAGGAAATGTTTCTCCTCTAGAAGTTTCTGGAAAATAAAAGTATAGAAGACAAAAAGAATAGAGAAAACTTAATTTCCCTCTGAAGCTTTAGAACTGTGCAATGGGTTGAATATATAACATGTGTTTAAAAAAATAAACAAGTAAAAAACCCCAAACCCTAAACCTTTCTTTTGATTGCATATGTATCTTGGTGATAAGAATGCTTTAGCACAAGTGGGAGAAAATACTGCTGGAAGAAGCCGTGGGATTTTACTTGAATGGACACAGATCTCTCATATGTACATTCAGAAATATAAATCCTACCTGGTTTCTTCAGAAATTAGATCTGGACTATGGTCTTCAGGGAGAACTGTGACCTCTTGGGACCACTTAGGCTCCACTGAAGCTTTACTGTGATTTTTATTGTATGCTAAAACGATGTGGCCAAAAGATCAGGGGAGATTAACCTGGAAAATGCCCACAGGCTGATGTGGAATAAAATTACATAGGTTGAAGCTGAAGAACAAATCTGTTGGCTGAAATGTGCTGATTTGCATAAAACATTGTAATTTCTAAGAAAATTTACAGAGCAATCTCTTTTTATTCTGTGCTGCATAATAGCTTCTCATTTTTATTCAAGTCTTGAAAATTTGTAACAAAAGGGATATGCTGAAAAATAGTATGACAAGGCAAGTTCCCTTGACAGTTAAAGTAGGAATTGACTTGGGACACAGGGTCTTTATTTTTTTTTAATTTTTTTTTTTTTTGAGGAGAAGAAGAAGACTATCTCTATATAAATATTTATGTAAAACAGATAGTTACAAATAATATAACTATCTTGTGAAAAAACCAAACCAAACACCACCCTTCCCCCCCATATATGTTTTGTCTTTTAAAAAAGGGAAATTAAAAGCACTTGAAGCACAATTAGGGCATTTAATTAAATAAATCCAAATTTAGGAGATTTAAATGCATTCTGCTTCTTCTGAAACCCTATAGAGCAGATAATCAGTTTGTATATCCCACTTTCAAAACTTTAATTAGACTTATCAAATGAGAGATAATATGGTATGCTTGCTCTGGGTGAGAGGTGAATGGTTTAATGAGTTCCTTGTGATTTTTAGGGCAGTTATGGATGAAGCTGTATTGCAAAAGTCTTTTACAAAATAATAATTTATAGTTTTTTGCACAGAGAACATGAAGGAAATGAGAAAAAATGAGGGGAAAAAAAGTTTTTGCTGGAGAAAAGCCATGAGGCTGAGCTAAGGCAGAAGATCAAGGAGAGAAGTGTGATGCAACAGCTTCATCATAGGATTGCTGGTTACAATTACTTTATTGCTATTTAAATACAAACCAATCCCCCAAACGGGGTGGAAATAAATGCAGAATGAAATTGGAATGCTTTGTCTCTATGAGAAATCAAGGAACAGAGAAATAGGAACTTTAATTCCATCTGTTGAAACTCAGTAACTACTCAGAACCTTCATTGTAGCTTGCTGTGGTGCCTGGTGGACCATGGCAGCTGACCAAGGAGTGGTGGTCACTCACTAATGTGAGATGTGCTCTCTGGGCTTTCATGCTCCTTGCAAGCTATTGATGCTACAAAGATGTGTTGTCCTGGTTTGTACAAATCTTGGTCGTGGTTTGTTAACAGTCACAGTGGTGGAAATGAACTTTTGGTGTATCTTCCTTTCCCTTCCTTTCCACATGTATATATCTGTGTTACTTCCTTGTTATTTTACCTTGTTATATTTCAAGGTCATTCTTCTGAGTCCCTCCCATCACTACAAGAGGTGTCACAAGTCACAGGTGATGGACCTGTACTATTTACTGTGCTTCCAGCTTCTTGTTTTTAAGGTTGTGAATCTCATTTTCTGTTTACTTTCCAGTCCATGCAACCATGAAATAGCAATTTAATTTCTTTCTTAGTTCCATATTGATTTAGGCTCCAAGTTTCAACTGATTTTTGTAAAAAAGTAGCAAAATCTTGCACACCTAATTCATCAGTAATAGTATACATTAGAGGCAACAAGCCTGCATACCATAGGTGAACATAAATATTAAACTATAAATGCAAGTAGACATCCAGTGAACAGTGGATGTAGTGGAAAGACTTGATTTCTTTTTTTGTTAATTAGATAAAAACCTATGTTGGCCATGTGAACCATTTTGTTAAGAGACAAGCAAATGGAAATATTGTGAGTGTAGCATTGTTAGGTGCATCTGAGAAGTGCAGAAATAATCTCTGATGACCTGAATTTAGTGAAATGAAAGACTGAAAATGGAGAAAGATATTTAATATGTATTTTTAGAGGAAGGAGGAAAACAGGAAGGAAATAATACTGAGACAGGAGGATGAATCCATGGATCTGATTTTCTTATGGATACAGGAGAGAAATCCTCACTGGATTATTTTTTTAGCTAGTGAACCAGTGAATAGTCACTGGAACGTCCTTCCCAAATGATGGAATGGATTTGATAGCTTCAGGAGGGAGGCCAGGGTGTTTAGCAGCCTGGAATGGTCCCACACACACTTCTGTCTGGGTGTCTGCAGAGGAAAGCAGTCAGAGCAGATGAGCCTGTTCTGACAGGGCTACAGCCAGAGCAGGATTTAGCTCCTCGAGGACAGTGTGACTTTTCACCCCTTCTCAATAAAACCCATAACAAATTGTTTTCATTAAAAGTACCCTGAATACAGGGTACGTTCTTAGGAACAGCAATAGAGGCCTGTGAGAACGGACTTCAAATAATTTAAAAGAGAATAGAACTACTGAAAAGTAACTCTAAATTCCCTGATTTTGTTATTGGTTTAGGTTTTTTGTTCCAAATCTAGTATTTGTAAATGCCACTCCCAAGTATGACAACCCACTACTTGGGGGTTGAATCTTATTAATCAGCTTTCTACAGCATACTTTTAAATTTCCAGCAAAGTTGATTTTGCTAGTATGTTGTTTGATTAAAATGCAACAGTAGATACATAAAAGATATCAATGTAAATGCATATGTAAAAAAAAAGGGGGGGATGTGTGTGTATGGGTGTACATATATGTAAAATTTACGACATAGGAAAAAGACAGGAGTCTCTCCATACTGGATGAGCTGTGGAGTATGGAGTAATCAAAGTGTGAAAATATGGAAATTAATGGTCTTGGTATCATAGCTAGTCATAGAGTTACCTTGCTTGTGTACCCTAGTAAATCACTGTTGGTAGTGATCACCAGAGAGGGAAAGAAGCTGAATATTCTGGTTGAAGCAAACCCTAATTCCTAACTATTCTATTTAGAATCCAGATGTGAGACACAAGACCTGGGAACGGAAGACAAAATGTATTCCCTTATGCACTAATCCCATGGCTGTTTCCTTTTCCCACTCCTGAGAAAATCTCCCATCAAGAATCGAGGTCATACTGTTCCATCCTGCCCAGCTATACTTCTCCTCCCTAACTCCTCCTCAGGCCTGCAGGCTGGAAGCATTGCTCCCTATGGGGCGAGTCTGTTCCCAGGGCTCTGAATCCCCATGTAACACTGGCAGGCAGTGGTGGCGCTGATAGGTTTTGGGGTAAAACTTGGTGCTTTGTTCAAATTCCCTCTTGTTTATATTGAGAAGCGCTGAGAGGATGTGTAGATCATGGTGAGTGCCACAGGGACATTAAAAGCCTTTCCACAAGGCTTTGTTTGCCCACGGGCAGTGCAGTGAGAACAGACATTCCCTGGGAGCAACCGGGAGCAATCTCCAGTCAGCATCATCTCCAGATGAAGTTAGCCTTTCTGAGAAAGAAATTAGTCATTTATGTTCCCTAAGGCTTTGCTTGAACTGCCAAAAATCTCTCTTGCAGTAAGTTGAAGGCATACCAGTGCCTCCAGTGTGTTAGTGCCCCCTTGGACGGCGAAAGGCCCTTTGTGTCCAGGTGAATCAGTGCATCCACTGAGTGGCCCAGAGCTGTGGGTTTGGGCACAGAGACCATCAGATGGGATTTTGCAAGCTGCAAAGCTTATGTGGGGTCCTGGCTGAACACCTGGAGAGCCAGTCAGTACTGATATCCACCTTGCTCTGACCACAGTGACATCAGGACCTACCCTAGGTGGTTCAGAGCTGTCTTTATGCCTGCAGGTAAACAGCAGTGCCATGTTCTGACTGCACTGAAGTTGTACTTTCTTAGTGTGGCTGTCTATGGATATATTTAGACTGTTTACATGGAGTCAAACTAAACCCTTTTTGGATTTGGATTATCTGTTTTTAACGATTGTTTTATTCAAGCTTTAATTAAGAAAAAAAAAAAAAGAAGATGTGCGGTCCATTTTGACCAAAAACTGATCCTTTTTCTTTAAGGAGATCTTAATAAATCTACTTCTCTTATGTATGTACATTACTCTGATGTCAGGTATTTCCAGCCCTCTTATCTTCAGTTGGAGCTAAATGCAAACAACAAACCAGGGCTTTCCCCTGTTTTTCAAGATGTGTGGTGAAGGCATTGAGAGCAGGACAGTGTTTGAGATATGCCATAAAGAGCAAAATACAGATTTTTTTTTTTTTTTTTTTACTTTATAGCAAAACTACTAAGTAACAAGATGAGCGAAATGGTGCAGTTAGTGCTGATCAGCAAATGTTTCTTAAAGGTCAGGAAATGTCATCTTATTCTTCTCCATTGTCAATCACAAGGGCTGGGTCGCTGCTCTGCACGTGTGAGAGAAAGATAGGCTCATTTTGAGGGAAAAAATCCTGAAGACTTTGCTTTTCTTTTTGAGGAGATCTCTATTATCACCCATGCATATGTTTCAGCCAATATTGCTGAAAGCTGGGGTGATTATAAATGTAAATTGCTGAAGGTCAAAATCTTGATGTTCTAGGAAGCCCTTGGCAATTATTTGGCCAAAACCCATTGCAAAGGTCTCAGGTTGGTGTTGTCTTCGTGAGCGTTACTGTACTGCAGTGCCACCAAAGCCTCATTTAAATTCAGTCTTAAATGAAAAGAGAAAGAGTTTAATTATGGCATCTCAGTGCAGAGGAGCATTAATTAATTTTTAAGTGTGTTGGGTGTAATAGGATAATTGCAGGAGAGGGCTCTGCGGGGTCGGGCATGATGGATATGCGCTGTCAGGGAGCGTGGAGCAGCATTTGGGAGTAAGAAGACCTCAAAAAGCTGCTTTAGGAGTGATCAATGCTCTTGGTGATTTTTGCTGGAGACATGATGTGCGCTGGAGCCAGCCCTCGTGCCTGGGCGGGCTGGTGCCAGCAGCTGAATGTGCAGCACACATGCTCCTCCTCACAAGCCTCTTGCAAAGTGTGTGCTGTTGTTTGCATCCCCTTGGTGTAAACCTTGGCACAGGTACAGCATTTTCTCATTCTCAGGAGTGCAGTGGCCAGAGGCAGATAGGAAGATTTGCTGTAAATTAAGGGGGTTAAGACCGGCTCTGTCTTTGGCTGAGACTGCTAGCAGATGCTGAAGGGGGAAGTTTGCCCCACTGGTAGATGCTGTGGAATAATCTTCCTAGAGGGGAAGTTGCCTTCTAATTCAGCATAATTGCTCCTTGGCTTACTCACTGAAATACTTACAAATTTTTTTTCAAACTCTCATCTATATTTTAATGCTACAAATATTGCTTAGTGGCTTCTGTTTTTCTGTGAAAACGGTGTCTTTGGTGAATCCTTTAAGGATACTTAACTTTTATGGTATCTTTGGGCAGCATCTTTCCCAAGATGATCACATGGGAAACATTTCGCCACTTACTTAGAATACATTTCTTTTCATTAGTTTAATTCTATATCCTGATGTTTATGTTTTCAATGAGGGAAAAGGGCTAAATTTGCTGTTTTCACACTTTTCTATCCTCTCAATAATTATTATTTAATATTTTTAATGTCTCCAACTCTTTGTTATAGGCTTTCTGTGCTCCTAAATGTTTGCTTTTACTTACAGGATAGATTATCTTCTGACAGCATTTTTTGTGAGATGACAAGGCCATAGAGAAACACAGTTTTCTAAGGCAACAAAGTCTTCAGCAAGGTTTTATGTGTTAATTACTGTATTCTTAATTCTTGGCTACCTTTTTGTTGTTGTTGTTGCCATTGTCTGTTTCCCTTACATTTTTACTCAGCTTTCTCGGTCACATCCTGGCCACGTCCTTTAGCAAGTACATCTACATATCACATCAGAACAGAATGCTGGGTAATGGACATCCAGCCACATCATTGTGACTGAACTCCATATTTGTATAAAAAAAATAAATTTAACTACACTCTGCAACTTCTGAGCTTTGCAATAATGCAACTGGTGTCAGATCCTTAATAAGAAGTCGAAAAATCAGTTATTTAACCAGATTGCACTGGACTAAAAAAAGAGGAGACAGAATAAAATTAAGTTTAAGACTAGAACAGGCCTTCAATGAATCTGCAGCATGGTGATACTAGAGGGAATTTTAATTTTTCATTTCTTTTTTTCTTTTGCTGTATGGTTGTTTGCTGACTCTATCTATGAAAAGCAATGAGAAAAGAGCACAAGGCGCTGAATTGTACTGCTAATTCTATGTTTATTTCAGATTAAATTGCTTTCCTGTCCTTTGATTTATGAGGAAGGGGAAGCATAAATGAATGACTAAAGGATTCAGCTGCAAAAGTCCCTTTAATTTCTCTGGCTGCTATCTCATTGAACACTGCAACAGTCTTTAAACATCCTTACTGGTGCCCACAGCATGTTGAATAAGATAGAAAATGTTGTCTGGTTCAGTTCTGAAGAGGGTGCAGTCCAAGTGAGACAAGAGCAGAGTGATACTGTGAGAAAAAAATATTGTTTAAATTTATTGTTTTCAGTGATTAACAGTGTTGTTTACTCCCTTTCTGTCAGACTTCTCAGAGGAGCGAGTTGTTGCTGGGCATATGTACAATGGCTGAATAGTAGAGGGAAAGGGGATAGAAAAAAATCAGTGGAAATCCTGACCCCACTGCTAATGCCATTATTCAGTGGCTGTCACATGATGGCAGTGCTGTGACCTCACAGGGTTATAAATCAGGAGACTTGAGCAGGCTTCTGCTGCCTACTACCATGCATCTTTAAACCAGTCATTTAATACTTCTGTGCCAACCATCTGGTGATATTTCTGGTTCCCTAACTCAGTGGTGAGTTTGCTAAACTGCTGTGAGATGCTCAGGTAATAAATTATATGGGGAGTATGAAGCAGTACAAGCAAGTGGGAATAATTCTGGGTGATGTTAATGTGTTTTAGTTGTAGAACGTGAGATTTCATTTGTATGGCAAAACAGCCCCTTCTGCCTCTTTCAATAAGCAAGGGGCAAAGCACATAAAGGATATGGTGACAAAGGAACAAATCTCAGTTGAAAAGGCAGATGGTGCTCACTGTGGATGGAGTGCTGGATGTCTTGGATGGCTGTCCCCTGCTGATGTTGGGAAGCCGTAGCACTGCTCACATGTCGAGGTTGTGAACTCACCAGGAGAGCTCTCTCCTTATTGTCCTGTAAGGAAAGTCTTGCTCATTTTGGATGCTGTTGCATTTAACATGCATAACTGTGGTGCTACATGTGCAAATCAGTTGAGCACTGGACTCTCCCAGGTTGAAGGAATGGAAAAGCTTTCTGGGATTCTTGGGTGCAGTCCATGAATGCTCTCAGTAGCCATATCACAGGAGGCTTTGAGAAGTGTCTCATTTTGCAGTCGGTGAGGATGTTTGCCCCTGTGACTCCCACTGCAGCGACTACTGCAGAATTACACCCTCTTGATGGAGCTGTTTAGCTTTTAGACACCAAATTTAGGAAGCTTAATACTCCACTCTTGTGTTCAGATAGAGCACATCTCAGTTCAGGACGCTCTGTAAGAATAATACTCTTTCCAAATTAGCTTTTGAAGTAATTTTCTCTTTATCTTTTTTTCATATCTTTCTCTCTCTCTCTCTCTCTCTCTATTTTAAAGTATTATATTTATTTTAGTACTCAAGGCTGCTGCCTGCTTTCATTTCACTTGGCTTTGGCTCCTTTTCTTAGTGACGATGAGAAGAAAGTATATAATGTATTTAGGCTTTGCCCATTAGTCCTGTTTATTTACTTGCTGATGAATTATGCTGACATTTCCCCCTCGAGAAAACTTGTCCATGCTGCTGCAAGACAGATTGTTCACTTATGAGCATTACCTGCCTTGGTGTGTCCACAGGGCCAATTCTCTGCATCTGGAGAAGACAGAAATGAAATTAAATGAAATCACAAAAGAAAGCCAGCAGGAGAAAATAGGAGAAGTAGATGTATTTTGTGCCATCACATTTCTGCATCTGTTTGTGTGGCAGAGCCCCAAAGTTGACATTCTAAGAAATGCTTTTCCAAGACCCTTGCTAGAGATTGCTTCCTTTGCTCCATGTGCATCTTTTTTTTCTGGTTGTTGCAATTAATAAAAAATGGATCAGCAAGCTGTGCTGTTTAATGTTTCACTTTTTCTGGTGAGGCCACCCTTCATGGTTTCAATGTAAAGTGCAATGTAATATTCTTGTGGTCTTGTGGATCAGCTCTCTTTCATCTGTGCTGTGTAATTTGACTGGGGAAAGCTGTGCTTTTATAACTATTAGTTACAGACCGCGTCTAAGAAATTATAGTGTCAGAAGCCATTAGCCAATAAAGAATGGATATTTTTGAGACTTGTTTTGCTTATTTTTTAACTAGTTCCATCTAGAATACTGGTGAAAGTGTTATTTAACACTTATTTTCTTGCTAGAAATAGAAACTTTTTATAAATTGCCTTTAATCTCTGATCTTTGTTAAACTAAGGCAACCTGGTGAGCCCACTTCTGTCTGCAAATGTAAAAGGCCAAACAAATTGCTTTTCAATCATTACAGCTGGGCATTTCCTACATTTAGACCCATGTCAGGGGATGCAGTTTGGACTGTCACACACCTGTCACACACCAGCCTTTTCTGCTGTGCTCAGAGCAGAGGTTGTGGGAGGGGGTCAGAGGCAGCAGATGGGCTCACAGCAACAGTGCAACACTTCACTATTTTAATATTAAACACTTAATTTTTAGTGCCTCTAAAAGGTGCCATTAATTTCTTAATGTTCACTCTTAAATAACACTCATCAGCTATTTACATTATTTCACTTCACCCAGAAGTTATCTGGTGAGCTGTGTGTAAGCTGTGTCTGTGGCATGGACACTGCCCTGGGTTTGTAGGACGGGAGCAAAGCAATTGCAGAGCTTGCCTGGATTTAGGCAAGAAACCCAGGGCAAAGTGAAGACTTTCTGACCTGTGCTCTTGGCTGGGTGCTCTGGCTTGTATTGTTGGCCATTTTTTCCCTGATTGGGTCGGGCTGAGTTTATGTTTATTCTACTGTCGTACAACTAAATTCGCTCATTTGAAAACTTTCATCATGAGCCAAGCTATTGTTGTATTTCAGCTTTTGAAATTTAGCTGTTTTTGCTGTACTCTTAATAACTGCAAGGAAAACGGAGAGTCTTTGCATTTTCCTTGTGGAAACAGTGGCTCAGTTTGCTGGAGGGAATATTCATCATGAAATCAGATGTTTCTAATTGCTCCTTGTTTCAGGAGTTGCTACTGAACACTGAAAAATCATCCTTAATGCATGAGTAAGCCTGATGAACAGATAGATTTAAAAAACATTGACTCAAAATAAATTTCTCTTGGAAGCAGAATAATTGTTGACTAATTCTCGTGGGAGAGATATATGAATTTCTTGCAGGCTTTTTTGAACAATAGAACTTGAAAGAGGCTCAGTGAAAAGCAAGAAAGGTGCCCCTAATCTTGTAACACAGTATTGTTGATTGCCTTTTGTCATTAGGGCATCTTCCTTGTTTTAACAAAATTTCATACAGTCCTCAGGAGAGAGGTACCTTCCAAGAAATGCCTGGAAGCTAAACATAATTGTCCCAGTGTCATAGGCCAGAGTGTATATAACCCATAAATCCTCAACAGACATAGCTCCTAAGGCTTTTTCTTCGGAAAGAAAAGGAAAACAAATGTTCTAAGGCAAAGTAATAGGTAACTTGAAGTAAGGGATTAGAGGAAATTAATATTTGTGAGTAAAGATTTGTTGCACATGAAGGTGAGGTACTGCAAGGGAGAGACAGCTCTTTAACTACTGGTGGGAGGCAATGTCTGCATGTTTCCATCTCAGTGCCCCCCTGAGATAAGGCAGAGGGAGCACCCAGGAGCAGTCACCAAGGCAGTGCCTCTTCCTGTGGCTGCTGGTTCCTGCCCAGCGAGTGCCAAAACACCTCAAATCACCAGGTTTTGTAAAACCCTGGGAAGCAAGGGGATAGGACTTGGGAAATGAAGGGAGGGCAGAGGGCTCAAAAGTAAGGCAGTATTTTGATCCTGACATGTAAGACTGTAATTTAGAACATGATCTAGGAATTTTGGGTGCCTCCAGTCCTAGTTGCTCAACCTGAAATGCTTTACTGGCACCCAAAATTATTGGATGTTTGAAAATTTTCCTCATTCCTGTTGTCATGAAGTGATGGAGTCAGTGATGATCTGCAAAGGAGGGCATGGAAACACTGGGAGCATGGAAGCCTTGGTTGCATGGAACCTCACCATATGGGGAGTTCTGACTGCAGGGCAGTGGGGACTCACATGGATTTGGGGTTTGGGGATTCCTGGGCTGGAGCTGTGTAAGGCCATTGGTTAATAACCATGGCCCCTGATTAGTGAAGTGCACAGATCACTCCCAGCTTCCTTTTAGATAAAAAAATAAATCTAATTAAACCCTGCCTTTAATGTTGTTTGAATTCGAAACCTAACCTGACCTATTTCTGATGTGTATTTTTCATTAATGCTGCATTGTAAAATGTAATTTAAACAACCTTTTTTTCCCCAACTAATCCATTTTGCTTATTATCATAATGGGAACATACAGGCAGCATAAATATATAAGTTAAAACTACCTTGAATTTTTCTCTGCCCCCTCTCTTTACTAAATCCAGCTAAAAACATGAAACTAAGCCTGTTATTACTCTGTTACAACCCTTTATGCTCTGTGCCAAAACCATCTGTGGGTTAGAAGATACTGAACTTTATTCCTATTAAGACTACTAAATATATTTTTTCTCATAAGCTACAGCTAACATCTATCTTGTATCTGCCTAACTAATTTCCTTTGATGTCTTAGATTTAAACCAAAGGTTTTGTAACTGAGAGCTTTCAGGAGTTGGTTATGCAGACCTTAGCAGCCAGCCCCAGCAGTCAATGAGAGACAAATTGTATCTCTAAAAGGGACTGTCGTCATCCTGAGAAATATGAAGAGACGTAAGCAATGTGAAAACAACCCAGCAAAAAAAGCTCCAAACACTTCTCATGTTTAAAGCAGCCTTTAGAGATAGAGATGTCTTCCTTTGCTCTTTTCTTTATCATGCACAGTCAGATTTTTGGGTCTAAAATCAATTTTTAATTTCTGAAGTGCTGTTTCTGTTCCTGTGCCCGTATATGGGAAAAAACATTGTCAATAGGAAATGTTTGAAAGGCGACACATGACAAATAACCCACTGTGAAGACAGACAGGGCTGGTCTGCATCGGATTTGCAATTAAACTTCACCAATAAAGAAGCATTTTGTCTTGTTTCTGTGGCGATCTAACAAGACAGTTTGCATGATTTTGGAACTTCTTTATGAGGGAAAAATACCAGAGGGGTGATTAAAATGAGATCATGATAACAAAGTTCAAGCATTTGTGATATAGGGTATTTAAGGGGTTTTTATCTACCAGAGTTGCCCCAGCCTTCTCCTGGATGCAACAGATCATGTGTTGGGAGGAACTTGCTGCAGAAAAATGTATCTGAATGTACCTGCATCTCCTATAGAGTGTGACAAACATTCACACAGATTTCTTTGAAACTGTTGTTACTCAACCTCATAACAAATTGATATAATTTAGATGTATCCTGTTTGTGCAAATTGTTCTGAATTATTTTTATGTGCTCAGTTTTTAAACAGAAATATTGGAGCACCTTAGGTCCAAAAAAATCCCTTAAGAAGTTTTATGGAGACCTAGGGGGACCCAAGGATGTGATTGTTCCAGTGAATTTTTGGTCATAGTTTAGTTTATGACAGTTAGTTGTCCCAGAATGAGAATTTATTTATTCATATGTTGTGAATTGTCCCAGCTACAGGCTGAAGCCTGTGTGATGCCTTTCCTAAAAGCTGCTGTTATAGTCCTTTTTATACCTCAGATTTAAACCAAAGTGTTTGTAATGAGGGACCTTGGTGAGTTAGTTATGAAGACCTTAGCAGCCAGTCCCAGCGGTTCTGGGCTCCAAACCCAGGATAAGTAATGATGCCATATCCAGCATGTGTGAATAGTCTGAGATTAATGCTCACAAGGGACAGGGTGTCTTGCAGCTTGTGGCAGATCTTTTATATTAACTCTGGCTTTTGTGGCAGACTCTGCAACTGGTGCACTCCCAGGTGACTGTAAATTCTGCTGATAAATTTGAGCATCTTTGTGACCCAGTGGCAGTGCTGTGGTTGCTGCACCATGGTTGCTGTCACAGAGTGGCTGTTGTCTCTCCTGGCAGGAGCCAGCTCTGCATCCGTCCCACAGTGCAAGAGCTAATGTTTTACGATGAACCATCAGGAGTTAATGGAGCTTCCTGCAGTTACAAGCAGGCTCAAAGGATTAAGTTGTTCTTCTCACTTTGACCTCTCTGGATGGCTTAGTAGGACATCATCATAGTTTTGTGTCCTCTTTCATCCTTTATGCTGGCTCCTAAATTTCCTCTTCATGGATCTGTTTCACAGGGCACAGGAATTTGCACATGATCTACAGCAGAGAAGGTGGGGAAAGGGAGGCACAGAGAAAGCCACAGGTAAAAACCTCATGCTTAGACCAACAGATTCTGAAATGTATTTATTTTTTTGTGGATCCTGTATCATAAAATATCTTTTAGTTTCTGTCACAGTTTTTGTCTCGGCAGAACAGTTTCAGATGTTCAAGGCCTGGTCCTTCCTGCTTTCTCTGCTCACTCCCAAAGTGAAGGTTTCCTTAAGGTGAAGTAAGTTCTTATTGCTTTGCTAATGAATTTCTGCAAGCTCCATGTGAGCTGGCACCTCTTGTGGAATTACAATTACCTCTTGTACAATTACAGGGTTGAATTGCATGTACTCCACCTTTTCAGTGCCCATTTCTCAGTGAGGCTGTGGTTATATGATGAGAAGACATAACACCATGTTACTCATATCCTCAGATTTTTTTGTTAGTATGCCCATTGCTGCTCTTCTTTCCCACATGTGAGAGTTAGGAACCAGTGCAAAAGGTTTCTGAATGCTGTAGTGAGTGCAATACTTGGGCCAAGAGTGTTTGATGCTGACAATCTGACCACCTGGCCATCAGCACTCCTTTCTTAATTCTTAGGTTTCATGCCCTCTGCTCATCTGTCTGGACTTGGGACAACATAAGTGATGAACTGTGGAGTGCAGGAGGTGGTGGCTGCTCCTCTTGTCATGCTATGAAGACAGCTGGGCATTGAGAGGTTCTCTTTTCTTATTCCTTCATTCATTGGGGGCTATGTGAGACCAAATAGTTTGTCAAGAGGAGAATACACACAGACACAGTTATGCCAATGCAGAGTTTGCCTCACAGGTCACCATATCCATAGCCATGCTTCCTAATGAACTTCCCTTGTGGTGTTATGCATGTAATTTAATGGAAAAATCCTAATCCTAGCCATAAATTTCCCTGTAGTCACTGAGTACCCCAGCATGTGCCTGGTGTTAACACCACTTACAGCATTCAGGGATGGGGATCCCAAGGAGCCTCTGGAGTACTGTGTGCCTCCCATGGCACTGCTGGTCCTGCCCCAGCTGAGGGAGGATGGATTCAGAGAAGCTGTGCGACACAATCCATCTCTTGAGCCTGCCTTCCTCCCGAGCCACTGGCACCACTGATTCCTCCTTGTGTACCTCCCATGATGTGGATTCACATCCTTGCTTGGGAACTGCAGGTCTCAAACAAAAGAGGACAAAGTTAAAGCTTGATTCTGGCCAAAACCTGTGTCCATGTTTCCTGTACCTCAGTCTAGCTTCCCCTGCTCCTTCAGCAGACTCCCTGCATCTCTTAGGATATTTCCTTTGGATATTTTGAAATTGAGCTCAAAGGTCTGCCTGTACTGTTAAATTGCATGTTTTTAAAGTTTTCCACTCTCCAGCCTGGAGATAACCATATAATGAATGTTGTGGACCAAGAATTCTAAGAAAAAATTGACTTTTACATTACTTTTTACAATATTTATTCATAAATAAATATTTATGCAACAGTCCTAGTCTCCTTAATTCAGCTTTAAAGTATCTAAAATTTTAATTTCCATATCTATTCCTTCATGCAGAGTATCAAGTTATGTAGAAAACCGGTCAAACAAATCTCTCAGTGTGTTGTCAGTGTGATGGGGTCACCCTAAACCAACTAATGTTTATGAACAAAATATGGTGGGAGCATTAGGTTGTGTCTATTCAATCTTAAGCATCTAAATCCAATTTTGCCATCTGTTGTGTCATGTTTAGCTTTTAAATTAAACTCTCAGGAAAAAAAATGTTGCAAATGCAGTAAGGTGATTACAAAATTATTGTTTCCCAAGATTCATGATTTATAACATTTTAATGCTGTTTTCTGCAGGTCATAATGGAAGAAGCCAAGCAGAGAATAAGAGATGTGTAGAATGAGTTCAACAGGCATGTTAATTAAGAGAGCTCAAGGATCACGGGGAAGGACACGATTGTTTCCCTTACTGGAATTTGACACTTTAATGTCCAGTCACCATAAACTGCAGCAGGCTTGTCTGAAATGAGGGTGGAACGGGGAAATGCCAGAGATCTGCAGTAGAGGTACTCGTTATTAACTTCCTATAGCACCCTTCAGGCAGGTTTAATTGGAGCTTTGTGTTTTAATTGAGAGTGCAAGGGAGATGTTACCAAAAGACTCCTCCAGAGAACATTCCTGTCCCAGGGTAAGGTGTAGCAAGCAGTAGAGGCTTGCCTCTGAAAGTGGTTGAACTTCTGAAGTATTTTAATTGTTTGATATATTCTGTAATTTTCAGTTTTTCCCATAGCCAGTGCAAGAATGAGAGAGAATATCCCAGGAATCTTAAATCTTTCCCAATAAACACAATAGCTGCATTTCTCAGGGAGTGTCTGTAGTATAAGGCATAATAAGCAAAATTAGATGTGAATATCAAGGGCTTACCATTTGCCAGCTTAATCTTTGCTGTTTATTCTGATGTATTTTTAGTCTTTGAAGACTGAGACTACAGAAAAATTTTATTTATGGGTATTTCTCTGATCCAGGCCATACAGCTGTGGTTATATGCTGCCTATTGCAACTTGTCTTTGTACACTTTCAGTGAAGGTATCTCAAAAATAAGATGTTTTACTGACCAGCCAGTTTTTCAGAACATTGGCAATATACTTCAATAGCAAATATTCTTTCTTTGCCAAAGCAATGACACATACTGATGGTGTGCAACATCTTCATGTATTTTTATTATTGTGTGTTTGACATTTATCCTTCTTCATCCAAAGAAATTCTGTTGCATCCAATACCGTACATCAAGATGCAGAGGAGAAATAGCTTGCAACAGTGACTGTGAAAAGGACACCAATTATCTGAATTTAATTTTCTTCAGGGACCTTGTATCTCAGTGCCATATATTGTAGCTGAATGTTCACTTCCTTTTATAAGCTTGCAGTGGGTATTCTGGGCAACTTCTAGAAGGGCAAACCTTCTAAAAAATAATAAATAGGACCTAAACCAAACCCAGACAATGGAGTTTAGAACTGTCATACAAAAAACCCAAAAAACTGAAAAAACCCAAAAATATCCCTAAATCTTGGGAGAAGAGATCAGTATTATGGTATGATCTGTCCCTGCTATAAGTAGGACAGGAATTTGAATTATACTAATTTATGTTAAAGCAAAGGGAACCCCTGCATCCTGTAAGGTGGAGCCTTGAAAAATTCCAGTGATTAATCTGACAACCTGGAAAGCTATTTTGTATGGGAAAAAAAATACTTTAGTATAATAATTACTAATGGATTGTGTTGGTTTCAAGGCAGGTGACAAGACTATTTCAACCTGGCTTAGTCCCTGTGACTTAACTATTAGCAGTGAAATATTGGTTATTTCAGAATGAGCCCTGGAGGTAGAAGAGGTCAAATGCATCTAAAACAATACAGTGGAGACTTCTCCGACTCAGTTCAAGACATCCATGTTTGTTTTTTATTCCATTGGAGTTACACAGAAATCCTAGCTAGTTTGCTGCACATCTTACATTGTACTTGTAGAAACTTCCAGTCTCCAAATTTTGCAGCATATTTTCATGGGCAATTGTGAACTTCATTAGTCCTGGACAGCTTTTCAAATGAAAAAGTAGTACCAGCAGTAGTACCAGCTGGTATTGAGATGCATTGTCATGTTGTGTGTTGTTGCATGTCATCCTGAGATGATAACAGAGGGTTGGTTCCACTGACCATGTCACCACCAACCATCCATCCATTCACCCTTTTTTCCTTGTAATCAGCTGATTTTACACAAGAAATGGGCCAGAAGGATGTGGCCAAGGATAAGAGGTTGAAAGGTGGGAATGCTTCCTCTGATGAGAAGCCACCTGCTTGCTTTGTGTCAGTGTAACATCAGATCAAGAACTGAATCTTCAGTGTGTGGAAAAGGAAGTTCAGCCTAATTATTAGAAAATACTGATAATTATCTTTAAATATCACCTTTTTCATCCAAGACATGGCCTAGGAAGATGTCAATACTTTCCATCTTGCATTTGAATAAAGGTATTGCACAAAGCCAAAATTCAGATAAAACTTCAGTTTTTCAGTAGGGCTGAAATCAGAGAAGCTCAGTAAAAATTTCTCTTCCCTTTATCTGGTGAAGCACAAGAAAATAGAACAGAGCAACCTGTCAGAGATCTGTAAGGCATTCACACATTCCTTTACTCCATGGCACTTTGGTGGCATAGAGGATGCCCTCTACATAACTGTGAGCTGGCAAATATGATCCACTGTATCACCACACTGCCTGAAATTTTACAGTCTTCCTAGACAATCTCTTCTGACACTTATCCATTCTTCCTATTAGAAGGTTTCTCCCAATAGTAACATACTGCCTCTGCTTGCATTTCAGGTTCATTGGTCTCTCTCGTCTAAGCAGTTCCGAGGTATTTTTGGTATTCCTCTTCCACAGCATTCATTCATTTATTTGAAAGCTGTTGTCTCCCTTCAATCTTCCCTGAACTCAGCACTGCAGGCTGTAGACTTTTTCTAGGGTTCTTTATTCCCCTGTCCAAAGCTATTCCAGTCTCTCTCACGGCTCTTGTTTTGCTCTCAGGATCTTGTTCTGCCCCGTAACTTGTGCCAATGACCAAAACACTGATTCTGTGGAGTCAGTTCATAATCTCTGCAATGGTCATAAATGACTTGACTAAGACCTATACAACCTACTGTCCTCAAAGCTATTTGCTTGGACTTAAGTGTTTTTTCTTGCTTTCAGGATGTGCTACAGAGCAGTTTCCTTCAAAGGTTACATTTGCATTATCAGCAAAGAATATGGAAAACTGCACAATTTTGGTTGATTACAAACTACATATTCTCAAACCAGCACTGTAATTCTAATTGCTTCTTTCTGGGCTCTTCCATAAACTTTACCAGCTAATTTGCACAACCATGTTCAGCTGTGAGAAGCTATGGCTCAGTCAGAGGCTGCAACAGCTTCCTCTTTTCTTTGTCTGGAGCATCTGTTATGATAGAATAGTAAACAATTTCTTTTCCTGAATAATTCCGAATAATTCATCCAGTATAATTCATTCCAAGGAAATCTTGGATAGCACACACATGCCTTTTGTTCTTCTGCAACTTCCTAGTATTAAGAATATGTCTAATTGTTGTATGTGATGCTAAGTGGAATGTCTTGGACAAATGGAACTGGAGCCTGTCAATGATGGAAAGGAATGGCCGACCTTAAATGATGCTAAGAACAAAGGAACATCCAATATTCAAAAGAAAGTGTTCTCAGAAACACACATTTAACTTTGTTTTAAATTCAGCTTCAGTGAAAAAAAATGGGGTAAAAGAGAGAAGAATATTTTCCCTTTGTACAAGGATAATCAAACCCAAAAGAAACAATCTGGGGGGATGAGGACCATCAATGGTTTTGTTACTGCTAGCTAGAAAAGGAAAGCTGTTGTCTTTGGACTCACACCTGACAGCATGCTTGAACATATACAACTTACTGCAAATTATTTTCAACATTAAAACACTGTTCTATGAAGAACTCTTCACCCCAGTTCTTTGTCAGTGTCCATTTCTCCTCTGCTTCTACAGGAAATAGTACTGCTTCAAATAGAGAGGGAAGAAGTTACTCCAAAGAGCTGGACAATGCCAGGGGTTTGCAAAACAGCTTTTTGGGGTAGAGGCTGATAATTTACAGCTAACCCACTGGTAGAGTTCTGTCTTGAAATGAAAGCAGATCTACAATAAAGTGAAAGAGAGTCTGGAGTACCTTGTAGGCCAATTCTGAAAGGAATCTGATGCTCATATGAGTACTAATGAATGTAAAATCAGGAAAAAAACCACTTTTGATTTTTGTTCCTAGCACCAGGATAAATCCCAATTCTTCCTATGAATGAACTCAAAAATGTGCAGAACCTGAGATAGAGAAGATTAGTCAGAATTTACTTCTGAGCAGACCAGGAAAGGAAAGGTTGGTTTTCTTCATACCAAGTAGCACATTTGGATTTTTCATGTAGTTCAGTGCTGCTCTTCACAGCCAGATGACCAGCACTGAGCTGCTCTGCTGGTTTAACAACTATCCCAAATCACAGATATTTACAGCACACTAGAGGCTCTCAGCAGAGCTCCAGTGCACTTCCTGCCCTGTCCTGAGTCTGCTGCCACCCAAGAAGGCCATGCTGGGGTGATCATTATATCTCAATTGGACATCCTCAGCAAGAGTAAAAGAACTGGACTAAATACAAAAACAGTTCAGATTTCCAAAATGTGAGAATGAGCAAAGCTTCAATCGTCTGTACTAAAGCTGATGCCCTGTATACCTGTAATTCAAGAGAGCATTAATGATCATGTATCAATATTTTGAGGAGTGTATAATGTTATTTAGGTAGAATTTACAAAAGGATATGAGGAATCCTATAGACCTAACCAGGACTGAGTGATTTGGGCATCGCAGTGACATTTAAAGTTTATGGTAGATGAAGATTAATTTTGGATAAACATAGGACAAATCTATGATCTGAACTACCCATGTGAATGATAGGATCTAAATGGTAACCATGCAAGAAAAAAGACCAAAACATAAAACTGTGGACAGCAATTCAAAAGAAAAAACAGTCACAAAATAACATTCAGTCTTAAATCTGAATAAGGAATTGGCTGGAAAAAAGTGTTTTTAAGTTCCTTAGGAACTAAAGTGATAAATAAAGGCCTACAATGAAAATATGTCCCTTAAAAATGAGCATTACTGGCAGTCATATTTAACAACTCAAGTCCCATCTGCTCACTGGGCTGAAGGCTGTACTGAATTCCTGTCACAGGAATCCTCTGAATTTCCTGGGGTCAGCTAAGGATGTACTCCTTACAAGTGAGACTGAGCCTTGGGACCATTGTGGCATCTGCTAACAAGAGAGCAAGAAGCAGCTCAGCTGGACTATTGTTCTCTGCTGCCATGATTCCAGTGTTCTTCCCAGATACTGGGAAGACCTGGGTGAAGTATTGTCTCTGCCTTTAGCGGGCATTGCTCAGCTGAGATGCTGCAACTGCTGTTGTCATTTTCTGTGTGTGGTGGTGGGCTCAAACACCCCCTGGAAGATGGTGGTGATTTGCTCTTCACTCAAACTGTTCTGCAGGTGAGGACAGCTGTGGAAAGGTGTTGGCATTCTGTAGAAAGAGGTTTCCACAAAAATGTGGAGTATAGGGCACTGCTCTTACCCGGGCTTCAAAATCCCTTCAAAAACCTGGCACTGCTGGCAGGTTCCTTCAGAAGTTGCTTTGTATGGATGGCTCAGGCTGTGCATGCAAAGATGGGATGCACCCAGCACAATGGGACTGTTGAGGGCAGGGTCTCTGCATGCTGGGGTGATACAAGTGATAATGCTTTGCTTTTGCTCAGCTTCTACGGGCTGCAGCAATAATCCTGATATTTTAATAAAAAACCCCACAATCTTAAATTAAACCTGAACTCATCACTTAAAGAGCAGCACAGGATCTTTGTTTTTGAAGCCTCTGACAGACAAATGGTTGACATGATGCTAAAGGTCTCAAGACGGGGAGTGTGACCAATTTTCTGTATTCAGTTTACTTTGATGACAAATTAAGTTGAAAGTACTATTGCATTGGTAATGAAGATTTGGAAAGAATTTCTGTGCTGTCTCATTTCTATGGATACTTGCTTTGAATGACCCTTCCTTTAGGGTTGGAATAAGCATTCTTCAAAGGTCCATTTCAACCCATGCAGCTCTGTGATTCCGTGATTCATTAACAGTTCATGTGGAAATGAATGACTGTGTACTGGGAGGTTTCTGTCCCTCTTGACATCCTGTTCTTGCTTCACAAACCTTAAGTGAGATCTGTATGTGTAGTAGGACTCACGAGCTGAAGTCTGACAGAAATGAAATGTTCTGCTTTATTTTGCCCCAGGGAGAACTTGCAGGTTACTTCTCCACCTTCAGACATGTTTTTTCATGTCAAGGCAAGATTGAGTGTTTTCTGGGAAAAAAAATCAGATGTTGCCTTTGCAGGGGCTGCTTATGTGAACCAATGTCACCAGTGCAGTGAAAGGTTGTTTTCTCCATGCAATACGGGAGAGAATTTATTGAGAGAGTTGCAACGACTGCTAAAATGAGAAAGTATCCTACCTACATTCTTATAAGATGATGTCTCTATTCTATCCAAATAGGATGTGTACTTCAAGACAGGTTCAGAGTCCTTTTTCTGTGAAGTACTTCCAAAAAATTACACTTCAAAATTAGGTGTCATTCCTTGTGCATGTGTCAAATGCACCCCTTCTAACCCAATAAGTTTGAAAATTCATTCAAACTTTAATTATTTTGAACAACCATAGCCACCTCTTTTCTTTCATCTGGAAATATAACACACTTTTACAAAATAAATATACAAAGAGAATGGTTTGCATTTTTTTATTAATGGCTGTAGTTACATCAGAACACAGCAACATGTCAAAATAAAACAGTAGCAAAGTTTGTAAGGGTTTGTAGGTTTTTTTTGGTTTATGTCTGGTGAGATTGTAATTGATCAGATTTAACACTCAAACAGTCAAAGATGCCAGATTATTTCACTTAAAAAAAAAGGCTTACAGAGTCTGGAAAAAATCTTAAAATTAATTTTCCGTTTTTACTGGCATGTATGTTTTTTTAAAAATGCAATTCTCTTCTTGTTTCACTGATAGATTTAGTGGCAGTATGAACACTTAGTGAGAATTTCTTGGCAATCCAATTTACCTCATATTTAGGAGTATTTGTTTTTTACAATCTTGTCTACTGAAGCCAGCATTGGTTTATGCCTAACAATACCTACTTGAATATTTAGTGTTTTGCACGTGGGGCAAAGTGTGCTCCTGATACTTTGCTGTATGCAAATACTTTGCTCCTATGCTGATACTTTGGGTTGTTATCACATGGCAGCTGCCTGCTGTGGGACATATGAGAAGCAATTTGTTTCTGGGCCACTGTTACAAACCTTGCAGGTTTTTTGACTGACCATGACAGAAGTCTGTAAGGGAAACAACATTACGCTGCCTAGGATTAGTTTTACCAGGGTGAGTCTCTTTCGGGTCTAGCAATGGGGAGAAAGCACAGTTTCTTTTGGTGGACATTGATTGGTGTTTGGGAAGACAATTTAAAATTAAAATTTTGAGGTTTATATAATTCTTATTTTTACTGATGCTGTTAGTAACTCCGCTCTGCAGGTAAATTGTTGAATTCTTAGGGAATTTGTCATGAGAAAGGACTAGCAGACTGGACCTGAAGCATCATCTGTAGAAAGGGAAATATGTATAAATATAGAAAATATGACAAATATTTCCTATTTGTCACCTGGCATAGCTCTGCCTGTGAGATATGCACACTGCAAAATTAATCATGCTGATCCTGTAACACGAGGCTCCAGATGTACTTTACTGAGTTTGTAGCCTACTGGAAAATTCACGTGTGCCAAAGAAAACACTAAATCTGAATGCTTGATCTAAGAACCACCGGCTCCTTCTGTGCTGACAGTAAGCACCATTCTCACATATGATTTTGTGTTTTAAGAGAGAAGCAGTGAATACAAAGCCTTGGCCAATGGTATCCTGGCCTATATCAGGAATGGTGTGGCCAGCAGGAGCAGGGAAATGATTCTTCCCCTGTACCTGGCACCGGTGAGGCAGCACCTTGGGTGCTGTGTCCAGTTCGGGACCCCCTCAGTTTAGGATGTTTAGCTGCTGGAATGTGTCCAGAGAATGGCAGCAAGGTTGGGGAAGAGTCTGGAACACAAACCCTGCGAAGAGTGGCTGAAGGAGCTGGGCTTGTTCTGCCTGAAGAAGAGGAGGCTCAAGGGGTGACCTTATCACTCTCCACAGCTCCCTGAAAGGAGGTTGGAGCCACGTAGGGGTTGGCCTCTTTTCCAGGCAACCAGTGATAGGAGGAGAGGACACAGTCTTAAACTGCACCAGGAGAGGTTGTTGTTGGACATCAGGAAGAATTTCTTCACAGAAAGAGTGACTGGGCTGCCCAGGGAGGTGGTGGAGTCACCATCCCTGAAGGTATTTAAGGAAAGACTGGACTGGCTCTCAGTGCCATGGTCTAGTTGGCACAGTGGTGTCTGCTCCTAGGCTGAACTCAATAACCTCAGAGGTCTTTTCCAAACTAATTGATTCTGTGAATATACATGATGTTATATAGAAAAATATAAATAATATAAATACGAAATGTTTTCTCCAAATATTCTATTGTATTTTTAATCAAAGCTTTACAGAGTTGTTCAAACAGGAGTGTTTTAGCCCTTCACTAGGAGAAGAAGATGATTTTTTCAGGACATTAAGAAAATGTTCCTTCAAACAGACTTAAATCTTCAAATGGAAAGTTTTGTCCATTATCTCACCTTGCAAATGGCTAAGTCCTACAACTTGTTGATCTTTTTTGTCCTTATTTTTTGTTTTTTAAAAGTAGTAGTTACATACTGGAACTTACAAAATGCTGAGCACTGTATTCCCCATCAAGCAAACCTCTTAATGTTAATCATGCTCAGAAAAAAACCTGCCAGATTGAAGCTAAATATCTGCACATCCTCTATATTTCTCCAGCTGGGCACCTTTTTCCTTCCTGTGAAAAGATGGATGTACTGCTATGACACTGGGCTTGAGCTGGGGAGATTCAAATTCCAGTTTGATATGCTACAGCCTCATTTAATCATGGCTTTATTTAAAAAAATGGCGATAATAATTATTTTGTCTTTTTGATTCATTCAGAATCTTGGGGTGACATTTATTTCTTAGCTATATGAGACCATTAAGACCTTACTTTCAGATCTTATGGCATGCTGTAAATGACAGCTATCACTTGCGGGGCAGATGTTTAACCCCTGGGCTGACTTTGATTAGGACTCCTATTACCCAGCTTTGGTATAGAAATGTCTTTGGGGGACTTCTGCTTGCCAGCTCTTTGCACAGCAAACAGTATTGATGCTTCAGTCAGGATTTTATCCAAAGTCTTGTACTTCCAGATGTGTAAAAATAGGGATTGCCTTTACACACTTTCATTTTCAGGAAGCAATGCTCTAGACCTTTTAAAAGACGGATTCATAAAATGAACATTCATTATGTCTACACTTCAAAGTGCTACTTTCCAGCATTTGTTTCACTGCAAATATAACTCACTTTTTCTCTACCTTTTTTAGTAATTGTTATAATTGTAAGGTATAATTTATCTTTTTTTTTTTTTGCAATTTTGTATATTATCTCTCTATAAACCTACCCATGGGAGCTCCATGTTCACCCTTTCTCATTTGTTTCATTAAACATTAAATCAATGAACTTTAAGCAAGGCAAGGTTAGTAATGTGGCATTAAGCATTAATCCATTAAACACCCAGGCTGTAAATCTACTATGTACGTCTTTTGAAGAGGTTATAATGTGTCATACAATTAATTATCTGGAACTTGAATACACTTAATTTCTATGAACTGCAAAATGGAACTATTAGTTGAAAACATTATACTTCCATTATGAGCAGAAATGCAGCAGATTTTAAGGTATAAAACCCTTTTAGTGATCTCCGATGTAGCTTGCCTACACAGCACCTTCTGTGAAACGTTTGGCTTGTAAAGACAAGCTCACCTCAGCTGTTCTGATAACAGTGATTTACACCTGCTGGGTGGCCTCTCTGTCTGACAGCATACCTACATACGAGCTAGTCTGTTCTTCCCAGGCTCTTCACAAGCTCTGCCTCTTTTCCCAGTACAAGAGGCACAAGTCTGATTAGCATCATATAAAGCAATGTACTGCTAAGCTGATGACAGATGAGTGAAGGCTGGAAGGCAGAACTGAACTCTCTGCTGGTTGCCATTTCTGGAGGCGTTTCTTTCGTAAGCACAAGGCAGGGGTAAGAGTTCAAAAGACATGTCTTTGCTGTGCTAGCACACGTGGCAGCAGGTATACTAGGACAAAAAAAATCCCAAAGCGTATTTACATAATTAACTCTGGGCCAATTTGAGGAGCTCAGTTTAATTTTCCATCTGTGAGATGTTGATGCTGCAGCACGCTCCAGTTGCATGAGTTAACATTGGTCATGCTTCAGCTCTTGTCCTTTTGGTACTGGACATGGAGTTGTCCTTAATGTGACTGATTAAAACTGGGGAAAACAGAGCTAGAAGCAGAGATTCATCTTGGCTAGCTCACAAAGCTAGTCACAAAGCTCTGCAGTACCCCTGAGAGGGAAGGCCTTAATGCTTGGTGGGTAATATGTAAAAAATATATCTATAGAAAACCATTAGAAGAGATAGGACAAAGTTTGCAGGAGACGTTGTCATTTTAAAAGAACCCCACATGTTCTGCTTGGCTGTTTGTCTGTTCTTGGTTCATTCACAGAAATGGTTAGAGGTATATATAATATATATAATACACATATACCTAAATGTATAAGAGGGAAAGGATATTAAAATTATAAAATAATTTACATTAAAATTCACAAAGAAATACTGTTGCAGATGAAAAGTGAAAGGATTCTGCATTCTTGCTAGGTTTTTCTGTCATATGTATAGTCCCTATAAATGCTCTATAGAAAAAAATGCATTATTTTGTTTTGATGCTAGTACAGCCTCTGTGAAAGGGTTTTGCAAAACTGAAAAAATAATTTCAATGTGTTGTTAACGTGCTTTTATGTTTATCCCAGATTTGCTCTTACTTAAGTTTTCAATAAATACCCCCCTTTTTTTGTCAAAGGAAATGTCCAAGGAAATAAATTATTTGAAAACAACATAATGAAGGGCAGTGATGCCTGTGACACCTCTCACATAAACACCCAGCTGTTCTGTTGTCTTTTCTTGTTATCATCTGTCACCAGATGATAACAGAATAATTCTGGAGATAATTTAATTAATCAAAATAGGAGCGGGGATTGTTACTTTTCCATGGTCCTGTTTTGTGGCAGCTTTTGCAAGGCGGGGCTAATACAATACATCTTTTATGGTCTTAATTATGTGGGCTTTTCTTTGGCACAGGTAATTAAAATTCATGAGGTAGGGGGTTAGGAGATATTAGAAGAAGGTCCCCATGCAGAAATGTTGCTTACTGGAATATAGTAGAACAGCAAGTCTTTAAAACTTACTGCTCTAATTGATTTGGCCACTTAATAGTAACTTTCAAATAGAAGTGCAGAGGGCTGAAAGCAGCCTTATTTTAAAACAAAAGCATCCCTTAAAAGAAACTTATCCTAAATAGTTATAATTATTAATAATAATAATTAACTTTGATACATCATTATGCATCTATAAAAGCCTCATGCTGACCATGCTGTGAAGTCTTTTTAAAATAATGTGCAGTGTGAGCTCTTTTGATTTTCCCAAACCTTCAGGATTTTTCCCTAAACAATGAAGATTTTAATAACATGAAGTATAGTGAGTATTGAAAAATGCACTGTGTCTTGCCCATGTTCTAAAAAGGTGTATTTACTAAACTGGGGTTAAACACCTCTTAGTCCCCTTCAGTTCTGACATGTTTAGCATTGTGACAGATGATGTAGTTAACAAGGATGAACCAGATGGAAAATAGCCATTAGCAGTTTAGTGCAACATCATAACCTTTCTCTTCACTGCAGATGTGGGGTAAAAAATTGTCTATTGCCCTTCTGAACAGCCGTCACTTGGTGTGACTGGTTTCACATGTTTCCAAAACAGAGGAGCCTACTTACTGTAATTTCAATTTCTAGCACTAAAACTGCAGGATTTTCTCTCAGGCTCTCACTGTTTATCAGGCACCCTAAGACCAGGAGAGGATCACCCACCACTGGCTTGTTCCTCAGAAGAGATTTCTCAGTGCATCCTGCCCCAGAACCCTGCAGTGTTCACAGCCATCGCTCCAGGCACAACCCAGGGAATATTCTAGGCTGGGGAATCTCTGTGCTGGTGGTTTAACCTCACTGGGAAAGAAATAAAAGAACAGAGAGGATGCAATTAAATGTATCTCTGTGCCACAAAGGCATTATTGCTTAAAGTATTGATAATTAAACATCTTTCAAAATACTGAGAGATGGGAGGCATTCTAGTGTTATTCCTCATTCCCTGAGTGCCTGGACAGCTTCTGTGTGCTTCTGACATGTGGCAGTGCTTACTACCTCAGTTTGGGCTCTTACATGCAAGCAGGTCTCTGGCTCTCTGACATGATGCTCTGGAAATCCTCAGCCATTTTCTACTTCCTTTTCCCAGGGAAACACATTAGTCCAGAAGAATGAGAATAATTTTATGTAAGTAATGGATTTCTGCTGCTCTCTGTGCCCAGCAGCTCTTCAGAGTCGTGTAGTCAGCTGGAAGGCAATTCAGTAGGATACCTAATGGCAAACATAGACATTTATCATATGATACAGCTGTATTTTCATTTCATTTATTTTAGGTTTTTGTTTTATATATTGTGAAGACCTAAGATGAATAAAGCAAGTGTCATCTGGAAGGCATATTTTAGCTTATCTAATCTTCAAACTGTCTATTTGTCAAGTGTCAAACAGCCCCAGTTCTGTGGATGTTATACAGCCCCAGTTACGTACATGTGACTGTCTTAGAGGCAGTAAAGCTAAGCAGCTGGATAGATTATTTTAAAATGCTGCTAGGACAGCTGAAGCTTTTGTCCAGCTTGTCACAGCCTGGAGCAGAGCCTGTCTTGCTGCTGCTGTTTGGAGTTGTGTGGTGTTGGTGGGGTGGGAGAGTTGAGGCTATGTGTGGATTTAGCCTGTTCTGACAGCAACGTTGCATGATATTCCTTGTTTCTCCCTTGTCTGGTGCAGGAAGAGCCTGGCTCAGCTGCCCCCCGTCATTTCCAGGAGCAGCAAATATCATGGGAGGTCTCATGTCTCCCCTTCCTCTCCCCCTTCCTTCCTGGAAGCTGCTAAATTCCTCTTAAGCCAACAGAACTCAGGAAGTACCAGGTACATGACACTTAAAGGAAAGTGGCAGTTCAAGCACAGGGCAGCCTCTCTTAGCAGCATTTTACAGCAATGGGAATTGCACCAGCAGCTCCCAGGGCATTATACAATACTAGGGCACTCTGGTATCTCTGTAAGGCACTGGGAAGTGGAGCTTGGACACTTTCTAGGGTTAGTTCTACACTGAGATTGAAGTTAGATCCCTTAAACTTTCAGCATACTTATCTAAGTTTTCCCTGTGACTATTTGCTAGTACCAAAGGCCTGGCAAATGAAAGGCATGGCAATAGTGAAGACAGTTTGCTGTGATGGAGTTAAAAGAACATGAAGTTTTAAAAGAAATAATAGCATTGCCCCTGTAGGTTAAAGCAAAAATAAACCCGAACCAGAACACATACACAAATGCATCCAACAGTAGATGAGTGCCTGAAAATACCTTTTAACTCTCCCTTAAGAGATCCCTCTCTTAATTCTTTCTGAAGAGTAACAGATTAAAATTGATCCAGGACAACTTACTAATGATTTAATCAAACTTGCATCCATACTCTGTGTTTCTCAACTGAACTGAGAAATAGGAATCAAAGTAATGACCATTGTGCATAGGAAAGAACAAAAAGAGATTTAATTTTATGTGCATTGCAGGTGTTTTGAACTATGGATATAAGTGATCAACAGTCTATATTTGGTTCAGGGCACAATGACATATTTTAAAAGATGTGTCACAAGTCAGATTCTTCTGCTGTAATTTCTAACCTCAGTTTTAAACACTGTCAGCATCATCTAGAATTTAGAAAAAAAGAGCAACTCATCACCATGCCAATGGAACAAAAACTGCTGTATGATTTAAATACCTATAGCTTCATCATTTACTCAGTTGTATGCTTTCAATTTGCTAAGCATGAGGTTGGTGATTAAACTGGTGCATAATTATTAGCAACAGAGAGACTGTTGTCAGATCTCACAGTCTTCTGACCAGGTGCAGGCTTCTCGGATTCAGTCAGAGCCTGCCTGTCAGTTTTATGAACAATCCAGCAAAATAAGTGACTGATTTCCATCACAGAGGCAGTTTTCAGCAGATTGTCACAGTAAAGCTCTGTTTCTGAATAGTGTAATGAACATTCTGATGTTTGCAAAAGCAATTTTTTATATATAGACAAGTCTGAGTGTAAAAACATTAACAATATGATCCCAGTATCTGTTCTTTCTAGCTCCTTATCTGTATCCTTTCATTAATATCCATCTATTTCACTCTAATGTCAAAGTTAATCAAACACTTTGTGATAATGCAAACAGAACTGAAGCACGGCCTGCTAAATTAATCCAATGTGACGAGGACTTCAAAAGATTAAATTTCTTTGCTCTGCTTCTTCAGCACACTTTCATGATCAAAACCTAGATGGCTGGTTTGCCAAATGTTTATCCAAATCTCAAATTTAGGCAGGATAATGTAGGCTGTGCATTGCAAGGGCAATGAGTTTTTGCTCCCTAGAAGGACAAACTCATTCTGGATTCAGGGTGTCTTTGTGGGGCTTGAATCTCATGTTTCTGCTGGCACCCTCAGAGATGATGGCTCATTTGCTGAGCTGGTAGATGCAGGAGCTTTACCTTGTAGAGTGTGCAGAGACTGTCTGATGCTTTGTCATTCCTGACAAGGAGCTGACTTACGCTCATCTCTTGTTTTTGTACTTGCTGCTGCTCCAGGAGTTTACCATTGGTGTAGGAACATGGATCAAGAGCAGGATCCCTGCAGCCAGAGGATGGCAGGACACATCCCTGGGCTCAGGCTCTGGGCTCTTTGAGCACTGCCTGTGTTGCACCGGGCAGGGGACTGCAGGAGCCAAACTCTGCAGCACTGTGCCCAAGCAGAACGCAGCATCATGACACAGCAGCTACCCAAGTCTTGGTCTGCACCTGCTTCAGGACCTGCCAGGTCCGAGACGACAGCACCTGCTCCGGAGAGTGGCAAACTCTCCAGTGTGGAAAACCGCACAGAGCTGAGTGACCAGACAGCTAAGAGAAGACTCAAGTAACTCTGGTAACCTTGGTTTGGACAAACCATTTTTTGAGGATGAGATTCTGTTTTCTGCAGTGTGCCTGCACTTCTGCCCCTTTATCACTGTAATTTGCTGTGTAGTTTTGCTAAATCAACCTAAATACACAAATATAATAAGCATCCAATATAAAAATACAGGCTCTTCAGTGACAAGAAAAACATTTTGTCAATATGCTTTTAAAGTGTTATTCTGCAGGATAAACAGTACCATGTTGGAGAAAGCAATCCATAAACACTGTTTTCCTCTTTCACCATATTGTAGTGTAAATTTGTTACTGGACTTGACATTTCTACCCCTCCTTGAAGGTTTTCATCTGCTGTGCCAGTATTGGAGATGAATAGATGCTGAAGCTTTCAAGTGCATCCTATTTGCTTGTGAAATAGAAACAACTAACCAGAAACTCATGTACAATAATTATACACTAACAAGCCTGTTTACTCTTCATCTCCTTTCAAAATATGTGCCCTGTTGCTCACAATTTTATAAACACAACAGTAAATAATTTTGAATGTTTTAAAAATAGGTCATAAAAGCAGTATAATTTCACTTAATGCATATATACAACAAGAGGAAAGAGTGGGCCATGTTCCCCATCACTGGAGGGAAGCACAGTGCTGGCAAAGATGAGTAAGACCCTACAGAAGAGCTATGTCCTACAGTTGTTTGGGCGGGAACATGTCTAGACTAAAAAAAAATAGATTGAGCTGTAAAAACAACTTTAAATACTGATAAAATGGGATAAAATCTGAAAAATTCTATATTTATGAAATGGATTAATGTTTTATCAACAGTGACTTAGGTTCTGATTCAAGTAATTTTAAAAGTCAAATTAGTCTAACTTTTTGCTTGAAGAACAATGTCACATTGTAATTTTTTGTGGTATTGTGTTAATCTCACAATATTTTAACTGCTACTGGAAATTAATGTTTGCGCTGAAACAAGTCTTCCTTTCCTGGTAGGAACATGAAATCTTTCCAGTAAAAGTGGTTTTGCAAAGCTGTAGCCCTTTGAAAGTTGTAAGCCCAAAAGAAATTGAATCACAAAATTAGGACTTTCATGGATCTTAAGCTGGGAGCCTGGAAATGGGTTTTGTGAAGGAATCATCATTCTAAAAGAAATGGTTTATCACCTTGTTAAGGGAAATATATCTGTCAGCTACAGTTTCTACTTCAGCTCATCAGCAATGAAAAGATGAAGGAGCAGGCTAGTCTGGAAGCATGGAGGGAATTATACCTTCTGATGTTCTCCGAAATACTCATGTTTGTAATGCTTCACAATTTTTAGTGTAATATCCTTGCAACATCCTTCTGAAGTGGAGAAGAGCCATCACTCTCATTTTACCGATAGAAATTTGAAAACAGGGAAGCTGAACTCCTTTGATTTGGATCAAGTAGATTGTTTATGGTCACAGAGGAACTTTGTGGTGAAATTGAGAGGGAAGGCAGGCTGCTACAATCCCCAGGCTCATGCCCAGGTAGCAGGGCCATATTGTTTCCCTGGAAAACTGCTGGATCTGGTCTTTAGCTCTAATTCATTCATATTGCAGCCAATAATATCCATCTGTAACACAGCAGCTTCTGACCTACACTGAGAAGACAGGCTCTGAAGAAATTGAAACATTTTTAAAGCCCCGGAGGAGGTTGCCCTGGCAGATAAAGCCTTGTGTCCAGCTCATAGGTAGCTAATCCTCAATGTAACTCAGTGAAGCAGATGGAGGAGGGAGAAGTATTGGTTTATTAGAACAATAAAGTGGGTGGTCCAGTTTTATTAAGTTCTACCTGAAACTGGAAGATGGCAATGTCAAGTCTAATTTCTCTATAAAGTCACTGGAGAGAGGTGAACCTCCAACTTGGATGGCCACAACTACCTGGATAGGTGTGTCTACCTTTTTCTGTGGGGCCTTTCTTGATCACTGCATGCCTGATACAGGACTCCTGCAGCACAGACATCTTGGTGGCTGAATTAAGTTTCTTTCTGCATCAGTTATGATGTTGGTGCTATGTCTTTCCTTTCCAAGGGTTACTTAATACACTTAAAGAAAATCTAAAAGTAGTAAACAAAATCATACCAGGTGCTTGAGGAAAAATAGCTAGCTCTTAACACGATTGCCATTATTTTTATTTCAAGGTTAGCAATATAAACAGAATGTTTTGGTCATTTCTTGCCTAACAAACAGCTGCCTTCATCATAATTTATTTCCTGGTTGTTTGAAATAAGAAATGAAGGAAAAGTGAGAAGTGGGAGGGAAAGAGTAGGTTTGCAGTTGACTTCACAAACATTTTATCAGGGCTTGTTGCAACAGGACAAGGAACAATGGTTTTAAGCTGAAGGAGGGATGATTTAGATGAGATACCGGAAGAAATTTTTTACAATCAGGGTAAAAACACTGCTCAGAGAGATGATAAATGCCCCATCTCTGGAAACTTTCAAGGTCAGGTTGGATGGGGCTCTGAGCAACCTGATCTAATTGAAGATGACCCTGCTTATTGCAAGGGAGATTGGATAAGACGGCCTTTAAAGGTCCCTTCCAACACAGACCATTTTATGATTCTATGATTTGAACAGTTTTAAAGGATGTTTTAATTTCCTCTGCTTATTTGCTCCCAGGAAGAGCTCAGACAGAAGCAATCCACTTACTTATATTCACTTGAGCCAAAACACCAGGATAATTGTACCTGATGGCAGAAGTGGTGACTTCATGTACTTTTGCAGGCACACATTCCTGCCCCAAGCCAGAATCTGCTCCTGACCTACTTCACTCAATACAAAGTTTTAAACAGATAATTAGAGAAATACTTTATTTCATATATGTCAACTAGTCAAGGATAAGTTTGCCCTTTCTAGTGTTATATTTTTAAAAGGTAGAGAGATACTCTTATTATCAGAGGTGTATCTTCTTCACACTTTAAGCTGAAAAAAATGGGAAAGGAAAAAGGAAAAAAAAGGAAAAAAAGGAAAGATACTTTTTCCTAACAAAAAGGCAGGTGGCAATTTTTTAGAAAGACACCAAGTAAACAAGAAATTCAATTCAGTTTTTATCTCTTAATGCCAGAAAGCGAGGAAGGTTTCATTTGGGTCGAATGTATGAGCTCCATGTCTGGCACAACAAACAAATATTCAATGGATTTGTAATTTACCCTAGAAACTGACTGGTCTGATTGAAAATAATGATGTCTGACAGTGCAGGGCCAGTGTCTTGGCCTTTGTTAATGCACAGCTAACCAAGACCTACCATGCACAGATACTGGAAAACCAATTAGCTATTCTAAGAAGTATTGGCAGATAAAATGCCCTGATTAATCACATAAAATATGTGTAGTCCCTAATTTCTGTAACTCCTGTTTGAAAATGATCACTAATACTTCTGAATGAACTCATTTAGATATCCCAGCAGGGTTCTTTTGGAGCCGGATATAATTTGAATATCATTTGATATATGAACCCTTAGGAAAGAACATAGCTGTGCATATAAGCTGATGTCAAATATATTTATCCACATAAAATGTGTATGTGTAAGAAACAAATGAGGCTTGCTTACTCTGCTGCATATCATAGCAAGCTGAGGATTATTAAATTACAATTGCTACATCATGCTAATTTATTTTTTATTAGCAGCTTACTAAAACATTTTACTGCTGAATGCACTATTTTCCTCCTGTATGTTTTTAATGCAGACATACTACTATGGTAATGCACTAGTCCTTAAATAATTTAAACAACAGAGGTTTATCCAGCTTTCAGATGACTTGTTTGACAAAAATTGTACTTGCAAAAAGAATTCAGGGTATTGAGGTATATTCAAGGTATATGCTTTTTCAGTGCATGGGTACTAAATAATAGAGTCTCTTCTTTTCCTCCACAGAATCAATAGGAAGCAAAGGAGAAATATTTCCCTGATGGGAAATCACATTCAGTGATTTCATGGCAAATGAAATACCTGCTTATGCAGGTTAAGGTGAGAGAGATCAAGAAGAATAGGTAGAAGAGAGGTTGAAAACCAGGTGAGATAGTTCAGGAAGATGAATACATAGTGCACATCTGATTATGGCATTTGAGGACCCCTTTAAATAGTAATTTTCTTCAGTGAAGACACTCAACACAAGCCAACAAAACAACTGTCCATTCTAAAGAGGGAAGATGTCTATCTGCCACATACAAACACTACACATACATTTTGTCTGAGCCTTTCCTCTCAGGCACAGATCTTCCTTTCTCGAATGGGCAGGAAGGAAGAGCAAATTACTGCAGCCCTTGTGAGAGTGAACTTCCCTCTTCTGCTCGTGAGTTCATGACTAGTGACTGCAGGAAAAGAGCACCTGCACTTCCCTGTTTTCTGCCTGCACCTCTTCATAGGTGCAGAAAGGGCCACCCAGAGATCAGAGGCCCTGCTTGCTGTCAGGCTTGGACCAAGCTTCACAGTCACTTTGTTCTGGTTGAAGCTTTTTGGTCCCCAACCACTTGTTTGAAGGTCAAAGTAGACAGGGGACAGCAGACAATGATGCAAAGAGGTCCCAATGGAAGCATGCTGATTAAAACCAAATGCCTGTGTTTTCTTCTTTTCTCATGCTGAGGATTTGGCCATTCATGGATATTTCTGTTGACATTGCTGAAGCACCCCATTTCTCTCTTTTATTTGAGCTGGACCTGAAGGCATGCTGGGCTAGCATCCAGAAAACAGCTCATGAACACTCACTAAAAATATATTCTGGTGCTGTTATATCCAAACACATCTGTCCAGCAGATACTGTTGCACAACAGAGTTAGCAGGCTGCCAGTTGAAACCCTGGAACCCAAGAGTTGTCACTAAGAAGCTGATTAAAAGGGTAGCATTCAGCACAGGAAGGAAAGCACATGGGGAGCCTGTGGTTTCTACCATGGCCCCCACTCAACAGGTCTCCCAGAAAGAACATGGAGACCCTTTAGGCCAGGACTGGGAGCAAGCAGCTGTAACAAATGTCAACCTGTCCCTGTTCTTGCAGGCTGCCTTTGAAGCTCAGCCACTGAGGATACGGTGGGGGGAACACCCAGATGTAAAGGTGAGAGTGAAAGGGGGTTCTTGCAGCACCAGGACCACAGCGTGGATACCACTGCTCCTGCTGTGTGTCTTAATGGAGTGTCACAGTACTTCACTTGGCTAAACATGGCTATAATGTAAACAGCTCTCTGTCCTGGAAAAGATGTTTTGCAAGCATAGCTGGTTTTCAAGCTTTTCCTTAAGTGGATGTACAAGCCATGAGGAAGGAAAAAAAAGCACAAGAATAATTACAAAAACCTCCACAACAAACCAAAACCAAACCAAAACAAAACAAAAAAACCGCCACCAACAAAAAAACCCAAAACAAACAGAGAATCTGGGCAGGTTCATATCTGCTTCTGTTCTTGGTAATAGCTTTAAGATCTTAATGAAGTGATCCTTATTTTTGTTCAAGGAAAACATGTTCTTCGTATTTTTGCTATACAAAACAATGACAGAAAAATGTATTAAATTTTGCCTCACTCTGCCTTAACATAAAATTGCTTAGTGTTGTCTCTAATAAAACTGAAAATGAGGAACGAAAGTACAGGTTGCTCTGTGCAAGGTCTAATTTTTTTGTGTGCATTATATTAAATATCTCTGCCCAATTTTGTGATAATAAGGCAAATAAGGAAAAAGCCTCAGTTGAAAACCCCAGCATATAATCAGCAATTACAAGTGGGTAGTGCTTCATTGTAGGGGGTTTTATGATCATTATGGATGGTAAGAGTCTTGTTTAAATATTTGAATATGATTTCCCAGAATCAGTTAGGTACCCTCTTTGTAATGACTATTGATGGAGCTGTCCATGCACTCACTACCCTGTTTTTTGAGACTGTGGCCTCTGAAATCTGCAGTGTTAACTTACCATCTGCCTCTGCACAGGGCCACTTTCAGCCAAAGGTGGATAGTGGGGCTCCAGGGTGGCACCACTACAGGGAAGCTCTGTAGAGCTTCTAGAGAAGCACAGATACTTCTTCTGTAGCTCTATAGGGAGATCTGCAGCTCCCCAGCCTTAGGTTTAGCAAGACACCAAGAGATTGTGACTCACTCAAAATTAATCTCATCCTAAAAATTCTGGGAGACAGTCAAACCAATTCACACTGAGCTAGAAAAAGGAGATTTGTATGCTGCAAGAACAGATGAATAGATGATGTTCCCTCCCTGTTTCATGTTCATAACTTCTAAGATTTAACAGACTGCAGAGATGATGATAGACATATTTAGCATAAAAAAGAACTGATAAATAAATTCTCCAAAGTTTAAATGTAATAGAATTGTGATGGAGAACCATATAGATTCTAAGAAAAGTCTCTTGTATGGAGTGCTGAAGACTCTCAGAGCATTAATGAACCTCTCCAGAATACAAAGAAGCTGAACCACATCTTTGAATTACCAGTTAATACTGTGGAAATTGGTTACTTCCTTAAATATCATACCCTTTTAAGTCCTGCCTTAAGCATTTAAAACACACTACTATTAGTAAAAAAATAATTATTTGTAAATTGATTTTTCAAAATTTTCATCTGGTAGGTAATTTATGTGCTGGATTGGACTAGGAAAAAAATAGTTTCATTCTAACAAATGCATTAGTGCTACAAAGGAAAGGTGGGAAAGATTGTTTTTTCTTGGTCAAAGAGAAAGAGTAAAGATGTCAAAAAGGAGGTGAAAACTTTTAGTGAAATAGCTCATGCACAGGAAGGAATCATGGTTTTTCAGCAGAAATTTTACACTGTTTGTGCTAAAAAGTGCATGCATAAGCCTACATGTGTGCAATGTGAACCTCCAGGAAAGGCACAGACGTGACTAAAGCAGGCTTTGCTTTTATATGATTGACACAGACTCATTGATTTTACCTTTATGCCCTTTGTCTATTTGTATCTTGGTTGTACTTCTGCTTGCACCCTTCATTTGCAAAACCAAACATCCTGGATTGCAGCTGAAAAGAGTCATGTGCCTGGGTGACATAAACTTCTGGGGCTCAGGACATCTCTGGCTGTATGTTTCTGGAGTCTGGTGCTGCTTTGGAAATGTCCTTTTTTGGGGGTATCTACCATCCACTTTTGAATCAAATTCTGCCCTCTGAACACCAATTCAGTGATCTATTTTCTCACATCAGCTGCTCCACTGAGTATTGCTGGGGCAAGGGGAAGGGAGACATACACTCTGGCGGGGCTGCAAAAAAAAATAACCCACCAAGGAGAACCAAGGGAAAGAAGTAAAATCTATAATTGGATTGTACCCAGGCACTGAATCACTTAGCACAAAAAATGGAAAAAAAAAAAAATCTGTGAGTTGACCGAAAAGACCCATACCTGCAATGTATTTGGGACTGGCAAACATTTCAGCTGCTCCTCATAAAATGCTTTTGTCAATGGTTTACAAGCTGTGCATTTGCTTCCTGCATGATGAAACTAAACAGAGACAGGCACATGAGAAACACACAGGCATTAAGCTGTCTGAGTTAAATTCACCCTTTGTGTAATTCCAGCAACATTTCTCTGTTGGATTTGAACACTCAGCATTTACAGAAGAATCTGGATTGAGTTGAACTTGCATGAACCAAGCCAAATTTGTAATTACAAGGCCTGGCAAGGCATATATCTCTTTCCTGCTTATTTGGTACTTGCCATTGTTAACAGCGAGTGAGTGCCTCTGTTATTCACACGCCAGTCTCAAATCTATGGAGAATTTGGGGAGATGAGGAGCTTGATCTGAGAGAAATTGAAAACATAAGGCTCAAATTAAAGCCCTCTGCAAGTAAAGTGAAGGTTTTTAACTATCAAAATGCAGGAAGCAGTGGGTGGCAGATAGTATTTTCCCTCCATTTAATTTGACAGTTTAGAATATCACCTATTGTTTTGTAAAGGAAATTGGTACATTTAGATTAAATCTTGAATTACATACCACGCAACACAGTCTTCTCCTTTTATTACAAACTGTTTCTGTGAGGAATTATTCCTCTTACTGCTTTTTTTTTTCTATCTTCACATGATTTCTGTGCTCACACCCTTTTTACAAACATAATTCTATACTTTTCAGTATGAATTTTTTTTCTTTGTTTATCTTCTGCAAGTTATTCTCACAAACCCAATAGTATTTCCCCTTCCAGTTATATTCAGTTTTGCCCCATAAATATGTACTATGTTCCTACAGTCTGACCTGTTGTGTATTGCAGGCTGTAGGACTCACCTGAGCTGATTTGTGCTTCATGGCTGAAACACAAGTATACTTGCTTTTGAACTAAATTCAGTCTTTGTTAAAAAACTGATCTTGTCATAAGATGTGTTTTCACCACAACCAGTATTTGCATCTTACTTCCATTGTATCTCCAGCCTTAACTTTCATTTACTTGCTTTAGTTTTTCTGCTGAATTGAATAACCCATTAACAAAGTTGTACTCCCTTGTAAGTACTTACAAACTCTTCAAATTTCTTTTTAACCTTTTCTTTAATTAACTAAATAGATTAGGTTCCTGCAGTGTTCCTAGCAGATGCTTTCTCTTGTTTTTTAATCTTTCTCTGTGCTGCTGCCTTGTTCCCTCTCAGTTACCAATGTCCTTTCCAGAACACAATATTCCAGTTGTGATTGCATCAATGTTCAGTGCAAAACCAGGACCAGCTCCACATTTTTTTAAGAGATCTGGGGCTCCTTTTTTGGCCACAGAACCAAACTGAGAACACATGTTCTTTCCTAGGAGTTATGTTCCTGCTTAGATGAGATCTCATATTCATAAGGAACATTATTTCTCCAAATTTAATCCCTAGAGATGCCTTACTTCCTTTGTTTCAAAGACATATGACCACCAGCTGGTCTGATTAAAGTGGTTTTTATTTATGTCCACCTTGCCATGTGGTAAAATTTGGCTAAGCATTGAATGTTTGCTTTTATATTTCCCTTTCTATGTGTCTTTCTGTTGGCCTATGTGCATGTGGGAGAAAGTGGGCAATTTTTGATGTGTAGTAATATCATACATCACTTCTGATGCATCATAAACTGCTCTAAATCCCTCTGCATCAGCCATCCATCATCTTAATTATATATTCCTCACCCAGGCTTTGTGTTATCTACAGCTCTCATCAACAACAGCTTTATTCTTTCTTCCATGTCTCAAGCAAAAAAATTGAACTGGTGTAGGACTGGGTCCCCACCGAACTTCACTGAAAGCACACATCCCTGCAGGGACATTCTGGTATGTGAGCACTTGCCAGTTTTAATCCCTTTAATGTGTTTGGTGTTGATTCATGGCATCCTTAATCAACATTTTTTGCAATATACAGTACTGACTGCGTAAGATGCCTTGTAGAAGCCCAAATATAGTGACACCATTAGCTCTATCAGACAATTTGCAATTTCATCAAAGAAAGATATCAAGTTAGTTTAATGGATCTATTTGCCAGAAAACCCCACTGAGTGGTGATAATTATACTGCCTCCCTCTTATGCCTTACTAATTGGTTCCTGTATCAGCCATTCCTTCATTTCACCCGGGATTGATGGTAGTCAGTCTGAAAATCTGGAATTACCTGAGTTGTATCATTTATTCTCTCTAAATTTTTGTTTTTAATACTGGTGTTACCTTACTTTTTCTCCTCTTCTTGAACTTTCCTGGTATTACAAGATTTATTGAAAAGATCCACACTAATGGCTTACGTGTAGACTCCTTTTAGACTCTCATATATTCATTTTGAGACTTAGTGCTATAAATATGTCTAAAATCAGTAGCTCTTATTTGACGTCTTCTGATGCACTGGTGGAGTGAAAATTGCTTCATGATTTTCTTATGAAATGATCACATCATCTGATCCCTGGCCAAAGATACACCATTTACTGAACGCTTCTGCCTTTTCTGGATTATTCTTGGCAATTTTATAATTTCCAGTCCCACTGGTAGTATTCCTTTTGTTCCCTTTATGTTCAAAATGTCCTTCTGACTATTGTAAACCCTATTTCTTCAAGAATTCTTTACTTCACTTAGTAGCTTTCTTGTTTTAAAAGTCCTAGTTTGTAATCTCTATTCAAGCCTACATAATCAACAGCAATTTTTTTTTTTTGTGGGATTTTTTTTGTTGTTTAAATTTTTTTTTTCCCAAAATGACCTTTACTTTTACAACAAGCAACAATTGTTTTGTAGCTGTTGTGGTCTTGAACATCAGTGGTCAGTCACCCATTCACACTTCTATCCCCAGTCATTTCGGCTCATCAGGGCTGACAACTTCCTTTAAAGTAATCCCAATGAAGAAGTGAAATAAATGAAATAAAGTGAAATAAAAATGAAGGAAGTTAAATAACAGCAGGAGTTCTGTAAAGACTATGAGCTTCCAAGAGGTGCCACCTGTGAGAGGCTGTTCATCAGTGACTGTTCAGACAAGATAAATCTTAAGGGCCTTAAAGATCCCTTGTCTTAGGGATGAGAAAGCAGTTTAACTGTGTTGACAAAAGCTGTGCTGGTACCTTGCCTTCATGGCCAGAGAACTGCCCTGGATCACTGTAGTTGCAAATGAAGATTTCCTGTGTGCTTCCAACTATCTGGTTGGGTTTAGGGAGACTTTGACATCTGCCCATGTATTGCTGCAGTGTGTACTTAAAAATAGTAAAAATCTAAAACCTGGGCATATAAACTCAATATCATCATGGCAATACAAAAGTAATATCATATTAATTTTTCATTGCCATGTCAGTACATCAAAAGCAAATGTGTTATTTGATTACATTGGTGAAACTACCACAGCTGAACAGCACTGCTGTACAATAGGGACTGGTCTGATTGTTGGTTTGACCTTTAAAAGTGGATAATTTTTTAATGTGATTTTTCTTCTGCTCGATAAAAAAAAAAATAATCTCGAAACTTCTGAGAAATGTGGAGCTTCTCTGAACAATTAAGGCCATAAAAAAATGCTAAACAGGTATCCAGTAAATTCCAGAAAATCTTTGCAATGAATTTTTGTGACCGTGTCACAAATACAACTGGAGAAATCTCAGCTGACTACAAACCTCCATCAAGTCTTCTATGAAATAAATAAATGAATTGGATTATGCAGTTGAGATTTTGTTTCTTGAGAACAATGCTTTGTTGGTTCCATTTGGACACAATGAAGTTTGCAAATGATCACAAGTTTGGCAAGCTTTTATACAACCAGAAACATATGTACGACTGATTTAAAAGACATGGTTGCAGAAAAATACCCATTTCCTAAGGTATGGGTACCTTAGGAAAGTCAGATTTGTGGGTATAGTGGATGTCTTTTCCTCTCCTCAATGAAGTACATTTTTCTGCACTGATTTCTGATTGTATTTATTTGATACTTTGATCTGCGTGTACAAATGATAAGTTTTGTGCCAATTTGTTGGTTGTGAATGATTGCTGACTCTTTAGTATTGAGGTGATAATCTTCCATTACCAGGAGGCCACAAAATTGTTGGGCATGCTTGTGTAGAGTGCAGGCAGTTGACAGCTTAATCACATCAACTGCTTCAAACATACATGGGCAACAAATGGGAAGGAATGGCTCAAACCTGTATAAACAACAACAGTGCTATCTCATATCCAAACCTTTCAGGATTCAAAGGATGGGCACCCTACACAGCAAGTCTGTGCTTTGCCAGATGCATTTTGCAGAGAAAAGGCTAAAACCTGTACCAGTATATTTTCCTGTGAAGCTTTGTTTGAAACTTTTTAAAACCTGAGCTGGATGAACACCTGATCTGCTCTCTTCTCTCTAGACCTTCCCCCCAGCTATCTGCAGAGTCCTGGTGCTGTGCGTGTAGCAGGGCTGGCATCGTGCCACCTTTGGCTTCCAGCCTACAGCTGGGCCCTTCATCGGACCCACTCTGATGCTTCCCAAAATTTGGTTCTCATTCGAGCATTACAGCTCATCTTTTTGTCTTTTCCTGCTTTGGGTGGAGGCTAGCATATTGCTTAAAGGGAGCCAAAAGCATTTTGGTCTGTTCCTTCTCTCATGGGAGAATGTAGAAGAAAAGACATTTCTGCAAGATCTTAAACTCAAATATAATCATGATGATTACAGAGTGGGTGACTCCATATTTTCTTACACAATCTCTCAGCAGGCAACAATTAACAGGTGAGACCACAGATAGCCCAGTAGCACCATATCACACCTCAATCATTCTATTTGTATAAATAATATCACTGCTAATTTTAATAAAATAATGCATGATCTCTATATATTAAGATGGCATTGAGAGAGTAGGATCTCCTGGAGGATTCCCAGTCGTAATGGACTTCTGTCTTAGGTGAATTGCTCTGCAGCCTCCTATCTTATTGATTTGATGATAAGGAGTGTCTGAACCAGTCCTTAAACCAAGAGCCTACTTTGCCTCTGGATAACCAAAGCTAGTAGAGGGAAATCCCATCCTGTATTACCCTAAATTTATTAAATAATCAAATTAAACAATCTATCACCCCTTCTCCAGGCTTAGATCTGCTTTGAAAAAATGCTGCAACTTTGGCACTCAGAGTTTCCTGTGCCACACGCCATGACAAGCAATAAAGCATTCAACACACACAAAATTATGAAACCAGAGAGAAGAAAGTTAAGTCTCAGCTGTGTCAATGTTGCAGGACAGGAAGAAAAAGTAATTCTTAGTGTGCATGGTCTGTGAATTTTCTAGGAAAGAAGATGGGGGTTTTTTGAGTATAATATCCACATTTTAAGCAGATGGATGTTTTTCAGCTCCAGTACCTTGGATGTAGATTAATTCACTTCTGTACACATATCAGTATGTGGTAATATTCTGAAAATGAACACATAGCAGGCTTTTTCAGAAGCCTTTGCTTCTGAAAGATGTCTCTCTTATATCTGCCTCTCTGATTTACTCCCTGCAGGTAAGAAGTGTGACAGTTCTCTGTGTGTGAGTGATTGGATTCTTCAGTCCTTGGCACAATCTCATCAACCTCTGATATCTCTTATGTTTCAGGCAAGTCTTTGTTGCTTCAGTTTCAGGCACAGTCACTCAGCACAATCTTACAGTATAGCCTGTCTGTATTTCTCTCACTTTTCCTCTTATTTCCACCTTTAACAGGATTGAAGTCAAGACGTATATTTAAGGAGAGAATGATTAATTCTAGTAATTCTGGCTGTCTTTAAGTCATGACAAGTTTGCCAAGTTCCTCATCTTGTGCGCATGAAAAATCACTTTCTTTCAGTGTGGAGAATTTGTTTATTTCACTTTAGATGCTTAATTCATTTGCTTTAAATGACTACCTTCTTGTAAGCTGTTCCATACTGACTTTGCTCTCAGCAGTAGATGTGTTGCCAGAGGTAGCATTCAGATCTCCATCCTACTAATCTGTCAAGGTTTTTATGTAGTCCTGAGGGAATGGAAAAGGGAAGAAGGTATAGGAAAACAAATGTCATTACAGTTGCAGATACTGGGTTTGCTTTGGTTTTGTTGTTTATTTGAGTATCGTTGTGTAACTGTCAAAACTCTGCACTGCACCATATGTCCTCAGGACAATTGCTCATGCCCCTCTGACCTTGTTGCAGCATTTTATAAGTCTCTTTGGCTATGTTTTCTGGAAAATAAAAACAACAACTTTCATTATGAGATTCCACCAGGCTTTATTTTTTCTGATTTCCAGTCATATGTTGCTGTGACTGTGAGTCAAACGCTTGCAGGGCTTTTGCTGTGAAGCTATGAAAAACATTGATTTAAATAGCAAAGAATGTATTAGTTTTACGTCTTGGGTCTGTAGCTCGCAGTCAGGTACAGGGGAGCCACTTGTGCATCACCAGAAGTTCAGGCCAAGGAGAGCTGCTTTCCCCTTCCCTTCCCTGCTGGAGGGCAGGAGGTGTCACACAGACGGGTCAGCAGCTCAGTGCCTGTGGTGTCACATCTCCATGGCATGTGAAGGCACTGCCTGCCTCAGTGTGTGAATCACAGGCACCAAGTGGCTTCTGTTGGAATGGGCTTTAAAAATCACCAAGTTCCACCCCTCTGCCATGGGCAGGGGCACCTTGAACTAGACCAGGTTGCTCAGGGCCTGATCCAAGTGGGCCTTGAGCACTTCCAGGGATGGGAAATCTGCAACTTCTCTTGATAACCCATGCCAGTGCCTCACCACCCTCAGAATGAAGAATTTTTTCACAATATCTAATACAAATCTACTCTCTTGCATTTTCAAACCATTAAGCCCTTGTCCTGTCACCCATCTCCCTGGGATCAGTGCTGGGCTCTCCTGGTGCTGCAGTGAAGGGGACACAGGGACACCGGTAGCCACCCCAGAGTGGTAGATGGTACCAGTTGATGATTGCATTCCTGCCCTGTAATCCACAGCAGGAATGCTGTGGGACTGCTGCAGGACACTGCTGATCCTCATAGTTTGCTCTAAGATACAAAACCTCAGCTGCTGGTTAGGATGTTCCTAGACCAGTTTTGTAGAAGTTGGGAAACGTTTACTGGGGAAATAACATGAAATGCTTTTCCTGTCCTGACACTTCTAGAAATCAGTTTTCATATCTCATTGAGGGAAGGATAGATGCACCATTGGTTTGATTCAATAACTTTTTCATTTCTCTTATATTTTAATGTTTTTTGTACTTAGCCAGGCCCTACCATTTGGTGGGTTATTAAAAGTCTGCTGAATGCTTGCTGGACTTGCAAGGATGCCTCTTGAAAGTAGTACTACTGCTGAGCTGGCAGGAGGGGGGTTTGCTTCAGTAGTAGAGGGTGTTCTATTCAACTCTGACTAGTAGGTACAGACAGAGGTGAATAAAACTCCTGAAAGGGACACATAGGATTCAAAAATGTGGTTACTGGTGTGATGTATAAAAAGCACAATGAGAAGCTTTTCTGGAAGTATTGCTAAGAAGACTGAAATCAGCAATACTGTAAGGTTTGTGAGAGGACAATTTGGTGAGATTAACAGCCCCATTTCCTGTCCAAATAGGTTCAGATAAATTCATGTGACTACTGAATAATTATGCACTGCTTATCTGACTGAACTTCCAGTCCTAAAGATTCAGCATTTCTGGAAGGTTTGCTCAGCTATGGAAACCTTTAGTGGGACATTTTAACTGCAAGAGCACAGGCAACATCAGCTGATAAAATCTGACATTAGCATGTCTCTAGTACCACATAAATCTTTTCTTCCTGGGGCCTCAGTTTTTAACACTTTCTCCCTGCTAGGGGATTGATCTTGTTCCCATATATGAAACAGGGACTTATTAATGAGATACTATGGAATGGTAGTTTAGGATCCCTGATGCACATGGCCTTACTTTATTACAGTGAGAAAATTACATTATGCCTATTTGTAAAAATGAAGAACAGTTTTAGTTCCATGTTTGCTACAGAATGCATGTGATAAATAATGCTCTGTCCAAAGTGAAGCACACTAAATTTTGTTTTAATTGAGGCAAATATCATTCCCCTGTTCAGTGCAATTGAACGTATTGCCATTAATAAATGACTTGAATTTTCTTTCACATTTATGCTGCTTGTAGAACAATATTATCTTTTAATATGTTGCTATCTTGGAAATCTTTCCATTCTTAGTATAGTCTGAAATTTGTACAATAAATTGCTGTCTATTGAATCTTTAAGTGTCATGACATTAAAACAGAGGTAAAATTTAACTGTCATGTTATTTTTCATTTTTTTCCCCATCAGTTCTGTACCTGACATTGGTACCTGCTCAGAGCTCTGAAGGACCCATTTCCCTCTGTATGTAGTTATATAGCTCTTGATTCTTTAGCTAGGTTGTTGACTAGGAGATGCATATCTGCAAGCCCATAATACCTGGCAAAGAGAAAACGTGGATATCTAAGTGGTGCAACATCTGAGCTATGCCTGAGTCCTCCTGTTCTCTCTCCCAGGCCACATTCTTCAATTCCATTTAGTTCTTCCTGTCTTCCTCCATCAGCTTTTCTGAGTCTTACTCATTTCTTTCTACATACCCTTGCTACCTTCTTGTTCATCTTTATAGCCCATCTTAAAGCTGCTTGTGGCAAGTGCAGCTCTGCCACTTGCCAGAACACAAATTCCTGCCTGCTTTGTGCAAGGACAGCAACACTGGGCAAGTATCCAGGCAGAGGAATCATCAACAGGTAAAATTAAAGGTGTAGGAAACCTTGAATCAGAAAACCAGCTGTAAAACACCCATTAAGATCACTGAGACCTGGAGACACTTGGTGCCCCAGGCACGCCAGAGCCTATATATGCCTGTAACTTCAGGTATAGAGTTTATTTCATTAATATAAAAAAATGCCAATATTTTTCACATTGAGATTATACTGATGATTATGTTATCCAAAGTATGTTTTATCTATTATTTAAGGTCAATATATGTATTAGGGTAGAAGCTGGATGACCCTGTATGGATTTGCAGTATTTCAAAACAGAAGGGACAAATTGTTTGAAACAGGATGTTGCAGGATAACCCCAAAAGTAAAAGTTTCCACATTCAAGAAAGATATAAGGTGTGTGCTTTTCCTAAATGATCAAATGGGGCATAGGCACATGGAGCCGAGCAGTCCCTCAATACTGTTACAGAAATAGGTACTGAGGAAAGCAGGGTATTCAAAACTGTGGACTCAGTGCTCTGGACTTCCCACATTAAATGCTGAAACAGTATGGAAAAAGAGTTCTTCTGGAGGTACAGCGGGAGTGGTAAAGTTTAACATCTCATAAACCTTTAGGCAACTCAGTGTCCAAATTCAGCACAAGCTAGGAGGCTCTACACAACAAATGAGTTGATGGGGTCACGGTGCTCCAGGGCAAAACATTTCTCCCCAGATCCTGCCGAACAGCCTGCAGTTGCAGGAGCTGCTGTCTCATATGGGAGGCAAAATTGATTCCTTCTCTTGCATTAGAGAGAGCTTTCCTCACTCATGCTGTGAAGCACACTGACTGTTAGTGTGGCCTGCATCTTGTCTTTTTGGGTAGTTGCTGCTCCAAACGCAGAATTTTGTAGGACTTAGCGAGTGTAATTGCTTAATCACTTCCTGTGAGAGAGCAGCTTACTCCTTGTATCTCATCACTGGGAATAGAGAAGGGATTTGTCCAGGGTTTCTGGAGATGTCAACAGGCGACTGCCTGGGTGCTGCTCTGTGCCAAGACGCAGCAGTGTGACAGTGCTGCACCAGGGAATACAGACACACAGACCAAGGAATGTGGTGATGGGGGAATGTCGTTGCCTCCTTAGAGCCCACGTAAGTGTGTAGATGCCAGACTTCAAGTTTATCTTGCTGTGCTGCTAGTCTGCTGCCTTTTTCCTCTTTGGACTGCCTTGAAGACTGACAGTGAGAAAAAACTGGGAGAGAAGCAATCTCAGTTATAAGTGGTGAAAGCGTTTAATGAGAGAGAGTCACCCCCAGCTCTGTGAACTGGTAGGAGATGGTTGTGTCAGAATCATGCAGAAGCTTGTGAGAGCTGTGACTGTGGCACACCTTCCCAGATGCTTCAGTCTTCAGTGCTGTCACCACTTGTCCCCCACACCCCATAAAAGCTGATAAACTGGATTAATAGAAGCTTTGGTTTAGGCATCTTGTTGGATTCAGCATAGCAAAGGAAAAGTGATGGAGCCAGAGCACAGCTGCTCTTCAGAGCATTTGCAGTATCACAGGCATCTGGCTGTCACATCAGCTGCATCTGTTGAGCTGACGTGAGGACAACGTGAACACTGAATGTGCAGGAGTGTGCACGTGGGAGGACAGAGAGCATGGGGATGCAGTGAGGCCACTTTGTAAGATGTGATGTCACCCTGTGCACAGATCTGCAGAAATTAGGAGCTAGAGCTGCTGGCTATGGCATGGAAGATTATTCAAAAACATTAAAATTCTTCACTCAGTGTGTGATGCAAGGCAGCCTGCAGTCTTGCTGTTAAGTTTGTGGCCAGTGACTGTGGAGTCCATGAAGATTTCAAAAACCTCTTGACATTAAGCCTTCTGGAATTTTCTTTGCTTTCATGGATTGAAATGGATGTAGTCTCATGAGCTTAGCTGCACAGCATAAGAGCCATTTATTTGCTAGTTTGGATTTTTTTCTTAGATAATGTTGAGATTCTGTTTCTGGAGTGATGAAAACAAATCCTGGCTTTGCTTTTTCAAATGGAATATAGTTTTTCAGAATCTGTTGGATTATTATTAAACCAATAACTGCATATGATAATAATGACAGAAATTAATAACAGTAGTATATAAATTACATACTTTTAGAATATGTCCTGAAGCTTTCTGTCAGTATATCAAATGTTCTTACTTGGGCTTTTGCTATTTTGCCTTCAAATTAAAGTAAAAGTAAGATACGATGAGAGTAATGATTTGTCATTCCAACTGGAATTAGTCACTGGTCATCAAGATGCTAATCAAATTATCTGTTTCTAAAGAATTAACCTGATTTTACTAATATGTAAGGATACTTTCCAAGTCTACCAAATGCTTTGACAGATTCTAAAGTTTTGTTTTAAATGGATTTGTGTGACCCGACTTCAGGCACTCTGGTAGTCAGGTGTCTAGCCTAGCTCAGTCACCCAGGCTGTTCCTGCAGTCAGTGGAGAAGGGTGTGTTACCAGAAGATATCGCCACTCTGCCTTATCTCAGACCTCTTTTGCATGAGGGCTCAGATCACTGTCAGGGTGCCAATCTCTCCCCATGGACTCAGATCTGGACAAGTTTCAGGAGACATGTAAGTCTGACAGCTGAATCAGTAGTCCCATGTTGCTAGGACAAGCTCCCTGTCCCAGAGTGAGCAATGGTTCCCCTGGGTCAGGACAGCTACTGGAAAGGCCACTGTGATCCCATGGCATTGGTGAGTTGTTTTCTGTGACATGAGGCTCAGGCACAGAAATGAAACACAAGAAATCCACTTTAGAACAGATACTCACAAGGTAGCCTGGAACAGGGGGGCAGAGTAGGCATGGAGGGAGGTAGATTTGCAGCTTTGCTGCCAGTCCCCGGGAAGTTAAACCTCAAGATTTGTTGTGGATACCTCGGAAGTGCTCAAAACCAGGTTGGATTGGTCTCTCAGCAATTTGGTTTAGTGGAAAGTGTCGCTGTCCGTGGCCCAAGGGTTTGCAACTATCTGGTCTTTAAGGTCTCTTCCAACACAAAGCATTGTGTGAGTCTCTAATTTACCCATTTATTGAGTATGATGTCTGAGCCTGTGGCACTGATTTGGTACTTTTGGTTGTCCCAAGCCGTCCTGCTTTCTCGGTTTTACAAGTGGTCCGGCAGCAGCGCTGCTACAAAGCTGAAGCTTGGGGCCCCTCCAGTGCCGCAGGTGCGGAGCCAGCTCGTTCCCTGGAGTTCCCTTTTCCGGGGAGCTGGGGCACCGGGCAGCACGGCGGCTCCACAGGTACAGACATCCAGGCTGCCACGGCCGCTCCGGGACGCTCGGGAAGGCTGCGGATCCCGGGAGCCCGTGCCGGGGGCAGCCCGCGGGTGGGGTTCCCGGGGCGGCGGGGGCGGTGCGGGGCTGCGGCGGGGCTCGGCAGCGCCCGCCCCCTCGGTGCCGCCCGGCCCCGCCCGGCCGCGACCGCCGTGCCCCTCCCGGGGCAGGGGTAGGCGGAGCGGGGCGGGGGGGACCGGAGCCGGCGAGGCGTGATCGCTCGAGGCCCCTCCTGCCCGCCGGGGAAGCCTTAAAGCAGGCCGGCGAGGCGCGGAGCCCCGCACTCGGGAGCCCCGACGCACGGGCAGCCGAGCCCAGCCCAGCCCAGCCCAGAGCCGCTCCGCTGCTGCCGCCGCCGTGAGTGCCGCGACGGGGCGGGAGCGGGATGGGGATGGGAATGGGCACAGCGATGGGGACGGGGGGCTGTCCGGGCCGGTCAGGGGCTGCACCGGGGCGGCCGCGCTGCTCCCGCCTTCGGGGCAGGTGCTGACGGCAGCTCTCGTCCATCCCGCCCCGCCGTGCAGATGCAGGGCACCGTGAGGCTGTGGGTGTCGGTGCTGACTTTCGCCCTGTCGCTGCTGGTCTGCCTGGGGACGCTGGCAGAGGCGTACCCCTCCAAACCGGACAGCCCCGGCGAGGACGCGCCCGCAGAGGACATGGCCAGATACTACTCGGCGCTGAGGCACTACATCAACCTCATCACCCGGCAGAGGTAGGCAGGGCGGGACGGCAGACATCTCCCTTTCCCGATCCCCGGGCTGATTTTAACCCTGGCGAGGCTCAGGGGGGGAAGGTGGGGTGCCCCCTCACACTGGGTGTCTCTCGTTGCTTACCCCAAGGACACGGAGAAATACGTGGTGCACAGATTTCTTTTTAGAGAGCAATGCCCCGAAACCCTGAGTTACCGACGGGTCCGGAGCTGAATTTCCGCCACCCAAGTTGGCAGAAGGGGCAGGGGTGTCAGTGCTGCCTCTGCTGTCTCAGCCTCTTCTAGCTCTGGCCCAGACAGGAGCATGAACAGGGCAGCGTGCACAGGGAGACCCCCCAAAAGGGAAAGAAAACTAACCTGGGAGTTGGAGGGAGCTGGACAGGGCACTAGGGACCGTTTCCCACTTCTGTTACTCCCACTGAGTCCAGTGAAGATTTTGGTGAGAAAAAGTGCCCGTTGTGGAGATGTAGTCGTCCAGGATACTGGACTGCTGGTTTGTGGGCTACTTCATGCACCTGTGAGTGCCAAAAATCCCATTGTCCTAACAAAAACCTCTCGCATGATTGAGAACTCAAACCCAATCTGAAAGATAAAAGAGCATGAACACAGGACTAGCTGGCTCTAAACTGGCTTTCCGGGATGACTGTGCTTGTTAACGTAAAGGTAAAGGCTCAGTCTGAAAAAAACCGACAAGTTATTATAAAAAATCATCTTTGATAAAAAATCATCTGTCCACTTAGGCTGTGTAATTGATAGAAATTTCTGCCAAGGTCCCAAAACAGTGTGTAACCCAGAAGAGCTTTTTGTTTTGTTTATCTATTTGTTTAGTACGAAGACCAGATTAGAGATCTAAAATTAGGCTTTCATTTGTCCCTCTAGAAATCTGAAGAATTAAATTAGAAGGGTGGCTATCATGCAACTGAGAGCTTTCCCAGCAAGCCCCTAACACTGTCTGCCACTGCCCTAAGAGCGTAAGGCAGATGAAGGGGCTGATAGAAGTACAGCTCTTCAGTCCTTAACTTTTAAAGCAATATTCACAGCTGGTTCACGTGTGAGGCACGCTTCTGTGTGGCAGTCTGTGCTCAAATAACCTTTTGTCTAGACTATTGCTAAAATAATCCAATCCTCAAATTCTGCCTTTGCTGTCATTTTCTCTTGCATGTGGTGGGATCTCCAGGCAGGTGTCTCTTCCATTCTTTTCTTTCTTTCATCTCCCTTTTCAATGGTGGCTTCTGTCCAAAGCCAGGTCATATTTAAAAACAAAAAATCCCAAATCCAAACCCAACCAAACAGTCCCCCCTTCTCTGTTCAGCCTCCACTTCTGGTGCCCTATGTTCTTGCTTTAATTTTGACTGTGTAGCTTTTATCCTGAGTTTGAGTTATAAGTATACAACTCAGACACTGAAATCAGTTTCATTCTTTTGTGTGGATTTGGGGTCTGAAATGAACTGAAATAGTTATTGTTTCTGATGGATAAAGTTTAAATTTTGCTCCTTAGATTTTCTTCATATTTCCTACCTATCCTTGTATTTAAAGGAACAGAGTTGACCTGGAAGTACAAGAAAGTTGGCAGAAAAAAGCACTACAGTGACAACTTTCTGATACACACTTAAAACTTGACTGCACAAGTTAACTAAAAAACCAAAAAGGTGCACTGTTTCCAATTAAAAGTCCAGAAATAAAGAAATTGCCACCTCCATTTGGAAAGCTTAACTGAGCTCCTGGAGGTTTCATGTTTTGGCAGTGATGCAGTCACTTGCAAAATTAATCAATAACTTTTGAAGCATTTTGGAGCAGTCTAAGGATGATTGGTCTATTTCAGCAGATGTGCTTAAAGTTTTCTCTCTTCTTACAGATTTTATCTCTGCTTTTTTTGCATGATACTGCTTGGGAGCCCTGTGACAGGGGGAAGATGAGGTCCAGGGGCTCACCCTGCTCCTTCTGTGGGTGGGTGAGCAAGCTGTGCTCAGCATCTCACCCGACCTGGTGCCTGTAGCTGGTGAGGTGAAGCACTAAGAACATGTTAGCAAAGGAGGAGATGAGATCAATGTTGTTTTTTTTCTTTAGGTTCATCTGCCCTTTTTTCTTTAGATTCATCTTCCCTGCCTTATTTGATGTTTTTGTGATTACGAATACCACCATACCCACCCCACCCCCCCACCCCCCCCAGCTCTGCCTTCTGCTTCTGGCCTGACTCAAGCATTTGAGTGCCATTCCCCTCTGAGCTACTGTGACGCACAGGGTCTTCACCTGAGCTCAATGAGCTTCTTCCTCCCAGATCATCCTCCTCTTCTTGTATTTAGACCTTGTCCATCTGACTGTTTGCTCCCTCTCTCCTTTGAAATTCTTTTTCAGATCCATCTCAGCTTTAGACACCAGTGCCTGTCAGATTTAACAGCCCTTTGAGGTTACCTGAGGTAAATGGGTGCAGGTCATGAGACCTGTTTCAGGCTTCTTGTTTCTGATGAGATCCCTTATGAGATTCCTTATATACCAGGTCATTATAACCCAAAAGAGAGCCCACCACAGATGCAGACTCCTGCTCTAGAGATGTTTCTTTGGTTTAGTTCCACCTTCGTTTCCTGAACTGTTCTGTGGTACTTGCCTCATGCCTCTCTACCACACTGTTCAGGAGGCTTTTCTCAGAGTCCATCTTTACTTGAATCATTACTCCTCCTCCTCCTGCCACTTGCTGCCACCTGTGCTCCCTCTTGCTAACAGGTTATCTTCTTTCCTTGTCACTTGCAGCTTCTCCATGTATCTGTAGATCTTCAGTGCTGTAGCAAAGCAGTCAGGCCATTCCTGCTGGAAATGGCCTGAACTGGAATGGCAGGGCAGAGAGTATATTAAAGTGCATATGACTTGGGCAGTGCTCCCTCTTCATGTCAACACCCTTTAATGGGTGGGGGAGCAGATCTCCCTTTGCTTTGGTTTCCTGATGATTTTCTGAATCTGACCCACAGATGCTTCTGAGATCACTCAGCAGGTGTTGCCAGCTTTGGACATTGATGGGATTTGAGTCCTAACACCCAGGTTTCCATGGAAAGCTTTGAGATTTTGCTGAGCCTGACATAGTGTGTCCTTATTCAGAATAAGTATGTTTACTCCTTAAATCTCTTTGACTTCAGCTGTAGCTGTGGCTTACCAGCATCAGCATGCCCCAAAGTAGACCTTGATATCTCAAATGGAGTAAAAAAACTGACCAGGTGTTTTCACCTTGTATTTCTAAGTCTTTTAAAACAGCCATGATTTTTTGATAAATGTGTATCTCAGAGCAAGGAGAAAGGCATGAAGCAGCTGGAGCAAAGATGTCTCAAGGCATTTGCATCAGGAAAAAGTGATTGACTCTGTGACCCCTATTTAGTGTCAGTAGCATGGATGTTTCCCAGGGGCAAAATGACAGGGCAGGCAGGAGACTGACACAGGAAGAATGGGTGATCTCTGGGCAGCCCAGTTGGTTGCAGTCAGTGAACACCTTGTGTGCAGCTTTGCTGTGTGAGGTACGCCACGTGGGTACATCCAGCACAGGTAGTGGCAGGGGGTAGCCAAGACACTGAAGGAACTCATAAAATATATCTCACCAACATAGTGTTCCTCATTATTTGAGTGAATCTCTGCACTCTGGGTGGTTCCTACATATTTCTTATTCAGGCAAAACTTCCTGAGAGATTAGTGGGAGTTTTGTTCAAGCATGAGGTGCTAGAGCAAGTTTTGATTTGTTAAATCAGTTTCTTTAACATGACAGAAAATTGGCTTCCTCCTCAGTTGAAGTCCAGGTCACATCCATACTAATCAGAGCAGGGAACTAGAAAGGAAGAAATCCCTTTGTGGTGATGGAGTGCAAGGTATTTGATTCAGTATCATGCCTGATTACACTATTGTAATAGCATTTTACTGTGTCGGCCGGTTCTTTTCAAATACCTGCTTTCAGTCAGCTCAGATTAAGAAATTTTACTTTCTGGAATGGATGCTTTGTCTTTCTAGAGCACAGGTGATGCACTAAAATGATTAAAGCAATGTAAAAATACAAAGGGTCAAAGAAAAATATTGAAAAGTATGATATGTTTAAGGAAGTTATCAACAGTTATAACTTAATTTTTTAAACGTAGTTTGGGAAGGTTTGGGTTTTTGGTGTTTTTTTTGCTGACCTAAACCACGGGAATGACTGGGGTCACTGCAGAAATATCGTGATAGTTATGGATAAAATGTAAGTCCTTAACTACGCCTTTGATTTTTTCTGAAATCAGAATTTCCTTCAAGCCGCATTCACCAAAGCTGCTAATGTACTTTGTGATTCAGAATGAAATTGCATACACAAGTTAAACCGTGATCTTAATTCTTTCCAACCAAGGGAGAGTTTGCTCTTAGTTGTCACTTTTAGACTAACAAATCCTTGTAGTGATGAAATGCCTGTCAAGCAGGCTGCTCATTGCCGCTTCTGTTTTCCCAGGAAAAGAGATTGAATTCCTTCCCAAGTAATGGAAGTTGCAGTACTTTTAACTGTTGAGTGATGTACTGTATTCAGGATTAAAAAAATAAACAAAAATAAAGACAAATAGAAGGCCAGCTGCTGTGTAAATACAGGACAAAGGTAGCCCCTGATATCCTGTCTAGTTGAAGAAGAACTCTGAAAGAGCAAGTTCTCATTCTCATAGCCACGTAGTCCAAGATGTTTACCTTGGGATAGCTCACTGGTTACAAACTAATGTGCTATGTGTTGGGCAGCCCCAAATGTACTGGCTATTTAAAAAAATCTTGCAAAATTTCTGGTGAAGGTTAAGTATCATCTAAACCAATGAGAAAGTTCGTGGGATGATGGAATTGGGTTTGCAGGCAAGAACGACGTGCTTGGAAGTCATATCATGCACAGCTTCTTCCCTCTTCTTCCATGCTCTCATCAGTAAGGTGCAAAGTCCTGGAATATCCAGGAGCACCCATCAAATTGAGAAATATTCAGGGTTTCTCAATATTATAATGTAAAATAATTATAGAAAAAAATGTAAATAAGAATCAATTAAATTAATTAGCTCACATGGCTAAGCCAAATTAAAATTCTTGCTAGAAAGTGGTATTTATGTCTGCTCCTTTTTCTGAAAAAAAAAATAAAAAATAAAATCACTAATGGTTCTGTGTTCAATCTTCATTTGTAAAAAGTGACATATGCAAAAATATAACTTTAAAAAATTTTTCCTCAGATATGGAAAGAGATCAAGCCCAGATACACTGATCTCAGACCTCTTGTTGAGGGAAAGCACAGAAAACATTCCTAGATCCAGGTATGTATGAAGAGCTCATTTGGATTTAACAATCTCATTTGATAACAATAAATATGTTTCATAGGGAGAAAGCATGCCACCAACAGCTGGTTAATCATATCCTTAAAAAAATCTTTAATTCCTTATTTTTTTAAGAGCTAGCACAATCTAGGAATGCAAGAAGTGCCTTATCAGGTATGATATAATCCAAACTCTTCTTGATTTTGGGAGCAGGCCATACCTTTGGTATTGTATATACCAATTGTATTCAGAGGAAGGGGAAGCACTCCCATGACACTTGCACCATTCTGGGCATTTTTACATAGAACTATATGCTGATGTTTGATGATGATTCCTTACATATTAGAGCTCTAAAGATGGCATATTGCTACTCATCTGCTGCTCACACAGGTTTAAATTTTTCCCCTAAAGATGCATAAGTGGTAACTATGCACCTACATTAACTCATACACAAATGCACAGCGGTGAGTTGTCTTTTAAAATACAGTATTTCTCATTGGTTTTGTATCTAATATTTTACAAAGGGAAAGAAGGCCTTCATATTTCCATTTGTACTTGGCTAAAGTAACAGCGGTGTTTCGAACAACACTGGGGTTTCAAATGTACATAGTGTATTTATCTATTTTATCTATTTGTCTATCTATTTAGCCTTAATGTAAGATACTGCAGTGCTGACTGCAGTTTACACAGCTGAAAATTAAGTATGTTGAAAAGGTAAGGTGCAGGGGGTGTTTTGGTTCATGAAGGAAAATACTGGTTTTACCCACAATCTAGCATGAATGAGCTCAGTTTAAGCCTTTACTGATTATCTGAAGTTTGCTGACAATACTTCTACTGCAGAAATAAATGTTTTATGCAGTTGTCTTCTCAGGAGTCTACAAGCAAGTGATCTGCAAAGGCTCAACTAGACTACTTGAGTACTTAAACATAATAGCCTGTAGCACTGAATTTAGGGCATGATCATGACACACACTGAAAGGTGACCCAGAATTCCCACTGCCATCCCGGGAGGTTGCCCGTGAGACCTGCAGTTCTGCGTGTAGGGAGGGCATTGTCTGATGGTTTGATGACTAACCACAGCTGTGGGGATGCAATTTTCTCTGCAGATGCTTATCTGGAAAACTGCATGGAGTGCAGTGAAATGTATTGGACTATTTTGTGTTTGGTAATGACAAGGGAGAGCCCTCACATAATGGGAAATTTCCACTGTCTTGAATTTGAGGCAACACACAGGGTAGTTAGTACTCATACTCTCTAATATATCTCCCTAATAGTCTAATACTCTCTGTAATTTTCACCCCTTCATCACAAAACTTTATGATTATTATTACTGTTTCAATAATGCTATTTATAACACACCAGGGAGCAAAGATTCATGAGCAAAATAACCAACTAGTCTGCAGTTAAGATCAAGAATTGATGAGAAGCAGATTTTTATTTCATGCCCCCTGTAACAGCACTTTAAACGGAGTATGGTATTTTTCACTCATCGCTGACAGTTATGGGAGTACTGGGAGCAATGATGCCTAGTTTCCTATGGATATGTTTTCTAGGATAAAACTCTGGATTCTGAAACCCACTCCAACTTTTTCCTCCGTGTGAGCACACAATTAAAATTTCTTTCTATCCAGTCCTGTGTTTCATGGCACATAGGGAGCTAAATACCTCTAAAATGGGTGTACCTCTTTGTGACTTGGTTGAAATTGTCTGAAGGGTGTGAAAGCTGGGGGGGAAGTTAGGAGAGGCACACAGGGTTGGACAGCTGGACACACAGCTTCCTCCTGGAGGAAGCCAGGCTGAATGAATGAAAGGCAGGCTGCTATTAGTCCAACCTTAAATTAAGTATATGTTTTAGAAATAGTTGCATGAAAAGCTAGTTATGGAGCAGATGTGCACTCAGTGAATCAGCGACAGAGAGAGATACCTCATGAGTTCTTGGGAACTGAACTTTGTAACTAAACACTGAGATAATGATAAATAACTTAATTGTATTCAGCTTGACAGGCCTGGTTGGACATTTCACTTTTGCTGACTGAAATATGCCCCAAAGGATGTTGTAGTCTGGGTGTATGTCTGACCATATGAAGAAAGTTTAGAGAGATTATTTTAGAAACTAATTACAAAATAGGAAGTTAAAGATTAAAAAAAAGGGGGTGCCTTGACCTGAGTACAAGTAAGTCCTTATGACAGAAATATGTGATATGGCCTGTTTCTGATTTTGTCTGTCTTTGTGGAGTGACAAGAAAATGTCTAGTACTCAGTAATAAGATGTATATCTCCTCATGCTGCCTCTTTAAAAATTAGATATCTAGTATGAAATACTTTTTTTCTAGGTTGCCTCTACAGTCAATCAGAGGGATGGGCAACTCCAGAATGAGCTTTCCTTCCTGAAATGGGCAGGGTCTCTGTTGCCCTGTAAGGTGTCCATGTTTCTCCAGTGACTGTGGAAGCAGATTAGACATTTAATCAAGACTTGGTGTGCTACTTTTAGATGGGAAAAATTATGGCAAATGCATTTCTCCCAGTCTTTTTCCATGTTCTCCTACTTACCTTTCCTTCTGTGTAGACAAAACATCTGTTTGCAAGCAGAGGATCTCTTGATAAAATCCTGCCTTCAGCACACCTTTCAATACATTTCAAATGCTTGATATTGAGGAGTGGAATACCACACTAATATTTTAGGATGGTGGTTTTGAATTTGGGTTTTGTTTGAAGGTGCTTACAGCATGATGTCATTTTGTTTGGCTCAGTGAGTTCTCTTTGGAAGTTGTTTACTCCTGAGTTAGAGTGAAAAATGTATTTTTAAGAAATTTGCATTTCAATATATCATAGTTCTCTAGCTTAATTTCACTAAGTGCCATTTCTGCTGTAAGGCAGCCTTGTAGCTAGTCTCAACTGTGTAAAACGTGGTACCAGGATGTACAGGCAAGTTTTGGCACCAAAGTACAGATTTTTGGAAATTCATAATGCATCTGTTTTTGTTGGAGTCACATATACAATCTTCAACTGCAAATATGCATATATATTTCTCATTGCTGCTATTAAGGAATGTTTTAGACAGTTTTAACATAGAATTTTTTCATAGGGGGCTTTAATATGTGCTTAATGTGGTTTTTTTAATTCATAATATGTGTTGCAGGTTTGAAGACCCTTCGATGTGGTGATGGGATTTTCAGCACACCTTCAAAACTTTTCCTAGTTTTCGGTTCATACTCCACATCTTGGAAGCAAATCATAGCGTCATCCCCAGTGCATGCAGCCATTGTACTGAATTCTGTAGAGTTTCTCTCCTTCATCATATTTGTATATACCTTTATTTAAATAAATTATTTGTGCATTCCAAAATGTAACATACTAAAAGAAAACAAACAACCATGTCATTGGTATAACAAAGCATTGTTTTAAACTATTAAAAGTGAATTATAACTTCCCTGTAGTGTGAAGTAATGTGGACAACAATGGTGTCACAGTTATTTACAGTAATTACTGTGCAAAGTAAGATAAAGACAGCATTTATTGTGGCCTCAGACTCAGCTGAAAACTGTTTAAAATAACTGATCACAGAATGCATAACTTAGGAAAACAGTGTTCGGAGAGATTTTTCAGAATGGTCCTCCTAAAAACTTATTTAGTGCTTACATTGACAAATGTAGTAAAATTAATGCCATTTTTGAAATGCAAAGGAATAAGTCACTGCTTGATTCTGCTAACTCTTTGAAATTGGTTTGGTGTTTGGCTGTAAGCCTGAGCTAGTAATTTTAAATGAAACAGATGTAACTTCTTTGTTTTGGCAATATGCAAAATAGCAGAAAATAGCATCTAAAGTAACTCATAAACCAAGACAAAGCTGCAATTATTTGTGCCAGAAAAGAGACATCTAACATTGCCTAAGGCCTTGTAAAGGAGCACAGTGATAAATCCTAATCCTTGGGCTCAAATAGGCGTCTCTCATTTGGAGTTATTAAGTTTCTGTTTGTACCATAAGGAGATCCATGGAACAGGGACAAGGAGATCTCCCTCCAGGTTTACATTTTCTTATTTTTGGATTGTATAAGTTTACTCACTAGGCTAATGGGGCTCTTAGACACATTTGAAGTTTTTACTCAAAGCAGTGTAAGAATGGCAGCACCTTCCCCTTGTTCTTAAGTGGTTCTAGTTCACAGATGTGTATCTTGCTGTATGGTCAGGACTCAGACTGTGCATGACACAGATGCTGGTCTCTGGTTCCTGATACAACACTTTTCTTTAGACTCTGTGACTAAACAATGCATAATAAATATGCACATAAAGAAGTTCCAAACTGGAAAAGAATCAGTGTGAAGGTTTAATCCATTTTGATGTCCTTCCCAATTTTCAAATGCTTTCACATAGCTGTTGCCCCCAGGAGAGATGCATCACTGCAACCAAGTTCCAGGTGTCTATAAATGCGTTTGCAAAGTGTTACCAGCTTACCAGGACTGGTCAGCTTTTGTGGTCACAGTGTCTTCAGCAAAGCACAACATAGTTTTCCTTTTCATAAAAGACTTGGGTGTCACTGGAATTGGCAAATTTAGCTTTCAGCAGCAACACATTAACTTACAGACTTTGTGATGGTTCTGTAGCACTAGTTGTGGAATTGTGGCAATTAATAACAAGCTAGAGTCACAAAAATGTTTGAGGCCCCCAGAGTGTACTAGTTAAAAAACAAACCAGTGGGAAATTCCCAGTCAGAACTACAATTTAATAGGAAAATTAAGATAAAGGCAATAGTACAGAAACACTGACTTAAACTGACAGAGTCAGAATATGACCTGACACTTTGTGATGGCAGCAGTCTGATTAAATGGTGGCTACAGTCCCATTGGAGTGATGGAGGTGGTTTTGTTGAAGTAGTGATCCTGTAGAAAGATCTGATCTTTCTCTGGAGGTCCAGTGGTGGGTATCAAGCTCTTGTCCTCTGGGAATTAAGTGGAAGTGTTCCTGTGGTGTTCCAAGCCTCAGATTATATCCAGGAAGGAATGCTTGGTTCCTCCCCCTGGGCAGGGCATCTCACAGTGGGATGATGTAATTCTTGAGTCATGCTGGGAGACCTTGATGGCCCATCAGGAGAGAGAGCCCTTGGAGCGACTTATCAGGGATGAGTCATGGAAGAGGTTAAGAACACTACCCCACCTTTTTTAACAACTTATGAGGATGGTCACAGAATGCATACTTTGGTTACAACTTTTCAGGGTAAACCGTTGCCACCCATAGCAGTAGGCAATAATTTTCAGAGGGACCTCAGGATGGCCACCAGTTGCTGGAGTGAGCAGGTGTTCTTCAACCTCAGGCCAGGACCTGCTGCAGCAAATTACACAGAGTGCTCTGCTTTGAGTAATTATTAAAATGAAAAGTGAAAGTTATTGAGGTATATGTTACAATATATTTAATTGCTAATATTTAGTATATCTCTATATATGCTAATGACCATGTAAATTGCAGTATCAGTAATGATAAAAATGATAAATTCATCTTATGTTGCTTGTATTATCATTACAAATGTACCTCAGAGGAGAAGAAGAAAGTTTAAGAATTAGCTCATGCTAAACACTCGTGCTGCGTTGTTCCACTCAATTACCTGAGTTTTCCTGAATTTGGAGAATACTCATCTCTATAGAAAAGGTATTACCTCATGAGCTCTCAAAGACAAAAGCAAGGCAAAGCACTCACACAATATTTATTTATTCACTCTGTGGTATTATTTTCTTTCTAAAATCTTCCTCTGTTCTCTGGGGCTGACACAACACTGCCATAGAATTCCAGTGTGCTTAGTTCTTAGCTTCTTTGTGTAATTCATATACCAATCTTGACAGGCCAGGACACTGAAAATATTGTGTCAGCTCTCCAAATCAGAGGATAGACTTAAAAATGAGCTGTGAAATGAAGATAAATACCAGTTTCCTTTGGCACGACTTCTATGTTTTGACTTCAGGGTTAAGATTTTCATATTTTTCTCTCTAACCATGAGTGCCTTGTTTCTAAAACAAAGGCTGAAATTTATGTTACATTCTGAGGAAGTGCCAGGAAAAACAAGATGTAATAACTATAAAAGTAGGTAATAATATTTTCTCCTTTATTTATTGTGGGCTTGAAATCATGAGAAATGTACATAAATAGGTTCAAACATTTAAAAGACTGTCCACCTTTACCTTTGGCAATTTCTGTAAAATACATCACCATTATGCTCAACTTTGATTTAATCAAATAGGAGATCTAGATGATCCCACCTATCTTCTCTTCCAGGACATGAAATTCTCTCTGTCTTCTCTCTCTGTCCCTACAAGCCTTCCCCACTGCAATGCTTTCAGCCCTGAAATTCTCTGTGCCAAAAGACCCTCCATCATGGTAGTCCAGTATGGGCAGTGCTGCCCAAACAGGGCACTGTGCTGAGGTGGGATTTACCTGGTAGCTGGCAAATAAATACCAAGTTTCAGGTGCAGCATCAAGTGTTTTCCATAGTGGTTTGTGTCACGTTCTGGTGCTCCACTGGCCCCTCACCTCGGTGCTTAGGGTGAGGTGCCCAGGAGCACTTGGCATATGTGGGAGGGGTATTTTTAAACTGAACTGACCATTGCTCTTTGTTTCCCATGAGATTACATGTCTTGCCTGCCCACATGACCTTCAGGAATGCCTGTGTAAATCCAAAAAAGCCAGACCTTTGCTCCCATTGCCACCCTTGTGTTAGCCACTAAAAGCTAACAAACATTTAAAAAAAAATTCAGCAGGATGAATCACAAAATCATAGAGTACCAGGTTGAAAGGGAACTTCAAGGATCACCTCATCAAACCTTTCTTGGCAAAAGTATGGTATAGACAAGATGGTCCAGCAGCCTGTCCAGCTGAATGTCATAAATGTGCAACACTGGGGAATCCCCCAGTTCCCTGTGGAGATTCTTCTCCTTGTAAAAAATGAGTGTCTGATTGTTATTGTGAAAACTTCTCCTCTTGTGTCCAATCAGAATCTCCCCAAGAATAACTTGTACCCATTATCCCTCCTTTCTTTCTTGTGACTGCTTCTAAAAAGGGAGTCTTCCTCTTCTTAGCAGCCACACTTTAAATATTGGAGCATGGCAATAGGGTCCTCCAAAGCTGACTTTTCTCAAGGGTGGACCAACCCTTTTGTTTCAGCCTTTCCTCATATGTCAGGCTGCCCAGTCCTTTGATCATCTTTGTGGCCCTTCTCTGGACCTCTCCAGCCTGTCCACATCTTTTCTTGTATAGCAGGGACCAGAATTGAACACAGTATTCCAGGTGTGACAAGCACCGAGCTCAGTAAAGAAAATAAAAAGTTTCCTTTTTGGAAGATGAATTTCAGTGAAGGTAGAAAACTAAATGCAAACTGAAAGTAATATAACATACAGTAACAAAAAAAACCCCTCTTGCTTTGTTTTGGTGGGTTAGTACCCTGAGTAGAGAAAGTGCTACTGAGTGGAAATTGCCTAACTAATGCAGTAATTCATATGAGGTCAGTGTATTTTATTTATCTGACTGTATTGTTATCAGTCATTTATTTATCTGTATTACAGCAGCACCTGGAGACTCCAGATATGGGGCTCATTGTGCTCCAGTCTGTAAGACCATAATAAAAAAAATCTAGACTACAGAGATATTCCATCCACGTGCAAAGAGAGAAAGTGGGAGGAAACTCGGGCTCATAAATAAAATGGTTAGTACGTTATAGTGGTCCTACTGCACCTGCAGCCTTGCCCTTGTAGACTCTTGGATAACAGCAATTAAGAATGTGCTTTAAAACAAGTAGTGCAACATTATCTTGTTTCCAGTTAATATGTGTGTTTGCTAAGCTCTCCCTTATCTAAGTTATTTGCTTTTCTCTAATGACCCAGTCATTTCCAGGCCCAGAGACCTTCCAATCTATATTTAGCTACAAGCAGCTCCCACCTGCCTGTAATGAACACCCGGCTTAGGAGATTTCAGATTTCTTTCTTTACCTCATTTTTCTGTGTTTTCAATAGGATAGGGTAGAGTAGAGTAGAGTAGAGTAGAGTAGAGTAGAGTAGAGTAGAGTAGAGTAGAGTAGATTAGAATTAGAATTAGAATTAAGAATGGAATGGAATGGAATGGAATGGAATGGAATAGAATAGAATAGAATAGAATAGAATAGAATAGAATAGAATAGAATAGAATAGAATAGAATAGAATAGAATAGAATAGAATAGAATAGAATAGAATAGAATAGAATAGAATAGAATAGAATAGAATAGAATAGAATAGAATAGAATAGAATAGAATAGAATAGAATAGAATAGAATAGAATAGAATAGAATAGGGTTGTGGGCTGCCAATGCCCTGCAAGTGTGAGTCTCAAGGTGTCCAAGTTCTAGGGAAATGTGTCTGGTGTCATTCCCCCTTTGAAGAAGCAGAATTGGCGGGAGCAGGAGAACCACGAGGTGCCCTTGCAGACAGAGCTGGTGGTGACTAAAACTGAACACAGCTATAACAGGCTTCCCACAGCAACTTTCCCAGTAGGTTGTAAAATGGGAGGGGGGAGCCACGAGGTGCCCTTGCAGATAGAGTTGATGGTGACTAATACTGAGCACAGCTATAACAGCCTTCCCGCAGCAGCTTTCCCAGTAAGCTGTAAATTAGCAGCCTCTCCCAGAGGTACAAGAGTGTGAAATGCTCTTTGTCAAATAAATATGTTTGTATCAATTAAGAGTGAAGGTTTAGCCAACTGTGTGCTAAATAGGTGTCATCTCTTTAACAGATCTTTCTAATCAGTTTTTTTCACAAGTTATTATGTTCTGTTTTCATAGAATTTCATAGAATGGTTTGGGTTGGAAGGGACCTTAAAAATCTCCTGGTTCCAAACCCCCTGCCATAGGCAAGGACCCCTGCCACTAGACCAGGTTGCTCAGAACCCCATTCAGCCTGGCCTTGAACACTAACAGGAATGGAGTTTCCACAACTTCTCTGGACAATCTGTTCCAGTGCCTCACCACCTTCACAGTAAAGAATTCCTTCTTGCTTTCAAGCTTCTTTTCCTTTGAAAAGCGTCTTTTTATGTTCTGTTCTTGTTTCACCTTCTTTTATATGGATTGTTAGGACTTCAATTTGATGTTATTCTGGATTTATGATGCAGACTGTTCTGCCAGGGATGATTTTCTTGACTATACCCATTCATTCACTCTGCCATGTTTCTGATGATTACGCTTGTTCAGCTGTCACCTCCACTGAACTCAGCTGAAAATACTGTCTTTCCACACTCCTTTTTCCAAATCCTGTTCCATCAGTAGAGGCAAAGATTTAGATTTTTAAACAATTGCTCCAGTACTTGTTCAGTTGCGTTATAAGCCTTGAAGTGGATTCTAATTTAGTCACCTAAACCAGGAAATAAATTTTATCAATTGAATATTAATAGTTCAGAGGTTTGAACACATTTTGTTATAGTCAGCTTTTTCTGAGGATGAAGAGTTAAATAATCAGATCAATCAGAAATGTTGACTTATTTTTATGCATTCACATTTGAAACATTTAAACTTTGACCCATTAGTTTGCTTCAGCAGTCATTTGTTTCAAATCAGCAATCAGAAAATTATTGACTTTTGACATGAAGTTTGGTGTTGCTACACCAGCGTCTTAACTTAAAACTGCCTTTAAAAGATGAAATGTGTTTAGACCTGCTTAAAACCACATCTTAAATTGGCTGCGTTATCTGTCTTAGCCAGCAGTGAATTTTACATTTCTCCACAGGGAAAGTGATGGTGGTACCCAGGCCCATCGCAGCTCGGCACACGTCAGAGTGTCTGTGCTTCAGTGCTCATCGTGACTGTCACAATAGCCTGAGAGGATTAAAATACATTTCATGTTCTGTGAGTCAGACCTGGGTATTAATAATAAGCTCCATTTAAGTGGGATGAAATAATTTTTCATTTCACATATCAGGTCTGATTTACCATCTTCTTTTAAAAAAACCAACAAGCCCAACCCTCCTGAAAATCCCCTGCAACAAAAAAAGAGGTTCAGCCTAATGTTCTGTCAAGGAAATGGGCTGAGACAATGTGCTGCTATATTTAAATTTTCTTAAGTGTGTTTCTTTCTCTTACTCCAAGCACTCAGTTGATATCACCGTGTCATCCTCCTCTCTCCTTAGAATGTTAACATCCTTTCTGTCCTTGATATCATTTCATAGAGAACCTACCCCAAATTTCAAAGCTTTCAAAGGGATATTGGCTGTCCCCAGGCCAAGTTGTACAGAGAAATGTCTGCTACCCTACAGCACAACAACCAAATGTGCAAAATTACAAGCTCTTCCTCTTCAAGTGCACCTGAGGGTCTACAGGTATATTCCTAGTTTAAAATGTAGTTAAGGTACCTTAGATTGATGTTTCTCATTTCTTCACCAGCTGGATAGCTATTATCCAAGCAACTCTGGCTTACAGGCATTGACTTCATTTATCCAGCACTCTGCTGTCCCTGTTCATTGTCACATGCCTGCCAACAAAGAAAGAAGTTTTCATATGGAAAAATAGGTATTTCTTTTCCACTTTTCTACCTCTTTTAAAGTTACTTAGAAATAAGGGGGGTTGGTTTTGACAGCCACATAGATTTCTGTGCTGAAGCAATGTTCTTCTAAACTCAAAGTACCTTAATCTACATACAGTGCAATAGGGTGAGCTTTTCCCTGCTATTATAACCCCCTCTCCAAGTTTTACCTCTTCTTTGAGAGCTCTGCTCAGACCTCTCTGACAAAGTTGCAGTGTTATGACAATTCCCATTAAGTAATCTAGTTTTATAATGTGAGCAAAATCAAATAGAAAATGGTCATTTGGAAATATCAGAAATGAAGTAGCCAGCATTGAATTAAACCAAATGGATTTTTTTTTTTTTAAGTAGTTGTCAAAGATTTTAACATAAATATTGTGTGAATGGAGATCTGTGTGGCATATCAAACAGCAATTAGGAATTTGTGTTTTCCTCTTTTCACTATGATGAGAAGTGACTCATAAAGTGAATGCTGGGTTGTCGCTAATGGACATGAGATGGGAGCATGGATTCAGTTACAGCAGGCAGAGGTTTAATCCGAAGAAGACTTTATTTTGGGGTTTTTCAGCCCCTTTTATAAGGTGTTCCGATTCAGGTTTAACATGATTGCTAAAGGGAGCAACACCTCTCTCTTCCCATTCATTGGACAAGAGAAAACATTCAAAACATCTGTACAACATTGCTTTGGGAACCAAAAACCTATTTACAAAAAACAGTCCTCGAGAGAAACACGTTCTCAAGAAACTTTCCCTTGGGAACAGATCAGCCATTGACAGGCTGAAAACTCTCTCAGGCTCAGAAAATCATGTCCACACTGGGTTGTGATGGTAGCCACACTTAGCAGGGAATCAGCTTCCTGTTGGACTGGATCAATGTAAAGCGAGCGCCTTATTGTTTTAGCAAGATTTTGGCTTTCCCTGTGGGAATTGCACATTTCAGGCAGCTGGCACTGCAAAGGTGTGGGGATAACTTTGATTAATGCAGATTGCCAGCAGCTCTGAAAGTTAAGAGTGAAGACTTTGTTGGGGGCCAGCAAAGGTGCTCTGAGATTTAATAGAACACATGGCCCATCTCTGCCAGCAGCTGCGTCAGCCTTGGAAACCTCGTGAGCAGAAACCCACAGGAGATTAGAGGCAGGTAAAAAGTTATTCTGGGTAACACTGATGTCCCTGGATTTTTGGTAAACACACATTTTTGGGCTATGCAAACTCCAAGGGGGAATATTTCATTGAAAGAGAGACAGCAGTTATCAAAGATGAAATCAGACTAAATGTGAACTTGGGTTTCATCCTCAAGTAGCTGCCAAGTCACTGTAAGGGACAGCAACAGGTACCAGCCCCCTTCCCTGGCCTTTGTACCTTCCTTCCCTGTCCTTCCCTGAATTTGACTGGTAAATCAATTTGGGATAGGGTTAGGGTTGGAGTTAGGGGTTAGGGTTGCAGTCATGGTTTAGGGTTAGTACTGATTAAGGTTAGGGCTAGGGTGGTTAGGGTTAGGCTTAGGGTTAGGCTTATGGTTAGGCTTAGGCTTAGGCTTATGGTTAGGATTAGTATTAGGTTTAGGCTTAGGTTTAGGCTTAGGTTAGGGTTAGGGTTCGGGTTAGGGTCAGGGTTCGGGTTAGGCTTAGGCTTAGGTTTTATGGGTTAGGGTTTATGGGTTAGGTTTAGGGTTAGGCTTAGGGTTAGGGTTAGAGTTAGGGTTTATGGGTTAGTTGTAGGATGAAGGTTTGGTAACAGCTTCCTCAATGTTGATGTGGATTTATAAAAACCTGGAGAAAAGAACAACATCTCATTTAATTAGTTGTTTCATTTTCCTGTCTCAGCAGGGTTTTGTCTATGTGTATATGCAGGAAACAGCAACATTCGTAGATTCTCAGGCTGGATGGGCGTGCAAAAAGACCTCTCCTGCTACTTGTTTAAATATCTTTGATTTTAATTCTATATTTTTGAATAGGGAAAGATGGAAATGTGAGGTGATTCATGGTTTTTGTGCGCTGCGTTGTAGACAGACATTTATTTTCTGCTTTCTCCCTTCCCTTTGTATGGATTTGCTCATCTGTAGAGAAAGGACCCCAGACTTTTTTCTTTCTCAGATCCATGCTAGCACATGAGACCAAACTGGACACAGCATTTACCTCACCAGAATGGCTCAGCTGGCCAAGCCCAAACATTCAGTATCCAAACTGGGACTCCTGCCGAATCCCGGTGGTTTGTCAGTAATGGTAATACCAGCTGCTTACACCTTGTTCAGCTGTTCTCACATCTTCAGTCCCTGGATTATTTTGAACTACCCTCACCCACAGTGCAGAAGTAAACATCATCAGGAAAGCTGTACTGGAAAGCACCACAGCACCCCAGAAAATCAGTAGGTGTCCTCTGAAAAGAGCATTTCTTTCTTCTGTAGGTTTCATATGGTTGGGCTAGGTGCTAAGAAGTTGTCATGCAAAATAATGGAGCTTTGTTGGTTTGTTTGTTTGTTATGTTACTGTTTGCTTACTAAAATAATTTTGAACTAAGAAATAAAGAATAAAACCCTAGTGGGATCTTTCAGTGAACAGACTAGAGGAAAATGTATTGATGCATCTCAGGCTTTTTATGCCTTTTTTCTTAATCCATCCAGCACAGACTGCTATTAAAGACATAGAGCTAAATTCAGCTGACCATTTTTAAGTGTCACTGTGGCAATTTCTATCTCTGTCTAAGTAAGCACTTTCATTAATACTGTGTATTCCATGTATAAATAGTCCAGCTTTCTTTCCATCTCTGCTATAATAACTGCTGGTTTAAAAACTACAGCTCAGGAGAAGAATATGAAGCATAAAACTGACCTCTCTCTAGGTTATAATATAAATGGCACAAGGAGTATTTTCATGAAGAGATACTTCCAGAAAGACAGGCATAATGGCATATAAAAACCACTTTATAATAACTTTACATGCCCTCAAATATTCAGCATTCTGCTGGACCATAATGGGTATGAAACTGCACTACATACTGTGGAGATGTCCTTTGCAACCTAAAGGTTTCAATAGAAAGATACCTGAGACTTGGATTAAAAAAGCTCCCTCTGACATGTAGTGGATTTAGGTTTTCTTGGGAAGAACCTCTTAAGACTCCCACGCTTAGAAATTATGGACTTGAATTTCACTTCCACACTGATGTTTTCTTTTTTTACACTTTTACTATGGCAGTTCAACAGAATTTTGCTTTGACCAAAGGCTGGCCCTTCTCTGTTCAATGCCCCACAACTGCTTCTTGCTCTGTGGAGGGAAGAGCTCCTCTGCCCTGTGGGGTCCTGAGCATGAATGGGAGTATGAGGGGCACAAGAGAAGAGGGTGTATGAAGAGGGATGGAAATTTCTGCTTCACTCCTCAGTCCCTGGTTGGCCCGATCCCCCAGAGGCTGCAGAAGGGGGATTTCAGAGGAGCATGGTGATGAGTAATGTTCCTCAGGGACCGTCACTGTTCAACATCTTTGTCAGCAAAAGGGACAGAGAGTTTGAGGGCACCTTCAGCAAGTTTGCCAATGACACTGAGCTGTGTGGTGCAGTTGACTCACTGGAGGGAAGAGATGCCATACAGATAGACCCTGACAGGCTTGAGAGTTGGGCCTGTGCAAAACAAACCTCATAAAATCCAACAAGACCAAGTACAAGGTTCTGCACCTGGACTGGGGAAATCCCAAGCACAAGTACAGCCTGGGTAGAGAATGGAATGAGATCAGCTCTGGGGAAAATCACTTGGGGGTCTTGGTGGACAAGAAGCTCAACAGAAGCCAGTGATGTGCACTGGCAGCCCAGACAGCCAGATGTGTCCTGGGCTGCATCAAAAGCAGTGTGACCAGTGGGCAGGGGAGGTGATTCTGCCCCTCTGCTCAATTCTCATGTGTGATGGTTTTCAGCGCTAGCTAAAAATCACCAGAGTACTCACTCATCTTTTGCTGTGAGATATGGAATAGAAGAAGGGCAAAATAGACTTAAAAGGGATAAAGAAAATTTATTAGCAGAACTACAAGAATAAGAAGCTAGAATAAAACTTCCAGAAACCTTTTCTCCCCACCACACCTTTTTTCTTTCTACAACTGACAACATAGAGACAAAACTTGGGATGTTAAAGCAAGACTAATTTCACCAGTCTCTGTAGGAAAAGAAGTATTATTTTGTCATTCCATGGAGAGTTCACCCCAAGAAAACAGTTTTCTTGTGGCTTTTCATTTTCATGACTAGCAGCCGCCCAGAAAAAAACTCTGCCATCATGCTCTCCTCTCATTTTTACACCACTCAGAGGTGTGTTCATGGGCCATGAACTCAAGGGGTATTATTTTAAGGATGAGTTATTCAAAGGCAAAGGTTCTTTTCATCTGTTTCTATGATCATCTCTGGGAACAGAGGTTTTCTTCTTCTCTCCCTGGGGGCAGGGAGATAGCATCAACTATCATTTGTCTCTCTCTGTTCAAGCATCTCATGGGATCACAGCTACTCTACCATCTGCTTAGCTTCATCAAAGGCTACTTTTGCTCAGATCTACAGTTTGAATATTTCATTCCTCCCAATACTCTTTCAGGAATTAAAGGATTTTTTCAGAACATTATTGTCTATCTCCATGGCTCTACTAAAAGAATATTTTGGCTTATTAAAGCTTCTCCTCGTTCTCCTGTCTGAGGCTTGACTTTCTCTTACTGACCTTGATGTTTCATGTTGTCTCTTTACATGTTAATCAGTCTCTCTTTCCTCTCTCTGGAGAGGGGATTAAGTCTACAGGTCTCATCTGGGTAGTGAAAGGGTTAAATCTGACTCAAGCAGCAACCAGGTATTCACGTGTTGGATTTCAGCTCTGCAGTGCTGGAAGGCAGTGCACTCTTTTCAGCCACTTTTCAGCCTGGAGCCATCTGTGTGGGCTGTGGGCGGGCATATTGGCAAGTGTCAGCAGCCATGGCCCAGCCCAGCCTAGGGCGGGGGGCTCCCCTGGGAAGGGCTTCAGCCACCTTGCTGGGATAGGACCTGGAAAGCTTCCTGGGAGGGCTGCAGCAGAGCCCAACCCAGCCTGGGGCTGGGGGGATCCCCGCAGTCTCCATCCCCCGCATGGAAGCTGCTGGAATCCAGCCCAGCCCTCCCCGCCAGGCCGCACAGGCCATGGGGCAGTGGGGCCAGCCACACCAGAGCTCCGATACCTTTCAGGGCTGGAAACAGAGACAAGGAGTTCACGGGCTTGGGTTTAAAAGGAGGTATTCACAAAGGTGATCTTACTTTTCAGTGGTCGAAAATGCTGTCAGTTCTCAAAATTGGCTAGCCATTGGCCTGATCTCAAGCAGAGAAGAAACTCCCAGCAGCCTCTCTCAGAGGAGTCACTTCCATTGGTATTTCTCACTTTTTTCCTAAATGCCAAACTACCACATCATGAAATCCCACGTGGAGCGTTGTGTGCTACCCTGGGGGCCCCAGCACAAGAAGGACATGGATCTACTGGAGCAAGTCCAGAGGAGTCCATGAGGATGATGAGTGGTCTGGAGCTATGAGGACAGACTGAGAGGGGAAGAGAAGGCTCCAGGGAGACCATACAACACCAAACAGGGGGCTTACGTCAGAGCCGGAAGGGGACTTCTTACAAGGGCACGCAGTGATGGGACAAGGGGGAATGGCTTACACAGAATTTGCATTTGGATTAGATACAAGGAAGAAATTCTTCACAATGAGGGTGGTGAGGCACTTGGACAGGTTGCCCAGAAAAGCTGTGGGGTATTCAAAGCTGGGCTGGATGGGGCTTGGAGCTACCTTATCGAATGGAAGGTATCCCAGCCCATGGCAGGGGGAGTTGCAAGTAGATGACCTTTAAAGTCCCTTTCAACCCAAAACATTCTATGATCCTATTAAACAAGGAGACAGTGTGACATTTCCTGGAGTGGGAATTGCTTGAAGATAGACCACAGTCCTGCGGCTTGCTTGCCAGGGAGCTGTCAAAGCCAATATGGCTCCCCGCCCAGCAGTGAAATGGTGAAAGGCAGCCCAGCAGGGAGCCAAAAGTAAATTTTACACAGCTTCAGGGTAGGTACAATAGACACAGACCATCAGTGCCAGTTCAGCTGGCACAGCACCACCAGTCAGTGCTGCCCTGGGCCACCCAGGTGATTCTCAGGGCAAAACGCTCCCCCTCTTTCTGAGTACACTCTGGTATATCTATTGCCACTGGGATAATTAGATCTATTCGTTTCTGTGCTTGCATGAAGTAGGATTTTTGCAACCTCCCCCATTACTTGCTGTCTCCCTGTAAAAAACAGCCAGTTCACAAACCTGAACAGTTTTGGTGGTGATATCACTGTAAGTGATGTTAACAGGCTCTGCATGTTACACCTCACCGACCAGGGAGTGGATGCCATATTTTGGCAGGTTTACCCACTTGCTCCTTAATGAAGAGAATGTGATCAGACATTTTTTCTGTATGGTTTAGAGAAAAGCTCAAAGAGAAATACTTGGAGAGTGCAATGACCTATTAAGTTGCCTGATTTGTGGCTGCAGCTGTTTCCTTTGTGCAAGCACTGGCAGGACTGGTGATTCATGGGCGGGGAAAGATCACTCTTGCATTTGGCTTGCTGCAAGCTGCTCTTCTGTACTTTCCTCACTCACCATGACATGGGCTGCTTTGGGGCACTCAGCCAGAGCATCTGAGTGCTGCAGGAGAGGCAGGGTCATCCTTGGGCTTTTGAAGAGATGTTTTGAGGCTGCAAAGTACCTGTCAGTGGCGGGTGGAAAAAAAGCTGTGAGATGCCGTGTTCCTACTGATCAGGTTGAGCCAAGAGGCCAGAAACATGAGTGCTTAAGGAATATCAAGCAAGTTTCTGTGTTCTCAAATAGGAGTTTGGAAATTTACCTCCAGAAAGGTGTGGGGGGCACCAGCCCGTGCATCACTGTTTGTGCGCAACTTCCACAGAGAGGAAAGTGGGGTGGGGATGGAAGGCATTGGTGAACCTGTGCCAGAGCTTGGCTCTGAGGTTTGCAGAGTGCCAGACTGATACGTACACACCTCTGGTATGCTTTTAATTCAAAACAATGAACATGGTGTACTAAGCATTGTACATTGCTGGAAATGCTTGTAAATCATGGGGCTGTACTCCCATACTGAATGGCAGAGGACGTAGGTGACTCTTACAAGGACATTGATAGGGTGGCAATCTTTAGATAATTTCTGGAACAAAACCTAAAAACTGCCAAAGTACTTCAGGCAAATTATAACACCCACCTTACATTTTAATGCCACCTTAAGCTGTATTCTGCATCAGTCAGCTGTGGGAGGAGATGACATAAACAGACAATTAATGTTTCTTTTCACTTGCAAGTTAAGATTGAAAAATGTGGTCACTGAGCTGTCTTTTTCTGACATTTTCTTAACAGCTCTACACTTTGCAGAGAAGTTTCTGTCAGTCTCAGTGCTAAAGCTGTGCCATAAGCAAAGCAGGGAGCCCCTCCACTGTGCTGGGTGGACCATCAGCATCGATGAGCATGTATTTCCACTGACTGCAAAACTGCCTTCTTGTTGTCTGGGGCCATGTGCTGCCAGGTGTGGTGGCATAAGTGCTTCAGATGGATGGAGGAGGGTTCCCACTTTCCTGGTTGGAATCCCAACAGGGCTCTTCTGGGGAAGCCCTGCACTCGGGTTCAGAGCTGGATGAGGACAGAAGACCTGTTTAGCACCAGGAAGCTGTGATGGCTGGTAGCTGCATCATTTGGACACATCCTTTGGATCTGTTTAAGCTGTGTTTGTGCTTGAAGTGTTCTGCAAGTACAAAAAACAATCTGTGGTGGAATACCTGAGTGAGCAATGTTTTTTTGGAACAAGCCCCACCTTCCCCCTGGCGCCCATCGTGGCACAGAAGCTACCTGGAAACACCAGGTCTCCTACTCACCAGTGTATGCTAGGCACCTAGTAGTGAGTTACACCAGTGATTTTAGTTCTTTGAGCAGAATTCTTTAAAACAGTTCTGGGCTCCACAGGTGTAATCTGCACTGTCAGCAGCTCTGTGGGTACTGACAAGCTGAGCTCAAGACATGCTGTCTTACAGGTGGGTGGTGGGGAAAAAAGGATCTGTCTTTTATACATATATTTGGATAATTGCAGTTACCCAAATCACCCTCACGTCCTTTCCCACTCCCTCCTGAAGATAAGGGTGTTAACAAAGTAAGTCTGCTATTTTATCGTTATTGGGGTAACCAGATTCCTATGACTTTTCAATCATAATTCAGATTTTTTTCTAAATGTCATGCATTGAGTGTGATTGACTTTCTGCCAGATTTTTATTAGATAATTGGCACAGCACTTCTCCCATCAGTGAGCCACTGTGGGGAAAATGGTGAAAAGGAAGGAAAAAATAGGAAGATGGAAAAAACAAATAGGAAGAAAACAGGAGTCAAAGAAAAAGGATTTTTTTGTTTTGTTTTGTTTTATTAATAAAGGAAGTGTGAATCACAGCCCAGCACTGGCTTTATAGCTCAGTTTCGCTCAGTTAAACAAGCCTCCATGTGTGATTTGGGTCTGATTTAGTTACCCTACTGCAGTCTCCCCTGTAGACAGTTTCCTTTTTATTTAAAGCACTCTTATTTCTCATCATTAATATCTGACCTAAACCTAAATCAACATGTTTTCAATCAAATCTATGCACAAATCACTAACTGTATCTCCTGAAATCTGGGTGTGTGCTGATAGCACAATGATGAAACCCAGTGCCTCTACAGAACAGGATCCCCAGTGTCCTTGACAGAACTGGGGTAAGCTGCTTCCCACAGTTTGTGCTATTTGAGCTAAACCTCGTGGCAAGGGAGGGATAGACGATCGTGCTGCAGTGAGGTAAAGCAGGGTGTGGGCTCGCAGCGTGGCAGACTCCCTGCAGCAATGGTCTGGCTGTGAGTTTATGCCTGTGCCCACGGAAAACACAGCAACCTGTGTGTTTAGCCCATGGAAAACACAACTACCTCCTTGCGTGGGTATGACCAGAGGTGGTTACCATGAACCCACTGAGATACTGAGGGCACAGCAATTGCTCAGCTGCCTGTAAACAGTCACTCCTTTCTGACTGGAACAGAAGCACTCTGGAAGGATTTGTTCTTATTAAGATGTACAAATTTTCCACAAAGAAACCCCACCCTTCCCCCCCAAACCCCAAACAAGGAAACAAAAAATCCCAAAACAAAACAGAAAAACCCCCAAACCAAACCCAAACTAAACAGAAAAACAGCCAACCAACCAACCAAAAAAAACCAAAAAAAAACAACAACTCAAAAAAACCCAACAACCCAACCAAACACAAAAAACCCAAGAAAAGAAAAAAACAACAAATGAAACAAAACTCAATCAAGCAACAAAACAAAAGAAAAACAAAACAAAACCCCCCTCACAAACCCAAAAAACATACCCTAACAAAGGAGTGTCAGAGCCATAGTAGTCTGAAAATAATTGAATGAATCTAAGTAAAAAAGATTTATAACTACCCTTAACATTGCTGTGAACAGGTATCAAAAGCCCATAGTGAAGAAAGGATTATATGCATGTGTGAATATATATTCCTTCCACTAGAGTGAACAAATACAAGATGAAACCATGCCAGAAGGCTGCAAACACAGATGACCACATTTAGATCAGAGTGCAATAAAAAGAAAACCTGGCTTATTCGTGCTAATAAAACCATTAGTCACACTACCAGAAAAAGTGTTCACAAGCCCAAAAATCTCATTTTGAAGGAAGCCATATTTCCTAAAGTGTGGTAAAGAAAATCATGAGATTTATGGGCATCACATAACTTGACCAAATATAGAAATGTGTAGCACCCTATAGCTTGAGAATTTTGCATTCAGTACTGATTGTTTAGCTGTGCTCTGTGTGTGTATATGTACAGGTGTCCAAGCATTTGTTGCATGTACACCTGTATCTGTACCCAAGTACACACACACTTACATGCATGCATGTAAATATTATTTTATTGGCATTTCAGAGCCATATACTTTTGCTTCTGTTTGGTTTTGCAGTCTTGCTTCTTTCCTTGCTTGCTTTAGGATAAGCAGCCAACAGCTGCCATTCCCCTCCCCCAGGTGCAAGAGAGGAGGTTTCATCTGGCAGCAGAAAGCCATGGGAAGAATATTCAGTAGTTCTAGAGAAAAGCTAGATGAAGTTGCCTGCTTGTAAGCAGCACTTCAAATCACAAACCCTCCCTCCCTCCCTCCCTCCCTCCCTCCCTCCCTCCCTCCCTCCCTCCCTCCCTCCCTCCCTCCCTCCCTCCCTCCCTCCCTCCCTCCCTCCCTCCCTCCCTTCCTTCCTTCCTTCCTTCCTTCCTTCCTTCCTTCCTTCCTTCCTTCCTTCCTTCCTTCCTTCCTTCCTTCCTTCCTTCCTTCCTTCCTTCCTTCCTTCCTTCCTTCCTTCCTTCCTTCCTTCCTTCCTTCCTTCCTTCCTTCCTTCCTTCCTTCCTTCCTTCCTTCCTTCCTTCCTTCCTTCCTTCCTTCCTTCCTTCCTTCCTTCCTTCCTTCCTTCCTTCCTTCCTTCCTTCCTTCCTTCCTTCCTTCCTTCCTTCCTTCCTTCCTTCCTTCCTTCCTTCCTTCCTTCCTTCCTTCCTTCCTTCCTTCCTTCCTTCCTTCCTTCCTTCCTTCCTTCCTTCCTTCCTTCCTTCCTTCCTTCCTTCCTTCCTTCCTTCCTTCCTTCCTTCCTTCCTTCCTTCCTTCCTTCCTTCCTTCCTTCCTTCCTTCCTTCCTTCCTTCCTTCCTTCCTTCCTTCCTTCCTTCCTTCCTTCCTTCCTTCCTTCCTTCCTTCCTTCCTTCCTTCCTTCCTTCCTTCCTTGAAAAAATATTAATCGCATTACTCTAGAAAGCCAGACCATAGATCTTAGTATTTTCAAAGATCATTTAATCACTTTGTTCCCTTCTCCCTCAAGGGAATCAGATTACCAACCTCTTCACTGCATCCTAGGGCTGTAGTTTTTTGTCAGTCTCTTTATGGTTAACCTCTTTGTCATAATATTGATTTTAAACAAAAATATCCTTTCTACCTTACTTAACTTTGATATGTCACAGAGCCATGTAACTATAGCTATCTTTAGATCATTGTCTAATCTTAGTATTTGAAATTGAGTTACTATGTCTAATCAGTTCTTCCCAGAAGTGCCTTACTAAAGCCACAGAAGAATTCATTAAGAAACCATCTGACTTGACATTTGCCTGCTGTAGGCTCCTCTCAACCCCAAAATTATGCACAGCACTTTGAAAGAGACCAGTGATGACAGCCCTCTCCCCATCCCTCTCTGAAGAGCAAGGCAGAGCCTGAGGTGTGGCAGAGCCTGGGCAAATGGAGGGGCTGTGTGTAGTGTCTGTGGGGAGTGAGGGGCTCCTGAGCTCCAGGAGCACAGGAGAGGAGCAGATGGCAACATCAGGGACCAATGGTGTGGATGTGATGGTTGTCAGGGAGTCAGCCCCACTGTACAGACTCTGCCATCAGATTCCTAGGATCTTACTTGGATGCAAATATGCTGGCAGTCTGCTCTTGGCTGGGAGGTACATGTGTCTGTGCAGCCATGCTTTCCACAATGATCTGAACCCATACACCTTCCCAGCAGCTCATCCCAAGGGCTGGGTGCCTTCTCTGATCTTGGCTGCTGTGGCTTGTCCCCTCTGCTCTCATCTTCCCCTCTGAAGATCACACACCCCATTGTGACCCTGTCCCCTCGCCTTCCGAGAGCCCCGCAGAGCTGTGCAGCACTGCCAGGTGTGCCCTGTACCCATCCAACAAGGACTCAGTGAGTGCTCCAAGGATGGAGGCTGCTGTCTGTGCAGCATGCACCCTCTGCAAGGGGCAGCTCACCTACCTGGCCCATGGCCTGGAGGACATGTCCTGATGAGGGAAAGATCTGAAGGAGAAATTGGAGCCCTCCAGGAGACAGAGGAGTCTGGAGCAGAAGGAAATTCCCCGAGTTCACAGGACTTGCTGTGAGTAGAGCCGCTGCCTGCTGATTTGTTGCTCTGGGAAACTCTGGCAAAGGAGGATGATCACAGTGCACAGTCCTGAAACCAGCTCAGAAACTATGGATGAGATCTCAGTTGAGTTCAACATGCCAACCAGAGCACAAGAGGTACTTAGGAAAGCCCTCTCCATCCTCTGTGCTATGGCTTTCCCCTGAGCTACTGCATCCTCCTCTTCCTTTCCTTGCCCTCACTGTGACTACGGCTTCATCCATGGCAATCACTTCTGGCTCGGGTCCAGCCTTGGAATTTCCCCCTAGGACCTCTTAGAACAGCGCTGCACCCATGACCTGCAGTTTCTGCAGCCCTGTGGTGTTTCTGGGGCAGACCCGATGTTCTGCAGCACACCAGTGCTGCACACGTGTGCATGTGATCACGCTTTGCTGCCAGCTAGAGATCTGATGGAGCATTTCCCTGTGCTGGCTGGATGCAGAGGAGCAGAAAATGGCACATTGCTCTGACATTCCAGCTTTAGAGTGGCAATTATGTCGATCCTTCTGAGCACCTACTGTGTCATTACCATCCTAAGCTTTGTTTTGGCGTTCTTCTTCAAGGGACATCTAATTAGGAGTTACAAACTTTTGCACCATACAAAGTTCATCAATTTGTAAACATTTCTGATTGGAGTATGTAGTGCTTTATGAAATACTGGTAATTAAGTCCAGATAATAATCCCTCCAGCCTTTCAGAACAATCAAGCAAAATGTTAATTAAAAAATCAGTGTCCTCCATGTAGAAAAAAGTAGTTCAGGTCACAATAATTAATTATCTTTTGCTCTATTCCCCAAGCAGTTTTTATGACTGTGGTCTGTGAATATTAAAAATAATCTGGTGATGAGAGACCAGATGGCTAAGGAGGTTGAAAAATGCATGTGCTGCTTTTCACTTGAGGATTATGTGCTTCATTCAGATGTTGCTGCTTTTGATGGCTGTTGAATTGTCTAAATGAAATGAGTTGGTGAACCACAAAATTACCCCAGAACAGGCCATAATTTGCACCACTGAGGAAGAATTCCTAAGGCTGAGAAGGATTTAAAGAGGCTTACAGCTGGTTACATTTGGCTTTAATTAATTATTCTAGACACCATTTTATTTAGGGACATATATATATATATGTTTATATATGAAATATGATTTAGGAGATCTATTATATTAGGAATAATTATACTATTTCTAAGAAAATATAGTAATTGAAATATTTATATTATGCCTAATTTTTCTAATAATTTCCAAATCATTCATAATAATTTTAGATTACTCATTTTAGTTCTTTCAAATTATTCCTATTATTTTAGCAATAATAACTGTCTTGATTTACAAGTTGGACTAATCTGGTAAAAAGACTTTACTGATGCCTGTGAATTTTGGATCAAGCCTTTAGAAATATTTATTTATTTATTTGTTTGTTTGTTTATTTATTTATTTATTTATTTTTAATTTAGAAATTTTGGATCAAGCCTTACACATATAATGAATGTTTGTTTGTTTCTTAACCCACAAAACATATCAAATCTCTTGCCTTTTACAGGAATTTGATGAATCTGTGAAGGTATTACTTGTGACCTCCTTGTCTTCTGGGAGCTTCGGTTTCTAATGCACAGTACTCTATAGGGAAAATGTGTTTTAAAAAGTAGGAATAAAAAGTGAAACAAACCTGCAAACAGTGTCAAATCTGAGTTTTGGAAAAGTGGGAGAGAGCAATGCAGCAATTTTATGCCCAGGCTGAGCCCCTTTACTATTGAAGAGACTAAGGTAATTCCAATTCCATTGTACCTTCTTGTTGCACTCCTAGTTTTGTAAGCATTCCTGCAACTAAGGTATTTTGTTTTATTGAAAATTCTGGGGAGGTTCTTTTATGCTGAAAATTAACTTTAATGCTCCTTTTGCTGTTGTTGTTGTTGTTGTGCTTAAAGCCTATGCTCTGAACATGGTTTAGGCAAAACTTGAGGTTCCTTCTTCCATACTCCCACTACACCTAATTACACCTAATAGAAGAAGAAAGGGAACAAAATTGTTCCAAGGCAATTCCTTGTCCCTTTGCTGAGTTTTTGCACTACTGATGGGTCATACTGCATCTAAAGGGACACTGGGGTGAGGCCTTCCACTGTCATTGCAGGATCCCTTTCCAAAGAGCTATGCAAGGAAAAGCCTTTAAGAAGCATCACTTTTCCTTGTCCTTTCCAGCCTGAATTGTTCTGTGATAAGGAACATGGTTATTAAAAAAAAAAAAAAAAAAAAAAAAAAGGAAAAAAAAACTAAAGAAAGCTGTTTTTTGTGGAAATAACAGATAATGACTATTAGAGACCCGACAAACTGAGTTTTTCTGTTTGTAAGACCACTATGCTCCTATCACTTTAAAAAGCTTACAGGTTGAGACTCACAAAGTGTAATTAAGACCATAAATGAGATGCTTCAATAAAGAACATCATCACCAAAAGCCCTTTTCACTTAAAGACCAACTCCTATTTTGGAGCTGCCTCTCTCTTCATTGGTCACATGGTGATCAAAGATCTGATGATCAGGAAAATGATTCCTGGCCTCTGACTCTGGAAACTTCAATTGCCTCCCCACAAAAGGGAGATGAGGGTGTTTTTCTCTATATCACAGAGTTTTTGTGAGAGTTGACATTTCTGAGGCATATCTGAGTGCCTCAGGTCATTCTGTATTGATTATATGATTCTCTACTTAAGCCATGACATTTATATATAAATTTATGGATGTAGTACTACTTTGTTTCTCCCAGGGCTGATTTTTGAAATCATAGAATCCTAGAATAGTTTGGGTTGGAATGGTTCTTAAAGATCTCATCTAGTTCCAACACCCCCTGCCATGGGCAGAGATACCACACACTAGACCAGATTGCTCAAATTCTGTATATTTAATACAGCAACCCTTCATACAAAATTAGTACAGCTATACATTTTATAATTTGGCTTTGATTGTTTTGTTTCTTTTTCCTTTATGGGCACAGAGCCAGCAATGCACAGTACATTTAAGATTTTATAAAATGTTTTACCTGGTTCTTGGTCACAGGACTGTCACATTTTCTTCTTGAAAAATATCCGGTCAACACAAATGCTAATTTTCTCAACAGAATTTAAAATGCACATGTAATTTTTGCAACTTCATGTATTATGTAAAGCCCGTCATTTCTCAAGCTGTGCTACTGATGATGTCTGAGCACTTGTTATCTCTTACATGGAGCTCTGCCTAGTCAGCAATAACAGCTGCTCAAATGGCTGCTCACCTTGTCTTGGGGAGACAAGCTTCAGGACAAACAAACAAAACTTTTTGGACAAACAAATTTCAATCTGTCAGGGATATTTCTGCCATCTAGCAGGTGGCCAGTGCTCAAAGGCTGGCCTTCTTTACTCCTTCTTAAAATTCAGGTGGTTTTGGTCACTCCAAAAGAGGTACAACCCCTTTAGTCCTGCACACACAGCTATGCACTGGATAAGGGATCTCCCAGTCCAGTCCAGAGGCTGAGTCTGGCTACAAGAATCAATCCTGCCAGCAATACTTTTAACCAGGAAGAAATATGGAGCCTACAACCAGCCTATTCACTGGCAATTTCCACAGAGAAAAGCATCTCAGAGGAAAGGTATTTCCAGCATTGGCTTAAACAGTTCCATTTTTAAGAGATAAACCAGAGCTATATTCCTGTTGTGAGATATATATGCCTTCAGTAACAATCACTAAAGACCAGGTTATTTTTCCATTGTTCTCACACGGTCCATAAAGCTGGCTCCATACCTACCTCTCATGATCTGTTTGTGATACATAAAGCAGAGTATGCCTGATACTGTCTAATATGTGGAGAGGTATGGGCATCTCTGTTCTTAGAGATTTACATAGAATAAAAGAGTTTTTTCCCCTGTTTTCCTCTACTAAGCTTCTGATTCTATTGTCAGTAGAATGTTCCTAGGATTCTTCAGCCTTTCAGCACACGATTTCTTTTGCAATGCCCTTTATGAGAGTAACTTCACACCTCAGCCAGTTTTAAGTGTTAAATCCTTTCCAAGTACTGATGGACAGAATTTCTTTCAAGATGTGTTATAGCAGCCAAATCACTTTAAAGAACTCATCATGGGACTAAAGAAGTCAGAGGCTATTGGATATCTTTCAATCCATGCTATGGAAATGCACATCCTCTGATGAAAGCCAGAACTTTAAAGTCAGGACAGAAACCTAGAGCTATCCATGATCCTGTATTGCTGCCTGTTTTCTTCCTCCAGCTATGGGTAACGATGGGAAATATGAAGTCCCCATGAAAGGGACCATAGTTACATTTAGTCCCTGTGGTCTTTGTTCCTGGAAATTACAGCTATTTATCCTAATATGACACCAAATATTTGGATGCCCCTAGGGAAAGGATTTTTCTCTTCTTACAGTGGCACCAGATGTGTGCTCATGTATCTGGTCACAATCAAGGCCACACTGATCAGTTCTGTTCCCACTGACACTAGCGAGGACACAGCATGTGCAAGGTTCCCTACCCAAACCTCCTACCAGGTTTTCTGCAGGCTCTGTTTCTGCTCCCAGGACCTTGAGCACCCTTCTTGCTCTGCAGGGGCCTCTGTGCCAGGTTTCATGGCTGGCATTGATGGGACAATCCTACTCAGGCCTGGAAGGGTGGAAATGCACAAAGCACCTGAGTCTGAAGGCATTGCTGAGTTTCTTGACATTTTTTTCCCAAGCACCAGGAGAAATTCAGAATCACATGTGTGTGTGTTTTGGGTTGCAGTTGTGGTGAAGAGTCTAGAGGGTAAGTCAAATAAAGAGCAGCTCAGGGAGCTGGGGGTGTTCAGCCTGGAGAAAAGGAGGCCGGGGGGGACTTTATCCTGTCTACAAGTGCCTGAAAGGAGATTGTAGTGAGGTGGGGATCAGCCTCTTCTCCAAGGCAACCAGCGACTAGCGGAGAGGACATGGCCTCAACCAGTGCCAGGGGAGAGGCAGGCTGGACATCAGGAAGAATTTTTTCAAGGAAAGGGTAATTAAACACTGGAATGGACTGCCCAAGGTGGTGGTGGAGTCACTATCCCTGGAAGTGTTCAAGAAATTACTTGGATATGGCATTTAGTGCCAAGTCTAGTTGAGAAGATGGTGATTGGTCAAAGTTTGGACTTGATAATCTTGGAGGCCCTTTCCAATCTGACTGATTCGGTGATTCAGTGAAATACCATAGATATGTCCTCAGTTTCAGTCTATGCTGGCAGACAGTGCAGCATCCAGGAGAGAGATGACCTAAGGAAGATTTCTGTCTAATCATCCTCATTTGCTGGCACCTCCAAGAGAAAAAACTAGAAACTATGAATTTTCAGCTTAATCCCACTCTCCTCCAACATACATTCCCCTTGAGAGAAGTACGTTCACTTCTATTCAGAAAGATGCCCCACCATTTCACAGGGCTGAATTTTAGTCCCCATTGCCAGAGGCTGGCTGAATTAGTCTTTCTGTCTTTCCTACTCTGAAATCAATCTATCATCTGCTCTATTTAGTCTCAGAAATTGCTCTCAGAGTAGCCTGGTTTGGGAGAAAGGGAACTCTGTCTGGGCCTTGATGGCAATAAAACTCAGCTTCTTGCATCTCAGAGAAAAAGAGTGAAGTTTTATGACAGTGATTATTTTTAATCCCAGAACAGATGAAGGGTAGTAATGCCTAGTGGTCTTAGAACCATGAATCTTTATACTGGCTCAGCTCAGAATTGACATTATCTCTGTTTTCCTGACCATTCAGGGAAATTTGTATCTCTTGGCCCCAAAATTCCTATTACCATTTACCTACCTAGGCTTCTTATCAGAAATAATCTTTATTTCAAGGTGGTCTATCAATTTTGTCTCTTCTGAACTCTGCTCTTACTCCTCTCCAAAGTGCACGGGGATAGAACAGGAGGACAGGGACACATGGTTGCAGCAAGAAATATTCCCTTTGGAATGACAAAATATTTTGTCATGAGGATAGCCAAACTCTGGAACAAGCTACCCAAAGAGACTGTGAAATCTCCACTCCTGGAGATATTCAGACAATGACTGGACAAGGTTTTGAGCAGTCTCATCTAAGTTGTTCTTGCTTCAAGTGGAGGGTTAATCCAAAGACCTACAGAACCTTTTCAAAAGAAACCACTTGTTTATGACTCATATCCTCCTTACCTGCTCCTGAGATTACTAAGAGAACATTGGTGCCTTCCTTCCATGAGCCAGGTATGCAGGTCGTTGCTGCATGTTGGCCTCTTAGCCAGCACTAAAAGTCCTTCCTAGGGCTGTGAAAAACCAAACTGAGCACCTATACGGCAACCCACTCCAGATGACCTTAATTCTTGTTAACTGCTAAATTATCTGGAAGAGGCTATCAACATCTTTCTGCTAAATCAGCTACATCTTATCTAGTATCTGATTAATTGGTGTAAAAATTACATGGCAATTGCCTAAAAAATTATGAAGTAATCCTGGAAAGTCACATCAATGTAAGTAGATGGACCTTCCCATTTGCATCCACAAACATCCATACTGTCAACAGTCTGAAAAATATCACCAGGAAGGCCATGAAGGCTCTATTACAGAGAAATAATACCCGTACCTGAACTTAAATATTATATAGATATTATATAATATTTATATACTTAAACATTTTTAAATACATTTATATGAACTTAAATATACTTAAATATTGCTGATACTTCCTCATCCACATGAGGTGTTTCAAAGGGAGAAATCTTTTCCCTCTTTGTCTTTTAATCCCGTATTTCAAGAAGTGATAACAAACAATTGCATCAGCAGTATTACTGTGTTCTAAAGCAAGTGGAGTATGTACCACTGTGCTAAATGTAAGGCAAAAGTACCAATCTTTTCTGGTTACCCACTACCAAAATACCATGTATGATAATGGTTCAATTTCTTTCCAAAAACTAGAATCACCACAGCCTTGAAAGCATATTAGAATTTTTCTTCATGACAGAAATATGATCTGTACTGTGGTCTCTTCAAGTTCTTATTGGTTCTACCTTGGGAGATGGGATTTGAAACAAAATTAGATTGTGAGATACTGCAAGATTGTACAAAAGCACTTTTCTAAAAAATAAAGATGATTTTTACTTTCTTCTGTGGACAGCTAGAAAACATAACAACCTGGTTTGGCAGTTTTTATTGTGCTACTCTAATTTTTTCCTGGTGGGTACATTGGAAAAAAACAGAACAAAAACCACTGCGTTTCCAAATCATTATCTTCGGAGTTGCATATTGCTAGCAATGAAACAGTCAGTGCTAACTCTGCCAGCATCTTCTCGACAATAAATGCCATTTGAAATGATTATGTGAGCTAGAGAGGTTGGAATAGTGCTTTGCTTCAGTTGCCTTTCTCCCTGAATGCTGCTTTATGCATATAGATAAAATATGCTTAGGCTTTGGCTGATATGGCACTTTCTGTACAGGGTGAAGCATGATCTTCCACCCCTTCCCAGGGTGTTATATGGCAACAAGCAAGGTAAAATAAGAGCCCTAATTTTTGCTGTATCTTCTGGGGGTCAGAGGGCATTATCAAAAGGAGTTGGAGGCTTCAAAATTAATTTGCTATTTCAGCTCAACACCCAGGCAACTCCAGTGCCCTTGCACCATTGAAATGCTGAAGATTCTTAGTCTGGAATTTGGATGACCACAAGGTGACAGGTAACAGGAGAAATGAGTTTTTCCTAAGTGAATATAACCTACATTTTAATACATGGGCAGCGGTTCTTGAAGTATTTTGTTAAATAAGTCACATGCTATGAGGCAATACTGCATAGAGAAGAAGAGGAAAATCCATTTAGAAGGCACATAATGAGGTAAGATTTCTGCTGGTGTACATTGCTGAGGAACAGAAAATTGCCGAGCTATAAAACATTCATGAGAAACGCGAATGATAAGGTTCTTGTTCAAAACTGTAAAATCAGTGTTTCTATTCTGAACTCTATTTTTGGAAGTTGTTCCTTGTTCCTGAAAAATTGCTTTGTGCTGGAGGGTAGCAATAAAGATGGTAATCCTGGAGAAATGTTGTCTTATTCTTCTGGGTTTGGTTCCCATTAGAAAAAGGTAGGAATTTTTTAAGCAGAAGATCCATTTGGCCAAATAATAAGTGCTCAATTTCTGATTATATTTACATGCTACCCAACCATCTACCAGCAGGAGATTGTATTTAGGAAGAAATATGTTAAAGAGAATCACCCATCATGATACAATGGTCAGTGTCAGTCTCCATCATGGAATCACCATCCCTGAAAATGTTCACAAAAGGAGTAGTGCTACTTGGCAATACAGTTTAGTGAGCATGGAGGTTGGATTTGATTATCTTGGAGATATTTTTCCAACCTCAATAATTCTAGGATTCTTCTCTGTGGCTCCAGCTTTAGGAGCCAGAGGCCATTTGAGTCTCAACAGCACCTGGCTAGATCCACCCTGCACCTGGGGTTTGGACATCAATGGCGCTTCATGGCAGTCGGGAGTTGGGAGGATGTTGGTGGTGCTCTGGAGAGAATCTCAGGGAAAGCCAGGTGGAAGGACATGACTCTGCAGTCTGGTGGACAGAGTCTGCAGAGCCTCCATCAGTTCTGAAAATGAGGAAAAGCTACTTGAGGTCATTTAGGACCAGATTTTTCTCCTTAAACCATTTAGGCATCTTAATGTGGGAAATTAAGCTCAAACACCCTCATGATAAGCTCTCCAGATGCCCATCTGCAAAACATTAGTTTGTGAAGTACCTGTAAAATCAGACCCCTTGGCAAAACTGAACAAAGCCTAAGAAAATTTCTGATTTAGGACGTGAATGTTGTGACAGGAGCCAGGTGTATCCGGAGCCTGTGCTCCTCTCTGATACAGCACCTTCTCTGGCATCAGAAACCATTTGGCCTTACTGAGGAGTGTGTGGCCTGACCTCAAAAATTTCCTTCTGCTTTTTGTATTGCAGAAAATTGTGTTGCTAACCCAAGGGAGCTTGACAGTGTGTGCCAGCCCCATCCTGATGGCAAGGAGCTGCCAGAGCTGCCGTGAAGGTCTCATGGAGTTGATGCAGCTGAAGATCTGAGGGTGAGTCTGATGCAGATGCCATTTTTGAGCCTGTCCCAGTGGCAGCATTGAAGAAAGCTGTGTACATTTTTTACCTTGGCAGGTCACTTCCATTTATTCTCATAAAGGTCTATTGTGCAGATATTAATATCTGCAGCTCTCCTTAATTTCTGCTGTCATGATGTGTTTTTATTACATTAGAGTGACCTGAAACTGTGTCCTAGTCTCATAGATCCCATTTTCACAGCTTGCACTGTGAGTTTAATTTCACAGTTTTTAGTTTTCCAGCTTAAAAATATGAACAACTTATGGAGCAAAATTAACAGTTTATTAGAAATATCACTCACTGCAAAAGTCTTAAGGGTAATTCACAGCTCTATAAAAGGTCGTGGTATAAATAATTGCTTGATGAATATGGACCATGTCTGTTTGTCATTAAACACCAGCAGAGAGTTAATGCACTTTAATAGTCCTGCTAACTGTTATCTGACAGGCATAGAAATCACAACCAAATGCAACAATTATGCTGAACAATTGCTTCTTACTCTTTTTTCTTTACACAAAAGGTAAAATAATGACATATGCTGTTGTCTTCACACATCAGTACTGGTCACGACTTTTACTCCTATAAAACATGGTAACCAATAACTTAAATATTGCAATGCTGTCGCACTGTTTATCAAACAAAATGTCCCATTAATTCCACTCTGACATGTGGAAAGGCTGCACTCACAGTGCATAACAGTGAAAACTGTTACTCCCCATCCTGTTTGTAGAGAATATGTTCAAGGTCCCTGGTGTAATCACTGCATTAACTAGGCCCTGGTGATCCACACATATCTGTGTAGTTTTCCATTTAGGATTGGAAGATATAGATATTTAAATCTTACTCAAGACAAAGAAGTTTTTAGTGAGATTTCTCTAATAACTGCAATTACTTCTACTTGAATTTAGGTCTTACTGTGTTCAGTAGTGACTGAACCTAATTACAGTGAGGATAAGGACACAGTCTATTGTGTTTGGGAATGGATGGAGAAAGATAAAGGACACTGATAGAGATGGATTCCCCCTTCAAAAAATGTCTGGCTCTGTTCCATAAGAATTCCTGGTTAAAGAGGCTAAAAGATACTCCATTCCCTTACTCCCATTTGCCTTATAGCTTCTGTCCCAAAGGCCAGGGATAATTAATCTTCCTCCTCCCAGCTGCCCTTGGAGAGGCTTTCCTACACACCAGGGACTCCTTTAGGTCTGCTCCAAGCACCTGTGTATTCCATCATCTTCTACCCAACCCTTCCTGAAAGGTCCCTGTGGAGTCCGGTTTGGTTCTCTCCATAAGAAGATTCCTAGTAAAGTGACTCTGTCATACTTGATTGAGTTGCTTTGTGTTAAGAACTTCCCACAGATAAGATGGGCACTTCAGCTGACCTGAAGCAGAAAGTAATCTATTTGTGTAAGAAATTGTTTAGGCCCAGAGCAATTAGGTGGTGTTGTGGCCCCAGGAAATAAGGCTTTAGGGTGTGGTCATTTCATCAGCCACCGTCAGCTCCTCAGACTACTTTGGCACCTAGATTCCACAGCGAATCGAACCCTAAAATATTAAGAGGAAGCATGTGTATAAAATCCATGAGAAAAGTTAAATTTTTATTCAGGTCAGGATCCAACACATGTGCCTGAAGCCACATAGTGGTTGAGAGAAATTAAATTGCTTATTAACTGATCTCTGTCCATCCAGGATGGTAAGTTGTCCAGCACTACCATGGAATAAAGGTTATGTGGCCTTGGGATTAAATGCTGTGTCATGATGAATGTGCAAAAAAGCGTGTTGAAATGAAATAGCATAGACACAGCCTTGGTTTTGGAATTTATTGAACTTTGTTAGTAGAGTTTGGTTAATGCAGTTTCTTGGTTACTGTGAGGGAAGTGTCTTAAGCGAATGTTTTAAAGCAAATCAGTTTAATAAAGAAACTACTGATTAGAAATAGGAACAGTATTATCAGGGAGCTGATCTTTGTGATGGGATTGGGATTTCATTATGAATCTGAAATAGCACCAGGTAGAGCCTATTCTGTTCTCAGAGGCAAGACTGGACCTATGGTGTCATGATAAATAATTACACATGAGAAATTATCACTTGGTTGCAGAATCTGGTTGCCCCAGTATTTTGTCCAAGCAGGATGAGTAGTTTAAGGGAAAGAGATACTTACGCTTTTAATGGAAGGATTTGTTTGACATTTCTTTTTTGACACTTGCACAGTGAGAAATGAGCAGCCTCCCAAGAGGAGAGAGAGGTTATGCTTCTCCAGCAGGTTTAAAAGTTTCTGCCCTTCCAGTTACCTCCCTATTTTTCCTTGACAGTGAAAGTTCATTGAGTTGGCAGGATATTTTAAAAAATATCCTACCTGCAGTTTACCCCTATGCTGTGGTCAGCAGGGACTTGCAAAAGAGCTATTGATAAACCCTGTATGAAGAGATTGCTTCCTACAAACATATTTCATGTTTCTGATTTTAGTTTATTTATTGTTTTTTTCTATAAGCTCCCTGGAGTCTTGGGCAGCTTAGAAATACCAGGCTGGCATTTCTAATCTTGACTGTTTAGTCTTAGATGAAAAGTTAACAAAAATCTAATAGTTTACCTACACAAGCAGTACAATTACATAGCTGCCAGGGATGGCATATGGGCATTGTGACCACCCAAATATATTCCTTGACAAGAGATCCTTGAAATAGCAAAAAAAAGTAGCTAGATGTTGCTGTGTTTGGTTGAGTGTAAAAGAGAAAAGAAGAAACTCCAGGTTGCACCAAAATCTGTCAAAAATATTAGGCCAAGTCATGGCAGAATTGCTAGTATAAACAAAATATAAATACTAGGATAGACATACATTAAACTCTGATGTGTTTTTGACCCCGAACAGGTCTAGAAAGGACTTTTTAAAAATGCTATCTAGACTGTCCCAGGATGTTCAACAGAGGCAATTAAGTAATTGTATCCTAAAACAAAACATGTCAAATGAAAAGCAAGTTTTTAATGTAGTATGGAGAAAAAGCATGGCTACATGATGCTTTAGCTTCCCCATTCCTGGAAGTGTTCCAGGCCAGCTTGGACAGGGCTCTGAACAACCTGGTCTGGTGAAAGGTGTCCCTACCCACGGCAGAGGTGTTGGAACAAGAAGAACTTTAAGGTCTCTTCCAATCCAACCTTCCTATGAGTCCATGATATGGCAACACAGCAAGTGGCAGGGTAATGGGGAGACATGTAAGTGATGCCTAAAGAGGCTTCCTAGAACAGAGGCTAGACAGAGTTAAAGGAATAAAGTAGGTATTCATTAAAATGCCTTCAAAGGATACACCTTGGGCAGTAAAAGAGCCTGGCCAAGGCTACTCCCAAGATGAACCCAAGATGAACCCAAGATGGATGACAAGTCACGAGTTTTCACACTTTTACAAGTTTCGGTTCATTTACATATTGGGGTTAATTGTCCAATTACAGCTTCAGGTTATGAAGTCCCACCCTCCCAGATTGCTCTCCTCAATTTGCTGTTCATACTTTTTGGGCCAGAGGCTGTAATGGTGTCCCTGGCTCTCAGGCTGTAAAAGAATTGTTTTGTCTAACTAAACTATGAAGAGAACTTGCTAACACTTCATATGAGGTTCAGAGTCACACATTAAGGTGGTAAAGAATCTGAAAAATATGAAAGCTAAAACTTAAGACATCACAAGGATGATTGCCCAGACTGTAGGACTGAAATTAGCTGTTCTCAATTTCCAGGTAAAGTATTTTGGGATATTGGGGTTTGGTTCTGGTTTTTTGAGGGTTTCTTTGGGGTTTTTTTGTGTGAGTGTGGTTTTTTTGCGTGGTTGGTTTTGCTTTGGTTGGTTGTTGTGGTGGTGTTGTTTTTAAAATATACATGTCGTAGTGATATGAACAGAACAATGTATCTTCCCTTAAGCTTGTGAATGTATCTTCTCTTAAACTTGTGATGAATGTTTTTTGTAGTAAGGTTTCAAACAGGTTCTTATCCGTGCCAAACATTTTTCATTGAAAAAGTCAGAAGTCTTAGAAAGCTGAGCTTATGATGTTTCCTTAAGAGCAAGAGAGTATTCCCTTGCCCCAGGCAGTGTGACCTAGATTGGTTTAATTCTTGATAGATGAGTGTCCAGATCGTCCTTCAAAACCTTTAAATACTGTCTACATCCTCATAAAGCAATCTGTTCAAGACTCTGCTTGCCTCACTGTTTTTGCTGGTATCCAGTCTAGATTCCTTTTATTCCAACTCATTATTGCTTGTTTTACTCAGGATGAGCATGGAAAAAAGTTTACATATGCTTTGTTTTTGTCTTTTATACAAGAGAGAACTGGTAAATTTCCCTTTCACCTTTTCTTCTCTGGACTAAACAGTCCCATTTTCTTCAATCTCTTCTCACAGCATAGGTCCTGCTTTCTAGACTGCTTTTTATTCTCTCAATTCCTCTTTTGTCCCTCCCCATTTGGCCAGTGTTTTTCACAGCTAGTGCTAACAAAAACCAGACCCTTATTACTACCAAGTACAGACAGAAATTTCTTCATCTGGCTCAGACAGAAGCCTAACTCAGGTACACCAGGTTTGCCTGGTTTGCAGCTGTGTGATACTTCTGACTCATGATCAGTTTGTGATTCACTGTAAAGCTTGGTGTTTTTCTGCATTACTGCTGCATAACCAGACATTTTCCATCCTGCATTTAGAGAAATAAATGTAGAAATTTGTGTGTCCTTATTGAATTTTTGCCTATTACTTTCAGGCCATTCTCCTAATTTATCAACAGTGTTTTAAATTCTGGTTCTGTCCTCCTTCATGCTTGTAGCTTTTCCAGCACTGGTGTTGCTTGAAAATTTAATAAAGTATACTTGTTAATTCATCATCTAAGTCATTAATGAAAATATTGAATAGTACTGGATGGGGGACAGATCCTTGGGGGATCTTTCTTGATACATCATTCTGTGTTGATTGCGAACTATGGGTAGCTATTACCTAAGTATGGATTCTCCAGCCAGTTATATACCACTGCAAACACCTCCAGCTAGTAAAGAGCTCACTCACTTGTTCATGAGCTTGTTGTACAGGCCAGTCAGGAGAGGGTAGTGACAGTGAAGGTACTAAAGCAATGGCAGAGAGTGCCTCTCTCCAATTCACATGGCTTGTTTCCCTGTCATAGGAGGAAGTAAACTTTCCTTGATTTATTATTGTCAGAACCATGTTGGCCGTCATTTATATCCTGTTTATGGTTATAAGTTGCTTGATTATTCCCTACAGATTTGGGAGAGAAAAATCAAGAGAAGCTGACTAGTCAGTAATATTTTTGGCCCTATATCTCCTCTTTTCAGTGGTAGGAACAGCATTAACCTTTCTCTGCTATGAAATCTCTTGTTTTAACTAAGCTCTCTGAAGCTCCCTGACAGCTCTGAGGCTGCTCTGGAAGGCTCCTGAAAGTTGCATTGCAGAGTGACTTCCCAACAGAGGTTGTGTCTGCAGCCATAGGTCCTGCCCCATTCCCACTCCTCCAGGGCTGAGCTGGGAGCTGTGCCCAGGACTGAGATCAGGCTGAAAACCAGCCCGCCCTTTCTTGGGATCACAGTAGCAGGAGCGGCTGGCTCCAAGCTGTGGGTGGGGTTGGCAGGGCACTGAATAACTCACCTGGCTCATTACCCCATTCCCCCTCAGCTGAATGTGTGCCTTGAGCCCAGTACTCTGTGTGACCTTTCTGAACCACCAGGACTCAGAAACTTTAACCTTCATCAACACTGTCAATTTGCCCATTCCCTGCTGTAGTCTGATTTTTTATTTTCAGCTGCTGGTGTTAACTAAATTAACTACATGGTCCCAAGTCACCCTTAGTGACTACTGAGGATGATTTTCACCCTGTCATCAGTAGATGACATTTTCCTGCTCTGTTACAAGTAAGAGGACTCTTACTTAAGCCATTTCAATATTAAGAAAGTATTAATACACCTTATTTATCTGTGTCCCAGGGGAGCTGAATCTGGTTTTGCTACTAAGCTTTTATGGTTGTGTCCCTGCACAATTATCCTTTCAGTCTGCCCTGAATAGACAATGGGTTTCTGGGAGTTTTCTTCCTTTCTCTGAGGAGGCAGAAGAGCTTGTGGCTGGCCATGCTAGTCTGTGACTCTATCTTACAGCCTCCTCTGCCAGGATGGAGTTTGTATTTCCGTCCTTCGTGTAGCTTCTGCAAGGAGATGCCAAGCCTTGCAAGCTCATTTTCCTCTAAGGCTTGCAGTAGGATTTTACTTCCCTGCAATAGATTTTTATGCTTGTGAAACTCATTCTCTTTACATTATCAGTTTGGCTCTTTCTTTTTGCGGGAGTTGTAAACCCCCTCACACCACACATTGCCCTTTATCTTCCTACTTTCATTGCCCTCTTTCTGCCTTGACCCAATCCCTGAACACTTAACTGTGTGTTACTGATGGAGTTCAACATGGTGCCAACACACAAGGAAGTGTTTTCAAGGAAAAAAATGAGAGGTACAGCCAGGGAAAGACATTTTTGTCTGTCTGAAATGCAGTCAGAGACAATTTTAGCCCACCACTAGCTAAGTGGACTTGCTTCCAGGACAGATGTACCAGAGAACTCCGATTGGAATTCTCCTAGGTCTCATGCATTGAGACTCAACCATTGCTTATGAATGAAGTGAAGGTAAGGCTAGTACTCCTTTTATTCATTCCACCATATCTCACATTATATAAATATGTGTGCATACATACATATATATACACACACACATACATATATGTATGTGTATATAAAATTTTCTCTAAAACTAATGCTGTTTTTAGTTGGCTTCTTCCTCTTGAGGCAGGACAACCACGTGCTGATAGCAGAATGCTTTGCTCATGGGTCTAAGTGACAAATTTGCAGCTTACAATAAAGCTGCCTGCAGGTTTATTACTGTGCTGTCATGCATTTCGAAAGCTGCAGTAGAGTCAATGTGAGCAATGCCCCAGCCACCATTTGCCATATTTACCTGATGATAAATGTCAGGTCTCTGTTGAGTTGCAGCCAGAGAGCAGATAATGGCAAGTAAAACAGCTTGGGTGTAACAGCATCACCAACAATCTGACTCCCTGTGACCCATCGCATCTTTTATAACATGAAAAGATTGTACGTGACATCTACAACCGCTCCTATGACAAGAGCTAAAGGAAAACATCTTCCTTCCAATCTTGTGTACCTGTGATCTTCAGGAGAGCTGTCAGGATGGGGCCTGTTTGTACTTGCCTTAAATTTTGAAAACTTAACAGTCACAGCTTAAGCCTGTCTGCCAATGATGGCTCCACAGATGTTCACAAGGATTTTTATGATGGTTTCAGAGGGGATATATTTTCCTTAGTTTTTGTGCCAAGGAATGTTAACCATTCCAAGCAAACAGGATGCTGTAAGGGCTGTCCTTTAAAAACAGTAACAAAAGCAAAATGTCTTAGGACGCTCACACTGAAATCACAAAAGTTAACAATGCTGCAAATCCTTCCAACACCAACTCAAATTATCTGAACTTTGACTGTTTCTTATGTCTAGTTGTGGAGGGCTGCCCCAAGGTACCAGCTATCACTAAACTGAGAAAAAATTAAAGACAGAATTGAAAGAAATACTGCAAAGAATTTTACAGTTTCTTAGCTTTTAAGAAATGAGCCCTAAATTTTGTTTGTGTGTGTATTTATTTGTGTTGTTTGCATATTTAACACGTGTGTCGCCCTGAAAACTCAGATTCTGAGCTTGCTGACATGGTTTTCTAAGGACTTTCCCAGGACAGTAACTGTAAACATAGATATGTGTACATTCTTTCTGTTACACGTCCTGTGATGGACATCTCTTATGGCCAGTGCAGTGAGAAAGTGTTATCCTGACCATCCAATCCCTGGCCGTGGTCAGAAGCCTATAAATCCTGGGAGGAAAAATAAACTCTGCTGTTTCTTTTCACCACACCTCGACCTGTGTCTGTGTGATCTATTCATCTTCAGCGGCAACACACGTGCACAAATGTTCATTCCGGATCCGTTATTGTGAAGTTTTTCAGAGAATCTCAAAGAGTTGTCAGTCTCCAGTATGCAAAGTAGTTCAGTAGTACGATGTCAGTAATCAGCATTAAATCAAGCATTGAAGATTTATATTGCTAAAGCACCCTCTAGTGGGGCAGGGACAGAACAGTTGTTTTTAGCAGAGATGGGATAATGGTTCCACATATGAAAGAATAGACAAGTAAAAGGCTGGATACTGGTGGGATAGGCAAGCACACTGAATCTTTAGTTTGAAGAGTCACAGAATAATTTAAATCAGAAAAGACCCCCAAGATCACCGGGCCCAGTCTTTGACCGGTCACCACCATGTCAGCTAGACCAAGGCACTGCCACATCCAGTCATTTCTTGAACACCTCCAGGGATGGAGACTCCACCACCTCCCTGGGAAGTTGCTTCCAAAGCTTAACAACTCTTTCTGTGAAGAAGTTCTCTCGATGTCCAACATACCTCTCCCCTGGTGCAGCTTGTGTCTATGTCCTCTTGCCCTGACAGTGTTTAGTCAATGCTCCTGCTATCCATGCAGCAGGCAGAAGTCACAAGAATATCTGAAAGGTGGCTATGCAATTTTATTGCACATAATCACAGAATGATAGCATCCTTTTATTCAGAGACCTTTGGAGGTCATCTCATTTAAACTCCCACTCAAAGAAAATTCAAAAAATCAGGTGGTTTGTGACCATTTTCAGCTGAGTTTGGATACATCTCAAACAACTGTTCTTCCCAACATATTCCAGTATTTGACCATCATCATGGTGACCAAAAATTTCTTGGTATGCAAACTGAATTTCCCTTGTTGCAATTTCTCTTTATTGCCTCTCAGCCCACAGCTGTGCACTCCCCATAATTTCTCAAGTTCTTTACAGTTTTGTGATATTGAAATACTGGAAAAAATATTTGTAATCACTGAAAGAGAGAAAACTTCTGGGCCAAGGCCTGGCTGAAAATTAGTGTGGTTTGTAGTAAAGAAATTAGTCTTTATTTGCTTGGTCAGGGAAAGAACATTTTTAGGCAATTTGTAAAGAAACACAATAGCTTCAAAGAAGATCACTCATTTTATTTCTCTTTTTAAAGGAAGGAACTGTGAGGTCCTGGCTGAGGGTAATCACTTGGTTGCAGATGGGCAGGAGTGGGAACCCCAGGGTGTTCACACAGCTTTGTGGGCAACAGCTTCCCATCATCAGTGCAGTACGTGATGCCTTAAAAAAATTAATTTGTGTTTGAGAGGGAGGAGATGGGTGTGATCAAAAGGAGAAAACAACGGAGTGAGCTATGGGGGACCAGGTCACCAAAGAGAGTGGCTGACCCTCAAATGGTGGTGATCCCTGCTTGTTGCCTGGCCCTATGTGTTACCTGACTGCTGCAAACAGGTAAGGAGGAGGCAGGATGAGCTGACCCCTACATTTGGGGGTGCACAGGTAGTCTTGGCTGTATTTTTGCTAAGAAGGTTGACCAGCTGTGCCATGGCACAACTGTAAGGGCACAGCTTTGTATATTTCTAGGAAATCAGAAGCACTGAGGTCTGCTGTTTTCTTTTACTTCCCTAAAACCAAGCTTTGAAGCTGCTGATGTCGGGATAGATGCAGATCCTAGGTGAGCACCTTCTCCAGACTTACCTGGGGCCATGCTCCATGCCTGTGGATGCAGCACCCACCCTGCCCCTCTGCAGCTTCATTGTCGCACTGTGCATGCCTGCTGCCTCCCCTGCACTGCCCTCAGCCTGCCAGTCTCAGGCAGGATGTTTAGAGGAAAGATCAGATGAAGAGTAATCATAGTTCTTTCAAACTGGGTGGATAAAATTAGATGTGTATAATTAGGGGTTAGGTGGCTAAAGCAAAGGAGTTTTGTTTGTGAATGGTCAGCACCTGCCAACACTCAAACTCATGGCCTGAGTATTTGTGTATTTGCTTTTAGGCAGCTCAGCATGAAAACACTCACCAAGGCTGGACACAGGGACTGAGCCTCCCCTGGACTTGGAACCCTCCTGTGTTTTCCATTTTCACCTGCCACTGCTCACCCTACCAAGCTCTGAATTTCTGTGACCTTGCTTGGCAGGAAAATCAGAGTCTCTGCAGGTGGCCAGCTGCCAGGGACATTCATTTTTTCCAATTAGTGGAAAACAGAGGGTGTTACCTCTACCCATGATTTAAAAACAGCACCAGAGCAGAAACCCATGGACGACATCCAATATCCTGGTCAACATGCCACTTTTGGAAGCCAGGAGTGCTCTCCTCTGTGCAATAGAAGACGCACCTTTCCCCAGACCTTTTGGAAGAGCTCTAGCAATGATGGTTTGAAAAAGGTGGGTGGGGGAGCATGGAGCCCCTGAACCAGGACTGCCTTTGGTCCTCTTCAAGCAGAAGTAATGGGGCACTGAGCACCTTGTGTGGCTGAAATGTTCAACCTGGTGCACTCACTGCCCTAAGGATCCACCCCGGGTGCTCCAAGAGCCTAAAGATCTCTGTTCCTGTGCTCACAGATTATGGTAAAAGATGATCTGGGAAAGCACATAAAATCATGATAGACTTCAGGGCACTCAGGAGACTCCCTTTCTTCTCTGATGGATTTCAGGAGTCCTTCCCTGGATTTTCCTCCCATTTGGCACCTTTCTGTTACACAGTTTGGCTTTTCAGATGTTCCTTTTCAAAGCAGTAGTCTGGAACTGGAATTAAAGAGGATGGCAAAAAGCCCTAATCAGAGACCTGGCTTTATAAATAAGACAAGTACTTATTTTATTGCACTGTTAAATAATGTATTTCTTTTCTATAGCTGCAGTGCAGAGGAGGCAGAGCAGCAACAGGTAGAACTGTTGTTAATTCTACATATCACTGTGAGTTGTTAACCTTAAAACGTGGAGAAATTAAATTGCACCTTATTTTAACATTTATAGCAACATTCGATCAAGCGTGGTTTAAACCTATATACAATTTCTGACACTAGAGGGAGTACATAATTTATTTTATGAAAATAAACAAGTCTTGTTTTTTTGAATAGAAAATATATCAACAGGGGAAAAGCAAAAATATTCAAAGAGAACTTTATTCTTTCACTTCATATAATACTGGAAAAAAAAAAAGAAGCTGAGAAGCTGCCTTATTTAAGAAGGTTATGCAACTGTGTCTGTAAAAGCCAGTGTGGGGCAGATAACCAGCCAGCCTGTGCTCAATTTGTGTGTTTGTGTCTATCGAGTCTGAACACATGGGGTGAGTAACTAACCCACGGGATAACACACAGACATCTCTGCCCACAGGTTTCTATCTCTGGTGCTGCTGTATTCCCACTCTTCCCCACAAACACTGCAGTGTCTGAACAGCTATGATCTCTCCAATGTGTTTATCCTCTCAACACGCCTGGGAGGTAGGGAAGAAGTACTATCCTCTTCTATGGCTAGAAAGTCAGGTGCAGAGAGGGTAAAAGATGCACCCACAGCCTGGTGGGAGGCTGTGACAGAAATTTTGACCATGGTTTGTCTGTGCACCCTTGCTTATGTTCCCAATTCGTCTCTGGTACAGCAGGTTGTTAAGCTGCAAGGTGCCTTTGCCTGCCAGTTTTTCCTGACCACAGGTATAAAGGTTTCCCAGTGAACTCTGTGTTGTGTTTTTTGTGTAATTGGATAGACGTGTCACCATGACCCTCTCTCCAGTCCCGGTTAGCAGGAGGTGAGCCAGGCTCAGGCTGACGTGGAGACCATGCCCTTTGCAGGGTGCTGTGGGGAGAAAGCAGCTGCCTCGCTCCTGTAAGGGTGAGAGGCCATACAGCACAGCCCCCACTGCTGCTGTGACAGTGGCTCTCACACGAGCTGAGACAGATCATCTTGTCCTCATACTAAAATAGCCACAAAATTGAGAGGAATACACAAACGCAGTAATTCAGGGCAACCTGGATGGTTTTGCAGCACAAGCGTCTTGATTGTCATGTGAGACCAGTCACTCCCAGCATGTGACAGTGTCTATATCCATTACAATGTCATTATCTGATACAGAGATCTTCTAAAAGTCTCTTTATCCCAGGGAGGATTTCTTTTAAGTGGTAGAAACAAGGTCAGTTCTGAAAATGCTATCACCTTGTTATCACTGTACATGCCAACAACTTCTCAGAGTCTCTTTTGAAGTCTTCCACTGTGGCCTCCTTCAGCCCATCTGGCTTTGCACGTGTTAAAGCAACAAGTAACTTCAGCAACTCATCCCGTTAGGGCTTATTATGCAGTGAAATTGCACTACTTTTAATACAACTTCTAATATCTTTGGCAAAGGACTCGGTTTGTTACAAAGTGGTTTGGGAACAGAAGTGTAAAATACTGTAATGTTTGTAGGTGGCTCTTATCTCCCACCAATCACAGACACCAAATGCCAAAGCCTTGGCAATGAAAAGTGGTCTATCACGCTTTGGCCCACCCACAAACACATGTACGGGCTAAGAGAGCACAATGAATGAAAGCACCAAAATAGATCTTTTTCTCCTCTCCCCATTTCTCCTTCAGATCACTCAGGACTTCATTCTTGCTAATATTTGATTGCTCAGACTCCAGGGCTTCCTAAGGAAAAAACCTCAGCAGCATTCCACTCCTGGGAAGAACCCTATTTATGCTTAAAATTTAAGGAGCTGAGTCTTACTCCTACAAATGTTTTCTAGAAATGGGTAATGATTTGTTACCGGGAAAATGCCCCTTGGGATCCTGAAAAATCCATATAATGCAGTGCAGCTGCATTTGAAGATTTCTTTTGTTTGCACACACAAAACTTACAGAGAGCTTTGTATGCCTAAGAAAGGCAAGATCTAAGCTATGCAGGGGGCACCTATCGTTAAGCATCAGGACTTTCCTGTCTGTTTCGCTCAGATATGAAGTATTTCTCTTCCTTTCAACTGCTGCCCATTGGAAATACAGTTTTTTTTTACTGCTTCCCGTGTGCATACAGAAAGAACAACAAAAAAATCTCATAAATAGGTGATGAAACACAGTATTCAGTGTCTACCCAAACACCAGAGTACATAAAATCTATCATCTCCTCAAGTCAAAATTTTATGTGGAATAGGAACCACAATGTGAAGGAAACCACTGCAACCCAGGACCATGAAGGAATTGAAGCAGTTAACTCCTCATTGACTTCAGTTTTTTCTGCATCTAAACACTCAAGTGTTCAGCCCCTCGTCTGTCAAATGGGGTTGCTGAGCTTGGAGAAGCGATGGCTCTAGGGACCTTACAGCACCTAAAGGGGACCTACAAGAAAGCTGCAGAGGGACTTTTTATCAGGGTTTGTAGTGAAAGGACAAGAGGGAATGGCTTTAAACTAAGAGTGGATATTAGGAGATTAGATTAGGAGATTAAGAGATTAGATATTAGGAAGAAATTCTCTATGGTGAGGCACTGGAACAGATTGCCCAGAGAAGTTATGGATGCCCCATCCCTGGAAGTGTCCAAGGCCAGGCTCAATGGGGCTTGGAGCAACCTGGTCTGTGGAAGGTGTTGGAAATTAAGTGACCTTTAAGGTCCTTTCTGGACCAAACCATCCTATGACTCAAATAGGGGAAATATCTCTACATGTTGTGAGAAGAGACTTATCAAAAGACTGTGAGACACTTGGGTAAAACAGTATAGAAAGAGTCACAGAAACAAGACCCAAGTCTTATTAAAAAGGGGCAGCAGATGGAGGAAGGAACAAAAAACTGAGCAGAGGAATAGGAAACCTAGACTAGTTTCAGGAAAAGATTGAGCATATAAAAGCGTGGGAAGAGCCAAAGCCTCAGGGACAAAGTGATAAATTTTTTTGTAAAACTGCACGTACAGAATATCATAATGAAAAATACAGCAGCACTGCCAGGGGACATGGTTGTTTGGGAAGCAGAAGCTGAGCATCCTGGAAGTGAGTAAATAGCACCAGCGTCCTGTGTTCATTATTCAAATGCAGATATGTTCAGTTTTAACATGGGCTTAGTACCGTAGAAGCAGAATTTTGCATGGCTTGATGCATTTTCATATGTGATTAGAAATATGTACAAGTTTGGTGTTCCAAAGCTGTGATACACCTTTGCTGTACCCATTAAGGCACATTTATAGCCTCTGCCTGGAAATTCCATGTAAGACCATTGCATCTTCCAGCTTCCCCTTGATGCAGCAGCTTTTCTCAGTGAAGGAGCCCACCTCCCACTTGTACACCCTGCACTGACATCTTCCCATTAATTGTGCTTAGCTCTATGCAAATTCATGTGTCCATATATATTGTATCTATGTATCTATCTCTCATGGTTCATGGTTTCATTAATTTCTTCTAAATTCTTATTATGTTCTGTGCTTAATTCTGCTGATGAAATTGGTATTTTTATTGGCTTGTACTGCATTACATGTGTGCACTGACTTTTAAAAAAATCAATTAACTCAAATGGGGGTATATCAGAGTGTTCTAGTCTGTATCACAGCTCAAACAAAGCTGCCAGCCCTGCCAGCAGCTTTCAGTGTTAGACGTTGAGTAAATGGAATGTTTAACTTTTACATTTCCCCCTAGGTACTTGATAGAGAAAGGATATCAATGATCCAAAGAGATTCAACAGAGAGTGATTCCAGAGAGTTGTGGCTCTTCTCACCATGAGAAATGTAAACAATGAGTGCTTTTTAGACTTGTTGCTGAATTTAGTGCTCACAGGGGGGTTGAACAGTTGGAGGAGTACCGAGGCAGACCCAATGTGGGGAACACGTAACACCAGCTCCTTTCCTGGGTCACTGCTAAAGCACTGCTTCTTGGCTAAGTGCAACATGCCTGCTATCCTGGTTGGTGCCCCTTCAGTAGGACAGTACACATAAATTTTTAGTGCTTGGAGCACTTAGCATTTAGATTGAAATAGGAGAAAGCAATTTATGTTTGCCTACTATTGCCACATGGTAAAATTACACTGACCTTGACAGCCTCTTTTGTTTGCCTGGAGCACTCTGAATTCGTTGGCTGCATGAACACAAATTAATTGCCATCATGGTTAAAATGAAACACCTGAATGAAAGCTGAGGGAACATCTTTACCTCTAACTGGATTCCTCAAATTAGACTCACAAATGGAGCTCAGTATCTGAGAAAATCCTGGCTTTCAGATAAGATCCTTTCAGTTGAAAGAAATCCTCTTTCTGGTCATGGGCTGCTCTTCATACAGCATCCAGAAGGACTACTTTGCTCCAGAGGCAGAACAGCATGTATCTATTCCTGATATAAATGCAAAATAAGCTAACATTCCAGTGATGTGTGGAAATCTGTGTTGTAGAAAGCTAATTTCCAGATAAGAATTTCATTTCCTGTAGTCAGGAACTATTCAATAAGAAGGGGAGGGGGTGAAAGAAATTGAAAGAATTAAAACAATTGCATTAAGCTACTTTCTTCCTCTCCAGATACCCCATTATCTAATCTTTTGCATTTCTAATAAGTAGTGATCAGGCACCTAGTTTTTCCATGGCTGAAGTTCTATGGAAAAATTTTAACTAAAAAACAATAAAATAAACCTTCTACCACAAATTCTTTCAAAATATGATTCAGTATGTGTGGTTGTAAAAGCAATTCAGTTTTCACAGAAAGGGGTGATGAAAATGCATGTGTCACCCCTGAATTAACCCCCTTACAGGTGAACTTTTGCAGGCAGAAATCAACCCACCCAAGTTATTGGCCAAAGATTTTTGCCTGAAAGCTGATATTTCTAAGCTGCCCTTCTGGTAGAAGGAACAAAAAGAAAAAAGCCTGAAGTACCCAGGAGCCTCACCAAGGAAGAAAAGCCCAGGCAGATATTGTAGCCAATAGAACATGAATGACAGGATCACTCCTGGTTTCTGTCTTGGTTTGGCAGAATGAGGGAAAAAGCCTGAAGCATGAAGGAGCTTCACCAAGGGAAAAGCAAGAGCAACTCTTGGAAGATCACCGAATCATTAAAGTTGGAAAAGTATTCTGAGATCATCAAGTCCAACCATCAACCTAGCATTACCACCATGCTCATCATTAAATTATGTTCTCAGGTGTGATAACTGCACGTTCTTTAAACACTTCCAGGGATGGTGACTCCATCACTTCCCTGGATAGCCTGTCCAATAATTAACAAAACTTTTCAAAAAATTTTTCCCTGATATCTAATCTAAACCTCCTCTGGCACAGACTGAGGTAATTTCCTCTCATCCTATCACTAGTTACCTCCAGAAGAGGTTGATCCCCACCTGGCTGCACCCTCCTTACAGGTCATTGTAGAGAGAGAGACAAGGTCTCTCTTGAGCCTTCTCATAAGACTTGTGCTCCCTTCCCCAGCTCCATTGCACTTCTCTGCACAACCTCCAGCACCTCAGTTTCTTTCTTGCAATGAAAGGCCCGGGACTGAACACAGGATTTGAGGTGTGGCCTCATATCGAGGGGACAATCCCTGCCCTGGTCCTGCTGGCCACACTATTGCTGAGCCAGGCCAGGATGCCTTTGGCCTTCTTGGGGACGCGCTGGCTCTTGTTCAGCTGCTGTCAACCAGCACCCCCAGATCCATTTTCTCCAGGCAACTTTCCAGCCTCCCTGCCCCCAGCCTGTAGCACTGCTTGGGGCTGTTGTGACTCAAGTGCAGGACTTGGCACTTTGAGATACTGCTGTGTTTTTGCTATTCAGGAAAAGAGAAGAATGCACACACTTTTCTCTCTGAAAGAACGATTTTCTTCTTTCCAGTCATTTAGAACTATGAATGCACTCCTAAGGAGGGGGAATGAAAGGAACATTAAATCTAAAGAGTGATTTAAGAAAAAACATAACTTTCAGAAGGACAGTTTTGGCATTACAAAGTTTATAACATGCTATTAAATGTAAGAATGGTTAATGAGAAGTTCCCTCTTTTCCCTTTATGAAAAGTCATAAAGGAGGTGTACTGTGAAAAGAAAAACCTCAGGAAGTTAGAGTGAGATCAACACACAACCTGTTAGATCTGCCTTAGCTAAAAGTTTTCTGCTTTCCCCATCATTTGAAGGAAAGGAGCTATTTTTTCCTGAAATTCTGAACAGAGATTCTATCTGGTATGTTTTTAAATTTTATTTTATACAAGAAATCTTAACTTTTCAAACAAGTAAGAAGTAAAAAGAAATTTACTTCTTCACAAAAAAAATTTTGTGGGTCTGTACTCTCAGAGTTTAATGAAATATTTCACATTTCCACTGTGAACTTATATTCCTTCACAAAATAAATGTAACTTTTTATTAAAAAAAAAAAGATCCTGTTAAAATACAGACCCTTTAACATCGCCACCACTTCCAGCAACATCCATTGCTCTCTCCTTAGCTAAGGAAATCCCCATCTAGGAGACTGTCTTCAACCTTGAGAGCAAGAGCTCTTCTGCCTACTTGCCAGGCTTCTAGGAAGAAGAAAGGTAAACAGCCACCTCTGATCCATTGGTCACAAAGGGACAGGAGGCTGCTATGGGTTGACAGAAGTTGGTTCTGCTGTCACAAAGCCTCTTACTCAGCCCATTTGATTACTAACATGAAAACAGAAAGTTGCAACAGAAGAGAGTTCAAGGATACTTAGCTCAGGAGCTGGCTGCCATAGTAGTTTCCAGTTAGCCTTTTGCAGGATGGTTGCATTTGATCACCTGCCCTCACAAATGTGAGGGAGTGTAAATCTGGAATTTGTGCATTCATCTGTTGTGTTTTGACAGGAGAGAGGCTTTTGGCAGTCAGTTAGTGGAAATAAACTCTCTCTCCAGGGCTCAGAGCCATGTTGCAAGTGCTGGAGAGTATTTATGCTCTCTCATCCACTCTTCAGAGAGACTGCAGTTCAACCAGCTGCAGGGCTCTGGAACAAGTGCTGCTTAGCAAGAGGGAAAAGTCCATCCACCTGACAGACAGAACTGCCAAATATTTTTTTTTTCTCTGAGAAGTTTTGGGCATAGGCTCTTTTCAGATACTTTAGGAGGATGTAGACACAAAACCTTAAGAACTGATGTTAGATCAATTCTAAACCTCAATGCCATCGGTTTTTGTTCCTTTCATGAGAAGATTCCATCCTTTTAGAGAAAAAAAAAACCATCATAAAAACCAAAGGACTTTTCAGTTTAATTAAATCTGTGAGCTACATCCTTCATGCCACAGAGCAGTATCACTGATGAGGGAACATGAAAAGCTTGCCAAGCTTAGGTCAATCAGATAAGTACCCCAAGCACAGCTGCTAATCTGAATCATTTAACTAGTTTTGACCACTTGAGACTGAAAATGAAGCTCAGTATTTCATACAAACAGGCATTCCCATGTGATTTGCCATACTTTTTTCTTCCAGAAAAGAGAGAAAGGTTTGGCTCAATTTAAGTTCTAAATAAACTCTTTGAAGGGTGTGGAGCTCTGATATCCTCGGGAGTTGTTATAGTGAGATATAAGATAGTGCCAACAACAAACTTCAAGTATTCAAACTTCACTCTCTATAAGCCCAAAGAGAAACAAAGTGGGAAGCTGGAGTGGATTCAAAAGGCTAAGGGTGGGATTGGCCTAGCTGGCCTTAAGATATCCAAAGAAAATTTCTAACGGTGGAGTTGAGTAGCTGGTCTGGACCCCTTGAAGGGGCTTAAGGCTGTATGCAAACATTATGTGTTGCTGTTTTAAATCTTCTGATGGGAGGAGCACCCTGTGGATTGGGCTGTAACCAGTGGGCTGGCTTTCAAGGCTTAATGCTTGCCAGCAGCCCCTGGGCGAGGCCAGTCCAGCTTGCTGTAAGGAAAGGTTTCTTTATTTGACAACAGTGTATTTTTCCTGGGTTTTATTACGTATTTATCCTCTAGGCTCAGCAGCCCCTCGTCATGTCCCTGGGTGAGAGGGACCACCCTGTACTCCTAGGATGTTAACTGCTGTCAGAAGAGAGGGACCCCCAAGCCATCACCCACCTGCAGATCACAGCATCAGACAGGGGGCTGGGGAAGGGAAAGGCTGGGGAAGTGCACAGGCAGTGTTCTCCAGGCAGGCTTTGACATTTCAGCAGTTCTACAGAGCAGCTGCCCGCTTCTTTTTGTTGTGTTTGCCCAACAGATCTCCATCTCTCTTTCCTCTGGCTTTATACCCAGAGCCATCCTTTCTGCATGGCAGTGGGAGAGATGGACAGGGATGGAGGTGCAGTTGTGTGAGCATGTGTGTGTGGTGTTATGGTCCTGCTGGTGTGAGTGCTCACACGGGAACACCCAGCCTAGGATGGGAATAAACACCCTGTATGTGTGTAGCTGACTGCACAAAAACACACAAATGATCACACCCACTCAAGCCAAAAACTGAGCTAGCCCAGGATCATCTTTCTGTAGGATTCCTAGTGAAGAATAAGAGCAGGATGAACATACGTGGCATTTCCTCCAGATACCCAAAATTGTACTTGCACAATTTAAAGCTATTTTCTGTCAGGATCTTCCTGGGATAGATGTGTTTTTTGTATTCACTAGCTTCCAAAGGCTTTCCCAGCTGTGTGTCTCCAGTGTCCACTCCATCTTGTAGTGAGTGGTTCCTTGTATGTCTGTATTAAGTGGTTCCTTGTATGTCTGTATTAACACAAGTCCCACCCCCCCATCCCCTTCCCCCTCCCCCCCCCCCCCCAATAAATCCCTTTTATTGAAGAAGACAGGCAGTGATTGTTTCTGAGCATCCTCACCATACTCTTCATACACTTCTTTCACTGAATTGTCTCTCTTACAGACCAAGACATTCTGTCCTGGTAAAGTCATTGCCTATACTGAAGCTTTCCGTATCTAATCAGATATTGAAGCTGCTTTTATTTTTTACTTACCCTGAACCTTCTTTGGTTTTGCTGTACCATTTTTGAGATGAAAAGACACAAACCTCACAGGAATCACTAATCATAACACAGGTGAGCCATGAGTTTGCACAGTAGCATAATGTTCTTCCTTCTTTTTTTCTTTGTTCCTATCCCCACTATGCCCTAGTACTTTATTTAAGGTTGGTTCTTTGACCCCTACTGAGTGCTGAGCTAGCATATTCGTAGATCTGCAAAATAGGTCCCAAAATCTTGCTCCTGACTGCTGATGGTCATCTCACAGCATGCCATTTTGGCTGTGAAACTAGGATTGCTTTTCTGCCCTACATATCCCTTTATATTTATCTGCTCTGTATCACATGTACCATGTTATTGTCTTGTCACTAAGACTCATTAAAGTACTACCAAAGCCTTACTCTTAAAGTCAGCCTTTGTCCTTAACAATATAAATATTTTACTGCTGTAAATAAACTTTCCCTCTGTTCACTGCCTTTACCAGGTTGCTTATGGATACCCTGACAGCAATTGTTGCACTACACAGCAGTGCAGAATTACTCTGGTCCCCTCCTCTGCTTACTATCTTTTAAATACCTTTTTATTTTGCAATGATTTTCTTTTTCTTGGTAGGGAAGTCTTTGGACTCCCTCAAAAGCCTGTAGTGGGGAATCAAGAAACAAGTTTGCCGAAAGCATTTAGATATCCAGGTAGACTGTATCAACTGAATTGCTCTTATCTATATGTATATTGATCTCATGAAACAGCACCAATCTGTAAAAATGGAAAAGGTCATGCTGACTCTTTCCTAGCAAATCGAATTTATTGAAGTGTCAATGAATTTTGTTCTTCATTACATTTTCTGCTAATTTGCCTAGTGCAAAGATTTCAGACTTCCAGGTCTGTTCTTTCTTACATCTCCCCCATCTCCCCTGGAACTTTTGCTAAAAAAAGAGTTGGCCAGGCATTTGATATTTGATAACAACTCCTTAGATATCAAGGGAGTTTTAAGCATGTAGTCTGCTGCTCATTCAGTAGTCATTTAGTTATTTCGTCCTTGAGGTCCATAGAAACTCCTGGGTGATATCTGGGTTTTGGCAACCTGTTGCTATTCATTTTGTTTCCGTGTTCCCAGACCTGGTTCCTGGGCACAGCTATTTCAGACAAACTTGCCAATTGAGTCACCCCATTCCAAAGTGGCTTCTGATGTGAGAATTTAAAGGATTCGTTTAGTTTCTCTAGTAGCTGTATTTTTTCTGAGTGCTCCCTTCGAACTCTGGTGATCAATGGGCTCCACTGATTTTCTGGCAAGCTTCCTGATCCTGATATTCAGGAAAAAGAGATTTATTGTTAGTTTTGATTCCTTTTGCTAGAAACTCATCAAACCCGTTTTTGGCTGTCAAATTGTCATTGTGCATGTAATCTTCCAGAGTGTCTGTTACTTTCTAATTTATTCATTTGGATCCAACTTCAGCTGTTTGAAGGATTTGCAGTTATTCTTCTAATAACCTCCTTTATCTCACCATTTTCAAAGCTACCATGTACTGCCCATTTTCAAGCCTACTTGATGAATAATGTGCACTGGCCTTGTGCTTTCAGCACAACATCCTTTAGCAGACTTCATGTCTCCAGGAAATAATTAATTCTCTTTGTTGTCACATTTTTTTCTCTTAAATAAAATTCCTCATTTACATAAGTTTCTCCTCCGAGCCAACTCCATAATTGCCTGTTTTCTGATCAATATCCTTAAGCAGTTTCTCCATGCAATAGTTATTGACTGTTTCATATTACATTCTTCCACAATATCTGGACCATTTGCATGTAAATTAATGAAGTCTGGTGTTTGTTAGTGCCCTTCTTGCCTCTCTGGCATCTTGGAATTCCCCCATATTCTGCAGCTGGTGTCAACATCCTGGTAACAGAGGCAGTATCATACACAACATTTTTCCCCTGCTATAGTGATAACACCATATTAGGTCTGTAATTTCAATCCCCACAGATTTTGTGTTTCACACTGATTATATAATTTGTTAATTTGAGTGATTCTAGCATGGCTTAGTCTATATGCTGAATGTTTGGTATTACAGAATTCCACTTACCATTCTCTTTCCACTGTATTTCTGAAGCCTGTTGTGTTGATGCCTTCACTTAGACTACAAATGCCTGTTCTTTTACCTTATTTCTTAACTAGGCATTAAATGTTCTGTCTTTCTGCCTCTCTTTCCCTGGCCAGTGAGGGTTCCAGGAGCATTTCTGAGACAGCTTCTGTAAAAATCCTGATTGTCAGCACCTTAGAACTTTAGCTTCACCTCTAGCACCCTGCATCACCTCTCTCCTTGCCTTTCCTTTACTGCAGTACTGCTATCCACATGGACCACAACCATCTGGTGCTCTGCCACACCTCTTAGGAGCCGATCGAGGCTCCTCATTATGCCCTCCCTTAACGCTGGATGCTGTGTCCATGCAGCATCTCTGGTTCCCTACACAGATTTTCTTCTCTGGATGATCCCACTGCCCTTCCCTGGCTTTATCCAAGCACCATGTTGCATCTCCTGTGACCACAGGCTGCAGGTGCTGTTTGCACAGCATTCCAACAGCTGCAGAAATAAATGGAGCCAAGTGCATCCCAGGTCAGAAACTCAGCAGCACCCGGAGCTTTCAGGAGCCTGCAGGTACTTCAGTGTGGATCTGTCAGTGGAGCACCTCGCTAACAACATAACTGGGTAGCTCTGAGCACCTGAGGGGCTGCTAAGGTGTAGAAAATTAAGCAGTTGCGCAAGAATTTGCAGGATTTGGGTCTAGATGTGTGAATTTAAGGCAAGGTTTTGCCTCCCTCTCTTCTGTTAATTAAGCAGAGCAACTCCAGCAGCTCAAATAAACATGTGGGGTTTTAATAAAATGCACAATTACAGAGCTGATTATTGGGATGCTAGCAAATACCATGTAAATCTTTTCACACATTTGTCTGACTCAGTATTTTTCCCTCATTCAGTCTTCTCTGGCAGAAGGACGGGATGTCTAGGCAGGCTGATCATAACAGAAACATTACTAAGAGCGATTGAATGCTTGGTGTAAATTTTCACATGCAAACTCTGTGTAGAAGGCGGGGAGAGACATAAGGAAGTAGTAGTCAGTTTTGTTAGCACCTTTGCTTTATCTTACGTGGAGCTGCTCATACTGGTAACACATGAAATCAGTTTGAAGCATGAGCTGCCAGGCGAGTTGTTGATCCTGAAAGCTGTGGTAATTTGTGTTCATTTAATTAGCTCGGTGTTGGTGCTGTCCTGTGTACGCTGCTGACCAAGCCACGTAATCTCCTCCGTAGGGATGCCCTAGCACTCCTAAGTCCTGTGATGAGATTGTGCAGAAAGCATTAACCTTCTTTGTCTGACCCTTTTATTTGCACTCCCCCCAGGACTTCATTCATCTCCACTGCTAGATCAATTAAAAAAAAGGAGGGAAAAAAAGTGTTTCCATCGGCTAGTCTGCCGGCACATGTGTCTGACATGAGAATAAATGCTTATAAGTGCACAAGAGCTCAGATACTGTGAGCTACATTTTAAAGACAGTGTTCGGGGTTTAGCTGCTTGATTCCCACTGACATTAATGGAAGGCACGAGGCTAAATCATAGTGCATTGCTTTCAGATCTGACCCCAGAAGACAGTTCCTGATGGGAAGGGGCACAGCCTGAGAAATAAAAGTTTACAAAACCAGAGAGCTGAAATAATCGGATAATAACTAGGAGACATAGGTGCAAAACTGAATGAATTATGATTCTGATAAGCTTGTGTGTAAGCAATAAATCCCTAAGACGAGTGGAGAAAAGAGAGAGTTTAATCACAGTGGCAACATTTATGTATTTTTACTCAGTGGAAAATGTTATAGGCTTGACTTCATTTTTATTTACCAGATCTGAAGATGCTGATGTCCTCTTGACGGCGAGCACTGAGAGACGGCCTGCAAAGCCTTCAAGCTGCAGAGCACACAACCTCCCAGCAGGTGGCTTGGGCACAGCAAACCAGGCTGGGGCTTTGGGGAAAAAGAACTTCAAATAGCTGCAAAAGAGTATCAGACAGTTCATTCATGGCTTATTGATGCCACAGATCTCAGTTACGTTTCGTGGTCTGAGGCATGAGGCAAAAGATCTTTCCCAGCCCTGAGTCCTGCATCAATATTTCATGATGGTTCAGTTTAAAGTATTAGGATTTTTTGTCTTTTATGATTTTAAGTCAGCAGTGTGATGCCAGTTTACATAGCTGGGCATCTAGTCTACAAGGTTTGGAAGATGAATTTGGCCTCCACTTGGGGATTGACGAGTGGAAATGGATCCCACGGAGAGAACAGGCAGCAGAAGATGGATTTTTGTGGCATGCAGCTCAGTGAAGTGAAAGGCATTAGCACGCACCCACTGCAGGAGATCTCATGAGTTGACACAAGGACTGTTCTTGGAGGCTGACAGTAACATTTTCAAATTGCTGTTGGAAATTATTAGCTCAAGTTTCTCAAGTTCTTTAAGTTCTGCTCCTGTGCCACTTGGAAGGTTTTTAAAATAGAACGCCTTAGGTTTAGGGAGGCAGCCTGATGGAAGAGTGAGACAGTAAAAGAAGGCAGGAGACTGGTTTTGCAAAACAAACAAACACAAAATCCTTTCTTCCCTCTGTTCTTCCCACACAATTTTATGAAATACTATATTGTTTTGATAATTTGTAATTTACAGCAAACCACAAGAAGCATTGCCAGCATAAAGTAAGCAAAATCCTAGGATTGAAAATATGAGCAAGTCACCATAAAAGTGATGGAGCCAAGAAGAAAAATTGTATTTTGGAAAAGCAACAAAAGAATAATGAAGACCAGACCTAGACTGCTAACATTTTGTGACGCTGGCATACAGAGGAAAAGTATCGTCAACTGTATAAGTCAGCAAGCCAACAAGAAGTATCCAGAGAAGGATGTACAGAAGATTAGTCAAAATGATAGAGTTTCTCTCTTCCAGCCAAAATAACAAATATGACAATTTTCAGCAATTCTGAAATCCTGAAACACCCCAGCAATCCTGGGAAAGAGCAGTGCCTTGTATGAGCTCTGCATCAGAGGGAAGGCTGCATGCCATGAAGTGGGCAAAATGCCTGCTAGATCATAAAACAAGCAGTTGTTGCAGAGTTGAACGGCATGAGCAGGAAAATGAAGCTGTTTGATGAGCTTCCTCTTGAGCCCATGCCACTCTGCCCTTCTCTAGTTAGGTGCTTACTTAGGTGGGAACACACACAGGGTTTATCCATGGTTTCACCTGGATAAACACCATAACTGAGCTTCAAGGACAATGTTGCTCACACTTCAAGAAGAATGTATCCCATCAACTGTGGGAATGTTTAGTAGAATATAAAAATATCCTTTTAAGCTGCAGCTACACAGGCTTGATCATTATAATTATGGGTAATGGAATGGCTGTGGATCCTGCTCTATGTTTAGTAGTCAGAATCAGGGCATTAATGTTTTTAGACAAAGATAGGATCTGATTTCTCTTCCCAGAGTGGCTCCTCATTCCTCTCAACTGAGCAACCATAACATTCATATTTATATACTACATTTCTTCTCCAAAACATTGCCCTTGGTCTTGTTTATTTCTGTGTGAAAACTGCTTGCAGTCTCCTAGCGGCACCCCAAAATTTCCTAACCTAATTGCAAGTGTGCTCTGGAAAGAAGCACTGCCACAGCAAATGTCAAAAGGGTCAAGGCAGAGCTGAAAAGCAAAAGCGACATACCTAATCAAAAGAGAGACCTCTCTGGTCATAAGCTGTTTGTGGAGCCTCTGCCAAATCCAAGAGCAGTGTCTGATTTGACCTCTTATGTTAATAGCCTTAGCATTTCCAGCCTTTTTCTGACACTTGTCTCTGGCACATCTGCTGTAAGTGGTTATCTATTTAAATGAGCATTTTTTACTTGGAGTGGATTTGGTTTCGTTCTTATATTAAAAAAAAGTGTCTCTTTCAAAACAACCAGGAAAAAACTCGGGAAAAAAACCTCTGTGTGGCAGGAGTCCCGAAATTCATCTCTGAAAACACACAGAGCTGCACTCTTTTGAAAGTGCCAGTTCTGTGAAATCCTTGGCAGTCCCCGCAGGGCACCAAGTGCCCTCAGTTCTCAGGATAGTACTTGCAATTTAAAGCTGCTCAGGAGGCTGCAGGATGAAGCTACTACTGCTAAAAAATATGCCCATACACTTCTTGCCCATGCACATACCCAACATGTCAGTGCTACAGTCATTAAAGAATTACAGGCTCTCACAGAAGGCATGATCTTATATCCTTGGGATTAAACCTGGTGCTTAGCCTTATTTTTCAAACAGAAAGATAAAACACATCCATAATAAAACAGATTGGCAGAGCAAATATGGGGTTTCTAAAATAAGTGACAACGTAAAGCAACAAAAAAGCAATGCAGAGCTCACTGGTGGTTTTTCTGCTTCTACAGTGACACCAACCGAGAAATTGCATCTGGTGATGACATCTGTGTATGTTCAGTAGTTATTTATTTTACTGAAGAAAAATTAGAGGTGTAGTCATTCTGAAAATACTTTCTTACCGAGCATGAAGCTGTTGCCTTGCTTTCTAGGGATGAAGAACTCAATTTTGCAGGGGCTGAGCGACCTCTTTTCTCCACAAGTTTACCTGACTGCAGCTGAGGATTCTTAGCACATCTCAGAAATGCACTTCACTTCCAAGGAGAGAAATTCTGACTCCTTTGAAGCTGATGGGAGTTCTGCCATCAGTCTGGCTGAGTTTTCTTCCATGGCCTGTAAAACAGATCTGTCTGCTGTCTGCATGTGTATTCTTTGACACTGTGCTGGCCTTCGCCACTGTTATGGTATGTATGAAACCACAGGTCATCTCTTGAACATTATTTTTTACAATGATAACAAAGAACTCTTTTTTTTTCTAGGACCTCCTATAAAATACAAACATCCAACAAATCTAAGCTCATCTTCCATTCACACTCCCCTTTGAAGTGTGGAAAAATGAGAATGAGAATGTTTGTGATGGTTTAGGCATCTGCTGGCCAGCTCGGATGTGCCTTGCAGAAGGATTGGCCCAGTTGTAGAAAGGATGGCATTCATCTGAATACATATGAACATAAACAGTGCTCAGAAGCTCCTGCCCAGTTTCATATCCTGCCATCCCCCTTCCACATATTGAATTAGTGCATTTATAATGGCATCTCTGTTCATTTAATAAATTTAAATTTCAATTACAGACCACTAACAATTAGTCATGCAGACTAGATATGACAGATGGGCCTCATCCATGGTTGATTACACTAAAAAATGTTATGTGAATCTATTTTTAAAATACTATCATTCTAATATCCTTGCTGCATGCAAATAGGTGAGAAGTTTGTAATGTATTAACAAGAAATTTGGCTTCCTGACAATATTGCAATTTGCACAGAGCATGAAGTTTATATAATAAAAGGGTTCATTATTGTTTCCTGTTATCTGGGGTTCTTTAGTAAAAATTATGGAAATGTTTGTGTAAAGACATGTAGCACAGCGTGATAATTTGGTTAGTCTTATTTCTCTACATGGGCTTGATTTAAAACATCAAACCAGAAAATGTGTCCAAGATAGAAAAATACTTGCATGGAATATGGCAAGGGTGTGCCTGAATCGTGTGAGAGGTTTTATGTTTGCCTTTGACTCCCTTGGATACCTGGTATTTTAAAATTTAGCCTTGAATGGACAGCTATTAAAATATATATTTGGTGATGAAAACAAAGGCTCTTCCCTCCCTTCCTCCCACCCAGAATGAAATGAGTAAGTTGCATATGTTGTTGCCTTTGAAATGCTCATGTAGACTCATGTAAACTAAATAAATGGAGGTTTTTATATTTCTTCGAAAGGATTTTAACTAAGGTTTAGACAATCAATAATATTTGTATACTCTGTCTATATTTTTTTAGCCTCTGAGACTCCCATCTAGTCAAACAGAGAGGGGGAAAGGGATCAAAAAATGTTACTAGAGGAGTGTGTTTGAATGGCATTCGTCTTCTGATTTTTCATCTCATGTCCTTTCCACCATATTCACAAATGCTTCTTTTTGTAGATGGCTAGCAAACTAAATTATAATGCCATGCTAGGAGGAATGATTCTCACAGAAAGCAATCTTTCTCTACAAAAAGCACCTTTTAAAAAAAGAGATTTATTTGCTTTTCGGGAAATGACTTCAGAAAAAAAAAATCCTGTATTAAAGACAAAAAGGTAGGAGAAAGTCCTACTGAGTAACAGCAATGAGAAAATCAGGAAAGAGCATATCAGGTAACACCAAACTACCCAAGAACCGCTGACCTTAAAAGATTTAAGTTACAGTCAGAAAAATTAGGAGAAAGGGCAATTTTAATCTGAGATGTAAAAATAACCTCATTCAATTGTACTGTGTTTCATATTTATGGCACATACCTTTGTCCTTTTCATTTATTTGTACCGGTTGCACTAAACCTTTAGTATCTGGAGATCTAGTTTGTCACTGATAGTCTCTGATGGCTATGAAAGATAAAATACAGATAGAATACAAATATCAGACCAGAACTTCAGTCTTACAATACCTATAGCACCTCTGCAACTTCAGAGTAATAGAAAAGGCCATAAAGCAATTTAAATTTAAATTTAAAGGCACCTGAGGAGCCTTTCCATCCCAGCAGAACTCTGGGTGACAGCTCCTGCCACAGAGCATCTGGGTGAGGAGGAGGCAGCATGGTGTAAATGTTACTCCAGGCCAGTGACCCCTTGCTGCTCAACAGCCCCCTTAGCTGTGACCACAACTGAGGCTGTTCCCAGGGCCAGTATCTTGGTGGTATCCCTTGGGAACACCAAAAGAAAGGAATCAAGAGACAGTGGAAAAGTCCCTCTCTCTATTCTCTCATGCATCTGGTACTGTGCCGAGTGCAGCTTAGCTACAGGGGTGGTGACAGTCCAGTGTGTGTAACCCTATTCAGAAAAAATCATGGTTGGTAATTCTGTTAAATCACTTTATCCCTGAGTAAAGCAAACATCAGAGCAGATTTTTGTATTCTTATTTTTACAGTTTTCTTGCTTGGCTGACTAAATAAATACAATTTATATGCCTGTCTGTCCATCTGAGTCTATGTGGGTTTTCATGTTTAAGCTGGCTGCATTCCCTGGAGTAAATGCCATGTTGCCATTAATCACTATGTGATGATGTGCACTAAAAACAGTGTCTGTGTATGTGGCAAGAGAAGAGCTGTGTACCACTCTGGAATTATATTCTGAATTCACTCATTTGCATGGCTTGCAAAAACCTCTTTTTCAGGAGGGGGAAAAAAGCAATGTATGAAGGAAGCTCCAGGAGTGTTCCCAGGGCAATGTTTAACCCGTGATTTGCTCAAAATCCCTCAGAAGTTCTTCATTCTGCGTCAGTGGAAGAATCTGTGCTGTTGCAGCACTGATTGCAAATTTTAACAAGTTTGAACCAGAGCTCCATGGGCGAAGGTCAAGCCCTGGTAACTGCTGAGGCAGCTCCAGGCTGATCCGGGGCTGACACGCTCCACTTAGCTGGAGGTCCAGTGCTGTGCTGAGCTCTTGGTAAATACTCTCAGCCAGTTCACAGGGCAGAAATCATCAGTCTCACTGCAAAGGGCACAAAACATCCAGCTAAGGGGTCAGCTGCTCCTGGTTCCTCAACACCTCTTGGCTAGCCCAGGTTCTGAGACAGGCTCCTCTTTGCAGTCTGAAATGCTATATTGTATATCCAGCCTCGAGAAATGCCTCCCTGCTTGCACTCTGTTTGATGACAGACACATGGACCAGCTGTCCTTGCCTGGGAGGAGGCTCTCATGGCCAGTGAGGTTGGGATGCCCTGTGTGTTCTCACCCTGTCACCCCTGTGGGGCACCTGGGGTGACATCTGTGATGCTGTGTAGGTGATCAGAGGGAGTCCCAGGGACTCCACAACTGTTTCTCTCATGTCTTGGTGCAGAGTTTGGAGTGATTTCACATTATTCTAACTGTAAAAGTTCCTGTTACCATTCTCTACGGGACAGATTTGTGCACATCAAGTTAGCCAATCTACAAAATGCTGTCTTTCACCTAAAAAGTAAGATGATAAAATGAGGAGAAAATCATTGTAATGTTCTTAAGCAGTGCTAAACTGGTTATAACAGATAAAATATTTGCTTCACCTTGCAATTGTAAGAGAGACAGAAAGCAGTGCTACATACATATTTGAAGTCTGAAAAAATGATGAAATACAAAGTTTATTTTCTACTTTCAATCCAAATACACCAGTATGAAAGACGATACGGAACTCATGCTGCTTTTTGCTGCAGACCATTGTTATTCCTGTGGGTGAGATATGGGAGATATATGATATTTATATAATTTTAAACTATGGACTCTCCCTCAGCCTGTATCCTGTGGGGCTGCAGGATGGATCTTTTAAGGCATTCTCCTTTCACGCTTCTCCTCTATCTTTCTAGTCTTCCTCGCAGTGCAACCCTGTGGGGAGCAGACAATCCAACTCAGTTTTTTTTTTTTCTGTGGCATCACTGCAGAAGCAAAGAGGAGGCCCTGGGAGAGTTAATTCTGTGTCAAGCAGCATTAGCTGTAGCTCTGATTTCCAGTCAGAAATCCCTGGGGTTGGCTGAGGACAGTGCTACAGACCAGAGCTGGTCTCCTGATCTCCCTCCCGCCTCACTGATTACCCAAGGCCCACTGAAATACCTTGGGGCATCTTCTTTATCCAGATAATGGAGGGACAGTGCAATGGAGGAATGACAGTCCCTGCCATTGCCCCAGATTATGTCAGGCTTCCATCCCTCCCACTCCAAGTCAGAGGGAACAGTTTAATACTGAGGCTCATAGTACAGTACTTCCGGGAAAAAAAAATCACATTTTTTTCTTCCACATACTTTTTCTAGCTGCTGTGGTTTAACCCAAGCTGGCAACTAAACATCACACAACACTTGCTCCCCCTTCCCAGTGGGATGGGGCAAAGGCTCCAAAGAGTAAACATGAGGATGCCTTTGGATTGAGATAAATTCAATGGGACAGAGTGAAAGAGAATAATAACAATAACAATAACAATAATAATAGTAATAATAATAATAATAATAATAATAATAACGATGATGATGATGATGATGATGACTGTAATAGTAATTATAATAATGATGATGGTGATGATGATAATGATAGGATCAATAACAACAACATCAGAATAATTAGGTAATACAAAAAAAGTGATGCACAGTACTATTGCTCACCACTGGCTGATGCCCAGTTCCTGAGCAGAGGTCCTTGACCAGCATTCCCCCACAGTGTGAATGCTGAGCATGTTGTCATATGGTATGGAATTCTCCTTTGGCCACTTTGGGTTGGATGTCCGAGCTATGTCCCCTTCCAACCTCTTGTCACCTCCGAGTGACAGAGTATGAGAAGCTGAAAAGTCCTTAACTTAGTATAAAGACTATTCAGCAATAACTGAAACCATCAGTGTGTCATCACCATTATTTTCATACTAAATTCCAGACACTATACCAGATAGTAGGGAGAAAATTAACTCTATCCTGGCCAAAACATTAACATTTCTTTGGGTTTTTTCAACATTATTAAATACAGAGATATGTGAGACAAATGGAACAGAAACGTTTCCCTGCATGAAGCTTTCTATCTGGTACTGCATGAGTTGTAAGCTCCCTCCTTCCCCATGAAGCTGCATGGCTGCCTTAAGATTTTTCCTCCTGTGGCTCTCTTCTGTTAAAATAGGCACTCCTAAAGAACTATTCCAGCTGCAAAAACCTGAACAATGTTTGCCACAGAAGCAGTCAGGAATACAGACATTTCCCTTCAGTTGACACTGGGGAAGCTGCAGGGCTCTCCAAGCCCTTTCTCTGACCCAGCCTCTGTGAGTTTTACCACTTTGAGAGCCTGTAGCTCTTGAAGCTCTCACTCACTGATGACAAAAGACATTTCATGGTCACCTGATAACCTTGTTTTCATATGTACATTGCTTTTAAAAGTGATTGACAGTTCAAGCTCAATCCAATGTTTTCAACAGCAGCCTCTTATGATTACTCTAACCACTCTGTTAAATCCCAGGCTTTTCTTAAATCCTGGGAATTGACAGCAATCTAAATACACGAATATTAACCTTGGGTCACTAGGGCTTAAGTTTTTGCAATGCACAAGTCTTGCATTAATGCTTTGTTAATTTTACTGATAAATGGCAGCAAAACATAATCTGATTCTGTTTCATTGTAGTTATTATTTTCTGGTTGGATATGGAATTTACACAGTACAAAAAATACCATTTATAACAATGGTTTTATTAATGCAAAGTGGGCCACCCCTGTGTCCTAAAAATACAGTATCCTGTGTATAGTAGGATTTTCTCTACAGAAATTAATATTTTTTTCTGAGAAAAAGTGGACACAGTTTCTGTCAGAATAACTCTGGTGGACTCATAGTGAGGAAAGCTATTAACAATTTTTTCTCTGAAGGTCATTATCCCCCCAGACCACAGAAATGCAATTTCAGATGCTCATTCCTTTTATTGTGCCAAGAATGGGCAATGGTTTTGAACCACAGTGATCATGAGGTAAAATTTATGAGATACACAGAACAATCTTTAAAGCTTTGAAGTTCTCATTCTGCCTGTTTAACAAGAAACATTTTCTATCTCTCAGGATAGGAATACAAGAAGATTGAAGTAAACACTGCCGTTTTGATTTTAATAACACATTAATTGGGAAATTGCTATTTTTCATTCCCTCACAGTTATCTTGCTGTGTAGACATGGAAGTTTTCAATGAGATATTGAATTTTATTTCCTCCTATAGTAAAATTTGAGTTATCTCAACAATGTTCAATTCTATGGGAAAGATTTGTGATCTATACTGGTGACATAAACAGAGCTCTGTAATGCTCATTTCTTGCTATCTGCTAGAAACGGACAATTAAGTTGCCCTGACAATACCCAAGTGCTTCTTTTCAGGAGCAGAAAATTTTATTCTTCCCAGGAACTACTCAGTTTACCTTTCATCAAATGAGAAGGATTTTCACTTTGATTCTCTATTTTAAAATTCACACAGGGTTGATCCTGCAAATGTCAGGTGCTTGATAACAAAAGCACATATTTACTCTGAAGCCAGAAGCAGCTTATATTTTACATAACACTTGGAATTTCAAGAAAACTGTGATTCCTCTTTGACTGAGCTGTAAGTCAACTGGTTAGTAGTGTTTCTATTTGTAAACGGTTTGGTATTTCCAGTAATTTATTTTGATCCTGGCTGTGTGTACATGAGAAGTATCACTGTCAGAGTTCAGAGATAATGTATTGTGGTTTTCAGATGTCTTTCTTCTGGGTGATGAGAGGAGCATGGCTGGATGTGCCCTTTTGAGTAGCACTCTTAGTTGTGTACCTTACTCCACTGGCATCATGCCCTAGTAGCTGATCATCAGGTCACTTGCTAAAGTGCTCATTTGTTTTGGCAAATGTGAAAAAAAGAATCCTGAACAAACAGTTAAATATTGTCAAAAGCAGCCTCTGACCTTGGGGTACAGCACAGGTGAATGCAAGTTTGGGAACATGAGTGTCCGGAGAAATTGCCCTTTAGGCACTGGAGCACAGGCAGCTGGAATCTCCCCACCAACTTCCTGCTATCTCATAGGTGCAGCTTGAATTAAACAATCCCTCTGTGTACTACAACTGTTGATAAAAATATAGCAGAGAGAGTCAAATCAGGAGCACAACAGCATCCAGACTTGTTCAGCTGCACATACTGATTCCAGAGTCTCAGTCTCAAGATGGTGTTACTCATCTGCACACACTTGCACACTTTCTTATTAATGAAGCTTGGGAGAAATATTCTATATGATTATATATATTCAATTGCAGATAAGATGCCATTCATCAGCTGGCTGACTCATTGTCTTTGTTTCTAAATCCTTCTTGCTTTCACTCTGCTACTGCTATTAGGGTTTTGTCAACAAACTCAATTAAAACTTCAGATTTGGCATACTTACACTTTCCTCATTAGAATACTTTCCTTGGTAGGAATGTAAACATAAAGGAAATTTTGAAGAGATTTATAGAGTTCTTTAGGTTTTATTTAACAGCTTAAACTAATAACTTGTGTATGAATCTCCATTTCTCTTTAAAGAAATCGAATAAATTTATTGAATAAAAATAATAAACAGACCATTAATCTACTACCACCATAATCAATTTCATTTGCATGTTTAGTATTTACTGGAATTTTTCAGTTCATTAACATTAAATGATAAATATTCTCTTGCTTGTTAGAGTTAGGTCCATGTTTTTTGAGGTGCTGATCACCTTTTTTGAAGTGCTGAGGGCTCTGACGTTCAGAAATTATTCAGCAGTAGAAGCACACCGCCCACAATGCAGTTAGACTTTCAGTTAAAAAAAAAATGCTTTTAAATTAAATGTGGAGCCACCCTCAACTTTCTATTTAGAATTTGACTTGGGGCTCTTAATGGGTTTGCACATTGCTGTGAATGTAGCCAAATGATTATATCAATGAATTTAACTCTATTTATGACTCTTGTACATCTAAACTCTAAATTAAATTATTTACATATTCATACACTTTTCAGCACAGAGTTGTTTCTTAAGGTCCCTGAACTATCACACCAGGAAATTAGACTAGCTCTACCAGCTGTACAGCATGGAACACCAGTCTGATTCAACTGAGAAGCAGATCAGAGAAAAACATTTAGCAGCAAGCTGCATTGTTCCTTTCTATAGTGAATTGTACAGTGAATTGGCATGTTCCTAGGCATGCATTGAAAGAGGTATTTTTTTTAAACATTGTGATCTGGAGTTGAGAATGTTAAGGAGTGTGATACTACTTAAATCTATCTGTGATTAGGAAAAAAAGTTAAATTTTGATAGAGGTCCCCTGGGTACCTTTTGTTCTACAAACTTAAATCGTTGCATAAGAGTCCAGATCTGTGAGCTCTTCTGCTTCACTCAATCCTGCACAGTGATTTTAGCGGCCTTTCTATAGATCATCAAACCCCTTCACAAAGATTAATCTGCTTAAAAATGAGCCATGTTACAAATATTTGCATGTTATACCCTCACTAGTAGAATAATTTTAAATGTAGTGTTTTGTAATGATTAAATGGTTAAACTTAGTGTTTGCATTGGGTTATCTGGTGAAAGCCAGTGATGTCCACAGATGGCAAATACATGCAAATATCCATGTTTGGTATGAGAAATGGGGGAATGCAGCAGGAGTCAAATCAAAAGCAGATAACCTCCAGCTATATCACTGGTGAATCCTGATTCCACTGAAGTCAGTAGCAAAATTCCCATTGCTCTCACCAGAGACAGCACTTTAGTGACCCTGCTGTAATAGCAAATTCATGTAGCACAGGGATCAAGCATTTGAAAATAACATGGAGTGTTGGAGCAATCTTCTGAAATAGGCTGATTAAAATCAGGCAGATCAGAATATTCTCTGCCTCTTAAATCAGTCTGATTTTAATCAGCTGCTTTTGGGAGTTGTTCCAAGGACAACATACATCTGTAACTGCTTTGTGGACTTCAGCCCCTATACCAAAGACAATGAAACAAGTTTTATGAAGAGGTAGAAGAATAATACTACTCTGTTGACTTTGGGAGAAGGAGAATTGACAGTTTATGGAAAAAAAATGTAAGCACCCTTAATAGCCACGTAGAATATCAGGTGAAAAATGTGACCCTGGCTGCACTGCATGTTTTTCAGCTTTATTTTACTGCTTATGTCAGTGTAAAAATTAAAACTAATGTATGTCTATAAACTCCAGCAGCATAAAAATGTAATTTGAATAGAACAGTCTATACTAATAAGACTTGTTTATTCGAACTGACAAGACGTACATGAGGTAGTGCATTTTCAGCAGCTAAGCCAGCCCCATTCCCCTTATTACAGAGTGAGCATTAATCTCTTAAAGACCGGTGATAGAGCAAGCACAAACAAGCAAACAAATACTTAGAAAGGAAACAGACTGAGTATCCAAATTAAAAAGAATGCTATTGCTCTCTACAGGAGTGTTTTTACTCTTATCTATGCCACATAACCAACCTAAAACTCTTCAGCTAGCAAATACTCAGAGCTTTAGAGGGACTTGGATGGCTTAGGGGATTGCTTTTGGGATACAGAAGCTTTCATCTCTACGTCATTGCTTCTGGCTTTCATCCAAAGCGGGTAGTGATCAAAAGCTGCTGTATGATGAGCGTTTCAATACTCTGCATGAAACAGACGGAGTGTGTTGTGTCTCCTGACCTGCACCCACAGTCCCCAGCTGAGATCCCCATCAGCCCTTGCTTGTGACACAGACTTGAGGTCCCCAGGGACCTGGGGTTCCTGTCCCCACCACCTCTCCACTAAGGAGTTGTGCATCTCTGCTGAATAGAGTTGCAGCCACAGGGTTCATGGAGCAGGGCATGCACCACCACACTGCATTGCTGCCAACCCCAGCCTGGAAAGGGCATGAGGAAAGAGATCCAGAAACACATGTCCAGATGGATGGGGCTGCAGCAGCAGCATGTAGAAGGCTGTCCTTCCCCTCACAAGTGCAAGCAATAGCATCAGTTTCGCCTCTCATTAGGCAGAAATTGCAAAGAGGGAAGGGGAGGGAACACAACCCATTGTAGTTAATGCTAGCACTAACTAACTAACAGCAATTATGGCTGAACTCCTGGCAGCCCCCAGTAATGGGGTTCTTGGATGAAATGGTAGGTTTCAGAAGCTATGCAACATTTTCTAAATCCGATACAATTTTCTCAGTTGTTTGGTTTTTTTCTTGTGTCAGAAAAGAGATTTGAAAGAGCAGACCTACCTGCTAGGTTCTTCAGGCTGTGTGGAAATAAAACATAGCTTGGGAAGACAATGCAAAAATTTGAAGGGCCAAATTTTTTTCTGGGCTGGACAAGAAAACTGAGTTACTCTGATCAAAAAAAAGGTGAAACTCCTGGAGTGATCACCCATAAATCTTACTGCAGGCAACTGTGAAATTGCTGCTATATCAACAGACATCAGAGACACAAATACATGCTTTGAAAAGGGGTTACTATTTTAAGTACCAGAAAGTCTTGGAAAAAACAAATTAATCTGATTGACTCTGCTTTATATTATAGATTATTACTGGTTAGATTGTGAGAAAACTTAATTTTACAATGAACAGAACCCTCTGCAAAAAAAAAAAAGAGGTGCAGGTTTTAGTCGCTTATCTTCAAAGCTGTAAATCATCATTGTTTACATGGGTTAAAAAAATGGTTCTCAGAATTATGATCTTATGAAATGACAAAAATGTTTGGTATTAATTACTTCATGAAGGAAATGTAATTTATGCTAATGAAATCTACTAGGTATGAATGCATTTGTTACAGGCTGTCACCCACTAATATGGATGAACAAGAAGTGGAAGAGAAAAATCACCTGAAATACTGCCACTAAATAGCTACGAGAATTCCATGCAGGCCAATGGTTTTTAAGTCTCACATGGAATTCATATGACTGATGAAACTGATGTATGGCAAGAAGACAGCTCCTTCTCGACTGGAAAAGTATGTGAGGACACACTGCCTCTGAGGATTATGAGACACAGAAAAACAGAGCAGGAGTTAACCACAAGAGCTGGAAGGGAGTCATGCAAAATAGCAGGCAGTCATGCAAAATAGCAACTTTCAGGTGGCAGATGCTTCCCTCTCGCAGTCAGAAAACACGGTGTTGAGGGATGTGCTTGCATCAGAAATGGAACTAAAATCGTAGCATCCCCAGGGGGTCAGGCAGCCGCACAAACCCAGCCCCTTCATTTGTGTCCTTGCTTCTGGTGCAGCAACGTGCTTGCAGTGTGCACCTGGCTTGCAAGACCACATCATCCACTACATTTTATCTGTCAAATAGGCGTATTGCTGCTCTTCCCATGACATTTTAGCTCTGCTGGAAAGGGCAGAGTGGTGGCAAGAGCATGGCTCTTCACCTTTACAAGCTGGTGTGCGCACATAATCACTTGACTCAAGGAGATGAGACTTTGGGAAAAGCACCAAATGTTTATGTTCCCTGAGATAAAAACTGTGAGATCCAGCAGCAATGCTGCTTGGAGTGCCAGGAGCTGGTGGGTTGGGCCCAGCTAGTTTTCTATTGACGCAGATTAGTGTAATTAAGATGACAAGTCTGATACAACCCTAAATTTAAGCTTCTAACCCGGAACTCCCTCAAACCCCTTGTGAAGTTGTGCTGAGGAAAGGGGAGTATGGAACTCCATAGGGCCATGCTCCAAGAGGAGTTTTCCTGGGAGACAGATTTATAGCAGAGCCAATGTACACAGGGCAATGTACAGGAGTCATATCAGCCTCATGGATTTTTTTATTTGCTCAGAAATCCTCCTAACAGGATGAAAGTGCATTGTTTTTCAGACACCAGTGGCTCTTGGTGCTCCAGTTAAAAATTCTCATATGAAAACAGCAGATGGAAATGTCTGATTGTCATCAAATGGTACAGTCATGGGTGGGAACTAGTCACAGCCTGCAGAGTGGCTTTGGGAAGTAGCTCTGCTCAAGACAAGGCTCTCAGCCGCAGGTCCTGTCCAGGGGGCTCAGGACATGGAACCACTTAGCATCAAAGAGCTCTGTTTGGAGTGGAGCTGGATAGCTCTTGAATTATAAATGCATTAAAAATACCAAGCATTTTTCAGAATCATATTTCAGAATTTTTTCAATCTATCAGCAGAGTAGAAGAGGTGAAGAAAGATTTTGCAAGGTGTAGTGTAAAACAGAGCAGAGAGTAATAAAATACTACTTGTAAATGAGCCCAGTTGGAAAGAGAGGTTCTTTATGACAGCTTGCCGAGGCTGTAGTGTTTTGCAAAACTGTGTGATAAACTCCAAATAGCTTCTCTGCAAATCTCTGGAGGCAGAACTAAGCTAAGGCTGGCTGCTGTTGCTGCCATAGCTTTCAATGAATGAGCTCAAAATGGACCCTCTAGTGACAGCTCTGTCAAAGAATAACAATCAGATGCTCTCAACAACAACAACTTCAACATATATATTTTTGTAAGTCTAAATGAACCTTAATGTGCTGGCTTCAAACAAAATGAAATGTTCAAAGTTTTTAAGATGTGTGGTTAGACTGTGAACAAAATAAAAACATACTGCATTTCCCCCTCCTATTTAGATTGCAAAGCACGATTCTCACTAGAATTGTGATGAGAACAGAATACAAAAATAGTTGGTGTTGGTGGGGAAAAGACTGGAAAGGTAGCTTGCCATCACCTTCAGGAGGAAAATGTCAGGGGAGTCACCATCACCCAACAGTTCAGGTGAACTGACTCCAAAAGGGAGAGCCTGGATAATTTTGTAAGCTCACAGCTTTGACAAGCAAAATGAAAATCTTGTTACATTTCAGACCTCAAAAACGAATCACCTAAAAATGGGCTTAGTCAGAGTCAAATTAAGTCAAATTATTGCCTCATGATATTATCAATGTCTCTATGAATACCTGATTTCACAGCACAAATAAATTCCGCATTTGGAGATTGAATTGTGTCTTCTTTCCCAGCAAAATAAACCAGGAGTGTCTGCCTCTGAAAAGTGGGAGAAGCTTTTCAGGAATGGTTTGTGGTGCAGGTGAGGTGAATCTCCACAGAGTTATGTTGAGTAAAATAAGGGTTGTACTGCAAGTGACAGTCAGTTTTCCTGTGTGACTGTCCTGAGGACTGCCCTGCCACCAAAGCACTGGGAGCTCTCTCACAGCCGCAATGCAAGAGTTAACATTTCTGTGGTGGAAGCAAGGTGTCCTTTTTGGATTCTGCTCAGGTGTAGCTGCTTGTGCTATCTCAAGGAGCTACTGCTATTGCCAAAGGAAAATTAAAACAAATCTGGCTTGGCTAATAAAAGGCTATGAGTATTAATGGCTTTTTCTCAAATTGCCAGGAAGTTTCACTCTCTCATGTGATAAAGACAGATTATGTACAGACTGGTCTTATCATGCTATTTTTAAATTTTGGTATGCTAGAAATTGCAGTCATTCGCCCATGTCTTTTGGCAGGGAGTGGAAGAGTCACAGTAAGAATGTGATTGTTATTTTCAAGAGAGGAAAGAACAATTCTTAGGCATTAAGGTTATTAGTTTGGACAGTAATAAAAACAACACCACTTTACAGACCCAGGTCTCAGAAGTGCTGAACATTCACAGATCTGTAAAATCAATAGACTCTTCTCAGGATTACTTAAATCTAGAACATAACAACATTCAGTGTAATTTAGTACTGGTTACCTATTAGCTTTTAATGATTGTATGTATTTTGACAGAACTGCCAAGATATGTTGTTACAAATAGGAAATTCTTAACAGTGCCACACAGTGAAAAATAATCCACCCATACAAGGAAAATTATATTAACAAATGCTGCTAAGAGCAAACATATTTACAAACCAAAGCTGAGCAGCAAACACATATACCAGATGTTACTGAGATATAGATAGTCTGAATTGCTCAGCTGAAGTAGCAGAAATTCTGCAGAGGACTTTTTTTTTTAGAACATGTATTTCATGATGGATATACTAGTTCTTGAGCAAGTTGTCATGGAAGTCGGAACACAGCAGTTTTGAAGTTGTCTTTAAGATTCAGTGGTAAATAAAAGTTCAGCAACTCCAGATAAATGTTCTCCTTCTTCTTCTATTTGTAAATAAGAAAGTCTCTTCAGTCATACAGATAATAAAACACAAACGTTGTAAGGCACTTCACACTGTCAAATAACCACTTTCATCAAGAGGCAGGATTTTCTGTGAAGTGATAGAGGAAGGCCTTCTTCCCCTTTTTTCCATCCAAGACTAACTAGCTGTTCCCCTTGCCTAAACCCCCTTATCTTTTCCACAGATCCCATGCTTCACAGCAGCTGAGCTAGTTGGAAGGTACACCCACACAGTCATTTTCATTTATTGTTGCTGCACTTTTGCTCCCTGACATTCCCTGCTTACCTACAGTTGTCTGCAATTTTGTCTCGTCGTCTGCCTCCAGTTTGGAGGAAGCATCCTGTTTTCCTGGCAGTGAAATCTAAGCACAGAAGCAAGCCCAAGCCTTGCCCTCACAGTTCATCCAGTTCCATCAAGCTCAAGGCTTGGAGGCTCAGCTCTGAAGTGGCACAGACATTTGCATTGTCTGTATCAGGCAACTTCTACAAATCCTCCTTGCTCAGCTTTTCTGCTTATGGGATGTTTCTGAGACTATCTCAATATTTCTTGTTGATGTTTCTTTCAATTCTTTGAAACCCAAAATGAAACCAAATTATATTTTTTTTTATTAGAAACAGTCAAAGCAGAGAAACTGAGTCCCCAGACAATTCCTGTAGCATGTAAGGTTTTTTTCTGAGACGGGAAGTGTTACTTCAGACCAGCATAAATGTCTCACATGTGCTCAGCAGCTGGGAGCCTGCTGATCTGTCCCTTGACATTGTACACCTCAGTGAACATACACAACTGTTCCAGGCTTTTCACTTAACCAGAAAACAACTAAAATGGTAAATTTTTATGATTGTGTTCACATGAGCTGGCAATGAGTCAGCGTCAGTTTGTCCAGATCAGCAATTCATCCCGCTACATCCAGGGCCATTGGTTTTTTGTTCTCTCATATTTTTTGCCATACATCAAATGTTGTCTTGTTGTATTTAAAGGTCCCATCAAAGCAAGCAGTGATATTTCTCACAGAAAAGACCTGGTTTTTACTTATGAGAGGGGTGATTAAAGTTTTAATTTTCATATTTTTCATATTCTGTGGTGCCTAGATGTGTAGTTTTGAGCTTCATATTAAGTGTGAGCTCTCTTCACAGAGCAGGTAGACAGAACAATTCCTTTTCTAACTTGATACCAAGGACAATCATGACAAGTTTCAGGCCCAAAAGCATAAACAATGGTGGACTGAAGAGAGATAACAAGAAGGATGGGACTTCATAATTTGAAGCTGTAATTGAGAATTAAGCCTAATATGCAGATGGACCAAAACTTATAAAAAATATGAGACCTCGTGACCAGTCGTCCATTTTGTGACCATTTTGGGTCCATCTTGGGTGTAGCCCTGGCCAGGCTCTTGTACTGACTAAGGCCTTTAAGGCCTTTCAAGAAATACCTACTTAATTCTGTCTAGCCTCTGTTCTAGGTCAGCCTTCTCAAGGCATCAAGGGAAAGGTTTCTTATTGGGATGAGTTCACAACTATTTCTCCTTTGGCAAATCAGTGAAATTCAGTACATTTTCAGAATGCTCCTGACATGAATCAAGCACCACTCCAGCAAGACAAGCATCCCTAGGGATGCCCCTTCCTTGCTGAGCAGAGATTGCCAGCACGAAGTCGCTGTCCCCTGGTCGCTGGGAGGCACAGCATGGAGACGGGGAAAGTGGAATGAGCAGAATGTGCAGCAGGTGCTGTTAACAAGTTAACCACTGGAGTTATAACAACCCTTGAGAGTGGCCATGAAAAGCTGGATTTAAAAGAGGATCACTTGTAAGAACTGGGACAAGGCTGACACTGGGGGAGACTGGGATGTGTTAACTAAGAAAAGATGTCAAGGAAAAATGTCAAGGAGGTCAGCTGGCAGCTTTCTTCTCTGACCCTCCTGCACAAGTCCAGAGGTGGCTTTGGATGACTTGCCAGCTAGGTAATAAAAGTTGTCACCATTAAAAATACACTATTATTTCTGCTGTAGCTTATCATAAGATGTTTCTTCAAGGATTCAGCAGATGTCAGAACAGAAATGCACCAAAAGAGCAGAGGATCTCAGTGCTGGTAATTTGCCACTCTTGAGCTGCAGAGGTGTTAGGGTGGAGAACTGAGGCAGTACTGAGATGATTACCATTTTGAAGAAGCTGGGTTGTTTCTTACCCAGTTCCCAGCACTACTGCCTGCCAGCCTTAGTGGGGAGAGCAGCTCAGTGGGGAATGACTCAGCCATGCTGCTTGGAGCGGTGAGCACAGGCGCTCAAGCTCACCCTGCCAATTGGCTCCGCACGTTGTGTCCACACTGCAGTGCCTCGTGGGCTCAGCTTTCTGCAGGCTCACATCAGATGTGAAGCTTCCCATGCCCCTTTGCACTACCACAAAGGTATTTGAGGTCATTTGTCTCCTGATTTCTCTGCACCATATGCTTCTTGCCAGCCCCCAATACGCTCAAGTGAGTTCTCCACGTCGCATTCACTTTGCAAACACATTGTATGTAACTGGTTGCCACTGCTGCTGACATGACATGTGATACTACAGCCAGGACTCAGGATAGTTTTCTCTCTGCCTGACAGTGCCACCAGCAGCTGTTAGAGTCCTGCAAGGAAAGGGGACACTGTGGTGTGGAGTAAGTCTCTATAGGTCAAGGTTAAAGGGCACTGCATGCATACATTGTAGTGTCTGTGTTCTCAAGCTGTGCCTTTTCCCAGATACCTCAGCCATCTCTTTCCCTGCCTGCTCCTAATTCCTCTTTCAGAGTCAACAATTCCCCTGAGACTGTATCATATGAAATCTGCCTCCTTAAGCAGCTGCCCTGCCTTCCATGCTCCCTACAATATATACTGGGCTTTAAAATCCTCTGTGCGTTCAGTCCTAAACCTTGTAACATTTCCATATCATGGAGAGCTACTGCAGTCTGGCAGTTTCCTTCTCCCTTTGCCCTATACCTGGCCAGGCTTTTCTTTCTACTCTGAGGTACCCCTGTAGTGTAAGTGCAAGCTCCCTGGTGTGGAGCCTGCATGTAGTCATCAGAAATCCAATAGAAGCAGATTGCAAGACACCCCAGCTGGTGGCTGGGATAAATGATAAGAAAACCTTTAAGAATCCAGAGAGCATTCAGCTTCAACAGGCCGAATATATTCATTCCCTTAGGAGCATTATAAAATATGGCCAGTCTTGGCTTGCAGTAAGAACACAAGTAATTAGGAAATCCAGTGCCCGTAGGTTTGCCAGCAGAGAAAGTGGCAGCAGCAGCAAGATGTAACCAATGCAGGCTAACTAGGCTCTCTCAGGAGTCCAGAGAGTATAATGAATCACTGTGTGTTTGGAGCTGATATAGATCAGCCCCTGGAACTGATATAGATCAGCCCTTTCCACCCCAGCATCCAGGAAACACATTTAATTTTTTGGCCTAATTTAGCACAAAAATATATTCTGGTTTATGGCAGAACAACTTGATTAATAGAATGTAAGTAAGATCTCTTCCTCCTCTCCCCACAACACACCCATGCAGGCAGCACTCCAAAATACATTCCTTGAGCTTTCTTATCTGCAAGCAGATGTCATTCTGAAGTGAACATGTCAGGCATCCTCATCCTTCTGAGCAAAGCAAGAGATGGCTGGCTGTCACATTCATATCTCCAGGAGTTCAGTTTACAATTCAAACACTCAAACAAACACCCTCACTACGTTACAGCAGTGTTGTTAGTAAGACTGGGAGGACCACATAGCCCTGTCAAGCTGTACCCACCCCAGAATTGCTTCCTATACCCCCATGTGTGCTCTTTCATGCACTGCCTGACTGAAGAAAAGCTGGGCAAAGGCAGATGGGAGGGATACTTTTGTGTTTCTGCACTTGCTGCTTTTACTCCTCAGGGAGGCAGCTGAGGCAGGAGAGCATCCAGCAGGTAAGTGCAGGAGAGAGACGGGGGAATACGGCTGTCAGACTGTGGCTATGGGTGCTCCTGGGAGGCTTCTCACCCAAATGCTAACCTGCCATCTCCATTCCCTGAGGTCTGATGAGCTCAGAACTCACAGCTGGATTCTCATCTCTGTTTTGTGCCTCAGGAAAGCAAGTTGTAATTCTGTGGAAGTATCAGAGATAAACCTGCCCCATTTTCTTCCATTTACTCTGGTCCTCCTGATGCTTCTCAGCCGGTACGGCTCAGAAACGCCGTCTCACCAGAGCTCTGCCAGCAGAAGCGGGGAGAGGGACTGTGAGCACGAGCACAGTCTGGCAAAGAGCACACTCTGTAACAGATGACTATGGGTTCTTTTACTCCAATAATCATAATAATACATTTTATTTATGTAGCACCTATTTGCATGGCAATAGGAGCAATATGTGTGTTTCAGTGAAATGAGACATGACAGCAAACAGATTAAAAACTACGATTCATCTCGAAATGAGGGAAAACAATCAAATGAATCACAGAGCCAAGCAATGGTAAATCATTCTTAAAACAGCATAATAGCAAAACAAATGAAAAATACAGTGTACAATGCTTTTTCCTTGTCTGATGGCAAATACTGAGTGACATTGCCAAGCTTATTCAGAAACAGAGCCCAGTTTACCATTAAATTTCATGGAAACCCTTAAAGAGGGAATTATATAAGTGCAACTTCAGTTGTGCATTAGCCATGTGCTAACCCCAGTATACACATGGGTTTGGACCCTTGCAAAAACTTTTATCTTCTAATCCTTGCATTGTTCATCATGTCACAAGAAAAAGGAAATGTGTTTTCCCAAACTTTAAGCCCCTTCAAATTGGAAAGGTTTAAAACTGGAAAATAATAGAGAAGAGCCAATTAATATTCAAACTCCATTTTCTCATATGGAATTCTTCAGCTTCCTCAGCCCTAATTAGTTTTTCTGAGGCTGTCAGTTGTAGGCAATATCAACACTCTAGTCATCTCTTCTGCCTTCTCCTCCCATGTCCTCACCCATATTTCATTATTCCTATCCTCCTCTTGCCAGACTGTCAAGCCTTCTCCATGTCGATTTCTCCTAATGACTCACCTTCCTGTAAGGCACCAAAAAAATGATACAACAGTCTATGTACAAATGAAAGAATCTCAACTTCAGGACACAGAAGAATCTGAATTTTTTTCCAGTGGGAGGGTCATGCATCTAATGCCCCATAACATGCTGCCTGGGTTGCAGGACCAGAGCAAGAGAAATTCTTCATTCATTCAAATTTCTAGCAATTTGACTTCAGCTGCTCTGTGTTCATCACTTCAGAAGAAAGCTAGGCTTAGAATTTGCAACTTGTGTGCTCCTGCTTATTATGTTTGTCTACTGACAAAGCTCTTCCCAACTTATTGTGAGACATAAATATTTCAAATAAGCAGTGGAATATAGGACTAGAAATTCTCCTGGCACGTGACTGGATCTACCACATATTAAAGAGTAGCAGACAGAGAAACATTTCTGTCAATTTAGAAAAGACATATTACAACTCAAATTAGCAAGGCTGCCCTTTCCTGGGCTTGTAAATGTATACATCTGGATGTCATGAAAATGTATTAACACATAGACAGCTTTTTACCCTGTTAGCAGCTGTCCAGCTATGGTTTAATCATGCTGCATGAAGCTGATGGCAAAACTCTCCTTGACTTCATGTGTCAAAATGTTTAGTTCTGATTTTAGTTTATATTCTCCAATTCCTTGGAGAGAAGAGAAAATATCAGCGTGATTCAGGATATTTTAGAAGAACAATATAACTGCCTTAAGCCCCTGGGTGCCCTCTGTTCCTTGCCACTCCACTGCTGTTAAATTAGGTTCTGACATAACAATCAATGGAAAGATGTGGGAGCCAATAAATAATTGTGCATAATTAAGCTGAGGCATTGAAATGTCTGTCTTGCCTGAACTTGGCCCAGAGAGTGGGAGGCTGTGCTCTGTGATAAGCACTGTGCTCTGTGATAAACACCTGAGCTCCTGAAGTCAGTGTGGGGGCAGAGATGGCTTGCTAGGGAAGGATTTGCAGCAGTAAACAGAGAGCAGGAAGGCACCTGATGGGAAATGCTCTGGCCATGCCCCAGTCTTTCTCACCACATGCTTGCATCCCTTGCCCGGGTGTCTCTAGCTGCTTTACAGGGACATGAGCAGCACCTGGTATTTTCCATTAAAACAAGACAGAGGCACCAGGAAAAGAACAATTTGTGGAAAGTCTCAGTTGAAAGAACCCAGCTAAAAAAAGCTCACTGGAAACTTGTCAATGTGAATTCTCAGACAGGATGTAGGAGGACTTCAGTGGTCACTTTCAGCAAAGCTGAATCAAAGCCCCCAAGCTGGCCGAGCTCAGGGTGCAGTCATAGAGCTGTCAGCTGGTACCTACTCCCTCGGGGGCACAGAGTGATGTACACATCATCTGCAGATGTTTGTACAGACCAAGGACCTGCAAACTGTCAAATGCAAATAGAAGATATTTGCAGTGCTGCTGCACAAACAGGATTGCAGTGCTTCTCCCTCTCCAGCCCTACAAGCACTGTGCTGCTGCCATCTCATCTGAGAAGAATACTCTGCTCTGGTGCAATCACCTTTTTTCCCAGCATTTTGCAAACCCAATAGACCCATTTCCTGACAATGTTCAGCAGACCCCCATTTTGGAAAATATTTTTGAAGAATTCTGTAAGAAATACGGCATGACTAAGGTGGAATCTTAGTTTAAGCATTCTGTTGTGTGATTGTTTTCAAGCATTTTTCAGCACAAAAGCAATTACCATCTGCCTTTAAGCTCCTGCTGAGCCTCAAAGGGCTGTGCTTTGAGGTGTCCTTCAGCAAGGAGCTGCCGTGTTAAAGCAGGGGTTAACTGTTTAAAAGATCAACTTAAGCAAAACACAATTCAAGCTAACCTAATGATCAGGCTTGGGTCAAAACCATCATATGTAGTAGGACTGAAGAAGCAAAAGGAAGAGCATAGTGTATGGAGATATTTATAACTCCTCTCTTTGACTGACATTAATTAACTTGCCAACTGGACTAACTCACAATGAATCAACATCCTGCAGAATTGCAATGTTCCACCCAAAGTGGGAATATACTTTGCTACTGAGCTGTCAAACACATATTTATAAAACACCATGATGCTGGAAAGTGGTTCTGCAGTGTGAAGCAGTGCAGATATGAGCTATACATCTCAGCTGCAGTATCATATTTTTTTACTCTTTTGGTTATTTTTATATAGACCACTTTTTTCCTTTATATTTCTCTTTCAAAAAGTAGTAAGACACAACAAAAAACACATTACAAAAAATCGTGAGGGACATGTATATGTTTTTGTCACAGTCATGCTACTTGGTGCTACTGAAATATATAGAGAATAAGTAATGTTACTACTCAAATATGTTGGCTTAGGATACCATACTAGGGAATTAAAAGTTAATGCTTTGACCACAAGATGCATTCTATATTTTCTTATTAAAACAACAGAAACATTTTGAAAAATGTTAACAGGCTAATTTGAAAATTAAATATAGGCATTGTTAATTCTGTACTTTGCCTATTTTCTGTTACCTGCCAGAACCTACATACATACTTGTTTAATTGGAATGTCTGTCTTAATCACCAGTGTTTTGATTCCTGAAAGAGAACAGTTAATTTTGTGTTATTACGACTCAGATTATTTTGAAATTAACAAAGTAATTACAGGCCAGTCCTGCCTTCAGATTCCTATCATAATTTATAAGTGTCAATTCTGATTTCCATTGATTCAAAGCAGTTAAAAAAAATAGGGAGCAAAATGCTTCTCAAATAGGAAAGATTTTTTTTAGAGCAGATATATTTTGCATAAAATATTTCTGGTAGAAATTAATTTCCTGATCCTGAAAAATGGATGGAGTTTGAATCTCCTACTGAATTTAATGAAAGCTGATTGAAATTTTGTGACTGTGAATCAGGCCACTAGCAGAATTAGAAGAGGAACACAAGGTGTAGGAGCTTTTGGATGCTGTTCGTCTCATCATCTACATAATTTTCAAGACTTCATAAAAGATATGATAAAATCAGAAGGATTACAACCATGTTTTGGCTGCCAACTATTGGCGAAATTTGATAGAAGACATTTGAAACACAGTAAAAACTATTGCAGGTTATCAATAAAAAAGGAAAAGGCAAGAAACAGATAATGTCCATGTGCCATGTTCTTCATGTCTCAAAAGCTGCTAAGTGCTCTTCTCTCCTTCTTAGGGTAGCTTTCAGCTCTCTAGAGTATAAATGAAGCATTCTCTTGCTGAGAACAGTGTACTATTTTGTCAATTAATAACATCTGTAAACACCCACATTTAATGACAACTGCAATTCATTTTCAGCTTCAAAACAGAATTTGTGATTTTCACTGTGAGAACAATGACAAGAATGTGAAGACGATGAAAAATGCAATCTATTTTGCCCATACATTTTTAATAAATGAAGCACATATTCCAGTGAGCTATTTTTAAAGCTTTTTTGTCTGTGATGTTAAAGTGTGTAGGTACAAAATCCATCAAGATAATACATTAATGTTTAACAGTTAGCACATCAAACTCTGTTCTGAATAAACATAGATGCTCTTTTACGAACTTGATTCTATTCTCTCCAACATTTCTTTATACTGTCAGAACTTATTTACTTCACTCTATTTTTGAAGCACTAATGTAATCTTTTTTTAATGCACTAGAAAACTCAAAAGCCTTGCCATACTTTTATCACAGCATACAAGTTTGGGATAATTTATTGTTATATGCTCATTAAGATCTGATAAAGGACTAGAGACAAATATAAACATGTAAAAGTTCATACACTAAACCAAAAAAATATATATTGAAACCAATAGAGTAACAGGTGCATTTAAAACATTTCTAAATTAATCTGTTCTGGCTTAATAGCTGGTTTTTCCCTTCTTTCCAGTATCTGCAGCAGTTGTGGTAATTCTGAGCTCTGATAAGAGTGACTGAATCATGACTGGAAGAGGAAACCTCAATGCATTGGGTTGAAACTGCTGTCATTGTTTGATATCCACAGAGAGGATACTTGAGATACTTGAGAAGTTCTGTGAGGTGTTGATAGGCAGTTGTTCTAAGTTCTGTCCCTTCTGAAGAAGAGCCAAAGAGCTCAGGGAGAAGGCCTTGCAGGAACTAATCTTTCAGCAGAAGCTCTTGGTGAGAAATGCATCAGCTGGCTAAGCCAACTCAGCTGCACCAAGAGCAACCCAGTTACTTATCTCCTATCATCTGGGAAGAATGAGAATACCTCAACAGCAAAGCTCCATGGAAAGTCTGGAGAGAGCTTACCTATCCACCTGAATATCCATATGTCTCCCTACCCCTAGCTCATGGCTGAAGTATTTATGTACTAGTCTAGCTGGTTTATTATGGGAGATAGATGTTGCAATGGCAGTCATTCATATGCCAACAAGCAGGCATATGAAATCCACCAGATGATATCAAGTATGTAAGACATCTGTGTAGAAATGGCAGTGAAGATGAGGGAAGATCTAGAAAAGGCTGGCACCTTCTGGAGAGACAGCTGGACACCACGCAGGCTGCCTGCAGTGTCAAAAATGTCTTAGTTTAGGCAAGATTCCTACCTCGTATGACTCACAACTTTCCATGAAGTTCTGTGTCATCAGGGAGAAATGCCACAATTTGCCAGTTCTCCCAACATGTATGGAACACAGTGTTCTCATCCATTTTTTAGGCCAGAAGCAGGCAATATGTTCTCAGTGAAATGCAGCTTGTTTCACTCCATAATATACTGCAGAAAGACACAAGATGCCATGTTTTAATGGCCTATTAAAATGCACCTACTGTGCTTCAAAAAGCTCCAGATTGGCAAACTTCAGCTACCCAAAACTGAACTAACTAATGATCAAGTAATATATGTCTTATTGTGTGCTACTCCCATAGTAATTTGATTCTGTAATATTTATCAATAAACATCCATTATAATGATATCTATTTCAATGAGTTCATTCTCCTATTTATGGAAAAAAATAGATTGCTATAAAAGAAGAGGGTTTCTAGTGCACTCTATAATGATATTTTACAGCTGTCATTTTAATACAGTACCCTGGAAATGTAAGTGATAATCAGAAATCATATCTGCTGGGCTAAGATTTCTGTTAAATAGAAGTCAAACTCAAGTGTTTAGTTTAGATGATTGCGAATTTGCACTCGGTGATTAATACAGCACTAAAAAGGTAGGATTTTCTCAACATTCCTTTTCCCTTATGCAGAGGTAAAAAGGTCATGCCACAGAAGATAAATGTACAAAACCATATGCTCGCTTCTGCTTCTCTGAGTGAAAGAGAGAAGACAGCTGCATATTGTGGCAACAGGATGGATCCCCAGTAGGGACTGACAGCTCTGTGTTGGCCTTTTGTTCAAGATAGAAACACTTCTCACCCTGGAAGGGCTAATTTATGCCATATTCCCTATGATGATTTGACACCCCTTTCTTTCTAAAGTTGGCCTTACTCCTGAGACTGTTGAAGGGCACAGCAAAGGGTTGTGTTTGCTCTAAGTGGCAGAGGTCAGCCTTCACCACTGGGGAAAGAATCTGAGCCTTGGATGGATTCAAGCCTCTAAGAACTTACTTCAGCTTTTTTAAGAGCTGATACCTGCATTTGGGATTTGGCATTGTAAGCCTGATTTTGACATTGACTACTTTACATTTAATTAAATGCAATTAATTTCCAGCTTGAGGAACGAGCATGTAAGCAGTCACACAACCCCAACCACTGGCTTTACCAGCAGTAGTGTGTGTAAACATGAACTCTTGTGAGCAATGGTACTGGTGATTTGAGAGTGGATGCATGTGTAGAATGCTTGTACCTGGCCTTGCTGTAAGTCACTTTTGTCCTGCCTTTGAGCCTACAGATAGGAATCTAGATGAGCTATAAATTCAGAAACCTGAAACAACAATCAGATTGTGATTAGAAGAAATCACATGGCCTTGTGACCTGGCCAAATTCTGTGTACACCACCTTCAAAAATTCAGCCTAGAGCTGAATATTTCCTTTACTTCTCTTATTTTTTTTGTTTCTGAAACAGCTGTGCACTGTTGAATATCAATGGCATGTCCTCTTTCCTTCTTCCTTCCCCCCTCCAGATTCCAGTGATTGACAAATAGATAGTATCACTGCAAAACACGTATGAGAGTTTATAAAATAATTTGGTCCCTAGTAGGTTGAAGTCCAATACTTCTAGGTTGTAGGCAGCTACCACTATTATTTACCTTTGTTTTGAGTAATTTTATGCCTGGGAAACTACTGCTGCCAACTTCCAATTTTGATGGAAGACTTATTTATTTTTTGTTTGCTTTGAGTTTTTTTTCTTTAATGAGTAGAAACCAGATAAGAAAGAAGCACTACTAAAAATCTGTGGCAGTCTGTTAACAGAAAAAAAAAGGATTTTTCCTCTTGTCTGACAGGACTAATTCAGCTGTGTATTCCAGGCATTGCTGCTTCTAAATTTCGCTTTAAAAAAGAGTCCTGAACTTCACACCATTTGATTTTTAGTAAAATATTAAAGAAGTAGAGAAGAAGCCCTGTGATGTGTACACAGCTTTTGAAAGGCATAAAAATTCTCCGGAATACCTAGGAGGGGGTCTGCTAAAATCTGAAGTCAAAACAAAAATGAGGACCCTGTATGTAAATGTTTATAAAGACTAGAAATCACAATTTACTATTTTGGCTAGTTTTATTCATGGCAGTGCCTAGGGGACAACAAGAAGTGGAATTTTAACAGATTAAGCAATGTTCAGACACAGAATGGAGATAATCCTTCCTTCATGGCTCTTAAATGTAAGTAGATGAGTCTGAAAAACAAGAAGGCAAAGGGTATACTGTTGATAAATACTGTAAAAAAATTAGTACTTTTATATATTACAGCTTCCTCAAAATATTTAGTTTGTACAGAAGATCATAGAAAATATTTTAATAATCCAGTGCAATGTAAAACACTGCATAAACAACTTCCTTTTGGTTTATAAATGATTCTTTATAGGTGACATAAAACTAGGAATGCAAAGGTCCAAACAACCAAACACCAAACAGTCCTTGTCTCTGTTCTCAAAGCAAGATGAACCATACCTGTGAGGGTCTGAAGGTTTTCAAAGACCGATGATGATGATGATGGAAATTCTGCTGTATTTCCTGGGTAATGTGCAAGAGCAATATCTTGCATGAGAGACTTTAGCCAATGAACAGAAAATCAACCCTGCCAACTGCCTTTGTCCTGTGAGAAACATAAAGTAACTAGCCTGTGCCTCACCTTTGGCAGGTGCTGCCCCATATTAACTTGCTCTCAGTTGCCTCCTCTGCCAGGAATTTGTCTGAGGCAAAGGAAATGAGAGTTTTCCCTGTAGCTCCCACAGACAGATTTGTATTGTACAGCTCCATGCATCTGTATTCCAACCATCCCCATTCACCAAAATAAATTGCACAAAGAGGTTCAGGAGGCCATATTTTCCCTTGGCTTTCCAAAATGCACTCCACAGCAAAAATGGTGTTTTGACTGGACATAAAACTCAGAGCAAAAGGATACTATTAGTCCTACAAGCCAACTTTTCTCAAATGATAAGTAATTTTGTGAAAGAAATTAACTGCAGGAACAAAAAATACAAATTTGAGGTCTGTTTAGACCATGCAGTATAAGCAATTAATCTTTAAATGGAGATATTGTGTTACATGTGCCTACAGTCTATATTTTTAAAGCCTGGATTGCTGTAGTGGCCATAATTACATTTCTTTCAAATACTTTTAGGATTGGCTTAATTCTTAAAATTACATATTATAGTCTTACAAACATTGAAAATTAAAGAGGAAATGGAAGTTATGTAAGATCAAGACTGGCAGAACTGCTCTTCCCATGGTATCATATTCGTCATAAGAATTTGATGCATAAATATGGTTGTGAGTAAAATGAGTCCTTTCTAAAAAGAAAAATACGTAATCAGCAGTTATTTTCCTCTTTGTTCTCCTTTCCAATCCATGTACCTTTTAAAACCACCTCATATTTTGTTCTTCAGTACCTGGTCTTTATTTCCTCATTCAGACAGCAAAGTGTCTTCTGATGCTGCTGTCATCTTTGCCAGACTGACCTGTGGGTTCTGTTAAATTAATTTGCTATGGCAGATAGCAGGGAACAGGCAGCAGTGCTTCCTACTGACACTGTTTATCTTCTCCTAGATTTTCACTGGAGACACAATTTTTTGCTGGCATCCCATTGAGCTGGAGAAATGAATGGCGATGTATTTTGTCTTGAGAAGATTTGCAGCCAAAGAGTTTGGGGAAGGAGCTGTCTTTTGTAGCCAGAGCTACAACAACAATTTAGGGAAGAGGATCTTTCAGTAGAAGCTTCTAATTTAAAGTTCATTTCTCTGTTGTATGGGATGATTTTTTCTGCACTCAGCTGACTATTAATTTGGCCTTGAAGCATGAGGATACAGAATCTCTCTGGCAAGACTTTTTATAAGGAGAACACTGTTAGGAAATGAGCTGAGTCTACTCATGTAGGCTGCTGAGCTCTGGCTTTTCTGATATGGTTAGGTTCACAAATGATTTAATTCCCTGGAGTTTATTTGAAGTTTTTAATTAAAATCCTCTCCATTGGTACTCTGATTTTATTGAATGTGACAAAATTTTCTTGGGACTTGATTTTTCTTTAAACTACAGTCCCTTTACAGCTATCACATAGTGCAAAATAATTTTTAAATGTGTGTAAATGACATCATTTTGGCAATGTAAAGGAAACCTTTGGGAAAATGAAAATGTCTGTATTCTGTTTTTCTGGATTTTCATCTTTGTGTGCCTGAAGACAAAATGGTGAAATATGAGAATTTCTATATTTTCTTCCAAGAAATTATTTTCATGTAATTGTCAAGACATCTCATAAGTATTATTTTCACCATCTTGTCATTCTTCTCTTTCACTTTGGGGGCCCCTTTCTCTGGGAAGAAGGCTATGGAAAGGGAAAAAAAACTAAGATTTTTTTGGTGGCCAAAAAAGACTCCAAGTATGCAAGCTTTCTACCTGAAGCAGAGCAACCAAAAGTGCACAGTTGGTGAGGGCAGGAAGAGAGCAAACAGTGGGGAATATGCAACTACAGCCAGCTTGTTACTGCACAGCTGGGCAGTTGTGGCTTGGATTCTGGTCCATGCTCCCAGTATAATTTATCATTGTATTGAATAAACCATACATACCAGAACTTTATTCATTGTAGAAACAGTTCCTGTGAATTCACTGAGTCAGTGTATCATTGATTAATTCAGATAGGAAGGGAACCCAGGGGGTCTCTAGCTCAACCTGATGGTCCAAGAAAGCACAACTATGAGAGCACACCGTAATGCTCCAGGCTTTATCCAGCTGACTCTTTAAAACCTCCAAGAATGGAGAATATGTGACTTATTTTGGCAAACACATCTACTGCTTCCTTTTATGAAACAGGTTTTCTTTGTCTACAGACTGAATTTCTCTTGGTTTCATTTATATCTACTTTTTCTTATCCTTCAGTCATGCACCACTGAGGTGCCTGGCTCCATTCCCCCAGGAACCTCCTTGCAGGCACTGCCAGCCTAGTGTCATGTTCCCCTCAAAGCCATCCCTTCTCTAGACTGAACAAGCCCTGTTCCCCCAGCTTCTCCTCACTGGCCAAGTGCTCCAGCCTCAAACCATCTTGGTGGCCCTCTGCTGAACTTGATTTACTTCATTCAATGTCTTTCTCATAGTGGGAGTGCCAAACCTCCCCAGGTGGGTGCAGTATTTAAATGTGGTCTAGCAAAAGTAATGGGGCAATAATATACTGACTTTCTTCCTATATTAATAAATATAGGAGGTTTCTGTTGATCTTTTTTTGCTGCCAGAAGACACCCCTGGCTCATGTTCAGCTTGCTGTCTACCAACACCCCCTGGGCCTTTTCAGAACAGCTGCTGCCCAAACACACAGACACATTTTCTCCCAGCCTGAATCAGTGCAAGGAGTTGGTCTACCTCTGATGTAGGACTTGGCATTTGTCCTTGCTGAATTCCATGGGGCTTGTGTTGGTCCATTCCTTCAGCATGCAAAGCTCTTCTTGGGGGGCAGCCCTCCCAACCAGCATTTTAACTGTACTTCAACCTGCTCTCATGTGTAAATCCATTGAGCAACCATCACTGTGGCATTTCTTCCAGGTCATTGTTAATGATGTGAAACAGGACATGTTCCAGAACAGACCCTTGTGGTGCTCCACTTGTTGTTCTTGCCACTGTCCTCATGGTCCACTAACCACTGCCCTCTTGGCCAGCCTGCCCATCCAATCCATCCGGTTGTCCGTTCATCCAGACTGAAACCTGTGAACTTGGATAAAAGGACATTGTCAGAGTCAGTGTCTGAAACCTCACTGTAGTCTATTAAGGTTTTTTCTGCCTTACTTAGGTCTTGACATCCAAAAAATCCAGCCATTTGCAGAAATTTTCATGATTTTGACATGATTTTGACATGATTTTGACATGATTTACTCTTTGTAAATCCATGCTGACTGTTTCTGGTCACCCTCTCCATGTGTTTAGAAATGTGTTCTGAGAGGACTTGCTCCAGGACTTTCCCAGTTACCTAAATGAGTCTGGCCCTCCAGTAGTTTCCCAAATCCTCCTGTTGGACTTAACTGAAGATGGGTGCAAACTTGCCTTTTTTTTCTGTTGTCAAGGACCTTCTTTGATCTCTGTAACTTTACAAACATCCCAGAGAACAGCCTTGTAAAGACACCAGCCAGCCCACTCAGCTCTTTCAGGTTCAAACCATCTGGTTTGCTTGAGCTGAGTTCTTGCAAGTAATCCTTGCCACGATTTTCATCTACTGCAGGTACTTCTCCTTCTTGCACAGAAGCCTGGGAGACCTTGCTAGTGAAGAATGAGGAAAAAAAGGCATTGAGCACCTAAACCAGCTGTGTCTGTTATCATTAAATCACCCCAGCTATTCAGTAAAAGAACATTCTCTTGGTTCAGCTCTATGGCTTATTTGTGCCTAACTGTATACAGGAGGATACTGTAGACAGTAGATCCTTTAGTGAACTTGTTACTGAGACTCAAGGAGGAAATGAAAAATTTATTTTTGATTCAATTTCATTTAACTGAACCTTCTACAGCTCATGGCCAGACATTCTAATGAAAGAAAGGGGTTGGATGTCCTTTATATAAGAAAAATAAGCACTTTTGCACCTGGGAAGAAGTCTTGAAATGGTCTTTATGTAAGCTCTTCTTATGTTTTTAGATTTTCTCGACATTTAGCCCGAATTTCAAGATGGGGATGAGACTGTGTTTTGGTGGATTTTTTCCCTGCTCTGAACAGTGTGTGGGCTGAGATTTGAGAATGCATATAGGTTGTGCACAGGGAACAAGTATAGGTCACCTGAAAATAATTAGCACTTCTGAAATAACTGTCTTTGTGTTTGAGGTATAGCTCATAAAAAGAGACTTGTTTTCATAATATGGATTTTTAAAGAATGTTGTTCTGCTGTCATGCTTCCCCTACCTCGTAAGGAAAAAAACCCAGCAACTCGTAAAGACTCTCACATTTGTATAAAGAACACAAATTTTGCAGAGAAAATAGCTAAATATTTTCAATTGCATCTAATATAATTTCTCTGATGCACACACTGATGGAAAATAAAATACAAGTATACACACAGAACACCTACAACAATATGTTCAGGCAATTAAAGAAAATGAAGGGTACTTCCCAAACTAAATATTCAAAAAATATGTCATTTCAGCTCCTAGCTAAAAACTCATCATCATTTGGGACTACATTTTTCTGCCTACACTGCTGAAAAGATGCAAATTCTGTAACGTTACTGACCTAATGAGAGGGAAATGTGCACTTGCAACCTGCAACAGCTTAATCAATGTGATTCCTGTGTCCAGTTAGTGACAGCTATTTTTGAATTGGGCTAGCAGTCACAGGAGGAAGAGTTTTTGACAAATTTCAGACAGTAATGCACTTAGGTAATCACATTCCAGGGATTTTTTATAAAAAAAAATCACAAGAATTGTAATTCTAAAATTCTTGTCAGTGTAGAGGAGCAGAAGTGGCACAAGAAAATAATGCTCTTTTCTCTGTTGGGTCAAGTACAGCCTCTGTTCTCTGATAATGGTAAAAGCTTGTTGCTTTAGAAGGCTGTACCTCTGCTCCCCAATAATAACCTTGCTAATTGTATAGTGTTGTATACAGTGGAAAGATTTTTCCTGACCCCGCAGGGAACAAGTGCTGTGAAGCATGAGATTTGATTAGCCTTATTATCTTAGCCTGCCCAGTTACCAATGTTGTAAGCTGCCATGAAATTATCCACCCCTTTTAAAAATAAAGCCATACTATTTGTCTTCATTATCTCCTTCTATGGAGTTGAATTCCACATGCAAACAGACCTCAGTGATGAAAATAGCACAGGAATTACACATGTAGCCTTTTAACTCTGTAGGTACTGTTTGCTTTTATACTTTCGTACCACCTTTCTATGTAAATCAATATTCTCCTAAATATTGTGGGTATGATCACCTGCTCCTGAAAGAAAACTGGTTTTATTTTACTGTCAATATTTGTAATTATCTATGTGATCATTTAATGAGTTACTCTGAAGCAGCTCATAGCTTGGAAAATGGTGTAATTTCTTAGAAATTTTGCTGGATTTGCTGGATTTGTTTTTTAATGTTCTATGATGTCTTGTGTACAGAAATATAAACAAATTACACACCAAAAATAAATTAAAATAATGATAATTAAAAATCCCCTAGCTAATTTCTTTAGCACAAAAATCTTAGTAAAAAATATTTTGGATGGTACATAAACAAGTTATCATCATAAGATCTCCAAATAGTGATAAATACAGCAAAGAAATTGACACTTCATTGCCTTAATTTTTTCAGGTCATGAAGACAGCACATTTTGGTGGTTATCAAAAAAGTATTCTAAAGTCAGATCTGTCTCAAGACTGATCATAATAAATGATTATCCAAATTAGACACTGGTTAATGAAAGTGTGTGGAACACTGGACTTGCTGAGTATGCCAGCAATCAGCTTAAAACCTCCTTTTAAAAAAAGTACACCATCTCAAAGTCCTTGACTCAACACCAGTTTGCCACAACAAAGATGGAAAGGGGAACAAACTCCAAAAAGTACCTCCTCTGTGGGTAAAACTGTTCATTTTGTCATTAAAATAGCCATCAGAACAGTGATAGAGAATTTGGAATTCAGACCCAGAGTTCTGCAGAGAATAAGACAAAGAAAATTTTGGCACAGTTGACACCAGCCAGCAGACAATCTCTCCACTACTGTGGAAGTGCTGGCGGTAATTACAGGTTTTGTCTTCCATGTGTACACCCAGAACTATAGCGGGACTGAAAACTACATCCTCATCTCCACATTCTGTATACTGGAATGTCTGCTGCTCTAACTCCTCTAACGTCAGGGTTAGGGAGCTAACATGTTAGCCTCCCTAACATTAGGGAGCCCTAGCAAAACCAGAAGACCACGGAGAAAGGCTTCTCCTTGTTGCTTGTAGCATCAGCAGAGAATTGTCAGTACATTAGCCACCCTGGTCCCTACAGTTTTACAAAAGGAGCAGAAGACTTCATAGCAAAAGCGCTCCAGTGAGATCTGTATCATCAAAGGCTGAGTTCAAAGCTCTGTGGAGTCATAAACTCTAGTTCTAGTGAATGTGAATCAATCAGTGCCAAAGTATCAGGGCTGGGGCTGCCCTACCGGACAGCCCTTACGCTGCCTGAATCCTGTGGCTAGACAGAGACTGTGATAATCCCTGGCATAAAGAAACTCGGTTTTGTCACTCTTCTAACCTATGCCTGGCTGACCATGATCACTGGCCAGAAATTGCTGGAACATAAGTCAGCCCTGGCCAGGTCCTGCCTTCTCTGCCACAAACTGGGAACAGGGTGAGGCTTGGCTAAAGTGCAGTAATTGCCCATTAAATGGATAAAAGAGATTTACGGTCATTTTTGCACTGTGGGAATGGTTCAAAGCTCTCAGATTGAACAGCACCAGCAGAGTCCTAAGGACCATCCTTGTACGGGGGATTTCTGCTATGAGAGGCATGTGAACGTAAGTAGCAAAAAGCCCAAAGGATATGATAATTCCTGACAGAGGGTAAACATCAATTTCTAAGTTCTTCTCTAGAACAATACATCTCTATTTCTTCCTTGACCTTAATGGATCAAATGGATTAAATAGTGGGCAAAAAATGGTGTGTGTGCATTTGGGACACATTCCGTAGAGGGCTTTAATAGCCAAATAGCAGCTGCAGAGGCCAGAATGGAAGATGCTCAAAAGACTGTAGAGCAGTCAAAGTACTTCACGTTTAGATATTTCTGTTGCAGCCAAAAATGGGCTCAAATCAGGTTTGGATTCAAGCTTTGAGCTGAACTGTTATAAGGAACCTCTAAGATTTGCAGTGAAGCAATTTTCTTCCACTGGCCACGAAGGTAGAGTCAGGATATCATGAAAGATGTCAGCATAAATTGTTACAACCCTTTCTCCTTAATAGAATAATGTTCAGTTTTCACAAATGCAGAAACTGTAAGAGAAGAAGTCAACAAGAGGTTGAGTTGTGAAATACAAGATGAGATTGCATTTATACATTTTGTGACTCTTGTTTCATTTAGAATATCACCAAAAAATAAATTACAGGCAAAGGAGAGAAAACAATCTAAAGTCATTTTTTGGGGAGTGAGGATTTTTTATGCCTGTCAGTTTTTCCATCGTAACTGTAGGGGTTCAAACACTGAAAGGGTGATATAGGTCATTATGTTGCTTAGAATCCCTCATGCCATTTTAAGTTTCTTTTCAGTTTAACCAGGAAAAGATAACTGCTTGTGAAGTAATTTACCAAAAAATATGTTCAATTTGGACTTTTTTACTGAGAAATTGCAGGAGGGCTGTAAGCTTTTTGGACCTGGGGATGTATGATTCCACATGCCTATGAAGCTCTCAGCACAGGGTAGCTACTGTAATTTGAAGAGTAAGTAAAAATAATTCCTAAAGGAATTTTACATGCTGTTTTCCTAAGATGAGGTGCACAGGATCTTATTTACTTGATGCAACTTTATTGGACAATCTGAGAGGTTTTTCACCTGCTGGCTGCTGTTCCACAGTTTCTGTAATTATGCTCATCATAAATATCAGCTGCTTTTTTTTTTTTTTTTAATATATTGTTGGTGGGTTTTTATATTGTTGGATAGAAATCAGTTTAGTCGTTATCTGGTAGAAAAGCAGAATCTGAACCCATTAACAGGAAAATGGGTAATCAGTGGATTTTCAGTTAGAACTCTGCCCCCTCATAGCTCCAGCTTCCCCTTTTCCCCAATGGCTCCCAAGGAAAAAAACAGTGTGAATTGCAGACAGCTTGTTACGAAAGTTTACCTTATGTCACACTGGGCTATCAGGTATTCTTAAAACAGCAGAATTATGCAGATTGCAGTTAAAGCGTATGCTTGGATTCAAAAATTTCCAGGAAAGTCGATATGAGGAGGAATAAGTGAATGAAAACAAGCTGAGGAATGACAGATTGTTTTGGATATGAGCATTTCGTTTCTGGAGCAAATTTTACCCTGAGGTGAAAACCAAAAAAATCCAGTTTTAGTTAGCGAGAAGTCTGCAGGCAGGACTGACCGTGTGCAACCCAAATTTCCCTAAGTCCACGAGTGTCCAAAGGTGAGAGCCTCCCCTGAAACAAAAAGCGAGAGCTGCTCTGTAATCATCGTTCAAGAGAAACTGAATGTTTAAACAGTGACCAGAAGCGCGGCGAAGTCGCTTTCCCAGCGTCATTTCCATTTAAGTGGTCTTGCAGGTTATTTGCATCAGGGGAAACTCCCCACTTTCCCTTTCCCCTCTGAAATGTGTGACTTCTCTGCTAACATTTCTCACACTGAGCGACTGAGGAGGGCAGCGCCACGTGTCCCCTCCGGATTCGGACCAGGGACAGCACAAACCGGCCCGGGCAGAGCCTGAAGCCCGTCCGGGAGCACCGGCGGGGACACGGCGAGAGGACACGAGCACGCTCGCACACGGGCCAGCGCTCCCTCCTCACTGGCCAGCGCTCAACACCCACGGCGGCCCTCACACACGCGTGCTTTGACACGAACACGCGTGTCCCCACACGGCCCTGCGCCACCCCCACGGCCGCCTCACAGACGCGCTCTCCCACACACACACAGACACACACACACGCACATGCACACGCACACACAGGCACACACACACACACACACACACACGCACCCTGTGACACGCGGGCACACGCGCTCGCACGCGCGGGGACACGCGCAGTCACGCGCACTCCCACACACTCGCGCTCTCACCCTCGCCGACCCCTCTCGCCCCCTCACACTCTCACACACTCGCTCACACTCAATCTCTCTCACTCTCTCACTCTCTCACTCTCACTCATGCCGGGCGTGGGAGGGGGCGAGGCAAAGGCGCGCGCGTTCGCTCGGGGCGGGAGCGGGAGAGGCGCTCGCGCGCCACTGCCGCGGAAGCCGCGCGCGCGCGCGCTCGCCGGGGGTGGGCGGGGCAGAGGAGCGGCGGCGGGAGCGCGTGCCACAGCCACGCCGGCGGCGCGCGCCGAGGCGGGCGCAGAGCGGCGGCGGCACCTCCGGCTCGCGCCGTCCCTCCGGCAGCCCCGCGCGCCCGGGATCGTCCATGGGGCCGAGCGGCGCCCGCTGAGGGAGGAGGGGACGGGGAGCGGCGGGAGTCGGTGCCGGCCGGTGAGTTCCCGTACCGGCGGGGAGGTCGCGTGCGCGGGGAGGGTGGAGGAGGGAGGGTTCACCCGCCCGGCTGCTCGCCTCTCCCGTCCCTCCCAGCCGGCGGGGAAATGGTGGTGGGAGGCGGGGTCCCGCAGTCATCCCGGCCGATCCCCCTCGACCCGGCGGCGGGAGCGGAGGCGCCCCGTGTGCGTGTGGCGTGAGGCGGGAAGAGCCGTCCGCAGGTAGCGGGGCCGGGCGGGCCTGCAGGGGAGCGAACATGGCAGCGCCGGAGTCCGGGAAGAGGGATTTTTTGCCCCTAGAGCGGGGATTAACCCTCCTTCTCCCGCCTCCGGATGCGTCCCCGGGAGACTCGCGCTTCATCTGCCGCTCCGGATTATCCACCCGCCCACCCCCCTTCCCCCACCCCCTTCCCCGGTATTTTCTCTCCTCCTGGAGATTATCAGGTTTCCCGCCCCTCCCTCTTCGGGATCCTCCACCTCCCCCCTCCGAGGGGATTATCTCCCCCCTTCTCTGCCGGATTATCCCCCCAGTTCGCTGTCCCTGTCCCTCCCTCCGCGTTTATGCTCCTCCGCAGCCTCGCTTCTCGGGGATTATCTTCTCTCCCTTTGGGGTGATTTTTCCTCTCCTGATCTCTGCCCCGGCCTTTCCCTGCCTATTTTCTACCCGAGGAAGTCAACCCTCCCCTTCCGTCTGCCTCTGACTGGGGAAAGGGGCGAAAATGTGGTTGTGATCAGGTGGGCAGGAGTTTCCAGCAGTGCTGTCATCTCCTCGGTCGTTGTACGAGTACTACAGGCAAGTGGATGTAGGCGTAGGAGAGGAGGCACCAGGGATGGATTTGCGGAGCTTGGACCAGAGTTCAGCCTGTGGTGTTGTGCTCCGTATGCAGGAAAATATCTGCACCCTTCCCGCTATGTTGTATCTGATGGAGATGAAGGAGAGCCGACCTGGATCAGTGCTTTTGAAAAACATGCGTGGCTGGGTGGTGGAGACCGCATGTTAAAAAAGCCAGTAGCCTCTGAGTTTCTTTGAGGAAGGTGCAATGTACAGTAGTAGTACTGTAGGTGGGGAAGGTGCTTGGATGACATTGCTGTTGTCCGGGGGTCAAAGCTGGCTTGGATAGCTTCTGTCTTGGCTTGAAAGGCAGCTGGCTTAGGCTGTTGCTCAGTGTTTGAGGGGAGGCAGCTGGTATCTTTTGGTGAAGCTCTGATGCTGATGTGGTTCATTACTGTCAACTTGCTGGCTGGGGGAAGATGTGTGTGCTCCTAAAACAGGGGGAAGGTTTATCCCATGTATTTGGTTCCTATGTAGGTTTGACCACTCTTCTGACACCTGGTCTCCCTGCACATGGGTTTGCTGTAGGAGAGTTGCAGATCTTCTGGCCATCTTGAGGCAGAAGGCCTAGGATTATATCCATTAAACTTCTCCCACTTGGCTTTGAGAGGAGGAGAGGCTGCAAGAAATTGTACAGGGACTGGGCAGCTATAAATAGATGTCGGACTAGAGGAGGCTTTGAAATCTTAGCATGCTTCTTCTGAACAGATAGTGTCTGTTAAACAGGTTGGGTTGACACTAGCATCATAATGTTTCCTTTTATTTCTGCTGAGGTGGTTGGTATTTAACACTTTGACATGTGGCCAGACCATACAACATCTGCCAAAAAATCCTTCTTGAAAAGGACGTAGAGAAAATTCTTATTTAAATAAAGTGCTGACAATTGGAGTCTAGCTTGATCTTATTTAAATGGGATTTGTAATCTTTAGTTTCCTCTTCCCTCCCTTGAAATGCTTGGAATTGATGATCTTGTGTCCTTAATTTGTTCTCAAAGTATTTCACTAGATGGATTACCTGAGATCTGTGTTGCCGTGAAAAATCTGCAGTACTGAGGTATGGTATCACAACGCTGGTAGCATTGCTAGGTTTTTATTTTGTTGTTTAGGTTTTGGAGTTTTTTGTTTGTTTGTTTTTTAATGGTATCTTTGACATCTATCCAGAAGGGTGTATATCCAGCTTCCTTGAATTCAGGATGCTTGCATTTGTTTTAGATCTTATGGATCACTGCTCTTTCAGCTTGTCTTGTTGAGAACTAATTAATATGGAAATTATTGACAAATATACTCTACTAGCTCTGTGGCATGGTATCTGTTCTGCTGCTCTATTAGTGGGCCAACTGCATACTCCAAGTCGCTAAAATGACTGAAAAGCTGTTACAACATATGTGCAATTGGACCTTTTTTGTACTACCTCTTTCTTGTGCCTTTTTTTCCCCCTTTAAAAAATAGTGGAAGCTATCATGATGGTTTCCTTTTTCTTTATCTTAATAAAAGAAAAATAATAAAGGAAGTAATGAAAATGTGCCTGAATAATATGAAAGAGTCCTAAAAAAGGTTACTAGGATGAATATCTGCAAGAACTCTGACTTTTACAACAATTCTTATTTAGAGCATAAAATTTTAATGTGATGTTTATTGTCCTTTTTTTGAATTTGAATTTGTTTCTACCTCAGGGAGGTAGGAAGGAACAGAAATCTTGGCAGTATGACTTACTAGTTTTAGGCATTTTTTGTTGATATTTGACAACAGTAAAAGCAGGAAAACAAGTAATCAATCAAATAATTTGGCTTTATTTTAAGTTGTTAAGGATTTAATCAGAGCATTATCTTCAAACACTAGGTATCGGTCAGCATTGAGCTCCAGCTTGCTGTTAGGTCCACGTGTTAGGTATTTCTATGTGCAGAAACAGGTCAGTGACCTGGAGAAAACTTTATAGTACCAAAATGACAAGCAAAAGACTCTTTAGTATGAGTCTCTTTGTACAGTGGCTCAGTCCCTGAATTCTTGTGTTATTCTAAATATATTTGTAGAAATTTTTGTTAGAATGCCATTTTCTAAAGGTTCAGTGTTCTGCTTTAAACCCATACTCGATGCCAGGTGATTCAAAGTTTTCACTGGGTTTGACTGTCCCAGGCTTGTGAGTGCTGTTTGATCCTCTGTGCAGGACACTGATCAGTGAATCTTTTCTCATGCTGAAGAAGTGGGAGGAATTCTTTTTGCTTAAGAGACAGGTATGCACTTGGGATTGTGAAATCTCCCTGCAGATGTGTAAGGAATAATACTCTCAAGATCTGAAAGGATGAAAAGCTCACATATGTTAAAATAAAATGCTCTGTCATGTTCTGTGCTTAAACTAAGAACGGATAAAACCTGGAAGGGTTGGCCTTGCACATGTGGTAAAAACCTGAATTTTTTGAAGCATCCTGCAACTGTAGGGGTACAGACACTATTGGACTTACTGGTGTGGAAATACTTACTGGTGTGGAAATATTGGTTTGGAATGTAGAATATGATGGTGGGGTTAAGGGCAAGTCTGTGAGAGAGAAAAGGTGTTTTACTGTCCCCCACAAGAGAAGAAGCTCATGCAGGGTGCTGGAGAAGAGTGAGTTTAGTTCCATATGACGTGTGAGAGACGGGCTGAAATACAGATGTGCTGGTAACAAGTACTGTTAGAGGGCTCGTATGATTCCATGGTCATTATAAGCATCTGCAGTTGGATCTCAGGTTATATTACAGCAAAACTGTTGTACAACAAAGCATGGTGATGATAATGGGCTAGCCTGTACCTTAAAATTGCATTTTTTCAGAATAAAGCAAACCTGAATTATGTAGTTATGGCTGATGTCACTCTTACAAGAGTAATAGAGACCAAAAAAAAAAGAAAGAGAGGTTAGGACAGGGGTTCTTCCATATGCAAACATTTACATTCCTATTTTGGGTTAATTAGAGTCTTTGAAGTTACAGTAATTTTGCAACCTTTGTAAAATAATAACAATAAGAATTGAAAAATGGGATGCTGTATACTCTTATCATCATGTTCTAATTATTTTCAAGGTCTGTGGGTTAATAGAAAAGGGTGTTTCATACTAACAGTGTTTCATATTAGCAACCATTGCATGGGATTTACGCATCAGTTTTTAAAGAACCCATTCTAGTGTCCAGGTCTCATGGAACCATGGTGGAAATTAGAAAGATACTGAAATCAGATGACATTTCAGATTTATTAGCAACAAATGTTATTTAATAAATTACTTATACATGTTTTTTAAGAGTATTGACTAGTTTTACATTTTGACAAGGAACTGTTTGAGAGTAGGGACTCAGTGAAATCTATGCTTATTGCAGAAAATGACAGTGGTTTCTGTAAACTTGTTTTTGGGGGAGAAGGACACAAAACATGGTGACACATGACGCACACAAGTTCTTTGTATCTTACACCAAAACATTGCTCTTCTTGCAGCTTCTGCTTACCCAATCCCAAAGGATCAAATTACTGTTTCAGTTAAATTCACCTTTCCAGTAGGTGGAGACACAACTGTTGATTTCAAATAAGCTTAAGTATTTACATTTTGGTTGCAAACATTTTATCAAGGTACTGTTAAAATAATTAAAATTAGGATGTAAGAAAAAGTTTAAATTTTTATTTTAAGGTAGTTTACTTAAGCTTCTTACTGAAAGAGCTCTGGCATTCAAATATTGCTTCTGTAATAAGAGTGGCTACTCAAATAGTTTGGGTTTAATTTTCTAATTATCTCCACCCACTGGTCAAATATGCATTAATGAAAAGTTTAAGTGATACCTTTTGCAATATCCAAACACAGGATGGAGGAAAGTAGATTGAAGGTAAATAGACTGAGGTTAAAAAGATGGGGTAAAGTATTTTCTTAAGACTAGTAACACAGGGTAGAGGAACCCTCAAGTAAATCAGGAAAATAAAAGAAAGATGTATCAGCCTTCTGACTGTTTTTCCATTCCATAAATTAAAAAAAAATTATTCAAGTCCATGTTTATTCATTAATTGTTCAGAGATCTGACTGCAGGGATCATGTGAGAGGTTTGTATGTAAAACATATCAACAACTTTTTATGTGATCTTGATTTATTTTTTTAACAAGTCAGTGGGCCAATTGGTAAGTCAGCCTTTACATATCTTATTAAAATTCCATGCCTTTCCTGATCCTCTGTTGAAGTTTACTCTTTTTGGCAAGATGAAACTGCTTAGGCAGCAGAAGTTCTCGAACTGGGAGGACAGTCTGTGTTTTAGCAAATGAAGTGAGAGAAAAGTTTATTTCTCCTTTGCAAGCTATTCTGGTTTACTGTATTGTGAGCTGTTGTGCTGTAGCAAAGCTCAGAGTTGCTGCACAGAAATTGCTTGAACATTATTAATTTTGCTGCAGTCATACTGCTGCTTACAGCTTCTCATGCGTTCTTCAGATCATTAGATGGAGCTGTAATTAACAACTGAAAGTTCAGTTTACTCATTCTTTGGTAAAGAACATGCAGCCAGGGAGAAGTTGGTAAGTGAAACTTAATGTTCATGGAGTGTGTGACACTAGGGCATTCAGTCATCTGAATTCAAATCAGTCTGACAGTCAGTCCCTCTTCTCAGATCTACTGGCACAGCTCTGCTACTTACACTAAATTTGGTACGGAAGAGCAAAATGGGATGAGCAGTGCTTGATTTAGTCACTTCAGACCAGTGAAGCTCCCTTATACAGATTTAGTCTTTGTAGCATTTTAACAACTTCCAGGAGCTTGTTGCTTGATGTAGTTGGCATTTGTCTTGCATGATCTTCCCTGAGGACAAACTCTGGGTGTACATTGCTATGTGTGGTATTTAAATCAGTGTTCAACTGTGGCTTATTTATCGAGTGAAACACTGGTTTCAGCTCTGTGAATTTTACTTCATTCTTTCGTAGCTTTATGTGGAGTGGCCCACTTGCTGCATGGATAAAATTCAACCTTGGTGTAAGTCTTGTGTGAGAGGAGTTGTCCAACATTAGCTCTGCGATAATCTCACAGGTGTCTTGTCACAAGAGGAGTCAAATGGACACACTACCTTTGAGTCACTGTGCTTTGGGAGGCAAGATAAACAGGTAACTTGTGTTGCTGGGTTTTAATCAGCACTTCTGTAACATTACCTGGTCACACAGCAGTAATGACTGTGCTTGAATTGCTCTGACTGATGTTTGAGAACCCTCGTGTCTGCTTCATGTTCCCGTTGCTGGAGGGGAAAAACGTTTGGGCAGTTTTGAGGACAGGCCATAAATACACTAAGAGAAAGGGGTATGAGAGCACCGAAGAGTTGAATTGTCTCTTGAGTTTGACACATAATTTGATAGGAAAAAAAAATCCATCCATCCTTGTGTCTGCCACACACATACCACTGGTTCCCAACGGGTAAGTCTTAGGGATGCAGATATTGTTAGAAATCGTGCTATTGGAATGGGAGATTACCTGGGTGTGTACACTGGTAAGAAGGTAAGAGGCTTTGGCTGTTGTTAAAAAGGGGCAGGAAAGGGTTTTGTATTCAATGATTTCCAAGTTCCCGAGCGCGGAGCCCGAACGCGCCGGGTCGGCTCGGAAAGGTGGCTCAAGCGCGCTCTCCAGTGGCCACACCGGGACAGCGGCGCCGGGATGGGCTCGGGGCCGTCGGGGCCACCGCAGCCGGTGAGACCGAAGCCAGCTCCTGTCGTGCGGCTGCCTGAGTACACTGATAAATAAGCTTGCTTAGCTGAGTACACTGCTTACATAAATAAGCTGGTGCTTCTTAACAAATAAGTGGCTAAATTCGTTAAAAAAAATAAAAAAATCCGCCATTGCAAAAAATTGATTCAGTTTGAAATCTTGCTCTTGTAATTGGATCAAAAAATGACTCCCATCCAGCAGTCTATTAGTTGGGGAGATTGGTGCAGTCTCAACTGGGACTGTTTGTACTGTCGCCTGGAAGCAGGCAGGTTTACTGCTGAATGGAATTTATTAGCTATGAATTGAAGCGTGCACATTTAACTGTGTCAAATCTTGGCAAATAGCTCTGAAAGCAGCACAGACTAGCTAAACAGCAGCAGAAAGAAATGTGTAGTTCTTACCAAGTTTAGCACACAGTTCTCAGTCTTACATCAGATTCCATGCTGTTCAGGAAAGCAGCAGGGGCCTTCAGAAGGAAGAACTTTATTTGTACTAATGAATAGGAACTGGAAAAGAGAAGGGTAGACTGTTCAGCAGGTGGACTCGTCATGAAGTGGGAGGTTTCAAGGTGCATTGTTATAATTTGAAATTTCTGAGATAACTGCTTCATAGATGGTTTCAAGTTTCTGGTCTTGTTTTACTTTGTCTCTTTTTAATTGTTCAAACCATGAACTTCTGGCTCCTGGTAGAGTTCTCTTTTGTTGACAAGACCTAAGTTAAGCCTTGTTTGACCACATACCTTGTTTCTCCAAAAACCACAGCTGTTTTGAGAGTTTTGTATGACAGTGAGACTGTCAGAATGATACTGTTAGGTCTTGCTATTGTATCTGGATGCTAACTCTGACTGGAGCTGTTAAACTAAGACACTTTAAGTTTGAGCTCGTAAGTGTGTAGTGTTTGGTTGGGTTTTTTAAAATAATTTTTTTTGTAAGGTACTAGCAAAAAAAACACATAGAGGAACATTCAGTGAAACCATTGAGAACCTTTTCTTTAGAATTATAAGAATTAGTCTAATTACAAATTTGGCAAAAAATAGCTTGTGTAATAAGTTCAGAGCAGTCTGCTACTTAGCTGAGAATGTATGAGTCCTATATAGAAAAGTGCAACATAGAGTTGGTGTGATACAGTTGTACCAGTTACACTTAGCAGTTTACCACTTCTGATGAAGGCCATTACACAGAATGTGTGCTTTTGTGTAGAAAGTTCTTTTCCCATTATGGATGTCACTATAAGGCTTTTACACATTTCAAATAATAATAATAAAAAAATAAAATCCCTTGGGCTTCCCTACCCCAGGCATAAATGATCTTACTTTACAAATATAATTACTGTACTTCCAGGAGGTAATCTCTCTGGACAGCCATAGACTAGTTTAAATTAGATTACTCTGTTTTTTCCTCCAGGGTGAGTTAATACATTGAGTTTTATTTTTCTGTAATTACTTCAAAATTTAGATCACTTTTAATGCTTACTATTCTTCTTTACAACTAGGCTGGGAAAGCTAAGAATACTTGCATATGAAGGGTTAACATTAACTTTTTTTCACCCATAACTTTATTTCCTTCATGTAGGTATCTGTTCTGCTCCTCAACTTCATACAGCTCATGTTGTATTCACTTAGTCTCAGTTGTAGAGTTTCTTAATTTGGAAATACTGGAAATATTTACTTAATAAGCAGAGAGTAAGCACACTAAGTCTTTCAACTGTGACATTTAACCAAGTCTAGGTAGAGCAATGTTTTTGTTAAATCTGTATTTCCAGAGTTCTGGGTTTGAAATCTTTCCAGTAGTTTGGCAGTAAGCTTCATGAATAAAGCAAGTTGCTGCTTTTACCTCTGTTATAAAATCTTTGGACAGAATGCCAGTCAGTGTGAAATAAACAGAGGAGCAAAGTTAGTCAGGGGAGATAGTCAGGAAAACGTTTTTCCTGTTTTCTTCATGAACTTCAGCAGGAAGGCAAATCTCTGGATAGATGATTATGAACCAGAATTGGATGCAAATTCATTTATATAAATGACCTATTTGTATGTGGATTTTACTTACTTTAAGATGCAACAATGCATTTAAGTAGTAGATGAAAGAGGACTAGAGAGTAATTTGTAAATTTATCTTATAATAATACAGTGCTGTTTTGAAATAGAAGGAAATCTTTGATGTTTTGGGGTCTCAGAATATGACTTCCTGTTGGTGTTGAATACAGGACTAGCCAGGATATCTGTAGAGGTAGTCATTTTAGTTCTGTAGTTGACATCTGGTATCAAAGTGCAGAAGTATTATGTACTAATGCAAAAGTAAATACAATATTAAAGGGTAAAAGTTGTTACTTGTGTTGTCAGTGAAATCCTACAGCCTAGCTACATAACATGTAAACCATTTCAAACCTGAAAGTACTTGAGTCCTATTGAATACAGTAGGTTTTCAAATAATAAGAACTGTCAGACTGAAGGTCCATCCAGCTCTTTTTTTTCTAACATTCATTGCAGTGTATGAAACCATGCAGAATCTATCAGAAGTTCCTATTAATGCTATCTCTGAGCAGATTTTCAAGAAGATGAAGACATGGATGTCTCTTGATGAGAAGAAGCTGGGGCCAGAAAAATTAGTGTCTGGATAGCCTTAAATTCAGCTTCCAGATAGGGATAAAGAAGCATAACATGGTCCCCAAGTGCCTAGACATCATTATCCAAAAACTGGTGAAGAATTCATTGTGCTAATGCACAACAGCAGCAGAATCCAAAATTTAATGCGTTGTTCATGACTAAAATAACATCTTATGTAATTGCCCTGGGCCTGCAACTTAGCAGCTTCCAAAAAGATCTGATAGCTTTGCAGAGGGGATTGAAAACCAAGAGAGCAGAATGACTGATAATGCTAAAGGCGTAAGACTTGAAGGTCTTCAGGAAGTCCATCCCTAAGCAGAGAACAGATTACACACTTGCCACTCTTTTTCTCTGTTCTTCTGCAAGTCATCAGGGAGCCAATATAAGTGCAAGAGGATGACCTGAAATACCAGGCACACATTAGCCTGTGGGTGTGGCTACCTATAAGAAAAAGATTCCTACTGTCTAATTGCACTGAAGACTCTGCATCAGGAACTTTCTCTTGTTCAATGTGATCTTGCTCTGTGTTAGGATATTACCCAGTTGAACTGGTCTGGGTTGTTACCAGTAATGGATTGGAAGTTGCAGTCTGTCTTTTACATGCCCTTAAAAAATATGTGTATTTTGTTTTGTTTGTATGCGTGCATGTGACTGCATATATATATGGAAACATACAGAAAAAGAAGGAATTTTTAATAAAATGTAGTATTTTATATATGTGTGTGTTAAGATGTGTGTGGGTGTATATATATGCATACATATGTATCTTAAAAAAAAGAACACTTGTCTGTAAACAGAAAGCCCAGCATCCATAAACTGTCTAGGAAAGCATAAAAACAAAGTAAGCATACATGATGTTTTCCCTAAGTAATCTCCCAGAATCTCGCTAATATTTAACCTGAAGATTTTTTTTTATTTAAATTAGGTTGTGGATTGTTTATGTAATTTTTGTAGGGTGTTTTTACCATTCAAGACACTCCCAGTTCCATTTCAGAACTGGTCTCAACTTCTTAATGGGCTAGTATTCGTACATAAATTGCTAGTGTGCACTGGAGATCTGTTTGGTTAAACATGAGAAACTCTTATCCTTGGATTGGATTACTGTTTAGTTTCTTTAAATAATTGACAATGGATTTTCACTGAAGTGCTTGATAACTGAGATGTGATATGTGCAGCATTTTAGCCTTCTGTGAAGATTGAACTGGTACTAGTTCTTGTTTTGGTAACAGAGCTGGTGGCAAGTTTTCAGCAGACTAATGATTTCCCCATATTTTAGTTTAGGAAACATGTCTGACTGACCAGGATACCCACAGGTTGTTCTTTGGTGGGCTATTGCTCCATTCTGCCTAATGACGTGTCTAGGTGAAACAGCAGAAATAGATGTTTAGCCTCCAAACACTGGATTTTGTATGCCTGTTTATATATTTACCTGCTCTCCAGAAATCTGACTGCTGCCATGTGACATGTTCTTTTTGATCCTGGCTTCCACATTCGTATAAGGTGGACCTAGCCTTGGCCAATATCTTAGTGTGGCTTTAAAGGTTCTTCTGCCTTCAGTGTGGGGTTTTAATAAACACAGAAAGATAAAGTGTGTTGGGATTAAAGGAAGAACATTCTAGTAGTTTGAATTTTGGTTTGTTTGGTCACTGAGTCCTTTGAATTTAGTCTGTGCTCATGAAAGGTGGTCGCCTGAAGCTAAAGGGAAAACTTCTTGATTAGCAGTAGAAATGCTCTTTCAAGTTAGTCTGACAGTATGGTACCCTGTGCCTGGAAGCATGTTCAACTTATCTGTGGAAATGCATAGGTAATAAGGAAACATTCCTGCCTCAATTGCTGTGATTAAAAAACATCCTTCCTAATGTCTGCCTTTACATTGTCCTGTATCTATATGCAGAACCGGGAGCAAGCTGAAGCAGCTGGCTCATCTTTCCCTTGCTTCAGTCAGTCTACAGGTAGCCAGCAGTTTTTTAGATTCAGTATCACTTGGAAAACACTTCCAGTTTACAGCAATAAGCAATGGCTTTAAAGCTTCTAGGTTCAGTCTTGTGATGTAGGGAAGAAGAATGGAGTCAGGCATTCTAGATCATCTGGTGTTACCAGTGAACTGGAGATGTGTTTTCAAGTGAAATTAGCTTGATACAAGATCTTAGAACCCAAGCAGAATAAAGGCTTAGTGTTATATAGTTTCTACTACCTGCTGGAAATGTGGTGTCAAGGATTCAGAAAGAGTAAAGAGCTCTTTCCTCTTTACTTTCCAGTCCATCATCTTCTCATTCATTGGTAAAAGTCACAGTTTGATCCTTTTGTCGGGGTAAGAGGCAATAACAAGGCAATGTCCCAATATGGCTCTCTAAGGGTTTTAAAAACGACTTTTTCACAGTGATTTTCTTATCTTTTAATAAGAAGTGTAGTCATTGACAGACCCCTACTTTGGCCTGAGTGGAATGTGGAAGCTCTCAGGCTTGACAGAAGTTGGGAGGCATATAAAAATAAGAGCCATTCCATTACCAAGAACTCAATTTAGGCTTTTATAGGGGCTTTTTCTTCTTTGGAGTAGAGATTTTGATAGTGGTAGGTAAAACAAATAATTATGTGAGAGTTTTTTAATTTAGTTAGTTAAGCAATAACGCAACAAAAATGGAACAGATATAACACAACACACCTGGAGTTCAGAAAAAATTGACTGACCTTTCTTATCTTGACTTGCACCAAGAGGGCAGATCTTCCTCTAATTATTGGTACATCTTGCTCAGAGAAGTTACAAAGGTTTATCTAACTTCTACTCTCAAAACCAGCTATAATTTGATCATCTTGATACCTTGGAAGTGAGGCTTGACCACACTTGTGTTTTCTCTTGCTGAAGAAATAGATTCTTTGGAAAAAAAAAAATAGAGAAAGTGCAGCATGAATGTGCTTCGTGTATAGAAATAGGAGAAAAAAGGAGTAAAATTTACCAGCTGTACATTGAATATTGTCTTTCCAAGTGATGCCCAAAAATACTCTTGTGCATCTGAAGATATTGAATGCATCATAAATCTCAGCTAATATTATCTAAAATTGCTCTACTTAGTTATCTGTGACCAAAATTAGAATCCTGCTAAAGCTTCTATTACGTAGTTTTTAGAGTTCATTGACAGCTTCTGAGTGAATTAAAAGGATGAAGAAAGGCAAAACAAGTGAAGAATCATAAGGAGGCTCTTGAGATCTTTGCCATCCTTTTTAAAATTGTAATTTAAACATGTTGGAAAGATCTCTGAATGGCTATAGCACAGGTTGCTTTTATTCAAACTACTCATTCTTTTTTTGCATCTAAGCTGCCATTTTGGTTTTAGTCTCTACTCTGATTCTTAAGCATTTGGGTATACTTAGGAGGGGTACTTTCTTTTGTGAACAGAAATAGGCAGCGAATAGAAAGATAGTGGAAAAATCTCGAGTTTGTATGAACCTAATGGATTAATCAAGAGTTATACTGTGTGACATTTCACAGTTTGTACTTATGGAAATATATGCAAATACCTCTTGTCAGCCTGTTTTGAGGGAATCTGAACATATAAACCTCTGAATGAGTCTTTCAAGTAGGTCACTTCCTTTTTGTTCTTCTTTCTTTCTTTGACATAATTCCCAAATGAACTTTAGCAGATGTCTTGACTTTGAAGTCACTGGGGCTAGTTACCTTCTTGCAGCTAAACTTACACTTAAGTCCTTTTCAGTAATATTTTAGCAAATTCAACTTCTCTGGAATATTGTCTAACCAACTTTTTTAAAGGCAGCAGGCTGAAAGAGGGGCACAGTGAGGGACTCAGCATTGGGAACCTCCCTCCCTCCCTTTCACATCAATGAAGAAGCATCGTGTCATCTACCAGGCAGAAGTGCCAGTCTGTGTACATGGAGACAGGGGGAGCAGGTGACAGTTCAGTTTAAATACTACTCCTTCTAGCGTGGTGTAAGCACCATGTGGTAGTGCTAGACTGTATACAAAGTTGACAGACAAGGTGTGGTTTCCTAGGCCATTAGCTGGAATATATAAGACATTTCATGCTTTTTCTTTTTCCTACTGAGCTATTCCTTTTGCTGTACCTAGTTTTTCTGAGTTCATCACAATGTGCCTACTTTCCAGCTATTTTTTTCCCTTTTATTTGGTAAATTTTCAAATAATTCACTGTTAAATAGGTGTTCAGGACTTTCAGCTCTCAAACAAAATTTTGCTTTTATGTCTGTGTTGGGAGAGATGACCAACTTCTCTCTGTATGGTAGGGTATTTGGCCAAATGATTTGAACTCTGATGTTGGGGTATGTGCACAGGCCTGTGTTCTGATGGCTGGTATGATGACTGCAAAAAAACCCATGAAAGATAATCCGACACTAAGATGATCTTGAATTTCTGCATCTTGGTGATGATTAAACCCACTGAAATATATTTTCCACCCTTCCCAAAATATAGTCCAACAAAAGTCTTCAAAGCATTTAAGTCAGCAAGTTTTTATGGAGGATTATTTGTAAATGGTGTTGGAAGTGCTGTGTCTGTGAGTTTGTTTGGGATGCTTATGTTATGTATGTGTCTTTTATGGAATAGGAAAGTATGAAATAGGACTTTCCCATAAAAGCATGGCTTTGCTCTGCTGTTAGCACAGTAGATTGAAGTAAAAATGTTTGGTGAAAACAAGAATGTCTGGGATGCAATTGCAGTGGTATTTCCATGCTTCAGGTTTATGGTAGTGTCTTGTAACTCTGCTGCATGAAGCTGATCTGTGCTACACTGTAAACTTCTCATTTTGTCAGTCTTTACATTGTTTTTGTATATCTGTCATACAGAAAAATCTATATCCACCTGTTCTTAGCCCTAGAATTGAAGAGCAAGACTGGTAGAATTTCTATACTGATTTATTCAATTTATTAAGTTTTTAGATAGTCTTCCTGATAATTTAAAAAGAGAGATCTGAAGCACTGTGTAAGTGTTCCTTTCTCACAAAAAGGTACCTGTTCAGGTTCGAGGTATCCCTGGAACAAGAACTGCCTGCAGAGGCATGGGCTTTATTTAAAGAATTAGGAGAAGTGATGAACAATATAAGTCTTTGGTAAAAATCCTTCAGGAGGAGGGTTCCACAATATCCTCTCAGTATTTAGCATGGATGAGTATCTTTTTCTGTTCATGTTTAAGTTTCTAGTTGGCACATGAGACCACGAAATTACAGGTCTTCTTGGTGTCCTCTGTTTGAACTTGTTTGACATGCTAACAATTCATTTATTGAGCACAGGAAGATCACAGTTTTGAGCACATGTGAAATTTATCTACCTGTATAGTGAGTTTTAAGTACTTACAGTGTATATCAAAAAATTATCATGAGACTATTTAATTCTCTACCCTTTCAGCCATAATTTAATCCTGTATTGAGCCAACGTAATGTATGCCTGACTGAATCTTTATCCTTCATAGCCCTTGATGTCCATTGTTCTGGACAGAGGCATGGTAATTAATTTGTGAAAAGATTTTTTCAATATAGAGACTTGGCTTCTTTTTTGAACTACTGGCAGGAGCTTATTCAAAGCAGTCTCTCTGGTATTAAAAAACAAGTGTTGATTCCTTCTGTGTGAGAGTTGGCTTGTCTGGGTCTGAAAACTTACGCTGAGAAGTGATGTGATATTTAAATCCTGACACAGTGTTTGGAAAAACAGAATCTCTGCCAGATTTTCTGCAGCTGAGAAAGCTTCTTTCATGTTCCAAATCCTTCGGTCATTAAATACAAATTTCTTCTTACAGGATCAAATGTGATTGCTATAACCATGGCAAGTTACTGTAGAGGAATATTCAGTGCCATCAGTAATCTTGATTCATGGAAAGGTTACTAATGAAAATAAAAGGGTACCTTTCCAAGCAATATGGTGTTAGTACTGCTGAGGTTTCTTCCAAACTGAGTATTCCAAAGGAAATTTTGACGCAATGATCTGTTGTTTCGAAAGGATCTCTAAATGTGCTAACCTAATGCCAGTAGGTTGGACCAGCAATCCAGTACGTGCTTACCAGGTTGCCTTTTTTAGTGTACCACTGGATCTGTCTGGGGACAGGTGTTTGGGAGTTTACCTACACGTGATTTACTTTATTAGATCTGTTTCTTCAGGCTGTTTTCCCTTCCTGACTGGACCAAAAAGCAAGCTAAAGTCCGGCATGTGTCCTTGCAGTCCAGCAGCCAACTTTGCACACGTGTAGCTGACGCTTAGGATGCATGTAGCTGAGGTATCAGGATCTGTTGACTTAGAGAAGGGCAAGCCTGGGTTGCTTAAAAGTATCTGCTGCTCTTTGAATAGAGACAGTGAACCAGTCCTGAGTCTAGGACTTTTCTTCTTCCTCATCTACCTCAGGTCTTCTGGGGGCCATGTTAATAGACAGGGTTTCTGAGAAGTTGAAACAGAATCAAAATTCCATTTGGGTGTTGAGAATGGGTTCAAGAAAAGTGTGGTGAAAAGTAAAAGAAATAAAGACAATTATTTGAAAGATAAGTAAACAGGTTGATTTCCTTTCTGCAGGTAGGAATTTATACTTCCTAAAATGCATTCCTAGACTATGTTCTGTTTCAGACCTTTCAAAATCCTGAGGAAGAATGGGGCCATTTAACTTCAGTGTCAAGTTTGTAGGAGACAGTGACTACTCCATCTGTTTCTTACTACCTTTTGTGCTGTATAACCTGTCAGCTGAGATAGGACTTTTTTTTTTTTAATGACATTCATAAGTACAGGCAACAATGTAGTTTTGACCTTGTAACACCCAGAAAGTTTTGGAAATAGACATCTTTGCCCTTTCAAGTTTTCTTGGGAACTTGAAGGTAATTTCTTGTTAAATTATTCCACAATCTTAAAACTAGTTGTGTCCAAAGAACCAATTTATCCATAGGAGGTTACATTGCTCTCTTTCTATATTTTTCTCAGGCCCAGTACTCTTCAGGGAAAGAGGAATTCAGGGGAGTAAGATAAGCAGAACCAACCATGGATGGAACTGACTGCTCTGAGAGCTCATTTGGTGTGATGAGACAGTCCTCTCAACTGCCACATTGAAGGTGGTTGGCAAAGCAGTTACTCTTTTCCAGATCAGGACCTGGACTTCATAAAACCTTATTGGGGAAAAGCTGAAACATGGGATTATTATTCATTGCAGTGAAATTCCAAGGGTGGGGACATAGACTCATGATCCCTAACCTACCATTTCTGATTGTACATAGGAGGTCTTCACAAGGCTATTTTTGGAATCCTCTGTGGAGGATTCTGTGGATGGCATTAGAAGTGGTTCTGGCTACTGATATCCAGGTAGCTGGGCCTTAGAATTTGTGTAGATCTGAGAGGTTTTATAGTCAAAATCCAACAAGGGTTGTACTAATACTTGCTTGCACTAGTTTCCTCTCTCCTCCTCTCTCTCTCCTCCTCTCTCTCTCCTCCTCTCTCTCTCCTCCTCTCTCTCTCCTCCTCTCTCTCTCCTCCTCTCTCTCTCCTCCTCTCTCTCTCCTCCTCTCTCTCTCCTCCTCTCTCTCTCCTCCTCTCTCTCTCCTCCTCTCTCTCTCCTGTCACCCCCTTTCTCTGAGACCCCTAAGCAATGTGAGAAACAAGAGAACAAAGGACTTGAGTGGAACCTAAGATAACGTGGCTTTTTTTCAGCATAACTAGGTTTGAAGAGAGTTAGTGTATGAGGATGTGTATGAACTGCTTTTAAGAAACAGCAATTGAAGTCAAGAAAGACATTATCTTTCAACTTTTTTTTTTTGGTCACTGTAGGCTTTCTCATGGCTCCAATGCAGTCAAAAAGCCAGGTTCCATCATGGTCTTATTTTTACAAGAGAAAACATTATAAAAGAAATGATGTCATATCAGTAAAAGTTGTAGTTTCAAACATCACTGTTTTCAGATTTACAGCAATTTGCCTGTCTCAGAAAATGATGAAAAGCCTTGACAGATACTATTCTTCACTGAGTTTTACAGTGGTGTTCAAGAAGAAAAGTTCAGCTGTCTTTGCATTTGCCAGTGCTTCTATTAAAAAAAAAACAACACACACACACACACAAAAAAACCACCAACCAAAACCCAACAAAACCCCCAAACAAACAACAACAAAAAAACCCCAAAATATTTGACCTGAAAAATGTGGAAAATTTGCTTAAAAGCTCTCTGGTTTCACTTCAGTTGGAGTGATGTGGTACGTGACTGAAAATGCAGAAGTTCTTAGCAAAACTTGATGAAACCAAACTTTGTATTGTGAGGAAATGGAGTAGAAAATTTCAAACATGTCAGTATGCATCACATACAGTTTTGAAGATACCCTTGCTGTTTCACTGCCTGTGTCCACCTTATACAACACAGAACACTGTCATTCAGGGTTTACAGCACTAAGTGGGAAATTGACTTTAAAGTGAAGGTGGCAAACATTTGAAGATAGCATTTGAAGTGGTAGTTTCCTTAAAAACATGTAGTTCTTAATAATCCAAGCTGTCCCAAGACCACTAGAAATAAATTTTTCCTGATGTTATTGTGCCTAGATATTCTTAAATTGAAATTAGATTTCCACCTTTTCATTAAACATTTGCAATTGTAAATAAATCCTGATAACATAATGTGGGGAGGTAGTCCAGGAGGTAAAACACATGACTAAGAGCAGTGTGATTTACTCTGTAAAGTTTTTCAGCTCCCTTCAAAATACAAGTGTCATGCTGATCTTTTTATTCTTTTTCCAGGGTTCTTGAACATACTCTTCAAAGGACTAAAGGAACATAACTGTTGAGGGTAATGAATAGGCAATTGTGTAAATCTTGACTGCACTGAATTGAAAGAAAGGTTTAGAATGGAGTCTCTTCACTAGGGAAGTGACAGAGATGTATTTTGAGCATTCCTGAAGGTCAAGTAAGCCTTTAACATGCCATATTTTTCCATTTCTTTATTAAAACACAAAGGTTTTATGTGGTACTTTTCACTATTTAGAAACATAAGCCGTGTTATTTGGCAAACAAATTTGAAAAAGCCATTTTCTATCCTCTACATCACTATTAACATTCCAACTGTGTTTTGGAAATTTTCTTTGTGGATAAAGCTTTAGCTGTGTCCTTAAAATAAGCAAGAACTGTGTCATATGACAAAGGTAGTGAGGTAAGTGTTTTTTTGTTTTCCTGTTGCAAGTCACCCTGAACTAGAACATCATTTATTTAGGGAATTGCTTTTACTGCTTCCTAATAAGTTTGTTTGGGCAGAAATGGGGGTGTGTGCATGAGAGAGATTAGTTTAGTGGAAGTGGGAGCATTAGAGTTTAGGGATGAACTTAAAGTTAAATTTTTGGAAAATGCACTAGGTGATCATATAAATTGAAAACTGAGATCCTGGGACTGAGATAATTTCATTTAAATGTTATAAATTTTGCAGATTCACTCCTGTTCTAAATTTTTTGCCTTCTGGCTGGGATGCAGTAGAAATTGGAGTGAAATTAAGTAGACTCTGAATTAACTGAACACTTCCCCTATGCAAGTGTTTCATGGTGGGTCTTTTCCTTTCTATAAAAAAATGGGCTAGATATAATAATAGTGTAATTAAATATCTGTTTCCTTTTTTATTAAAGAATACATTGACATTATCTAAATATTTTCTAAAGCGCTTTAACTTATTTTGTGCTCCAAATAGCTGTTTTGCATTTCTGTTTTCTGCATATAATTTTGTTGAGCGATTTTCAAATGTTTGGGTAGCATCAATAATGGAACCTGAAAAATATTTTTAGGCTTGCACTGGTACAGCTCCAATTTAAATACTCCAGTGTTTTAGCTTGGAAGGGATAATTCAGTAAATACTTCATAGTAGCAGAGGCCTGAAACTGTTTGTGCATGAAATGTTAACGTATGGGTGTGATTATTAAAAGGGCAGAGGGGTCGTTTTTTAAGTACCTGCGTCATAATGGAGCAATCACATTTTGAAAGTGCTGAGTTTGGGTGCTTTCATTTAAAAAAAGCATTTTGCTGTTATAAAATAACTCTGAGAATGTATCATGATACAGCATTATTTCACTTGATATCAACACTCTTCATCATAAAATTCTTAATTGTTAGAATTCCTCAGTGTCTCCTACTTGAAGCTGTAAAAGGTAGTTAAAAGCAACAGTAGTATCTCAATATGTGATATTCTGGATGATATGCATTTCCTTGTCTAATTTTCACTAAAGCGAGAGAGGACCAAAAACAAAAAAGTGCCAGAAACCAATTTGAAACCTAGAGTAATAGTAGTGAGACAGAATATACATGTGGTGTTTTCACTGAAGAAAGAGGACATTTTGTTCAGTTACAGTTTTTACCTTTGGAGGAGAGTGAAGTTTAAAGTGATCCTTTGTACTGTTTTGTGACAGACTGGTAGATTGAGCTGACAGCATGACGTAACTGTAAGAAGGGCAAAATAGATCTCATTATCTCTCTGTATCACTAGAGAGGGAAGTATTAATGGTGTCATGCAAGGCACTCATGAGACTCTTGTCTTACGTATTTTCCATACTTCTAACTGTCTGTATTGAAAAAAGGTGCAGACTGGAAGAGGTACAGGGCAGTTATGCCAGGCTTGCTTGTTTCCCAGTTGATATAGGAGAGGAGAAGCTTTCTGAAGGGCAAAAAACTGCCCTCTTTATCTTAGAGCAATGAAAACTGAGACATTGTTTGGTACATGTAAAAAAATTGGATTAAGAACAAGGACTAGAAAGAATTGTTTTATCTTGATTTCCTATTAGCCAAGATTAAGGAAATGCCCAGGTAACTGAAGTGTGGGGTTTTTTTAATGATATCCTCCTGATACTCTGTTAAGTGATCTGGTGCCTTCAGACACAAGGATGCAGACATCCCTGAAATGCAAACTGCAGTGGAACCTACATCATCTCTGGTAATCAGATTCATCATGGGTCTCTGGAGGTACAGTATTGTTTTTGCTACACAGTGGAGTTCTCTAATTTTGTTTATTAAAAGTACCTTGACTTTTTTGCAGACGTGCACAAAGCACGCTACAGAACAGTTCTGTAATTAGTGTTCTGAACCATGACATTTGCACTGACAGTAAAATACTTTACAATCCTTGTGTATTTTAGCTTTCTTTGAGAAAATGCCTATCCAGTGTTCCTAGATGAAAGTGTAAATAAATGGTTGGAAAAAGATGCTGATGGCTGAGCTTGAACCAGTTGCTGTAGGGGGTGCCTGATCTCAGAAGCTGAGTGCAACATGCAGCTTGCCTTATCCGCTATGATAGTGTTGACTGGAGACCAGAAACAAGATGAAGGCATGTTCTTGGAGTGGAAGTCTGTCTTCCCTTTGGACCGATGTTCATTATTTTCTCTTCAGGTCTAATTATTTGCTTGTGTGAAGAAGAGATCTAATTGAAAAAGAAATCTTAATTGATTTCCAGCTGCCCTTAGGCTGAATTTGTGAATGGGATAAAACTATAGATGGTTCTGCATGGCTTCCTCTGAAGTGTTTCACCAAGAAAAGTGGTACAGTAAACTGATTTTTACATTTGTTTGGGTTTGTTTGTTTGTTACACGTAACTTCTTCCTGTGCTATATAACTGTCGTCTTTACTTATGTTAGCATTTTTTCAGTCCTGCTTTCTTCAGGCTCTGTCGTACTGCAACAGGTAAATAATACTGAATCCAGTGGCAGAAATGCAGATACAAAGCTTTGATTCGTTTGGAAGAGTGCATGTTAGAGAAAGCAATGCTTCAGAAGCTGTACTTAGGTTGTTGCATCTCTTTTGCTGGCATTTTCAAATTCATAAAAACTGGCAGAGCTACTGCAGAGAATGCAAGTTCCTTCATCTAGCCATTGTTGGCAAAATACCAGAGGGAATGATGGATGCTTGCAATAAGCTCAGCCTATTGTATAACTTGAGTGGCGTGCAGGATACGTTCTGAAACTGTGTAGAATTTCTGATATAACTTTTGAGTACAAAGTAGTGTTTTAGAATGCTTTTCCTCTGAAAGTTTTGCCTTCATTTAAAAATCTGTTTTAGTATATTCTGTAGTACCTGAACTACTGAAATAGTTGAAGAACTTAGGGTAGTACAGCCTTTATTCACCAAAATTGACGTTTCTCCTGGGGCATGTCCTAGTATTCATTTAAAGTACAGTAGTCTTTATGTGACATCAATGTATACTTTCCTAATATCCATAGCTAAAAAGTACAAACACAAAAAAAACTTAAAAATTCAGCCTTTTAAAAAACTTGTAGTTGACTTACTTGTACATGCTCTGGTTTGTGCTGTATGGTTCTTGAAAATTTTTTTCTGTATACTTGTCTGCTGTGTGCATGTATGTCCTTCCTCAGTTAATCATTTCTGTGCCTGAAACTTGCATCATTCTTCCTCTAATTAAAAAAGGGCAGAAAAGTTGGTAATACCTAATACTTATAAAGGCTTGTCTTCAAAGCATTAAGCTTAGTGAGCATCAAGTTAAGTTAATTGCCTTTGTAGTTTATGAAATACTTTTCTTGGCAATCTTTGAAGAAAGAGAAGTCTGACATAATTTCCTTAATATTAGATTTTGGTGTATCTGTCCTCAATATCTTGTTGTTGGTCATGATATATGTTTAAATTATTTAAATAAGACTAAACGTTTTGATTCTGCTGGTTTGGGAGTTTTGATTTTTTGTTCCCTTTTTATCTTTGCTGAGATAACTTTTAAATAGTGGTTTTTGGGTTTTTTTTTTCCAAAAGATGCAGCTGTGAGGTCCATCTGTTCATCAGAAAATTTGTGATTCGTCTTTTTTTAGACAAACTTCGCAGCTGAAAGAAGGATGTCTGCAGTGTTCAAGCTGGGAAAGGGTGGTTGTTGGCTCTTCCCTGTAGCTTTTGTGACCTTCAGTCATGAAAAGTGGGCATGAAAGATATAGTTGAGCCAGGTTTGATAAGGGAAAGGATTGCTTGAGCTTCTATTTATAGTTATGTTAAAATAGCTCCATCTTGACTTGCCAGTAGACTTGGAGAAAATGAAATAAAAAAATTAATAAACTTTTCTAAGTACTTAGGTTATTTCTTTTCAATGTGCAGAAATTCAGTGGGCAGAATTTGAATATCCAGAGGAACATTCATTCTTATCAATTAGACTTTTCCTTCTTCCTTTAAAAATTCATTGCTATATGTGACTCTGCAGTCAGTAAAGTGTTCATGCTGCAGACAACAGTTTTCTTCATTAATCAATCTTACTGTATTTTTAGAGGAGATCTGCTGTGTTTAGTGCCTGAGGAAGGGTTTAGAAAAGGTGTCTGTGTGATGTTACAATGGAATGCTGCCCAGGAATGTCTGAGTTAAGGTGGGCTGGCCCAGCACTCCCTGCTTGGCCGTGTCTGTCAAATAGGAGGTGCAGTGTGTGGGTGGGTGTTTAAAGGCCCTAGAGCCATTGCACCCTGCTGCAGTCAGTCCTGAGTGTGGCGTAGGTGACTGATTTGTAGAGGAGCACGGGGCTGAACTGCAGAGCTCCAGCACTCTGGTAGCACTCGCTGCTCTGGAGCCCTTGCTGAGAGTGATCCTGCTCAGTGCATGCTGCTGTGAAAACACAAACATAAAGTTGTGTGTGCTCAGTGCATAGCGCTTCCCCAGAGACTTTCATCTTAAAATACGGCTTCAGAAACTTACTCTAGCGGTAGTAAGACAGCTTGGCCAGTCTTTTATTGGTAAATAGCCTGTTTGTGAATGAACTTGTGAAATGTTCTCAGAATGTTAAATTGTTCGTAGGTACTCCTTTTCTCTGTTCTAGACTGCCAACTGCTATGATTTGTGACTGGGGAGAGAAGTGGCCAACACAAAATAACTTTCTTTTTCCTTTGCCTTTTAAGTTAAAAACCTTAAACACAAATGGAAAAAAAGTTATGGAATTGTAACTTTGTAAAACTGTAGCTGTAACTGTGTAAAACTCTGTAATGAGTTTTAAACTCGTTGGTTAAGGGCTGTTGAGGTTACAAATTAATCTTCTTTTGTGTGAGCTTATTGTGTGTCTTGTGAAAATTTAATATATCCCTCTTGAAAAGGTTTTAAATCACACAAGAAATTATTTCTGAAGTTTATGTATGTGACAAGATTTTAATCTAACTTTCTAGACTTTGTGTGGAGTACCTGCATCTCCAGTAGTCCTTGAGGTATTTATTATAACTTCCTAGCCAGATGAGTAGGCCATGTGGAAATAAATATGCATGTTTATTTAAATATATTATACATAATTTTCTTTTCATTCCTGTTATTTTGTAAGCTTGGAGACTAATAAAATGAAACTGAGCTAAAAAAATCTGTGCAAGGTATTCACTCTGAAAAGCTTTAATTTTCCCCAGTGAGTGACACATTTGTCTTCTGTCTGCAAATCTGAAAAATTTATTTAAATGTATGCTTCCTCTTTCCTCTATGTAGAATTAATGTAGATAAGAATTAGGCACTGAAAGAAAGAATAAAAATGAAATTTGGTAGAAGAATCACAGCTGAGAGCATGGCAAAAACCTGATTTTTTCTTACAATTACAAGAAGAAAAGAGTTATCAGGGTATCTTTTACGTCTGTTTGATCTGAACTTACTATTGTAAGGTATGGTGTGTAGATTAAACCTTTGAAACATCCTTTGGTTGTCTGAAGTACTCTGCAGGAATTAGAAGGATTTAATTCTGGTTAGTAAATTTTGCATTAGGAAGTGGGATTTCTGTATTCCCATACCTCAGTATGTGTGCTGTTTGCCACAGAGATCAATTAACATTTCTTTACCCCTTTTCACTTTTTGAAATGGGGTTCAAATGACAAACTAGTTTCCCTGAACGTGGGGTCATATATATAGTAGGAATAAATTGTTCAGTGCATGTACACAGCGCACCAGTATGTTCCTGCTGAGTCTTGCTTGAGGCTTTAAACTTGCTGCGGTTATGAAGATGTTCTTTGAAAATTGACTGTGGAAACTAATTCTGTGTGTATTCCCTGTCACGAAAGCCGGGGGCTGGAGTGAAGAGGGGCCTGTTGTAATCTCATTTTCTCTTAGGATTCCCAGCTCAGACTCAGTTCTGTTGTCACTCTTTCCTAAGAATCCCTTTATTTCAGCACCTTGCCTCAACTGAGAGTCTGTTTCTGCTACTTGGTTCCTCCTGGTGTGTCTGGAGGCTGTTGTCAGTGTGTTTCTTGTATTATGTGTGTTCCTAGGTGGTTTTGTTAACCATTGTAGTCAGCCATGCCTATCTCATGGTGTCCTCACAAAAGCAAATCCTTATGTGTTGTGATGAGAGTTTAGAGTTTTCCCCAGATGGGTCTTTGAATATAGAAGCAGGCTCGTCTTCAGAGAGAGAGGAAGGTGAATGGTAGATCTCTCAAAGTCAGTACGTTCTTATTATTTTCCTGTAAAAGATGGGACAAGAGAGGGAAGAGAGACCCAATGAGACCCAATTATTTTCCACTGAAGGAAAAATACGCATTTCCTTTTTATTGTACACCAAAGTACCCAACAATAAGGAGCACTTCTGACAACCTGGTTTATGCAGTTTGTTCGTGTAGCCCTTAGTTCTTCAATATACCTGACTTAAATGTAAGTTCTACAGGGCTTTCTACCCCCCAGTGAGTAACTTCTATCAACATTTCAAGGGCAGATTCATCACAAAAGAGATGAGCAGCTCAAAAGGCAATTTTTGATGGGATATTTAGATTTGGTAGTCTCAAAACTCCTCAGTTCCATCTGTTTCTTGCTTGGTAGGATCTGATCTTTTAAGTGAAACTTTTCTACATAAGTACTTTCATCTTCAGCTTTCATTCCTGCTGCTCAGGAATAAGATAAGATACTATTCTAAAAGTGCTAAGGTGGCTTTACCCCTGGAAAGAAAAAAGTGAAATTGTTTAAAAGAGTGCTAGTTGAAATTCCATGTGTATCTACATTATTCTGAAAGATCATTATAATTAAGCTTGGAAACAAAGTATCTCCTGTTGCTTGTTGTCTAATAGAATATTTCTTCCCCTAGAAATGAATAAACAAAAGCTTCTTGAATAGATACAGAAGAAGTTAGTTCCATAATACATTTCCCAAAGTGTCTTCCCCTCCTCCCACCTCTGCCCTTAGTCTTTAGATAAATCAAACTGTTTGAAAGTACATGTGTGAATATCTAAGGCATACGTAGTCAGTATGTTGCTTAGACTTTCAAAGCTGTTTTCACATGTGAGCAAATACCAGATTTTCACATTAAACAGGAACTATAATTGAAAGTAGCCCATAACTTGTATAATGCACATTAAACACTGAGATTTAAATGCTTTGTCTAGTCCATCAAAAAAATACCCATGTTTTTGTGATCTCTTCTTTTTAAATAAACCAGCAGACATAATTCCTGTTGGAATATGCTCTTGATGATTTTTTGGCAAATCACATTTGATCATATTCTGAATTTTTTGCCAGGTGAGTGTAAAGCAGTGGAACATGGTGAAGCATATAAATGTTCCTCCGCCTTCCATGTGCTAGGTAACTGGTGCAAAGACTGTTGAAGCTTAACCTTTCTCTCATGCTAAAGGTTTTTTTGCTTAACATTGTAACTGATTAAAATAAAGGGGTACTTAAAGATATTTTTTTTGTTCAACTACTTATAAAGATCTTCCCTTTAAGATGGGGAACTATCTACGCTGAGGCAATATTGAACCTCATATTGTGTTCAAACAAGCAATACAGGATGAGTAAAGGTGCCTTATCCTGCCTTTTTGGTTTGCTTTCTAAATATTGAGTCAACACTGTTTATAGCTAAAAAACTCTTGCCATGATGGCTGTGCCATGAGAGAAGACAACCAAAACACAACTATGGGAAGCTGTTTCTGAGAACTGTTTTTAGTTTTGATGATCTGGAATGCAAGTCTGCATTTGTGAATTTTTTGAACTCTGAATGTTGATAAAGCTGGTTGCTGTTTTCTAAGAGTACTGAAATATACTTAAGTAGCTCTGATGCTAGATGTTTGTGAAACCTTTATCAAACCTTTATGTTAAAAACGCCCTACTTGCATGAAGACATTTTTCTGAAACTTAACATTGCTCTTAACATTTTCTTGTTGATGATAAAGTTTTTATGTAAGGGACTATATTTTTTAAATTTGATTTAAGAATTCTGAAAGGCTTAAGTAAGAAACAGGATATTATCATGGAGATAATATGAAGAATGTGTTTATTATAGATGTTTTTGTCACCATCAAGTGCTGGGATTGCAGCTAGTAGTTGAGGTACATACTTTGACTTCAAGGAAGCTTTACATTTTCTCTGATTATTTATTGGGGAAAAAGTGCTAACCTGAAATCCCTTGAAAAGAATTTACATAACTGTTAAAAATGTAAAGAAAGCTTATTATTCTAACACTTGCATTATTATGCAGCACCTATGACGTAAATTGGCCAGAAACATCTGCCTGCTTCTGCAGATATTACAGCTTGCATGACTGCATTAAAAGTCACGAGTCTGAAGCTGGGAATTGAGAAAATGTGAAAGAAGGCAGTTGCATCTGCAGCTGGACTAGTCAGGATATAGGACATACCTAGTCTGGGGAAGTTGTGGACTGTTTACATGGTAATTTTGTGGCTTTATGTAATGTGTGATTTGTTACAAGGTAGAAATAATGCTGCATCAAAATCTGAAAGCTTAAAGTGTCATTTTCCCTCCTACTCATGGTTTCACAGAAAATTCACTTTTTTTGAAACAATAAGTGTGGTTAAAACATTTAAAATAATGCAGGGCTTCTGACATGCACTGCTGTAGTTAAAATGTGGCACATGAGTTGATTTGCTTGTTGAAAAGTCAGTTCCACTTAACAGAAAGAATGGCCAGAAAGTTTTTTCTTCAGATGGAATTTTCTAGGAAGAATTGGAATCAGAAAGTAGGTGTTGAGAAATGCAGTTTGTTCTGTTATTGTGCAGTTTCATAATAGCTTTCATTATAAAGCGGTGAGGAAAGTTAAGGGTGAATTCATGTGTGGGAGAAGGTTCATATAGGCTTTTCTAATTCTCTTGATATATACTACTCTGCAACATGCAGAGCATTGCAGAACACAGTGGTTATTCCAAGGCTTCTGAGCTTGTTGGAGATCTCAACAGGAGATTTTGTTAGTACACCTGTGTGTGTCTATTTGAGTGTGCATATTTAATTTGGCAGGAGCTTGAAAGAATAAAGTTAAGAACAAATTCTCTTAACTCACTTCGATGACTTCAGAGGACCAGACAGATAGGATGGTGGCATTTTCTGACATTTCCTTGGGCAGCATTGTTCACTCTCAGCCAAGAGCAGTTTTCTCTCAGCAAGTCTGCGGGTACTGGGCAGGCATGATGCCTTCCTCTTTATAGGATGTACTTCCCATTGCAGTGTGTTACGGGACCAGGTCAGTGTTACCGTGTGTGCCTAGTGCCAGAGTGCAGTGGGTCAGGAATGGCTGTAAAGGACTGCTCCCCACATTAAGAGCTGGCTTGGAAGCAAATTTTTGGTTTAAAAAAAATGTTTTGGAATTATGTCTTTATTTTTAAAACAGTGAATCTGCCTCTACAAGCATTGTAAAACCTGTGGGTTGCAGTATGTATGAGGGCTGGAAACGTCTCCTGAAAAAGATAAAATGAAAAGAGTACTGATTGAGTTACTTTTATTGTATTTGGAAGATTATGCATACCTTATACATAGTTTATACTTGTTTGTTTTTTCAATGCTTAGTAGCAAATCTTGGAAGGAATGTGCTGGGCCTGGATTCAATTGGATACAACCTCTATTCCATTTTTCAGACACACGCACACAAAAAGTACTTTTTCTGTTCTGTCCCCTTGCTCTCAGTAGATGTATTTGACTGCTTAATATCTTTAAAGTTAATGTTGTGGTGTTTCCCAGAGCTTTTGCTCCTTATGGAAGCCTGTTTTGGTCAGTATTTACTTTTTGTTTTTGTTTTGTCAGCAGCCATGCAGCAGGTCTTAGACAACCTTACTGATCTGCCGACATCGACAGGCGCTGAAGAAATAGACCTGATATTTCTTAAAGGAATTATGGAAAACCCTATCGTAAGATCACTTGCTAAGGTATTTAAATTTGCTGCTTTGAGTAGAGTCTGGGAATGTTTTAACTCTTGCATTATTGTGTGAACATTGAGTGTGGACTGAGGTATCAAGAACACGTTGTTGGTACATGTTATTAAAAGACTTGAAGGCCAGCTTGAAGGTGAAGAGTTGGTATTGTGTAATTTCTGTGCATGCTGGTTGTTATATAGAAAAATCTAGAGGAAGATGAAAAATTCAGAGACTACAGAAATAATGTGGTTACATTATTTATGAAGAAAAAATCATAATATTTGAAATTAGAAGCAGATGATTTTAATGTAGTCTTGTAACCACTGTTGTGTGCAAAACTCATATGCCTTCTGACTTTTAGTGTTTTTGCCAGAGATGAAAAGTGAGAGCAGTCACCTTCATTATCCATGGCATTAAAAAGTTTTCTTTTCATCTTTACCTCAAAACTGCTTTGATATGCCAGAAAAATATTTTCACCATGCCCTTTCCTGGATCTCAGACTAATGTTTTTACCTTTGATTGTCAGCTCTCTAAAACATGGATTATCTTAAGTTTTTGTTCTTGGGTTACGGAAATCTTTAATGTATGGGTGGTAGCAATCAATTATAAATATGTAAGGTGATATTTGCAAAAAAATCTTTGGACTCTGTAATTAAAATTTAGCTGGTCTTACTAGTAGGAAATGCATTCAAATATTGTATATCACTTATATTCGTTCTTAATCTTACTTCATAAAAAGTAAGATTTCCTCCTTTCATGAGGAAAACCCAGTTAACTTAAATACAGCTGTCTCTTTAATAGGAATAGACATCTGAAAGCAGTGCCCTCTGGGCAGATATGAAATCCTCTGTAAAGCTAAAGGATTGTTGGCCAGGGATCTTGTTCTTGTATAAAAATATGGAAAGGAAAACTTCTCATGAGAATTCATAGAAGAATTTACTTCTGTTTAGCTGTTCAAAAAATTGGTTTTAAGCTGAAGACATTGCACAGTAATAGAAGTAATGGAAGTGTCTTATCTGCTGGTGAGATGACTGCAGAGGGAAAGATTTGTGTACTAAATTTACTAGAGTAAGTAAAAGCATTTTTTTACTGACAATGGAAACAACTTAAGTATCTGATGTGTAGGTCATCTTTAATATTTATCATGTAGAAAATGTTCATTGCAAAGCCTTTTTTTCATATCAAGAATTTCTACTTTAATGGCCAATAACAATTAGGTGGAATTTAATGACTAGCAGATGTAAAAAAAGTGCTTGTAATGTAAACAGATTCTTAACTGTACACATGCTTTATCTAGAATGCTTAAAGGTTTTAATTGTGTTCACATGGTGTGACTGCACTCATATTTTCTTTGTAATTATTTTGGAAAAATCCTCAGTCTTAACCAGCATTGCTAAATAAGGATAAAATCAAAACACATTTGGTGAAGCATGTGTAATTCACATATATATTGATTTGTCCCTAAAAGTACATAAACTTGTTTTTCTATTAGAAGAGCTGGTTTTACCAGAATTCGCAGTTCTCTCAGATGGTTACATTTTTTAAGCGGAATCATTGCAAAGCAGACCAGAAATGCAAAAGCATTTTCATTTGCCTTTATTAGCCAATTATTAAGACTAATCATTATGTAAAGTACACCAAAAAGGACAATAAAAAATTTGGGGAAATGTGCCACAAGCTATACAAACTTATCTTTTCTATTTTGGTCCTTAAATAAATGAAGGCAAACAATAAGCATAGTAGTTAGTTTATAGTATTTTGCTGTGTAGTGTGGCTGATCTTTTAAAACTGGGTTACATTAATTTCACAGGTTTCCTGTATGGATTAAAGGCAATAAGGTAGAAATGACAGATTTTTTGGGATAGGATTCTTTCACTGAACCTTTCCACTTTTCAGTAGGTAGTAGAGGAAAGGAGAACTAACTGTTACCATTGTAAAATGTTTTTTTCTTGTCACTGATATTTATAAAATCATAGAGTAGTTTTGCTTGGAAGTGGCCTTTAAAGGCCACCTTGTCTCACCCCCTTGCAATGAGCAGGGACGTCTTCAGCTAGATCAGGTTGCTCAGTCTCATCCAGCCTGACCTTGATTGTTTCCAGGGATGGAGTGTCTACAGCCTTTCTGGGCAACCTTTTGCAGTGTTTCACCACACACATCCTAAAATTTCTTCTTTATGTCCAGTCTCAGTCTACCCTCTTTTAGTTTAAAATCATTATGCCCAATCCTATTGCTAAAAGCCCTACTAAAAGTTTGTTCCCTTCTTTCTTGTAAGCCCCCTTTAAGTATTGGAAGACTGCTATATGATCTTCCCAGAGTCTTCTCTTTTCCAGACTTAACAACCCCTACTCCATATCTTTCTTGTGCTGATGTTTGTGTTCAATCCCAACTAGTCTTTAGAATTAATATGCTTTTTGGAAAACAGTTGTTGAACTTGGAACAAACATGGATTCTCCTCAGTTTTCCTACTGAACTATGATGTCAAAATTCTCTTCTCCTGGATTGTTAACTATTCTTTCAAACCTCAAAACATTATCTTCTTTCTGCCCTCGCACTATTGCTTTCAGCATTGTAGCATAGCTTACTGCAGACCAGGTGAATGCCCAGCCCAGGCCAAGGAAACACCTTGGGAATAATCTTTAAGTGTTTAGTCCAGTATTTAAGATGTCAGACTGTTGGAGGTAAAAGCCTTACCAAAAAGCCTGTTTGAACATTTGGCAGGTATTATAAATATTGAATGCACAGAAAGGTTCAATTCAGTATTAATGTTTCTGAAATGTTCAATTGAAATGGAAAAAAAAAAAAATTGCAATGTCCAAGTTAGGTATTCCTACTTGTTTGTTTTTTAAACTTGTTCATACCATTCTGTATCCTGTTACTCCTCAATATATTACAGGATCAGAGATTGTTCACTGGTAAAAATTTATGTTCCCTCGTATATACATGGCCTTGATTTTGGAGTGAAGGGTGAGGGTATTTGTATTTAGATTATATCACTCAGTGGTGTTTTTTTGAAAATAATGAGTGAGAAAAAAGGCAACCCATATTCTCTAATCTTATAAAGGTTGTGCTGTTGGTTATGTTTAAAAATCACTAGATTTGTGTTTTTACTTGCTGTAAAAGAAGGATATTGTTTACTGTATGTATTCTGTACAGAATAGCATTCCCTTATAAAGGACAATGTGTGTAGGTGCTGAGCTTCCTCTATCTTTGTAATCACAATCGTTTGGTTTGTGTGTGTTGGTGTTAGAGAATGTTTGAAATGCCTTTATGTTAAGTTAACCTTTCCAGAGTTTGGTCATCAGGCCTGCAGAAACAGCATTTTATAGATATGAAGTACAATTTAATACTCAGATGATTTCAGGATGCAAAGTTTTCTGCTTTTAGCAAAATTTTATTTTATTGTCAGACAATAAAAGAGAGCAGCAGTGCTTGCATACCTTCAAATTATATCTATGGGAAATATATATAGATGATTCTAAATTACAACTACTATGTATTTGTTTTTTATATGCCAAAGTATTGCTCCTTTGTAAATTTCTTGTTCCTACAGTGTTGAAAATAACTTATAATTGAGAATCTGAGTTATTTTTGTCTCCTCTTATTCCCTAATTTTATGATAGAGCACTGTCTGTAATAAATAAGTGAAGCGTTCAGAGATGCTTCTCTTCCTGCTCAAAGCACCTACCTTTCAATGAATTTCAGTATCTGCAGAGTTCAGGAAAGGATTATGTCTGCAGGAACAGCTCTAGAAATAGATGAAATGTTATCAAAGAATCACAGGATGGTTGAGGCTGCAAAGGACCTCTGGAGGGCATCTAGTCCAAGTCTCCCTAGTCAGGCAGGGCCACCTGGAGATGGTTGCCCAGGGCCACATCCAGACAGCTTTTGAGTATCTCAAGGAAGGAAACTCCCATCTTCTCTGGGCAACCTGTGCCAGTGCTCCCTCACGCTGGAAATAGTGTTCAGATGTTCAGGCAGAGCTTCCTGAGTTTCATTTTATGCCCAGTGCCTGCTGTCCTGTCACCCGTCACAACTGGAAACAGGCTGTCTCTGTCCTCTTTGCACAGTATACCTTTAATACACATTGATGAGACTGCCCTGAGCCTTCTCTTTTCCAGGCAGAGCAGTCACAGCTTGATCAGCCTTTCCTTAAATGTGAGGTGCTCCAGACCCTTCATCATAATTGTGGCCCTTCACTGAGCTCTTTCTAGAATGTCCAGAGTGTTTCAGGTGTGGCCTCACCAGTGCTGAGGATCACTCACTCTTCTAGTAACACTTCAGTGCAGCCCAGGATACTGCTAGCTGCCTTTGCATTTCCTTCAGTTAGGCAGATTTTTGTGTAGAATATGCTGTTCAAAGGGTGTTTGAAAGGGAGGAGTCTGAGGTAAATGGTTTTCTTGCAGACTCTGAAAAGATCTCATAGCTTCTTTTTTGCCCTTCTTCTAGAAGGTGTATTTGTCCAGGATTCCAAACCAGAAAGGTCCTGAGGTGCTGTACTCTTGATAGAGTGATTGGTGTGTATAGCATAGAGAAGGACTTAACGAGTCTTGCTGGTATGTGCTGCTTATAAAGTTTGTTTGGTCCTGTAGTTGAGCATGCAAAATCCTTCAGCAGTTAAATCAGGTTATCCTGTGTATAATTTTTCTGGCCTTTCTGCTGAAGATTGCACTGAGAAATTACTTGAGAAGTTGATAAATTTGAACCACTTGGAACTTACTTACATTATAGTCTCATGTATTTAATCTTACAGGCTCACGAGCGACTGGAAGATTCTAAACTTGAGGCTGTCAGTGACAACAACCTGGAGCTGGTGAATGAAATTCTCGAAGACATCAGTCCCTTAGTAAATAAGGATGAAAATGTTGCAGAATTGGTTGGAATACTCAAGGAGCCTCATTTTCAGGTGCCACCTTTTTACTGTATGTTACCAACTTACTATATCAGTGTCCACATACAGATCTAGGAATAATAATGAAACAAAATAATGAAATATAATGAAAAATAATGAAACAATACCTGAACTATAGCAGACTGTAATATGTAGGATTTTACTCCTACATATTTAGGAGTATATATAATACATATATATTTTATAAGTATACATACTTATAAAAGGCAAATCAGAAGTCATGTTACAAATAAGCATGATTTTATTCTTTGATATAATTTCAAAAATACCTTTACTCACTGTATTAAGTTCTACTGGAGTTTCTGTTAGAAATTTTGGACAAGCTTTTACTTCCTGTATGACTGGAGTTTCCATAAAAATTCCCTGAAGGCTTGCTTCATCCGTAACATTTCCAGGTGATCTCAGTTCCTGATCATGAGCATTGTGCATTTCAGTTCAGCTGTTGGCATTCATACTCGTGTGTAAGACGTACGGTTTGCAGGGTGAATGAACGTGATCCTTCTGTGATCTGATCTGCAGCTGAAGCTGAATCTGCATCTCTCTCACTGTTGACATATGCTTGTCAAAAGCAACAAATGTTTTTCCATTTTGCTGTTTCTATGACCAGCCTCAAAGATAAAGGTTTGAAAATTCTTCATAGATTCTGGCCTTTCTAGGTAGGGTTCAGTGGACTTTACTACTTCAGTGGACTACTACTAGGCTAAAGGTATTCTGTAGAAGAACATAAACAACCTTTTGCCACAGTATAAGTGGACTTCTTTTGGCAGACGGGTATGAAGTCATAGGCATTTTTGGGATAGATGAGTTTAAACACACTTTTTCCCATGTTTTCTGTTACATGTTATATAAACATAGCAGTGAGTTATATTACTGTTTAACATGGATTAAAACTGGAAATGCTGTTGGTTGCATTGTGTCCTGTTGGAAAAGGGATCACTTCAAGAACTCAGCTTATGGAGCAGTAGCTCTTCTGAGTACTGACAATTCCTCTGCCTCTCCTGTGTTGGCCTCCCTTGTGCTCTTACTTGTCCAGAAAGGCATCATAGCTAAGTGATCAAAAACTATGATTTGGAGACTTACTGGTGCATGAACCTGCAAATCAGTCTTTGATCCCATAGAAGAAATTTGTACTTGAAAAGGACTGGATGAGTTTGGAGGGACTGATAGTTATTAGACTGATAGACGATTAGAACTGAGGGGCAACTGGTGCACTGACAGACCTGACAATGATCCATTGTGTTAGACAGATAAAATAAAGCTGAAAAGTCAAAGAGGATGATGAATCAAAAGATGAAAAGGGCGTAACGATTGAAGTGCTGCACTTTGAAAGGCACGGTAGCAGTGATCTCTGGAGAGAAATGGCAAAGGCCAGAGAGAAGCTTGGGAGATGGATCTTTGGGGTGGAAACTGGAAATGGCCTGTAGGAGACAGATCAAATAAGAATTACTGGGTGAACAGCCAACACTAAGGCAAACCCAGCATTTATTCTTGTTCAGTGATCAGATCTACAGAGAGGCAGAATGTGATGTTGGTGTCAGATACTTCATTAGTTCAAGGCTTAAGTAACTTAAACATGTAACATAAAAGTTCCAAAATAGCTGCTGAACTAGAATGTCAGTATTTATGCTCTTTCTTGTACCTATTTTGTTGCTTGATACATAATGAGCAGACATAAAACTACTTATGTGCTACCTTAACTGTACAGTTTCGCTCAGATATTTTATTAGTGCTTCCTAATTGCATGGTAAAGGTCCATTTAGCAAACATCTCTTCTGTTTTCCTTCCCTGTCCCAGCAGTAGGTATCTAGTGAAGGTTGTAAGGCTAGAGGAAGCCAACAGTGATGCCTTCCAAAGTGTGTTGTGAAGATTTATTGGTCTGTTGCTCAGACTTCTGAGTGAGAAGTAGTATCGACCTGTGGTTCTCTTCCATGGGCTTGTTAAGTTGTTTTTCTAACCCATGTGAAAATCTGTCATTCACGGCATCCCCCATCTGAGTGGAGACTGTCCTCTGTTGGTTTTGAGACTGTCTCCTGTAAATTTCACTTAATATTCACATCCTCTTGTATGGGAAGAAAGTGAACAGTTTTTCTTTACCAGCTTTTCCATGTTACTTGTGGTTTGAGAGACCCCACTGTGTCTGTCTGTGTCAAGTAAATAAAATGAAGGGAAGCAAAGCTGTATACAGCATGGATTTCTGAAGTGGTGTCATAATTTCCATTGCATTTCCTACTTACAGACTAAAAGTTTTTAGTATTTGATTTGCCTATTTAACAGCTGATGAATAGAACAGAAAAGTTCAGTTAGAAGGGTCCTACAACAGTCATCCACTCCAGCTGCCTTACCAATTCAGAGCTGACTGAAAATTAAAGCCTGTAATTAAGGGTTTTGTCCAAATGCCTGTTAAACACTGACAGACATGGGGTATCACTCTTCAGGAGCCTATTCCAGTGTTTGACCATGCTGTTGGTAAAGAAGAGGTACCTCTAGGCTCAGGGAGAGTAGAGGTGGATTGCTTGTTAGGCTCAGTTTGGTTTTGTATTGTTTACATCTTCAAGATACCATTTCTGAGTCTGTCAGTTAATATATTAAACTACAATTGAGTTTTCCTTTGCAGTCTGTTGAATTTCATTTGCCTTGCTCTCAGTCTATTGCTCATGAGGTGCCTCTGCAGGTTCCAGTCAGTTGTTTTAGTCCTTGAATAGTTCATCAGCATCAGCAAACTGTCACTTCACTTCTCATCCCCATTTCCTGGTCATTTATCTGACATGTCAGTTATTGGCAGGTGTAGAACTGATCCCAGATGCCTGTGGAAATCACCTGATGACATGAGTTCTGAAAACTAAAAATACTATATTCCTGGCACCAATTTTTCTTTCTTCTAAACAATAATTTCTTACACTTGAAAGCCTTGCTGCTTGTCCTGTTATAATGTTGTTTCTTTGTGACGGTTTCCCATGATCCATTTTGTCCAGTCATTCTGTGTTTTATGGAAACTTCTGATTTGTTTGGTAACAGCATCATGCTTAGTGTTTTACAGTTTGTTGACTCTTCCTTGGAACCCAGTTTAAATATTCATGTCATGATTATTGCTTATATGCTGCTTCTTTCCCTGTAGTGTTGGGTGAGTCATGGGCATGTAAGAAAAGTACAGTGCAACTTCATTTGCTGCAAAACTTTGTACTTATTGTACAAAGAGGAAAAAAAAAAATGTGAAAGGAAGAGAAAATAGATGGTTAAGATAGTTAAATGCTGTCCTGGAGATCCGGCCTATTCATCACTCTGTCAGAATTAGAATTAATTAAAAAAAAAAAAAGTCTGAATAAGCTTTAACTTACATTATTTTATTCTTGTATTTTTAAAATTTATTTTCTGTGTGCCTGTTGTGAGGCATTCAGTCTCATTTGCAGAAAAATGAGCAGTTTTGGCTGATGTGTATGGGCAAAAGCACCTATCTAGTTACTTCTTTAAAGTTTGTCTGCTATGATTCAATTCTGAAGCCAAAAATTAGGGAGAATTTTCGGCTCTTAATTTTGTACTTCCATTACCCACGTAAAGGCAAGCAGCAAAATCAGCTGAGGCAAAGTACTATTTTTTTTATTTAACTGATATAGTTATGACCACTCTAGAAGAACTTCTAGGACAAATTGCAGACCAAAATGTGGGTATAATATCTTTTTCAAGGCTTCTCCAAAAAGGAAACAGAAAATTACCCAAATACTCAAAAAATAAGTGCTATCATTTCTGCCTCATTTGGTGCAAGGAGGCATATTCCAAATGCTGCATGAAAGGAAAAAGGAAAAATACAATGTCAGTCACATTTATAGATAATGTCATTTGTATCCTTTCTCCAGTTTAGTAACACTGCAAACAACCCAACCTGACTCTTTAAAACTTTCATGGACACCACTGTGTAACTGGCTTAGAGGCTGACTTTGTATTTTATAAATGAATGGTGCCTCTTCATCACAGTATCACCTTACAGTTGTAACCTGCCTTGGCATACGAGTATAAAACGTGATATACAAGGCATCACTGCAGTAGTGTGAATGTATCATTTACTGCCAGAAATACCAAATTACAGGACTGCATTTTTTCTGCACATTTTTGTAGAAGAGCATTTGGGAAGGACTAACTCTGCATGTATATAATACAGGCTGTATTATTATTCCCTTTCTTTTCTCCTTTCTCGTTTAATTTCCTTTTTTTCCATCCCTCCTGCTTTTTACCCTTTTTAGTTTTAACTGAACTTTCCAGAGGTCAAAGTGTGAAAGTTCTAATGAGTTTCACAGTATTGATGGCTGGCCAGTAGGTCAGTGTTTGTTGGAGAGCCAGCTGGCATATGCAGCACATGGAAAAGGCTGTAGCAAATCTTACCAGACAGTAGCTGGAGAGCAGCAGACAGGAGTGGTGAGAGAGGTTACCTTGAGGAAAGAAGAAGCTGGTAAAAATTTTCACACTGTTGGAGGGGTTAAACATGCAGAAGAATCATTTCTGCTTTCTCTTCAATGGAAAAGCTTGTTCTGTTACTTTCCCCTTTCAGGAATTAGCTGAACCATTCATCCTAAATAGATTCTGCTGGCAATAAAACACTTAATCTGAAAAGCAGCCAGTATTGTCTTCTAATAGTTAGGTTTATAAGGGCTAATCATACCTTTAAAATGTTTCATTTAGAAAAAGTGATCTTAAATTGCCTTCTAGACAGATATTAATATATAGGGTTATTTTCCCTGAGTTCTTACCAGCCCTCCTGATCTTTCTAAGGTCATAAATTATTTCCTCACTTTTCCAGAAGAGTCTTTAAAATGTGTTCTTTTCACATGAACATTAGAGGCCTCTAGTCTATTTATTAAGTTCTAATATTTAAACAAGGTTTTCAGGGAAGACTAGCACACATTTAGTGCATAAAAGAGGAAAGGAAATATTTTAGATACTTCTAGGCCTAAAGTGGAAAGGAAAGAAGTCCTGAATTCAAGACTATAGAGTCATTCTACTCTAGTGTATTCCCTCCCACCAAGGCCCCCAGTTTGTAATTTAATTGTTCTTTTGGATCAGAATTGAAGAAATAGTTATTATTTAGGGCAATGCTTCATAACATGTTTAGATTGTGTTGAGAATTTTTTTAGGAAAAACAAAATTTGAGCTTGAACTTGGCTTCAGCACTGCAGAGAGTCGTGAATCTTTAATGAATGAATCTTTAATGTTTACTGAATTTTCAATTGCATTTTAAAGTATTTTTTAGCTGTCAAATATATGCAGCCACAGAAAACTACTGTTAAGAGATCAACATCTTCTAAGTTTATGGATTGTTTTCTGACAGTGTCTTGCATAAAGAGACCATACTGTGTGTCACAGGACTGTATGTATCTGTTGTGTGTTATCTCTTGTGATTTATAGCAGTTCTTCTTAATGCCTTTCTCTGACAGTATTGGCACTTTTCCATGAGAACCTTTCTACAGCTATCCAGTCTTGGATAGTCAGCTGATCCTGTTTACAGGAGGAAATTTTGTATGGAGGAAATTTTGAATCGTTTTATGGTTGTTGATCAGTCCATGTTGTTTTGCAGACTTCTGCACTGGTTTTATAAGTGTTCCAGCACCAGTATGGAAAGGTCAGATTCCAGTGGAGAGCTTTGGAGTTGCAGGAGCACAGGATATCACTTATTCTGATATCACAAGAAAGAAACAAGAGAAGTTCATGTAACTATTTCTCAGTTCACTCAGCGATGTTCCCGAAATAGGAAAGTAACTTAGCGACATAAAATGTTGGGGAGTAGTCCGGCAGTGGTACAGACATGAGGCCCCCGTTGCCAGGTGCCTGTACTTAAGTGTTCTTCAGGACTGCAGGTCATGACCTGGCTGGCTGTAAACAGGCTCATAAAACTGGTACAGATTCTTGAGATTCAGAGCTGAGAGTTAGGTGTGGGACATATTAATAAGTGTGGGACATAATAAGTTAACTATGCCTTAAGGAAACCAATGAACTATTTTTCTTAAAGAAACCACTTTAGAATTGTGGGCAGTCCCTGATAGTCCTTTTGTGACTCAGGCATTGTGTAAATAATAGGAAAAACTTTGACTTAGACTTTGACTAAAAGATGGTTAAGTAGCAGTTGTATGAATTCATGTTTATCTATAAAACTGAGTGGTTAGAAAGGATCAGAATGTGGAATGGGATTAGATTTAAGTACTGAAGAATTTTACAGAGCATGTTAATTTGAAAAGGATGACACAGACTGTTATCTTAGTAGACTTTCTGGAGTGTGAATCAGATTATAATCTATAAATTGCATTACCGTTAAAGGGCAAAGAGATGTACAGACAGCTCTGTGAGGCTTTATGAGAAGTATAGTGGGTTGTGGTCAGAAACTTCAGAGGCAATTTGATCTGGCACGTGACCAGAAGAAAACAGAAAGTTTTATACTGCTGTATCTACCTGGTTTTATGAGTGCTAATCTGTAAAAATGTGTAGCTGCTGCAAATTAGTTTCATTTTGGAAACGTAGAAAGATCAAAAATATATTGCTTATAAACATTGGCAGAGAGATCTATTCTCCTGGTTTCTGGATTGGATGTGTCTTGGATAGTGAAGAATTAGAAATTGCTACCATCTGACAGCTGCTTGATTTAAATAAATGATTGTTTTTCCTATTTAATTTGATTTGGTTTATGTCCACAGTATCAGAGCAGCCACAATAAGCAGCTGTCTTTATAGTCTTAATGGAAGGGGCAAAATCAGTGAATTAATACTTCTTTCAAGTTGAAACATGCAGGTTCATCAGCAAGGTTTGTCATGTAATGGGCAGATTAATATGTTCAGGTTTGTGACACTTGGAGGGCTTGCATGCAGAGCTTAGCACTAACCTAATGTGATTGCACAGCCTTTAGCTTGGAGGTGGCTTACAGAAGGATGGAGCAGACTGCATAGCAAATCGTGGCTCTTACCTGCTCACCTGCTGTGCTTTCTGGTAGCTTGCTGTCTTCCTGTGGCACATCCATGTCAGTAGCAGTGATTGTCCCATGGTGGCTTCTCTTTTTAGCTACTTACGTGACACAGTCAGTAATCTGCCTTAAGACTGTATCTGAGCAGTCACTGTTGGAAACAAAGCTGTGTAGTTGGAGGCCCAGTAGGCAACTCTTCTGCTTGCCACTTCTCTCTGTATCTGTCAGTACAAGTCCCTGTGCTCTAGGATGCTTTACCTTGCACTACTGTGTATGATGGCTATCGGGTGTCCCTTTTCCTCTCACAGAATCACAGAATGCTTTGGGTTGGAAGGGACCTTAAAGATCATCTTGTTCCAGATCCCCCACCACAAGCAGCATCACCTTACGCTAGAAGGTGACAGAAAAGTCTCCACTGTCTTAATGCACAAATTTAATCTATGAGAAAATCATGCCTAAATTACATTGTCTTCCAAACGTGATTACATTAATTTGGATCTCCTCCTTCTACCTTGTATTTATGTATGTGGACTGGTGAAAACACCATTAACTCCAAGGTCTGAGTTCTCGTCTTCCAGAAAGTAAATTCTGTCGGCTATTCATTTGGTGCTAGAATTCTGCCTTGCCTTTATGCAAGCAGGAAACACTCATTTTGCAGATGGCTAGAAATCCTTGCATACCTGTCATTATCCAAATTACTGTGGAAGAAAATTTTATTGCATTATACACAAGTATCTATTGATGAGTTATCTTCATTTTTTGCAGTGGTTTGTTCATTTACTGTAACCATTTGCTCAGATACTGTCTCATTAGGTGGAAGACTATTTTAGGTAATCCTTTTTCTGTCTTCCCTTGTAACATCACACATTCCTCCCCAGTTTAGTTACATTTCTCCTATACTTCCTCAAGAAACAGCATTTTTATTTACAAGATAGCATGTTTGCTAAGGCAATAGGCTTATCAATTCATTTGAGCACTTGTGTGTCTGGTTTTGTTTTATTTCATGTGAAGTAAGAGTATTATAACCTGGTCCCAAAAGGACAGATTCACTGGTTGTTCAGCACTAAATAGTTTCACAAACAGTCACTTCATGACTTTAAAAAGTATTTTTTTCTGTTTCTTTGCAGTCACTCTTGGAAGCACATGATATTGTGGCTTCAAAATGTTATGATTCCCCTCCTTCTAGCCCAGAAGTCAATAATTCTTCAGTCAACAACCAGGTTGTTCCGGTAGATGCTATTCGTATCCTTGGAATTCACAAAAGAGCAGGAGAACCACTAGTAAGTAATTGGGGATGAGTGTGTCTTTAAAGCGCTAGTGAAAACATTTGCATGTACCTGATTTCTTGCATTATGTGTTAATTATTTCTAATATATTGTGTAATTTAGTGGGTGATAAGCTCAGTAATGGGATAGTGATTAGGCAGTCACTGAGTGATCTGCTAGCATAACTGAGTAACACAATTTCTGTTTGGTCCTGATATGAGATGAAAGGATTGCATGCAAGCAAGAGCAACAGTTCTTTTTCAGTTGTATGAAAACTTTGTGTGAAAGCGCTTCTGTGTCACCTGATGCTTTTCTGTATCAGGAGCTCCTACACTGTAGTAGCTGTAACTGTCTGTTCTCATTGGAGTGGGTGAAATATCCCACAGCTGTGTACTTGTGCTCGAGATAATGGTAAAATGAACCTGAAATTCAAACAGTGGTATACTGGGTGTCATGTACCTCTTTCAGGGAGTCACATTTAGAGTTGAGAACAATGATCTGGTAATAGCCCGAATTCTTCATGGAGGGATGATAGATCGGCAAGGTCTTCTGCATGTAGGTGACATTATTAAAGAGGTGAACGGCCACGAGGTTGGAAACAATCCAAAAGAATTGCAAGAACTGCTGAAAAACATCAGTGGAAGTGTCACTTTGAAAATTCTCCCCAGCTACAGAGACACTGTCATTCCTCAACAGGTCAGTAGCACATTTCTGATGATTCTGTGAAAAAAATTTCTGCTCAATTCTTTATTGTGTAATATTCTCTAAGATTCTGGATTAGACATACTCTGATTATTTTGTGAATATAATGCTAGGAGGAAGAGTAAAATGTAGTTACCTGTATTTGCCTTTAATTACATTTTAGAAATGGGTTTATTCTTCTAAAAATACACCCGCCTAAAAAACTCAAATTAGTGTCTAAAATTGTTAGACATTTGTATGCTACATATAAAGCACACTTCTTTGACCTTAAGTGACCTCTCATGACCCGACCACAGTCACACTTCATGCAGTCAACTGTGTGTGTTTATAACATGGTTATAAACTGACTGGTGTTGAACCAGTCAGTTTCACAGAATTCAGAAACATACTTAATTCAACAGATGAACTTGAGCTCGCTGACTTTAGTGGGAACTTGGATGGTGGCTATTCCTTATCCTTTTGTTGTTGCTGTAGGCTGTCAATTTCTCCATGGCAGAAGTGACTTCCTGAGCTAAATCAGTGCCTTTGAAACACCGTATAAGATGCTCCTTCAGGTGGTGGGTCTTAATGCCTGTGGCTATAACAGGCTATGCTTCCACTGAATAGAGGCTGAGGGAATGTGCTCTACTGAGGCAGGTGCAGGGCTTCCTTTGCTCCCCAGCCTGGTACAAAGAGAGTCAAAGATGTTTTCAGTTCAGTCATGCAACCCACTCTTTCTTCCCCTGCATCAAATTTGAGTCTTAAGCAGTTGCATCTCCTGTTACTTCTAAAACACTGAGTTCATGGCAAAAAAATTCTTAAGATGCCACAAGCCTTAAATAAAGTGCTCACATTCCAGGACTTTTCTGGTATTTTTAAGTAATTAGAAGTCAGAATTTTAATTGAGTTGTATACGCTGAAATGCAAAAATGAGTGTTTTGTAATACCGTGTCCAAATGGAACAGATTTTTTTATTTTTATCATGAAGCTACTTCAGCCAAGGTTTACACTGTTGATTATGCTGTCCCAGTTGGTGTATAACTTTTTCCCCCTAGAATGTATTTTACATGCCAAATGCAACTTGGATCATGTCAAGCTTTTTATGTGTTAGATAAAGACATTACTTCAGTTTGACAAATAGATTAGCCAGAATGTATTTTATGATGCTTAAGCTTTGTTAATTTTTACACATTTCAGGTTTTTGTGAAGTGTCATTTTGATTATAATCCATATAATGACAACCTCATCCCTTGCAAAGAAGCAGGTTTGAAATTTTCTAAAGGAGAAATTCTTCAGATTGTAAACCGGGAAGATCCGAATTGGTGGCAGGTTGGTAAAAAGATTAAAGTAAGTCAGATAAAAAACTGGAAAGCATCAGTAGTTGCCTTAATAATGAACTCTTTAAATTATGATCTACTTCCATTTAACATTAGATTTTCTCTAAACAGTAGAATTTACCCTAAACCAGGACAACATGGAAAAAATATTTTTTCATGTAATCCAATTTCAAGCTAATGGATATGAAATTGAAACACTAAAGGAAAAGGAATGTTTTAAATTGTTTATGTAATACTCATTTTACTGTTAGTGCTGTTTATTTGTCTTTGTTCTTGTATCACCAGCCTGGACATTCCCAAATCAGTTTAAGGTGGATAATTTCTAGAAAAAAAGTCTTAGTTTGACTATAATTGTGGTAAGTCTTCCCTGACATCAACAGTGGAAGAAGTGGACCCCTTCCAGAGTGCTCAGAGTTGAGGAGAGGGAAATTAATCCTGTGGATTTTAAGGGGGTGAGAATAGCTGTTTGGAAAGGCTGTATATTTTATTTCTACAGTGGTGATCAGTGTCTGTGAGCTGTATCATGCAAGCTCATAGTTACAGTGTTTGGCATATTTTGAATATTAACAGTTCATCCTGGTTTAAGGTGGTATTTCTACACTCAGTCCTTCAGCAGAAATGTAATCCAGTGCTTATGCTATGTTTATTTTTTCCAAGACACTATGCACAGAATTAAACATTATCAGTGCCTTTGAAAATGGGACAAGTGAACCTTTAAGACCCTTTTCTCAACCAAGATCCTCAAAACTGGCAAAGAGTTTAGCATTATTTATTTCCTTTTCTATCCCTATATTGCTCACCCTTTGCAAGGTAACAAGCAGAAGAGAGCCAGACACTACCTAAGAACAAGATATATGACTTCTTTAAAGGCAACAGAAATATTCCAATATACATCATCAGCTGCTGAATTTTGTTGCTTCTCAGTGACAGTAATAACAGAAAGAAAGATAATAAAAAGTGTGAGGAAAGGCTGAAAATTTATTGCTGCCAACTTAATTAGTTTCAGAAGTAGACTATCCAAAACTCTGGAAGAGTTTGATGTTTAGCTCCCATGCTGAGTTCTGTATTGCCTTTCAAACTCTCCAGTTGTAACTTGTGGGAGTCCAGGAGAAATAAATTTTCAACACTCAATCTGGCAAAATTGAAATGTGTTAAATCAGTATAGTGTATTGCTATGCAGATCATGCCCCAGGAAGAAGAAGTTTAGTTTTTCCTTATGCTTTCTAGAAATGCTAGACTGCTAATGAAAACTTCATACTGTAAAAAATCAGTTAGTCATAGATAACAGCATGCAAGTTGAAAAGCAAACATCTCCTGTTAGCGAAAGAAGGATTTATTGCAAGCAAAAGATTTATGGAAAATTAAATACTTCATAACTGTGGTTTTGTGTGTTAAGCTGAGAATTGAGCTTCTCATGAAATTATTTATAGAGAATTTTAGCCAATTCATTACTGGGAATACTTAAATTACTAAGATTTTAAATCTGTAGTTGCTTAGTGCAAAAAGCTTGAAGGCATGATTAGGGATGTGTTACTGTCATTCACTGGGAAATGTCAGTTAATAAACTGCACTGGATCCTGTTTGTAGTAGCTCGAGAATACAAAATAAGTATACTGTATACTAGAAAATCTTGAGTTTTGTCACCTGAGACTTCAGTGTCTGGAGTCAGAGAATTCTACTTGGGAATTTTATGCCAAAGTTTTATGGCTGCAGGAGCTTACTAACATAATGGGAACCAGTAATGAAACTTGCATCTATTTTACTTAACTCTTCTGAATTTTAATACTCAGTAGAAAAACACTATTTCTGTAAAGGAGAATTTTAATGTTTTCATACGACTTTGAATTTCTGAGTCTCAGTAGTAAATGTATCAACACTCACCACTGAGAAACTGGCAGTGTGGAAGTCAGTCAACACCATGTTGATAAGAAAAATGCTTCTCGCAAGTTATATATAATCATTTGTTTGCTTGTTTTTTCTCCAGGCTAGTCATGTCAAAGAAGGAGGAAGTGCAGGTCTAATTCCTAGCCAGTTCCTGGAAGAGAAGAGAAAGGCTTTTGTTAGGAGGGACTGGGACAACTCAGGTGAGATTTAGTGCATTTCAAGAGTAGATTTTGCTCTGACTCCATTTGTTTTGCTTTTTCTGCCTTGATAAATAATAGAAAAACTGCTATGTGAGATTACACAGATTGTGAAATGCTGAATTTTGTATTTTGACTTTGACTGAAGGACAAAGGGTGAAGTCTCTGTTTAGCATTCAAAGAGAAATGAATCAGTTTTGCCACCTGGTGATGGAAAGCTGAATGAGGTGGGACAGACAGTGTGCACTTTTAAAAAATTTTTTGTATGATATGCACTGAAAGTTAATAAGCTACACATGAATTTTTAAGCTGTTTTCTTTTCTAGAAAAATATTTTTTTCTCTGTGTTCAGTTCTTTCTGTACCATTTGATGGGCTTGTAAATAGATGTAATTTCTTGCCCTAGGATATATACAAATCTAGAATAGTCCTCATAAATTTATTAATCTAAAATTTCATATATTCATGTAAATAAGCTTTGGAAATTAACAGAAATTGTGAGTTAATCTAATTTTTTATTTTAGGGCCTTTCTGTGGAACAATAAGCAGCAAGAAAAAGAAAAAGATGATGTATCTCACTACAAGAAATGCAGGTATCTCTTAATATATCATGAAAGTCAAAGTTCTTTAGGCTTCAAAACTTGCAGGATGTAGTATCCAAATATCCAAAGCTAAAGATTTGCAGTAAAATATTTGATTATAAGTTTGATAGATCAGATAGTTTTTGTGGTTTAAGAGCAATAGTGACTGTTACAGACATGGCTGTGCTGAGTACGTCATTTGGTGGGTGGAAATCAGGGGAAAACTGGGTGTTAAGAAAAGTAAGTGAAATGTTTGTTGCCAGTGATTTTTCATATCGGAAAATACCCCTTCCACTGTGAGGGTGACTGAGCACTGGGACAAGTTGTCCAGAGAGGTTGTGGAGTTGTCCTCCTTGGAGATAGATACTCAACAAGTGCCTGGGTGTGGTCCTGGGCATTGGGGTGCACCAGATGCCTTCCGGAGGTACCTTTCAACCATCCCATGATTCTGTGGAAGTTCACAAATTGTTAATCAGTTTTCCCCTTCTGATCAAACACAGACTTCCTCCTTGGAAGTAAAAACGAGAACCTGACCTTTTTCTGTCCATGGAAGAATACCCATTTTATTCCCAAACCAATTTAAAGAAATCTTGTATCAGACCTACTGCCCTCTGAGTACTGTTGATATTCACATGGGGTCTGTTGATAAATGGTAGGACTGCTTTTTTTTTTTCTTACAGCCCTGAGTGTGTATTAAAATTTTTTATACATTTCTCAATGTAGAATTTGATCGCCATGAAATCCAGATATATGAGGAAGTAGCCAAAATGCCTCCTTTTCAGAGGAAAACTCTGGTCTTGATTGGGGCCCAAGGAGTGGGGCGAAGGAGTTTGAAGAACAGGTTTATTGTGCTGAATCCTACTAGATTTGGAACTACAGTGCCATGTAAGTTGCAGCATTCCTACTCTAGATCTGATAGGGGGAGAGACAGGTCTGAAAGATTAATTGTGCAAGATGAGAGAACCAGTCTCTCTTGTTTGCTGAATCTCTAGCATCAAAAATGGCCAGAGCATTTAGAATTGGTTTGTGGACCTGATAACAAGGTTGACTTCTCAGTGTTACTTTTTAAAGAAATCTTTTCCTGGGAATTTCATCATTTTATATTGGCAAAATAGTAAGAGGCATTTTATTGCTTCTAAAATTCTTACTGTATTTCAAAAAAGCCTTCAGAATTACTTATTTCTCTAAAATGCTGCATAGATGCTTGAATATATGTAAGTAATGCAGCATAGTTGTTGGACATTCTTCAAAGGCATAAAAGTAAACTTTTCCCAATCTGATAGTCTTATCATGCATATGCAATACCCATTTATTGTATATAGAACCTCTTCTCTACTTTAGTTTTAAGTGGGATAATCAGTAAACTTAGTTGGTCTTTGATTAGAATAAAATTCTCCAAGTTATTCATAAACAAATTTGTGTAGGATGTGTTTTGGGCGGTGGGAAATGGGTGAAATTGATCCACTGTGCTATGGGAAGAAGAGTGTTCTTGGTGTTGAGTTCTAATCCAGCACGTGGTGCTGTGGTTTTATTTCAGTGTGGATAACTGAACTGTTAAATCATCTCCTAGCTGTAAAATGTTAAAGCTCCAAAATTAATTGCAAACTGATATATTATTCTTTTTCATGTACTGTATTAACCACTATAGTTTTAATCTTTCCATGGAATCTTGACTAAAACTAGATGTTCTAGTAATGTATTTATTCTTAACGGCTTCAGATGATCATTTCTCCTGGCCACTTGTGTTTTCTGTAAGATTGAAGTGGATAGGAATTACTGGAAGGGAAAGATAGCTTTCCACTTGTCTCAAGCTGCATCAAGTGATGATAGAAGTATTACCAAAGGAATGCATTGACTGTTATGTTTAATATGTTCTAGAGTTCAAATCTAATTAAATACAAGTAGAGGGTAGTTAATACGGTGATAGGACAGCAAAGTAAATAATATGATGTTATATTTTATTTTACTTTTTTTAAATTTTATTTTTACTTTTTTGCTTAATTAGTGTGTGTGTACTGCACAGTGTAGCCAATACCCAAGGCAGTTGATAATGATTTACTCAAATACTGGCTTTAATCTTTCTACAGGGAATTTACCTTGCTTTAAAAGGGAAGTTGTCCTGGAAAGCAGCATTAGCTGGCCTCCACTAAGATTCTGCTACGGTGGCTGGGCTGCTTCTGATATTTAAGCTAACTTTCTTTATAGCTAGCTCAGGTAATTCTACCCTGAAAAACAGGGCAAATACAGAGAGCAAAGGTTTTGGGGGTGGGATGGGCAGATCTTATTGTGCTCAGCTGTTTTCAGAAGTACGTTTGGCATTTGAAAGTTAAACTTCCATTTGATTTCCAAGTCACTTAAATAAATATTTTCTTAAGTGAATGATTAAAAAGATGAAATGAATGAGTATTGTATATGGTGTGAAGGAATAAGACAAAGGAAATAGGCAAATGGGTGGGTAAGCAACATATAGGAAGGAATATAAATAAAGGCAACATGAGGGGCTGTGCTCTGTTTTAAAATTTATCTAGAATAATGAATAAACCTGTACATGGAGCAATTGCAATTGTATAACAACATGTATTGTATTGTATAACAATATGTATTGTAGTCTCTCTAACTTAATAGGCAGTCCAGTCTCATAGTTATATTCCAAATATTAAATGAAAACATTCAATTTATATTTTAAATTTTTTGTTTAGTTACTTCACGAAAGCCAAGGGATGATGAAAAGGATGGGCAAGCATACAGGTTTGTGTCACGAGCTGAAATGGAGACGGATATTAAAGCTGGCAGATACTTAGAGCATGGAGAATATGAAGGAAATCTTTATGGCACCAAAATTGATTCCATCCTTGAAGTTGTTCAGACAGGAAGGACCTGTATCTTGGACGTAAATCCACAGGTATATGATTGATAATGTTATTATTATAACAAGTGTGGGATTATAGTGTTGAAGAGGTGAAGAGAGATGCCTTCAAATTTGAAGGCTTCTTACCTGGTTTCAAGGTTACAGTTATCAACTGGATTCTTGTGTTTCTGGCACTTACTTGGAATGGGTTAGAAAGATGGAAAAAATCCAACTTAAATTCTGCATGAAAAAGAAGTCTTGCAGAGTAGTAAATAATCTTTTAAGCCAAGGAAAGAATGGTGCTGAGCATTTCAAAAGGTAATTTCAAAAGGTAGTAATTTCTAAAATAGAAATAAAAATCTTCACTTATGTGTTGCTGCCCATTTTAACAGCAGTTTTGTGGTGTCCCTTAAGTAACAGGAGATCTGGTGAGTCATTCTCAAACTTTGGTGGTTTTTTTTCCCTTTTCTTTGCTTCTAGGCCCTAAAAATACTGAGGACTTCAGAATTCATGCCCTATGTGGTGTTTATTGCTGCTCCAGAGTTGGAGACTTTGCGAGCTATGCACAAGGCTGTGGTAGATGCTGGAATTACAACCAAACTTCTCACTGTAAGCAGATAATCTCTTATGCAGTTTGCTTTGAACAAGATGTTCTTAGATTTTTTTTTTTTACATTCTTTACCATTCATTTTAGATGGGATTTGTTCTGAAATTAATGTCTTTAAGTAAAGTTAGGCAAGACTTTTGCTGATTACCTAGTAGAAGTTAATCAAATGCTATGTATAAGGAAGATTGCTTCTTTCTTAAAAATAGACCTCTTACAGTGAAGTGTTGATTACAAAAATTACTTGTAATGTATACTTTGGGAACTGTCACCTTTGATTATTTGCAGCAAATGGTAGATATTTCATGGTGGCGATTGTTCTTTTATGCAGATGTCTTTCCTTGACTTTCCCATTGCCTTCCCCACCCAAATTTTTGTTTGTCTTAATAAGACATGTGCTTTAAAAATAGAATCTATAATGCTTAGGAAAGGTATTGCAACTTGTGTCAAAAAAGGAAAAAGCAGAAACCCCACTAAGCAACAAACCAACAAAAAAAGCCCCAAAACAAACCACAAAAAATCCCCAAGAATGCAGCTAGTCCTTGTTTTCACTGCTGCAGCAGCATGTGCTGCACTGAGAATGGCTGAGAGCTGCCAGAATAAAGTGATGAACAGCTTCCCCTGAAGTTCCTTGGATTTGTCATATAAAGTGAAGTGGCATGTTTTGTTCATTAGATCTTCCCTCCTTTTCTGAGACACTATGTGTAGCAGAGGGAAATAAGATGTTTCCTCCAATGCAGCAGAGTATAAATATTCTGTGTGGGCATGAACTTTCCCAGCTGCAGGAGCAAATTAAAAAAAGCCAGACTGAGCAGTTCAACTTTCCCAATGAAGAAAAACTGTGTTCTGCTGATGGCTCATAACAGTAGCACTGCAGCAACATAGGATATCTCGAGTAAATGCTGACAGGGCATTCAAAGCTATAAAATGGGAGGGTGGGTTAGTATTTCCACTAAATGACTATATGATTTTTAGTCATGAGTTCTAGTTATTATGCATTCTAGTATCTCTGTGGATGCTCAGTCATTCCTCTTTCCTGCTCCAAATGAACCCTGAATTTTATGGTGCATATAGAAGAAGGCAAGGTTAAAACTTTCCAGACAAGTATAGAAATAATTTCCTGCACTTCCTAATATTTGATTCCCTAAGGGACATCCTTGCCTCTGTAGTACTTCTTACGAATAATAAAGAGTGTCATTAAATTTCAAATATGCATTTATGTGTCTTTACAGATTCTGCGTCACATCCCTGCACATGTATATAGAGTATGATTTGCTATTTCATATTCTTGTGCTTCCTGAACAAAGGAAAAACAAATGTCATTTAAAGTATGATGATTTGCTTGCTAGTGGACCTGGCTGTATGATTTCTAGCATCTTAACCCATTCCATTACAAAAAGTCTGGCTCTTGTGATCATACATTTACTTGTCTTTTTCATTCACTGTGAAGGAAAAGCTATTGACAAACTTAGTTTTTCATTTTGGCTTTTGTATTGACAGCTGTATCAGGACTAGAAAATACTGAAATAAATACTGTAAAGGGGGACAAACCTCATAACTGCTTACAAAAACAATTGCTGTTGTGCAAAAATGGAGAGGAATTTTTAAAGAATGTAAGACTAGCAAAACACAAAAATGTGCTCAGAGGCACTTTATAAAGGCTTCATAATGTAGGAATCTAAATTTCCTACATATTTTGCAGCTCATGTCAGGACTACTACAGGACTACTAATGCAGCAGTAGTTTACAGGTGAGGGACTGGTGTCAGGTGAGCTAGGCTGAAATGTTGTCTCTAAGAACCGTAAGGTATTCTAGAGCTTTATTCTGCTAGAAATTGTCTTTCATTTAATACACATTTAAAATCTTGGATTTTTGGTGCCTTCTGTGGAAATAAAAGGGGCACAAATATATTTACAATACTGATTGACTCAGTCATTCCTAAAGCGTTAATTTTATTCTGGTTGGATCATCAGTTGCCCATAAAATGTGATTAACTGCTCATTGTGCACACTAGCCCAAGTTCAGGTGCTTCTGTTGATTATCTTCAAAATCGTAAGATTGGCAAACATTTGTTTACCATATTTAACGTTACTGACACAGCTCAGAACTTTTTCAGCCCTTTCAATGTATTTTAGCTAAATTTCTGTGTGAATTTACTACAAATGGAAACTCCTTATTTTTAAAATATAATCAGAATCTAGCTTTAAATAGTCAGTTGCAGTATGTACTGAAGGGATCTTCTTCTGCATCTATAAGGATTTGCCCAGTCCTTTCTTTAAATCTTTAGTAAGATTTAGATTCACTAATCCTTAAAAATCTCTTCCACAGGACACTGATCTGAAAAAAACAGTGGATGAGAGCGCCCGAATCCAGCGAGCCTACAACCACTACTTTGACCTGACCATTGTAAATGACAACCTGGACAAAGCCTTTGAGAAGCTGCAGACAGCCATCGAGAGACTGAGGCTGGAGCCGCAGTGGGTCCCCATCAGCTGGGTCTATTGAGCCGTTCCAACGGGAGCTTAAGTAACAAATAAAGTCAGCAGCAGCAAATGTGATGTGTAGATACTGACGATAACCTACAGCACCTGTGCATTTTTACTCTGTGTATATTCAAAAGTACACTGTTCTGAATTTTTATAAAAATGTTGAGGAGAAAGTGTACTTAAATATGTAATTTATTTTAATTTTTCTAACTTTTTACAGATAACCTTTCTATTCATATCACATGAAGGAAATGCGTTTAAGCATTTTTCTATGTTTTGATTTAGTACCTTTGCCTTTTTCATCTAAGAAACTTTCATTCACTTCAACATTTACATCTTGGTCTTACATTTTCACTGTGATTAAAAAAAGGATACTTGAAACAATTTTTGTAAAATTTGTTAATGTCAGTGTTTAACTGATCAAAAGTCTATAGCTCTTATTAGGAAAGAACACGAATTTCTTTGGGGTTTTTTTTCATCTTTAAAAAACAATAATTTCATGGAAGCAGAATTTTAAATATTAAAAGCAGTAACAAAAACACAGGTCCTTTGCTCCAGCTGCTTTCAGCTTAATGTTGGTGCATTCCTGATGTTTCACAAGTTCTTGATATCTCCTGATTTAGATAACTTTTTGTGTAGGTTCCCTTATATCTGTCTCCTAAAATAACAGAGCAATACCATGCAAGCTGCTTATTAGGCTTTCTTGGGAGCCAACCTGTTAGCCCATTACAGTTGAAGTACTGACATTAGAAAGTCATACGCAAGGTAATTCAGTGCAATTTGGGTAATGGTGAAGTAGCTTGAGAAAGAACCTGATAATGTAGAGCCTTGTAGGTGACACTTAATGTTTAGGACTATTCACTCTTGTGAGAACACATTGCTTAAAAAAAGAAAAAAAAAAAAAAGACGTTTTCTTTTCTTAGGACATTGTTCTGTATTTGTATAGTGATCTGTGGCTTCATTTCCTGTGATGTCTAGCTGGGTTCTAAATTATCTTTTAAATATTTGTGTGTGACCAACTGCTGTATTTTATGAGTGTTGTGTAATGGCATTTCTGTGCTTTTTCTTACATTGTTTTTAATTGCATTTTTCATTAGATAGCTTGTGAATTGGACGCTTACTGCTAAGAAGCAATGTTGTTTATAGGTTTTTTTGTTTACAGCGTATTTCCTTTTTAGTGACAATTCTCCCCTCAGTAGGCTCATTGATATGTCATATTAGGTTCAGGTTCACTGATCAAAACTTAAGCTGATGTAAATTTCTGCATAATGAGAACAGAAGGAAAACACAGCTTGTTGCTCAGATGAGCTTTTTGTGACCATGTTTCATATGACAATGTCAGCTGTTGTATATAGTCACGTTCACCATCACATACCAGGTTAGGTGTTTAAACTGAAGTCATCTGTTTAATTCCTCTTCTATCTGGTGACAGGCACCTGGCTTCAGGATTCTTTTTCAACACCAAAGTGTGACCCGGAATGCTATCAAAAGGCATTTTCCTCAGAACTATTTCTGGAGGAAGACAGGCTTAGACACTGTAAAACAGCATTGCTTCCTGGGGCTCTGAAAAGACTTTTATGTGCACAAGGAAAAGAAAAAATGGAGTGGAAAGAGTAGAGGAAAACTGTTTAAAAAAAACTCAAAACAGCCATATACAACAGATGGTTTTTACACAGCCTGTAAAGTTGGTTGTTGTGGGGGAAGAGGGGCAGAGGAGACTTGAAATCCCAGCATATGTGGAAAAAGTTAGTTTAGCTTGTGTATAGCATGGGAGATCTTTGTGGCTCTTAATACTGAGATTTCAGTCTTTCAGAGGGCATATGAAATTCTCTAAGGAAAATTTGTACCAATGCTATTTTTATTGTTATGCTTTCCAGGATATGTTTTCTCTGGTTTTAAGTTTGGCAGAGCTCTTAAATGTGGCACCAGCATAGGACGTGTAGTGTTCTTTCCCAGGAGACACGTTCTGGGATCCTATTGCTCAGAGGCTGCTTTGAGAAGTGGATGAGTGTTGTGTGTAGCAGCAAATGCTAGCAGGGCTGTTGCTTGGCTATTTCAGTGGTTTGCTTTTGGCACTCTGTGCTGAACATGACTGAACTGTGTTTGTGTACTGTATCATGGGAGACCTCCATATGCTGTAAATAAGATGTGCTGTCTGGACAGATAAGATGCCTTTTCATTATCAGTTAGAAATACAGTCTTACTTGTGATGCCAAAAGTGGGCTGAGTTCACTCTTCCCCAGTGAATGGAACAAGAAGATTCTTCAGTTTACTCACCACAGTACTTCATATTGCAAATATCGCTCATTTTCATCTTCTTTTTTTCCATAAATTTACTGGACCAAACACATGAAACACAGCTACCGAGGTTAAGCCAGGAAAGCCTCTCTCTGCTCATTCTGTTTCCATCCCAGGGATAATACTGTCAAGAGAGCCTTCTCTAGTTAGCAATCTCCAGAATGCCACATATTTGCTAAAGCCTAAAGCTTTAATGTGTGTTGCAGGTTCACACTGTGTGCTTAAATCAGGCAGTGGAGTGTTGTGGCTGAGCTTTGGGTGGTGGTGGTGGTGGTGTACATGGCAGTGAGTGATTCTGCAGTGCAGTTCTTATGCAGTAAGAGAAGGTTACTTGCTTGGGTTGGCACAAAAATCGTGTGGAAGTATTTGCATGTCTGATTTGGATGGCTGCATGCCAGGCTGGGGAGGAAAACAGCCCAAATCTAAACACCACACACCTTGCATGTGTTAAATCTTGAGGGTTCACACTGGAGTGTTTAACGGTGAGAGGAACAGAGGTTGCTATGTTTCTTTGTGGTGGTTTTGGGTTTTGGCACCAAAAAAATCTGATTTTCATCAGATACTCTGCTTAGTTTGTCCCCACCTGGTAGAATGACTGGAATAACTGTTACTGTCTTTTAAGAAGAATGTTCTTGGAGGTTCTTGAAATGCTGGTGTTGTTTCAGTCACATCCACAGCAGTGAGAGTCCCCACCTGCCAGGGTGTGCTGCATCAGCTGTCAAAGATTGTGCAATTAGGGGAGAAAGACACTGACATAAAGGCTCATTTTGAGCAAGTGAAAACATTTCCTAGTACACCTGTTTGGAGTATTTTGGAGGAGTTAACTGGGATTTCATATTATCTCATTCTGTACTAAACATTTATTTTCCAGATACTAACAGGAAAACTTTATGTTGACTGTTAGATTACAATAGGTGTGTCTGAGCGAGGTGAAGATGCTGCTAAATGTTTAAGATATGTGGTATGTATCACAAGATAAATATTTAAGTAGTTTAGAAAAGTAAATTATCAAATAGTTGTCTGTGTATATGTATGTATGTGGATGGTAAAACAAAAAATGCTCATGTTGGTTATCACATTACTAAGCTACCACAAATTAATCCAGAAATGTACCTGCATGTGAGACTTTAGAACTGGTACACTTCTCAACCTGGTTTATTGTGTTTACTAATGTATATTTTTTTAAATATACAGATATTTCAATCTAAAAAAATTCTATATTTATCTGTAATTTCTATCTGTTTTGGACAGTGCATGAGGTGCTGTAAAATTCTGTACATATAGAGACTTATAGAAGAAACACTGTAGTTGCCCTGTGAATGAAAAGTTATACATAGAAGTACAGTCAGTATGCCAAGACCTGTAAGTTATTTCCCTGAATTCACCAAAAAGTCACTTAAGCGTGCACCAATCTCAGCTCTCCTGTAAATACTGTGGTGCATTGTGTACCCAGGTGATGACCTTGCTGTCTCTAAGTGTTATAGCAGGTCTGCTTTAGGTTCTGCATCACGTGACAAGATGCAGTCCGAGTTTAGTGGAATAATTATAATGGAATATGTCATCTTACATAGATTTATCAAAATCTTTTAAAATATTCTGCAAATCTACAACAAAGGTAAACATGGAGTGGAATCACAGATCTTTGTAGGCAAGGAAATTCGAGCTCATAACCAATGCAGTATCCGTGACATGTGCCGTGTTCTCGGCTCAGGGCAGCTCTGTGTACTTAGTTGAACGAAAGCTTTGTGGAGCAGGATGGCAGATCAGCTCATCGCTTTTGAATTTGTGTTTATATAAACTGTCACATCTTGGCTGAGCACAAATTGTGACATTTTTTTCCTCATCCTCTCTACTCACTGCGTCTTCTAAAATCATTCCTAAAGTGACTTGCTTACAAATTGCCTGCAGCTCAGTGCTCAGGAAGTCACCTGGGTTTGGTTTTGTTTATTGAAGAGGGTGATTCAGCTAAGAAATAGGAAACTTTCTCTGGGTAGGTACCCCCTTGAGCCCAGTTGGCGTCTGCTGTGCTCAAGGACCAGTGGAGAGCGACCAAGCAGAGCACTCCAGAGATCAGGAACTGGGTTCTTACCTGTCCTTACGTATGAGCCAATATTGAAACCATGAACTCCCTTCACCTATCCCATGGTTTCCCATCCAGGCTTCCTGTAGCTTGCTTCTCCTCTCACACTGAACCTTGAGGCCATGTCCCAGTGCATGGACAGTGCCTCCTGCAGCAGCTGCCCCCCATTGTGCCTGTGGGTGCAGCTCTCAGACAACAACAGCTGGAGCTCTGTTGCATGTTGTGCACATCTGTACAGGCTGTTTGCCTCATGCGGGGTTTCCTGCCTCACCCAGATTCCAAAGAGTTCAAATACCACATGGTTATTGCCAAACTTCATGATGCTACTTTTGCAGAAGCAGTGAGATCATTTTATTGGTGTCTGTGTGGTGGGTACTGGATCAAAGACTCACAGTCTGCTGGGCCTCTTGCCTTAACTACCCCTCAGCTCCCAGCACCTTCCTCTCCCTGCAATAAAAACCTCTCCTGGGCCACTGAAAGGGTTTCTATCCTTAGGAGTACTTTAATTTACTTTCTCTGGGGGACTGTTTTGACTGACAGTGCTGAAGTGAAGTCCTGGCCCATCTCTTTTTTCCCCCTGGGTTTCTTCTTTTTTGGCCTATACTTCCTAGTTTTCACATATGTTTAACAGGCTTGCTGATGGGAATTGTCTGGGATTCTCAACTTGTGTCTTATAGAGGAGATAGTAGTTAACAAGAACATCAGTATTTAGGACTGATATAACTTACTGGTTTTAGGCCTAAGTCAGATTCTGAAAATAAAAATAGAAGACACTTGTAAAATAACCATTTTGGTTATTTTTACAGGCAGCTTTGGCTTCTAATCACATTAAAAATGTGCTTGTGCCCACACACACCAACACCCATATATATAAATAAAACTTTGGGGTAAAGGCTGCAAGTAATTCAGGCAGTGTCTGCTAATTTACCTGAATTCTCCTCAGTGGGAGACTATTCCACAGTCACATTATCAGCTGCTGAATTCTCAGTACATTTGCTGGTACTCCAGCTGAGATTTACTGGTACAGGCTTAAAAACAAACCCCAGCTTGGTGAAAGCTGTTAGGCAGTTTCACCTACAAATGGAATTTATTCAGCAGGGGTTCAGCAATATTTATATTTTATAGAATTTATGACACTTGAAGTAAATTAATTTTTTTCCTCAGTATTTGGAACTGTTTCTTATGCTCATTGGGTATGGAGTTCCTTTTGCTGCTAGGACAGTGATCAGGTAACACAGTTAAAGTAGCGCTGGAAACACTTTCTCCCATTTAGCTTTTTCCCTTTTATGTCACTAGCTGTATGCTAATGCTTTTCCATGAAATTTTGGTTGTTCCCATGGCTGAGCCAACTGTTGGTTGCTCCACAAGCAGCCACCATTTACCTAAATACAATAGAGCCTCTTCCAGAAACCCAATCTCTCAGTTACCTGACCTCTCACATGATCCATAGCACAAAGCGAAATGAACAGCGCTGCTTTGTACAGGCAAAAAAAGGTTTTGACTGATTTTTGTTGGTTTAGGTCTTGTACACAATTATGTATGGAAATAACTGTTGAAATATAATTTTTCCCCCTAGGAAAATGCATGTTGAGCATTCCTTCCCCACCCCCCATATGTTGCCCATGTGTAACACTTGTGCAGTGTGGTGTAGGGAGGGGAACTGCTTCTGTGGGGTTTAAAACAAGAAAGTTTGCTGCTCTCCGACCCCACACTGGGCTAAGAACTGTAGATCTTGGTTGTGTTTGGGTTTAAACGTGTATTAGAACTCTGTCACCATGCGTTTCCTTACCTTGCTTCTTCTCTCAACTGGTTTTGCCAGCTCTCATCGTTTTCTGTTTTGTGGTTTTTTATTTCTACACTATATGAAATTAACCTGGATTTGAATTTGTAAAACTTTCAAAACTGCTCTCCTGTAAAAAAATTAGTTTCTGTAGCTGAAAACTTCCTACAAGAAAAATCTTAACTATTAGCTAAATTTTTTAATGTAAACCTGGAAATTATTTAGTACTTAATTGTTTGAATACAGTACTGTAGAGCAGGCCTAGGATATGGGACTTGTTAGCATTGTGACTTCATACTGATAAAGTCAGCTATTATGTGGGATGTTTTTAAATTGTGACTTGTTTTCTAAGACCTCCCCCGCCTTGTCTTTTTCACAGCTAATATTTTCACAATAAACACAGCCAAACATAAAAATGTTAATGTACAAATTATGAAATTCTGTTAATTCCCAACAAAATATTTTTGTATATAATAAAGATTTAATATTGAAAAAATGTGACTGGCTTTTCTTTTTATTTATTTTGGTCATAGTCTGCATTTGAACCACATAACCTATCAAGGACCAGTCTTTCAATCTGCCTTTTATCTTTGGATCTCGGTGCTCTACCTACATAAAAGCAGCTTTTCAGCTGGTCTTTTTTATCTTGATGTTCATAAATGTGCCAAATCCCCATTCCACCACAGGGAGACCTCGGGGGCTCTTCAGCCACCCTGGAATAGTCATTGCTGAATCTGGGCACCTGATTTGCTGAGCACTGCAGCACAAAGAGAGTCGTTCTCCTGGGCCCACACTGGAGTGGGCCAGCAGACAAAGCCCAGGGGACTCGGACTGAGCAGATGGAAGGAGGCAAGTGCTGGGTACAAGGCAGAGCCTGCTGGCCTCTGCAGGTAGCACATACTCCTTGAAAGGCTGCTGACCTCCTCCTGCACTGCAAAGGTACGGATTCTCCAACCTTCCTCCTGGGGAAGGCAAAGAGAAGCAGAAGTCTGGGGAGATTAAGTCAGTGTATGAATCAAACCTTTTATGAGAGAAGCTTCAGCCTCCTCTGAAGCCCCTTCTGGGTGTTCTACCACCTCCTTTCCTAGGGAAGACTGCATCTAAGCTTGAAAAAGCATTTTCCATGTAAGGCTAGCCTAGAATCACTTGTTTGTCAAATATGTAGTCCCCAAAAGAAAAGCAATGAAAATTACATGCATAAGTTATTCTATTGTTTTGACATAGCATTTAATAGAAGGTTTTTGTAAACTCATTACAGAGGCAACTTTTAGTAGTGATAGGCAAAAGACGACTTTCCCACTTACACTCTGCTCCCAGAAGCAGAGTTCCATGCTTCCAGCTCCTGAAGAATCTTCTACACCAGCACAAAGTTCAGGCAACACCATCAGCTTCACTCAACAGATGAGATGCAGAAACACCCACGTCCCAGCGTGCAGAGCTATCCTGAGCTCTCAGGGAATGCAAAGGCACCATGGTGCTTTTCTGCAAAGCCCATGTCCTCAAGGAAAACTGAACTGATGTGACTTTTTAAAGGCTTCTCAGACAATCTGCTCAAGGCCATGTGGGAATAGAGTAGGAAACTGAGCAGAACTCCTACCCACCAGCTACGCTGCAGGGCCTGGTTACTGATCACCCCCACACAGGTGCCTGCTTGTTTGTCTCTCAGCCATCTCATGATCTCATGTGCAAGCACTGATACTCCACCCACATGGAACATCATCTTCCCAAACCCACATTTACAGTGATCTCTGCTGCATTTCTGTTCCATCCATGATTACAAAAAAATGATGAACAACCAGGCAAAATAGTTCAAGCACACAGTGCTTTACTAATACTTTGCTGTAAGTCAAAGAAACAAGCAAAATATCTGCACTGAAAATGTCATATGGGTAAAATTATCATTTTTGTGGTGTGCAGCAGGGACCTTTCATGTGCACACAGCAAAAGGCACTGCCATACCTCAAAGTTCAGAATGCAGTTTAAACAGCTGAAACTGGCTAACATGAGTAAAGACATAACAGAAAACAAAAATGCTGTACAGAGGTATAAATCCCTATAAAGCCAAATAATAATGAATCTGAGTACCTTTCCAAGAGCCCACCATTGCACTTGCTCCAGAGTGAAGGCATTCTGCACACCCAGGCTAAAAGGAGCAAAACAGTTGCTGCATTGCAGAACCCTGGGTTTCCAGTGTTTGCTTGCTTACAAAAAGAAGTTTGTACTTTGCTGTTTTCTCCCGTGCATATTAATGCAAGCAATCCAGCTTTCACTGCCCTGCAGACCTGACACCTACCAGAGCAGCTATGTTCAATTTATCTTCCATGGCTCTTTTTTAATTTCTTGCCTTCATCCCTTATTTATGTATTCTCCACTGAAACTGCAGAGTCCCCTAGTCACCCTAATTCCTGGCTGTGCTGCCCTAAGTATCAACAGAACAGCTTTACTGCTGATCTCAAACACACCAAAATTACAGAGCTATAGAAGAAACAACAGACTAGGGCAAAAACTGCATACTCAGTACAGCTCCTATACATTCCCACCTAAAGCACAAAATCCATACAGTGCAACATAAAGAACAAGTGGGAAGAATCTCGGTTCTTTCATAGTTACAGCTTTTACAGAAGACTCTTTCATTTCCAGATTAATGTTTGATGAAGCAAACAGCCTTTGCACGACCTCAAATCTTCCCCTGTCAGCAAGAGTGGCCACCAAAGGACTGCTCAGTGCCACGGTGCCATCGGCTGAAGCGACGTTAGGCTGTATTCATGAGAGAGAGCAAAAGACAGAGACATTAAAACATTTTCCAAGCACTGCTGTTCCTGCCATCGCACAGCTCAGTTCTTTCATACAAAACCACTGGAGAGCTGACAAGGCAGCAGCAAAAGGTCAAGATTCCCTTTACTATTAGCCCTGACAAGTACAACGTACTGATCAAGAACCAAAGCATGCTTTGCCAAAGCAAAGAACTATGGCACGCTTTAAGGAGAAACATCTCTCCTACTGTGTCATTCCCTGAGTTCAACTCTCACTGCACATCACACTTACCTATCACTCTGAGCAAACAGAAGAACTCCCCTTGCCCCTACATATTTAAAGGATTCTCTTATTGTTTTTGTAAGTGACTTTAAAAAAGCTTAAAAAAAATCACAGAATCATAGAATGGTTTGGGTTGGAAGGGACCTTAAAAGATCATTCAGTTCCAATCCCCCCACCACTTTTCACTAGTCCAGGTTATTCAAAGCCCTATCCAACCTGGCCTTGAACACTTCCAGGGATGGGGCATCCACAGCTTGTCTGGGAAATTCCAGTGGTTCCAGTGTCTCACCATGCTCATAGTAAAGAGTTCCTTCCCAGCATCTGATCTAAACCTACCCTCCTTCAGTTGGAATCCAGTCCTCCTTGTCCTGTCACTGCATGCTCTCGTAAGAGGTCTCTGTATTTTTTGTAAGCTTCCTTCAGGTACTGGGAGGCTGCAATTAGGTCACTCCAAAGCTTTCTCTTCTCAAGGCTGAACAAATCCAATTCTCTTATTCTTTCCTCACAGGAGAGGTGCTCCATTACTCTAATGCCCTACACCATTCCTTTAGCAGTTTCAATAAATGGCCTCAGAGTTTTGAGACTTCAGGGTTTGCCAAGGCTCAAGCACTGTTGCTATCAAAGCGAAATTTCTGTTTCCCAAGGAGAGGCAATTATTGTTACTGACACTAAAACAGTGAGACTATTAGAAAAATAAAACTGGAGCTTAAGTTACAATTTTCTTTTGCTCACAAGCCAAGAATTCTCCCAAATACAGGAATGTTCAGAAGTTAGGTATCCACCTGCAGTGTTTCACTTGTCGAGTCTGACTCTGACCTTGGCTAAGCACTGCCTACAGCTGAAATTCCCACTGGAGCTTGACATCTCCTCCTTCACTGGGGAGGAACATGGCTGAGGACACAGCCACTCCTGCTGCTGTGCCCACGAGCCACAGTGATGTTGTACTATATCAGGAACAACAAAAGCATGACACAGACTCTCTAGCAGGGTTGCACAAGAGAGCAAGTTTTATTCTTCCCGATCTTCTTTTATAGACAGTTCCGAGAAGGCCCGAAAGATAAAACTCTAACTGGTCATGAAACCGACACATCACCATCATTGGACAATTAGGGAACACCATCCCTTGACTGTTTCTTGCAAGTAAACAAGGATCCAAACAACACCTGCAAAGGTTCTTTGCCATCTCTACGGACTGTTTGGATTCCTCATGATTTCTCAGACCAAAGTGAGAAGGTTGTGTGACTTAGTTTCACACAGGCTCAAGGTAATGCCTGAAGTCTAAAAGTCTCTTATTTTGAGATTATTTGACCATTGTCAGTTCCCACATGGTCCCATCTCCATTACTCACCAAACAACATAAGACAGGAACAACCTGAAGATCACAGCAGGCACGCAGTAGGACAAGAGTGTCATCAGGCAGCTCTGTGAGGGACACATTCACAAGCAAAGTGAGAATGAAAACAAACCTGCACCAGAACTGGTTGCTGGAACAGGAGCTTTGTCAGGGAGCTAACAGGTCCTCATCAGCTGGATCTTTGGAAGAAGTTGATCCAGCCCCTTTCCTGCCAGCATCATAGAATGAGATGGGCAAAGGGTCTGACTATCTCTGTCCTTGAGAAAAGGCACTTGTAGAAAAGGGGGTTTCCTCCCCATCATCTTTGCCTCCTCCCTAAGTATCTCCTCAGTGTTTAACTCCGAGTCTGCAGGCTGGATTAATGACTTAGGCCTTGAATAAACCAAGAACCTATGCTCCCAAAATCTGTATGAGATGCTAACTTCTGCAAAGCACAATTTGAGAGGAATGGCATAGCTGAGACTGTCCTGGGGCTGGGAGAAGGACTAACTGATCCCTGTGGTGCCCTTCAACTCTGTAACAAAAAGGCCGTAATTCTTACCACAGGCAACAGGCATAAAAAAGCTTTTGAATCTACATCCAGCTACACCTATGCCTGGACTTTAGCAGCAGAAATTATGTCCAAAGTCAGGTAATAATGCAACACACTCAGTTAACTGTGCCCTGCTGTTAATGGCATCTGACAATTGTTACCACATCAGCAGGTTTCTGTTTTCTATTTCTTTTCTCTCTCCACAAATGAGTTATGCTCCCCCACCTGGGCCCTGTGCATATATGGATGCACACTGACATTTTGCAGCACAGTGCCACAATTTACACTGGACTTCCCTTCGTTATCTTAATGTCAGGAAATTCTTTATATACAAGAGAGAAGACAAAAATCTGGGGAAGTCTGTCTTGGACTTTGCAGGTAGCTTTTAATTAACACTGTGGTGGCAACTAGATTGTGAGGATGGCATTTGTTTGACATTTATGTTTAATCTCCTGTTTCAGCAGCTGCAACACAACCCTCTAATTGCAGTGTCTCTCTGTTAAACTCATTTTTGCTAAATTTAGTTTGCACTTGAACAATACACGCTGTTACACAGGAGACAACACCTAATTTGTAATTCTCAGCATTTAGGCGGGAAGGACTCTGGCATATAATAAGTACAGAAATTAGCTTGCCAAACTGCAAATGCTCACACTCAGCAGAAGCAAAGTTGAGCAGTCTTGGGGGAATGTGTAATTTACACACAAAATCTGTCAGTGACTGAGGGCTGAATTTAATTCACAGCCAGGAATGCTAAGCATAGTATACCAAACCCATAAAAAGGGAACAGAAAAATTTATGTTCATGCAGCTCACCAACTGCTCAAAGAAAGCCATAAAAGCTTTAACATGGAGGGAGCTTCTAAAAGGAAAATAAAATTTTAAAAAGGGCTTTTCACAACATACCAGATATAGCACTGATAAGAAGGTGAGCAGCTGAGAAAAGTTCTTCATCCTTAGGCTGATATTTCTGCAGCAGCTCACTCTGTAAACTGCACCCTGAAAGCTGCAAGAAGTCAAGGAGGTCTCTTTGCTGTTCAAGCTTTAACTCCTCCAGATCTGGCTTGTCTCCTGTGCAGATATCATCAAACTGAAAGCAAAAGAATAAGCAAAACTTCTTGAAAAGACAAAAATTCAATCAAAAGAGAATGCTAGTGCTATTCTGAAATTACTTCAAGGAAGCAATCCAAAGGTTCTTCATCTTACCATGTCCCCCAGGGCAGTCACCATTTCTTCATGGAGCAAGAGTTCACAAAGGGCTTTATATAAAGCTCTTTGCTTGTCTTCCGGAAGCTTCACAAAGGGCTGGAACTGGGTCTTCAACCGTGACAGATCTTTCCCAAGAAAGCAGTGGAAAATAAAACTAAGTATTTCTACACAAATACCAGTCAAAACAGATAACATTTTTCTATATGTTTCAAAAGCTCATTTATCACCACACCTCAACATCCTGATTTCCACCAGCACAAGTGCAAGGCTTGAACAGATCTGATTTTATTTCCTAAGGAGCCAATGAAACCTCAATGCAAACGTTAAGAAACAAGAACTGCTACCAAGAATCAACATTTTGGTGTACAGTATTTTTAATATTTTCAAAGTCAATACTTCAGTGTTAACCAAGTAACTACATCTTAAGTCTCCCACTTCAAAGGTTATCTCCAGAGAATGTTCATTTATATGGCAGAATGAAGAATACTCATTAAGTACAAGGGAGTGCTCTGCATTAATTTTCTCACAATTCAACTATGATACTGAAGTTAAATCTTTTGTGACATCAAATTACCACTTTGCTAAAAAAAACCTAAAGCTTTCAAATCAATAATGCCAACTGGAAGGCTGGAATGGGTTTTTTTCCCACATTCCAAAAATGTGAGCACACAAGTGTTCTTAAATTTGTTTAAAAGAAATTTTCCTTCATGTCACTCCAGTCAAGAATCATGATCTGTTTAAAGATGTCCTTTATAACTAAAAAATTACTTCATTTGGGAAAAAAAAATAAGTCCACCCACAAGCAGCTATTTTGTTTATCTGATGCAATTGTATGAATTTATCTATACAAAGAACATAAAATTAAATGTACTTCCAAATTCTTTAGTAAAAACAATTTTTTTTAGCTTTTTCATTTTCCAAGAGGCAGCAGAGGTTGAATTATTTATAGAAATCTCCGAGCCTTTTAAGCAAGAAAAGCAAATAGGTATGTCAAGCTAAAAAAAAAATACAATAGTGGCATATCATTCTTTCACAAGTGCTTTTTATATATTGTTTATTGAACAGACATTAACCAAGGGTGAAACTTAGAGACAAGAGAGGTGATATTCATCAGCAGAACCAGCTGTAAGAACTCCACGAAGAACTGATGAAAAGCACAGTGTGTTCTGAGGCCTTGACTGGTTTTCCCTTTTTTCATTCCACCAGTAATATTCCTGCCTCTTCTTTCCGCATTCCTACAATAAAAACTTGTACCCGGGCCATTACACCAATTAACAAACTTCCATTTAAACCACATTTTGATTTTCTCAGTTATAAAGCTTCTCAGAAAATAATGAGGCCAAGTGAAGGCAAGGGAGATGCCTGTTTTTGAGACTTAACCTGTAACTGAAAAGTTTTACTGAGAGTATTTTTCAAATCAGGAGAAGCTATTTTCAGTGACCCTTTCTGAATGAAACTATGTATCATCACTAAACTTGCAGAGGTTATCTAGAATGTAAAAGAGCTGCCATAAACATTTGACTTTTTAAGATGATATTTTTGACAGATGGATTCAGAATGTTCATGGCAAAGAGTCCAGTGCATACACTTACTGCAAACTGATTTGTTATATTCTTTCAGTGCATTCCCCCAGGAGTTCCTGATAAGAGCTACTGAAATGAACTAACGAGATTTCTTACTTACTATTGTACCAGATTATTTCTGCCTATCAGGTTATTTAATTCACTGTAATATAATCATGTAAAGCATTTCTGGTAATACCTTGTTTCAATATACTTATAGAAGCATCACTGGGAACGAGGTTTTTAGCCCCAGAGTACATCTCATTATCAACAGCATCTGGCTGATAGAGGAACGAAGCATCTCTGAATTGAAATGAATGGGGATAAGCTGAGCCTTCTGTGCTTTCTTTTTCAAAACCTCCTTGCTGTTCATCTAGCAGACAGAACTCTGTAATTAGAAATCCAACCAAAAACAGTAATTAATAAAATACACAAGCAATTATTGAATGAGATGATAGCTTGTATTTTCTATTGTTCTCGCATGTCATTTCTCCATGTCTTGTCTCTTCCAGATGGAGAGAATGCCAGTGGCTGCTGTGCATGTGAATTATTGAGCATTCCTGCAGCCCTGATGTTTGGTACAGTGTGTACAGACAGAAGACCTGTGGTGCAGCTGCCTCCTACAGAATGTGACACCAGCTCCTGTGAACTAAGTTGATGTAGACAGAAAACAACACGAAAACTTTCCACTGACACTGTAAACCAGAATGCTGCATACAGGAGATGCAGGTAGGAATTCTTGATGTTTTCACAGAATCACAAAATATGCTGAGTTGGAAGAGGCCCTCAAGGATCTTCACATCCAACTCCTGGCCCTGCACAGCACCATCCCTAAGAATCACACCATGTGCCTCAGAGTGTTGTCCAAACACTTCTTGAGCTCTGTCAGATTGATGTTGTGACCACTTCACTGGGGAGCTGTTCCAATGCCCAACCACCCACTGGGGGAAGAGCCTTTTCCTGGTATGCAACCTAAACCTCCCCTGACACTACTTCAGACCATTCCTTGTTGCTGGTCACCACAGAGAAGAGACCAGCATCTGCCCCTCCTCTTCCCCTCAGGAGGATGCAGTAACTGCAATGAGGTCTCCCCTCAGTCTCCTCTTCCCCAGGCTGAGCAGACCAAGTGACCTCAGCTGCTCCTTGTATGGCTTCCCACTGAGGCCCTTCACCATCTTTGCTGCCCTTCTTTGGGTACCCCTCTAAGAGTTTTCTTACATTGTGGCACCCAAAACTGCCCCCAGCACTCGAAGTGAGGCTGCCCCAGCTCAGAGCAGAGCAGGACAATCCCCTCCCTTGCCTGGCTGTCAATGCTGGGCCTGAAGCCCCCCAGGGCAGAGTTGGCCCTCCTGGCTGCCAGGGCACTGCTGAATCATGTTCAACTTGCCATCGACCAGGACCCCAGGTCCCTTTCCAAAGCACTGCTCTCCAGCCTCCCATTCCCAACTCTGTAAACTTTCTACTCACTAAGAGACGTGCTGTAATGCAGGCAACAGGATCCACTCATGAAGGACACATGAAAGTACTCTCTGAGATTTGTAAGAACTCTTGAGAGTCCTTTACAAAGTTTCTGTTGGTCAAGGCACTGACAGACTCCTCTTTCTCAGCCAAGCCACACACAGGAGACTCCTGAGAGTCTCTAAAGGACATCACCCAGGGATGTTTCCTAACATAATCACTCTGTCTCTCTTCAGTAACTTCACAGAGGAAATAACATGCCCTGGCTGGGTTATTCTTTCTGCCTCACCTTCATGACAAGCACTGGCCAACCTCACCCAAACAGGAGTGTCCTCATCCTGCCATCCCAATACCCCCAGCCTGATGAAGTTAAGGGCTTCCTGGAAGGAACAGGGAGCCTTCATAAGAGTTATGCTGAGAAATCTGGAGTATCAAGTTCTGTGCTCATGTGTCCATCGCTGTGCCCTAAAGATGCAGAATACAGTCAAAGCCCTATACATATTCTGATCCTCTTTTGCAAGATTTGAATGTGTACCCAAGGCACTCTGCAATGGGTCTGAGGAGAACACAGGCTAGCAAGAGAAACTCAATTGTAAAGTAATACCTGACAGCAAAGGGAAAAGACATTTAACTAATCAAGCACAGTGCTCACATGTACCAGGCATAAAACCTAAATATAACCTTTCTGCAGTTGTAAGCATCTGTCTCACTAAATTAAGGACATTCAAAGCAGATGAGAAAGCATGGAGAGTACTCCATCAGCAAAAACCTTTTTCAAAGGAAAAGCAGACAAAGAAATTTCTGCCATAGAGCAAGAAAGACGACAGACCTTTATGTTTGCATAACCTTTCACAGAGGAGAAGAAGCTGCAGAGGAGCAAGCAATTAACACAAGCTAAGAACTTCCCAAAGCAACAAGACTCTGGACAGCAGCTGAGGCACCACAAGACCAGCTCACTCATGTTAGTGTCATTGAAAATAACAAGGCTTTCACATGAACCCTGAGGAGGAAGATTGTGCTAATAAACTGCCTCCCCTCCTGAGGAAAAATTATGTTAATAAGGGAAATCAAACTTTTCAAATGATGTTGTTAAATCCTGTAATAGGACTCAATTTACAGGAAAACACAGGACTCAAAATTTTGTATTAAGAGGGCTGTTAATTAATTCCGTATTGAATTCTATTTCATTTATCGATGACAAACCTCCAACAGTGCAGTTAGAGCTTGTTAGTTACTCAGAAATGTTAACAAAAATGCAAGAAAACCAGAGATGATCAATGAAAACAATCAAAGAGACTCCTTTATGAGGAAAAGTGGATATACTGGGACTGTTTGATTTACAGACATTTAAGAAAAAGCAAACCACACACATATAGCAATGAACCGAACAAAGCAAATCAGCTGGGTGCTTTTATATCCCCTGCTTTGTAAAGCAAGAACAAGAGGCATTTCAGCACAACTTTAGAGGCACAAAACTGCAAAGCCTTAAGCAGAAACAGCTTTTACATGGAGTGGAAAATTAGCCTGTAGAAATCAAGCAGAATGATTACAGGAAAGCACAATGGTAAATGGATCACAAAAGGATTAGATCTCCCTTCTTTTTTTAAATTTCTTTATTTATAAAAATATCCAAATATGTCCTGTCACATTAGTCAGAACATTTAAAAGAAAATTTATATACCATTCTTCCTAACAGAATAACTCAGGTACTAGCAGTGGCAAAGAAAAAGAAACAATAAAAAGCTTATATGCATCTTACTTCGTAATTATCTATGAAGAAAATCCCATTAGGTTACACCTGCTACTGGCCACTTTCAGTCTCACAAGAAAGAACCACATTAGTCCTTGGGTTTAACTTCAAAGGCTATTTCTATTTCCATAAACAGACACTGATCCCTGCTGCTCAGACAGTAATAAACTGAAGTTTAAGCTCCACCATATTTACTCTCCCTGGCAAAGCCCTAATTTTGTTGTCAGTTCCTCCCCTTTACCTTCTCAGTGACACTCAGGCAAGGGAAAATAGCACAAATTAAAAAAGAAAAGAGGCATGACATCGGTTGTTTAAGATAAAACACGAAACAAACGGTGTTAGTTTTGAAGCTTAAAAAGATGTTAATATTAAAATATGAAAAAAAAAAGGTGGAAAAAGAAGCAGAAGTAGAAAAAGAGCAGAGAAATACAGATAATTAACAAGACCCATGTATTCTTAGCTAGCAGGACATCATAATTCCATGTAGAAATTATCTAAGTAGGCTATCAGCTATATACCTATGTAGTCAGACAGCCTTAATTGCACCTCATTACTCTGAATTACAGTTCTATTATAACCATGACATCAAGATCCTCTGCTACTATCTGTGTTCAGTCTACATCAGAGCAATTCCACTTTTCAGAAACTTTTTACAGGTTACATAATATTTACTTCTATTCCTGAGCCTACAGACTTCATTAATATCAGAAGGAAGATGGATGATGGAGAGTTAATCTGCATTTCTCATCCAAGTAAAGCACATCCTGGATTGAAATCTCAACTGTACTCCAATTATTTCTTCAATGTATCTCCTGTTCCTCTCCACATCAGTCCTTCCCAACTTCCAGCTCTACTATTTGATTTTATTCCTCTTTGCGTAACATCCCCTGAAATCTCCTTTAGGTCCATGAGTTTAAATGAGGATAAACAAGAAAGAAAAACCCAAGTGATTGTGCAAAGCCAAAGACAATTCTGATGGTTTTTTTAACCTGAAAGATACTCAACCTGACATAAGTAAAGCATGACCAGAAAACATGACAAGGGCATTCGTGCAACTATTCTGAGGGCAATCTTTAAACAAAAGTCTAAACTAGAAAAGTTTTAACTCCAGTCCTATATGTATGATTCTGCTCTTAATGACTGTTGTTTAAACATTCCTGGTTGATGGTGATTACACTCAGGTCACTCTCTGCAACAGGTGAAAGGAATAGCCCAGGCCAAGGGCCAGCTGGCTGGAAGCAAAATTGCAGCAAAAGACCAGGTCAATAAATCCAAGAGGATTAGTAACAAGCCCTTGCAGTTATTGAAGTTTGCTACATACTGGGCTGTACTGACAAGGGTGTAGCTGGTGGATTGATGGAATTGAATTTTCAGTTTGGGAAAGTGCATTCAGGGCGCTGTGTCCAGTTTTGGACTCTTGAGTACAAGCCCCACATTCATAGCCTAGAGCAATATAATAAACAGCAGATATTAAGGAAAAAAAAAAAGTTCACCACCATGGTGGTCAAACATGGTAACTGTCCAGAGGAGTGATGGAATCTATGTTTCTGGAGATAAATCAAAACTTTATAATAGACAAGGGTATGAGCAATCTGATCTAACTCCGAACTTTGATCTAAGTTCAAAAGTTGGCCCTGCCTTGAGCAGAGGGTCGAGCTACATGATCTCCTGTGGTTCTCTGAAACCTAAGTCATTCTGAGTTCACAGTGCATTCAAGAAAGTAAAGTGCATTCACTTTACTAAATCAGAGTTTTAAATTACTAAATCAGCATTTCTAGCACAAATAACTATCAAGGCAAAGGACACCACACAACATAATCACCTTCATGCACACAGAAACGTAACAATCACTGTCTGACAAACAGCTTTGTCCACAGCTCAACTGTGTGTCACAAAAACCAAGCTTTTCACTTACCAAACTGACCGTTGTGCTTTATAAATAGTTCAATTACACCATAGGCAATAGTGGTTGCAGGAGGAATTTCAAGGATCACGCTAGAATCCTTCATCAGAGTCCCATTTTCACTTACTGAAACCTACAAGACAGATTTATTCACCATTTATCTGATTCAGCTACTGCACAGTTTAAACATGTAATTAAGGTGAAAAATATGGAGGGAGAATATGCTTTATGCCCCATGATGTCTCATCAAACTGTTACACATTACATCTGGCATCTAAGAAAGGAACTAGATAAAGAGTGAGGTAGAAACACAATGCCAAGAGCAGCTCTCATGCTCTTAGGTCCCCTGTCCTAGCACAAAGTTGAGCTCCAGGTGCAGCCTTTGCTACACATGAAGCACCATGTCACTAGGAAATGGGCACCCACTTCAGTGTCCTGCCTTGCCCAAGTCTACTGTGACATTTCTTTTGCCAGCTGGAGGCTGGTACCAGGAAGGTGGCACTTGCAAAGAGAGTTGTAATACTGCAACTCATGGATTACTGCAACTGGAGGCACACTCTACACAGAAGTGATTCATCTCATTTTTAAAAGAAACCAAAACTTGCAATGAATGAGCATGTTTCGACTTTGCTAATTCCTTCTCAATTCATAGGCAATTTTTCAGATAGCCTCATAATCTCTCAGTTAATCTCTACTCCCATGATCAAAAACAAATAGTTTCCCAATAAATATGTGAACTCAGTAGACACTGCAACCATTTGTGATGAACGATTACTTGGCTTTTCAAATAAATTTGATTCAGAAATGTATTTTGCTATTCAACTTGCAATGAATTGTTTTAGGTTTGCTTCATGTTCTGCTGTAGGCAGGAATCTACAGAGAAATGGAATCACAATTTGATAGTATTGATGGAAACTACTTTCCAGGCTCATACAAAAATACGGCATCTTTTGCCAGAAAAGCAATGGAAAAAGCATTTTACCATACAGAATTTTCAAAACCAAACACTGCAGTTTGTTCAGCACATTAAGAAAGCATGAAAAATACTCTGAACCTCATTTGGGGAAATCATTTCTTCCCTGATAATGTGCAAGTGTTCTGCTCCTTGCTGACTTTTAGTAACTTTTACCTTTACAGTTTTTGCAGTGCATCCCATCACACCGCTGACTTTTTCTTCTGTCTGGATATGTTCGGATATCGTACACCTCTGAGTTGTGATTATCTTTTCTCTCAAGATGCACAGCACTTCACGTTTTCTTTCTATTACTTGTTGCAGTAAACTATTGCTTAGATCTATTGTCCTGAAAAAGAAAATACACCATTAACAATACTATAATTGTGATAAAAAAACCAAACCCACAACCAACCATATTTTCTTAATTGCTTGAAGAAGCTTTTATTGTAAAAATGGCAATGGTTTCTGTATGAGCAGCCTACTCAAAATTATGATGTCCTCTTTTGTTATTTGGCAGCAGTAAATATCTGTATTCCACAGTAAGTCCTCACATACATATTGAATTCTCGATTCCCTACTTGACTCTTGATTTCCCTGAGCAAAAATGGAAGCTGTCCAGACCCTTTCTAAGCAAAGAAAAAAGCAAGAGGGAATTAAAGGCAACTTTAAGCTTCCTGAGTAATACAAAACCAACCAGTCAGGCTCTTGGACACTGGATGCAATCCTCTCCTACTGTGAGCTTGCACTGACATTACTATGGCCATGGCAGGGGGCGCTGGCTGGGGGACACAAAGACAGCAATGCCTCAGTGTCAACCCTCACTGATTGCTACAGATCTGTTTCATTGCTCACTTAAATCCCCAGCAGGCTGAGTGGGATCAGCACTGACCAAGTACTTCAAAGGGCTGAGTGAGAAAATACAGATTTCATTGATTTTGAGACTGGGGATTACTGAAAGAAACCCACCTGCTTCAAAGTCCTGTGTTATTCATTGATAAAGACTCAAAATTTAAGATTGGTGACCAGGACTGTCACAGCCAAAAGGAAAACTAACTATGGGGAGGACCTCAAAACTTTAGCCCAGGCACCAACTTAATAAACCATCCGTACTCCACAGCATAATTCAGCATCTGTTTAAATTCCACTGGAAATAATTCTAACATTAGGTTCTTCTTAAAATGAGCAGAAGACAGAAACTGAACTCCCAGAAACAATACAGGAGGTTTATTTTCTAAGAAAATGTTACAAAATCCAGTACCTTGTCTTTTGAGATGTTAAAAGACTTTCTGGTATAAGTTAAAGCAACTTCTTAATTGTATTTAATTGATTAAAATTTGTCAATTATATTATACTTCTGCAAAATATTCACTGGAGGTCCTCAGATGAGATGCTATATTTTTTATGAACAGGTAATCTAGCAAAACTGTTGGAATATTAAAGGATTGCTATACCTCACTCAAATTATTCGGTCTTTTCTCCTCCCTTTTATTGTAAATGGCTATTCATGGAGCTAAATGGCAATTTCCCAAAAATGTGACAGAAAGACATGTCTGACTCCAATTCATTTAAATCAAGATATCTCCACTTTTAATTAAAAAGTTTTAGATTTATTAGAGTCTGGAGTTTTGAATTTATTCAGTCTGTGTAAGTCTGAAGTCAGCTGGGGTTTTTATTGAATTAAAAATATCCTCGGGCAATTTTTGATCTTTGGAGAGTTACATGCTTATATGAAAGTTCAATCAGTTGGAATGAACTGTCTGAAAACCTTAAAGTTGATTGTTTAGACAAGGGAAACAAAATACCTCTGAAGCAATGCAGCAGCCACTAGAAAAGCATCCCCAAACATTCCTGATATTATTAATAGAACTTTTTTTCTTTTGGTGCAAAGTCATGCTTTATGCTTGGAATGCAATGAACCTTTGGATTAAGCAAATATTGAAGAAATGTCAAGCTACCACAAACATCACTGTTCTGAACCAGAGTCATTAGTTACAGTCTATCAAGCCTATCATATACTTCACAATAATTATTTATGTTTCTAAAGTGGTATGTTACACATCTTGAAACTACAAATTAACGTACTAAGTACGTGCAGTTTTAACATTCGACCTAGGGAGCCATAGGGAGACAAATACAATGAAGAAGCACAAAAGCAATTTGTCATTTGCTTTCATGTGTATTTTTTGACTCTAAGAGGATGGCAAACTTTCTCAATCTCCCCAAAATTTAGAGGAAAAATCCCTCTCCAACCACCAAAGGTAGAAAAATACCTACTAAATAAAGATTTGCCATTTCTGAGTAAGTGTTAATTGAAGAAGCATACAGAATATGACCTAATTCTATGCAAATGAATTACCAAAATAATTCAAGAGACCTTATCTTCCATCTGCTTGTACAGTATTTTGCCCGAGGTGGGACTGGCTCAGACCCTGTCACGCTCCTGGCTTTGAGGTCCAGATGCAGAAGTAGCAGCAGAGTGGCAGAGCAGAAGTGTCAGAAGACATCATTAAGTTGCAGAGAAGGGCAGTGAACAAATCCTGGAGGCAAGGCTGGAGGAGCTGCTGCAGCACTGAGGGCTGTGGAGTGACATTGACACACAGGGACACAGAGCTACCTGCTGCAGCAGCACTCCCCAGGCAGCGCCCAGAGGCGACCTGGGATCCCCTGCATGGAGCTGAATGTGTGCCAGAGACAGCCACTGCCACAGCCCCAAGGGTCAAATCACTTCAGTGGCAAGTCACTTTACAATTTTTCCATTGTAAAGCCATCAGAAATGTTCTCCTCTCTAAACTCAGTAAGTTTAGTGAGCTCCAGTTCAAACACAGAGCCTTACCCACAGCTACAGAAACCTTTTCTTCCAGGATAGCACAGCTAAGTGCTCTCTTCTAGACTTCTGGTACTGAACTTTCTATCATAAAACAGAACTCTAGGGCTGCATGTGGGCACATCATGGCTGATTACTGGGGCAATAATAATTTTGCCTGTTGAAGGCAAAATATTCTGCTCTCCTCAGCAACTCAAACAGCAGATGACATGAGGAAAGTACCCAGCTTATCTAAATTAGCATTGAAAACAGTCATCAAGAGCAAACCACAACAGGGTTAAAGTTTGATAGTCAGAGCAGCACTTCAAGTATTGCAGGGCAATGGCCACTGAGTCTATGACTGTATTTTTGCAAGAACTGAACTTACTTGCCAGCATAACACTACATATAAGAAAATGTCTGAATAATGTAAGATGGCCAAATTAAATCCCTGAGAATACATGCATGCAAGGCACATGAATTCCATTGCATTTTTTTTATTTTACAGGTCATGTCTCAGAGCTTTTATTTTTGCTCTACAACCATGGCTCTTACCATCTCTTTCAGTCTGTACTGTACAAAAGCCCCCACCAACCCTGTGCCATTTGTACTACATCACCATTACCTATCCTACCCCAAGGAGCTGAGTTGAGGCACTCAAAAATAACACCATAGGAAATATAATGAGATGTTGGCTTGCCAAGTCCCATTATCAACACACAGAGTATAAGCCTGTATAAATAAAAATTATTTAAAAGATAAAAAATATGGGGTTTTGCTTGATTGTTTGTTCTGCTTAAACAACCTTCCTGAGGTCAATGATTTACTATGCTGGAAGCTTTATGGGTCAAACATGTATGTAAAATAATTTCTTGGAGTTTAAATGACTCCACATTTAACTAGATTAAACACTTTTACTCTCCTGTAATGCAAAGACTTTCACCTTCATTCAGTATTTTTCTTCTTGCACTAGGAAAGCAGTAGACAATAGAGGCACAAAGGCAATTTGCTGCAGACTAGAGTCAGAAAAGAAGAGAAAGGCAGAAACCAAATAAAGACCAGAAAAAACAGACAACACCTGGCAGCATAACAGGCTCTCACAATTGAAGTAGAGAACACAAGCCTGCTCTAAACCCCACTGCTGAGACTCAGGGTCTTTTCTTTAGGCAAGGAATTTGACCTAATTTCCCACAAAGGAGAGGACATAGGACTATTTTTCCATCAAATCCTGTCTAACCATCTCAGTAACCCACCCACAAATCCTCAAAGCAAGGTGCCTGTCAATTTCCTACAAATACCAAGAAGAATGGGTATTGCTGTGAGTACTCTCCATTCTCACATTGAAATCAGCACTGCTGCCTGTCTGCACAAATTTTCACTGGTCCAAACTACTTACAGGTAAAAAACCTTTTCATTCCTGTACTGGGCAATGTCACCTCAATATATCTCCAATCCCAGCAGCAGAGATGCAGGCAGCCTCACAGCCTCTTCTCCACTTCATTTATAATGTGCAACAGTCTGATGTCTTCCATACAAATACTCCTTGTTGCAAGTGAGAGCCTTCACCCAGCTTTTTTCCTGCTTTAATAGAGATCTCTAGATGACTGTCAGACAGTAAAATCTACCAGACCTCACTCTGCCATTTTTCACCAAGCACAGATGCATATTTCTTTTGTTATCCATTTCAAATATAACCTCTCTGACCTATTTCTTACAGAACACAGCATCTGCAACAGTCAGCTTATTGATCGCATTTTACTATTTTCCCTACAGGATAACCTGACACGTACTTCACAGAAGATCTTCCCTAAGAATACCAGAGACTTCTAAGATTGCAAGTGACAGGTAGCTTTTCTATTTTCTATTTGACATGCTCCTTATTTTTTAAATCACAGGCACACACAATTGCTTTTATTCAATCCTGTCTCACAACATTTTCTGACTTTGTATTACCTCATGTAGCAGCTTAGGTAGAAAACTGAATGGTTTTCTCATCATGCTTATAAATGCTCAGGGAGTTTTAAACAATAAATCACAAAACTGTCTGAATTTCCACTGTACTTAGATTAAGATTAGACATTTATTTTTGTCTCAGTATGGGCAATAATACGCAGTTTTATTAATTCAACTAAAGTGCAATATGCAACAGTAGGAAAGTATCTTTCAGCCATGCCCAAGTGTGCTGCTAAAAACACAACTCTTTTCCTAATATGCTAATCATAGAGTTAGGGATCATTCACACAAAATGAAGTGTGACAAGCAATTTTTTTCTGCAGCTGATGTGAACTGACTGACTGCTATCACTGTCCTCTCAGAATCTCTCTTTCAATCACCCTCCATGACTTTTAGTGAAATGGTAAAAAAAAACCAAGCAAATTTGTTAATATATGAAAAGTACAGAAACTATAACAACCTCATAATCCTTTTTACTGGAGGGAAGAAGATAGAACAGTTAGGGTTGGACAGTCATCTGGTCCTCCTTGCTTCAGCAGGGCCACCCAGAGCAGTCTGCCTAGGATTATGTCTCCAAGGTGGGGAACTCCACAGCCTCCTCAGGCAACCTGAGCTCAGTCACCCTCACAGTGAAAAAGTTTCCTGATGTTCAGATTGTGTCTCCTGCGTCTCAGATTGTGCCTATTGCTTTCTGCTCTGTCTCTGGGCACCACTGAAAAGTGGCTCATCCAGCCCATACTTGAACTTCTCTAAGAGGACCTTATGGCAGAGAGTACTGAAAGCCATAAAATAGAAGATAGAATATACTCTTAAATCCATAGGAATCCAAGTGAGCTAAAGGCACAGGACTCTGCCCCAAATCATGTATGTATCACTATGTTACATGCTCTGTGAAATAGCAAGCACTATGTAATACAAAATCGAAATAACATAAAGGGAAATATGCCAAGTTTGTGTAGCTAAAACTATCGTTTAACTATATTTTAGCATATTATGTTAATAAGTAGTTCTGCATTTACAATGTCGCTGCTTCTGCAAACCAGGAAGCATCTCATCCCACATCCTTCAGCTGTCACCCTTCTTCAATGCAGCACCTGGAATCTAATTAAAAGAACAGTAGGATTCTCCTTCAGAAGGTTCGCCTGAGAAGTGACAGGAAACCGATTTGCTGCCACTGAACACCTTCAGCTTGCTCAACTCTGAAGAGTCACATGATTTATTTTAAAAGGCACATCAGCTTTGACTTTTTTGAGTTGACTGCTACTAATCTACAACTTCGACTTAATCAGCCTAATACAAGAAAACTTTAAAAATGCAACTTAATTAGGTTATATATGTAGAAATAATAAATGAAGTGGGGATTGATCAAACAAGCACAAACACTACATGTCATTAAATGACATCAAGAACAGCTTGCTGCCTTGCATTTCACAAGGCTTGACAGGTAAACATGTTCTTATAAGTACTGCAATGCTTTGCATCCAAAAATCACTAACTTTTAGCCATCAGCACTCCACATAATACTCATGTATACTCAACAAGATGAAAGCTTGAAGCTTGGACACAATCAATCATAAATCATAGAATATTTATGAACGAATAAGTCGAATTTCATCTAGAAGGCATTGCCAACAATTTCCAGTGAGCCTCTGCATTATACTGGAGAAAAAAAATAAAAATTCTGCTATCCTCATCATTTTCAGTGACCCGGCAGAAGGCAGACTGACTTGGTTTCAATTATTCACTGTGCATCATAAGCTTTAATAAGCTATGAGCATCTATTTTATGAACTAAGATCTAGTGACTCGCATAAAGTGGCACACACATCAGCTTCAGTTACAGTTACACAGAGATCAGTGTAGAGCTACTGATTTTCGACACTCAAAAGAAAGTAACATATTTCTGAGTATTTAGTTACATAAAGGATTGTAACTCCAAGACCTGCAGATTTGCTGGGGGGGGGGGGGGGGGGGAATTCTTTTTTATGTGAATGGACTAGGTAACTTCAAGTAAAAGCTTACTGATCCTAAATCAAAGTTACTCTAGTTTGTTTCTCCATAAGATTCTATCTAGTGCTAGAAAAAAGACTCTAAATCTTGACTGACACTATTTTCCTGATACTAGATTAATTTTACAGGCTTGGAACACACATTTAGCACAGTATTTTCTGCTTTTAATAAGGCACTCAGTACACAGAGAGCAAGAAGCCTTATTAGAACAAATTTGTTGACTTGTGAATGCTCACAGTAAAAAGAACATCAGCCATTTGTTCCCATGAAAATGGAGAATTGATTATTTCTAGAACATCAGTGTATCTAAAGCAAATTTACAATGCTTCTGACAACTTCTGCACTGATAGCAAAAACCTATCATCTTTATCTTCAGAGCATCAGCAAAGGCTATTTAAATTCATTACAGCCCCTGCTACAGATCTAGAGTACAATGCTGTCACAAATGAAGCACCCTCATCTCCCACGAGTCACGACCTGCAATACAGAATAGACCCCGATGGGTCAGCTGGTTGCCAAATAGGCTTTGGTCCATGCCACTCTCATTGCAACATTAAAGAGATCTGACTTCAGAGTAGGACAGGAAGTGAGGAAGCACTGCATATCTTGTAAAATAAAGAATATGTTTCCCCTCAGTTAATAGTGCATAACAGGAAGTAATAGATCTGTATTTTCCTCAGCTAGGAGAATATGCCTTGACTAGGCTTGCTCACCTTTGCTATTACTTTAACTTCAAATAATCCCATTTTCTGGCATGGTCACTCACACACACAAAATTACAAAGCCTGCTTACAAGAACATTAGCAGTTCTGAATGCAATTTCCATATTCAATGCCCCAGTAATACAGAGAACTAATTCTCTTTTTTTTTTTTTTTCCAGATTGTTACCTCAGTAGAGTCCCCCAAAGAAGGGAGGATTTGGCTCTTGTCCCAGGTGGTAATTCATGCAAATACATAAAATGAAATTACAGAAATGTTTTTAAAACAAGGAAGGGAAAAGTATGACTAAGAAAATTTAAAAATATGGAAAATTTAATTTTTGTATATATGATTTATCATGAATATGCAAACTTAACATAAAAATAATTTTCAAACTGTGGCAACACTACAAATCAATTGGTCTGTGACTGCAGCCCCAAGTGTTTTCAGCTCAGTAATCTCTCCTGGCCACTACAATACCCACATTAGAAACATACCTGTCCTTGACATCTTTCATAAGCTGCTGCAAGTCAATCTCCTGCTTCCTCAGGTTTCCAAATGAGGACTGGTTTTCCACGTAGCCCTTCCCCCCAGCTCCCAAGCTGACTTTCACAAATGATGCTTCAATACTTCCTTGAACAAAATCTTCAAACTTCCCCATATATTTTGCAAAGTCAGACTCCACAATAACTAGGAAAGCAATAACAGTAATTTCTGTGAAGAGAAGTGCTGAAACCATCCTTAAGTGATTGGAGGAAGAGATACTTATAAGAAAATATGAGAAGTTAATGAAGGCAAGGAACAGTATGAAGAGGTAAATAATAAAATTTGCATCTCTACAACTCTTGCATCTTCTCTCTTCATATTTTCATCATCTTTGCTCTACTACCTTTTGCATTTTGCCATTTTAGGAAAATATAAGGTGACTGAAGTGCTGAACTCAGACACTATAAAATATTTACAAAGAATGATTGAAAGTTATTTCAGCTACAAAGAAAACTACAAAACAGACCTGCTTGTACAATAGTGCTAGTATTTTGACATGTCCCATCACACACCTGTCCCAAAACTAATAGAAAAATCTAACTGGTTTAAAATAATTCTGAATTTTATATACCTAAAACCCACAGAACTGACTCAGAATCAGTTAATTTTCCAAGCCAGCTATAATTAACATCTTAGGTTAGGGAATTATCTATTTTCCTATAGGGAATTGTGACATGTCCAGAAATATGGGATTGCACCTCATTAATCTTAAAACATGGCTGGGACTGTTATAGTTGGATGAAGAAAAACTACAAGGATCAACCTTTTTTACCAGTCTGTGCAATGCAAGACAAACAGAATGGGTGGTGAAATTCACTTGGCCTGGCCTGGAAGCATTCCCTGGGCTATTAACTCCAACAAGACATTTTTTATTCACTGCTTTTGACCTGGAGCATAGTACAGTTTCACAATACTATCACATACAACCCCCTATAATATTCTAGGGATATTCCTGTGGTTGCAGACAGCATTGTTATTAAACGGTACGACTGAACAGCCTGACAACCTTCAGCACTCAATACACTACTCAGGCAAAACTTTCTTCTTTTTTTAACCAACTTTTATTACTACCAGTTTTAGTTACATAAATGGACAAGTGAGAAAAGACCCGTTCATCTCATTCCCATTGATGGAGGATTCCTTCAGAGCACTCCTCTGAAAGGAACCCTCTAATAACTAATTGAGAATAATAACAAAACAGATTAGGGATTGTACTGTTTTTATCTGCACTAATAGTGCTGCCCGAGTATGGATTTACCTGGTTTTATTGGTTTGTCTTCAGTAAGCACATCACTCAGGGTGACTGTCAAGAAATGATACTTGGGTTTCTGCCAGCACCAGAATTTCCTCCTCTTCGTAACTAAGCTCAAAAGCTGCAGTTTGTCTGAGGCATTCAGGTGGGAGACAGGGATCAAATCACCTCCACTGCCAGTTTCTCTCACAAAATTCTTCGTTGCTTTTGCAAACATTGTAGGGAATCAATTAAAGCCTGAAAGAATACATTTATTTTCAAACAACTACAGTTGGAAAGTATAAATATTTACATTATCATTTTAAGAAGTTCTTCACAGAACTGGTATCAGCGAAGGAACACCGTAGTGTTCTCACCCTATCTTCTCTACTCAGAGCTGGGAAGGAGTTCAAATCACTTGTCCCAGTGTAAGTTTTCTCAGTAACTAATACAAGAATTCTAGTTAAAAGGAACATTCACAGGCTATTAATCTGTTAGGGAGGAAAAATTTAGACAGCTTACCTGAAATTCTATGAAAAAGCATCTACTAATGAACACCCTGTAGAGACGAACTGCGATGAGGAGAGCACTCAGGCAATGGCAGAGGATTTCTGCCTCCCTACAGGATCCTTCTTTTATTACTAACATAAAACTTACTCCACATAAGGCAATTAGCTATTACTCACACAAATTATCTTTTTAATAGGGAGTAAACACATGGAGGGACAATAACAACTGTTCCATAAAAATGCTACAAATACGTGGCATCTTTGTTACTAAGTTTTCTTTCTGCACTACACCCCTGGAAAGTTCCAATTCTTTTTTTTTATTTATGAACTCATTTTATCTTCAATGCTTTCCAATTTTCTATTTTTCATTTGCATAACTACACCTAAATTGAACATACATTATTTGCAACCATTATTCACAACTGTTACTGATATCCTCTGCACAATTACATACATTATCTTACTGTGGTTTTGTAATGATTTTAATTAAAAGTTACCAGTATCTCTTATCATGTAAGGTTTTTCTTATCCCCAGGAATGTATTTTACTGTATTTACAAGGAACATTTTCCAGTAAGGGAGACTGGCTAAAGTAACAGAAGAAATAGTAAAAATGACCATTCACAGGTGCTAAACACACAATTCTAATAAATCAATATTTGAGCTTTTTGAAGAATCTAATCTTTCTAGTTTTTCAACTCTGTGTTATCTGAGCTAACGATACCTCCAGAATTTAATCAGTTGTTTGTTTTTATTTAATCCAGCAGCATTCCTTTAAGTCCCTCAGCTGACAATGATTGGAAAGTTCAGCTAAGATCATAAGACATCTCAGCTGGATATCCACACTTTCACAATTAATTACCTGTCTTGCTCCACACAGATTTTAGATCCATCATTTACAAACACAGGCCAGAGTAAGATAGCACAGACTTCAAACAAAAACCAATATTGCAGTGAGCACTCAGGATTATTGACAGAAAATGGAAACCTGAATAGAGATTATTAGTGCTTGGACCACAGGCTCCGTATTTCTGTATTAGGGAAAAAAAGCCTTTTTGCAGATGCAAACTTACCTTTTCATTAGTTTTTCCCAAATTCCGTTTCAGATATTCCACACAATATTTAACAATTCATGAGGAGGTATTTACCTCCTCATGAATCCTCTACAGCCTAGTCTGCGTAACAAATAAAGGGTGTTTTCCAACAACACCTGCATCAAAAGGATTTGAGCAATGTCTATGTGTCAAAGTCACATAAGATTTTACTGAAGAGTCTTCTGGGGCTTTCACTAACTGCAGCTGCAGCAAACCCTGCAGCACCACCTCAGCTGTGGGCACTAGGAATATTTCCACTGACTTCCTTGTTCTCTGACCCTTTCCTAAACTGAACTCAGACTGATTTTTTGCATTCTTTTATGTCTCCTCCTTAATTTCCCTGGTTTTAATCTTAGTGAGAACACTTTTAACAGAATAAAGCAATGCAGATCCACTGCAGCAGAAAAAAAACCAAACAACAAAACTCAAAACTTCAAACCAAGACTAGTTTCTTTTATCCACAGGACTTCTTTTGCAGTAGTCTATATTTTGCAAACAGACAGATGACTGATTTGTTATGTAGGGGATCACCAAGAAAATTCACTGCCTGTATTAGCTGCTTTTGCCCAGCATAACCTTCTACAAACATTTCTGTACTTCATGTACAGAAATATTTCAAGTATTTCATGACTGCTCAATCACCCTGATCCCCTTGCTGCATAGCCAGCTCACATGGGCATGGTCTCTGGGAAAAAAAACAAAAACAAAAAACCCACCAATTTCTTAGTTTATCATAAAACAAATTGCAAAACCAGGTCCTAATATCTGGCATTCTTACAAACTCACTAAATCTCATGAGAGGAACCAATGCAGCTTCCAATTCACAGTGTTTTGCCTTCACTTGCCATCACCACTCTTGACAGGAAAAGGAACATGCAGGGAGGAGGACAGAGTGCCTTTGAGGATGAACAAGACTCACCAGGCAGGAGAGACAGGGCAGTTTTCAGCTTCAGAATGATGGCAATGTCTCCCACACTTTGCTGTGCTGGTAATGTGTTTGCAGGGAGCATATTTTGCTGATGCAGGTACACCTGCAAATGAAGAATATTCTATCCAAATTCCTGCTTATTTCTCTTTGGATATAGCACCTTTAACACTAATTTGACAATGCCCTCCAAATACCTTGCTTCACGACTTCCTAGAACAAAGCCACAGAGCAATTATGCCCCTAGCCAATATCAAGGAGTTAATACAGCCACAAGGCTCAACAGCATCCTGACCAAATGGACATGGAGTGGTTAGAGACTCAGCATTAAGAAAACTCTGTCTTGGGAGCTTCTTCCTCTGGAAATTTTAATAGAGCTGCGCTTAGTTTGACAGAAACAAAAGGGAAGGTATCATGCTGGTAGGAAATGCCTGCCAGAGTGAATTCACTCTTGCAGATTGATAGCTAAGCATGAAAGCAGAACAGGAAGGAGGAGTACCTTCCATGCCTACTTAAAAATCTAAGATTAGCCTGAACCTGTGCTACAGGAGGATTATTTAATGGCAAGGATGAGATCAAATGAAGATAATTAAACCAATTTCACTGTTTACCTAAACAAACAAATCTCACCCTGCTTCTTTGCTTTGTAGCTCCCTAACTTAGTATAGTGGGACATTAAATCCAAAGCAACATTATATAAGCATTCAGGTTTTGCCTCTGTCAGTATAAAAGAAACCAAACAGATACCTGATATTTCTTACATTCTGTATCTTTCACTTTTTTTTTTCTTTTTTTTTTTTTTTAATAATATAAGATTACACAGCACACTGGGCACAGGACAACTGGATTGCCAAATGTCAGCACACCCCTTCCTACAATCCAAGTTGTAAGGAAACACAATGCCTGAAGGCCAAAGAGGAGCTTCAGTGCTGGAAGAGCTGTTAGGCATTAACCATGTGTAGGAGAGGTAATGGCCTTGGAATGCTAAAGGAGTACGAGTCTACATCGGAAGGGAACTGGGGCATGGAAATGACGACATGCACGCAACAAGTTTTATTAAAAAACGTTACAGTTACCTTCACCTCCTTTCTAGGTAATTAAACTTTAAAAGGAAAAAAAAGCTCACCCATTACAGCTAATACACAAACAAAGCCCAGCAATGCTGCCCACACAATGCATTACAGTCCTTGAACACACGTGGTCCCCAAAAACACACCCAAAAGATTTTAGCCCTGGGTGAAGCCCTCTATTTGTTCCTCGAGGACTCTGCGGCACGTGCCTCCACAGACCGCTGCCGCAGCCTCGGGCACCCCGGAGAGATGCGGGGCCTTTCCCGGGCCGTGGGCGCCGTCCTGCGGGGTGCGAGCGCTGTGGGAAGGCCCCGCGCTGTCGCGGCGCTGGGTGCGCAGCCCCGCCCGCCTCTCCGGCATCGGCTCGGCCAGGGGAGCATCGCCCCGCCGTGCCGCGGTGAGAGCACCGCACGGCCACGCGGCCATTCCGCTGCTCCCGGGGCGGGAAGGACAGCGGGGCGCGGCCCGGAGGCCGCAGCGGCTGCTCATGCTCCGCAGAAGGGCGGAGTGGCAGCGGCTGGGGGCGGCGGGCACGGCCGGGCCGCACCACCGCCCCGGGCCCGCTCCCGTACTCACGGCATTCCCGGCGCTCCCCGCCGCCGCCACCGGGGATGCGGCGCACTCCGCCCGCGGGGCGTGACGAGCCCGCCGCGCCCCGGCGAAGCTCAGCGAGCAGCTCCCGCAGCAGCGGGGGCTCCGTGCCGGCAGCGGCTCGGCGGGGGGAGCGCAGGCCCCGCCCGGGTGCCCGGGCCGAGCGCGAGCCGCGCCCCGGGCGCCTCCGCCATGTTGAGGCGCGGAGCCGCCGCCCAGCACAGGGCAGCGGGCGGGGGCCGGGGTGCGGCCCTGCGAACCCTCGGGGCGGCTTCTGCCGGCCTCGCCATCCCGCCCCTCTGCCCGAGCTCCCTCCGGGCGCTGACCGTCCTGCCGTGAGGGCTGGAACGAAGGGCTGCAGGTGTTCCTCTGCGTGGGGCTGTGGCCCGGCACGGGCCCCCCCGCGGCAGGTCGCGGTGTGGGGCAGCCCTGTGAGTGGGGCGCTGGAGAATTCCCACTGGGCTGGGACAGACGGTTTTGTAGGGCTGCACCCTGGCAGATAACAGTGGCAGCTGTCTTTCCCTCCAAGTAATTGCCTGACAGCGACGTTCTGTGACACGAGTGATAAGGGTATCTTTGTGACAGCCACTCAAACCCGGCCCGTGGTCGCAAGTGCACGGGGCCAGTGCGAAGTCCGCTGCAGGCAACAGCCCTGCCAGGATTTTGGCTGCGAGTTTGCGACTCTGGGTTGGCGCTGAGGGCCTTGTGAAGCCGCCGTGGACTGAACGGGAGCTCTCAAGTCAAGTCCAGGGACCTTGAACTGTGGAAAATGAGAAGTGTGGTCAGTAGAGCCTGGGACAGTGTGAACCGCAGTGAGAAATACTGAGCACTGTCACAGTATCTCAGCTGTTTGAAAAGACCACAGTGAAAAAACTTGTTTGTTTATGATGCCAGTGGAATGATCCAGTGAGAAACAAATGAGTCTGCAGAAACCCAAAGAGTAGTTTTCTCACGATAATAAATATAAAATAAATCTTTTTTGAGTGAACCATGTCACAGGTTGGGTACTTCCCTTGTGGTTTGAACAGAGGGCATTTGAGGCTGTCGGTAAAGTCACAAATGTCACATCACCAGACCTTAATGGGCTAACACCCTGACTTCGGAACAAAGGGAAGGTGAAAGCTAAATGTCTTTAAATGAACAGTCCTGGGTGAAAGTTATCAGTAAATGCACATAGCTAAAGTAAACCCATTTCTTCCATTTAGCTACATGCAATATCCAAACCTTCCAATGTATTTCAGCTGATTTTAATCCATCACTCCTTTCTGATTTCCCCAAGTGACATCCTTATTGATTCAAGGATAAAACAGATCTCCCTTTCTGGGGTTGCACCTGCTTACAGAAATTTGTATAAATAGTCAGAATGGACCTAAGTACTTGTATTTGTGATGGTTTAATTTTTATGAACTAATGAAAAAAAGCTCCGTTCTTAGAGCCCCTGCCCAAGAAAATGTACCCACACATCCTCAGGAGATCTCTTTTTTAGGATCAGCACTGAGCTGCAGAATTGCTAGCTCCAGTAATAATCTGGCCAGTAATAGCACACGTTTCATAAGCTATCATGTGTTTTTCCAGGGAGTGGCAATGTGTGATCCGTTTCAAATGCAAGAGTCTGCTAAAGCATATTTTGAGAAATCAAGGGAAGAAGTTGCACTTAACCACATTGCTATGGAAATATCCACTGGGGAGGGAGGACTTAAATAAAACTAGTGAAACTTGCTGGTAATTTTAAGGACACTACCAGCAGTTGCATGCACACCAAGTAAAAGGTACCCACACCAGGAATATTTCCATGTTTTTAAGAAAAAGTCTTCAACAGAAATCCATCCATCTGAATGGCACCAGCTAACATAGGGTAATTTTCAGATGCTTCTCATTAACCAGAAGAGACAGAAACACAGGTTGTTAGTAAACAGTTTTGGGGCTATGCAGCAATTCACTTTGAGGCTTCAAAGTCTGTCACAGAAACTGGCTGCAAAGAGAGACATTTGGACTGAACACCCATCTTGAGCATTCAGTCTTCATGGAAATCCTCAGATGCACTGCACAGTCAAAATTCCCAGCCCGTGGTTACTCCATGACCAGCTGGGATGCCAGCAGGGAGAATGTGTTATCAGAGAAATACACAATCTCAGTATGGTTTGTAAACCACAGACTCCATCTCCTGAGTGGAAGCATGAACTGCATCATTGATGCGTTAGAAAATCCTTCTGCATTGCTCCTGCATGAGAAGATTGTCTTGCAGAAGGAGCAGAGGGAAAAAAAACAGAAACTTTTGCCTCTGGAACAAACTGCTCTTGGTATGGGACAAGTTCTGGCTACCTTTTAAATAAGTGAAGAGAGGCAAGTGACTTCACAGCCACAACTTAAAAAATGAATAATACACATAATGAGTAATAACACAAAAGATAGTAATCTGAAAGGGCAAAAGACCCCAGTGAAATAGTTGTATGCTTTTTGAGTATGGCCATGTGAAATTCCTCAGGTGTGACATTTAAAAAATCACTGAGCACTGCTACCACAAGATGTCAGCATTGCAGAATGGTTATTCCGTATCAGAAACAGAAAAGGTTTTTGCATCCTATATGCATTTGGTATTAGATTTTTTTTTTGGTATGACAGCATAATCTAGCATTTTTTTCAACCATTGTCATTATGATGTCAGTCCAAATTTATTTCCAAGGGGGACTTTCTTAAACGGCTTTTTTATTAATCTCTATCTTAAAAACTTTTAAAAATGCTTTCACAACATGAACAGCAGTACTAATGGCAAAGAATTCCCTTGTAGCCATCAATGTGTTGTTTCAGGCTGCATCCAGCCTGGCTAGAAAGCACTCACTAAAGAAGTGTCTGCATATTGAGGTGTCAAGAGGTCATTGAAAAGTCTCTGGTGTTGCATGCTAGGCCTTTTTAAAACCCTCACGCTGGCTGGAGAAGGCTCTGCTAGCCTCAGTTCTGTGGAGGAAGTGAGAAGAAAGCATGAAGCTATTTTGGGTGTCTATTTAGAAGAGTAGGACACTTGGGGTAGCAAATCTTTTTAAAGGTGTCCAGCAACATAAGCCAAATCACTAGCAAAAGAATTAATTTCTTTTTTTCCCCTCCACTTCCTTTTGTAAGACTAAAAGATCTGAGCAGCAATTTCTGTTTGTTTCTTTATTTCTTTCAAATCAACTAACCAGCCTCATTTTTATTCCACATTGAAATTCATGTTCTGTTTTGCTGGGATGCTCTGTACTTTTTGCCTCTACCATTCTGTCCTCTGAAACATTTCCTGTTGCACACAACAGCTTTCTCCCTCTCCTGCTGTTACAGCTGTCACCAGCCCTGCCACTGTGCCAGCAGCGAGTGACAGGCTTAGCAAGGGACCGTGTCCTGAGAAGGGGAGATGAGTGGGAGGGTGCAGTGAGCCAGGAGGGGCTGTGTGAGTTCAAAGCTGCCAGAAAACCATTCTGGCTGTGCTTCCCTACATATTCATGTGAGCTTCTGTCCATTCTGCTCTTGACTATGGGCAGGTGACATCTTGGACCATCTGAAGATTTTGCTGTAAGATGAGTTTGGCCACTCTTTAGAGGCTATCTTGTATTGCCAGGTTAAACTCTGCTGCCTTTACAGACCAATATGAGGAAAACAGAGTTCACTTCTGCACCTTCTAGTCCCTTGGAAGGACCACTGGAGTGTGCCATGCTGAGATGCAGGAGGCAGATGTGTTCAGTACAACCTGTTTGCTGTAACTCAGTCAGAACTCTTTGCCTTCAGCTCTGACGTTGGCATGGGGGAAGGCAGTGCCACATCTGCCTTTCTGTAGTGCATGCTGTGTGTGGCACAGGGCTCCCCTCTGTCATTCTGTCCAACCATGCAATAATTCTATGATGTTTTCAGTAATAATATGGAGAACAGTTTGCATGAATTTGCATGAACTTGGTGCTTGTAACTTTAAATTGTAGATTAGATGGCAGCCACAGAACTTTATTTCTTTTACAATAAGGATAAATGACCTAGGAATAGATAACATTTCTTGCATGTCTCAAAAGTCTTCCATAATAGTTTATTAGAAACCATCTGGTTTCATTAATATTTTATCAAAAACCATCTGCCTGCTATACTGTTCAAGCAATTTAGCAGTAAAACTTCCTCATAAATTAGCCAAAAGGAATGGCTATCAAACTATTGTGTAGGAGCCCCAAACAGCTTTTATTTAGGTCCTAAACAGTATTATAAACAGTATATAAACAGTTATTTAAAAAGTATTAGACTACTCTAAACTTCAACATTAAACTTCAAAAGTCTAAAAAATGTATCAGTAATAAAATCTGAAATTTTGCTTACTCATCATGCATAATTTTTATTCTTTTTTTTCAGTATGTTTAATTCTTGGCCAGCTAGAACAGGAGTGACAGAGTCAAAAATTACAAATTGTATTTAAATAAAAATTATTAGGATTTTGTTTTTCAATAAAACATTGTAAACAGAGGATACCTATCTCCATGCCTCCAAAAAATAAAGCCCTTCAAATTTGCATCTCTGCACATGTACACTTTTCAGACTGTAAGCACTCTGTCAGGGTTTCTGGCACTGCTCTGAAATCTAACTACAGCAGCACATGGCACCATTCAGAGCTGTACAGTGCCTACTACTATGGGTAGCTAGGTAACTGACTGTAAATGCTTACAGTTTTATTGTTTTAATAAATTGTACTTCCTCTCAGAATTATTTTACTGTTACATTTTCAGATCAGTAAAAAATGTCACCCTAAAATTAGGGCATTTGCTAGTGATTTTGTTATTCATAGACAACCTTGAAGTTACTGTGAATGGAAGAACTAAGGAAAGCGTATCTAAAGAATGCACAGAAGATTTAGGACAAAATTGGCAAAGCAACAGGAGTTAAAAGATCCCTGGGAAAGAGCCCATGGCTGAAGCTGCCAGTAGAGAGAAAAGCTGGCTGTAAATTTTTCTTGATCAACTCTCCAGATTTTTTCTGTTTCATGCATTTCCTTTTGCATCCTCTGAATGTGTATGAACAAGCATACCCAAAAAACCTCGCTATCCACCTGTGGGAGCCAATGATTTGGGCAGAATTTTCTGAAGAATAGGTAGTATGTAATTGTAGTCCCTCATGGGGCATCCAGCCAGATGGTGTTTGTGTTGCACTGCTGCAGAACTGGAGCATGGCCATAGTCAAACCTTACAAAATGTTCAGAGCTAACATTAATATTTCATTGAGTAACACCAGATGCCTGTTGTCATGTACTACATTTGTAGCAATAGCTTTATTGTGATTTAAAACAAATTTTCTCTCTCCCTTTTGGTTTTGGTGCCTCCTTTGTTTTCTTTTCGAGTTGTTTTGCAGGTCCATGATCCCCCTTCTCATTATCTGTTGTCAGCTCAGTCTCTCTTGCAGGAACAACAGCAGGACAATCTGAAAGGGGTTTCTCCAGAAAAAAAATAATGCAGTTTTGAGTGCCCACAAAGATAAAAATTGAGAATTTTGTTTAGCAATATTTGACTCAAGCCATGGCCAATAAAAGTGGCAGATGCACTGAGGAGAAGACTACAAACAGTAAAGAAGTCAGTGGCTACAGAGGGTCCTGAGGAGTGGTGAGGCTGCATTGCTCCTACAAGTGAGTCAGGATTCCTGCAGCTTCCCAGGGGCTCTGCAGCAGGAGCTGCCAGGAGCAGCCTGCATCCTCTGCTGTAGAAACAGACTGCAAAGGAGGACAGAAGTTAAAGCCCCATCCCATTTCCCACAGGGGTGATAGTTCAGCCCCGTTTGGTACCAACAGGAAGACCTCATATTTCTTCTTAAAGCCACTTCATTTTTCAGCTTGCTACTGCTCCTCCTCATTTCAGCATGTGAAGTGCTTGCTTTTCAATGTCCTACAGGCAGTGGGGTAAGAACATACCTGGGTTTTTCCCATGAAAGGGAACAGGATGAAAAAGGAGCACAGTTCTTTGTGAAACAAGGAACAAGGGCTGGCGAGAAGCTAAAAAGTGTTTGGGTTGGTAATTGCCTGGGAGTTCTTTTTGCATTATGCAACAGTGTTGCCCAAAAGGACAGCAGGTACCATAAAGAGGGTGCTTTGGGTCAAACCAGATCGGTAGATAAAAAAGCAGTGTGTCCTAGTCTGGGCTTCTCAGTATGAGAGACATTGAGCTCCTGGAGCAGGTCCAGCAGAGCTACAGAGATCACTGAGGGACTGGAACATCTCTGTTATGAGGAAAGGCTGAGGGAGCTGGGGCTGTTCAGCCTCGAGAAGAGATGACTGAGAGGAACCTCACAAATGTCTGTCAGTGTCTAAAGGGAGGGCACCAAAAGGATGGAGCCAAACTGTTCTCAGGGGTACCCAGCAACAGGACAAGAGGCAGAAATTGCTGCACAGGAAATTCCACCTGAACAAGAGGAAGAACTTTACTGTGTGAGCAACCCCACACTAGAACAGGTTGCCCAGAGGGGATGTGGAGTGTCCCTTGCAGGAGACATTCAAGAACAGTTCGGGTGCAATCCTGCGCCATGTGCTCTAGGATGACCCTCCTTGAGCAGGGAGGTTGGACCAGATGATCCACTGTGGTCCCTTCCAACCTGACTGATTCTGTGAAAAGGCTGCAGCTGTCCTTCTGAAGAGTGGGAACCACTACAGAGCAGTCATGTCCTGCAAATTTGTACTGGTGATGGCCTGGGACAGTCACACAACTCCAGGTTGTTGATACTATTTGTTGTATTGCAGTTCCACATGCAGACCAGGTCTTCACTATGCTGGAAAACAACCTCATGTACGAAATGAAGTGCTGGCCTCTTCTCTGACAATTAAAAATGTAATTTATTTGCTTAATCACAGGACTAAAACTGGCGTCCTTGCTGCTTGTACTGCCCTTGTTTATCTGAATGTTGCACTGATTTATGGGTGAATGGTGTCTGTAACAGGTGATGCAAGCACCCTAGAGTGGATGGCTTTCTTATTGCCAAAGAGACAACTCTCTGCAACTGGGAGATGGGATTGTACTTCTGCAGAACTGGTTGCTGTCAGCTTGAGATGGGGCTTATTTGGCTCTCCCACAGTTATTGTCCTGCCTCACCAATGCCAATGTAGCACAGTGTGAACAATACAGTTTCTAAAAGAGAAGGAAGACCAGCTTTGTCCTGAGAGGAAGCATTATCAGGAAAGGAAATAATGAGCAACCAGTACTGGGAAAGCATGAACTGCAGTTATTCCTTTTTCCTGGGATCTCATGACTGCACACTTCAATATTGAGAATCATATTTCAACATACTCTTTCCTTCATTCCTTTCCCCCATCATGTCAAACAACCAATTCATCTTGGTATCAAGACCAAAGAGCATCAAGACATGAGCATCAGCTTTAGGGAGCTTTGCACCTAGATAAAGTACAATGGAGCTCCTACTAGGTTTTGGGTTTTTTTTTCTGTGATATGGCACATCATCTTTTTCTGTTCCTGATATTCACAAAAGGTGAGAAATATAATATCCTGGAGTTCTCTACCCTGCATCAACTTTAACTGAAGCTTTACTCTGTCTCCAAAATGAAAGGAAGGGCTAAGCTCATCATCCTTCAGTAACTAGAGAACTCAGAAAGTCAATTTTGCCCTTACTGACCTATTTGCAGAGCTCTCTTAGGCAAAGCCCTTAGTAAAAGATTTTCCCCACCAAAGAACTTCATAATTTGGTGCACTATTTTTGAACCTTATAAGAAAAATTGATTTTTCCATCCAAAAAACCTATATAGCTCTAGTCGCCTTTACAGAATTTGCTTCCTTGATTAAGGGCAAGTAGCAAACAATGAATACAAGTAGGATGATCTCTTGACTTTACTCCATCTTCAGGCTGTCAATTGCTAAAATTATAACAAACCTTGCAGTAAACAAAACTGTAAATCACTTTCAGCTATTAGACAGGTTCTCATCTATTGATCTACATAAGCTTCCTTACCTTAGGCAGCAATCTAGACACTGCAGACATATCCCCATAAAAACCTAAGGAGGAGAGGATTTTTCAAGGTGTGTACTGCAGTAGTTCAAAGTTGACTTACTGCAATCATATTTCTTTTTTTTTATTGCAAGCTGAAAAGTAAGGAATTTGTAATTTTGGAAGTAAATTTTTATCAAGAAGTTTTAATGAAGACAAGCAATGTTAACTAAGCAAAAAAAAAAAAAAAAGTACTTTTCAATTCTAACAGTTGGTTTTACTAGAATAGCAGTATCAGTGCACAAAGTCCTCAAGGAAAAGTGGTACCCTAATATTTAGAGGAAGACAATAATTCCTGGAGTATGAAATTACAGTCAGAAACATCAGTGGATGTTAATACACACAACATCTTGTGTTCCAGGAATTTATTGCTGTTTCAAGAGCCTGTTAAAACTTATATCAACAAACCCACAGAGACAAATTCTCAGTTAACTTAAGCCTCGGTTACACTCAGCTCAGTAGAGCAATGTTGATTTACCTCAAATGAGAGTTTGCACAAAGTAATTTCAAATATTTCCCTCAGTACAGAGTAAGCAAAGATACAAATACAGAAGTATAGAACAGAATTTGGTATCTGGCCAGCATTTAACCCCATTTAAAAACAGAGTAACCCTACAAATTCTTATGCATAAAACAGAGAGGTTTGAATTAAAAATCAATAAACCAAGCATGGAGAGCAACATTTGCAAGGTGAAAGAAATACAACAGAGGCATAAAAAAAACCCAAAACAACAAAAAGGCCAAGATGTGTTGGTTACTATGTAGAGCAAGCTTTGCTCAGCTGTCAGTGTTTTTCCTCACCCTATGAAGGTTTGAATCATTTTGCAGTATGCAAAATTACTTTAAAATAGAGATTAGAGTAAAGGAACAGACAACTGAACTTAAACACAGACTGGATGTAAGATCTATACAAACCAAGTTTACCTTGCACTTCTGTAGGGGAAACAGCCTGGTTTGTCTGCATAGCACTGACCACACTGTGGGCACTTGGCATGCTATTAGCTTGAGGGGCAGACACAAGAAATTCACTCCATATCTATTTCTCTGTAAGAGAAATTCCTGCTGCCCTGAGTGTTCATGGGTGGGGCACCAATAATGAGCATCCCTTGCAATCTTCCTCTTCCTTTTATAATTATGAAAAAAATATTACTGCTTCTGTAAACCACAACTTTCTCAGCAACTTGTACTAAATAAATACAATAAATATGTAATGTTTACTAAATGCTAAATATTTACTAATAATAAACTATTTCATATACCAATTAAACTGTATCAGATCTCTATGAAATAAATCAGCAATGAAATAATTCCCCCTAACATGATGAGGAAGTTCCAAAGTTCTTAACCCAATAGAACCAAAATGCCTGGGTTTCAAAAAACCAGGAGCTGATTCTTGCCCAGTATAAAGACTGTTTTTATTTTGTCCTCTATCCTGATTCTGCCATGTGCAACAGCTGAGGATATTTTGCATGGTAACAAACTTAGAGATCCAGTTTTCTCGGCTCTTCTTGAGAGCTCCATGCTCCTTCCCACCAAATCTTCATAGACACTGAGGCTGCAAAGTGTTGCAGAACTGTAGTCAGAAATTTCACATTAGTCAAAAGTTACACTCACTGTACTTCCACAGTTTTCAAGATCCAACCATATTGCATCTTATACACATACAGTGGGACTGTGGGACACAGTTGAGGTCCAATTGGCAGAGCTGTCCTGAATCACCATCTCTAAGGGAAAAACCACCACAGTGAGATCCTTTCTTTCTAGTTATTTATTTTATCTAGTAAATACCATGTTTCCTTGTTTATAAAAGTTGTTTTATGGAGCACATTTAGCTCGTGGCTTCTACACTCATACTACAGCATAATATTTATGCTGCACAGATGTCTGCTAAAAACTGCTTTTAAGAATAAACTTCCAGTTGAAATGGATTCCATCAGCTTACCCCTTTTCCTGCTCCAGTGTCTGGCACAATAGCCATGCAGCAGAGCTGTGTAGAGCAGTACAACTGGAACATTGCACAACTACCAGGCAGATTGTAAGAGTGACAAATAAAGGTTCTAGCAGATGGAAGCTCTTTCCTACTTGCTATTTTACAAAGTGTAAAAAAGCACAGATCACTACAGCAGTGAGACTTGTTTCAGCTACCACTAACAACCTTTGAAGAAAGATACTTACAACCCCTGGGAAAACGTCAGGGTGCTCTGTGACCTTTTGCAAGTAGAATTTATTAACATCCAACTAAATTGGTTACAGAGACAAAAATAATAAATCAAGTTGTGCATCAAGGTACTCCAATGTTATTACAAATTTTTGGGAGTAAAGCCAAAAACAGGGATGGTCCTGACTACAGAGAGACTTCTCAAATATCTGAAAGTCAGCAATAATTCTAATACATAAGATTCTGTTCTTCATTCTGGAATCACTAATGAATGTCCTATCAAAACAAACAACAAATTCAGCATTTAGCAGCTTTGTTTATGTAATACCTCATACATGTGGGATGTTTTTCCAATACTGGAACTAGAAAAATACTGTTAACATGAAGACTTTCTGATTCTCAGGGATGGCAACCATCTCCAGGGTGTGGAGCTGATGGAGATCATCACCTCTTGTGGATCAACATCCCAAACATTCTCATAAGCTTTATTACAGTACTGTTTTAAACATTAAAAACAATAAATCCACAATTTATATTTAAAAAAAAAACTGAACCGTTTAAAATAATTCTTTAACATATGGCATCTACTTATGTGGAAAATTTCTCATTGCTTTCAAAAAGCTGCAGCAAGAACAGTATCTAAGTATTAAGCAGTACAGTAATACATTTGGTGGAGAGTTACAGCATTTACTAAGTTTCAAAAGGTAAGCCAAATAAGTTTCTTATGAGCCCACAGTTGCTGGAACAAGTTGCACCCACCAGTAGCTAAAAAATAGAAAGGATGAGTTAGTGAACACTTAATTTTATTTGTTGTATTTGTTATCATGTTTCATTCATGAATGAAAACACACTCAACCAAAAAACCTTTCATTTTAATGTCACTCCTTTGAACAGCACCATCTCATTCTAGCCCTTGCAAGATGTATTCAGTTATGTGGACGAGTTGGATGTCATCCTTCACTCTATTAAAACGCACCACGGGCCATGTTTTGCACTCCTCTTCAGCTCGCCCCCTCTGCATGAGTTGTACACAAAAAAGAAGCCATACTGAACAAAGCAAGATATGCTGAAAGTTTCCTGCTCTGCCAAGCTGGTCACCTGGAGAGATAACACAAGAAATTCACACGAAAGCAGATGCAAGGACATTAGTAATTAGGATCTGCTGAGCAGATATGACTGCATATTTCCATAGCACACTACCGGGTCCGACTGCAGAGCGTAAGAAAGTCTTATTCACAGTCACGGAAAAGATACACAAGGAATTTATGGGGAAAAGAATTTAACTACAGCCTTTTGATATGATTTATCATTTGTTACAATGGACTGTTTCCCTATTCATCAGGTTTTTTAATAAAGAGAAAAATGGGACACTGAATAAGGGACCACATAGAAACCTGAACAGGACTGTAAACAGCTGAGGGAAGGTGGAGGGCATGGAAAGGAGTGAGGTCTTTGTTAGGTTGGATCTTTTGTGACGGTTGTTTGTTTTGAGACCAGCACTGGACCATTGTGCAACATGAAAGCTGTCCCTGGTTGGGCCCTAATTCCTGGTCCCATGAATTGGTGTTCTTTCTGTACAGTGATCTGGATTCAACACTAAGCTGCCAGGTAATAAGGTGACTGTATTTGCAACTACTATGTCCTTCAGGGGCCAGATTTTAAAAGAAAACAGCAATCCTGTTTCCAGTCCTTCAAAGAAAACTGGTTGGTGGAAGAACAGAGCTCCAGGATGTTTCCTTATCAAAATTTGGGCTGGTTTTAGTCTTTCTTCTAGGGACCTAACATTCCAAGCTCTGCATAAAGAACCTAAGTACAGACTGCTGAATCTGTGTTTCAAAAAGTGGCTAAAAGAAGTAGTTCAGTGCTGGTAAACTGTCACATCAAGCAAAGCTCGGAGAATAGAGATCCAGAAAGGAATACAGTGATTAATGGTGCAGTCTAGTTCCACTTGGTCTAAAGAGCACTTTATGCTACCCAGAGTCATCTCCCGAACAAGTGATGCAGTTTTGTAATCCCAAATTTACACAAAATCAGAAACTAAGTATCAAGTCTGCAAATCTGAAAGTAGAGCTGTGGGTTTCTCTTCCCATGTACAATATTTCCCTGGATTTCTTTTTTTTTTCTTTCTATGCTTTACAACTTGAAAAATGAAGCAGGGTTTCAACACCCAAAGGCCTGAGCGGCTCCATCACCTTGATGGAAGTTTATAGTGAGGGTTTTACTTTATGAAGAGACATACAAGCAAAGGCAGAGCTGCACAAGTGCTTCTCAAACTGGCCACCAAAATTGTATTAAGCAGTGTTTATAAAGTCATGAAATAAGAGAGCTATAACAGCAGGCAAGGGTCATCAGGAAATTTTAAGACTGATCCATTGAGCTACACACCTTGGGGATCACAGCTGTGTATGAAAGGAAGCAGTTAAGTTGCCTGATACATGTTTTTTTAACATTCAGGGTAGAAATAGTGGGTAAAAAGTCCCTCAGTGTCAGTAATTAAAAATCACAGTTGTTTTAGTTACACTGCCAAAAGCTAATATAAATTTTGTGACCATTAACACAGCTGAAGTTCTGGGGAAGAAAATTACCAAAATTACATATTTTACCAAGAAAAACTTTATAGAATATATTAAGTTTGTGAATGTTGAATATATTTACATGCAGAAATACACAGAACTAACATCAAGACAATTTTTTTCCACTTCTTAATATACAGTTAACAGAAGTTTAACAACTAAACCAAATTGTTTCATACAAAAGTAAGCAGGGAATACTATACTGCAGTTGGAAATGTGGGGTCAGAGGATCACTCACAACTGGTTACACTGTTTGGAGGTGTGTATTATAGATTTACAAAAGGAGCAATTACTTGTTCAGTGATTTTACTTCATGCATTTAAGAAATGCCCTGGATTATTCTCAGGCATTTTTATGGAGACAATGCTAAAATTCTTGTTTACTTTCTTGATACAGAAATTTTGATGAATAAATTATTTGTGTAAGGCACAGCTCAGCCCAATGCTTCTTGTCATTAATCCCATGTGTTTCAGACAGTTTGTTAGAGACATCAGACTTGGCACTGCCAGTCTGATTTATCAAAAATCATGACTCAAATACCCTATGTGAGATTGGTTTTGTTTAATACCTGTATGGGGGAATCCCCTCCACACACAGAATATACAAACCCAGCAATCAGATCAGATAGTATCACAGTAGCTGCCAAATATGACAATGAGCAAGCTTAGTGCAGCCTCCACAAATTTTGCTCCTTTTCTTAAAAGCTTTTATTTCCTCTACCCTCTTTTGTTTTTGAATGACCCTTATTTTTAGTATAATTTGTAATTACCAACAGCAAGGATAATTGCAACTATCAACTCATTTCTGTGCCAGGTTTTGACAGTTATTAGAAGGAAAAAAGATAGGAAGGGAACAAGTCATGAAGAGAACCTCATTTTTCTTGAAAAGCTGAACAGCCCCAAAGTTTAAGATTTCCTTTGGAATCAAAGCCCAGATTTTGTCTTTATGTAAGTGTGAACCTTGCCTTGTTGCAAGCTGCTGGCGTGGTAGTCAAGTTTTTCCAAGACATATTAATTAGATATAATTATGCTAACTTCTTTGGTAATAAATTACAGAAATCATGGTGAGGCAGAGATCCAGGGCAGAATGAAAAACAGTGAAAAAGCATTCATCTGCCTCTGAGACAATGAGGCTTCAAGGTAACAGAAAGCAAAGTTCAAATATACATCTAATCTGACACCACAGATTTCGTTTAAAATTTAAAACCTTCATAGTATTTCCTTCATGTTACATATAATACATGGATCCATTTATAATATATTTTCTCTAAAACAATGCAGCACAATTGCAGTAAAGTGCAAGTTTTCTAAGCTATTAGTCTGTCCTCCTAGGAGTCTACTTTATCCATGCCATGTCCAGTTGTTCCAGTCATAAGCCAATTTATGTGTCTTTACAGTGGCATGTAAAGAAAAGAAAAGGGTGTGGTGACAGGATGTAGATCTATCATGTGGAAAAATGCATTGCTGGCAGACAGTCGCAGACACACAGAGCAGATTTGAAGAATCATGGATCAGGCTTGGGTTGCAGATATGTGGAAATGCAAATTATTCTGTTAATGACTATGGCATTGCGATTTGATGGAAAAAACCCAAAAATACTGCCCATCTCTATAATCTTCATTCAAAAGTGAGGCTTCTGCTACATTTGTTTCCTGCTAAATTTCTGACCTATGGTTTAGTAGCTGCACATATCGAACCATACATCTAAAATTACAGGAAAGGGATGCAATTGATTTAGAGCAAGACATTTAAATATTTATCTGAACTTAACAAACAAACAGAGGAAGATCAAAGACTCCACATACTTCTCCATAAGGCAGGTGGTAATTTTTTAAATATAAGATCTTAAATACGTTATTTAAGAGGTAGAAAATATCAAAATACTAGGAAAAAATTTCTAGCTTAAAACAATCTGTTTGCTTACTTCTTAAAAAGTCTTACTGTTGCAATTTTTGAGTGAATTAAAAACAAATGAAGCTATGGAAGCACAGGATTTCGTGCTCTGTATAAGATTTCACTTACTGGAAAAAGAGAGAGCTTCTTCATCTAGTTAGTGCTCAAGCAGTATATACAAATGATCTCCTCTTCTTGCCCTGTTGGGGGCTATAAATTTGAAGTGAAAATTTTTCCCAGTGGAAAATTTTGGCGATTCCTGACTTTCTAGCACTGCATGTAACCGGGTACAGTTTATGTATAAGGCAGCAGAACCACCAACGTAAGCTCAGAACTACCTCTTCCATAAAGCTAAGAAGAAAGTTAATAGAAACAAAAGCTCACTTAAATCTTTCCTACAGACAGCAAAAGATCATAGTCAGATTTCAGCACCAGCTGATAATCTTAGTAATTTATACCAGCCCAGAGACAGCTGAACTACTCATTGCACTGTGGAAGCCTGCCTACAGTTTGAGTTACTAAGGCTTGCACTCTTCCTCAGCACAGCTAGGAGATGCTGATGCTACTGTCTCCAATGCAATTCAGTAAGGCATAATTTAACTCAGAACTGACATTATTACACATTGAAAAAGTAGTGTAAAAGCTCTTCTCTCTTCTATTTGTTAACATTCAGTACTATTTATTAAATATTTTATAAAAAAGAAATTAGGATATTTATACATTCAAACAATCACTGCAATAGTTGAGTAAAGGAAACAAATTAATTATCAGATTCTAAATTAAGCACGATTCTGGAGATATGCACATTTGCACACACCACACACATTCTGTATGTGTGTGTGTATATATTTGTGTACATATAGATATATAGTTATATTTTATATATATGTCTTTTAAATCAGATCCAAGAATACAGCACAGAATATCTTCACTTAGCTCCTCTTTCACCAAAGGACAGGACTGTCCAGTTTGGAAAAACCAGGTTCTTTTCTAAGGTCCATGTAGGTTCCATTGCTCACCCAGGAGTCATCGCTGGATTTCCTACCAAAGATTAAACAAATGTAAGCTTATATTTTCCATCCATATGCTGTATGCAGTGTAGCAGCATGCACAGATACCAAATCCAGCCCACAAACCAGGAGCAGCACAGCTTGGAGAGCTGAACAGGTGTGTCTGCACTGGGCCATGGAGAGGCATCCCAATAGCCTAATATTCACCTGAGAACATCACTATTGAAGAGCCAAATGCATTATCTTGCATCTGCTCCAATACTTTTGCTATATAATAATTAAATTCTTTATTCCATCATTTAAATCTACAGAATAAATCTCAACTTTCAAATCCTCATTGTAAGGATTCAAATTCTGAATCTTATTCACAATTCTCATTGTGAATATACAAAGTATTAGACTTTGCCTCTATCCTGCTTCCCTTTAGTAGGTGCAATTGGCATGGGATGAGTTAGATCACCAGCTTGTCAGAGATGAAGTAGCCTAAGCTATTCCCTTCTGCACCTATTTACAACATTCCTGTGTTCCTCAGAAATACAGTATTCCAGAAAAAATAGGATCTCAGATCTGCTTATAGGCCCATACAACATTCATCTTGGCTCAAACGCTTTCACTGCAGGAGAACAGAGATGCTGGAGGGCAAAAGACTACTAGCATTTCTTTTAGTCTTTCGACACCTCAAGTCTCCTGTTTAACTGATTTACAACAGGAAGAGATAAAGTGCCTTCAGAACAATAATTCTCTCCCCATAAAACACAGGAAACATGTTCAAAAATAGCCTTGGATGCGAAAGGCTCCAACTCTGCACAATTCCACATCAGGTAATCCCCCTGAATTAAGCAGAGGCAATTGAGCTAAATCCAGCTACTTCAGCTTGCTTCAAAGATGTTACATTAACTCAGGCAAATACAAATACAGACTAAATATCAGTTGCCATCAAGGCAAAAAAAAAAAAAAAAATCAGGGATGCACTAATAAGAAACTAATACATAATTCTGAGCTTTAACTAAGACTGGCTTATTCTACATCACCAAAGTACAAAACCAAAGTATATAGAAGAACCCTGGAAAAAACTGGAGCCTGTCACGTGGCAATTTAGATTAAGATCTATAATAAGAATTTTAATAAATGATAGTATATGCTAATTATTACTACCTGAAAAATCTAGGCTGATGCTCTAGATTGTTTTCTTCTAGCACCTTCCGTCGTTCTCTCTGTAGCTGCTCGATCCTCTGCTTTTGTATTTCAGCTCCTTCAATATTCCCTTCTTCTAGAAACCTGCAGCAGCAGTGATATGAGACAATTGTTCTTCTGCGCCCAGAAGAATTTAATCTTTTCAGCAGGTATTTCACAGTGTTTGAAAGGTAAACAGCTACCTCTGTAGACAACTGCACCATGAAAAAGCACTTAAGGAAAAATAACTCTTGGAACAAGCTCAGAGTCACCATTACATTAGATTCTTCTACTTGGAAATTTGCAACAGTAAAAATTTCACTGCAGAAAGAAGTTGCAAGTGTCTCGGTTTTTGGTTATTCAAATACTGTATGCCCAACATTCAGTACCTAAATTACTGAAGTTTTAACATCCTAGGAAAGGCAGTTATGTAGAGGCATCCAAGAGGCAATTTTAGGACTTCCATTACAACTAGACCGTCTCTCAATAAGTGATTACAATGTCTGTTTCAGATTCACATTAATGTAAAAATAGAAAGGCACTGCAGTTATCCACAGAAAATAGTCTTGAGATCAGGGTAAAGTGAGTGTACAGAAGATTAAGAACTATTTAAGGAAAATATTTCAGAGTTAAAGCTTCTTACCTTTGGTCTGGTCTAAAACGTGTATCAGTGGATGGGAGTAACGACCTAGTTTGTGGGTCCAGTTCATTTAACTCCAGTGCAAATTGTGTAAATCCATACCACTGTTCATAATCTTTAGGCATTGGATCTACAGAAGAAAAGAGTGCATTCAGAATTCCAGTTAAATGCTATTATATTGAGAAAGAAAATTTCAAGCTCCCTCCAGTCATTTGTTTATGCCTGATCCACAGCGTCAGTTCTGGGGGAACAAGAAGTTTTTAATAATGTGACAAAAGAGAACATCCCCCTTGACAATTGCACTGCAGCAAGACAGATTTCTGTCCTCTCAGCTGACTCGCAGCACAACCGTGATGAAGGCCATGCTATTATCACAATGTTTTTTTCAAAACACAGTAGGCAAAACCCCACAAGCCTGGGAGAAATTCAGCTATCACTGTAATTTACAGAACTGAGCTTTGTAGGCTGTCCTCCAGTGTTCAACACATGAAATAAACAACAGTTCTCTGCACAAGCAGTAGGAGCAGTTTGTTCCCTTTTTTCCCCCTTCCTGCTCGAGTCCTCAATACTCACTTCATGCCCAAATATGAAAATGAGGGAGAATGGAGAAAATACAGGAAGCCATGGGATTATGTTCTCATATTATTTAAATGATATATTCTTCTATCTAGCTTTTAAATGCTTGACAAAAATCTAATATTTTACAGAAGAATAACAAGAAATTGGGGCCTAATAAAGAGATTAAAACAGTAAGTTGTTTTAATACTCAAGAAGATCTGTTTGTGTACATGAGCCATTCTGATCACTAACTTGCTCTCCATATGCAGTTTGAAGATGAAGCTGTCCCACAGTATAAACTTTCATGCCACTTCCCAAAGAGCCGATGCACAACTTTCCCAGATTTATCCATGACACTGCCTTCGATCTCGTGTGCATTTGGATTCCAATATTTTGCCTAGAATTAAAAGGAACAAAGGGAAGGAAGGTGCATAAGAGCTCAAGTGCAGGCCATTTTGCCATGCCAGTAGCACCAGGCTGTAGAGCAATGAAACCTGTTCATTTAGGTGTGCATTACAATATCAAATGCAAACAACTTCTAGTACATTAAAACACTAACTTATTAATATGTTAGCTTCTTAAAATACTAATGTTGAGAATTGTATTTATTTGGTTTGCCTTTTTATAGGGGCAGTATGAGGTGAAGTGCAGCTGACCTTGAAGTTTGCCCAAACACAGTTGGCCCTGAGTCCTGACTTGGTTATGTACATGTCTCCCAAATTTGCAGAAGAGGAAGAGAAGGAACTCATACATTCATCTCCACTATAAACAGTTTACAATATCAAAGGTGTAAGATTTGCAGGCTCTCAGTCTTTAAAATTTGAACTTCCAGTGCAGCTCTGAAAATACATTAAAGTACTTTCAAGTAAGTATTTGGGAAAAAAAATATCACCCTAATGCTTCTTAGAAAGCACAGAGTATTCAGGAAATAGATAAAATAAAATAACCCCAAACTTGCTGGGGAGCATGCCATGCTGCATAGGTACACTGAAGTACTTCCCTTGTATCTGTATGGTCTGTTCTATATAAAGCAGAACCTTCTCTCAGATACAGAGAAAGGTAAGTCTCTTAGGATGATTTATGAAACTATTTCTCAGGTTAGAAATTTTGGCATTGCTTTACATTTTCATTGATTTTCCTTTACTACAACTCATCTATTGCCAAAAACTGAATTTAATTTCAGTTATAAGAACAGTTCCTGAAGAAGTCATATATATTGTACTTGTACTGAAGCAAAAGCTTTGAGCAATACCCCAGTCTCTTATTTAAACTCCTCTGAGTACCTGAAAAGGGCTAGCAAAGAGCATCAGGAGAAGCAGCCTGCATAAGCACTGGTCCTACAGCTGCAGAATGACTGCAGCCACAGCATGTGCCAGTGGGCTAGTAGGAGGCATGTGGTAAACCACTGTCAGTAGACACCTTGTGCCTACATCTTTCATCAAACCCAGAGCAGACATTCCTTTCCCAAAAATCCCTCCATTTCCAGTGGAATCACTCAAGAAAGCTGTTGCTTCTTTTTTTTGTCTAATGAGTGGCAGTTCCTTCAAAGATACAGTTTTCAAGGAATCACAGGTAATTACAGCTTGTAAGCAGAAGTACAGAGCTTCAGCAGAGAGCACCCTCCCACTGCTGTGCCTGTTAGAAAAGGCAGTGCCAACATTGCTGTGGTTACCTTTATGAAAGTCAGTTTGCAGTGGCACGTGTCATCATTAAGATTTTTTATGATGATCTCTCCGTAATGTTCAATCCATCTTTGCCCACTCAAGATGTTATGGATGCAGGATGTCACCTTGTTCCAGGCAAAATGGTCTTTAAAACTGTAAGGAAAAATACAAGACAAGAAAAGTCTCACGCCATGTTCAAGTGAGCTCAAACTTGAGGAAGAAAATTTGCAGAGAACTTGATTAGAGAAAACAAACTATTTTTTTTCTTTACTAGAATGATTCATCTTCTTGTTCCAAACCTTCTCAAAAACAAACCCTATGACAACTATCCCACCTCCCAGAAAATCCTTTTTACTTCTGCTACATACTTTGGTCTTGAATTCAGTTTTCCCTCAATTTACTTGCCCTTCTAACCAGTTTTAAGTTTCCAAAAGTAATCATTCTGGTATCTTCTACAGTCTGACATGCCCATTCCAAGCTTGACAATGGAAAACACAAGAACATGGGCCACCAGAGTGATCCAAACACGTACTGAGAGGAATGAGCTTGGCAAAAAGCTCTCAAGGCTGAGCCTAATATGTGTGCTTTAGGTAAGAGCAAAAGTTGTCACCAAGTAGTTCAAGATGCAGTTGCACACTGGGAAACAGCAAACAGGGAGAGATAAACAAATACCAATAGGGAATACAACATTTTACCTTTTATGAAAGAGGGAGATGCTCACATAAAAGTTTTATAAAGCATCAAGGAAAGGAAAGTCTCGTGAAGACATATTCTACAATTTGTTCTGGGTATGGATGGCAAACTCACTATTGGTAAGGTAAAATACAAACTAGCAAAGCACCAGTTTCCTCAGAGCAAGTACCTCATTCACATCTTGTGAAGTTATCAGAATCTTTCCCTACCTCCCCTCAATCACTTGCTTTCACTTGCTGCTTTGTAAGGCACACACAGGACAGTTTGTACAGACTAGCAGATACACAGCCAATTTATCACACAGTAACTTGTTTTTCTGCCCTTACCTATGCACATCACAAGTTATCATAAAGGCTTAAAAAAAATGTATTTGTTTCAAAATGAACCTTAATAGTAATGCTTAATTTTTCCCTATAGCCACAGCACCTTTTTTGTACCCAATTCTGTATCAGATACACAGGGATACAATCCAGCACATAGAGATCACATATGAATCAGATTGCTTCCCAGTTCATCAGCCCATCATAGGCCCTAATATATTAATTATCTTGGCTCTGAGTGCTCATGCACATCCTAGAAACCTTTCATTCCAAAGCTGAGGGCAGGTGCTATGAATGTAACATGGTCTATACATTACCTTTTGGGTACTGTCTTACTAGGTTTCAATTTTAGCCGCTTTAAAGAAAAAGGCATGCTTCATTTGATGAGTGCTAGGTTCTTGAATTCTTTGGTTTGTTGTTTGTTTTTTTTCAGATGGCAGATAAATTTTGTACTCTCTCACTGGAAAACAGATTTAATTGGAACAGTACTCAACCTTTAGACCTCTGGTTCTGCAAGCATGATGGATATAGGCCAAATTTTAAGGGATTTTAATTGCTCATCAATACTGGGCACTCTGGCAAACTGGCAGATTTTTTATTTAAAAAAAAAACAACAACAACAAAACAAAAGGAAACAAACAAGCTATACTCAACACTTCACTACAGTGGCTGCTTCCTTGGATAATAAACACCAGATATGTAACTGGTTCTACTTATCACTTACAGTAATTATTTCTGCAGTGATGATGGTTGCTGGCCTTGCCTACAGCCCAGAATGGTGTCAGAGTCCCTACAAACATAGTCACAAAAGACAAGAACACCACCATCTCTTCCCCGAAAACCTATTCTCTAGCAAAAGAATTCATAGCTTCCTTTACCCTACAGTTTTTGCCTGCGAGTTTGAAATGCATTAAGGTTGAAATTCAACTGAAGTATGAAAATACCAACTTTCCTTTTTTCAAGGTACACAAGAGTGATGGGGTTTTTTTTCACTGTTTATTTTTCATAACCTTTGAAAGTGCTTCTGATTGATGCTTCTGGGTTTGGTTTGGGCTTTCTTCCTCCCCTTTTCTCTTTAAATTAAACCATAGCTACCAGTCCTTCCAAAGGGCAGAGCAGAGCTGGCTGTGCTCTGAGTGAGTGTGGCTCCAGTGTGTGCAAGCACATCTGTGCCTGTGCATGAACAGCAGTGCCCAACGGCAGCACTTACGCTGGAAGAGTTACGTGTGTCGTGCCAACTGGAACAATTTCCATGGACTTTCCCCAGAATTTGTTTTTCCATCTGACATCTGGAACAAGAAGTAAAAAAATGATGGGTTTAGTCACAGGTAGGTGACTCAGGCTGTTTCTGGGCTCTACTTTATTTTCAAGAAATTCAGAATAACAAAGTGCAACAGAAGCGTTCAAAGAATGTTGTGGGACCTTCAAATACTGGCTGGTGGGTTTGTTGTTGTTGCTGTTTGCTTTGTTTGATTTTCACTGTAATTTAGGTTATTTAAATAGCAAAGTAACAGATATTTAACAGTCTAACTTTTTCAAAAGAAAGAAATTTAAATAAGCTATAGACAGCATATACTTGTCTGCAATTCAGTGGCTAGTGAATGAATGCACACATTTTCAAAAACAAAACCAGAATTTCAAATACAAAAATATAACAAGAACATCCACAGTCAAGAGACTAAGGAAGGTTCCAAAGGGCACAAAATGGCAGAGTGTTTTAACTGATCTTTTGAAATCTTGTTTGAATCACAGAAAGACATGTCCAAGTCTCATGCCATTTCTTCAAAAATAGAAAAAAGATAAGGAAACTCAATGCAAGTTTAGCCAAATTTATTGAGCAAAAGCACCTGGAAGAGAAGGAAACAGACAGGAGCATGGCAAAAGGGGTGTACAGTTAAATCAGGCTAGATAATCAGACAGTAACTTCAGAGCTCAGGAGAATAGCATCCTTCCTATTTTAGATTCTAGGAACTCCATTCCCTGCCCCACCTGAAAAAGAGGGGAAAATTCAACTCCTGTCTCAAAAAGATGCTAGTTGTAACAAAGGGCAAACACCGTTTCCTGTGCAATTCTGGGGGAAACTCTTACCCTGTTTGAGAGATGGATGCTCAAACCACAACTAAGAGGTTACTCACGTATCTCCTGAGTACATATGTGCAAGTGAGGAATAAACCACACTGAGCTGCCTATCATTGCAAAGACCAGAATGGGATGTAGGGCAGAATTCTGCATGCAAAGAAGTTACTTTCTTATCACATGAGAAAAGGACCTTTTGGGTTTTTTGGTTTTGAAGTCTGGTGCTGGGTCGGCTTCTTCAGTGACAGCGATTCTGTTGTGATTCCTACACTGCACAACAAGTGCTCCAAAGCTACTTCCAGTATGATATTGTTGAGGGAAATTCTGTCCTGGCTTTCTCTCCTCTGCAGTGGGATGGAAGAGAAAGGGCAAAGGTGCACCCTACTGAGTTTAACAGTTAAAATGCATTACCAGATCGTGCCAAATTCTCTCATAATTGGCAAAGCTGCCCCACAGAGATCAGCATGTGGGAAACATCTGGGGAGCCAGGGTGCAACTTGATCATACAATAATTTTAGGACAGATAAGAAAAAGCAAAGTGTTATTTCAAAGCTATGCTCACACTAATTCAGGCACAGATGCTGTAATAGCTGAAACTTCCTTCATTTCCACTGCTCATGTGTCAACACTCCTCTGCAAAAGCAGAGTCAGCTTCATGAGTCGTGGAAAGCTATCTCCAAACTATTGTTCCCTATCAGAACCCAGTCTTCTAGTTCACTGGACATGATCAGGAGATTTCTTGGTGATGGAACACGTGAACTAAGGTCAGTGTCTGGTGGGATGACAGCACTACTCTGGCAATGCTGCTGCCTCCTTTTCAGCTGAGAAGGTGACACAGTAAGTGAAAAGGTCTTTGCACACAGAAAGAACTGAACTCACTGACAAGCTGCCTTTATGATTAAATTTGCGTTAGCCTTTCCACATAAGTTAATATAGCCTCATTACGAGAGGTCACAGCATTTAAAAGTTGCCTTCTAGCCCTCCCATAAGCTCAGCTAGCATATTTAAAAACAAAGCAAACAAAAACCCCCAAGCCCTGCTTCACCCTGACTGAATGTGCTGTGCTCAAAAAGACCAAATCTGACTCTCATATTAATCAGATTCTCAGCTCTCATTAGAAGAACTTCATTCTCTAAATGGAAGTGTTAAAATATTTGAATGATAACAGTTGTCAAGATCTGTTAAACAAATCAATCTCATCTATTTTTATTAAGACAGGCTGCTATCTAATCTTATTTATACAGTTTTCAAGTTAGGGAATAAATTTTTGGTCATCTCAGCTTTTGGGCTATGAAGAAAAGGATTTTTGTGTCCCTGTATTTGTTTACAAAGCAAAAAATTACAGAGAATAATAAAACCCAGACTAATGGGTTCCAATATCTGTTCAGTATGGCTCCATCTATAATAACTATAATCAAGTCAGCAGAGCCAGTCAGAAAAAAAAAAAAAGATTACAATATGGCTACCTTGTGATTTGACAAACCCCTGGGTGAAGGATTTTAAGTTAAAAGACATGGTTGTTTTGTGTACACTCCAAAATTATCTAGCCACACAGGTACTGTAACTGGCTGACACCTTCACTAGCAGTACATAATGTAATAATGCCAGCAGAGAAAGAAAAGGTAAATGTATTTATCCTTGCTGTTACACTAATTTTTGAAAATTGCTTTCAGAACAGGTTGACAAGATTTGCCAAGGTCCAGGACTTGTAGTTTTTTCATGCTGTCTTCGAGCTCGTTTGTTTTATAAATAGCTTGACATACAATTCTTCTTTACTAAAGAAAAACATCCCTCAAAAAAGCCCAAACAAACCTGTTTTTAAAGAAAAGCAGATATTTGTACATGAAAATAATAATCAATTAGTGCTACATGAAAAAATCCAAATAATGCAAAATATCTTGAGAATTTTTATAACGGCAGAAGATCTGAGTAAGAAGCATGCAAGTCAGCATAGGCTAGCGTTCCATAAAACCATTCTAATACAAATTTAGGCAAGGATTTTCAACGTTTCCTAATTTCTGGATATTTTGTGTTAGACATACAATGAAAACATTATGAACACTGTAAAAGTAAATGGTAAACTGAAGAGTTACCTTGCCAAAAAGCAAAATTCACAGATTCAGCATGGCATGCAGAAATAGGTGGGTGGTGACTGACCTAAGAGCAAGACATGAAAGGAGAGGGGGAGAAAAAATTAACATATGAACACTTGAACAGTCATTTTGGTTTGGCTTCTTTTGTTTTATTTTCTTCTTCATTCACATATGGCATTTACAATTTGAACATTAATTTTCCCTTTGCAGTTGTGTCCTGAAGGGGGAAGCAGTGAGATTAATAAATGTTCTCAGACCTAAGAAATCTTGAAAGAAATGGGAAACACTTATTTTAAAAGGCCTGAGATTTTGTTTGAGTGAAAATCTAGCTATATACTTTGAACATTTTCTCTAAGGTGATAATTAAATTTACCCTTAGGAACTCTTAACAGATTAACAAAAACCACACTTTGTGACACAAATTCTCAAAAAACACAAAAAACCAAAAACACAATAAAGGGCCAAAAGCTTCTGTACAGTAAATAACCACAAAACCCTGAGTATGAGGGAGGAGATAATGATCAGCATCTCTAAGTGGGCCAGGGGTGAAGAAATCAAGCCAGGAAATTCCATCCAGCAATCCCTACTAGTGCAGCAGTGACACCCCAGGTGTTTCTAGTGTGAAACTCTAACCACACGCACTGCATTTCATCAGCATTGGGCAATAGTAGGTGCATGAATTAGGGCAACCACCAAACTAGCAAAGCAAGGACTGTGAGCAAACAAACAATTCAGACTATTAAAATGCAACAGTAAACAAAAAAAGCACAAAGTGAAAGCAGCCACTCCTCCTCAACTTGAATTCTCCCTTCTGTGTTAACATAACTAACAACTGACAAGGACCAGCTCTTAATATGTGTAACACCTGCTGTTCCTTGGGCAACTTTATTTTCAAGTCAAATTGCTATTTTTTGCTACATAATTTCTTAACCATGGCTCAAATCAACTTTTTTTTTTTTTTGGTAACTCATTTCACAAATCTCTTACTGAGGATTTTCTTTTTCCTGCAAGCATCCAGTTATTTATTGAACACCCTCTACTTGGTTTAAAAAAAAGAAAAAAGATTATGAAAGTACTAATTACTCTCAGCTATGGCCTAATCCAGCAAGAGCAACACTCTCTCTGTCTTACATACTGTACACAGATTAACCCCAGATGTCACTGTAATACATGGGTTAAACTTAGCTCTCATTTAAACTGTTATAATTCCTGAGTAAGGTCATGGTGCTAACAGGAGTTACCCCAAACTCACTCTCCTGATAGAACAGAATCTTTGTTATTTTGTATCTTCTATCAGTCTATCCCCTGAATTCCATTCTGCCTGCACTAACAAGGTATCCGGAATAAGAATCAAAATGCTTGTGCAAGCAGTAAGCCACTGTTCCTGATGTAAGGAGAAATATTTAATGCTTGCAAGCTGCACTAAATTTCTTTCCTCCTATACTGCCCTCTGTTCCTAATATTTCTCCACCCTATATCCTTATGGTAACTTTACCACTCTAAAAACTCATTTCACTTATTTCTTGTATTAGAACAACAGTCATTAATAGCACAATCCTGCTCATTTAGTAAAATTCTTCTTTATAAAAACTAGCCTTTTTACCCAATATTCAAGAGAAAATATCTTCCTTTAATTCAGTGTAACACTAAACACTAAATTTGATGCCGTGCTGGTACTTGCAGTGCTCTGTACACATCATCTTAGTACTGAAGTAGCACAATGAACTTTAAATTTGATTCTTGCTTTGACTGCACTATTTTTTGTTGGGTTTTTTTCCCCTTCTTATTTTTACTCTTGCCTGTGACATTTCCTGTGATTAAGGAAAGATCACGTAACATTCCTTTTTGTCAGTTCTAAAACATGATGTGCAAAATGTTGTACCTTCACAGGCAGTCAAAAGCACTTTTCATTTCCTAAAGGAAGCTTCTTAGAAGTCTTTCTCCGATCAAATTTCTAGGTTGCACACCTTTGCCCACTTGCACTTTTTGTATTTTTTGTTATGTCTAGACAGAATAAGACAGTTCTCAGTCATTTTTACTTTGCCAGGCAGCAGGTATTTGAGTTTTGTCTCTTTTTAACATACACTTCATGTTTAGTGATTTTGGTAGCTTGGCTGGTTTAAATTTAGTATTTTTCACCCATACTTAATAATTATTGTCCTACTGGGGAATAATCTTCATAAACACTCAGACCATAATGTGCTGTATACACCCTTCACTGATTCAGCTGTAGTAGCAGATTTGAAAGACTGAGTCTACTGTGTTTTATTTGGACAGGAAGCAGAAACAGTCATGGTGCCATTGGAAATACTAGAGGTTGATTGCCTCACACAAGGGATACATTTGTTATAAAAGAAGGTATTAAACAGCTGAAGATACAATATTTTTAATGATCACACACACAAAAGAAAATGACAAGAATGTAAACTTTTGTTGTAGTCGTGATCAGATTTCAGCATGGGGAATTGCACTATACTTAACCAAGTTATCTTGTTACTGGAGCAGGCAGCTTGCCAGCCTTTGCTCCTCGAGTGTAAGCTGCTGCTTGTGATGCTCCATGCCAGACTTAGCAGACTTCCTCAAAATAAAAAAAAAATTCTCTTTGTTTGTAATTCAGCAAGGTCCCTTGGGCTCAGGTAATGTTAAATAATCTTGTATTTTGCCATTAATTCTAGAGGATTCCAGCCACACATTTAGAATTCAGCAGCGTATCGAGTAGCAATTCTAAGGGTTGCAGCATACAATACCTGTTCTGCAAAGAACTGGAAACCCTTATCTTCACGAATACATTCATAGGTTTCTCCAAGCACAGGATTAAATGGCTTACTTCCGGCTCGGTAGTAACTGGATGCATAGGCAGAGACTGCAAAGGCAGCTATGTATACCTGGGAAGTACATATTTGGGACTTAGATCAATTAATTTTCAACATACACAAAAAAATAAAAGCAAGCTTTATCCTGATTCTGTATTTTCCCCTTCATTTGCAGACTACAAACATGCATGCCTCCTGCAAGCCAAGCCCTAGTTCTCACATTAGAGGACTATTCAATTTTCAGAGTCATTCAATAGGTCAGGGATAGAATTATTAGGGTGAGATACTGCAAATTTCACCAGCTGAAAACAGCATTTCTGAAAAGTGTTTGAAACAGTTTAGCATTCTGCAACACAGTTCAAAGAAGTAACCTTAAAAGCCACTGTTAAATTTCACATAATAACTGCTTTTTATAGTTAATTTGTGACTCCATAAATGTATTCACTATTCTTTTCATAAACATGGCACAGGAAGTACCGGATGAGTTTTCACCAACTTTGCTATTTCTAATGCTGTTTGACTTAAATAATCTTATCTACTGGGTGCTATTACCTAATCATAAAACTGTTGATCATGACTGACACACAGGTAGCCCTTCTGAATTTTTCCAGTCACCTCAAACACAATGTGAGGAATTAAAATTCAGAGTTGTTTGATACAAGTCTCTTTTGTAACACTTTTTTCCTCTTTTCATTCCCTTTTTCTCATCTTGTGAAAGTGTAGATACTTTCTTTTCACAGTTTCAGAAAACAAATGCACTGAAGATAGGCTCTTTTATGAACTATTACAATTACTATGCAACAGTTAGTATTAAATTTTGCTTCAGGAATTTCTCAAAGGCAAAGAATACACCAGTCTGAGGTAATTTCCAGATGTTTGGGTGTGGGGAGGAGGGAAAAGGCTTCTTTTCCCTCCCTGTTGAACAACTACTGCTCATTTCCTTTTCCTTTTAGCATATGTTCCCGAAAGAACAAAAAAAAGCTATGGACTGAAACCACCAGTGAATGACCACACCCTTAGGGAATAGGCCCTAAATTGTAACCTTTGAAAGTGTCAGAATGAAGAAAGAGACTTTTCAAGCAGTATTTCCAACATGACTACCTACTCACATTAATAACCTTATTTTGAGATAAGATATATTGAGTTGAAAAGGCTTAATTCAGTTTATGGGAAAATATGTATCTTCCATTTAAGAGAATTTAGGAAGCTTCTAATCCTTTTTTTATGGGCCTTCATATTAAGTGGCTCTTGTACACCTGGAAGTAGAACAACTGAAATGCATTTCTCTCTTGTTCTTTTGCCAAATGCAGAATTCAGGGTTCTGCACTAGCAGACGATGACATTATTGTACCCAAATAAACATGCAGCCTGGTTTTGAGATCCTGAACATCTTGGATAAACACAAAAACTTCTAAAAACCAGTTAATAAAAAGCATGGAATTCATTTAGCTAATATAGAGATATCACAGTCATGTAGGGCTGGAAGATCCAGGATCTCTATGAATAAATGTGTTACCAGATCAGACACCCTTGAAAAAGATCTATTGTAACTTTCATCTTTGAGAGGGAACTAAGTTCAATCCCCTCCTCCCTTTTTGCTTTAGACAGCAAGAGCTGCAAAACAGAACTAAGCTCCTTTTTTGTTTAAACTTGCAGAACAGCAAGGTACTTGAGGATAGACTTTCTGAAAAGCAACAGAAATGAAGCAGAAGAGTCATAAATAGTGGCTATGTGAGTATGTACAGACACGTTTGGAGAGTTTGCTTCTCAGCTGAGAGAAACAAAACAGTGGAATAGAACAACTTCATTTCTTCAGCATGGCTTTTATGTTTACTCTATTCTAATTCTATTGAATGCTCCCAGTTATTTGGAATAAGGTATTTACCATTCGCTCGAAGAGGTTTGGTGTGTGCGCTGCTTTATCCAGGAGCTCGCTGTACTCCAGCTCCTCGCAGAGGCGCTGCAGGGTGTTTAGTGGCTCATTTAACTCAACAGGCATGGCCACTTTGGAGAGATCCTTTCCTATGTTATTCCTCAGGATATTCCAAAGGCTGATGTTACTTGTGTTAGGACATGGAGCTGGTAAACATGTTCTCCGTTTAGAATTGCATCCAATTCCGCTTTCAGAAATACAATCTGAAAAGGAAGGAAGTGGCAGAACAATTAAATCCACATTTTCTTAGTTCCATCCCCTTTGCAAACATACATTAAAATGCAACCATCTTTTCTTCTGTCAAAACTTCCTTCCACCCACGATTCATTTAAGTATTTCACTTGTGGTTTCAAAATAGCCTGTTATAAAAATGACAAAATTAAGAAGAGCATTTTATATACATTAACAGAAGTAAAATGCCAAGTACAAGAGATGCAAAAAAATTACCTTCTTTTCCCTTAAAGTCTGGAAGGAAAGGCTCAGACTTTCCACTGAGTTTGAGAGAGTAAATATTATAACTATTTTATTTGTAACAGAGGTGGATTCCTATCTGTTTAGGGGACATAAAAACCTCCTTCCTTGACAGAGCTTCAATTAAGTTGACACTTCTCAGAAGGCGAGATGTAACTTACAGATGCAAGGATAATAACTACTCCTACTGATCTTTTCCTACTTTTTTGCATACTCCTACCAGGAAAATTTACTGTACCATGAATTAACATTCAGGCTTTTCCACGTTGTTCCCCATAGCATTTAAACTTAGTGATGTTACTTTGAGATACGCCCCTACACTGATGGAGAACTGACGTGATTTAAGGATGGAAAAGCTGAAGCAACAGTAGAGCTACGGGTTTGCTGAAGATAAAAAAAATTAAAATAAAAAGACTCAAGTCAAGAGTCCTTGACATGAATATCTGAAGTCTGTGTTGCCATATCAAAGCAATCAGAACAGGATAAATAGTTCTAAGTGTGCCACGACAAGATTTGTAGCAAAATCCAAATAGAGCTACAAGCTTCTGCAACAGGCACTAGTCTGAAGTGATTATATTGCTTAGCTGTACAACACTCTTGTTTCAGAGAGGAATGTGTTTGCCGCTAAAGAACATATTTCATCTTTCCACAGTCTTAGGAGCACCTAGGAAGCTCCTGCCTTAGGATCAGTTACTATTTGGAGACATTCAGGCATAGCCTCAGTCTGTCAACCCCGGTCCTTTTCTGGCTTTCCTCACACAGCTCTGTCTTGAAGGAATTAAACCCACACTGGGCAGCACATCTCTTTCTGTGCTACACATGCCTGAAGAATCCCCGCCCTTAAATGCACCTAACCAGTGCCTCCTCTTCCCTGCCACTGACAAAAGCACAGTATCAGCAGTGCTTACAGCAGTGACAGGTGACCACAAGGACAAACTTCTCCATGCCTGCTATGCCTCCCAGCCCATGCCTCACATGGAGCTTTTAAAGGGTAATCAGTAGCCTCAGAGTTTTGAGGAAGGAGTTTCCACCTTTCCTGCCACTGGCAAACCAGAAGTCCTAATACCTCATATGACTGAGTTACTCTAACAAGGTCAGGTGAACTATGTGCAGTCCCTTGCCTCCGTCTCTCTTTTTGCTTAAAAATGGCATGGGCACTATGAGTCAACAAGTCTACCTGAAACAATTATACTGGTGAGAGTTAAGGAGCTGACTTCTATACTTCCCTATTGGAAGAATTAATTCAATATTGGAACAGGCCAAAAAGAAGGATGTTCCCTTAGATATCTCAGGAATGAGATAAATGCTAAAAACTTAATTGTTGTTTAAAAGAGCTCCCAGAAATGGGATTTGGCTATGTCTTTTGACAGCTTCTAATTAAAAGTAGAATACCAATTGAACTATTTACATATTCTGGACCAGTCCACTAACTGAGGTAAGCTGCTGAAAAGACCAGAGTACAGCAAGAACTTCAATACTAAGATGCCAGATTTTCTAAGCAATGAAATTTGCCTAGTCTCCATTACAGAAAGACCCAGGCAATTCTAGTTTCTAAGAGCTGTGACAGGCAAGATGAATGCTGAAGGAGGTTTAGCCATCTGACCTCCAGTTAGAGTCAATGACTTTCAAGGCCAAACTGGACCATTATCAACATCTGATCTGACCTTCTACATTACAGTAGCCGGAGGATTTTGTCACAATCCCACAATTTATGGTGCAGCTACAGCCCTGTAGGAAAAAGACATCCAGTTTTCTATTAATGGCAGTGGCAGGCTGCCCAAAGCACAGAAATAGCAGGTACCAGAAGCATGCAGAGGTGCTTCTTATACTGAGGAACTTCAGTGACAGTGTTTGTTAGAAAAAGATGAACTGCCAGCATTAATACAGCTTTCTAAGGTCCAGATCATTAGATAAATTCATTTGTGGTTTTTTTAATCTTAAAGGAAAAAAATTAAAAATCCTTCATTTTGAACATTTACAAAATACATATCAAACTACCCAAGTTCATAGGAATCTGCTGTCCTTGGAGATGATCAGGAAACAGCTGAATCACTGTTCAGCATTTTTGAAAATAAAAATATATTGTAAGACTGGGAAGAACATTGTGGTTAGCTGAAATAAGTTGAAGGCACAAGGCCAATTAGATTGTAATGACAATTCTTCTCCTTTCTCTGAGTCTCTTTCCATTAGAAGCACAAATGAGCATATGTACTAACAAGACTATCATGATTTATGCATGTAAGAAGGAAATTCTTATGGTCATGCACCAGAGCTGCCAGTGAGTAATTATTCTCATGTTCCTGTAAACACTGAGTTCTGCTAGAACAACAGGACTTCCAAATGCAGTTGCTAAATTGCAGACTGAAAAAACAGTGTGAAAGAAAAAAATAACCTTTCGAAAAAATGAAAGCAGCTGGGCCTTACTACTTTGAAAAAAATCCTGTGGCCATGAGAAACTGAGGAGTGGGAGTTGCATGAAAGAAGCCAAGAAAGGAGGCGGGTCCCTGCTGATACAGAACCACCATCCTGCTTAATCAACAGTGCCCAGATAAGCAGATTAGCCAGAATCGCCTGTTCCAGACCAATCTGAGTCTATATGAGAAAAAACATGAGCTTTTTACACCTCAAAACCTATAATATCTAATTATCTAGTAAGAGAAGAAAAAAGATCCCAAACAAACAGAAACAAAATTCTCAAAACATGGCTTAAAAAACCCACTGAACTTACCTAAAGTTTGTCTTTCATTCTCCATGTCATTGCTTAGATTATCTTCTGAGACATTATCACTGATATCACTTACATATGAGTCATCATCTGATACCTGAGTGTGGGGTGGGCAAAAAAGCAAGATGCATCACTCATTAAAATAACTCCAAATGCATGTGAAAATGATTTCTTTCACCTACAATTATTGTTTTATATGATTGAACCATATAAGCTGTGTTTCAGTACTACAGAAAAGTACTACAAAGTCCTAAGAAGACAGAATTGAGTTTGGGAGAGATTGCTATAATGGAAATTTTAACTTGAGTGGAGACATGCTTCTTCTCCTTGGCTTCACAACTAAGAAGGCTTTCCTTATATCAAAAGCCAAGGTTTTTATGGCGCCCAAGAGAGGAAACAATGCTCTAATAAATTTCAATATGCATGACATCAGCCTCAAGGTACCTACAAGTACCACAAGGACAGATATGAATAAGTATTTTTGTGATGCTGTATAATGACTCAAGGCAGACTGCAATGTCTGCAGTATCTGCATGTGAGCTACTTAATTGCCATCTCCCTCACTGTGTATATAAGACTTCTTCATAATAATTGCTACCCTTTACAGTGAAGAGACAATGACAACAAATAAATATAAATGGCATATTAATTTCTAAATGTTTTTGAAAATTTAAATTTTCTGGCAGTCGTCTGATACACAGTTAGCACTCAGAAAGATTTCATGTCAATAAGAAGATAAGAAAATACATCTGAATGACGTCAATCTTCTTGCTCCTACCTCATTTTCTGAAGAACTAGCAGACAGTAGGACTTCCTGTGCATCAAAAAATTCTGTGAGAGAGTCAGCAATAGACAGTCTGCTTTCATTGGAAACCTGGTGAACCAGACCTCTGCCTTCTTCTCTTGAATTTTCCTGTTTAAAAGAAAAAAAGTTTTGAGCGGGGAAGTACCACAAACAACATTCATGCATGCAATTCCATCTCCTAACTTGAAGGGCTGTAAAACACTGGGAGAAGATTGCACATGCTCCTCTTCAATTTACGTGAAAGATAGCATGTGTTTTGAAGTGGGATTTAAAAACAAAGTAAAACAGACCAAAGAGAAGGAAAAAGAAGGAAAATAAAGCAGTGCATATTGAGTAAATCACCTAAGGTGCTGCATATAAGAAAGCTTTGCTATTTGAATGACTTAGCCAGATACACCCAAGCGTATCATCAAAATGCCCAGAAAAGAACAAAACTCCCATCTCTTTATATTGCATACTAGATTCACATTCCTTCCTGATCATGCCGTAGAGTAGTCTACAAAATTCAGAGGGGTAAAGTCGCTTTCTTTATAATAGTATGTTTACCTAGCACTTTTTCTTCACTGATTTTCTATGCTGCACTTTGGAAACCATTCCTTCATATCCACACCTAAGATATCGCCATGTTACCCAAAACCAGCATATTATCAAAGCCAGGTAATCAGAATTGCTTTTGCTGCTGGAGGCACATTTGTCTGCCCACAGAGATCTTGATAGCCCCTTCCACAGAAGCTCTGCAGATCACTGGTGTAAGCAGAGCTCCAAAAGGTGGCCTGGTAGAGGTGGGGTGACCAGTGAGACTTCTCATTCTATGGTGGCAGTGCAAAAGTTGGAGAAGCTTGTGTGCTACTGTTTTCCCTGATAACTCCACAAACACAAAGGAAACGAGCTATGCTGGCCCAAATGAGTGTATTTGCTGCCCTCAAGATTTTCTACAAGAAGTGCTTTACTAGCTTATAACCATGACTCCCGTATCATAATTTTTCAGGAATTGTAGTATTTTATTTTCAGAACAACATAGTGAACAGCCTGACAAGCCCCCAGTCAAGCTGACAAACCTTTCAAAGCTTTTCTGTTGGTAAGTTCTGCTAGTTTGGAATGTTATATGGTACATGCTGGTAGTGCTGACATGGAAACAAAGCAAACTGCTATACAAAAGACTTGAAAAACCCCTCCTTGTACAGCAGGGATAAAAGAGAACCTCAACATTGTCTCTCCTGTAGGAAGGCAGTTACACCAGCCTACAAGTGAAAAAAAAAATAACCTTACACACATAAGCGTTGCTACTAGGATTGTTTCCAGTATTGTTTTGAATCCAAGAAGGAAAGTGAGCAGGAAAGACTCATAAAAGAGCACCAGTTTTTTTATACCTAACACATAAGCCTCAGGTTGTCTTGTTCCATATTCCTGCTTCGACATGATGAAATACAATTAAATTACCCAACAGACTGGGATACTGTTTTATACTGCTTCAACTTTCACAGGTGTATCACAACGCCCAATGTATCATTTAGTGACAAGCTTTGTGCAGCAGCCCTGTCTTCCTCAAAGCAGCACTGCTGTATCACAGTCCTCAGACAATCTTGAAATGAAGCATCTCCGGTATAAGTGATTTCATCCTTCATCCCAAGCCATGCCAGAGGGAATTTGTGAATGCAACCTCCAAAGGACCTTCTGAAGGCTATTTTTGTCATGTGTGTCTCTTTGTGTATGTATAGCACATAGCACAAGTTTCAGAAATAACCTACTGTCATTGCAAGGACCTCCACAAAAAGGAAAATAACTCCTGAAACTAACAATGCATGAATGCTTTTCTGGATAGCAGTTTAAATACTGTTCAAATTCTTGTGGGTTTTAAAGCAAAAGGCATTAGAATGATCAACTACCTAAACGAAAAAAAAAGCCAAACTGAACAGCTAAATATGACCAAAACACAGCTCCACTAAAACAGAACTGAACCAGAAGTGAACAGATGGAATCTGTTCTGGAATGACTAAACTGTCTTAAGAAAAAAAAAAAAGGAAATAATTAGTTACATAAAAGCCCCAGCATTACATCCACTCAAGTTCTAATGAAAGATTTATACTACAAGCACAGCAGAGGTTTCTCTATGAGTTAACATTTAGGAAAATCCATCAGAAATAACACAGTTCTGGCTTCCCTCACTAACACCATTAACACCTACATCTTATGACCTATAATTACACCAGATTCACAAGCATTCTGCAGCAAGCCAAAAACCTGTCTGAACATCAGAGGAATCTCAAACTGGCTAACTGGATACAGAAAGCTCCCTGGCTTCGCACAAAGAAGACTAAAAGGGCTCTTGTATGTCCCATTAACTTTGATCCTTTCATGGAAATGCCAGGTAATTGTTCTAAACCTTACAGGATCCACACTGGTAGTCAACATTCTGGCCTAGGAGCACTCAGATGGGTGACAAAAGATCTTTAGAACTTAACAAGGGACTAAAAGGGCAAGAGAAACAGGCACAGGGTGATGAGGTGGCAGCTCTGTACATGCTGAACGAGAAGCAGGCAGGAGGCGAGGGAGAACGCCAGGAACCAGTAGCAAAAAGCAATGGAAGATGTGCTCAGGAAACCTGCTCACAAGGAAAGTCTTTGAAATCAAATATCACACAATGCATCATCAGAAATGACTCACAACCAGGAAAGCAGACTGGCTTTGCTACCACACCACACCACAGGGGAGACACGGAGAACAGGACGAGAGGCAGCTATGCAGCACTGTCTAGATGTAGGGGCTGGAGGAACGGACATCACTGAAAGAGGAAATCCATACCCACCTTCACCAAATCTGGGCTCGATTTTGCATTAGATGCTGAATCAATGATCTTAGATTCGGCATGTATTCTGCGTAACCGGTCTTTAAGATCTGTGTTTTGTGCTATTGCCTGGAATATTTAACAAAAATATTGGGGATATAAAGTTCTCTCAACTAACTCGAACGTGGCTTTATTGCATAAAAAGGGGCAAAGACTATTTAAAGTGCAGTATAAAACACCACCACCCCATAATTTTTTTACTGGTTCAGCAAATAATTGCTTCAAACCTTACTCCTTATCTCTCAAATTAAAACTGGGTTTTTTCAGTATGAGGAAACAGAGACATAAGTGGAGGAAAAAAGTTAAAGATGGCAGGGATATTTTTCTTTTCAAGCTCCCTTCCTTCACCCCCATCTCCAACATAGCCTCTCTCAACATTAGTTCTTGACACATCCAAAACAATTTGATTTTCCCAAACTGGCAGTTTCCTTTGCCTTCCAATGACAGAGAAAGAAGACAAATTCACACAGGTAACAGGTACAATTTATGTCCTATCAGATTATAGTGGCAGTAGTGGACATAAAAAGCTTCTACTGCAAACGCATGTTTGTTACATATTATTTACTTATTCTGGGTGCACCTGACAGACAGATGTCAATTATAGTAGACTTGCAGGAAGAAGCCTAACCCTGCAATGAAAATGTCTCTGAAATAAAAGATTGTGTTACTAATTTTATAACAATATTGAAGACTTACATCTTGTTTTAAGTGATCTGAGTCAATACCAGGACGTGGAGAGCCCTGGTGTTTACACATCCGCTTTATCCCACAAATGCTTCTGCTTTTGGCAGTAATTTGTGTTGAAAATTTTCTTGGGTGCAAGAAAGACAGGAAGCTCAATGTGATGATGGAGGGGAGAAAACTTATTTCTGGCTTTACCTATATGTGGTTTGAATTTGCCAAAAAGGTATATATATCCCTACTGTGCCAAATGCTCAGCACTGTGTTAAATCCTCATCAGGCAAGAGCAAAATAGCTCTCCTATAATAGCATCTTCCCATTTCAATTATTTGCTACAAAATGTTTTCTTCTTCCTCCCCCAAAACCAGAAATATTGTATCATTTCCCATTCTGTATTTTCTTTTCTTAGAATGTGTGTAGGTCAAGGATACTATCTTAATGAGGGAGAAGCAGAGAGATATACTAGTTTTGTGGTGGTTTATCCACTTGAAATCTGTTCACTTTTCCTCCACTGCCAGGCTGATGGGAGCACAACAGACTTATGTTTGATAGCTTTCAACCTGTGTGTGATTTTTTTGCTCCTCCTGTACAGAAAACAAACTAAAATGAACAACAACAAACACTAAGCCGAAGTCAGTAACACAAGACTCACTCTTGCAAGGAAGTCTAAAAAATGTCAAGTTTCCTATCTATGCTACCAAATTTATTCAAAGGAAGCTCATTCCATTCTTCTAGAGGATCTCTGCTGTATGGGGTGAGAAAATTTCTGTTGGCATCATGACATTACAGATCTGCAGATTAAGAAGAGCACTCACAGGTGATTACCTTGCTGAAAAAGCCAAGGTTCACAGCTGATTTCTGGATGGGCTACAAGACTAATTAAGTATCAGGTAAGACCTAAATGAATGATTTTTAAAGGACATATACAGGATGAAGATGGACAACCAAATTTCAGTGCCCAGAAAACAAAATCATTCATGCTAAGCTGAGTGTTCACTGAGTTTAGCAATCTTAGCAGTGATTTTCTGGTAGAACATGGTAGACAAATAACACTGGAAAAATAAGTCACCTATTCAAACATCAGAAGTGGAACATCTGAAAGCCATAAACAAAGAAGTGCAAGTAAACGAGTACAGTTATGCAACAGGCTTCAGCTTTCTCTAAATACTGTGGAGACATCACAGCCTCTGTAGGCCCAGGCAAAGAGACATGTCATACGCTTAGAAACTATAATCACATGCAGCTTTTATAAAGCAAAGGGAAGTTTTCATACTGAAATATTCTTAAATTCTTAGATGATCGACATCACGTTGATCCATGCCAGAGAGTCTCCCCTGCCTCTGATGTGGTGTTTGCAATAAACACTGAAATTTTAAGGCCAGGGTAATGAATGCCTTCATTGCTCTGGAATCAGATCAGTTTGGTTGATGTTTTTAAACATGACCAAGCTGAAAAGTTCTGGTGTCCACCAATTACATAAAGCACATCAACCAAACCCCACCTTTTTAAAGAGCACAATCGTTTGTCATTTCGAACTCTGCCCTAACAGCTCCATTGCTGCTTTTAGAGGACTGAGAGATAATTGAAGTTGGAAGCCAGTATAAACAAGTTGTACTTGAATTTGCTGTGCAGTGTCTTGGTGCAGCATGGTGAAGCTCTAGTGCATTAGAAGGGGCAGCTGAGTGCATTCGGCCACTCTCACCCTTATTTTATATCAAGTCACAGAGTGAGGATTTGAGTGCTGTTTAGGTAAAGAAAAGGAAAAGGAAACCTGCGACCCATCAGAGGTGAGTAGTAGCATGTTCAAAAGAAAACAGACTCATAGAGCATCCCTCTGATTCTTAATCTCAAATGATGCAGATTAGACTACATACCTAAATTAATCCATCAAACTACAATGATTTGACAATACCTTTAACATTTAGCAAATTCTTTGAAAAATGTTACCTATAATAACTTACTATGATTAAATTCTGCAAATTTTAAGCACACAGCTGACACTAAAGAAACAGAAATTAACTACTCTAAAATTTAAATGTAGTATCTGATGACAATGAAGCTTGGTGAGCTTCAGCATGTCACTTACAGATGTTAAGGCATTCTTCAAGCCCACTATTTGTGCAGATGGAGATGAGGATGCATCGTACTCCAGCATCTGCTTCAGCTTTTCTCTCTCTGTGGATATGGAGCTGAAAGCTGACCTCAAGGTGAAGTAAACTAGAACCATTTCACAAAAAGTGACAGTTAAAAAGAGCTGCTACCAATTGTATACACACCAATTACATAAAACTCCAATAAAGCATCATTTACAGTGACAGAAACAAGAACTCAGGTTGAGAGATCCAGAATGGGTTACCAAAAACAAGTAATATTAATCAAGGTTTTAGGGTAGATTTTTTGCAGGAAATGTGTTTATGGTGAAGGCTACTAGTTTGACTATATTAGCCACAGTCAAAATTACTCTGATTATTTGTGACAGATGGCAACAAAGCTAACTAACCACATCTGCTCTTCACTTGCTTTTGTTTCCCAATTAGCTTGAATCTTCAGATGGTCCTGACTGTATTCCATATTCCCCTATAAATTCCAGTGGGGGAGATGAAGAGATGAAAGAAAAAAAAAAATCAAATAGGAAAAAAAAACCATCAAAAAAAGGCAGCTATTACACATATTGTGCCACAGCTATAGGGTTAGTAGTTTCCCCACAGGCAAGTCAAATGTGGTGGTCTGTTTTGTTATCTCTTTCTGTGATAGAGAAATTTCAGCTTGTTAGAAGATTTAGTGACTCAAAGGGTCAGATCCTGAATGATGTGCATGTTATGCTGCTGCTTCTGCTCCTTCCTGAGGCACTATCACCAGCCCAATACATTTAAATCAGACAACAGATTATGCAATTTTAAAATCACTACAGGGGGTTTTATAGAGGAAAGGCACTTTTAGAATTTTTTTTCATCATTATGACATTGCATCTTCTCTTTAACCACAAGGAATAAAAATTTATTTGAGCAGTATTTGTTTGTGTATGTTTTCAGCATTCATCTGACTGGAGTATTAAGGGACTTGTGAAGACCTAATCAAGCCCTGTAATACAGTCATGAGACTTGCCAATGCAAAAATGAATCCATTTAGAGGGAAATGATGATAGAAAATCTGAGCATGGATGCATGAAAAAGGCAAACAATAAGAAATTCCCAATACTTCTCTCTCCTGATCATCCACTCCAAGTCAACCTCAATCTTCATCATTTCACTAGTTATGTAACCTCGTTTAGTCTTCTGAAAAATTATTCTTAAGATGTATTCCAACACTGCAAACCACTACCAAAGCTAAATCTTATATTATCCAAAGAAACCTTTAACAGTATCACAGGATGGAGAAGGAAATATACCAACTATTCTGTTAGGCTTTCTTTCACTTGTAGATAACATGACCAGAATTTTCAGTGACTTTCAACACCATTTAATATGTTGTATACTTTACTTTCAAGAATTATTACCTACTAAACTAATAATGCTACATTTTATTCAATTTGTACCAAAAAGGTGACACAAGTTTTTTCCACTACTCTTTCTTGGAAGGGGTGTGCTATGAAGTAACTTTACAGAAAAAAAGTTCTAAAGTACTAAAAATTCTTTACCCTTTTAGTAAAATGATTCTACAGTCAATAGAACAAAGTAAATTGTCCCTTCAAATGTGTGGATCAATCTAACAAAAATTTCCATAATGGACAATTCCAGTAAGATGATCTTGAGTAGATAATTTCTTTGCTCTGCTTAACAGCAACTTCTCCAACCGCATCCCACCCTCACTTCTTTTCTTCTTTTGGAAAACATACGTCAGTTTTGACTATAATTGGCTTTATGAAGTTTACTACTTACATACATTCCTTACATAACAGAATCAAGATACATTGACACCAAAGGGGAACAGCAAGCAAAGAATGCTTATTGATATCATCAACCAATATTGTGTGCCAAAGGGGACAAAGCCTACACTCCCAAAAGCCTTTCAGCTATAAATGCTTAAGTGCCTTCCTCACCAAGATCACTTAAACAATAAAAATGTTTCTGGTGCGAGGGTGATGGAACAAAGCACTGCTAATGAAAAATGATTTTGAGGGAAGAAATATTTCTAGTCAAGCTCCCCCTCTGGCTGCTTTGCATGATTTACTCTTCTGTATTCACTAAAAATAGGTTACTACCATAGCAACCCTTGCATCACCAACAAATGTTGACTGAAACTACTGTGAAGCACACAGAATATAGAAACATAAATGTGCCCATATGCACAAATATGCGTGCAAATACTAGAGAGTACAGTCTGCTGTATTTCTAGCAACAGATTTTAGGTATTTTACCTTTTGGCAACAAATAAAACAATCTAGGCTTTTAGCACATAAAACAAGGCACAGTTCTCTATTAAATAAAAACCTTTAAAAGTGGTGATTAAGCCAACTTTTTCAAATTACTCAAGATCTCACTTGATCACAAGATCAACACTTGCAATTCCTCAAGGAAATTAAACAAAGGGTGATTACTGCATTTTCTAAACAATAAACAGGAAGAATTCTCAAAAGCCATATCATTATCTAAACTGGGATGATATAAAACCATTTATAAAAGACAATTTCATTTACCTTTATGTGCAATGTGAAATAAGTCCTCTTGCATTTTAGTAAATTCTGATGATGTTTCAGAGCCATCAGAGTAATTTTTCTCCTCTACAAAATCTATTGTAGATAAGTTTGGATTGGAAGCATGCAGTCTCATAGGGGCAGAAAATACTGAAGGCACCTGTAAGTAGGATAGTAATTTGTGATGTTTTTATAAACTGTAAAGAAAATTTTGTTTTATTGTGCCCACCTGGATTCCATGTTGGAGACACCAAAAAATGAAAAAAATTACTGTCAATTATCAATAAGCTTTGAATGGATGGCACCTGGCAAATGAAACCACAGATATAACTTGTCCCAAAGTGCCATAATGGGAGATTGCCAAATTCAAAAAAACAAGTCCATTGAGAGCTGTTAAATATGCTAGGTTATTTCTCCCCACTCATAAGTATCTAATCACATGGCCTCTGGATGCAAATGTGCACAAAACTATCCAGGGAATTTGCAAAAATAAGCACTCATAAAAAAAACACAAAACAACCCAGCAAATTAGAGAAGACTGAAAATGGGTGAAAAACATGGCCAGTGTCCTGAAGATAACAGGACAGATTCTATTGCAGATTTTTGTCTGATATATTACCACTTAATATGAGCTAATATAGGACTCTGCTTAAAAAGGATTCATATTTCTTTAACTGGTCATGCCAAGAAGTGATCAATAACTGAGGTTTTAGGAAGATGGGCTCTGAAAGGACTGAAATTACCTGTAACATTCCTTTAGCCTCTTTCCCAACAACTCTGGATCGCCACCTCCTGTGTGTTCTCTTTTCCTTCTTTGGGCTTTCAAAAGGTCCAACCTTTTAACAACACACAGGACAAAAACAATAGAGGCTGCCATAAATCTAACAACACTAAGAAACACCTCAATTCTTTAGGATTTGGGGTAATTTTTTGGAATTGTAAGGGAAAAGAGCTTTTGGTTTTGTTTTGAAACAACAAACCTGCATTGCATTTATAGCAGGAGCTGAATATGTCCTGTGAAGAACATCCATGCTCTGTAACAGCTGATTCATCTCCAGTAAATATGCGTGACAGTTGGAGAGGTCTGTTTGGAATAACAGAGTATTTTCAGTTGCCCTAAAGTAGCAGAGACACTGACAGTTTTCTTTGTAGGCTAGTCCTATTTTGACTGCAGCTAGCTTAAGTTATTCATTGACTAAAAGACTTAGACTGCTGGATAAAATTATTGTATCCTATAGTCAAGTTCAAATTCAAAATACTGAAAAGCATCTATATGTTGTGTATAATGATCATGGTATCTTCCCCTAGCTGGATGCAGAAAAATGAGAGTAATGTGATAATTTCTACAGTTTGAGATTTGTCAGAGCTCCTCATGGTGAGGGTAACAATGCCACAGGCATCAACACTGAATTGTGCATTCAGACCTAGAGGTGAGGCGCCTCTGCACTAGAGATGAAGCTCGCTGGTAGGTAGAAATTTAACAAATAAATAGCACATAGACACTGCCAACATGAGGAAGATCTTCATGCTCTTAGGAAAGCATGAAAGCAGAAGGTGACTTTGAAGTACAAAGACTTAGTGCTTTTTAAGTTACTAGATTTTGGATGCTTCCCTTTTTCCAGCCTAAGGATGTTCAAATCTTACTACTGAATGTGATGTTCCCATATAAAAGAAAATGTACTGAAATGCATTGGTTCCTTGAAGACCTGCCCACAACTGATACCCCCACATCCAAAATTACCAGTTCTTTTGCAAACAAGTGAGTAACCACTTAACCAACAACCACCTATTTCCTTCCTCCAGTTTCAGAGAAAATTCTAACAGTAATGACTACTTAGTGTATAATAATCTCATTGTTAAGAGAAACTATGCTATTTAATATTAGGCTACCTTCAACTTTCTTCAAATATCATTACCTCTTGAGCATTTTTCCATGTCTTCAGAAGACTGTAGCCAAGATGAAATCCTGGACTCATTGCTCGAAAAAGAAAATGACAAATTACCTCCAGTAGATGTTGAATTTTGTTTGGTCAAGCTGCCTGCCTGTTCCAAAGAAGAACAAGTGAATTATTAACACACAATATTTTAATGTTGTGCACACTAATTCTGACAACCAACAGTTGAGGACCATGATTCATGGACAAGGACTGAAGGCATCAATTACACGGAGGGGAAAAAAGTGTATGATCTAGACTAGGTATATAGTCATTGAGCACAACACCACGATAACTAATGTAACTGCTGTCTGCAAGCAGTAGAAAAAGTCAAGGAACCATGAGAATTTACCAAAAACTAAATGTTGAGGGAGGGCAAAGTTCTGCATAAATTAAGTCAACACAGTCTTAAGCAGTGCTGAGGGAAATATAGGTTGGATATTAGGAAAAAGGGGTTTTTTTTGAGTGATCAAGTATTGGAATTGTCTGCCCAGGGAGGTGGTGAAGTCACCAGCCCTGGATATGTTTAAAAAGCGACTGGATGTGGCACTTGGTGCCATGGTTTAGTTGAGGTGTTAGGGCTCGGTTGGACTCGATAATCTTGAAGGTCTCTTCCAACCTGGTGATTCTGTAAAGCAATTAAAGTACCATATCTGAAGAGGACCAAATTCAGTCTGGTCCTCCTCCATGCTTTCCAAAGAAGCCCCAAAAGTAACTCAGATGTAACATGCACATTTGGTGAAGCTATTTTTCAGTGTAAATGCAAGGTATCACTTACAATTTTGACACTAGATGTCATTTAGAATTTTATACAAGGTTGAATGACTTCAGCGTGGATTTGGCTTGACAGGCCTTAATACAGGGATGGTCATATACCTTATCTGGGTAAAGACTACCCTTTGACAACACCTCAGTAAACATTTTCACACTTAGTTCAATTTCAGCAGTGCCTATCATCAGATCCTTCAAGAGGTGATGGAAATTCTGCGTAAGAGCTACATGAGCAGTATAATTAAATAACTTCCAATAGGAAGAAATTTTTACCCAGTACTATTACCAGTTAATAGTAGCCTAAAATGCTGTTTTCTTCTCTGATGTAACTACAAATAATAGCCACTCAAATACCTAATTATTTGTACATCTCATTAAACCTTTCATTTTCAATAAAACCCAGGTCAGGAAGATGCACAAATCACATGCTTTTTCAACATCTTGTTGATAATCTGTTTTAAACTGTTTTATTTTAGTACCATTACACAGCCATTTTACTGGCTATGAGAAAAGCTGACTAAATTGTTTGGCTCTTCTCTGAAGCATACAATTTACCAACTTTTTTACCCCCTTCTCACCTTATATCAGAACTCCAGTAAGTGCTAATTTTAAATCTATAAATAAGAAAATTCATCTACATCTCAGTCAGTTGCCACTTTCTTTGTTGCCCTTTTGAAGCTTACAACATAACCACCAACCTGAGTTTCAGAATAAAATAAAATGCAACATCCATGTGATGTCATTTGGTATTGTGTCAGTGTGCAATAGCAGTAAGCATCAGTGAGCACTTGTTTTTAAATTAATACAGCTTAACTGGCTTATTCCTACATAAAGCTGTACAAGCTTTAGTCATGTATTTAGACATAAACATATACACACACATATACATATCCAAATAATAATCTCAGTACCTTTAAAAGCACAAGTAAACTGAATTTAATAACGGCCAATTACATTGGCATTTTGTGAACCAATTCCACATTTATCTCTTCAGAAATTGGCCTCACCTAACCATCTTTTCCAGAAGTCATACACATAAGTGACATGAGCATGAGGAAAGAAGGAAGTAGGGATTGCCAAGAAGCAGACAAGAGAGAGCTTGTGTAGCTCCAGTTTTCATAGTTTTGCTTTGGATCAGCACAGTTAAGCTTCAGAATCCAAGAATTCCATATAAACGTGTGTAGATACCTACACCTGTCTCTCAACAACAATAAAAAAAAAAAGTGAAAACCAATCAAGTGTTGCTAAAAGCAAACAAAATGCAACTCAAAGTTCACTTGATATATATTTCTTAAAATAACCTAAGTGCTGGACTGATATCAACTAATGCCAAGCTAAGGCTGGTGTGAATTGGCAGATTTCCATTTAGCTTGAGCACAGCTAAGGTGATTAACTGCAGCTTAAGAACTATCCCCTTCTATTTTTCACATGAAAATAAGTAGGGCTTCTTTGCAGCGCAAATCTGGATTAATAGTCTGAATTAAAGTCTTTCATGCCAAAGAAGAAATGGTTAGTTTCCTGACAGTAAGCATAGATTTTAGATATGCTGGGCCACACAGTGACCAGGGGTTTTGGGGGTTTTTAAGAGGGCACCAGCATAAATATACCATGGACTTAGCAATGTTCCACTTCTGCCCTTGATATTCTTCCCCACTTCTATCCCCGCTGTCTTTCAGGAGAAAATAACTAGATGGCCACAGGAGATTTGCCATTCCCTTGCAGACACTGCCTGGGGAGATCAGGCTGTCAGAGCCACGGAGCTGCTGGCACACGAAATGCGTGCAGACACGTCTCTGCAGAACGGCCTTGTTACCGCAGGGTGAGTTATTGTTCCTTCAGCTGCCCGCTCACACAGATCTCCTCCCTCTCGAGCAAAAAGCTGCTCAGACACATGTCTGTGTTTGCTAAAACTCATCCTCAATTACAGGATAAAGTGTTGAACTCTGGGTATTGGGGAACGAGCCTACTCAGACCGTGAAGTAATTACAACAGGGAAAAGAAAGCCTTGGGTAGAAGGAGAACAAGGAGGGCATTGCTGCTCAGGAATCATTCTGAAGCTGACAGAAACAGTTATTACATTTTAATTGTAGTAATGCAGAACAGGTGTTTTTGATTCTCAAAAGCAACCAGTGATTCTACATTGGAGCAGAAGAGCTGCTTTGGGTGAAGGTCAGCCAATGTACAGACAGCTGAAGACACAGAGGCAGTGTTCAGGCACAGAACACACACCATCCTCCGTGAAATTGCAAAGAGGCCGTTTATGGGGTTGGACCGAGTATCTGTCTTGTCATTTGTGAAACTAATTCACAGACTTTACTAAAAGAAAAATATTCTGATGACTAGACCCATCCAGACCCCATATCCACCCACAGCACAGTCCTTAGATTGATCTGAGTAATGCTTCTCCCACAGTTAAAAATATAAATAGTGGTCCCAGTTGATGGCTTCTTGTACAATTCCTATATACTCCTTAGTTAAGTAGTCAGCTTCATTCATGTAAAAGGGGAGAGGGTTTATAAGCTAAAGGATATACAACAAAATGCTAAAGGGAAAACAACTGAGTAGTCTTCTGTGACTAATATTCACCAGCACATATCAGACAAATACTGATATATGTCCCAAAAATTATGAGGATTCTAAATCAATATACGGTTTTGAAATGCACTGTGAAAATACAATTTACTGGATTAAAATAGTGAAAAACTACTACAAAATTTAACAGCATCATAAAGGAAACTGTTTGGGTATAAATCAATAAATAATAAATTTTCCTCTTGACATTTTAGAGCATAACTGAAATTCCACCACAAACTTCCATTATGCTCTTTATTTAATGAACACAAATTAGACTAATTTAATTCCTTATGAAAGCTCATTATCTATAAATAAAAACTATTACCTTTCTACCTGGAGAAGAATCACAGAAACCAGGGACAGAGTCTGTAGTAGTAGACACAGGGAAGAAAATATTATTGGCGTCATGAGGAAACATGGAGATTTCATTCTGACGGTACATTCTGTGGTGGCGAAGTTTTGCTACCCATTCATCAAACAGCTCCTGAGACTTCACCTACAAAAAATTTCAGGGTTGATGACATTCACATTCAAAACAACTAACAAGGAAATGATGGTATTTTGTGCTCATTAGACAGCTAGCCTGGCTGACCTCTACTGGCAAAGTATCAGGGAAGTTTTTCTAAGGATATTCTTACCACAATGCACACTGCTTAGGCATGACAGAAAATTAATCACAAGATAAAGTCAGGGAAAAAAGAAACTGCAGTTAGTAATTATGCCTTCCAATGCAGAACACAATACTAGAGCAACTTAGATTGAAAAAACCCTTAAAATTTGAATAAACCCCCTCACATTTAATTTGTAATTTCTTAATTGCCATAGTTAAAGCTAGGTCAGTGTTTAACTAATTACAAATAGAAATTTGATTTTGTTGATGTATCTTAAAACAATTTATTCCACAAGTATAAATCCCCATACCTGACCATGGAAAACACTTCCTATAGATAAGACAAGGATGAAAATACTGAAAATAAAAGCACTTGTGCACGAAATGAAAAAAGCACTGCTAAACATGAGGCATCTTCAAGGTTTCTGTTCAGAACAGGGTTAGTGACTCTGGGCCCTGAAACAGTACAATAAGACCTCTCCAGTTATTAAGTGCAGGCTAATCTGATGAGACTAAGAAGTCATTAGTGTAACTGACAAACCTCTTACTATTAAAAAATAAAATGCTCCAACCTACACAGCTAATGGCAGTAGTTTGGGAGCAAGGTTATAACAATCTTGAAGACCTACCTTCAGGTGGTATATCTGCTCCTCTGTATCCAAATCTATACATTTTGTTGATTTCTTTACAGACATGACAGAAAGCCCAACATCAATACAGCCATGAAGTTTTCCTCTCTCTATCTGCAAAAAAGTAAGAAGTAAAAACACAATCACTCCAGATGAAAGAAAGAGAATAAATACTACCTTCTGAAATCAGCACTTCTTCCTCTCTCAAGCTACTATTCAGAACTGCTGAAAACTCTATTTCTTGATGCCAACAGTAGGGAATTATTGTTATTTTGGATAAAAGAGTGGTGTTACTTTATAAAGGCCTTAAAGGGTTTCAGATCACTTACATCAGCTCGGCATTTAGAATACTTCAAAATCCCTCTGTCCAAAAAGAAGTATCTCTGTAAACAGAAATGTAGAGAATTAAAAACAAACAAAACACATTAGAAAAGCCACAAACAGAAAAATAGCACAAACACATCTTCCCCCATTCAATTTCCTTGGAGAGCAGAATTTCCTTCTGCTTTTATGTAACCTTTTTGTCACCAAGCCACACCAAGTAAGTCTCACTCAAGCTTTCAGATACACATTCTTTTCCTACCTTGTGCCAGCCTTTCAGAGGCCATTTCCTCTTTTTCAGCAAGCAGCCCTCCTGCTTCTGTGGCTCCTGGGTACAATTCATTGCTCCCCGGAGTCCTTCTACAATTTCCCAGCTGTCCTGCTTAAACAGAAAATCCAAATGTAGATCTTATTTCTTCCAAAGAACTGAATTGTTAAGAGAGATTCAAGAAGAAGAAGGCTATAAGAAAAAAAGACAAAACCCAATTGATGTTGAAATATAACCAAGGATCCATCTTTACACTTTATGTATCATCAGAGAGATAAGGGTCTCTTTAATTTTGATAGAAACAATACCACTAAATAAAACATAATTTTTATGACACCATCCTTTATTGAATATATGTGCTTGTCAGAATTTTATATCTATCTTTTCCTGCACATATACACACACAGTGCATAACCAGAGCATAATCAGAATTTAGCAAAAAGCCTTCTGTCATGAGAGACAGAAACAGCCAATGTTAAAAGGATAGGTTTTGCAGATTATGAAGCAAAAAAATAAGACACTGAAAATGAAGACCTTTTTTCTATAAAACTCTTTTGTCCATACTCAGTAACACAAGGTCTTGTGTTGGTGCAAATTGCAGCCTCCCTGAGGCAAAAATAATAAAATAAATTAAATCAAACCAAATGAAAAACAGATTAAAAAGCCAGGGAAGTAACTCAAGTACTATAAGGGATATGACAGAAATGGAAACTACAAGAAAAACAAAGCTCACCCTTTATCAGGTAAAACTAATTAAAAGTGAAATCTCTTTTTTTTTGCCACCAGGAACTCTTAAATGAGAGACCTTGCAGCAACAAAACAGAGAAGAGTCTAAATCTCATAGTATTTTTATAGTTTTTATTTATGGAACAACTACAAATGACAATGTAACATGAGTTTCAAGATTTCTGATCAGAGATCTCATGAATTATTTATTGGCAGGATTTGGCAGATGTAGAATTATAAATAACTGTCAGGAAATGGTATGTGCTAGTACCATCCCCTTATATTTGAAAAAGATAAAGCATACTTTAATACATAGAGTATAATAACAAAAAAGGACTAGTGTGAAGCACATTAGGGAAAAAAGAACTATTCCAGGAAGGTAAGTACTCATGGTGATCCCTGCAAGATATGTAGGGAAGTATTCCCAAAAAGAGCTTGACTGGCTCCAAAAAAAACATAAAAAGAAAAATGAAACAAAATTAAACAAAAAATCAGCAAGTGTGCTAGCTGTCCTCATTCATCTATCTTCAGAATCCTTAAAATTCCTCTCTATAAACCCAGAAAAAAATTACATCAGGTAATATGCTCATTACTTGTGTAATAAGGCACTACAAGCAAACCATATCTGAAAAAGCATCTATGAATTCCACCACACTCTTGGTAGCACTCTATCATTTCTCTGTTACATGTGCCTCATTTAATAGAACAAATGGGTAAGCTGCTCTGCTTTCCTGTTTTGAGTTTGGTCTCCCAACACTCACCATGCAATAGGCCACAAGCAGTGGAAATGTGGGGCTGAGCTGCTCCTGTCAACCAACACCCTACAGACCCTATCCAATGAAGCTGGACTTCCACAAGTCAAAAGTGCAGTTGTCCTAACCAAAATTTTTATGAGGGAACACATTTTGTCATATAATTCTAATTAAGAACTAACAGGAACAGCTGCAAGATTAAGAAAAATGTTGTGTTTATGGTTTTGTTTCTTTCTTCTTGAAAGTAGACAAGAAGAACTTAGAAGCTGCTTTGCCCAAATACCAAGCAAGCTATTTCCCTTGTCTCGCCAAAATACATTAAACTGCAGTACCCAAACATGTAACTTTTCCACTGAGAATTAATCTGGTAGTAGTGAACAGAAGATCCTTTTCAATATTCTCATGCTGGACCTAACGAAAGAACTTTCTCCAGGTTTGGGATCAAGTTTTCACAGAGTTTGGTCATGCATAAACACAGCATATCATTGAAAGAGTGATTGCAGGAGACAAGCAGAAATTTGATCTCAGCCAAGAAAGATTTACAATATCATAGATTATCTTGGGCTGGAAGGGACCTTACAGGATCATCTAGTTTGAACCCCTCTGCCATAAGCAGAGACAGCTTCCACTAGACCAGACTGCTCAGAGCCCCATTCAACCTGGCACTGAACACTTCCAGGGCTGGGGCATCCACAAACTCTCTGAGCAACCTGCTTCAGTGGTCTCATGACTTTCACAGTAAAAAATCTCCTAACAGCTGATCTAAATATGCCTTCTTTCAGTTTAAGACCATTCCCCCCATCCTACCACTATGTAAAAAATCATTCTCTGTCTTTTTTATACTCTGTTAAGTGCTCAAAAAGGCTGCAATGAGTAACCACAGAGCCTCATCTTTCTATACGGATAAGCTTAGAAGAAAGGGACTCCTCAAGTGAGACAGACCCATGATACTGGGTGTGTGAGGTGAAAAAAGAATCAGCTGAGATATAGCTCAGCCAATGACACCATCTGGAACATACAATGTTAATAGTTTTGATCAAACTTTTAATACAGAATACAACATTCCATTACAACTCCAATTTTGCCTGCACGTCTCCTGCAGCGCAGACCCGAGCTGTCTCTCGCATTCCTGCAGGAAACTCATATTTATCACAGTTCTTCAGGTCAGCAAGGTGCCCTAGAATGTGCCTTCTTAAATAAAAAGTGTGAAAATGGGAAGAAAAGCTGAAGTGGAAGCACTGCTTCCCCTCAAGTGGGCTTGGCAGCCTGCCAAATCTCAGGTAGAAGGCAAGTCTGCTACTCATCTCTCTACCCTGGGAACCTCACAGTTCAACTGTCAGCTGTACATAAAGGTAGCTTAGTTGAATTAGAAATGGATCCTTTTAAAAGCTCACAGAATTAACAGTTTGGGGATATTCTGGATACATACAAGGTGCCATGTTGCATTAACACAATCTGGTCCTCTTCCATATGCATTTTTCCAGAAGAATCCAGCCTTTCCCACCTGATCAAACTCTCACATTGTTCAAAAACACTGCTGCTGTGACTGGTTTTGGATCCATTTGCTCCACCCAGACCCTACAGATCTTGACCAGGTTTTTTGTTTTGTGAAAGATTTGACACCTCACTGAATGAGGAAAAAGCGTCAGCTGGCTATTCCTGGGAGCAGCTGCAGAAGAGAAAGAAAACTGCTTACTCTCTAAAATGAAGGCAAATGAACCAGGCTGGTCGATTATCATCTCTACTCATCCCTCTGAAATAGCAGAGGAGCAAATTGGAGACAAAGGATTTCCTGAAAGCATTCAGATTATACTCCTTTTTGCTTATTCTTACCCCACAATAGGGAACTGAAAGAGATGGCTCAAAACATGGCACTAACTTGCAAAAAAACAATGACACCCCCCCAAAAAAGACCCCAAAATTCCCAGATGAATGGCATTAACAATTCTAGCATAAGTCTGATGTCTAGATTGGTTGTATTTTAAGATTATGATACTACAAAATATTTTGCATCATTATGGGCCAAAATCTACACAAAATGATCAACACTGCATTTGCTGTCTGGGAATTTCGCTTGAGACTAAGGAAGGACAAAAATTTTTGCTTTTCTCAGGTCCAGAGGTGCTCATTTCAGATCAGCACTGAAAAATCCCGCTGTACACACTCCTTGGCTCATACTTGGTCTATGGCTGAGGAAAAAAAACATGGAGTTTGGTCTTCAGGGATAAGTCCATTATTAGGTAAATATATTCATTTTCTTGGTTTGATATAATAAAACCTTCTCATTTTCTGCAATATTCTGCACCATACAGCTTCTTAAGGCAAATTATTTCAGGGGAAATTATCAAGTAATGATTCTGAGTGGCTCTCAGACTGACGCCTGCGATTGCAGCTCCCTGAACGAAACAGATGACAGTGCCACATTTTCTTCCAGTGCAAAATGCAGTCAGTTGTACCAAATATTTTAAACTGCCAAAAATAGAAACCTGCTTTGTGGAGGATAAGGGTTGGCATCAGCTGCAACTAAGGCATTTGTTATGGTTCATAAAATTGGCAGAAATTATTTAATTTTCTTTTATGGAACGTGAGGGTTTTTTTTAAACAGTTCTCCTGTCACAAAGCTTTTCCCTGGTGGATCTATTTTAAAAGTTAGTTAACATATTGGATTTAAAAATAACTAGCACAACATACCTTCTTTTGATCACAGGTCAATTTAAATTTAAGGAAAGTCAACACAGGTTTTGTTTCCTCACAAAACTCAATTTGAGTTGCGTCTCTGTAGCAGAGATCCCTTTCCATAACTGAAGGAGAGGGGAAGAGAAAAGCAAAGAGCTGGGAAGTGGCAGTAGCCTCCAACTTCTCATGGGGCTTCAAAGTGAAGATGAATTTAGCAGAAGAGGATTAATTGTCAACCTGTTCAGCTCACACAGCAAATGTATTACATGGGGCAGGAAACAGGCACTACATGTAGCAAAGGAAGGAGTGGATCCCTCACAGTCCTGCAGCCCTGCTTAAGTCAACTCCTTTCTAGCACAGTGGCTCGTTTTCTGCATCACAGGAGTCATGCTCCACACAAACAGTCCTCCAACATGTAACAAAACTTCAGCAGGCACAGCAGCCTGGCACTACTGTGCTTCCCTATCCCAGCCTCAGGTCACTCACTTGGTGCTGGTGTACACCAGCAATAAAGCCTGAGTCTAGGAAATCTGGAGACTCAGAATTTAGATCCTGCTATTTTTAGGGCAAACTTCACCCTGCTTCAAACTCTTCTTCCCTCTACAATTTTCAGATCTTCTTTCTACTTAATCAGATTCAAAGAAGTACTGGATCAGAGCAGCAGCACAGAGAAAAGCACCAGTTGGGAAGATCTGTCACTAACCCACAAGCACGAGAGATGCAAGTGTTTGAAGGAGGAATAAGCCTTCATGGAGCTGGAATATGAAGAAAAGAACACAAAAATCATAGCGTGTCACTCCCTAACCTGCACAGCACATGGCAACTTCATTTAAACTTTCAGGATACTATCAATAAAAAAGTATCAGTAGAAGCCTTATATTCTACTATCCTATCAGGATTTTGAAACACCAAAACAAATCCAAACAAATAAACAAAAGCTCCTGAAGGTTATTGTACATGTAGTCCTTTTCTGAGTAGGGGATTTTTAACAGTTTCATACAGCTTTAGATAGTTGCTATTTTCTTAATGGAACACCTAAAGTATTGTCATTTAAACTAATATACAGATGGAAAGGGCAAATAAATGGCATAAGTATGGTTCCTTTTACTGGCTGTATTAAACACCAGTGGATTTAGTCATACTCATGTAAATCTTATTATTTAAATAACACATTATAACATTTGACAGACACAAACTGTTGAACAGACAATACCAAATATTTTAAATTATGCTTTTCAAAGGTAATCTCATATGGAGGATATAAAAGATAATATTGCAGGAAAACAAAAAAGAAGTCCTAAGAGCAAGGATTTTATTGCTCAGTATGCTAGAAATGCACAGCATTTCTCACAAGCACAGCACTTTAAAAATTGTAAATTGTTCAAACATTTGTCTGCTTTGCCAACTGTATGAACAGGGCCAGAAGTCCTAGAAGAGCAGGTGCTGTTTCAAAACACAGATGAGGACTCCAAAGCTTTTGAGGGATTGGGATGCTCAATTCCAATTAAAATCTCTGCCTGAGGCAGCTTCAAGAGCTCCACTAAGCCAGCACTTGTACAGATAAAAGCTTATGTTGAGCACTTTGCTCATGACTTTGCAAACATGGATTGAGCACATTTAAATTTAATTCTCAGTGCGGTTGCAGGTCAGCATTTCTTGCCCATGAGCAAAGCTGTCTTCAGCAGCCTCACCTGTCAGGTGCAAACACTTGTAGACACATCTTTTGAAACTGAGAGGTTTAAAGATTAGCATCATCTCTGCAGAAAACAAAGCAGCCTTTACATTTGGCCCACAGATGCATCGTGTTAAACGAATACTCATTTTGCCATCTACAGTTCTACAGCAACAACCAGCACACATGGGCATTCAAAGAAGCCCTGTGTCAGGTTCATAAAAAATGAATTATCTTTCACACATTCATGCACACCTTTCCTTGGAAACTTGAAATAAACAGAGCAGTTACACAATATTCTGCCGCAAAAGAAAAGAATATTCTGCCTAACAGAAAAGATTTGGTATTTCAGGATCAAACCACTGAGATCAAGTTGCTGCAGCAGCTCAATTTCACCATAAAGACACCATACATACAATAAGATAGAAGTCAAAATTCATTGTAAGCATTCCAGTTTTACACATGCCTGCTATTCAGTAATATGTGTTCACTGCATTTTGCTCAGGATGCTGCTACCAACAAAACAAAAAAAACAACAAAAAACCCAACAAAAAAACAACAAACAAACAAAAAGAAAAATAGGAGAGCAAAGAAGTGATGAAATAAAACAAGCAACAGGAAAACAAGGTTTAAGAGATGCATATATCCAAGGAAAAAAGTAACAGCCAATCTTAGCAATGCTTTAATCTTGGTGAAAAAAGTACCTGTCGACTTCCCTGCTTGGAGGAGCAGCTGCTAGTACTTCTTGAAGGAGACAACATTTTCTGGGATGCACCAAAGTTTTTTTCTTCACTCATGATCCAATACTATTTGTTTCACATAAGCTCACTTAGAACACCATTAAAAGGTAATTAGGAAAATGTGTTGGAAGACTCCTCAGAGAAACACTGAGCTCATCCTTTATCCAAATGCAGTCCAGTGGCATGATCTGTATCCCATGGAAACTCCTAAAAGGGAAAAGAAAAAAAAACAAACCCAAGTTATCAGACACTGTCTCTTGCTGCCATATTCTAGCATTATTCATAATAAACCCTTTAGTAACACAAGCTGAGCACATTACTATATTTCATGAGAAATAAATTGAACAATCATTTTAAGATGAATCTGGAAGTCTCAAACAGGAATGATGTGAATTTTGAATCCTAAAAAACATTTTAATTGTTGCTGTTTATTCAGAGGACAAAGTACAGTATCAAGCAGATTTTTACAGATTTAAATTAATTAAAAAAAAAAATGATAAAAACACACGAAGTCATAAGCATCTACATGAAATGGCCCAAAATAGATCCAAAGTGAGAGGCAAATATCCAATAAAATGTCACCAAAAATCATGATGTAATCAAATAAATGCCTCTTTTTCTCTGTTCCTTGATAATTTAAACAACTAAGCACAGCTTCATGTTTTAAGGAAAAAACCCCAACCTCTGCATAAAAGAGTACTATCTAAAAGTAGTGAGCATGAAAATTTAGCTGCATAGAGCTGTGCACAACCACTTTTACGTGGTATCAGAAAGCTGTCTACTGTCACATCAGTTGTCTCAGCGAGGGACTGGAAGAATAATTAACAGTCTGTTTAATAACAGTGCTCCTTGCAGCACATGCAAATAAAAGCCATGCCAGGAACTCCCAGTAACAGAGTTCCAGCACGGGTAAAAGTTGTCATAGTAACTGCATACTTTTTAAAAACAAAACAAAACAACAAATAGAGGACATTACAAAAGAGTGATGCTTCCCAAAACTTGAGGTGGCAGTAAAAAATTGTGTATCACTTTGAATTTTATTGCCTCGGGCAAAGAATTCACAATTAGGCAAAGTCCAAGAACAACCACTGAGAAAGGTAAGGAAGTTTCCACAGAGAAAAGAGAGATTTCATTGCCAAAACAGGGAGGCACTACTTCACAATTGCCTTGCTTGCACTGTCACAACACAGTCCTGAGCCGGGATCACTGATTATTGAAGTCTGCCATTCATTTTTTTCTTGAAGAGGCTTAAATTCTATTCTGAGAGAAGCAGTAATTTCAGATCCCTAGTAAAATATTTTGTGCATTTTAAGAATTCATTTTCCTTAAAAAAAACAAAAAAAACATCAAAAGCCACAGATAAGAAAAGCCAACCATAACACAAAATTAAAACCAGGTGCTATATTTAAACCTCTCTCCCTGCAGCTGTGGTCCAAAGCACCCAGCTTCTGAACAGAAACCTTTCCCAATCTGCAGTGCTTTCTGGCAGTATAGCTTGCTGTAACATTTCAATCAACATGCCCTCTTTTCACCTGAAACACAATCTCTCTTTGTGGCATTTACTTTACCTAGTTAGAAATACTCTGTTACCTCCAGAACAAATCTGTGATACAGCCCCAACCTCCACAAGTGAGGTGAGAAATGAACTCTCCTGGGGTTCTTCCAGGAGAGAAGGTGAGTCAGCTTGGTAAATAATATTCCAGGAAGCATCAGAGAGCTACAAAGGCAGTGAGCACAATGAAGGCAAAAAAAAACCCCCAGGAGAGCAATGTGACAGCAAGGTCTATGTGATTGGGGCCCAACAAATGGATTTGAGACTGAAGTTATGACTGAGATTAGGTGTAGTGCATTTTGGGGAAGGTATGGTCACTTTTTATCTGGAAGACAAATTTGTGTGGCATGTCATTAAGAAATAATACTTTTAACAAGTTTAGATTTATTTCCTTTTTTTTTTGGGGGGGGGGGGTTTGTTTTGTTGTTTTTAAGCAGGTTAGAAGTAGCTCAGGTTTTAAACTATGGAATAAATATTAAGGATAACTTTCTTCCTTACTTTCAAGCTCCATTTAGCAAAAAAGAGTTTAATGGCAACTGAATGGTATTAAGTTGGTAACATGGTCTTAACAACATGGTAACATCTGTATCAACAAGCAGGGGTCAGACACTCTCAACAGGAACAGAAACACTTTTCCGGCAAACTCATTGTTCAGATACCCCCTTGAAACCAGGCAGCGAGTGCTTTGCTTCTGGAACACACTTTGCCCAGATAAATCCCTGTTCCCTTCACTGCTCTTGTTAAGAATGGGCACCTTCAGCTTTCTCTGGTGACTATCTGGCATCTTGGCTGAGTTTATGGCATGAAACGGCTCTAATTTGCAGCAAAAAACACAGTGTATATCTCCAGGAAACACTAAATTTATGATATACAATGTCCTTTGCCTGTTTGAACACACAGCACAATAGTTCTGATGTCCTAGAAGTGTCAAGAAATTCAAAAAACCCTAGAGGTCTCTTGGACTTCAACACACAGAGAAGGCATATAATTGTAGGAATGTTTCTATCATCATGTTTCTGGTGTGGAGTCTAAATGAACTTAAGGTTTGGCTACACTAATGTTTTAGGACAGAGCAGTGGGGTACTTCCTCTGCAAATCTCCTTTAACAACAAGGTTTGCACTGCAGGGCAGTCTTGGAGCATGGACACTGAATCCCTTTTGGATTAAATATGCTCCAGGACTGCATCCAGAGCTCAAAGCATTGAGTCCACAACACCAGGCTAGAGCTAGTCCTGATGAGTCTTGGGCAGGGGCTGATGTTAGGTCTTCTAAGTGACTGACTACAAGGATCCAGTTTTACTGCACTGCTCCACTTGCTACCATTGACGTCAGACAGACACTGACTTATGCCACCTAAGAAAGCACTTAAGATCTCCTAGGGCAATGTCATTTGTTCTTCTGGAATCAAAAAGAGTGAGATGGGCACGTTTCCAGAACTCAAATGAGCTGAAGATGAGTCACTACCTAACAAGAGGTGCTTGAACAAGGAGCAGGAGACAGGTGAGGTAAATCCAGCAGAGCGCACCTGAAGTATTTTGTCAGTCTACTTCTAAAGTTGGGCTTTTGAATTTTCCTTTATTCCTTCAAATGAATTACTGTATGGGCTGGACTTTTCTTACCAGCCCTGAAGAATTCAGGAGTGAAAAATGTGTCCTCTCTCCAAAGTGCTTTATTCTATTAGTGTTTCCTAGTAATTTAACTTATTACCTTAAGACTTCCAGATTTGAGCATGAAAAAGTGTATTGGAATAAAAATAATGGCCCCAGCTCCTCCATAAAAACAGTTACATATTCTAGCAACAATTTTGTGCTTCTTTTTTAAAATCCTCTTCAAGTTTAGAAGAGAAAAAAGAAAACTGTGACTGCCCTTCAACAATAACTCACTTATTCTTCCAGGAAGGTGAGAAAACACTGATCCTGCATCCCAGCTTGACTGGCTTTCAGCAGTAGCACCTAGGTGTCTCTAGGCAAACTAATATTTTGCATTACCTGTGGAAATTAAGGCCACCAGGTGTAAGAGCAATTACAACTTTAAAGCAAGCATAAAAAGCAGTGTTATGCTAATGAAGTGAAGATTGCAACAAAAATTGATTTTTTAGGTCATCATGATCCAATTGCTTCAGATTCATTAAAATTTGCTCTTTTCCACGCCACAGGATGGCCCCAGAATTGTATTTGTTCCCACATTTCTCTGGAGCACACAGGGCCACTTACTTCAGTCTACTCCAAAAAGACATCTTAAAGGTGTGAGGCTGAGGCAAATCCAAATAAATTTAGGATAGTAATTTTCATGAGTGCTAAGTATTGGCCTAATTCTTTTCTATAAAGTCAACAGCTGCAAAAGTAGGCCAAGAGTATCTCTGCAAATGACCTCACCAGGTGCATTTTGAAGAATTAAGAATACATGAGTATCAAATATTAGTTAGAGCTGCTGCACCATAAGATGATAAACAGCACTTATCTCTACTTATCATCTGCTACTAAGAGCCTTATCATTCTACATCAATTACAGCTAATGTAAACATATGATAATATGTAAAACAGGAATACAATTCTTTTTTTTAAAAAAGTACCATCCCAGGTTGTCCTCAAACCTTTAAAATCACACAGGTTCAAAGCAGCCTTGCAGTACCCCTCACAACTTTGAAAACAATAAGCTTACAGCAAAATCATAGATTTTGAAGTGAACTTCAGGAAAAAAATTATGTTTAACTGCAGTAAAAAAAAAAATAAATCAACATTATGCCATGGTTCTGGAGGAAAAATAAAGCCTTAACAGCTGCTTCAAAGCTGATTCAGCATTGAAGGAACACTAGAGACTTTGAGAAGCAAAACTGGAAGTGTACATCTTATTCTGTAGTCAATTAAGGTTTTTTGGATAGAAGAATAGAAACAACATAAAGCCTGATGAGAGTCAGGTGGACACAGCAAACATTGAACTGAGCAATCCAAAGCAGAGATGCAAGCAACATTGAGTTTCACAGAATTAAAAAAGACTTTGTGCTGAAACCTTTGCTCTGCACCTATTATTAAATTACATTCACTCCCGTCTGCCTGGATAAACAAAGCAATAGTCTTTTCCTAGTATTGCTTTCATGTCTCTCTCTGTTATAGTTCAATTTGCCACTTTAATCTACCCCAGTGTCTCATCTGGCTCAAAATAGGAAAGAATTATTTATAGGCTACAGATACACCGTGTATAACTATTGGAGAAGCCTTTTCAAGGCAGGTATTTGCTGTTCCTCAGTTACTCTAAGATGCACACTACTGAAGGTCAAAGCCCATAAATCCTGTTCTGTTACTAGCTATCCTCTTTACTAAAGAAAATTTTCAGAAACAAACATAAAGCAGCTTAAAACAACTCTTACTGATAGGTTATTAAACCTACCTTTGAAAGCAGAAGTTCAAACAGCTTAGGGAGACCAACAATAACAGGAAGCATTTCAGAACTGCCTGCTGTCAGATAGGTGCTCACCCAAATCACAACTTCTCTTGAGCAGATGTTTTCATCAGACATGAAAAAATACTACTCTGAAGTAGTCTGTGATGTAAAGGAACAGTTCCATCTAGCTTGTCTCTTTAAGGAGGCTTTTGTAGTAATTTAATCATGCTATGTCAGTGACCCAAATGAGGAAAATTTAGTTCAAAGAAAACTCTCCAGTCTAATCAAGAGAGAGAGACAGAGAGGGAAAGGGGAAAAGCCAGACAAACAATCGTAGTGCATTTAACTAGAGATCGCTTATCATGTATAATGTTCAACACCTGATGAAAGGAAATCCTCTGTTCCAGTGCACAGAAAGCAATAAAACTCCAAAACCACAAAAACAGAAAACAAAACCCCAGAAACAATCCAGTAGAATACATCCCAAGAAAGACATCAAACAACATGCTTCGATGTCAAGTCTAGTTAGACTTTTCTGAAGCAAAGCAAATATTTTGCTGCTTCACTAAACCTTGGGGCAGATAATTCAATCCTTACATTATAAAAATATTATATAAATTTAGAAATAGGTCATTCAGCTTCCTGAAATATGAGTACATATAAAAATACCACCTTTTCCTCATATCTGCCACAGCAACTGACTGTTTTACTGCACATGACATGATTAATTTTAAATGCATATTCTTGACACTGTTTCCATCCCCCCAGGAGTTCTCTGATAGATTGCACTTACTTGTAGCAAAAACCCAAACTTACTGGGTATATAAACTAGATAGACATGTTAGAAGTCTTGGTGACGAGTGATACAGAAAATACACGCCGTAATGACAGTATTTCTACTGCAATTAGTCAGCTGTCATACTACCTTCTACACCCAACTTTCAATCAGAGTGGAGAATCATAACTAACAGGTCTAACCTAGCTCACAGTCAGGTCCTAAATCATTAATATTCTTTTGCTCTCCCTGCCCCCTTCAGAAAGGGGTTTTTGCCTGGCAGCTCAGGGCTCACTAGCACAACCGATGGGGCTGTGCACAACCCTTCCAGCTCTGGGCATTGCTGAACACTTGACCAGTAAGCCAAAAGCTGGGGGAACACAAGAAACAATTTGTGATCCAGTGAAAGAGGAGTCCACAGTCTCCCTAGCAAGAGGGTGGAGCAGATAACAACAGCCCTTGAGCTGTGACCAAACCCTGGGCAAGGAGCAGGTACACTGCACACAGCAGTGCTAATGAGGTAGACAGTCAAAGACTGCTCAAATAACAAACCAAGAGCAGGTCTGTTTGCACTGAACTGCTGCGCAGCCAGAGAAAACCTTACAAAAGATAATCAGGCAACAGAAGAGAGAGAGAGAGAGAGACAAGCTTATTATCACTTCCAGTAAGGAAAATAACAGGCACATGGTATCGCTTTACTGTCTGCACTAAAAACCTTGGAAAGGCCCAGCTCTTAGTGATAACATCCCTAAGTGGGAAATATTTGGCAGGAGCTTGGTTGTCTTTCATTTTCCTGCTCTTACTACTTAAAGCTTTGCTTTGTTCACTAAAACAAAGATATTTCACATAAGCCCTGAGGCTTATTCCTTTTTAAAACTGCAGTCATTATTGCTAAAGTGTTACTGAAATAAACAGTTTGCTGTCCTGGATTCAGTTTTGATAGGCACAATGTTAGCTCTGGAAATATCTGTCAGTCTGCCAGTGTGTAGTAATTCAAGATCTTAAGACAGAACTGCCTGCATATCAAGAAAAAGACATCACTTTTTTGTCAAATCACTGAAGGCATCAGTGTAACTTGGAATCAGACTGGCTCTTTGTGACCTGATGGACTGCATAATGCTGTGAGATGCACAAACCTATCAAGGCAAACAAAATATTTTATTAAACCAGCTGACATTGGTTTAATTGGTTTAACTATGGAGAAAGAAACCCAAACCCAGCCACCTCTGGTTTCAAGTATAACAGCAAACAGAAATACTGGAAGAATTTTAGTGGCCCAAGAATGATCCTCACCAAAGCTGAAAGAAAATATGAGGGTGCTGCAACCAGCAAACACAATACATATTCTTTATCTCATGCAGGAAAGCTAGACATGTTCATTAAAGAGAGGCAGGATTCAAGAAACCTGCTTTGTCCTCTTTAATGTACTGTTTTACCTTTCACACTTTGGCATCATCTACTTTCTTAAAAAAACCCCAAACGAACATGAAAAACAACAAACAAAAAAACACCCAGCAAACCAAACAAAAATTTTGATCCCCCTCTCAGAAATCTGTTTTTCCATGATACATTGGAATTGTTGTTTGTCCTGCGTATCACTAATTCCTAAAAGAAAAAAGGTACAAAGGTAACAGCACTTCCCTTTGAGAATGTTTAGTATTTTTCCTTTGCAAGTAGGCCTATTAGCTCAAAATTTAAATCTTACTAACTTTAATAATTGTGGTAACAAGATTCAATTCTTCTTAGGGTGCATAGAAATTAATTTACACATTTTATGAAGTGCAATGATGATGAGCTATAAAAATGTAGCATTTCTTGATCAACTGAATGTATCTTTAGAGGCTTCTGTCTCTAAGTCCACTCCAGGACACCTTTTTCAGTATACTTTACAATATTAGTACTTACATATGTAGCACTACAGCTTTCTTTTAAATATTCTGAAGATGGTTTTTTTTTTCAGAAGGTTTTTCATATTAAGAGAGCTTGAAACCACAAAAGAGGTGTGTGGTGTTCTGAACAAGGGCAGGGAGTTGTTAGCAGATCAGTGTTAACTCTTTCTAACACCACCTTAGGTGCGAGGCCAAATTTCTTAACACCCTGTTTCTAAACACACAATGTGCAAACAAAAATCAGCACTTTAGAAATGCATTGTAGGAAATAATAACATATAAAGCATCCTGAAGACAATTAGTACTACAAGTGCTAATTAATTTTATTATTATTGACAAAATGTAGGAGTTAGCCATTTCCAAGTTTTCAATTAAAAAAAAAAAAAAAAACCAAAATCAAACCAAAAGCCAGCATGAAGGAAAAAAGTATATAGAGAACCAGAGAATCGTCAAATGGCTTAGCTGCTTGGGCTTGAAGGGACCTTAAAGATCACCCAGTTCCAACCCCCCTGCCATGGGCAGGGACATCTTCCACTAGACTGGATTGCTCAGAGCCCCATCTCACCTGGCACTGAACACTGCTGGGGTTGGAACACACACAGTTTCTCAGGGCAACCTGAGTCAGTGCCTCACCACCCTCAAAGTAAAGAATTTCTTCTTAATATCTAATCTAAATCTCTCACAGCAATGTGTTCATTTTAAATACAAATTAAAACTATTAAAGCTTTAGCAGGAGCTCCTCCAGGACAGCCAGGAGGATGCCTGCAGCTGTCCTTTTCCCTGGAAATACACATCACCCACATCCATGTAGGCAGGTGACAGGAACCATGAGTCACAGATGCCATGAACCACACTCTCGGAAGATTCTGCACCACATCTGGTCTTAAATCCATTCATATTTATGTTTGTAATGAATACCTTGACAATGGGAACCAGGAAAGTGGTTCCATGGATCAAATTTTCTGCAACATTATCTTCATGGCATAGGGAAAAGATGAACTAAAAGAGGCCTAGAAGCAGAGAGATGCGAGATGTGGGAATCCAGATTATAAATCTGAATGACTACATGCAATGGTTTACCTAATTAATAAGAAACAGGAAATTATCAATCACAACAGCTGGGTCAGACAAAAAAACAGGCCACAAAAAAGTGAGGGTCTCTGGTTAACAGGGCAGCTCTTGAACAGGAAAGAACTGTAAAGGGGATCCTCTTCCCACCTCAAATGATACAATTCCACCACCATGTCCTAAGGTTCTGAAATTCTGGAGAGGAAGACAAATCTAAATAGGGTTACAACTTGGACACAGCTGGTAAGCACGAAGCTACAGAAGCTGCAAACCTCTGTTTGGGAAGATCAGAAGGTCCATCTCAGAGTGACTGACTTCATGTCAGATCTTGCCCTGCCTCTGCCTAGCTACAAACATACAAAATCTAAAAGCCAGTTTAGAGATTAGCCAAAAAAGGAAAACTGTGAAAAATGTAACTATTACATATAGCCAGAACAAGGAAGACTCAAAGAGTTTTAATGGAGTAAGTTTTATACAAGTCTAGTACAATATGACATCCCAAGGTAAAAATCTGCCCTGCCTCCAGCAATAGAGCTCAGAGTTAATACAAAGCTGCTGAGAACTTTTATGGGTCTCAATAGCAGTTCAATGCCACCATTGATGGGTCAGAGCTCAAATCCATATTAATTTTCAAATCTGCCAAAGTAATTAAAGAAATTCTTGCTCCCAAGCAATTTGTTACTGTCCTTTCCTGAAGATCAGTAGTTTCCCTGCCAATAAATAAATAAACTCAAAATAATAATAAATCACAGGAGCCCTCTCTGATCCACTTCAGTAGAGCATGATTTTTGTCACAGCAAGTAGTTCACACACTTTGCTTTGGGATGGTCATCACCAGCTGGTGGCCAAGAAAGTGGAAGCAGTGTTATTTTCAATTGATCCAGACAGTTCTGAACAAGATACTCTGTCCCTAATTTTACATTTAGATTCAGGTTGGCACAAGCTAGCAGCTATCTATTTGAATTTAATTAAAAACAAATGAAATGGCCCATGATTAAAAAAAGCTTTAGCTACGCTCTCATTCGCAAGTATTTTTAGAGTTTAAAAGATGGAAGGTTTTAATTAGGATGCCTCAGCAATATGAGAGAATGAATAATTTACACAGAACTTGATTTGAGCTCAGTGAAAGGGTGGTACAACTAAAGAACTCATATTTTTAATTTCTAAGTAGTACGTATTTTTTTAGTTCAGCTCCAGTCACTGCAAGCAGGCCATAGAGATGGCAGGCAACAACATGAAGAGTTTTATAATGTGTACAAACCAACATTTTGGTTGCTTCATAGCATTCTTGAGGTTGGTTATACTTACTTGAACAGCAGCTAACAAGCTGGGTTTTAATCATAGGCTATAAAACAGCAATAAACAGAAGCTTTCACAAGTGATGTAGATTCCCCTTAAACATCTTAATATTAAGTGTTCCACCAGTCTTTGCATTCTCTCTCTCTCTACTCTCCTTCCAATCCTTCATCAGTTTTGTGTTAGTCTTTAAACTGCTGGCATATGGCATTGGCTTTGCTAGACCATCAGGAATTATGACACAGAAATAAATCAAACACGTGGTTAATTATGGTTAGTGCATACAGTGAATTCTGACAATACTTAACAAGTCTTATTTCATGTAACTCTCTTGATGAATTCTGAAAAGGAAAGCAGAACACAGCAATGTCTTAGAAGAAGACACTAAAAAGTTTGTTTTTTTTTAAATTAAATGTCAAAAATGACTAAAACAACAACATATGAAGTTGAAGGAATAATACTGAAAGCTATTTTCTTAGCAGACGGCACTCACACCTACTTCACCCATGCTGACCTACATTTTTTTTTCTTAACTTACTAATATTAATCTTTCATTGAATGTGGTTTTTTACAGTTTTGTCACCAAGTGACACTTATAGTATAAAAGGTTTCAGAAACTTATTCAAGAACATATTTCAAACATTATAAAATACAGAATGCATAAAAGAGGAAACCATTTTTACAAATTCAGGATATAAAATTACACTTGTGACATAAAATTGTCTTCTCAAAGGCTGTTCAACATTGAAACTCTATGCACAGAGTTTTCACCCAGCCTTGACCGGAAAATACGACATTTGCAGACTTTAAAGCATTGTCACAACTCACACTGTCTTGTAAAAAAAAATACACCTGTGCAATACAGGCAGTTAAAACAGAACCATTGAACTGATTTTCATTATTTTGTTCCATGCATTTAATTGGGAAAAGGTAGAAAAATTAAATATATGTAGAAAATGAAGAGATGGAGGAAAAAAATGTGAAAAAAATTACAGTGAATGGTAATTTAAGTAAAAAAAACCCTAAGATTTCCATATAAAAATGTACCAAATTATTTCTCCTAACATGTTATACTGTTTTTCCAGTATATGTCATGGTTTGTATGCCATGTTTTTGAAATCACATCATAAAATATGTCAAAAAATCCCAAAATCTTTAGTGTTGTTACACCAAAATGACAAGGATTTACATGGAACATTACATTAAAAATAAATCTAGGAATGACCAATAGCAGTTAGAAGGATGACATTTGGAGAAATTACATTATCAGCATTTGAATTTGACAGTCTTCTCTTCTGTACTTAAAAAATAAGAAAATCAGTCCACTGTCTGTTCTAGCTGCAAACAAATAACGTGGCTGTGGGAGATGGCAGTGCCCCAGCTTCTATTCAGACTCTTCTCAAACCTGTTGACTCACCTGACTTCTTGCCAGCCCCACGAAACCCCTCATTATAATGATTTTTCAGAGTAGGACACTCACACTAACAGTGAGAATAATAAAAGAGGTGTTGTTGAAGCTCTTCCCATGTGGTTCTCAGGGTGAGAGAAAATTTTTTCTCTAGATTGATTTTACAGTATCAGGCAGATCACAGTGAGGGTGATCACTGCTTCAAGTCAGCGCTAAATGATAAAACACAGTGACAAAACAAGCAGGATCTCCTGCCACACTCCACCATCACTTGCATCACAAGAGATGATTTTGGGAATAGACTGTTAATCATGTTGAATGGGTATCGCACTTTTTAAAGGTGGAAGAAAATACAGTACAGCACAAAACATTTCATGGGGACGTGGTACTGTATTCTAACTGGTCATTTTGGCCAATTGAATTAAAATACTGCAACAGCCACATGCCAGATCCTTTTTGAAGTGCATACATAAAGATGTAAATAATTTATATTTGTGTCAAGTAGAAAAAAATATTTAATTACTTGGAGAAAAATACTCTGACCCCTCTCCTTATGTTTATCTCCTTCTAGCACATTAGGTTTTTGGAAAAGGATTTTGAAAATGGGACAAATGGTAGTCACATGCCAGGCTGTGAACAGCATGCAGTGAAAGCTGATTGCATCCTGGTGCCTCCTAAAACAGCCACCCTAAGCTGAAGTTCATTTCTGCAGTAAAAGCTTTCACACCTCACATTTTTCTTTCATATAAATGATAGCATTCCCAGAAATAAACTTTGACCTATTACCAATTGCCAATCTATTGAAAATTTCAGTATTATTCCCAAAACCGGAATATAAATTAGCTTCTACTCCCCATGGTGTTCAGCAACTAATTTTGAAAAGACTGTCATTTTTTTCTTACACATTGTCCATACAAATCCAGCATACAGTGCTTTAAAATAATTAAAGCTTCCAATTAATGCTGCTGCCTTCCACAGAGGAATCTGACTTTATATTCATTTTGCCCGGGGACTTGACTAATTGCTCAGAGTTCACATCTTTTACCAGGCTGAACAGCTCAGTTTCTCTCTGTCTTCTTCTCTGCCCCATTCTCCATGCCTGGGATACTTTTCTGGAGCTAGGTGAGGACATGGAAAAAGCATTAGGCACTTGGAAGTTAAAACCAGCAGCTTAACCACCTTACACAGTAAATCTAAGAAGCTTAAACTCACCAACAAGTGCATGAATTGTCAAGTTGGATGTTATGCATTAAGCATGAGAAAGCAAATACATGTGACAAATGCATTACTTCCCCTGTGAACATAACGATTCTCAGCTAATGTATCTAAATTAAGTCCCACATTAGTTATGTCTGAAGAAAGCAGCGTGACAATTAACATTTTGTACATAAACAACCACAGTTTTTCAGATTCAGACCCACTTCCAGGGATGCTGCAGACCTGACTTTTCTTCAGCTGAGCAAGCAGAGAGATGTTATTTCAACAACATTAATGAGCCGTCATGTGCCCATGGACAGAGACAGGGTATTTCACAGGCACCAAATTAAGTAAATTAGGTGAAAGCTAACAATCCAAACTGAGTTGAGCAATTTATCCAAAACTACTAAATAGTGTTCTCTTTGATCTTTCTTTTAACCTACTGAACCAGAACTTCTTTGCTACTGTTAAATAAAGAAGTAGCAACAATGCTAGTTTTCACAAACATTTCAGAATACTCTGAAATTCAAACACATGCAGACATACGAATGCTTTTGCAATGGCAATAAAATATTCTTTATAAGGGAAAATACACCTTCCTTACCCTGCACTTTTTACCATGTTACCCCTTGTTCACTCCAGGCTAATGAGAGGAATTTTACTAATTGTCATTTGTGGCAGTAGCAGCTTGATGCCATAAGGCCAAAAGGCAATTAAAGGTCACTGCCTATTAGATTACACCAGACTGATGGCAGCATATTTGGAAGCCAAGGCAGAAGCCCCTGAGCTCTGACTCACTGCAGAGACTCAGATCTGGACATTTCACTCAGCATCTGCATGGCTGGCCCTTCTGAGCTGGTCCCTGTACTCAGATCAATCAGCCTGCCCCCTGTCTCAGGAGGACATTTAGGGAGACTGCAGCCTTCCTCTCTCCCAAGTACACCTTCAGCAGCTCTGTTACATTCATCAGGCTGAGAACTTCTGCTGAACTTTCCATGGCAAACCCCGTAATTCTTGCTGATCATAGAAGTGTTTCACTTCCAATACCTATGCAAAGTAAAGGCATATTGATATTCATGTTTTCTACATATGCATCTGAACTGATACTAGCACCTTGTTCAAGTGTTAATGATCCCCTTTTAATCAAGTCATAATACACACATTGATTTTTTTCTATGACAATGCCTTTGTGTTTTAAATGCACACATCATATTGAGTGCATTACAGTCACATTTCTGGGCTATAAGTTAAATCAAATGTGATGCACAGTTATGTAACTGAAAAAAACATGAATTTATCTTCCCACAGGTGACAACTGAATCACAGAATATTCTGAGTTGGAAGGGACCCACAAGGATCATTGAGTCCAAGTCTTCAGTGTTCAGCCTGTAAAGCACAGCTGGAGCATCCCACACAGAGCCAGACATCCAGGCAAAAGATGGTATTAGTAGTACCTTAATTTCTTACAAGGTACTATTAAAACGGCCTCCAACTTAAAACCAAAATCCCATCTCATAAGCAATCCACAAATTCTGTGACCCCACAGGGGGTGGTTTGGTTGGTGATTAACTACAGCCCATGGAAAGGAGGAATTCTTGGAGGATTGTCTCCCATGAGAGTGACCCCACACTGGAGCAGGGCAAGAGAGGGAGGAGTCCTTCCCCTGAGGAGAAGAGAGCAGCAGAGACAACCTGTGACAATGTGACTACAGCCCTCATTCCTCACTCCCTGTTCACTGGGAGGAAGGAAGTAGATTTGGAGGCTGAGCCCAGAAAGAAGGGAGACATGAAGGAAAGGTGTTTTAAGATTTATTTCTCATTATCCTATATTTGACAGGCACTAAGTTACATTAATTTCCCTCAGTCAAAACTCTTTTGCCCATGACAGCAATTGCTGAGTGATCTCTCTGTGTAGTTATCTTGACCCATAACCTTTCATTATATTTTCTCAGCCCCATCCAGCTGAGAGGAGTGACAGAGTGGCTTAGGTGGGCACCTGGTGTCAACACACCCATTGTGGCAGTCCCTGCACCCTGGTTACCTGCACTTCTTTACCAAGGACTTCGCAAATACAGGAGAGACTGAGATTTCACAACTTGCAGGGGAAGCTAGTTGCAGCAGGAGATGCTGAATCATGCCCTTAGCAGCTGTTACTTAGTTATCACCACCTCTTAATTAGTGGTTTCTTTTAGATTTCCTCAATAGTTATATGGCACTGAAAAAAAATCACAAAATAACAAAAAGAGGAAAAAAAGACAACCCAACAAACAAAAAACCCAGAAAATTCAAGCTCGAAACATGAACCATATGGAAAAATGTTAAAGGTGAAGTACAAACTATAATTTGGCAAGATAGAACAAACAGACAACTACTGGCACAGAAAATGTTTATTTTATACTATCCTCATGACAAATCAAAATCCATTGAACCTTTAAGTTCTAGATTTTGCAGCCTGTCTCACTCCATACAGTGGAAAATCCAATTTCCTTTGGAGTTCCAAAGCTTGAGCAGTGAATGCTTTTTCTATTTCTCCTGAAACAAAGGTTTTCCCCCAAAAGCTGCTGGCCAGATGGTATTAAGGAATAAAAACTATAAACTAGGTTTTTTTAAGGTAAATTTTACTTTGCTAACCACCTATTACTATGATTTTGTCCAGTGCTGACAAAAATAAAAGCAGGCTGGGAGTGGCACATGACTCATCACAATGTGTTAAAAACAACGATAACAGTTTAAATCTTTAGAAGCGGAGAGATGTTGCCCAATAAAAGCTGGCATTAAAAAAATCCCACACAAAGGGACAGGGCCATTCTCCAGTCCTCCTTGTCCTTCTCATCACCAATGCCAAATTCTATTGGTGTCCCTCAACCAGAAACACAGAGCTTTTTCATGGTCACCACAGTGAATTCTGCTGTCTCTGGACCATTAACACAGCTGAGAATTTCTACATTTTAGCTCGTGTAAGAGCCCCCAGGAATTATTTCTTTTTGTGGCATTTCAGAGCTTGTTAGAAGTTCCAAATAAATCCTGTGCTACAGAAAAACTAGTGTCAATATTTTAATTCAGCCTTTATTATTAGACTTCTAAAGTAGAATAATAACTTGAGATTCTTTGATTTTTCTGAAAGCATAATTCCTGCCGTTTAAAATAAAGTACAGCTTGAAGTACATTCAAACACACCTGTGGACAGTCATCAAATTTTTGAGATATTTAAGCACTGGAAGTAAAAAACTCCAGGGGACAAATGTTCCACGGGCAAAACTTAAGGGGAAAAAAATAAATAAAATTTTTGCTACTTTTCATGATAAAACATCATATGAAATCTGGTCTTAGATCAAAAACTTCTTTTTTTTTAATAAATTGCCATTCTGCAAAGATCCAGCAGCAGAGCCCAGGTCTCCTCCAGATCTGGAGACAGAAGTCACCTGGATGTCCCTCAAGGGAAGAGCAGTGAAAGTCACTGCTGCACTGAAGGCTTCTTAAAGCTTCTTCATCATCAATTTATTTTCATCATTGCTCTGATGCTCATTGTTGTGTCAATGTGCTTTACTCCCTGTCAGGTGACACCTTTCCTGGTTTTCTCTCAGAATGTTAATGTTCTTGAAATGTAAGTTGATGTGAGAATGTACTTATATTCTGAAAGTTCTTGCTGTGGTTTGGTCATTAAAAAGCATGGGTCTCCCCAATAGATATTTTGTGAGATGCATAAAGTTGGGTAACTTTAAAAAATTCATTAAAAAATAGTGCAAATTTTACATTTTCATTAAAAACATCTGTTTATTCATCACTATTGATAATAACACTTCATCAGGTTTGACCATTTTTCATCTGTCATATATGGTTTGATAAGAAGTGCAACAAAAAAATCTATGACATTACATTCTTTGTCAAACACATAAGGATAAAATAAGATTAAAACACATTAATGTAACAGAAGCCCAGTGACTGAAACTGAAGAAGCCACTGAACTTTATACACATAGCTCAAAAAAATTATACTGTTAACATTGTACTCAGCCCTTAAAGTAATCTTTATTTCTCCTTGAGAAGTAATTACTTCAATAATCAAAATATTTTACATATCTGCTTAGTAGGAAGCCTATTCCAAACTAAAGAAACAATGTCACTTTCATTTTGTCTTCAAATGCCTGATGCTACGAGAATCTGCCTTATGAATTAAAACAGGAATATGACCTTTTCTCTGAAGGAAATGTGAGTATAAGGCATATAATCTAGGAATTGGTGAATAAGCAACAGCCACTAGAGGCCAAAAGCCATACCTCATTCACTATTATACACAGCAGGATTGGGGATTCAGTCTCATATCCTCATTACCACTCCAGAGGAGCCCACCAACAACTGCAACCTTCTCTTCCACCCTCCTGCAATTTGCACACAAAGCCTTTGCAGTGGCACAATTGCAAAGAGGGGTCCTGAAGCTATACAACTACACAGCTATACAGCTGTGGGTCTTCACTTCTAAGGCCACCTTAGAAGCATGACAAATTTTCTGCCTTCTGATCTGTCTGTGGCTTTATTTCTATTCTTCAGCTGATGGACAAATAAAGAAATTACCAGAGGTTCCATAAGCAAAGGACAGGAAAAACTTACCTCATCTTTTTTCAAAAAGATAAGGCTGGCAGAAGCACGTGCTCAAGCACATGCTGCAAGACAAGCTGGCCTCTTAGAGTTACTCTTAAAAGAAGAGGCAAGCTCTTTTGGCTTCTCCAAGCAAAAAAAATTATGTACATTACAGGACTGAGTTCATGAAAAGTATATGCTTCTGCTCAGTGAGGGTGTGATCAAAACATTTTCACTGGTAAGAGTTATGGACTATCTGTATCACTTTCTGTAAGCAGAATGAGGAATCCCACCTTGTAAAATCCTTACTGTAATGTCAGTAAGAAGGCAACTTGTTCCCATTGCTAAAATGGGAAGGATGACCCAGGTGATTGTCTCTGGAACAAGCAGACACACAGCAGTCGCTACTTTTCTCTGCATTTAAGCGTAAGGAATCTGACGTTTCCATAACGTAAGACAAGACTCGTGATCTTCTAAATTACCTTTGGCTATGCTAATTAGCTATTTCAGGCACTTAGAGTTCATAGTCTCTGTCAAAGTAGAAAGCAGTAACTACTGAAAAGACCTGACTTTTCCTGTGTATGGCACTCTGTCCCTAATCCAGGGAGAATGGCCTGTCACCTTGGCACCACAGGGCCCAGGAGTTCACAGCCTTGTCACACCACCTCAAGCCAAACATGAGCCTGACGGCATTTACAAGCAAAAACTTGCCCTATAAGATGCATTTAAATGATAAATATTATCATGCTGTATTAATGAAACAATGCCTGTATATTTCATCCACCTTTTCGTAATTTCACAAACACTTATTTTCTACTGAAACAAGTCTTAAAATTTATTTTATTCTGAGATCATATACAATCAGCAGTCTGCTCATTTCAAACAGTTCCTCTGTCTAAGCAGGTGTTTTCTGTTTCAGATTAAAGTATTATGACTAAATCTAAAAAAAACAAATTATGTTTCCAAGAGGTAGGTAACCTGTTTATTCACCCCTCCCAACCACAGATGCCATCCATGGTACTCAGATATAACAGTTTGTTTTGGTCTTAAAAAATAAGAAAAGCAGTTTCAATAGCAACTAATAAAACAAGAAGTTAACAAACAGCCTTTTATCTTCCCTTCACTTTTTTTTTGTAGGAGGCTTACCTGTGCTATTATTCACAGAACAAGTAAGTACAAATACTCATACCTAATTCCAAAAGAAACACATCTGAGAGAAGTGGCTTGAATTTATAGCCCTGAGCTTGTACACAAAAGCTAGGGTTATACATTAGTTATTTTTGCACTTACATGCATATGCATGCTAAGATTTGGCCTCTTTTTCCTTCAGAGGAAGTACTAAATGACATATTTTAACATAGAATTTTGTTCTGAAGAGTTTTTCATGTAAGACTATTAATAAAAAGCCAGCAGAGAGCACTGAGCTGTCAATATTCAGCTTAGTAAATTGAATTAAATACCTTTCACAGGTGAGATAAAACCAAATAGTCAATGTATATAATATTTGTACCAAAGAACCCAACTTGGAAATTTAGATTGGCAAAACTAATAGAAAATACCAGAGACCAGAATACATAAGGATTCCATGAAGTGTCTCTTAAAAAAATTCGTGGACTGAGGATCACTTCTTTCACTGTGTTTTTCTACATTCAGGAGAACAGTAAAGAATTCTTCTGAAGGTTCAATGACATATGGAAGTTGCTACTGTAACAGCCATAGATTCAACTCTCAAGCTTGTAAAAATGAATTTAAGATAGCCACTTAAAGGTGAATTCACTTTGAACACCAGCTACTGTTTCTTTCCTTTTTCAAAAGATACAGAGCTATTGAGAGAAATTATACCATGTGCTAAAGTAAGATTTAATGTATCTCAAAAAACAGGGTGTTACAAAGTATTAATGCATCCCAAGAACATACAACAGGATTGTACTATGTCAGGATGAAAATGGAAGTATTATTGTTAAGACAAATCCCAATTCTCATTTCAGTCTTCTGCTGCCGCTATTAGAGGAGCAATGAAAAATTCCCTTTTCATAACTGCTCAAATGCTGTCCATTTTTCATCCCTGTAAATCTACCACCCTTGCTATCAAAGTTCCCTTTCAATGGGGAACACTAGAAAGACTAGGACAAGCAGATAAGGTCTTACCCAGAGTTTTCCACAGGTTTCCTGCATGACCCCATGTGAAATCACACACAAATCTGTTCCACAGGAACCCTCTCTGTAAATAAAGCTGCCACATGCTGCATACTGGGGTGGGGCAGCTCTATGTTCCTTTCTGCCTCGTACAGAAATGTTTTGAAAGCCATTAGGCAATCACAAAACTTTGGTTTTCTACTTAAACATAGAACTTCCCAACTTTATCAGCGAACTGTTTTGTAATAGTGCTGATAAACTCCACTATCTTCATAGGTAAAAGGATCCTACAGCAACTGGGCACCTCCCATCGGAGCAGTAGGGCAGTACCTGCCAACAGAAATAACCAAGTGAAAAGCTTTTCCCCTCCTTGCTCTCCTCTGCTGACACCTTTACAGCTTGTCATTCAGAGAAACTGAAAACATATGTGGTTTTTAATGTGCTTTACAGCAGTCACATCTAGCAAAGATTGTGCCTGCTCCATACTTCAGTTCTCATGACTCATCTCCAGCTTTCCAGAGGAAAGCAAGTTCCTACTGGGCATCACAGAGCTAGTGATACTTTTTACACTCTCACAAGAGAAACAGAGATTCAGCCTAAAAATTCACTAAGTTTAAAGCAGTGATTAAGCTTACAGAAACACAGGTAAAAGTACAATAAGAAATAAGTGCAAACAGCAGTGCTATATTCTGGCTTACAAGTATAAGATCCATGTAAGTCTGTCAAGACAGACTTTAAAAACATCACTTTATATACAGGACAGTTAGAACTGCACAGTTCAGAACAGCCAGCCTTCCAAAACTGCAATCAAATATGTAAAATACATGCACATGAGGCCTACAACATCCTAACCATCCTATATACTCTAGAATACTCATCTAGTCCCCACAGATTTAAAAGGACAAGAATATGTATATTTATATACACAGACACATATACAAGCATTAAGAAGTTGTATTTGAACTTTCTGGCATTTCATTATCAATGTTCCTACACCAAAAGAGAAATTGTTAAGCATTCAGAATACATTGTGACTACATTTGCATACTATTAGAGAAGACAAAATACCCAAGTTCCATGACTGGAAATATGACTCAGGACAGAATTTTCTCCTAATGCTAAATCTCACAATTAGTGAACACTCAGGCGAAAAAACACACCAGCAGGACAAGAGGTTTTTCACTGTCACTGATAACACAATCTCAACCTTGCTCAAGTTCTATACTTGGCTGCAGTCTAGAGAGATTACTTCAGAATGAGACACAAACCATACAGTCCAACGGTGCAATTGGTGGGTGATCAGTGGAAACCCTAAAGCCTTAGACTGAAGGGAACTCACAGTACAACTCAACAAATGGTATTTTTTCTTGATTTCCCTCAAAAGTAACACAGCTTTGAGGTATTTTTGAACAATTACCCTTGTCTCAGCAGAATAAAAGGTTAGAACAACTTTGGGTTTACCTATTCTATCTCCTTGTTACTTCCTTCTATTCTTCTAGACATCTAATTAAGCACAATATCTTACCCCAGAAGGGGACTGAACTGCTGCCCCTTCACAGCCTTACTGCAGTCCTCTTTCATTCTCCACTGATTCTTCATATGAAATGATTCTTCAAACCAGGAAGCTTTTACACAGCTTCCTTGATCTTGCTCTCTAGGCTAAAACAGGCTCCACACTATTTTAACCTCTGCTTGCCTAGAAGGAGGGTGAGACAGCTGTGATAGAAGGATGACTTACAGTGAGTGGGTAGCATCACTGCCACTAGGAAGAATACAAATCTCTTCTCTTGCAGAAGTGAAAATATGAGCTAGTACCATTAGACAAGATGTGGCAAGCTCACATGAGTCTTGTGTTGGATCTGAAAAACAAACCAAAAGAATCAGATGAGAAATAAAAATCCTGCTGCATCATCCTTTCGTTCCTGAGAAGCACAAGGGAAGTAACAAGTAGAATATATGAGTATCTGAAGATTTTTCTGCCTTGTTTTTTTGTGCAGTCTCCCCTCCCAAAATATTTCCCTAATATACAGTATCTACAGCTGACATCGTTTTCCGAAAGATAAGCATGAAAAATTCAGGTTAGCCACATTCTCCCGTATAACTAAGCAACTTGAGTTTTAGTCTACTAATACAGTCTGAGAGCAATGCATTTTGTAACAGAAACCTTTCCTGCTCTGAAGACCCAGAACTCTGCACAAATGTGTAACTCTACTGAGGCTGTGGGGAACCCACCCAAACATCCTGTCAGCACAAAACAAGAAAGAAGAATCCTGAACAGAAATAGATGCCAGGGTACTACACTCCTTGACACACTTGTATCACTATTCAGCTGTTGCTTTGAAGCAACTAACGCAGGGTTTTGACATTTAGTCAAATGCACTTTTTCTGAGGACAACACAATTTTACAGTTTTAGCAGCCTGCAGGACTTCCCTGTACAATGTGAGTACTACCAAACAGAAATGGCTTATGACAAAGTTTAACGTGCTCCATTTGAGCCAAAAAGGGACAATGGTTTAATCTGCCTTTATATTCATGGACTGCATGGTCCTTCATTCCAATTATTAGATTTGGATTTCTATTGCACCAAGTCAGTTACCATATCAGCTTAATGATGAATTTTCCAATAGTTTGCAATCAATCAGCCCCAGATTAACCAGTGTCTGAGTACCACATACAGTTTATAAGAACTAGCACATTGTTAAACTTTCTCCAATGCTGAGGCTTTCCTGATCTTTCTTCAAAATCAATACGAGAAATAGAATTCTTCAAATTACTTGTGATAACAGTTTTGAATTTAGATTCCTATTACAATTTAACTTTTTCTTAGCAATTACTTCTCCATGCTGTCATAGACTACAGCTTTAATTCAGTAATGAAATCAAATTCTTCTGCATTTCTTGAATTGACATTACTGTCCTTATTTAATATTATTCTTACAGTCTTAGCAAATTTTCCAAGAAAAGAGGAAATTCTTTTCCCTGTTTTCAACTCAAGAGTTTTGAGCTATACTTTTGCCTTCTCCTATCAGCTGTCTACATTTAATATCTCCTAATTTTACACTCAATTTCTCACTTCTTCTATATCGATTCCTAAAAATGCCACTGTCCCCATCTGGTTTGTAGTTTAAACATCTGTGATTTAATTTTAGGGTAATTCAACTCATGAACTTGGGCATTTTTAATCGTCTAAGTATTAAGGGTGGAAGTTTTTTAAACTAGAGTAAGAAAGAACACTTGATGTGTTAACTTTGATATTTTTGATTAATCTAAGGTTCTTTCATTGTACTGCCTTTTAAGATTAGAATCCTAAAATAGCTATTAATATAAGAGCCTATTGACATTTTTAGCCTGTAGGAACATGCAGTGGGCAGAGGCAGCTGAAATAACAACATATTTGAGCAATGAACCAGCTTTATGATTTTATTACTCAGACTTTCCCAAATCTATGGCTGGCATTTTTCCCAGTAACTCAAAAATTAAGCTGTTCTACATTTGAAACTTCCAACTAATCATATATTAAAAACTTCTCATGGTTAAGGCAACAGAATAACCTTATAAAAAGCCTTTGAAAAAAACGCAATGAGCTAGATCTGAAAATTTTGTCTCTAATTCTGTGCTATTTGCATGAAAAACACAAGAAAAACAGGAAAAAATATCTGATATAGGCTACAAAGAACTATGTTAGTTACTTGGAGTATATTACATATCATATTGAAGTAACAGGGACCCCAGAAGGACCTTAAAGGAAAGGGACAGATATAAAGAGACACAACCTAAGCATCCTTCACTGGGCACTTTAGGCCATCAGCAGTTTAGGAAGCCGATGGTTGTATCAACCACTTAGTCACTCCATAAAGCCAAGTCATGTCTTTATGGTTCCACAATCTTTCCACATTTTTGCATAGACATCAAGTTTTCCTCCTTCCAAAAGGAGGAAATTTCCCCCACAATTTACTGGTTTCAAGAGATCTCTTCTGACCAGTGAGCATTTGTATGAATTTGTTTCTGAATATTTTGCAACACCGCTATGCAATTTCTAAAATCATCTGGGAAATCCAGATCAGCTCAATGGCACTGTTGATTAATTTATAATTTTTTTTTGTGTCTGTGTAATAGAAAAGTAACCTACATTTGTACAGACATACAAGCATTCGACATCAGAAATTTTCTAGAGTTTGATGCACTGGTAGAGAAGGATAAACTGAGCAATAAACATATCTCACAGTGGATGACTATAGCTCATATGAGCATCATAGAGGGATGTTCATTTAATGCAGAACTGAGAAAATTAATTATCTGGTACCCAAGGGGAAAAAAAGAATGAACATGCAATAACTGACCTTTCAACAATTCTACAGCAATTGATTAAGCTGTTTTGTACTGTATTAGTCCTAAGGAAGCTACACATTTCTGACTATTTCCAGAAGAGCCTACCAGAAGTGTAGCAAAGACTCAGTCTGGCAATAGAGTGCAATTTGGTGTAAGTCTGCATCAAGCAGAACTGGGCCCTTGGGGAGGAAGCAGCCAATTCTCCCCCATCTCAAAGTTGGCCATTTATCCCCACAGCAAGTTCTACTAAAGCCAGTAGCAATATGACTGCAGAGAGAAATTAGAGTGGAAAGTTAATCAAATTAATAACTAAAGAGGGAAAAAGCCAAATCTTTAGCCATAGCGTTTGCAGAGTCGTTTCACTGCACCCACATGCTGCAAGCATAAAGATGATGAAAAGAGCAAACCAGGCACCTGCTGACTGGAGGGTAGAGTAGAAATACCTCTTTCAAAGGCCACATGGGACTATGGGGTTTACACTGAAAATGGAAGTAGGAACAAAGCAGGAACAGTAAGAAAGCAAGTATTTTCTCCAAAACAACCTGCACCAGACACCTTCTAAAATGCAGAATTTAGTGAATGTAAGCAGAAGTTAACAGTAACGCCAAGTCTGACTGAAACCAAACATTAAAATCTTACCGTTTGCCTGATGGATAAGCTAGTCTCAAGTGTCATTATACAGTGCTAGCTTTAATTGCTCCCAGCTAAATATAGCTTTCAGAATTTAATAGCTCCCCCTCAGATTTTCTGTCTTTCAAGGAGGGAAAAATCTTCTCGTTAGGAAAAGCACACAGGCATACACAGTGGCACGTTACCACAGCAAAGCAGGAAGCAAACCATTAAGATGATTACATTAGTCTCCAACACTCATTCAGAACTCTTGTTTTTCAACAGACCAAATGTTTCTCCGTTCCACCACTCTGGTTCCAGTTACAGCAGGTGATGGAAGCACGCATACCTTTTCAAACTAAGCCATTTTGCTCCTTTATTAGCAGACTGCAAATCTTGCTTGCCCTGTGCTTCCAGTCAAAGATGTTGTCTTTGTCAGCAAGCTGGTGTGGTGCCCGCACACTTCTTCCTGTGCCACCACCTCGCTGGGCACCATGGGGCAGGAAGAAGAACAAGGCTACACACTCAGACACAGCCTGCCCCTTCCCTGCAGCCACTGCACTGGCACAGCTTACACAAGGGGGTCCAAAATCTGCTGGAACAGCTGAGACTGCAGCACTCTGATAAAGGCATGAAACAAATTCTCTCTTCTGCCTTCTAATACCCAATATAGATCTCAAAAAAATGTGACGAAAAGTTCCATATAGCAAGCTTCATTTTCCCCTCTCCGAGCTGATAACGGGTTTCACTCAGAAAACTTGGCTGAGAGCTAGAAATGTGCTCTACAAAGTCAGCATTTCTGTTCACCTTCATTTTAGAGGTCATTATGTAATTAAAGTGCTCACAATTTTTCTACAGTCCATGGAGTTAAATTAAAAGTAACAATGACAAGTCTTCCCACTTTCCCTCAGGCTAGAACTCCAAAGTTTGTTCTCTCCCCTCCAAACCATCACCTGTCCATCTTACTATTTTCTTTCCGGTTTCATCCATCCCCTTCTCCTTTACTTAGTGAGGAAAAGAAGAATGATGCTACTTAAGGAAAATAAAGTATTTACGAGACTTTATGAATCACCAAACGCCACATTACCTGGCCCTTCACTTCAGCTGTACAATTCCAGGATTGCCTGTGTTAGAGCTGTGCAAGCACTTTAGAAACACTGCCTGGAGGGCTGCCAAGAAGTACCTACCACACTGAACAAGACCAAAGGTGGTATGCCACTGATTTCCTGCCCTCTGACCTACCATTTCTGAGGTACAGACCAGGCTGAATGAAACAGGCTAAAGGAACTATGTCTGTTTGCTGTTTAAGAGAGGTTTTAGAGCAAGCCTCCTGACATGCACTGTTCCGCATTGGGACATCTATGCTCTACTGCTAGCTGAGATGCCCCAGAACACAAAGGCTCCCCAGGGTCAGTGCAGGTGCAGACTTCATTTACCAATTTCTGGTGAAGTACAAAGTCATGACACTCATTCCCATTAAGATTTTTCTTTCTGAAGTAACAAATCAAAGTGTGGATAAATAACATCAAAAGTAGGGATGAGTACTGGAGGCACTTTGTATACTGGGTCTGGTTACTCTTACAGAACTTGTTTTTATTTTAAAACTCTGCCAATCACAACAGACTACTTAGAACAAATGAAGGTTAAGAAAACCCACAAAGTGTACAATACATCATGCATGTACTGTGGATAAATATAGTCTTAGTGCTATGTGTTAGCTGCTATGAATCAGAGCTCAGTGCCCTCCACAGGGCTCTTCCGAGTTGAGCTGTTCCGCTGTCAGGCAGCAGCGAGCAGCAGGCAGAGCAGGCAGGCTGTCAGCCAGGGCTGCACAAGTCCTGAGCACCAAACAGCCTCTCACCCTCTCCCCACACCTGAAATCAATCACCATGTGAGGTGCAGTGAGTACAGACTCACCACACGCTGCCTTTTAGGAAATCAGCAGAAAATCCCACGCAAGCGAAAGGAGAGAGGAACAGTGGAGATCAGCCAATACAACTGCAGCATCAGACCAGAAAGAAAGAACCCAGCTACGGTGGACAGACACATAATGCTTCTAAATCTGGATCTGGGGATTAACAGGAGAGAAAAGATACCAGAAAAAGGTAATTTGTTTTCTTGCCATCCATCATACTAAAGAGATTTTGCCCTCCTCTCCAAAATTAGAACACCTACAGTGTAACTCCTTCCCCTCTTAAGAGTTATGTGTATATAAAGAAAGCCACAAAAAAAAAAAAAAAAAAAAAAAAAGGCATTATTGGCCTCAGGTCAGGACAATTGTGGCCTAAATATTCACAAAACTGTCACGAAAGCATTAATTCAAAAGAAATCACATTAAAACAACAAGATCCATCAGAGTAAATATATAACATCTACCAGAATAAATATATACTATCCTACAGAAGCATCAACCTAATCAGTAAGTTTATTCAAAGGCATTTTCTTGAAAAGAAAAATAAATTTAAAAAAATAATGTGATCAGTCAAGATGTCGACAAATTCCAGAATCTATTTAATTACCAGATGTTTTTCTCTACATCTGATGACCTGCAAATTTGCCTTACTGTAGCAATGGTTGCTGATAAACCCTGGCAACATCTATATCTACTACTGTATTTGTGATTGAAAGAAAATGACATAACTATTTTCAGTTAATAATTTATACTCTCTTAAATGCAACATGAGGGGGTTTTTTATGTTTATAAAATATAAAAAGTCTCATTTAAGTGAGCAGTTTCACATATACTGGCTTTCTCCTTCTCCCTTGCTCCTTATGTAGTTCCCTGCTGATTCAAAGCTATATTCTATCTGGGTGTTCAAGGTTACGTTAGGAGGGGGGACAGACTCTAGAGATTATTTATATGGCAGGACTTCAAACAATTGATCCAGCTGTATCTCAAATGACCTGATAAAGAGGCATTAAAATAATGAGGAGAGATAAAGATGGGTGAAACACTGCAGCATTTCAGAGTCACTCAGCAGGACTCTCCTGCTCAAGGATTCTCAGTTATGACACAAGGACACTGACCATGAAGGACAAGGTGACACACCCAGGGAGGGTGTTACAGATGAAAGTGAGAAGTGAGAGTTGTTGGGCACCCACACAACCTCTACATCCAACCCCTATGCACAAGTAAAGGAAAATGAGAGTGTGACCAAGAAGGACTCTTATCTCTGATGTTTGATACAGGGCTGAAAGTCCTAGCACTGATTAGAACAGGGTTCAGGTAGACAAGTAGTCTGCCTGGGTAAACAGGCATGACGAGATAAAACATTCTAAAGTATTTGTGTATTTACGAAAAACAGGCCTCCACTACAATACTAATGCACCTGAACTAAATACAAGATTTAATATCATAGGGACAACAGCATCTTAGTGGCTAAAGCATAATGAAATGCACATGTTATTCAAAAAAAAGCCCATAGAGGTAGGGGGTCTTCAAGCATACACTACTTAATATTGTGATATATTTAAAAAAAAAAAAATCCCAAACAAATCATTGCAAAAGAATTTATGGAATCTGAGTTAAAAAAAAATAAAAAACACCAAACCAAAACCAAGCACACTTAAAAAAGACAGCCTTGTTCAGAGTCTGCAGTAGATTGCTACAGACTTTATCACAATAAAAAATATCCCAGTAAGTTGGGCATTACAAGACATTAACTTCTGACTCATATGAAGTTTAAGTAGTCAGGTAGATTGAGGAGTTGAGACTCTCTGAATTGAAAATGCTGAGTTGCTGCTTCATTAAATGTGCATAAACAAATCTGGAAATGCCTCATGGGATGCAGCATGCAGTAGATAACTTGAAAGAGGCCCAACTAGGTAAGCATATCACCACAGCTCCCAAAAGGCAGAGAAGAAGTTGATTAAAGAAGTTGCACCTCAGATGTTAAAGTACAGGAATAAAGTTAGAGCTTAAAAAAATTTGATTTAAAAGATATTAGAAACTGAATTTTTCAGCAACACATACAAACTATGTGAAGTAGAGCCCTGGAAGTGAAAATTTCTTAATAAAGAAACAAGTCTAGGATGTCGACTACAAACAGACTTGGAAACTACCAAAACCAGCATGAAATTAAAAGTAACATCTTCCTGAGCATGTGTGAAGAAAAATATATTAAATCACTAAAAGATTTCAGAAAAAAAAATTAAATAAAAAGAAGCTGATTAAATTGTACATAGAGCTGCAAACAAAACTTTCATGTATGCTCAAGCTTTTGCATCTACTTCACCTCTAGCCAATAAAATAATTTAAAACCTACAATGTGTATCTCTAAAGCAGACAAAAAAACCCCAGTTGGAGATATTCTCTAACAGCAGAACAGCAAACAAAATAACTGTCTTCAGAGTTGAAGCTGAGGGGAGAAAAGCAAAATGACATCAGCCCTACTACAATCAGTACCATGCAGACAATAGTAACAGAGTAACTTTTTACAAAGAATTAAAAACAGACAGGAGAAATCTTAGATCTCATCTGGACTTGACAACAGCTACATTAAAAAAAAAAATTAGTAATGGTGTTAATTGGTCAAAGAATTCAGAAGAGACTGGCCACAGACAATAAAAAATTATCAGTCTGGACATGAATCACCAGAAGAAGTTGTCAAGAATTATTTATTATTAATTTGAGCTAGTTTTATTTAATAGTCCTACCACTGGCAAGGGAATGGAGGAGTCTACTAAAAGTTGCTGCTGACAAAAGGTAGAGAGGCACATCTGATGCACTAAGCAAGTAGGACAGCAGGTGAGAGGAGCCACATGAACAGAAGCAGTGACAGGGAATGCCATTCATTACCCCTGGAGGCAAGGTCAGGCTCCAAGGAGTGAGCCAAGCACAAATTCTGCTGAGACAGAGGGAAGTGACCAAGGAGAGGAAAGTACTCACATGCATGGAATACATGCCTGATCAACTCATTAGCAAATTGATGAAGGTATGAAAGGAGAAAAGAGCTACCCATGACTTAAATGAAGGCATTTTCTACAGAGCCATATAGGGAAACATAAAAAAAAAAAAAGGCACTGCCAGTAGCTAATCTGGTCAGAAAACTGAAAAATAGCACCTAAGACACAGGTGAGATATATGTAAGTTTATGCAAGGAAGATTGACAAGAATAGACAAGAAACTGGCAAGAATATTGTCCTGAAATGAACACCATGAGCATCTCTAATCAGCCATATCCCGAGATTCCCTGCATCTCTTCAAGTCTAAATGCAAACCTTCTAAACTGACAGTGTCAGTTAGCATCCCCTAAACAGGCAAAGAGAAAACCATGTTACAAAGGGGGCACATGCTCTTATAAATACCAGCTTTATCCAGCTGGGCATACAAACTGGTTGTGGGTACTTTCAGCCAGAATCCTGGAATAAAATTTTAGTCCAAGTGCATAAGCTTTTAAATGATTTGTTAATGAGACAAGCTTTGACTACTTTATGATGATGCTTGGGAACTTTACAAAAAAGGAATATACAAATGCATTGACTGCAGCAAATACTGAACATGAGAACCCAGGAACTCTCTTCCAGTCGTATTATGTGTCAGTACAGCTACCTTCAGCAAGGAAGTCCTTATATACCACTTGCCAATGTTATTATCGTTGATTTAATCTGGGCTGAAAACTGACCTTGCCTTAATACTCTTAGGTTTCCATTAATACAAAGAAATTACTTCATCTTTACTCGCTTACACATATTTTTTCTGTGCAAAGTTTTTGTGTGTCTTTATGGTTTTTTTTTAAGGAAGACAATTTTTAAAAGTGGCAGATCAAGGAAATAGTATGTTTTAGAATCTATGTTTAGGCTACCAGTCATAGGTAGCTTCAATTACACCAATTCTGACAATGAAAGTTATGCTTATTTTCTTCTTGATTTGATGTCAAAGCTTTGCATGTCCTTGCCTTTCTAAAGACAACTACAGCCCCCAGAGTTCTGGGACTCAGAGAAACAAGCACTTCAGAATCTCACTGCAAGGAGGAACTAGGAGATTAGAACTACTCCCTTCTTCAAAGTCAATCTGAGCACAAATCTAACCCATCCATGCCTTGCAATTTTTGTTTGCACTCCTCCTACACTTTGCAAAGCATTTTTGCATGCAAATGTGTCAGTGGCATTCAAAGACTGGGCAAAACAGTTTCATAAGATGACTTGGCTGTATTTACTCAAAACACTCTCATGATTTTCAAGGGCCAAAAAAACCCACAAGGAAACAAAAAAGCAGTCAGTAAACCAGAATAAAAAGAGAAGAATTTAAGTTTTGTACATTAATATTTAAGAAAAAATATAAAATCTTACTTTCCTGCCCTTCATCCCTAGCTCCATTACAAAATACCACCCTTCCTCTCAGCTGTAAGTGCATAATGCTGGGCTAATATAAGACATGATTTTATCAATAAATTAGTGTACAACAAATGCACAGCCTATACCATCTCTCTTCTTAAGTAAGCCATCACAAGGTAGATCAAGTAGCAATGCACTTGCAGAGTGTTGAGTAATGATATTAAGAAAGAAAATCCCTCAAGAATTCTAGTTCTGCAAGATGTGAGTGCTGGGAAACAGGCCATAGTGAGAAAGGGATTGCGTCTTTCTAACAGTCAAGAGACAAACTTTTTTTTTCTTTTTAGCTTAGAACATAAAATTCACTTAACAGCAAGCAAATATGAACCTTTTGTAGAAGAGCTCTGCAGACTGAACTACTATTTAAATTTGAGCAAACCAGAAGCAAACAACTCTCATTCTGCACTGAATAGAAGGGTGTGTTCATGCTAACCATGCATTCTAGTCATATTAAAGTAAATAATGCAAACTCACTTGACAAGAGTGTTTGGTAGTTCAGTGTGAACCGTCATGTCTGGAATGCCAACACTGAAATAGTATCCACAGCTAGGAAAACACCAATGTCTTCAAATGCTGAGCTGTGCCCCAGAAACCAAGATTTCCCAAGCCTCTTCAAACAGGAAGCTGTTACCTCCCAAAGTGAGAGCAGTCACTTGATGTCACTGAGATACAGGCATTGTTCTAGCACCAAATTACTATGAAATTATGAAAACCACTTCTTTAAAAACAGATGGCTGACACTACAGCCAAAAATAAATGGGAAGTTGCATTTTCCCTGCTCAGCTTATTAAAGTAATCAACTAGGATTAAAAGCAGATTATTAAACTTCTCTGGTGAAAACAATTACTTGTATGCATTTAAAGATACTCAATGGTGTCCCATTACTTGAAACTTGATCTTTTAAAACATAATATTATCTTCAAGGAATCTTCAGTACACCAACAATTGCACACATATGACATGGCAGAAGAAAGTGTACTCAATTGGATACTTAAGTGTTCCAACAATAAAGGAAAAAACAGAATTTATAAACCACATTTATCAAATAGACCATTTTGTCAAAGCCTGACATTACTTCCTTTTTCTTATTTCAAAAACAAGCAAACAAACAGCAAGTGTTATCAGCGAAAGTGTTATCCTGGCAATGGCTCTGCTGTTGATTTTCAAGTGCAAGCATTGATCCTGCTGAACTTCAGGTAGTAAAGTACAATATAGTATTATACACAGGAAAATAAGCTGTAAAATTGTGTCCCTGTGTGGAGAAGACTGTGATTCAGCCATCCTGTGGAAAATTCTAACCTCTTATCTCCGAATCTGAAGTTCCATATTTATTCTGTGAGTGAAAAAACATGATTTCAGCAAAGCATTTGAATTCCTGTTCTAAGAAATAGGATGTTAAAAAAGCTTGTTTCAACAAAACGAACTGGATATCAGCTAAAACGCAAGAACTTAGTTTATCCACAGTAGCACTTCCCAACCTCAGCAAGTTCTCCTTCCTCAACAATTTGATGCCCTCTAAGCACTGGGAGATATTTAATAATAATTATTAGTTTTATAAGTTTTTAAGTTTATTATTAGTTTTATTAGTTTATTATTAGTTTTGTAAGGTTTATAAAGTTATAATCATGAGTGCTTCTGGTTTAATGTCTTACAGTTGAAACTGGTAGATTTGAAACACTAAGGAATCTGCAAGTGAACTCACTGGTGTGATTTTTTTTTTTAAACAACAGGAAAGAATGAATGTGTTTTATACTTCCTGAATTTCAGCAGCTATGGCAGTAGTGTAAGAACAATGAATTGTTAACTTCCTAGTTAGGTCACTCAGTAAAACAATATCAGTACCATTCAGTTAAGGAAGACATGAATCAATCATAATACTTTGGGTCGATATTTTTGGCACAGAAATTTTCCTGGAATCTAAACCTAGCTGGCTGCCTTCTCAGCCCTGAAGTGGTACAGATACCACAGTTGCAGGCAAATAAGGGTCCATGATACATCTTAGTTGAGAGTCCATGATACATCTCTGTTGTCCATCATTCTATTCACTAAATAGTATTTGACACAAGTAAGAGCACACCTACTGAATTCACAACTTAAAAACCAATATCTTTCTTGCCAAGACATGACAAAATCCTGTAGACCAACACCCAAACTCTTTTCCTTACATTAATCCTTACCATGACCTTAATCAGAAAGCAAACAAATATTATCTCTTCTTTCCTAACATGGTTGTTACTAGAGTTCAATAATAGGACAAGATTTAGCCTAGATTATTCTCTCTTCATATACATATTGCTGTTATTTGACTTCAGTATCAAGCAGAATTAGAATTACAAATTAGAATACCCCAGTAGTTTTAGCTCTTTCTAAAACTCAGATTCTCTCAGACAAACATCAACAATCCTCCACAAGAAGCCTACTCCAATCATGGATGCACTCTGTTGTATGAGATGACCTGTATCCCAATCACAAGGTTATTATTGGCTTTGTTAAGGCCCAGGCAAGACCAGGAAAAAAACCCACCAAGACTCTGGCTGGCTTTTTAAAATTAATTTGTTCATCAAAGATTCTGAAGAGCAAAGTTGAACTACACTAAGCTTCAAAATATCCTAGTAAAATTATCACAGAATGGTTCAAGTTGGAAGGGACTGGTTCAGTTGGAGGGCATCTGGTTCAACCCCCCACTCAAGCAGAATCACCTGAAACAGGTTATCCAGGATCACATCCAGAAAGCTTTTGAGTATCTCCAAGGAGGGAGACTCCATCTTCTCTGGGCAACCTGTGCCAGTGCTCAGTCACCCTCCCAGTGAAGGAAAAACTTTCTGATGTTCAGATGGAACCTCCCTGATTTCAATACCCATTGTCTCTGCTCCTCTCACATATATTAAGAGGTGACAAAGCCATTGTCAGAATGTTACCTTTTAAGGAAACTGAACATGGCTGTTCTGAGTAATTCAGCTAACCCTATTTAACAGTAACAGCAAGTAAGATGGAGTTCTGACAAGTTCCCAGGGTAGACCATAGAGTCCTATTAATTACTCTTATTAGCAAAAAAAAAAAAAAAAAAAAAAAAAAAATTAGGGAGAAGCCATCTCTTCAGGCACAGTCTTAACACCTTTTCCTTATTTTTTTTTTCTTTATTCCAATATTGCTTATTTAATAAGCAAATACCTTCAATCTTTCAAAATGTTGTCAGCTCCAAATAGCATGATGCATTCTAGGTGGCCTGCCTTCTTTGGAAGTGGTGAAGTCATTGCTAAAAGGATGGACCTGCTACCTAAATGGCTGCACATCTCCCATGAACTAAGAGCTCACGTGCCTCTACACTGCACAGACACACAGATACATCCAGTTGAGGGGGGAAACCCCACACAGCTACCAAACTGCAGAAAGGCATCTCTCAGCAAGTACCAGCCTGCCTTCCTTTGGCAAGCAGCAAGGTATCAGGGAGTGAACATGAGAAAGGCACCACAAACTCCTAACCACAGTCATCTTGAACTAGCAGAGACTCAGTAGCCCACATCCTTTGGAGCTCGCTTCATCTGCTCCCAAATACACAGACAATCACTCGCCTGTCTTCAGGATCATTGTTGCTGCTGCTGATTTACACATTGTTATTTTAAATCAGTCAAGCACTACCACAGAAGATTAACAGACACTTGCTGTTTCTTTTTTTAAGGCATACGAGACTGTCAGTGACTGAATCATGTTCACAGTGAAACTTCCTCCCTTCCTCCCATCATAAATTGCACTTAAATTCAGATTTTATGCTACCAGAGCTTTGTGTAGAGAATCTCAGCACTTGTATTTGTCACAAGCAAGAGATATTGAAAAGTAATAGAATCATTCACTCTCCTTCAGAGCATACTGTTTTATGAGACTATTAAACAAACTTCTTTTCTGGCAGCACAGTTACAGCCAGTGCAGTCTCAGCCGCCAGTATGAGCAAGATCCATTCCACATCATACTCAGGGCAGATGCCATGGTTATGCCTCACAGCCTGAGGTGGCACTAGAACCTTTTTGACAGTAACACTTAGCATGACTGGTCTCAAAGTCGTATGTTGTTACTGCAGACAGGACAGAAAAAGTTCTGTAAAAATAAGAATTGTACATTTCACTTTGGCAACTATGAGCATGAAGTAACTCCATACCTCCTCAAGGCTATTTTTCTAGGCCCACTGACAAAGCAATTATCTTGGAGAAGAGAGAGACATTGCAATAAAATGTTTTTAACATGCGTGACTGGCAAGATGGAAGAAAGTAGTAGCAGAGACCTACATCCTACTCTTCTCACATGAAAACTTGAAGGGCAGGACTTAACCTTCTGTAACTAGCAGAATTAACAGAGACACAGATGGGCTTGTGCACTGAGAAGGATAAAGTCTCCTGCACACATGGTTCTTTCACTGATTGCCAGGCTGTTCAGAAATTGTCTCTTCAGGGGTTTCAGCTACTCTCTAGGCAGAATATACACGGGAGGCAAATGGAGTATATGCACACAGCTGCTCCTTATCAGAGCCATTAACACCAGGAGCTTCATTCCTTTTCATCAACAACTACATGAAAGTGGAACAGACTAAAACTGGAACAGTAAAAAAGTGTTCAGTGTGACTAGGAAAAGCCTCCAGAATGATGAGAATAAGTGGCATCAGATAAGAGAGAAGTGACCTAAAAGTGACCTAAGAGACTGGCACAAGAGATAGGAGATTACAGTCATGATAACAGACTCTGCAGTATCATCATGAGCAATAATAAAATAATTAGCTCCAAATAAGATGGGAGAAAAGTATGACTACATTCAGTAAAGGAAATATTTCAGATTTTTACCTTCATCAGAGGATACACAGAATGGCCAGAAAGCCCAACTTTTCTTTTTTTTTTGTTCTAAGTACAGCAATTACATACAATTGTTGCATGACAACTGTAGTACCACATACCACGGTTTTGCTGAGATTTTTTTTCAGGTTTAAATTCAACCAGCATACAGACAGAACGTGAAGATGACTTAAAAAGTTGCTAACATGCAAAGATGAATCAATAGAAAAATGCCTTTAAATCTCAATCTATGCATTACATTGGGAAGCAGAGGGAGATTTGTTTACACACTCATGTTAATATAATTGCCAAAGAAAATGTTCAGAAGGAAATAATTAAGTGTTGACATGGCAGCAGCTGTGTTTGCCAAACTAAACATGATTCAGGTATCAAAACCCCGTAACTTAAAGACTAGAGAGGAAATGTTCAGTTCAGGTACTTGGAGTTTAACAACTGGACTTGAAAACGACAAATCTAAAACCACAGATATATACACACACCTCATGGCTAGACAAGGAATGCAGAGCTTGCCTAGTATGCTTCTCAGTGACTTCAAAGGACGAGTCTTCACAGTCGAAACAGTTACAATATCGATAGAGACACATAAAACATTTTATCTGCAGCCTTCCCCCTGTGACCTACCAGATGCATTTAGGCAGCCACTATTTTTGTGTCAGGATGTCTGTCTCACAGCCAGATGTACAATTATTTAGTTTAGAGATATCTCTAAGAGCTAGATGCATATAGCAACTCTCAGTGTGCTAGTTCAGCTTAGGGCTTAGTGGTCAGTGAAAGTCAGTTCTCTCTCTCATTTGTTCCTCCTGTTTCACATAACAGGGATTCCTGTCAAGTCTTGCTTATCAGTACATATTTTCCACAATTTGAAAGGCATGTCTAGAACAGCCTGCATTCAAAGACTGAGAATCATTAGCAAATAGCAAACAGACATTTTTGCTGTTTGCTCAGCACCTGCCAGATTGAAAGCAGCTCAACTCTATTTCTTTTCTTTCATGGTTAACATCATGGAGTGCCCAGACGCTGAAATAGGATTAGGCCCTGCTGTGCTCAGTGCCACACACCAACACGTGACTTCTACCCTAAGGAGCCTGCACTGAGTCAGGCACACCAGACAGGCAGGACAGGAGAGACTGAGCTGCAATGGCCAAGTACATTTCTCAGTTCCAGCTACCATTCCTAGAGTCCTCACTGCTTTTAGCAGCAAGGCAGGTACCAGACTTGGCATTGAATTTGTATTTTAGAAAAAAACCAAAACCAAACCCCCTGAACAAACAAGAAAACCCAGCAGCCACAACAGCTCTGATCATTTAATAATTATCTCAGTTGCAACAGCTGAACAGAGAAAATCAGAAAGAATTCATTCGAATTCTCAGTTTTCTTCCCCAGCTGAATCTGCCCTCAACTTCACTTTTAAATGTTTCAAGTGACTTGTAACAACATGCATGAGCTTCATGCTGACAGAGTTCCAAAACCCCAACACTGTTCATTCATGTCATAGGTTCATACATAATAGAATCTATTTCTGAAGATATACCCTATGTGAAAGCCACAAGCATCTTCAAGAACTTTGCACGAGTAACATGCTAAAACAGATTGAAAGAAGGAGTTACAGATATCCTGCCTCCCAGGGTGAGACCCAGAGCTGTGCTTTTCTTAGCTATTGTGCCTACACCTTTACTTAGGCTATCATAGTCATTAGCATCAACACCCACATTCACTCAACCTTGAAGGCAGACAGAAAACCTCCCTCTAAGGTAATTAGAAATTAACATGGAGAAGATACATTTTCTGCTAGAAGGATAAAGACAAGTACCCACAACAGGACAGAATGTTACAATACACAAAACCTTGCCCTTCAGATAAATGAGAAACTTTAGCAATGAAATATGTATTTCAAGGCATAGTATTCAAGGGCATAGCACAAGTGACAGCTGCAGGAGCCTAAAAACAGTGTCTGCCCCCCAAAGTATAATGTTTGAACATAATCACTAATGCAGAAGACAGACATGCAAATCCAGCATCTCAAAGAGCAGAGCAGGGTAAATTTGGTAACATATTAGTCCCGGTCCAGAGAGTTGTTTGTCAGATCCCAGTGTAGCTGCATCCTATTATCTGAAACTTGATACAGAAAAAGAGCAATTAGATTCTCCTAGAAGTTTCTTTGGTAGTGGTGTATCACAGTATCCATACCCCAGCCTTTTACCAGCAAAACTTTGCTACTTTGGTAAATCAAATCTTAACTGTTCTAAAGTAGATTAAATTTAATGAGATCAAAATATGCTGCTACAGATACTACACTGCTTCTGACATGTAAAAGTACCTCATGCACAGTAACATACTCATTCTGCTGCCTCGTTCTTCACTGCATGGTTCTGAAATACACTTTGCAGCAAATCCAACTTAAACCTAAAGCATATCAGCACCTTAGATATGAATTAACTTTTCTATAGAGAGCCTTTTTTCATTTGGTAGCTAAGAGCACCATTTGTAGAAACTGAAAACTCAGTTTTGCAATTAGAAACCATAAGGTCTGGGAAATGCCACAATTGACTCTATTTTCTCCTCGGTATGTAACAAGACATAGAGAATGCAACAAATGCAGGAATTAAGCTGACATGCATGTATTTATAATAAATGTGGTTTGAACAAGACCCAATTTTTTACAACAATGTACACACATCTACTTAAAAAAAACAGATAAGGTTTTGAGTAAAATACAGAATATTTACATTTGCAACAGTGAATGAGTTAGCCACACATAGAGTGTTGCAACAGGCAGACTCCAGCTGAGTCTTACCATCACTTCCTGTCCTTGGTGAACACACTAATAATTTCAGCACAACCACAACTGTTCAGTGCACACACAGAGAGCATCTCCAACATCTAAAAGTCCCCTGTCACCTTTCTTGCATGCAAACCCAGATAGTATATAAAATTATAAAAGAGAGGACACAAGTGGGCCTAGTGCAACGTGTGGGGAAGGCAATATAAGAGCAAAGAGAAAGAAAAGTCGAGACTTGTGAATGCTGTTCCTTTGAAAATGGATGGGAGCCACAATGGAAAACTAGTTAGCTTAATCTGTTGGGAGTGCAGACTGGGAAGTAATATTTAAAGATATCTTTTAAAAAAAACATTTTAAACAATAACAAAACAAAGCTCATGGAAATTAAAACTGTCGCTACCCACGGCTTTATATAAAATGTTCATGAAAACTCAGGCTTTAAATACCCAAACCGGACTTACAAGCTGTGTTGAAATTAAGTAGAGTGAGACACTCTGAACTCTATGAGTGAAACACCCTGAACTCTATGATTAATCGATGAAAGTCAAGGGATGAAGCAACTGTTCCCTTTGTCCCTTCTCATGAAAACAGAGACAGAAGAACATTGTTATCATCATTAGCGGCCTAGGACAAAAATATAAGGCAGAAAATTACCTTACGTTTATTAAACGCCCTATCCTCCAGCTCTTCTAGATATTCTCCTAGTAAAAAAAAACCACCACTCTCAACGAAGAGTACTTCACTGTCACTGAACTTCACACCAAACAGTTTTCAAATAATGGACTATTTAAAAGCTCATATTGCTTAATTGGTCCTCAAACGGAAATTAAATCAACCTGGAAACAATCTGGATTTAATTAACCTATTTAAGATAAAGGCAAGAAATAAAAATAATAAAATAAATAATAAAATATATAATAATATAATAAAATTATAAATAAGTAATAAAATAATAAAATTTAAAATTCGATACTTTATATGAGCGCAGAGAACCACAGATTGAGCACAGATCGATAGGTTTGCAAACACACCCAAGATTTCTGAAGTTCCATTTGACAGCCAGCCGGCTGCCGGGCGATTCCCCGGAGCCCGCAGCCGCGGGGAGAGCTGCTGCAGCCCACCCCCGGGGCAGCGGCTGCCCGCCGCGTCCCAGCTCACCTGGAATTTGCTCCGTCCCGGCGCCACATGGCGAGCACCAGCACTCAAACAAACCCCTCAGCAGCACCTCTCCGGAACAGGGAAGGTGACTAAGTTGGCTTGCGCTCCAGAACAGCCGCGTGGGGCTGTGACAGCGCGGCCGGAGAGCCCCAGGGCCGCAGGAGGAGGCTGGAGGTGGCTCGGCGGGGCAGGGGGGATGAGGCGCGGCACCGGCAGCAGCCGCCCGCCCGCGTCCCGGCCGACAGCCCTGGGCGCTCTCGCTGCCGCTCGGGCGAGAAAGGCGCTCTCTGGGCGCCAGAACGCCACTTTTCTCACGTGCCGAGTTCGCCGGCTGCCGCCCCCCGCCCCGCCTCGTCCCGCGGCGCTCCAGCGAGGGGAGCGGCCGCCGCCGCCAGCCCCGCCGGGCTGCGCCCCGTCCCGTCCCATCCGTACGGCGGACACCCACCTGAGCTCCGCACCTACGGCCCGCCGGGAGCCCCCGCCATGGCCCCCGGGCTGCGGCGCCCCACAGGAAGGAGGGAGGGAGGAAGGAGCCTGGCAGGAGCGACAGCAGCCGGCATGAAGAGCCGGTCCGGGCTGAGCGCTCAGCTCCGGCTGCCGGGGAGCGCCCAGGAGCGGGACGGGCGGCGGGACCGCCGCGCTCGACTGACGGCCGCGCCGGGCGGGAGGAGCCTCGGCCGCCCCGCCCGGAGCTGCCGCCCGCCTTCCCGGGCGGCGGGGCGGGGGAAGGGGTGTTTCCATGACGTCACGGGCAGCGCCCCGGACAGGTGGGGAGCGGTCCCCGAGGGGACGCGGGGACAGGAGCCCCCGCTAAGCCGGAGCTGAGCCCCCGAGCCCGCCTTAAGCAGCCGGGGCAGGGCGGGGCAGGGCGGGCGCGGAGCTAATCCCGCAGCGGCCCTGAGGGAGCCTCGGGAATGATGGATCCCTGAGCTGCCTGGTCCCGAGGGCGCGGCTTCCCGAGTGCGAGCGAGGGTTTGTCGGGGGATGGCCGCATCCACAGCAGCCTGCGGGCATCACTTCCCGCTCACGGGGAGCGCTTCCCGCTCCCGACCTCGCCATCCGCCTCGGCAAGAGCTCCTCCGTGGAAGAACCACCCCTCCCCGCCTTCCCCCACCCCGCACCGGCATCCTAAAATTATCGCATTCCTCTGTACCTTATTTAAAAATAAACAACTTGAATGACTAATTAGATCCAAGCCGTTAGAAGAGCGCTGGACGTCTTCCATGAACCCTGAGTGTGTACGCTAAATCTTTCAGAAATTGTTACGGCTTGCGAGGAGGTAGACGGGATGTGACCTGGCACACCATTCACACTGTCTTTACTTAAAGAGTGCGATTTAATCCACTCTTAGGAGAAACGGAGGGGGGCGGAAAGAGCCACCCCGGTTTCTTTACTCAGACTCACATGTCCAAATCTCATCAACTGCTTCCCAATTCCATTCAGAACTCGGTGCTTTTCTCGACTGGAGGGAAATAGAAACCTTTTTTTTCATGTATACTATTCATACAGCATTAAAAAGGAGCAGAAGCATTTGGAAGAGCAAGCTTAAGTGACATCCCAAAAGTTAAGAATGGTATTCACAGATTGGAACTTGAGGTAGTGTATAACCCAGGGTCAGAATAGTACATAACATCTTGAACAAAATCTTGTAAGGGCGTGAGAGAGGGCACAGAGTATCACTTTTAGTAAGAACGCTATCCATTGTAGGCTTCCCAAACCATCAGCAGCAGAGTGACCCAAACCCCCTGAAAGCTGCTTTCAGAGCTGGCCTGTGTGATGCTGCAGCAGAGAGATCTTCTGACGCCTCTGCTGTTGACCGCAGCTATACAGCCTGATGATAGCTTAAGGAGGTGCTGCCAACACAATGAAAGCTCAAGCAACGACTCTTTAGTCAGCATCAAGCATCAAAGTCATCGAAAAGCAACAAAAGTAGTTTTAGTTTCCCTTGTGTTGTTTAATGTAGCTCCAAGTCCCTGCTGTACGAGAATTCAGACATTGCCAGAGGGTATATGTCAGTCTGCAAACAAGTAATTTAACAGTAACGTAGCAATTCCTTGGGTTTCAGATTTTATAAAGGTTTGATTTTATAAATCCAGGTTTTAGGACAAAATTAGCAACCCCTGTAATTTTAAAGAGCACAATTTTTGAACTAGAGGCACCAAACAGCCTGCAGCATCAAATCAGTTAAGGAAAAATTAGACTCCTGGAATATGTTGATGCTACACCTTTCTAGTGTTCCCATGATATAACAGCAGATTGTTACGTAACAGCATATTTCCCATGCATGTGTGGCCTGTTCCAACTTCCACTGAGACCAAACTCAGACCACCTCTTAATTTAGAATGCAACCATGTGTCTCCCTGAAGACATACAACCTCCAGGCCCTGCCAAAAAAAAAAAAAAAAAAAGTCAAACTGCAAGAATAAAATTCTCTTCCAGACCAAAATCTCCATCTTGAGTTCTGCTGTATAGACATTGCCCTATCTGAGATTCCTGAAATATTTAGGACTTCTATGGTTCCTGTGTAAAAAAAAAAAAAGTGGACTGGGTGCATCCATGGGCGGTATTACATTATTTCACTGGGGTTACATCAGGAAGGAGTTTGATCTTATGGATTTAGGGCTTTGTTTCCTTTCCTTTCCTTTTGTTCTTCACTTCTGTCAAAAAGAAAGAACAAAAAAAAAATTGGAGTGCTCTGTTTTTCTGTGCTAAGGGAAAGTTTAGAAATAAAGTACTAACCAGCCTTTTGAGAATAAGATCATTCTTTCTGTTAGAAAAGCATCACACAGAGAAATAGTGACAGTTTTTTAACTGAGATGGCAAAATACAATGTGGTTGTACACACTGGGATAAATGCATGGGCAGAAAGCCGCTGTGTAAATATAGATTGCTGCTTTTTGTTCTTAATAGATCCATCAACACAAACTCATCCGGTTTATAATCATAAAAGGAAGGTGGTCAGGGTGTTCCTCAGCAACATGCACTTAACCTTCGATTTATCCTTGCTCTTTGGGTTTTCTGTTCTGATTGATGGAGCTTCACAACACAGTAATATTTTCAGAGCTATTAAGAAGAGGAACTCCACTCTGCATAATCCAACAGGTATTTTTTTAAAATTTAGTTTCCCTTTGATTTTTTATAATTCAGAATTAAATTACATGGTCTAGATTAAAACTATACCAAAATGTGTGTTCTTTTAGCTTGATCTTTGCTGTGGCTTTGCAAAGGCAGTTCATAATAATGTTTCCAGTGGTGCAATGAAAGGGATTGTCTTTTGATTTCTAGCTTGATCTTTTTTCCTTTAATTATTAGGTAAAAATAATGATTGCATCCCTATTGAACTCAAAGACAAGCAATGATGTTTCATGTTTAAGCAATCATAGTCTGGTGAGTGAGTCAGCTTCCATTCCATTCCATGTATGATGTACCTGGAATGTATCCCATGTATCTTTCCACCACAAAGAGAAAGGTTCATTAAGAGAAACAAGTTTTGTCCTGTGCTTTGAGCTGAGCAACTGACAAATTAGCTTTGCAAAGAGCTTCTACATTTATAGCAGATGGATATATTTATCAGTATTCATGTGACTGAGGTGTGAGCAGCAGAAGAGTTGTACACATTGCAAAGTAATTGGATTCATCTGTCTAATTCTTCTGATGACTATGCATATATATCTTCAGTCCTAGGCAGGAGTTATCTGTCTTGAAATTCAGAAACATCTTTCTTCATGCACAAAAATAAATCTGTCCTTGAGAGCTTTCTTCCTTCCACCAGCCCTCCCCACGATGTAATTTCTGTCTTTATGCCAGTACCCTCTATGTTATTCTTTGTCACCAATGAGGAGCCTCTATCCCATTAACAGTGCTTTGGCAAACATTGCTGTTGTCCTGTTGCGCTTACTGGCTGCTATTATGGAAGCTATTGGCACCACCTTTCACGTGTCTTTCTTGCTGGTACTTCTAGATGTTTGCCTATCTCCCTAGGCTGCCCAGGCCTATTTTCACATGACCGTAGTTACAGGGTCCTTCATGACTTGCCTGGCGTCCCAGCTAGAATTAGCCTTGTTAAATTCCCTTCAGAGCCCTTCTGGATACCTCTGAATTAGGGCATATCATATGTGCTGCAATATTCATTCATTTTTGCAGTACTTTCAGCAATCTTGATTGTGCCTTATAATTTGTTTCGTGATCAGAGCTGTGGGGGAAAGCAGACCTGATGTCACAGCATCCTTTACTCTTTTCCTTCTTCCAAACTGCTAAACTGTTTGTTGTTTACTTATGAGGGCAGAGAGAGAGAGCAGGGAGGCTTGTAGTCTTTCCATGCTGGCAAAGCGTGTGTGTGGCCAGAAGTAAGTCAAAATGGGAAGGTGAAAAACTAAAAAGGAAGGAATATCCACCAGCTGGGCACTCAGGAAGAGAGTTCCTGTGCCAAATGGTCAAAATAAGTTTGACCTGGTCTAAAATTTACAAAGCTGGTTAGGATGAACCAGGCAGCAAATATTAAAAAGATGCACAGATTTACTGTGGCTGTCATGGCCATGCACAGTGTATACCTGCATAACAACATGATATACACAACATGACATGACATATATAACACGACAACATAATGTGGCTTCACAGCCTCTTTCCACAGCACTACTGATCTGTCCCAGAAGGCACCAGTATACACCAAAGAAATAGAGAAGGCATGTAACATATGTCGCTTAAAAAAGAACCAAAAGCCAAAAACACAGACTCTGAAGAACCCTGTCTTTTGTGAGTGTGTGTGTTTGTGCATTACTTGCCACAGTAGGATCTGTGGACTTGGCAATCACTGAATTCCAAATAGTAACATTCATCATGAGTATTAAAAGTACTTTCCTTGCTGTTGATTTAAGTTTTATTTGTCTATTTTACTTAGCTCCAAGGAAACTGTGAGGGCCCACTTGCATTTGGTCTGGCTCCCAGGCTTATTGCATTTGAGAGCCAATTTCGAATGTCAAGTGGTCACTGTGTGGTGGATGAGTAAAATTAACATTGAGACCTCAAGAGAAACAGGGATTTAAGAATCACTGAATATCTTCTTCACACAGACAAGAACATTTTTCAAGCAGTAACTTAATACTGCCTTGGAAATGAGAGGAAATTTCAAGGTTTTCAAGAGAAAGTTATTCTGATTTTTTTTTTTTTTTATAGTAGCATTTTCCCTTAAGGAGAGAAGTTAAACAAACTGGCAATTGGAGATTCTGGATTTCTCAGTCTTGTGCTGGTTTCATACATACCAGATGCTGTTTTATAACATTTATCCTCCTCCCCCTCATTGGTGACTATTACTCATTTGTCCCAGTGTTCTGGGGTTTTAGTATTTATCTAGAAGGCAGTCAGATGGAAAAAAAAAAAATTAGTCCCATTATTTTTTGTATTACTTAAGGCAGAAAACATCAGAGTACATGGAGGTTTACCATATTCAGAAAGCATGTTTACAGAGATGTGATACAGGTTTCTGCAGAATCTGGCAGCCAGACACCGTTCAGCTGGCAGAGGGCAATACAGTTATCGGGCAACAGTGGAATTCAGTGCACTACGGGCCAGGTATTCCCTCCCTACTGATGCAGGTCTGGTCATTCAGATTGCTAGTGAGGGGTTCTGCCTGGAGTAGGAGAGACAGAAACCTCCTGTGGGGCACAAAGGATTAGCAGAGGTATTCCACACCCATGTGTCCTTCGACTTTTTAGAGTCTCACCTAAAAGCAGATGGAAGACTTTAAATGTTGTCCATTGCAAACAGAGTTTCTATTACTTCCCTGGGCTCTGGGTGAGCCCCAGGCATACGTATTGTGCTATTCTTTCTCCTTCAAGTATCACACACAGCATGGAGCCCTTCAAATCCAGAGGTTAGGTCCCTGTTCTTTCCTCAGAGGATCTGCACACAGATTCTTTAATCTTTGATGACTGTCACGCTTTCTGCTCTAGAAGTAGGATCCCAGTTTCTCTTACTAGTACTAACTTTGCTGCTCCTTTCCTTTGAATACATACAACAGAAAAATATGTGGAGACACTAATGCAAAAAACTGCTGATGCTGTTACTTCATTCTTTTGGGACCATGAACACAGAAGGTAAGATAAAACACTGAATTATGGGATAGATACCTTTGCATTCCACTTCAAAGGAAAATAAATTATATTGCTTGAACCTTGTAAATTGGAACTACAAGGTACATTTCCTGCCAGCATGAACAAAGTTTTCCATTGTGTGAACTCCTTGAAATTGCTAGTACTTCATTTGAGTGCATGTGATACTCAGCAAGTGTCAATAATGGCAGTAACAAGCATGACTCTGACAATGTGTGCAAGTCCAGCTACAGACATTGAACTTAGCCAACAGTTACTCCTGGCTGGCGTCAAAATAGAGGAACAGAGAACCAGTTCTCCTCATACTCACTTGAAAGTTAGGCTTCTGGCCTCCAACCAAAGAGCTGTTCCAAAGCCTTCCTGCTCCAGTGATCAGACAGTCTCCTAGTTCTCAGACTGGGCATAGTTACATCCCATTTGTGCCTACTGATACTTCTCACACTGTGGTGGTTTAACCCCAGCCAGCGGCCAAGCCCCAAGCAGTCATTCCTTCACTGCCCCACCAGTGAGATCAGGGAGAGAATCAGAAGGATAAAGGACAGAAAACACTTGGGTTGAGATTTAAACAGTTTAATAGGCAAGGCAAAAGCTGCACACACAAGCAAAGGAAAACAAAGGATTAATTCACTGCATCACAGAGGCAGACAGGTGTTCAGCCATCCCCAGGAGATCAGAGCCTCATCATGCCTAACACATACTTCAGAAGACAAACTCCAAATGTCCCCCTCTTCCTGCTTCTTCCCCACACTTTATATGCAGAGCATGATGTGCCATGGTCTGGAACATCCCTTTGCTCAGTTGGGGTCACCTGTCCTGGCTGTGTCTCCTCACAGCCTCTCATGCACCCCCAGCCTCACCAGCACTACAGTATGAAAAGCAGAAAAGGCCTTGGCTCTGTGCAAACCCTGCTCAGCAATATCAGAAACAAATCATCATCACTGTATTCAGCAAAAATTCAAAAGTCAGCCCAAATCTAGCTACTGTGAAGAAAATTAGCACTACCCCAGCTAAAACAAGCACAACCCCCCCAGACCTGCACCTTAATAACATTTAATGTAGCAAAACTATCCACTGTCACAGCTGTTAGACACATGTTCATGGGTAAGAATTTCACCAGATGACTGTAGAAAGCATGCCTGTTGCTGCTGTGAATGAACTGCTCATTTCGCATCAGGAAATTTCCATCAGGAAAACTGTTCAGTCTGACTGCCAAGTTACTGTTAGCTGGGGGAAAAACTAAGCTAGGTGGGTTGAGTTCTGCTGGGATACAGCATCTCCTCTTTCTGTACTGCAACCATTAGTGTCATGGCCTGAGTTTCAAAACAGTTCAGATGCATACTAGTAAGCTTTCTTCCCACTTTCACTGCTGCTAGTAGAACTTACTTGACAGAAAAATATGTCTTCCCAGACATCATAACACTGGCTCCACACGAAACAAGTCAATAAGTCCAGGCAGACTGTTTTTTTTTTTATTTGCCAGAGGTCAGCAATGGTTCCAGGCAGAAGGAACATACAAGGAATCAAATCTTCTGCTTTGTTTGAAGTAACATTCCAGGCAGCAGCATCAGAGTTGTTGAAATCAGTGGAAAAATCATCCTTTAAGTTCAATGAGTTTTGTGTCAGATGCCTCATCTAATGGATCAAAATGTTAAGTGTCTGTGATATTCCCTTGCATCTCAAGATATTGATGAGAATCCAGGCAGCTGTGGGAAGACAAGTACTCCCCCTGACTATTGCCTCGTGATAATTGAGGCAAGATGGGCCACACAGGTTATTGCTCAATGCATCCTTTCATCCATGCTGTTTTTCTAAGGGTTTACTGCTGCGAATGGGTCCCCATGGTTAAGAAAGTTTTGACAATGATAGAGCAATGAGAGCTTTTAATTGAGCTCAAAGGTGATTGCTGAGAAAGAGGAGAAGAGTATTTATGGCATTACTGCCACACTTTGACACAACTGGCTGACAAAGTAAAATAGAGGAAAAGCAAACCTCCCACACAGTCCACCTTGGGCAAATACAAATACAGAGGTCATGAGCAAAAGGTATGAAAGGAAGTTTGCTCACCTGCAGCCCAGGTATAGCCAGTTCTTCAGTCACCTCAATCCACTCAGTTGCTGATCTGTCACTTAGCATAAGTTCAATTAACAGTGTCCTCAGCCATGACAGGGATGTGCAGCTGCCTTTCCACTTTTCTGCCTCCAGAAGAGGTGTCAGAAAGAGATACCTGTATAAAGTTTCAAAGTCAGGCATTTCTAAAAATCTCTTTTTGAATACAAATAGATAGAGATTTGCCAGCTGCTAAGATTTTTATCTTAATGAACTGTTATTTTTAAATAAAACTTAAAAAATAAATAAATAAAACCAAACCTGTTGAAAAGTTCAGCAAATATACCAAAAATGTTGAGGTGATTGATCTGTACACATTTGAAGGAACTGAGGGTGAACAAGTGTATACTATAATCTTTAAAAACACCAAGTCCTCCATTCATAACTGAAGAAGGAAAATATTTGGCAGAGATACAGATCTGTTTATGCACAGTCATCCTCTCCCAGGGATCAGCAGTGGGGCCATTCCTGTTCAATATCTTTGTCAATGACCTGGGTGAGGACATGGACTGCCTCTCAGCAAGCTTGCAGACACCAAGCTGGGCAGGAGTGTTGATCTGCAGGAGGGTAGGAAGGCTCTGCAGGGGGATCAGGACAGGCTCATACATGGCCAAGGCCAAGGCTGTGACAGAACAGGGTGAAGTGCTGAGTCCTGCACTTGGGTCACAGCAACCCCAGACAGTGCTACAGGCTGGGGGCAGAGTGGCTGGAAAGCTGCCATGGGGAAAAGGCCTGGAAGTGCTGGTTGACAGCAGCTGAACAAGAGCCAGCCGTGCCCAGGGGGCCAAGACCAGTGACAGCCTGGCCTGGCTCAGCAATGGTGTGGCCAGCAGGACCAGGGCAGGGATTGTCCCCTGTACACAGCACTGGTGAGCCCGCACCTCAAATCCTGTGCTCAGTTTTGGACTCCTTTCTACAAGAAAGGAGGTGCTGGAGGGTGTCCAGAGAAGGGCAGCAGAGCTGGGGAAGGGTCTGGAGCATAAGTCTTACAGGAGAGACTGAGGGAGCTGGGGGAGTTTAATCTGGAGAAAAGGAGGCTCAGGGTAGACCTTATCCCTCTTTACAACTGCCTGAAAGGAGGCTGTAGCCAGGTAGGGGTCAGCCTCTTCTCACAAGTAACAAATGACAGAATGAGAGTAAAAGTTGTACAGGGAAGGTTTAGATTGGATATTAGAAAAAATTTCTTCATCAGAAGGGTTGTGAGGCATTGGAACAGGCTGCCCAGGGAAGTGGTAGAATCACCGCTCCTGGAGGTATTTAAAAAACATAGAGATGTGGAAATTTGGCACATGGTTTAGAGGTGAACCTAGCAGTGCTGGGTTAATAGCTCATCTTAAAGGCCTTCTCCAGCCTAAAGATTCTATTCTTTTCACAGTAATTAGTATAATCAAATGGCAGGAAATAACTACCTGTACAGAATTGAGGGTTTTCTTGGTTTTTACAAGTAATAGAGGCAAAAGACTCCTGGAAACATCTTCGAAAAGGTGAAATTAAATCACATGACATAAGTGGGAGCAGGTGATATAAGAATGTCTAGTAAAAATTAAAATAAGAAGCAGCTGAATTCAAAAATCCATCCCACAAAATTAATTAAATGGGCTATTAAACTGAGCTCAAAAAGTTAAGGCAACATGTTATGGCAAACATTTACTTTGCAAGGAGAAAATGAAAAAACACAATATTCACTCTCTAAAGTGGAAATCATGTTGATTTTAGGGAGAGCACAGGTTACAGAGTTTTAGTCAGTGTAGAGGTAAAGAATTAGAGGTGTATTTCTGAGGCATCTGGAGGACTATTATAGACTGGAAGCAAACAGTCATAACAGTAGGGAGAAAAGAACTAGCAAATGTGCCTCCCATGCACTGGTTTTGATAAGCCAAAATGAAGTCACTTACTAATGGCAGGAAGAGCATTTCTTTTCTAAGATGTAAACATTATTTCAGTATTAAAATACTGGCTAGTGAAGGATGAAGAGACAAAATTAATTGAGAGCCTTGAAACACTGTCAATAAAGTCTTTTTCCAAGAGGCTGTAAAGGAACTTGAGAACCGTATATGAAAGGTAAAATCATATCATGAGTTAGAAACTATCTGAGAGAGAGACTCTAAAGTGCTAGAATAAATTATTGCCTCTTAAAATGGAAAAAAGGTTAATAGCAGGATGCCCAAGGACCCTGGCTGGAGCCGCTGTTCTGTATTGTATTCAGAGTCTGAAAGGATGAATGGTCTGGTAGTAAAATTTGCTTGTGATACAAATTATTTGGGTTTGGCACAGTTTAGGAGGATTATGAAGAATACCAGATGGATCTAATAAAGCTACTGTAAACGTTTGGAAGCAATATAATTGTAAATGAAATACCAACTGTCATGGTTTAACTCTAGCAGCAACTAAGTGCCACACTGACGCTCACACACTCCTCCACCCCAGTGGGACAGGGAGGAGAATTGGGACAGGATAAAACTGTGGTTTAAAGTAATAACAGTTTCATAACTGAAATAAAGTCAAGTATAATACTAATACTATTACTAATAATAGTAATGAAACGGGAGGTAACAAATAGAGTGAGAGAGAAATAAAACTCAAGGGTAAAAAACCCCAGTGATACACAATACAGTCACTCACCATCCACCGAATGATGCCCAGCCCATCCCTGAGCAGAGATTGCCCCTCCCAGCCAGCTCGCCCCAGTCTATATACTGAGCATGACATTCTGTGGTGTGGAATATCCCTTTGGTCAGTTTGGATGCTGCGCTGGCTGTGCTGCTCCCTCATGGCTTGTTTGTGTCTCCTCACTGGCAAAGCATGGAAAACTTGAAAAGTCCTCGGTTTAGAGAAAGCACTACTTAGCAACAACTGAGCAACTGAGTGTGTTGTCACCATTATTCTCATACTTAATCCAAAACACAGCATTGCACCAGCTACTAAGAAGAAAATTAACCCTGTCTCAACCAAAATCAGGATACCAACAAAGAAAGTTCAAGGCAAGGCTTGTTGGAAGGAATGTCAGTTGTAGCACGCTTGTGTGCAGTGGGCTCTGGTTGAACTGCAATCTCCAAGGACAGCTCTAGGCACAACTAGCAAGAAGACCATTAAAAAAAGCACCAGTAAAACTGCCAGTGTAGGTGCAGTCATCTCGAGACTGTTTGCAAATATGAACTGACTAGCCAAATAGTTTCAGCAAGAAAAGACCCAAAAAATGTCAAGGGCCAGACTCAAAAAAGGGAAGTGGTAACTGAAGCACTTGGAAGAGATGCACGAAAACTAGTTCCCCTTCCTTCCTGTAAGGGAAGTCCACATGTCTTGGGGAAATGCCACAGGGCCACCACAGCATAAGCTGTGCCAAAGGGTGCAGATTGAATTGTTTCATTTCATTGGAGAAAAAAAAGGAAAAGAATGAATCCCTGACCTTGTCAGTGATTAAACTATTCCTAAGAAGAGTCAGTGTTTTAATATCTTTACCAATCCAGTGTGTTTCATTAGTGGTATTCCCCCACCAAAAAAACTTGATTACTGTCAGGAAATGCATGATTTCCAGAAAATGCTTTGGACAGGAGGTTAGGGCTCCCACTTCATGCTTACTCACTGAAGAAGCAGGAACAGTAAAACTGGAGGGTTAGACTATATTTTCTTCTATTTTTTCTTCTAAGCAAAGTATTTCTCTGAGGCTGAATGGAATATTTGTGTCAAATAAACCAGTGTTTTCCAGGGTTTCTTTTGACAAGAAGATAGACTGCAGTCTTGATTGTAACCACTTTTTTGTTTAAATTGTCCAGTTTAGCTGTCAAATCAATTTGTGGTACTCAGGATGCAAATGCCTACTGTCAGTTCATCCAAGACATCTGCTGAGTGTTTGGCAATTGTCAAGAAATGAGTGAAGTATTAACATTTTAAGATGAAAATGAAAGGTAATAAACAAAACAATATGATAGCATGCAGCCTTCTTTTGGTCCTCACTGTCAGTTAACATAACGCTGCATCAGAGCCCTTGAAACTTAAAGGCATTTTTCAAAAACATCCCACATTGCTTTTTTGTGTGGCTTTTTGCATTTCCACTCCCTCATGTTGGCAGTCTCTTTTTTGTTCCTTCTCCAGACTCACATATACTTGAAGTGCACACCTAAACAATTCTTCTACTATTTTTCCCTTTTTTCCCTTTCTTACCTCCTCAGGTGGCCATCCTATCACTTCCATATTTGAGGTTGAATTTGAAAAGCGCTTTTTGCTAAAAATCTCTATGCTTTCAATTCTTGAAATCTCCCACCTAAAAGAAAATTATCCAGACATAACCAGCATGACAAGTCCTAACTCTCATCATAAGAGGTCCCCAGTATCAATGTGAGTTGTATATTCAGTATCCGCTTCCCAAAAAATAAAAGGAAGGAAAGTGACACAAAGTGCTTGGCAAAGAATGGATGTGCTGTTCAGGCTTCTGTGAGCCCAAGCAGCTCAGGGAGGAGGTGCCCAGAAAGGTGACTGTCTTTTTATTCAGGAAATGTAGGCTCAATGGCAGTGACAGATATAATCAAACTGGCAGCTGAAAAGACCTGAATCTTTCAGGTGAGATTTCTGAATATAAATGGAAGGAAAAAAAAAAATAAAAATCAGAGTAAGAAACTTCAGAGGGAAAGAGAAGACAGTATGACATGGGCAGCAGAACTAATGCAGTTTGCTGTCTTACAGATTTGTTTCTCCACATGTTTCTCACAACGCTCAACTCAATAACCATGGATTTCCCTTCATCTTGCAAAGTTTACCTACATGTCCCTCAGCTCTCCTACAATAGTTTCACCTCACTCCAGATCCTCTAATTACCAGGCAGGGAAGAGGCCAGATGTGCTGTGGCTGAATTCAAGCTCAGCACCTAGTCAATCAATAACAAGATGAAGAGGTCAGCCTGCTCTGACCCAAAAGAACAGTGCCTGAGCACGTCCTTTCCCTGCATTATGAAGGAAATAATAGGCTTTTTCTACCTAACCACAGGGTTTTAATACAATTTGCAGGAATGTTGCAGATTTGCCAAATTTGCCTGAAATCAGTATGATGTTCATAGTTATTGGAGCTAAATTGATAGATGGATGAACAAACAAATTTGCCGAGCAGGCATTGCTTCCTTAAGAAAACAGACTAAAAATAGTTTTCTGTTGAGAATGCCCAACACTCTGGGGCCTCTTTTCACAATGAACAGACTTAAATAATTTTCAGCCATTTTAAATGAAGTGAAGCTTAGCTATCTGATCCAGCTGAAATAACTTTGCAAATGGAAATTAGCTCCTGGAAATACAGAAGATGAAAAAGGCAGAAGAGTCTCTAATAAAATCTGCATTGAAATACTGCAAATATGGAGCAGATTTCCAGTAAAATAATATCACCCTAGCCACCAGATTAATTCTTGTCTTATTTTTAGCTTGTATGAAATAATGGCAAGTGAGTTTTAGTTTGTATTAACCCATCCAAACCCAAAATAATGACAGTCTCATCCTAGTCAGCTGGTAGAGAATTAACAAGGTGGCATGGTAACTGCTCACAGTGTGGAGATGTCCCCATGGGCTCCATGGGAGCTGAGTTGGATCTGGAAGCAATATAACTGTACTCTTATGAGGATGCACTCTAAAACTTACTGCATTGAATTTATGCTAGTTTGAAAAGCCTTGTAATACAGAGTTGTCTACTCTTTGCATGTGCTGATGTCAATTTTAACCAGTGTTTTTATTAACTCTGTTATTGTCTAGTCTAACTCATCCTAACACCTCCCTCATGACTAAATGTGCAGGATTGTGCTACTGAGTCTGGTTTGGCAACCTAAGGGTGGCCTTCATGGTCTACCAGGGAAGATAGAAATGTACAAGTTATCCCCAACTAGTCTCCTTCTTCCAGTGGAACCCAGGTAGGATTCAGCAGTGCTTCCCCAGCCAGACTACACTTCAGTATCTGTTTGTCCTCAAGCATTCGCCCCAAGAACTTTAATCCTAGTCCAGGCTAACACTGGGTGAGGAAGTCTCTACCCTGTCTGCCCTAGGTGAAAAAATTACTTAAATTGTGAAAGCTACAGGGAACAGATATTTCAATGTATGTGTATGGGGGAGAGTGTCTAAAGCTGAACTTCTGGACCATCAAGCCCAGCCTAGAAGCCAGCTACTAACTGCAACTAGTCCAGGCTGGTAGCAAATTTTGGTAACACCTGGATTAAAAAGAAGTGGTACATCCTGAATCCTGAAATTAATGAAGAGACATGAGACAGAGCCACCAGTTACAAGGCTGATCATATGCATTGTGCTTCGACTGCTGAGACTGGGGAAAATGGGGTCCTTGAATTCTGTAAAGAAGAGCTGGTGATAAATGACAGGTTCCCAATAAGAAGTGGTCTCAATAAAAAGAAGGTGGCCTGCAAAAAGAAATGTGGAGATCTTGGCTAGAGGAAAGGTCCTGAACATAGAGGAAGATCCTAGAGACGTGGGGGCTGTGTGTCGGTGAATACCAGGGGATGCACTTGCTGGTTGAATAGTGATGTTCCTGCTAGGAAGGGAAGTTGAGACTTAGAGGACTGAGGTGACAGTAGGACTGAGTATATGAAATAATTAAGAAGGTTAAAAATTCTAATCTGGTTGGTTTTTAAGTAATGTTCAGTTCCTGGATCAATGGTGGGTTGTCATTTGCTCTGTCTCATCCATGACATTGTCTTATTTAAAGCAGTCTGAATTTCCAGGGCTAGCGATGATGTCAGATCTTGTGACTTTTGTGCATTTCTTTGCTATTGTAATACAAAAGACAAAAAAAGAACATTGTCATATAATTACTGTTTTCCTCCAAAGATTTCTCAGCAGGTACAAAAGCACTCCAAAGCACATCTCTCAGTGGGAAAGGAACATGGACACTTTTAACCTTGAAAGTAGACACCTGAACCAAAGTAATGCAGTATGAAAAGTAGACACTGGTCTGATTCAAAAAAATGCTGGTATTTTAAATATGTATGCATGGGAAGGGTCTTCTTTGGTTTAAAAAATTAAAAAAGTCTAATATGGAAACTCATCAATGTTAAGAAGTCTTTAAACTGTTGAAAGCTGTGCAAGTAAAATTAAATTATCAGGAATATAATTTATTTACAATGCAAAAAACTTGACTGGTGTATGGCTGAGCCATAGTAATATTTATTTTTCAAAGAAATTGCTCACATCTAACAGTGAATATTCTTGACTGACTAAACCCAAGTCTTTTTTGTGGTTCGAAGTGAAGCACTGGAGATTTGCAATGACATCCTATGTCTTCCTGAGTTTTAAGCTCATCTAGACATTAAGCACTAGCCTTGTATTAGCAATCTGCTTCGCTTCTCCCCTCTGTCTCCACAACAAATTCTTGACATCTCTTTCTGAAGGTCAGATATTTGTTTTAAGAGCATGTTAAGCTGTCCATGTGGACATAACATTTTTTTCACTGTTTTCAACTAAGTCATGTAAGCAGAGCTGAGAAAAGCCAGAGATCTCTAGTTTCTGGATTACAGAGTCGCCTTCTTTGGCAGATCAATATCTTGCTCAAGGCAGGCATTTTCTTTTGACAGCATTCCAGTGATGCAATCATAAAAGCTGCAAACAATTATCTTCTCAGAGAATTTCTGAAACTTACTAGTGAGGGCAGCAAGACAAAGCAGTGAGAACTCTGACTGTATTAGAACTCTTGGAAGAAAAAAGATGGTGTCACTAGTTTGGCATGCAATTTCCATTTAACTTTCTATTTCACTTTTTACTGCTAGATCTTCACAGTCCTAGATTGGGAAAACAAAAAATAAAAAAAAAACCATACAAAGTTTCTGGTTTCCCCTCTGACACCAGGCTTTCCAGTGGCCATTTTTTTCATGACAAGGCACAACACTTTCTTTTACAGGTCCTGCAAAATTCCACAATGCTTTACATCAAATCACATACATGAGGAGTAACATAGATCCTGGAAATCTGACAGTAATTAACCCAAGTCTTTTCACTTTTTTGTATCCCACTACTTCCTTGAAGGCTTACAAAAATATTTATTATTGCTGTTGTGTTTTGCCTTAGGACTTCAATAAAACTCAAGTCATATAAGAATATAATAGTGAACTTCAAAAGGGTGACACTGTTACCTTGACAAAGGGAGTAGCGATCAGACCTATTGCAAGTGGTATTCTTGGAAGTAGGTAACAGATCTAGACTTAATCTCTATTTGGTACTAACTCTGAACTAGGCATGCTGCCAAATGAAAAAACTCCAGTGACCAAGGAAGTGGCAGATTACTCTGTTGTAGACTGCTAGTGACTTTTCCATGAGCATTGTACAACAGAATCTGGTTTCTTGCACAGCAGCAGCACTTTCAAGGTCACAGCTTTATAAGTCCTATCCATGTTTGCAGAACACCCACACTAAACACATCAGAAATCCAAGAGTAGGAAAAGGTGCTGAGCACTACACTTCAGATAAGCTCTACTTACATGAGCTGGCTCTGTAGTGACTTCTGCCTCTAATTTGTAGAGATTGTTGCACCAAAAGAGAGAACCAATGCTGACACAAGCACACACACACTTCAGAGCTGTGGCCCTTCCATCTGCTAACTGCATTTATTCAGGAGATGTTCCCTGGCTAGGAAACACTCTTTTTTGCCATGCAAAAATTTCAAGCTTCTATGGAAGTTTGGGTCTGCCTTCCTAGTCATTGTTGGTGGGCGAGCGGATACAATGACAAAGCTATGGCAACTGGGACTAAAGAGGGAAATAACTTATTCCATTAGCAGGAAAGCAAACTAAGACTAACAAGCTACACATGTGTGTTATGTGTCCTGAGTCTTAACATGTATTAGTAATCTATCTCTCATCCATGTTTCATGCAGCACTGCCATCACCATGTCCCCAGTCTTTGTCTCTCCTAAATTCTCCTCACCTCAACGCCTCTTACAGTCCCTTGTCCTGTTCATACAGCATCCAAAGAACTACTTATGTCCCTTGTTTACAGCCTTAGGGCTTTCTGCTGGGCACAAATGAGCACATGGTATGAAGAGCTACAGGCACAGTCACTGGTTAACCAGCCGCTGTCAGAGAGAAATCTCATCTGAGTTTCCCCTGCTGCTCCCTCTTTCCTGCTCCCTGTCATCTGTCAGATCTTCACATCTCAAAGATCGCTGCTCAGCCATCCCTCTTTGACACACACTTTATTTCCTTAAGATGTGTCAGTGAAAAATACAAACCAACTTGCTCTTTCTGTCTCTAAGAAAAACAACCCAGAGAGAATGTGCACACTTAGCATCCTTATACGCTGGACAGTGAGAGCCCACAGAAGTGAGAATTTGGTGAAAGATAGGAGGTATGTGCTGCTCCAAGTAAGAGAAGAACTACCAAAAATCTAGGGACGAAAACTCAGATTTGGCTCTGTATTTCTTTCTAACCAAGGCCAAAATGTCATTTATGCCCAGATGTTTGTGATACAAGATGTGAGTGGGACTGCACTCCTGCTGCCACCTTGGATTCCAGGGGACGATTGTGGCTCTGCTGCAGCAGCACCACTGCTCTGCAGCGGGGGAGGTGTGGGGTGACATCCAAAGCATTACTCACGTCCTTCTCTCTGGAGATAAGTGATGATGGCAGGCCCTGGCAGCTATCGTCTGAGGAGGGAGGCACCATGCAAGTTCTCAGATGCTTAATTCTGACTTCTCCCTACCCAGCCTTCCCAGAGCTACAGATTTTTGCTAATTTCAGGATAGAAATAGTGTAAGTGTGAAACTCAGCCAACAACTGTGAAAACCACATACTGGTCACAACCCCAGCCATCAGAGCAGGCATGGGACACCATACAAAAGCTCATTGCTGGGAGAGATCAGAAACAGCTAGCATCAGGGAGGAGGGAAATGCAGTGATGTTGATTCATATATATGATATTTCCCATGGAAGTGTGTAGGAGTTTAGCCTTTCACCAAAACCTAAATTTTAAGAAAAGGAACAACTTGTTTCCAGTTCAATAACAGAAGCATATGACATTTTATAATAGCTTGAGAAATGAGGGAGGACAGAGTATGATGTAATTCTTCTCTTTGTGACTCCATGTTTTGCAAATTCATGATCTTTATGTGCTATGTTAAGCCATTTGAAGAGATGCTTTCATCCAGAAGCAGCAAATAAAATAAGAGTGGAAGAATATATTTGTAGTCATAAGGCCACATTTTATCAAGACTCCTAAATAATAAATATAGCACAGCTATGATCAGATGTTTCTAAGCTGTCATATTTTGACTCATAGAAAAATAGAATAGACAAACAAAATTCTCAAGTAAAGATTGATATGAACAACTGGATTTAATGACCTGACTTCCTCAAACAGCAAAAACAAGTAGATAAGGTCCTCTTTCAACACATATTTCTACCCATAGATGCTGCAGCAGAAAGCTGGGCCACAAAGATCTGATTTTCTCCTCTTAATGGTAAAAAAATGATGGCTGAAGCAGATTTTAGGTGCTTCATTATTTTTTGAGCACTGGCTATGATCTCCTGAAAGATGATGAGGGAGCCCAACCAATCTACACAAACCAGAAATCTGCCTGTAAGAAACTATAAACAGAAGCTATGGTGTAGAAGACTCATGATATGAAGTTAGAGATATCTGGCAGGGTGGCAGTACAACTTCCAGCGGCACCTTGAATTTGAAACCTGTATCCTGATTTTTATTAAAGGCATTAAACCTTTTTTTTTTGCTCAAAAACAGCCCTCCAGGAAAATAAGTAGTTATGCTAGCAAGAAAGGGGACAAATCAAAGAAATTTTTCAATGTTCCTTACTCTCCATTGCTCAGTGTCATAAAATTATAAATCATAAACTATTGGTCTGTTCTGTTGTATTTCCTGGTCATTAAGCTCATTACAATATGGAGCAATTTCATATTACCAATCATTCCAGTTATCACAGAGACACCCCACCATTCTACACAGCTTCTCTGCTGTAACTCCATGAGTTATAGCCAAGAGTGCAGCTACAGAAATCTAACTTTAGATCATTTGTTCTAAAGCTGTGCTGCTGCCAGCAGAAATTCACCAAAAGAAAGTTTAAAAGGACATGTTTCTCCTGATACTACATGTTTTTGTAATTTTACTGCTCATTGCCAAATGCAAGAGTTCAAGCTATTGTAGCTCTGGAAAGCTAATGCTGATGAGCCAATTTTTACCACTCAAATCCTGGCTTTATTTCCACATTCCTGTCCACCCACTTGTTCTGTATTGTTCCATAAAACCACCTCATGCCTGGGCTATTTATTTTCAAATGCATTTTGTTACTCTCTAATTACAGTGAGAGAATAGATGGACTTTCTATTTCTATGTGAAATATGGTAATTGTAGCATCATTTAAATAATTTTGGAAAAATTATCAGCTCTGAATAAAGAACACAGTGAATGAAGTAAAATACAACCACGAAGTGGTCCTGACAACTCAGGAATGTGAGTCAAGTGTTTCAGAAAGTTTGAAGATTTGGGAAAATTGGTTTCTGTACAGAACCCCCCTTGCCCTGCCCCCCTAAAAAATAAAATCTCCTCCAGGCTGCTTGCTAATACAGTTGAATGAAATTTGTTTCTTTATATAGCTTGCAGCATACAAAACTTTGCAAAGACAGTCAAGAATTGATGGAAGGGATGAGTCAGTGACTTAGAGAAGGAAAGAGGATTGTGCACACGTGGGGTAGCAGGCGTGATGCAGCAGTCCTTTCCTCTAGGACATGGCAGAAGTGCAAAACAAAGGAGACTTGGAGTTTGTAAGCAAAGGGACACACTTTAACAAGTTAAGCCAATTTATCTGCCCATGGAAAATCAACATGCATTAAAACCCCAAATGGCTGTCCTCGTTTAGGATTAAAGTGGTCTGAATGTGACTAAAGTGGTCCTTAATCCTTTAGGGGATTTAGTCCTTGCTGAAAGAGTACTCTGAACTGATAAAAAGGCATTTTGTGGAATAAAATCTCAATGTGCAGGTTTCTCCCTTTTCAAGATATGTCAACTGACTTCATACTTCTTGACTCACCATGATGTTGCTGATTTTCCCCATGAAACACAATCTTAATTTGAAACATGAACATTTAGAATGACAGGACAAAAACAGTCTTGGGAAAATTGCAGCCAAGGACTGCATTGGGAGCACTGGAGGCTGAATGATATAATTCAGAGAACAGGTAAAACCAGGGCAAAAACACTAACCTGACTTGCCATGAGATAAAAATTTCTAGGCAAAAGCCCAGAGATAGTCACTCTAGGCCAACTGCACACAGGACACTGATCCCACCTTTACCACCTAGGAACCACCTTGTGTTTTCACTGCAGTAAACCAGCCAGGGCAGATTTGCCTTAGTTCAAGAAACGTTGTTCTTAGTTCAAGAAATGTCCCTCAGGATGGAAAGGAGAGAGTTAGGGTTTTCCAAAGGTATTTCACTGCTCACGGTTAGTTATAAGAAAATCATGATGACGCTTTGAAGGAGAAAGCAGTCCCTGCCATGGGCACTTCCCCATCTGATACAAAACACACTGTGGTACCTAGAGATGAGGAGAATTGCTTTCCTCCTGATTTCCCCCTGCAAATCCATCTCTGCAAGGCCTAAGAAGATAAACCCAGAGGAAGGCTGGACATACTGATCTCCAGGGCATATCCAGCTTTCAGTCTTCTGCGTTCAGCTTCAAGATGGGATGTCAGCACCAAATGTGTCAGCTTGTGCAGAGCAGCATCCATCTGCTGGACCCTGGACATGGCTCAGGTTAATTTTACACAGCCCCAGCAGCTTTTCCAGGTGAGTGGCTTCTTATGAACAGCCAGGAAATTAAAACTGAGATAATTAAGGAAGGAAAATGTCAATCCAATCTCAGCTTCCAAGGTCACTGGCAACAAGAAGAATACGGGGATTATTCCTGACACTTGCACACCTGCTTCGCTCTTGTTTTAAAATCTTCCATTGAAGAAAATACAAAAGCATTTGTTTCCCAGTGAGGAAAGCAAAAACTCTGACACTCATAGAAGCCATATAGATTGCATCAGTCTTTGACTCTTTTGACATTCTTACCTAATCTTCTAACATGCATTTCCTACAGCTTGGGATTGCCTATGGTCTACTTGTGCTATCAGTCACAGCAAAGGTTTTCTGCATTCTGACTTCTACATGAGCTGAAGTGTGGGAAGACATTTCCATCTCAACTTTATTCATGCTGAAGAATTAGGCCCCAGGCTCTGCAGATCAGCTGTGTTGGCCTCCTCTAATAGACATGCAAAAGTGTCCTATCAGGGCTCTTATGTAACTACATAATGATTTCTAAGTAAAAGATACTTGTCTGGCAAGTGCTGGCCAAACTTCGGTGGTAAAACAGGCCAGGTGAAAGAGCGTCTCTAGCATTATCATATCTCTGAATGACAGTAACAGTTCCACACAGTTTGGGGTGCTGAGTTCAACAACCACAGTCTCCTCAGTCCTTAAGACAGATAGTGAGACAATTCAGGCAAAACACTGAAGTACAGGTTCTTTACAGACAGGGGAATAAAACATTTGCTGGCAGTCCCAATGCACAGTGAGGTTCCTCAGCCACAAACTCTAGGCTGTGAGGGATGCTCTGGACCTTGTCTGTTTTCTCCTGGGGTGGGATGTCACTGAGCCAGTGTAATCATATGGGAATGGAAACTTAATTCCATCATGCTATAACTTGCTGGTGTGACAATCAGACCCAAAGGGATGAGAAAGATCAGGTAGGAGCCTATACATATAATAATGTCCATGTGTGTAAGACACAAAAAGGAAAGACTAGCTTTTCTATGTATCAAGGTGAATTTGTCTGATCTAGCAGCAGTGAGACAGAAATCCTTACTGATGCACTCATCTGATCATCCCTGTGGCTGAAGTGTGTCTGAAAAGAGTCCTAGAAAAGAACTGACAAAGAGAGAGTCATTGAGACTTGAGTCATGTGTTTCTGCATAAACAAAATAATGTAGACACAGCAGTGTGAAAATGCAGGAGATACAGATGAGGCTTGTGCTGCTGCTGTACTCCTTGCACCCTTGCAGCTAGGTTAAATCCACAGCCTGTGAAATCTGGTGAGCTGGCATTAGCATTCAGCCTCTTTAAAGCACAGCTTTCTAATCCAGCTGTCATGGAGGTGTATGGTCTTACCTGCTCAAGGAGATGGAGAAGGGTGAAGAAGACAAATGAAAATGGGATGGGGAGGAAGGAGAATGCAGACAGCACAGACTGGCAGAAGAAAAATGAGTTTCAGGTATGAGCTAAAGCCAGTGGACATAATGGTGTTTCCTATGAGTCTTTCTTAGCAGAACTAGGATGACAAAACCCCATCTCTCAGGAAAAAAAAGAAATCAGAATGATGTTACATAACAGAGCACTTCAGCAAAAGGTAAAAGGTAGAGTCATGTTTATAAAGCTGGACTCTGAGTGACAGCTTGGCACTTCTGGCATCGGTACTGAAGTGCAAACATAGCTAGAACAGCTTATTGCCTCTTTTAATTTTTATTTTTTTTCAACAAAAAGGTCTGATTTCAGATTTACTGGAGGAATCACATTGATTTTTTGTTAATGCACTGTTTACTGGACATGATCTCTACACAGGTTTTAGACAGCATATTCTTTACAGAGTAAGTACTTTTCTTTTTATGCCTTTAGCTTTTTCTGACTTTTAAAAAAGGTTCACAGAGCAAGCAGAATTCGACCTTTGCTGCTTAATACACCTTGGAGTGTAGTCCACACACACAACGCCAGCTCTGCCCTTTTCAAGGGCACTCTGCTCAGGGTGCAGCATAAAACTGCCCTAAGGAGGGCTGAATTTGGGTATGAATCTTGCAACAAACAGCTTCAAGAATAAATCACAACCATTTTTGTCCCATATTTTTGATCATTCTTTAAGCAGCAAATGTCTGGAACACTTGCAGTAAGTCCTGCAGAGGATATTGGTGAAGGTTAAGTAGAGCTAAATGTATTTTGGACAATGAGTTTATGAGACAAAGGGATGAAGATATCAGTCTTTTTTTTTAAACTGACCATTATACCACTAAGTGTAAACATCACTTGCTGTTGTCCAGAGGAAGGAGATTTACCTAAAGATAAATCTAACAGCCTGTGATCAGCAAGTTATTGCTCAGTGTTAAATTAGATTTTCGAGTTTATTTCTGCACTGCAAAACTTGCAGTATCACAGTCATATGATTCCAAAAAGCATTTCTTGTCATTTGGCTGAAGGAAAATGAGTGTTCCCCAGTAAAGAGCTTCATTACCGAGCCCACTGACACTACATCCAACATGCAGGCCTTGTGCTTCTTGAATCATATCTCATGCATAGTTAAATACCAGTATTGCTCATTTAGCCTCTCATTTGCCTCTGGTTCTAATAAGCCAAGCACTAAAGCTGATTTATAGAACTGCACTCAGTACAAAACTTGGCACAATGCTTTCTTTCTCAGGACAGTCAGAGCCTGGCATAACGAGATTTTCAGCAATCAATCAGAAAGACAATATACTGTCCTACCACATCAGGCCTAGCTAAACCTGTGAGCTCCCTGAACAGTTTGTGGAGGTGCAGCAGATCTCCGCTGACATTTTTCTAATGTAGCTTTTAGAAGAACAGAGTCTTGACTCAGCTTGATGACAAGAGAACAGAACAAAATCAATAGCACTGCTCCTGGCACTGGACAAAACACTGGCTATAATGACTTCAGAGCCTCCCCAGGCATTCCCAGGGCACTTGACACATGCTACTGCTTCAGGATCTCACACAGCCAGCTCCCTTAGGAAAGAGGGATCCTGCTCTGCTCAGGCTAGAGAAAGAAACCATTCAATACCCAGATCGATGTTCCCAGACTGCCTCTCCTCTCACGGAGGAGTTTGGTTGGGGGCCAAAGATGCAAAGGTCTCTCGGCCTCTGTGTGTCCCCCATGACTGAACACATCCTTTGGAAGGCCACAGGACACCACACATGGATTGGTAAGAGGCAGGCTGAGCTGGTGAATCACCAGGGGAAGTGGTCAGAGCTCTCCCCCTCAGAAACACTGCCTGTGTTTCCATGCCTGGACACAGTGCCTGCCTGTGGTGCTAAGTGCTAAAGGAGTAGAGGCATCCAGGGTAGTCTCCCAGCTGGAGGACTTGGCTCTGATGCAGTGCTCTGCTAATGCAGCTCTTCTCTCTTTGCCGATGATAGCTCAGGAAGAATTAGCCTGAAAATCTGTACATTGTGCTGCCATCGTATAGCACAGGTGCACCTACCCCGAGAGTGAAAAGATGAGCAGCTTAGAATGCAAAAGAATAGCAGAAGCCCCCATATCTGCTGCCACCTGGGAGTACAGAAATGTTGCTTCCTAAAGGAGCTTTTACTTGACTGCTAAACATCTTTTTAACCAGGCCTTTTCCTAAGCACACTTTTAAGAAGAATAGAGGAAGCTGATCAAGAATGAAAATACTATAGTCAAAGACCCAGTAACGTTCCCTGGTCTGTCAGGCACAAAAAACCTCTTTAAAACTTCATTTTCAGTTAGAATTAAACCTGTGCTTCAGATGGTCCTAGACTTTTATTTATTATCAGACGATAGAAACTTTTTATGTATTTATGTATAATCAACATTTTTGGTTATTACTGAACTGTAGATCAATATTATTAAAAAGAACATAAACAGAACTGGGGTAGTAATTTTCCCTATTCCATATTTCCAAAACAATTTTAATCAGAAGATGACACTACAGGACTATCAATTCAGCAATGAAAGATGCTTCCACAAATTGCTATTATTTTATCAGTTTGCAAATAAGTCTTAGCTAAATGAGCTATTTAGTGCTACCAGCACTATTCTATGCTCTGAAATTCCTCCAAAGAAAGTGGAATCATGGGTGTTCTTTTTCTTCTGTATATGAACAAATTAAAGAAATTAGAGGATTCATATCTTTATGGACAAATAATAAATTGAAAAAACTCAAAATCATATGAAATAGAACATAGTTTGCCTAGGAATTTTGGTAAGTATGGTTTAAACTGAATAATTTATAATTATTTCAGTGTATATGTAGTCCTGTTATGTATGTTCTAGTTACTAATGAAGTAACTACATAATTAATAATATGAAGCTTCTCCACAGTTTTTAGTTGTTACCTCTCAGTTATTGCACAGAATGAGACCATAAGCATATGAAAATTCTCAGCTGAAGAGCTGATCAGAGTGAAAATTAGATGCCATTCCTGCAGCTGCTGCCTGTGGAGGCACAGTGATTTGCTATTGTAATACTGCTTTTTTTGCTATAAGATTACTTTTTTCCTGAATTTTTATGGACTTTCAGCTGCATGAGTGCAAGATCAGGCAGCTTTTCAGAAGGAAGAAAAAAGAGGATGGTGTAGGCTGTATTGAAAGAAGTAGAATCTAGGGAGGGAAGCAAGCTATTAGTCACGTACAGGGCAGAATGCTCAATGGGCCAAACACTCAATAAAACAGAGTCAATAACATCCTAATCCTGCTCTGTTTCTTACCTTTTTCTCCACCACTATCCTTTTATATCTGGATACACTCTCTGTGGTCTTCTTCATGTCTCACCCTTTTCATGAACATTCTTTGATTCTTTTAAATGGCATTTGTTTTGCTCTTTACTAATGCCTCTTGCTTTTGCTATGACTCTCCTCCCTTCAGTGCTGTCTCCCTGATTAATGACATCAGGACTGCCTCCATATTTTTTGTGTGAGCACTTCACCAGCTTTCTTTTCCCTTTATTATCTCCAGTCTTTTGTTCTCCCCAAAAAATGGGAGTATTTGGGACCTTCTTTCTACCACAAATCCACTTCACCATCTCCTCAGCCTCTTCCATGTTTCCCTTATTTTTTTCTGCAACCGATTTTTCATCCTTTTATACAAGTGCCCATGCATTTCTCCATCTAGGTGCTGGATACGGAGCACACCAAAAACACTTGCACAATTTGTTCTTTCCTCTCCACACATTTGCCAAATGAGAATTATGTAGTCGATTTTTCAGTGACTTGAGGAAACTTTGCTTGTTTTAGTTTCATTGCAGCTGGATCAGGGATACCAAAGCTCCTGTTAGTAAGCGGCAGCCAGAACAGACACATGCATCCAGTGCCAGTAGGTGGCCAGAGGAAGCAGCTTCTTGTATTGCTCAGGCAGTTCTTTAGTGCCACAGGGTGGTCTGTAGTGACCACAGTAAAATACAGCTTTTGGGTTGCTGCTTAATGGCCATTTTTATTGAAAACATTAGTAGAAATTTAGATGAGAGCAAACAAATTAATATTCCATGCACTTCCAGTTCCCATTGTTAACTGGCATAGTGCCCTCTGTCTTCCCTCCAGAACTTTCTCATTTCTTGTGGCCATTCTTCTCTCTGTAATGCACTGAAGAGGGGGCTTGATTTTACCTTGACTTTGCTTACATTCCTTCTTCTCAATTTTCTTTAAACTTCATGTTTTTATCCCCTTTAATATAACAGCAAGAGTGTCCAGCTCCATTACAGAAAAGACTCATGGCTTTGTTGAGATGTGGTGACAACAAATGAGGATTGCATGACTTCTCTAACTGCCTGGGAGAGAAGTTTCCTTTATGCCAGTTGCTCCCAGGCCCAGGCACCAGCAAAGGCAGGTCCTGGTGGCTGTGCAGCACCTCAGCCATTGCAGCTGCTGAGAGGCTCTCCTGTTTTCCAGAAACTCCCTGGGTAACCTTAGGTATGGCAAGATGCATTTGGTCTCTGTAGCCAGGCAGAACCAAATAGGACACGGGAAAAGTGCCTTTCCTCTCCTTTCCCAGTTCCTGGAGATGCAGGGAAGGCTTGCATCATATGGTTATGTTCCCCTTCTGTCTGTCAAATGTCTGACCTGTTCATCTTTCTGTCTGAAGAGGCCTGGAAACAAGTAATTTCTGCAAGACTGGGAAGTGGCATCCAACCAGCTACCTCTTGTACTTCCCTACAGGATTTGAGTTCAGATTCCTGTCCAATTCAGATTCATGGACTTTCTTTGCCTTCTCTACTTTGAAGATAATGCACTCTACCTGCATCTAAATATTCTCTATTTTGTCCATCTTAGGCCCAAATTCTTTCCTCTCCCCTCTGCTTTTACACCAGTCTACATTTACATTGTGCCTAACATTAATGCCTCATTTGTGTCACTATAAAACAGAAGAGAAACAAGCCTTACATATGTAAACAAGAAATCCTCAGAGACACAATAGTATTTCTATTCACTTTGATTTTCTTTCCTTGTAAGTAAAAGATAATTTAGAAAGCCTAATTAAAATTGATCTTGATTTTCTGAAACATTGAATGATGCTGTCCTAAATCAGAATTATAGCAGTTATTCTTTTAATAATCATGAGATTGAAGAGAAAAAAAAACCAAACTGTCAAAACAGCTAAGAAATATTTTCAATATTAGTTGGCTGGCTCAGGAAACAATAGCAGTCTTTGAGCTGCAGAGTGGTATATTCTTATTCGGATAGGTGGCTTGCAGCAATCCAAGAAATCTATCCTACTGTTCCCAGAAGGATATGTCACAAAAGCTCAACCTCAGTGTGGCAGTGGCAGCAGCCTAGGAGAGGACTCACTGCAGGCTGCATAGAAACAAGAGATCATCATCAAATCCTGCCAGGGCTGAAGGAAGGAATGATGAGTATTATGCTGGTTTCTGTATAGAGGTGAAGATGGAGGAGAAGCAGAAGGAAAAAATACAACCCTCCCCAGTCCCAAAATTGAGTCAACCCTTAGCAAAATTTTAAGTCACAAAGTAGTAAAGTGTAGAATGTTTCTTTTTCTACCCCCACACAAAAAACCCAACTCCCCCTCCACCCAAAACCCAACCAACCAACCAAAAAAAAAAAAAAAACCAAACCAAAACAACCCCCCACCCCTTGAAAATTCTATTTTAGAAAGATACTGGGAAACATAATTAGCTAGAAGACATGCTGTGGCTTTACGTACATATGAATATTAGTATACACTAAATACTCTAGAAAATGTCTTTTTAGAATGAAGAAAATTAATGTACTAACAATTCTTCATAGTAAGGAACTTTGCTGTAATTTTAATGCTTTTAGATCTGCTGCCCTAAACCAGCTGTCAATGCATGTTAGTTGAAATATTCAAGAAGCTGTTGCCATTCGCTGAAATGTTTGCCAAAGTAGAAGTTGCCTTCCCGTAAATGATAACTTTTAATGCTGCTAATGAAGTCATGTTCTGCTAATGCATTTGATATTTTTCTTGGAGTGAGAACTACAGCTTTCTGGATTTCACTCTGTAGCTGTGGTGCCATCCTTTTTGATTTTATAGCTACTTCTAAGTTGTACAGTAGCCATTAAACTCAAATGCAATGACAGTTTTGGAAAGATAGTAATACTGTGTTCTGGAGATAATTCACAAAGCCTTTATTACTTGAGTGCTTAGAAACAGAGAAGCACTGTAATGCCTAAATCCCGCAAAAGCTGATTATTTTTCTCCTGAGCTTCAGACACAAATCAAGAAAAATGCATCTAAATAGGAGGAAAGGAGCTGCAAAAACAGGATTGCTGAAAACACTGTCCTGGGCTACATATTTTTATCCCACATCCTATTTATGAGTTCTGAATTACTAAGGACCATTAAAAAAATTAAAAGAAAACCTGTTAGTGCATCAAATCTGATGCACTGATGTAATCATTATTGAAATAACTTATATACTGCAGTCTTCAAATTTCCTATTATCTGTACATAAACTGTGAAGCAGCAAGAAACTACAGAATACACCCCCACCCCTATATATATATATATTTGAGATAGTAATCAATGGGCAAACAACAGAGCAAAACAAAGACAAGACTTCATTGGGCTTTATTGGGCTGCCTCCTCTGTCTTCCATAACATGGAATTCAAGCAAGGAATATAATTATTGGCCTCTAAGCCTTTCTGAGCCAGACTTTGAAACTACAGAGAAACAATTCAGGAAAGGACACAGAATCACAGAAGAAATCAAAAAAAGCCCAAACCTATAAATATCTATCTATATGTGTATATATATGTATATATGTACACACACACACACACACACACACACCAGCCTTGCAAGACCCTATTGAGATGCCTTAATAAGTGATGTATACATGTGAAATTCCCCCAGATTAGTTTTTCATTATGGTTATGGTGGCAGGGAAATAAAACAAAGGCAAATATGAAGAGCAAATCCTATCCAATGAATTTTGGGTGTAGGAGCCAAACTTTAGGCAGAAGTGGGAAACAAGTCCACACTGATTTATAGTTAATGCCTGCAATGTTTTAAGGTCTTGGGTTCCCTGAGACTGACAAGAAATAAACAGTCAATTTCACACTTCTGGCATGCTTTATACATGCTGTGTAGACTTCCTGGCACTTGCATTTTCTGTGATTAGTTATGTATTGGCAGGTTCATAGTCTCATACAGGCATTAAAGCATAAGAAAAAAGCCCAGCATTTCTGAACTCACTAAAGTCTATTAAATACTTAGAAAATGCTTACAGCACTATGTAATTCTTACAAAGCTTGGCAAGACAGAAAAATTCCACCTACTTGCAAAATTTAGATAAATGTGTATTTTCCCATAGCTAGAAAGTTCAAAGCATATAATTTTACAATTTTAAGTGGATTCCATTCCTGAGAGTAGTGAAAACTTTTCTATTCATAAAATAAAACCCCTGCACCACTTAAAACTTTCAAAGGAACAGAGAAAGACACAAGACTGTACAAACTCAGACTGGTTCTATCTACATTTACTGGAAAAGATGGGTTTAGGTAACAAAATAACAGGCCTTGTTTTAAAAAGTGGCTTCATGAAGAGGGAGAAGGTCCCCTCCTCTGTGACTGGAAAGAACTGTAGGCATGAACAAGTCGCAGGACAAAAAGAAAGTCCCACCCATATGGATTACATCCAGAAGTGTGGGAAAGAGCTCCATACAGCAGTCAGAGCTCATAAGCCCCTCTTTTCTCTTCCACCCTCCATGCGCCTAAGAGAGAAACAAGGCCCTCAATCAGATAAAAAGAAAAATTTAGAACAAGTTATTGTGTTTATGAAGAATGTCTCTTTAAAAAAGCTTGAACCAAGCATTTGCTGGCTGAATGTTTTAGCAATCACTACAACCGTATATGTGACTCTCTGGAAAAATGTAGCTGTAATAGCTGTAGACAGAAAAAAAACAACAGGATGGGTCAGCAGAGGACCAAACTTTTCAGAATTTCATTAATATTTGCTTGTTCTTATATGAAATTCCAAGTTAAAGATTCTCATTGTGCTATTATAAAGCTTTTGTTTAGACTTGAGCACCTGTGCTACTGAAAGTTAAGAAATCTGCCTCTGAAACCTTTTCATGTCGAGTGCTGTCATAAAATGCACACGATATTTACTATTACTTTCAGTGAAGTTACAAGCTCTTACATTACATTAGGTCCATAAACAAAGAGGAATTGACCGCATGATGTGCACCAATAAAGTGAACATCTGCAGATGAGTAAGTAAGAAATACTTACCCAATAATTACCCTGTATTAGAAGTCACTCAGGGTTAAATTCAAGCAGATAGAAAAATAGGAAAATAAAAGGAAAGCCCTCTTGTTTATGGTATTCTCCCATGAGGAAGGGACTGGCTGGGCCTTTCAAAGAGTCTTTAAATTAAAACATATTAGGAGTTCTTGCAAAGCACATGAACAAGCAGAAAATGATGATCCCAACACTTCCAGTTAAGCAGATGAGTGACTGGATTGCTCCAAAGTCCTGGGAAAATCTAAAGATTTCTGTTCTTAGTGATCCTATACTCCTCTGCTGTCCTTTGAAGTAAGAACCAAAATCTGTAACCCTAAGGTGAGAAAGAAAGGATGTTTGGAAATTTTAACACAGTAGAAAGAAAATCACACACACACAGAAGATCAGTGGAGACCGTCCCCCTTTTCGAAAAAGTCAAACCAGTGTCTGTGACCTGGTTACTGGAAGTTCCTGCTGCAGCCATGCAGGAAAAGGAGCTGCACCAAGAAGAGGTGAGAGGTAGCAGACATTATTGGTAATGGGCAGTGGGAAGGTCAAGATTTAAGATAAATCTGTTTGGATAAACATCTCTTGGCACACCATCCCAAACTGCAAATTCTCTCAGACCAAACCTCTACACCACAGTGCAGAAACTGACAACAGTTTCTTCCTCCATCCCTCTCTTTTTATCCACAGTAGCAGTGGGCATGGGACCCAGAAAGGCTTTCTAGAGCTATGGCAAAACACTCCAGCTGCCAGACACAAAACTGTCGTCATAACTTGGGACAGTGCTGTCTTTGGGTCATGGTGTGAAGCCCTGGGAGGTGATTATACCAGCTCACTCAGACAGCAGGAGAAGCCTTCATGGTGACCTTTCCCTCTCCTGCTTTCCTGGCAATAGCACCAGTTGTATACACAGCATTGACTTGATTGTATGAGAAAAATAAAATGAACTGCTTTAGCAAAGGAATAGTTTTCTTGAAATCTTGAGATGATTAAAAAAGGTTACTGAAACCATTTTCTGAGAAAGAAACATAAATTTTGCTAACCTTATCAGTCAGAGCATCAGTCTGCACTACCTAGAAACTGAAAACTGGTGTTAAAACAGCCAGACAGGCAAAGAGCCAGACAGATGGCACTCCAGCAGATGTGGATTCAGTGGGCTTTTAATCTTCACTTCTGGAGACTTTCATGATGACTTGACTTTCAACTGCATTCTGGATTGGCACAGAGCAGTTCAGAGAACTAGCATCTTTAAAGTTAAAATAAAATATATCAGCAATGTAAATGCAATTTAAGCCAAGCTCCCCATCAATACTGTTTATGTATTCTTGCTAAGGAACAAAGGCTCTTTTTCATGCTGACTCTACTGTATGATTACTCTCTCCTGTGCTAGAGCCCTCCTTGTTACCTTCTTATCTACAGTATGTTCACTGTACCTACTAAAGATTACTGACCTGTGCTTTTCAGGTAAGATCTGAAGCTGGAGCAAAATTTAAAGCTATGCCATCAACTGCAGTGTAACTCAAGCATGTTGTGTAAGTGGGGACGTTAGGCTTTGGCGTTTCTGAAGAATCAGAGCTTATAGCCCCACAAAACATCATTTGATATGTGCACTGAGTAAGCATCACACCATTTCTCAGCTGGCTGATTTGCTAACACGGGACATATATCAGTAAAATCAGCGGAAGTGAAGGGCAGACTGCTGGAGCCAGGTAGCTTCAACTGGATGACTTCAATTAGCTGAAGCAAAATTAAATGCATCCAACCAAAGAGATACTCACTGAATGCACACACCCACTCCCTCTAAACTTCTAACTGAAGATACACAAGTTTGGTTTTTGTTGCTTCTGGGTTTCCACTGCTTTTCCCTTCATTCTGCAGTAGGTGAAATCATTAGTAGTAGGTGCATTCTTTGTCCCTGTTGAACGTATATGTCACCCTGTACTATCCTTGTTTAATTTCCACTTTGCTTCACTTTTCTTTGCTTCATTTGTGTCATCTTGATTTCTATCCTGTGATCCAGTTCATTTGTAGACTACCCTATGTTTTTGACAGATTTTCTGATGTGGAAGTATCTTTCATCTGCAAAGCTCTGCCTTTGATTGCATCTCTCTTTGGGGAGTTTTTTCTGATGTGTCACTGGATGCTGGTACAGAGAGAGATGTCATCTTTCTGAGAATTCAGAGTGAGAGAAAACAGATATATAAGCTAAATTTTTAATGTCTGATCAGACTGCTCCTGGTAGAGTTAGACACTGTAAAACAAGCTTAATTTGTAACATACACATTGACCATGAACTGACAGTACAAAAGGCAGCATGGTCTTTTGAAGAGTTGCAAAGGCTTCATGATCAGGTACATGCCAGAAAAGGCATAATGATAGTTAAATTAACATTGATATCCTCATAAAAAAAATCTCTGCTGAGTAAAAATCTAACTAAATGTTACAAATATTAGTTTTTATAGGATCTTATATAGTACCAATTCTAGTATTTAGATGCACATGTACTGTAAAACATCATGGTTTTCAGGATAATTTGAGACTATCACCAAGCACCATCCATAAAGCAGTATTAAAAATAGATTTTAAAGTGCATTTTTGCTAACAAAAATCACAATGTTCCTGCCTAACTGCTAGTGGATAAACTATATTACCTGTATATTCCATTTCTTATTATCAAGCTTAATATTTTGACTGATGACATCAAAGTGAGATTTACAGTAGAAACAAAGCCAGAATACACATTAGAGATTGCCATCTTTAAGATTCTTAATAATAATAAATGTCAGAAAGAAACATTTTGCTTTGTAGCTGAATCTTTTACCATTGAATAGGCTGAAATTTAATGCAGACTATTTCAAACTTGAGCATGCCTGATAAAATATAAAACATGAATTGGTGTAAGACTTCAAAATACCACAGAGTTATTGCAGACATATCATTGTATTCAACTGGATAATCACCTCCAGCGTTTTTTGCTGAGCACTTGCATTAAAACTGCTTTATGTACAAATGAAATTTGTCTTTCAAACTGAGGTTTTTTCAAAATTACTTTCAAGAGCGTGTTACAACTCTTCTGCAGCTGTTTTGTACATTGGCTCCCTCTTCTGTTCATTGAGCGCAAGCAAGAAACTGACCAAGTGCAGCCAGCTAAAGACATTTCTCAGCACTTCCACCATTGGTTTTTGGAAGCATGTTTCTGAGGATCCCAAGAAAAGACTTAGGTATCCAGTTGAAAGTGAACCTTTTTCAGTGAATTTAAACAAAAAAAAAAATTGAAACAATGTAGAAGGATTCTTCAAGTAAAGTCTTTACCTTTAGAGTCTACATTAGTTAGAGATGTACATTTTAGAGTCCACTGTAAAGAGTTGTCTAAATAAAGAATAGATTTTAATAGTAAAGTACAAGAAGTTGCATGCAGCTCAGACATAAAAAGTATAAACTGTAACAGGAACATGTGAAATGAAGAAGAGAAACAATTTGTACATAAGAATTAGAATTAAAATTATTCCCAATGGCAAAAATTTGTGGAATTGAAAATGTGGTACCTTTGCTTTAAAAATACCACCAGAAGGAATACAGATCTCATATTCAGAGAAATGATTGCTCCTTTACTTGGTACTGGTGAAGCTGTACCACAAGTTCTGTGTCCAGATCTGGGCCCCTCACAGGAAAGACATTGAGGTGCTGGAGTGGATCCAGAGAAGGGCAACAAGGCTGGTGAAGGATCTGGAGAATAAGTCCTACAAGGAAATCTGAGGGAGCTGGGCTTGGGAGTGTCAGCCTGGAGAAAAGGAGGCTCAGGGGAGACCATATCTCTCTCTACAAGTGCCTGAAAGGAGGTTGTAGCCAAGTGAGGGTCAGCCTCTTCTCCCAGGCAATCAGTGACAGGAGGACACAGTCTCAAGCTGTTCCAGGGGAGGTTCAGGTTGGACATCAGAAGGAGTTTCTTCAAGGAAAGAGTTGTTAGGCATTGGAATGGACTGCCCAGGGAGGGGGTAGCCACCATTCCTGGAGGTGTTCAGGAACAACTGGACATTGTGCTTAGTGCCATGGTCCAGCTGACAAGGTGGTGGGTGGTCACAGGTCAGACTTGATGATTCTGGAAGCCTTTTTCAGCTGAAATGATTGAGTAATTCTGTGATCAGCAGCAAATAAACTGACTAAATAACTGGAAATAAAATAATAGTCTTACAGGAAACATGGCAAGGTATGGAGAAGTCCAATTTCCTTTCCTCTCCGTTCTCCAAACAAAAAATCAACAGTGGAAGTAGAAATACGAGACATCCCAAGGAAAGGCTGGTTACAGTCAATGAAGGAACATTCCTGCAACAAAATCTGGGTAAGAGCACCAGAATATTGAGAGTACTAGTGACACATAGGTGACAACCACTGTATTTTTAAAATGCAGTCCATCCTTCTTATCTAGAAGGACTATTCATCAGGGAATGATCATATAATCATGCTGTATCTCATACTAAAAAAAAAACCCCTGAGGCATAGGGCAGATAAAAGCCACATAAACCTACCTGCTTTAGGTAGCTCTTAAAAACTTAGAATTAAAGAACACCAGTAAAAGGCAATGTCCCATATCTTAAGAACCATGAGACATCTTAAAAAGAAATTGTCACCAGACACTCACAACTGAATGGGGCCATCAGAAGTCAATTTCTGTGAATTACTGTAAGGGTAAGAACACATCTTGGTATTTCTGCTAACAGCTTTTCATTTGAGTGCTTATATCCAGAAGACTAGTAGTGGTAAGATAGGGACAGCAAAGACTTACACACAAAAATATGCTTTAACACATTGAGGAAAAGGAAGACGGATCTGGAGTGTGGGTGATTCTAAAAGGAAAAAAGCAGTGTCTCACATTGCATAAGCAAGCTACATTGAACAGCTTTAATGAGATGTAAAATCAGCAGAGTAATGACTTCTGATCACCACTGACAGGTTTATTTTTATCCAAGGTTGTTTAAAATTAAATGCATAAGTAACCTGGAGAGAACACACCTCCCTTGCTCCTGGGTATGTGCTTTTAACACTGTGCCATAGTTAGTCCCTCTTTTGCTAATCTTCTTTTTTGCTCTCCTTTTGCATAATGACAGCTTCAACAGAGGCACAGAGCACCTTCTTCCCAGCACACAGGTTCAGTTTGTTGGCTATTAAAACCTTCCGGAAACTGAGGATGTGAATCTAGATGGTGTTACAGAAGCAAATGTCACCCACTTCTTTTACCTCCTGTGACACTGATCCCTAAGCAGAAAGCAATCACTCAAAAGGTGACAATTTTATTTTCTGTATTTCAGATCACAAGAACAATCCTGCAAAAAAGCACGCAAATACCCACATACAAGCTCTAAAACATGAGCAGAGTGACAACTACTTGGAGTCCTGACTCAGCAATTGCAGCACTGGGAAGGGACAGGATTTCGTACTCCTTCCCAAGGTTAATATTGCCTACTGCTAGCTCTGGGCTGCTCACCTCCCAGAATAACCTGGTTTTCAGGACATCAGTTTGAAATGGTTCAACTCATCTTGTGTGTTGTAAAACAGACTTCTACTGCTTTTAGCCCTGGATGAGATTTTTGGATGTGTTTTGGATAAAGGCAAATTACAAGGCTTATTATAGAGGTAAATGTGCACATTTCAATGGGCTTTGACACACGTGAGAGACTAGAATATCTAATTATTACCTATTAGCTGGTTTTGTTCTCCCCTGTGAACAGGAGTATAGTGTACCACATTTCTTTTAGAAACTGATGCTGTATTTTACACGAAAAAAAAGAAAGTATTACATTAACCCATACAAGACTAAATCTTATAAAAATGAAGATTTTTATCTGAAGCAATTATTTACAACTGTACAGGCAGCAACAAATGGAACGTTTCCAAGCTGGCTGTAGAGTGGTTACACTTGAATTGTTAGGACTCAAAATAAACAAGAGAGCTTCTGTATCACTAAATTTCAATTGGATGCACAACTAGTAAGTTTTGTAGCTTTATAAGTATCCTAATTTGGAAGTCATACAATGAAAAGGTATGCTTTTGGATTTCACCTTTTTTCCAGTCGTTAACTGTCTTCATCCATTTGTGTAACTACATGTGAAAATATCACATGATCAATTTCAAAGGCATGCCCCATCAAAGCTGTGAACCAGTAGCCAAGCAAAGTTTTTACAGGATGGTGCAATGTTTGGCACTGGTGCTTTGATTCCCTAATTGGAAACTGCAAAGGAACTACTGAAATACCAAGTGTCTAGACTGATATCCCTGTCAGAATGAAAACCACCAAACTCGGTACCTCATAAAACAAAGGCAAACCCCACCCCTCTACTCTGTAATATAAACTAGGAAACAAAGAACTAAAGCTTGATTATGTAACTAATCATAATGCCTCCTTCCCACCCTGCAAAGAACCCACCCAAGCCCTTGCATTAACACCTCAAGTGATAATCTAAACTCCTTCCCTTTCAATATTCTTTGCTTATCCACAACTAAAAACACCATATTGTGTTTCTCCAGTGGCAAATGCCTGCTAGTTACTTACTAATAAACTTTAAAGCCATTGCTGTCTAGGGCTGCATACATAAAAAGATGAAATTTTAAAGGTCCGAATGGTCTCTTCCCTAACATGTTATCAAGGATGCATGCTGAGTCTAGAATTAAACATAAATTTTCTCAGTCTTCTTAGTGCTATGCAAAAGTAACACTTGACTTTGTATAGACAGACAGAAGAGCCAGACTAAATTGTGTTCCCTGCTTACTTTGGGATAACCCTGCTTCCTCCTGATGATTGGCAACATGTTGCAAATTGTGGTCTGTGCAGAATTACCACACCTCACTGAAAAATCCTCATCCCTAATTGATCTAGAGAAGAAACAAGTTGTAAAGAAGAACTGCTTGGAGATCAGTCTTCATTCAGAAAAGTGAAACAGAACAAAGTGCCACTCTCTCCATGAAGGACTCTCTTCACCATCATCATCTCAGAAGACTGCAGAGCTGGGTACAGCTACATTCCGTATCTACAACTCTCTGTGAGGATTTTGACATGGAAGAAACTCAGTTCTGCAAAGCCATAAAAGTGCTATGAAAAACATCACTTATGAAAATTGGAACAGTAATAAACTACTACAATTTCAAATTTTCTCTTAGCAAGATCTCATTAAAAAAAAAAAACAACTCCTATTGGTTAATATTTTATCCATAATTGCAAGAAATATTGTTTGCAGGTTAGTCTGGAAAGAAAAAATAACCACAACACATATGGTAGCAATCACTAATTACAACCACTGTTAGTAATCTTAGTTCTTTTCTCTCATTTACTCTGAGCAAAGCTCCTTGCAATTCCACTATTAAGTACTTTACTTCATACAAATCAAATGCAGCCCATCCTACAGCACAGTTACAGCTTTTGAGTTACCTTGAGTTTTCTCCAATCTCACTCTGGAAGCACAGCAGAAAATGCTGTTAAACAGCACATCCCTGAAAGAGCTTTGCTAGCTCTGGTCCAAAATACTAATTGCCACATTTACATTTCCCCCCACCAACTCAATTGGAATTTACCTTTTTCTCACCTGTAGCTTTTTGTCTTGTTTCCTAACGATGTAAATCTGGGCACCCAGCTTTGCTCTGTATTCCCACTGGTTTTCATTCAATTTCATACACATACAGCAAGCAAGACTTTTAATGTTTTTTTTTAATTTACAGTATTGATTGCTCCAAATTATGCCTTACTGTTGGTACACAGTAAATACATTCTTCTGAACAACTTGGTATGAAAAAAACGCAGTTAAAACATTAAAAATACTGCCTTACAATGTGCGAAACAGAACCTTCAGAAGTAATGATGGTGGCTACAGCCAGGCACAGAGGAAGACTGCTTGGTTTCATCTTTTAGTCTACCAGCACATTCATTCCTGCACTCCTTAATCTGAAACTGCCTGTAACAGTGGATTCTAGGTGAATGTTTGTGCTGAATTAAGAAGATTAAATAACTCTCAGCTTGGCTGCTAGCACTTGTATTCCCAGAACAGGGTGTTTTTCTCTTACACTAAGAATGGCTGTTCTCAGAAGATTTACTGGGCCAAGGGCATCAATAACACATCAAAACCAGAGATGTTTCTGGAGTGGAGTTATACTCTATAGGTGCATGCAGCTGTCAAAGTCTGGATGAATTAGGTAACATGCTGCCCCTAGATAAAAGACAAGTGGCTGGGCACAACTGCCAGTTCACAAATAGTACTTAAATCAGATGAAATGCATTTTTATCACAAGCTTTAGACAGATTAATACATATTGCAACACCTAGCACTGATTAAATTTAGAAAAATACTATATTGGGATTGGGTTTTTTTTTTATAGCCTTTGTTGTTAATGTAACAGAAGATGTATGTCAGAAGATGCCAAAAACCACCCTGCCTTTTGTTGTTAAAGAGCTGAGCTGTCAAAGCTTTTATGCTGCTGGCAATTACTCATTTGATTATTTACATATATTTTTAAACAATGAAGAGGCAGGAAATGTTTATTTATTTTTTTTTAATTTTTATGATCAAGGATGACTGAACCCAATTACATAGTCTTTGTTAAGTTAATGGCTGCCAAACAAGTGTGTACTCCAGTGACCCACTGTGAGCAAAGTTATCTGACAGGTGAGACAGATTTTAAAGTTAGACATAGTACATGTAAAAATAGAAAGTTTAAAAACCAATCTCATCACAGACATTTCCATTGCCATCTCCTTTGTGAAATAAATAAGGCAGCAGATAACTTTTACTTTGCAGTGGCAACTTTGAGGTATGCTATTAAGTCTGCTCTCTCGCCCTTCTTCTTAATACCCGCAAAAATCATCTTTGTTCCAGGAATATACTTCTTTGGATTTTCCAAATACTCCATCAGAGTATCCTCACCCCAGGTGATACCTACAAGAAGGTAAAAAAAAACCCCAGTTAATAAATTCAAAATAGTAAACACATATATTCTTGTCCTCTGCAAAAATTTTTGGCAGATTTTTAAAACTATCTCCAAGAACTGAGTATTTTTGTCCCCTAAGGGCAGGTTTAAGTTTACCTTTGTTCTTATTAGCATCCGTGTAAGAGAAACCCTCAGCTTGTCCGGTCTTGCGTCCGAATAGGCCATTCAAGTTGGGTCCAGTCTTATGCTTGCCTCCCTTTTCAACCGTGTGGCACTGGGAGCATTTCTGGACAAAGATCTTCTTGCCTTTCTCAACGTCTCCCATTGTCAGCACTAGACCAAGAACACACACAGAGGTCAGTATTGCAACCTCAAGGTCACCGACTGAGCTGAAACTTTAAAAAGCGTCCTGCTGTTTTACAAAACCAACACATGCAGAGTGTGAATCTGGCAATTCTCCAGCACACTGTCTAGCCACAAGCTACAGCTCCAGGGCTTGAAACGCAGTATGGAACCATGAGACTACCTAAAAGGTATCAAGGCGACAAACATACTTAAAGGGCAAGAAAAACCTTCCTTCAGACAAACTAATTGCCCCACAGCATTTAAAGGGTTCGGCGACAATTTCTGAAGAACAAATTTAACATAACTCGTACAGCTGTAACGGGAGTATTCTAGTCGTGAACGACCTCGTGTAAAAGTAAAGGACTCTCGGCAGGCTTTTCCTCTGCAGCTGAAAAAGCGCCCCAGCCACGCACCCGAGCGGACCGGAGGGCAGAAGGCACCCGGCTGTCACCATGACCCGGGACGACCCCAGGGGTCCCGCCAGCAGTCACGCAGGACAAGGCGGCAGCGCCCAAGGAGGCCGCTCCGCCCGGCTCCGGCTCTACCCGCGCCCAGCCTGGCCTCGCGCTTCTCCTCAGGCCCTAGCCCGCGGAGGGGCCGCCCGGCCCCACGGTGACCTTCCGCTGCACCCCGGCCGCCGCCTCAGGCCGCGGCCCCGGCAGGCGGGAATGGCGCTCAGGACGGCCGAGAGCAACGCCCGCTGGCCCCGTCCTCCTGCCAGCCCTCACCACCCCACGGGGCCCAGCCGCATCCCGGTCACCCTCCGCACCTGCCTGCCCGGCTGCCCCGCTGCGCCCTCAAACACGGTGACCGCGCTCCGGCACCTCCGCTCGGTCTGCGCCCAAGGACACGCTGTACTCCGCCCTATAACCCGGCGCCGCCGCAACCAACCCCCGCCCGCACCCGCGGCCCGCCTCTCCGCCGTGACAACCAATCAACTGCCGGCTTCTGGAGTTCTGATTGGTTACAGTCAGCTGACGTCACGCGACCGGCGGCTAGTGGGGTAGGTTGCGGCCGGCGGGCCCCCGGACTTCCTTCCTTCCTTCGCCTCTCCTCTCCAATCCCGGCGGAGTGACGTCAGACGTCACTCTGGGGCGGAGGGGGCGCTCAGCGGCTGGGAGCGGGAGTTGCGGGCGCATGCGCACAGCGCAAGTGGAAGCAAGGGTCGCGCGGCGCCCTCGGCACGCGGCCGGGGCTGTGGGCGGGGCCTGGGCAGTGACGCAGGGGGGTGGCGCCCGTCCGCGCGCGGGGCCGGTTTGTGGCGGTCGGGCCGTGAGGGCGGGAGCGAAGGGACAAATCACGGAATTACTGCACTAGTGAGGGCGGGAGCGAAGGGACAAATCACGGAATTACTGCACCAGTGAGGGTGGGAAACGCCTCCGATCGTCAAGTCCGTTCTATGGATTGAACACCACCCTGTCATTTAGACCACGGCACTAAATGCTGTGTCTAATTTTCAACACCTCCAAGGACAGCGGCTCTACCGCCTCCCTCCGCAGCTCATTCTAATGTCTGATCAACCTTTCTTTGAAGAAATTATTCCTGATGTCCAACCTGAACCTCCCCTGGTGCAGCTATCCTATCCCGTAGGATAAAAAGGAGGCTGCACCCTCCAAAATTGAGAGAGACCCCAGGGGAATGCCCCATGGCTTCTCCCTTTATTAGAATAAAGTAAAAGGACTCTTCTGTCTACTTTTTGGACATAAGCCTCTGGTGTTTGTGGATTAATTTTCCTGACAGGCTGGCTCCTCCACCTGTGTGGGATGCCAAAGCCTGCTCTGAAAAAGATGAGAGAGTTGTGTGAAAGGACTGCCACATGAAGGGCTGAAAGTGACCCAAACACCAGCCCAGCAGTGTGGTAGTGCTCAAAGAGGACATGTCAATATTCACACATTGTGGCCTTCCAAGCAGAATTTAAATGGTGAGTTCCAGGCATGACTGCCATCTCACTCTCCTTGGCAAGGAGAAGGAAGAGCTGTTGGAAAAGCCCAGTGTAATAATATCCATTGTTCACAAGAGCTGAACTGTTTGCTTCTATGGACATTAAAACTGTCAGGATTTTCCACTGTCTGGCATTTGAAAAACTTTTTTTCCTGTGTGTGCTTTTATGCTGTGCTGGAACTGGTATAGGTGTGCCTCTGTAATTGCTCATAGAGCAGGCCTGATATGAAGTGTCAACATGAAGCAGAAAGGAGTGAGGACTGTAAAAGTACATCAAGGGTTCATCTGATGGCAGAATTTTGCAGATAATTCACAAGACCATAATCACTTCCTAGTTCAGACAGTGCATTGCCTTCCAAAGTTTGTGGTTTCTAGAACATGAGATGCAGTTTTTGTGCAGTTTCTAAAACTTCATCACAAGGTATATACAGAATATGCATTCTTAAAATTTTAACAATTTATGCTGTAATCTTATTGAAAGTTCACTTGCCACAGTAAGACTGTTTTGCTTACGATATATAGATAAATTAATGCACTTCATTGAGAGTGAAGAAATATGTGCAATGAAACCACTTTAAATTGGCATCTTGAATTCTGCTGTTGCTGCCCAACTCAAATCTCAAATAATGTCGAACTCCCATCATTATGAGGTGGAAAAATATTATTTTAAAAACTAAAGGCACCCTGTGTTTCTTTTATTTGCTGTTTGGTTTTGAACTTCCATAGCGCCTTTCACTCTCGTTTTTAAACATTTTATCATTATTGTAAGGACTGAGTTTCATTTAGAAAGGCTTCTGTGTCTTAGATGATTCCAAGGGCCAGATGTAACTTAATATCACAAGATTCATGATAAAACCATAGGTCTCTCATGCCTTTAAAGAAGGAGGGAGCTGAAAGCACCTTTTAAGCTGCTCTAAGAAATCACAGCAGTGTAAATTCTTAAGCCTCTTTAAGCACTTGTTGTGGACTGATGCCTGCTGACATGTATTCAGAGGTTCTCCCTTTCTTCACAGAATTCAAACTTCAAGCATCTGTAGCTCTCTCAATTTCTGCTTCATTTTGCCTTTTAAATATGTACTCTCCATTCTGAGAATTGCATGTTGTGTTTCACAGTTAACCCTTCTGATGCATGTGGAGGGACATTGCAGAAATGTTTTCTTCAGGATTTTCCCAATAAGCTTTTTTTGAAAACTGCAGCTTAATTCAAGACAACTGAATTGCTTTTTATTAAACTTCCAGAGTAAGGAAATAATGCTCTCAGGGAAAATACTCAACCTTTGAGCTTTCCAGTGCTAAAGATTAGTGTACTAAAATCAGTCTATTAAATGAGCTGTTATCTTCTCAGCCTTAGACCTGACCACACAGATGTCTGCAGTGTGACTGTCTGCCAGCACTCATGATGTAATACCCTTACTGAAGGTGTAAATGATAAAAACAGAGTATTAGTGGGTTTCCATACTGTTTTAGTGGAAGCAGATGTTCTGTTTGATATAACAAGACAGTAGTTTAGGGAATGTATTTCCATGAGTTAAAAGAGATATCTTGAATGTCAAGGATTTCTCATATCTGTTTGAACCCATTTGGGCATTACTGAGGATGGATCTGGAGCAACACTGTGGTAAGAACTGACCTGTAAGTAAAGTAGAAGGTGCAGGAAAGGGTGTTGTTCAAGGTGCCCAGTGTTTACTTTTTGAAATGTTCTGTGATAGGACAGATTAATAGTGAAATTTTTGCCTTCTCTGTTAAATGTGGCATCTGCAACATATATGTGAAATCCTGCATATGGCTTCCTGTGCAGGGCAGAGTATGGTGTGGGACTTCCAGAAGCAACACTGAAGACAAAGGCAGGACTTCTCTGGCTTTGTGGGTTTGAATTGCTTGAGTAAACTGACTCAGGGTGCAATTTCAGTGCTCTACACTTTACATACATTAACATTCATTAGACTGTTTGCCTTGGTTTGGTTTGCCTAGAAGGCTCGTATTTTAGTCTTTCAGTTATTCCCTGTGGTTACACCTGGAATACTCTTTCCTTTTTACTAGCTCAGGCCATTACACACTGGAACTACAGTTATTCTGCAAACAGAATTCTGTGTGTAACTCTATGTAATTGTGTCCCAAAGGAAGGAAAAACAAACCAAATGTGTCAAAATACTAATCAAATACTAAGCAAAAATAAATCCAATACTAAACAAATCATGACAAAAGAGTCATCCAGATCACTTTGAGAGGGACACTGCAAATAAAAGAAAAAACGTAGCCTTGCATATGGACCTACACTGGAACTCAAGAGATTGTAATTTTTTTTCTCAGCTCTGTGCTAAACTGGTTTGGTCTTTGACTAATAACTTAGAACCCATTTCTTGTGGAAATCATCACCTCATCCCTGAGCAGCTTGAGTACCTTGACCTGTTTTCATACCCTCATCATGTGGAAGTGGGACAATCCTGAGCTGTTTCTGGTTATCAGCAAACTGCACCAGCACTGGGCAGTGTGTGATTTGCATTGGAGTCGTTGTGGTGTGAGCTGGTTTTAAGAAACACTTGGAGTCATGACCTGAATCATAAATCTTACCTCATCACAAAGCAATACTTACTGATTTGCATCGTTACGATTTCTGAATTATACTGAAGAAGTTCAGAAAACCTGCTCTTTGTTGTTGTCGTTGTTGTTTTAGTTTTAGTTTTTTTGGTGTTTTTTTATTTTTTTTCTTCTGATTTTATCTTTGCCTTTGGAATTGTTTGGGAGAAAGGTGTATCACTTCCTGGGTTTTACAATGTTCAGTTTATAAAATGAAAGAGCTATTCTGTGTTGGGCTTAAAAAGTTTTTTATGCTACTATCCTTCAGAAAGGAATATTCCACAGTGGCAAACATGGGTTTAGAACCCTAAAGAGTTTAGAACTTTTCAACACTTTTATGGTACAAGTCCTGTCCTTTGAAATGTACTGCTGCCATTATGTTTATTATGTCTTTTACAGTCTGTTCTGGGGGAAGACAGGAACCTAAACAGGTAGGGAACAAAATTGAAAAGCATTAGTGACTGAAAAGAAAATAAAAATTCCTGATGAATGGCGTGCCTCTAATCTTTACTGCTTGTTGTGTTTTTTACAGTCTGAGACAGAGAAGCCAATTTTGCTACTGCTTTGAACAGTTGCAAGGGCAGTCTCTGAGCTGCTGCAGTTCCTAAAGGTGACTTTATTTCTTCTTAAGACAAAGCTAAATAATTGGCCTAGCATCTACTTCTGTGTAATATTTTACCAAAAAATTATTTGCTTTTTTTAAGGACTGCTTTTAGTAATTTCTTGTGGCAGTGTATTTATTCTTTGTGCACCCGTCTCTGACAATGTTGTGGGGTTTTGGTTTTTTTTTAAATGACAAGTCTTATATTGACTTGAGTATCTGGATTGCATTCAGTGCTTAATTGCTGGTATTGAAAAGGAAAAACTATTCCCACATTTAAAAGAACTGCTTCTGTATTGTCCCATTCCTATGTTATAAAGACAAATTATTTGGGAGTGGGACATAAAAATATTTTCCACAGCCGAAGTCTAGAGTGGCACTTGAAGGTTTGGCAGTTGAGGAAGGCAGAACTTGGAATTCTTTCTGTATCTTCTGTTCCCGTGTTTTTGGAGAGTGAGTGTTGTGAAACTGTGAAAGCAACTTCTTGGCACTAAGGGACATAAGAGTGTCTCTTAAGTGCCAAGTAGAGAGAATTGCCTGGGCAGGATGTTGTAGGCTCCATTTAGGCATAGGGTGAGGCAATGCTGTTCAGCATCGCAGTGAGCTGTAAAAAAAATTACAGGAGGCACAGGTGTAGACAGCAGCCAGTCCAACCAGAGTACAAAGCCAAGTGGGCAGGTGGGAGATCGCTAAGCTTTCCTCACTGAACCAATTGCACAACCATTATAATGCCGTGGCTTACTGAGTGATAAATTTACTGATGATTTTAACCGGTCTGAAAATAGCAAAGTACTTTGACCATTCTTTGATGTTGTGGTTTTATGCCTCAGGCATGAAGATTTATTCAGCAGCCATTTATTGTATGATAAAGTGTCCTCAGGACTGGGGTAAGTAGAAACCAATGTCATTCATCTGTGGGGAGCTGGGTAGATAAGAAGATCCAGGGTTCAGAGTCATTCTTTGTCAATTTAAAACAAACACAGACCTCAAACTGAGAACATGGACTCAATGCCTGCCTTCACTGCTCAAGCACTTGCTCAAGCCTGCGGACTGATAGATGCCTCGATATCTGTGGGCTCACACACAAGTAACCTTGGACCTCAGAATAAGATGTGTGGGATACAACTTCTCTGTAATCAGCTCATGGTTTGAGATGAGTAACACAACAGAGGCATCTTGTTTGGATGAGTACAGAGGAGTAGTGAGTATAAAACATAAGTGCATGAAGCTGGGGTAATTTGCTCTGAAGCATGGAGTAGCAAGAAAGGACTGAATGCAAGACTTGGCCTAGGATAAGACTGCATCAACTTCTGTTTTACTATCAGAAAAATAATTTTGAATCCTTATAGTCCAGTTCCCATAGTGAAAGTAGGTTAAAAAGGGAGGTGATTCAAGATAGCAATGTAGGAAAAACAAAAAAAAAATTTTTTTTAGTTCAAGGACAAAGTTAATTAAGTTAACCAAGAAGGTCATTCACATTTGAAAGATTCATGACCTAGCAGTTTTTCAGAAGTTCAGCTTTTCTTAAAGACATAAGTGTGTTTCTCTTGGAAAAGAACTTCAAAATTAACTTTAGGGATTCAAGAACTGAAAGGCAAATGAAAGGATATTCTCTTATAAAGTCCATTATGTTTTTACCTTTAAAGGTAGTCTCATGCTATTGTGGAATCTGCCACAGTTTACTGTAAAGCTTAAAATAATAGAGGTATAATAAATGTCCTTGAACATTGTCTTAAAGTCTGATTGCATCTGACATAATCATGCTACAATAACAGTAATTTTTACTGGCCTCAATTTCAACTTTTGGATGGCAAGTAGTTGGTCAAAACAACCCCATTTTCCATAAGTTTGGGTTTTTTTGTTTTTTTTTTTTTTGTGATGAATCAAACAGTTGGAAGAATTTCTGGAATATCCTATTCAGAGGGGATGACAATTAGTTACATTGATAACACATTTGCTTTGTGTATCTGTGGGAGCCAAGGATTACTGTCCTCTCATATGATCAGTTAGGATGTTGTCTTCTGAATAATCCCAGCTGTAGAGTGAGAAGTATGTCTGCAACAGTCTAAATTCAGATATTGTGAAATTAGTCTCCAAAGCATCAATTTAGCCCCAAGAAAAGATTAAAATTAAGAGTCCTTTTGTAAGGAGATTTGTATGGTTGAGTCTCCTTGTGTAAGGATGATGTACTAATCTGATGTGATCTACTAAAACCTATGCAGTTCTTGTGTGTAAGGTATAGGCCAGACATGAATTATGTGCAGTAGTATGGTCCTAAGAGTCACATGAGACTCTTAAAAATAAAAGCTTTGCTTACCTTAGAATTTTTAAAGGAGAAGCCTTTTATAACATAAATAGAGATAAGGCCATAAACTGGTGAATTTCTCTCCACTCTCCCACAGAAATGAAACTGGTGTGCTTTGGCAGGCTTAATTCTTGTAAGTGTAAACCCAGTTCTCCGCAGAGCTATGAGGCCTCTGTGTACAGCAGCAGGAGGATCTGTTGAATGTGAAACCTCACCAAGTCCTGAGACAACATGTTCATGGATTGTTTTCTTCATACTCTTCTTTATTGAGAGGAAGTCACTCCTGCAGATGGTAGAACACATGGAGTGTTTCTGTCAGTGAGGAGGTGGGTTTCCTCCCTGTAAGGACCTTATGCTTGTTTTGTTGCCTGTTGTGTCAAGTTTTCATGAGTTTGGTCACCAAGGAATCACCAGGCTGGTAGTTTTAGAATCAGATTTAATAACTCAGTTTCATTGCTTCTTTTTACATCTGACTTCAGGTATGTGTCAAGTATTCTATCAGACCCGATTAGGGATTTAGTACTGTTTCTGACAATGACAAATGCTGCAGAATGTTTTGCAGACACAAAAACTACCCAGAATGAGTTTATAATCCTAAAGCATGGAGTTTCAGAGCTCTGAGAATACTTAATCCAAGCTGCTAGTGTGGAAGATGTTTTTCTTATGCTAGTAGGACATGTCTCTAAGGCTTTTAAAAAATTATGTCAGTCTTTTTGCCTTCATCATATTCCCAGACTTTCTTGCTTTTTGTTACTTAGGAAGTGTGCTGAACAAAACTAAATGCAAGATATCCAAATAACATAATATTCTTTTTTGCTGTCCTGAATTGTACTAGAAGCAGACCAAAAGGCAGGGGTCTGCAGTTATTTTAAAATTATTCCTTCAGGAGGTAACAACCAACTAAAAGCCCATTAATGGCTGAGCTGTCTTCAGCAGTTTTTTGCAGTAAGTTTCTTCATACTTCACTTTTAAATTTCATCTGTTTTTATGCTGCTCAGTTACTTTCATACTAAATCCTCTAGATGCTTTTTTGTGTCCTAATAAATGCATAAATCGCCTCAGTTTTAAAAACTAAAAGTCTCATTGTTTCTGAAATATGTAAGGGTGGCATAGAATGTGAGTGTTGTATCCTAATGGAAAATAAGCTCTCTGACTCCTGTCATGTCATTTTAGTTATATCCTTTTGGTAGCCTCGGAGCCCTTTGTACTCTGAATTCTTGCACAGAAGGTAGTGCACTGCTGGAGCCCCGTGTCCTGACTGACCTGAAGATCTCACACATGAATAAAGTCATAGGGGATTTGTGCCATAATTCTTTGGTAGTATCTCTTTTTTGTAAGGGAAAGTTCAGTGGATAAGGACTAGCTGGATGCCAGGTTCTGTTTGAGCCATATATTCAGAATATGATCCTTCCAGTCTCCTGAACTCTGGTGATTTGCTTGAAGGTAGAGGGAAATATATCTGATTCCTTGATGGGACTGCTTAGAGGAATGCAATGAAAAAATTCTTAATGAAAAACACAATGGTATTTTGCTCCCTCTTCAGGTTCTTTCTAGGAAATAACTGAATAATCCCTCATTTAACTAAGTGTTTAAAAAAAACCCTAATGAATGTCTGTAGGCTGTTTCTGCTTCTCCAATCCCCACTTGGCTGCAGCTTCTGAAGATATGCATTGAACTAATATGAGTTGTTCCTGAAAAAGCTGTTCCAATATTATGTTCCTGAAATCTGTGTAGCAGCATCATAAATCTGTCAGCACACAGAAAATAGCAATTTAAGTGTATTCTTTGCATTTTATTATGAGATTGCTTTCCACAAAAGGTTCCTTTACTGCTTCCTTATTTTCAAAAATCTTTACAAAAATTATTCAAGATGTTTAAATATATTGTATTTGTGGATGGTTGTTTAGTTGAATTTTGTTCACACGTCTCAGGAATCCAGAGCTGTTCTTGCCTTATCTCTTGGTCTTTTTTTTTTTTTTTTATAACCCCCAAGTTAATGCTCATTTTTAATCCCTGGCTATTATATTGATCACTTTCAGCCATCTAGGCCTGACTCCTAATAACATATTACATGTTTTTGGTGGTTTTCCTGATTTATCCTAAAGGTTCTTCAAATCCCTGGAGGGACTATTAAATCCTATTCTCCGTCCCAGATTTCCCTTCAGTTTAAACACAGTCTCTGTGGCCTTTCTGAAACATTCCTGTCTTAGACAATGAGTGCAAAAGGTGAGGGAAGAGTCTGAAACACAAGCCACAATCGTCTGACATAGGAATGTGTGTTTAGAGAGGCCACAGTCAGCCTTAGAGCATAGGGACTTTGAGAATATGCTGTGCACAGATGAAGAAATTCCATAGCTCATAAGAATCACGTTTGTCCCCGTGTGTGCATGGCAGTGCTGTCTTTATTGGCATTTGACCCCCTGCAGAGTAGCAGAGGATCCTTTGGAAGTTTGGTGTTTGGGAGGGCCTGCAAAGAGCCTTACTGGGACAATAACTCTGATTCCCAGCTGTTGTTGGCAACTGTGTCGTGGCTCCTTTCATAAACAGAAGCAGTCTCTTTTCTGTTCTGCTTCTCAGCTATTCCTGAAGCTCCCTGCTGCTAACATTAAAAATTGTCTTGTCACACCCACCCTAAGTTTATTCCCAGTCAGACTGTAAAGCTCATTTATTAATCCTTTTGGCCTTCAATGAACCAACTCTTTCCAAACCAGTGTTTATCCCACCAATGTGATTCTCTAGGATAGTCATGTTTTCACAGCCTCTAGCTCAAACTCTTCTAGTGTTCTCAAATATCCTGCACATGTCCTGGGATACTCGTATTGCTCTTCTCTTTACAGTTTGAATTTATTGTGGTTCTCTGGGAAAGGCTAGACAATTTGTACTGAAATTCTTTTTATTTGTTATTCCATTTTTAAAAGAATGTACCAGTTAAAGAAATAAAAAAGTATTGAAACCATAGTTCTTGTGTCTCTTTCTCTCAGTAGTGTTATCTGTGAGAATTTTTTCTATTCCCTTTTACAGAATCATGTAAATGTTTTTGTGCTGCTGTCTTAGAGAAGGAATCTTGCAGCTCCATCAGCACTGTCTGGTGCTAAGGAACTTCATAGCTAGGTATCTATTCAGGCAGTGTTATCTCTCTTGGCCCATCCTCTAGTTTTCATGCAGGCAGACATGTTTCTTGATGCCAAAGTCTGTGCAGCAAAATTCCACTTTCCTCATGCTTTACATCCAATGGTAAGCTTGGCTTACTTGGGCTAACTGGGTTTTCCCATATTGCATGTTCATCCAAATATCTGGGCTTGAAATCTTCATAGGAAAGTGAACATGCAGATTTTGGAAGGGATTCAAATTTGGGCCTTCCTGAAAGCTACCGCCTCTACAGTCCTTCTTTTTGCAACAGATGATTGTTTATTGTTGGGCTTGATTCAAGGTAAGGAACTTTCTGGTAGCATGTCTGAGACAGAGTGTCCTGCTCTTGGCTCACATCCCATTTTTTGTTTGTGCTTTCTGTCACTTTGCACTGATGACTGAGGCTGGCTGCTCTTTTTATTTCACTCAGCATTGTGCTTTAGTAGCTGGTGACAACAGTGGCAATGCTGAGTACATGTGAAGGCATCTGAAGGAGTACCAGTCTTGCAGAATTGATTCATGGGGATGTTCACTTTGAAATAAGCAGGCAGTGCACCCTTCAAGAGGTGTCACTTGTGACAGACCATCAGAAATGTTTCTTTATGAAGAAAGTAGCAGGATTTATACTGCCATCTATGTCTCTTAGCAGGGACTGCTTATTTTAGCAGACCATTGATCATGACTAGTGAAAAAGCACAGTTAGAGGTTGCTCAAAGAGAAGCAGCCCAGACCTTCACTATTGGCCCTGTCATATAGGGAGCTCAGAGTCACACCTTTTGCTCTGGAAAATAAAATATTCTGTTCCACTTTGGTAAATAAGATGTAAATGGGTCTTGTGATCTATAAGCATCTGTCTTCTCATATGAGCAATAGTTTAAATGGTGACTGGAATTAATGTGTTTTTAACTTTTAGGAACAGCTGCAGGTAGTTTTAAGGATGCTCACTTGCATGACACTTTTTATCTTTCTCAACCACAGTTTGATCCACTGCTCACATGCTGTTGACCTTTATGAATCATTTGAATTGTTGAAGCTTCAGATCCTGGTGCAGAGCCAAAGGAACTGTTGAAGTGTAAGTTACATTTGAGTCCCGTAGCCAAAGAATTAACTTCAGCAATTACTGTGCTGAACAATCTCAGTGTTTGATATTCATCATATGTAAGCTTTAAGTGGATGAGTGTTGTTCAGGTAAATCATCATGACCCAGGGTAGGCCTCTGCCAATCACACTTTGGAAGCTAGAGGGCAATAAAACTGCTCAGTTTTGAATTATGTAAGGTGTTGGTCTGGATTTTAATTTCAGAGACAGTGTTGTTTGAAGTGTTCATTATCATAAAGCAAAAGATTTTGTTTTCTTCATCACACTGAAAAAAAGTTAGACAGCTTTTCCATTTCAGATATAGGGATTCAATTATCAGAAATTTGTAAATGCATCAGAAAATGTGAAATGTAAATCAGAAGGGATTTCCTTATTTGGGTTTGTTTTAATCCAATAGAAGAAAAGCAGAACAATTGGAGGACTTCTTATCCAGGGGCATTTTGGACTATCACTAAGAAAATGGCAGCACCTTACTTAGTTGCTCTGCTTTATGTAAGTCCATGCAGTTAGAATCTGGAAGTGTATAGAGTCAGCAGAGCAGGAATGTGTTCCTTCTGTTTTACCTGCAGAATTGCTGAGTCAGTTACAATTGCTTAGAGTTACAATCAATCAGAGCTGTGTATATAAAACCATCACAGGTAATGATGCATTAGCAAAACACAACTCTCAACTTGATTTGCTCTGCTTGTATACCGTATTATGCTCTGCTTGCATGAGTCACATTTAATGCGGATAATATCTTTTCACTTTTATACAGGTCACAGAGAATATGAAGTGGTGAAGACAACAAACATGGAGTTTTTCAGTATAGTTTTATACATCCTTAAGAGTAAATCTTGGCATTAAAATAGAATCTGATAATGTTATTGATGCACCCTGGAGGAAGAAAGACAAATCACTCATGCAAATGGAGAAGTATAAATCATAGAAACTCTGCCAAACTTAAACTGGTATAGTTAGTGAGGAAACAGTAGTCTGCACTGGTAATAAGTCACTTATCAAACACATAGTGCAATAAGGACAGTAAATTGCTGAGTTCAGTCAGACTGTCCTGATTAATAGCAGCTGAACATGTAGCCAATACATTTCAGTCTCTGTAGTGCTGCCCCATTCACATGAGAGCTGCCAACTCATTTTATGGATGCTGTTTCACATACTACTTAAGGCAAAAGGTCTTTTGAATTGCTGCTGTGTGTTGGTGCCAACTTAAAATGTTAAGATAAAAAGTAAGCAGATAATCACAGTAACTTCCCATCCTGCAAACCCTGAAGAAGTCATTAATCCATTATAGGAGTTCTGTCAACTAGCTGTGTCAGGACTGATCTAGTATTCTGAACTTTTGCCTTTGCTTTAGAGTGAGCTTAGCCCTGTGCTTAAGTATTGTCAAAGAGAAGGCTTAATTCTGGTAGCTGAATCAGATAATACTCTTGCCAGTATTACTTGTGGTGGAAGCATGAGATTCTTAGTAAATGCAGTATTTATTAGTTCTGTGTCTTCATCTAGTTCTCCAGTCATTCTGCAAACTGCTTTTATGTAATAGTTATCCAGGATAAGGCCATATATTGTAACTCTTCCTAAACAGAGACTTGTTTTATTGTCACAGATTTTTATGTGTTAGGAAAAACAGAACTAATTCAATATCCTTCTGAAAAACCTCAGATAATTTACAGTTTATGTGTCCTTTATTACTAAATAACAACAAAAAAAATCAATGTCTTTGAGAAATTTAGGGGCTAATAATTTGTGGTCTCACATTGCAATTCCAACTAAATTAATTTAAGAAAAATTGCTTCCCTGTGAATACCTGACTGTATGTTGTGATCTCCAGAGTCCTTTCAGTGTTTTGTAGCATATTTGTTATTCTTGGAGAAAAGTTATATTTGAGCTCTTTAAAATGGAGTTGGGGTCACTATCTTTGGTGGATTTGGGTAATATCTCTGACCATTTTCTTTGACAAACTTGGAAAGCTGAAGGATAAGAAGAAATAGGCAAGGTATAAACCAAATATGTGTGCTGTATGGAAAAAGACTATTTTAAATAACCTTGAAATTGAAATAACGTTGTCACCCTCCTCTCCCTCAGTTATCGGTATAGCAAATGCTAATAAAAGTAATATCTGGTGGAAAAGTATATTTCCTACAGTATTAGTACTCAAGTGGAAGTTTCAACAGGTATGTAGTTATGCTGAACTCAGGTCAAATAACTTGGAATCAAGTTCTCCATGGTGGTCACATATCGTAGTCAGGGAAAGCTATGTAAGCTTTCTTTTGTGGTCACAATCATGATGGCTTACATAGTGTTCTGCAAATTGTAGATGTCTAAGGGTTTCATCTCAGACTTCATAAGGGGTAGGAAGAATTGTTTTTTCTCTCTGGATCTTGTTCTCCTATTGGTGTAGTGATAAAATGTTTTAAATCATTCAGCTCTTATTTCATGGGTATTTCTGTTCACCCCAACAAAGGTGGTAGGCATGACTTTGACCCAAAAAATGCTACTTTTTGGTCCCATTGATGATTTTTTTCCCCATTTTTCTTTCCCTGTTTTGGACTGTGTAGGATTAGTTGTCTGGCAGAAGATATCACACACTAAGTGATCCATCATGCTTTTGTGGGGAATGGCAGCTGTGCTAATAGCTCAGGCTGCATGAGTTGCTTTTATTCTCAGTGCTGAGACATCCTCCATGAGACTGCAATTATCAGCACATATAGCTTTATTTTAAGCCAAGGTGCTTACCATGACCACTGGTATCCTCAGATTCTGTTAGACTTCAGCAGACAATCGTCATGGCTGCCATAGTGTTTTTAAGTAAGTTTCAAGAATAAAGGCTAAACCAACAGGGTTCTCTCTTACCTCTGGTCTTCCTCAGAACAACCATGTCAAAAGTCTTGCTAGAGATACTGGGATGGAAAGGTTGATGACTGCTTGACTTGATCCCAGTGTATCAACCCTGAGGTGATCTGAAGTTTGGGAACATGGTGTACCTAGAAATGTGTGTGGGGTAGAGGTAGAGGGGGAAAATGGCAGGCACAGTGGTATTGGGTTGGTTTAAGTTGTTAGGAAGGAGGACAGAAAGAAAGAAAATTTCCTTATTTCACATTTCACTGGGCTTTAGATTAAATATAACTTGCAAAGATAACATTCTTTGCAAGAATGGGGAAAGATGTGAGAATCAAAAAAGTGATATCTTAGTTTATTAGTCCCCTTTTGCTTGCACCCTGCAAAGAATTTCCAATGATCCTGCCCTTGAAGCTTTTTTACATGATCAATCATACTGATTCTCATTTACTTTTATGTGGCTTAAAGGAATTAAAGATTTTTGCAAAGCTCCAATTAATACTGAGTTTGTGCTTGTGTAATCAAAATTTGTCTGTAAGATGACATTTATTTCTGTGAGGAAGGAGAATAAAGCTAAACAGGAGATTTTATGGGATACTGAGAACTGGGATTTCATGGAGAGCCCATGTTCCTGTGGCTGTTTTTTTCAGCTATAAAATTTTAGTGGTAGAGTAATTTAAGACTAAATAAAATCAGGAGAATAATGAAATCTGAGGACAATTAAAGCAGTGGTTTATTCCAGTAAGAAAGACTAGCACCCTGTTTGGATTCATTTAACTTTAGCACCACCGCATACAGCAACTTACTGAGAGCAAACACCTTCTCCCCAGTTGCTGTGTAAAGCAAAGTCACAGTCTTGTACAGGAGCCAGATTAATTCAGTTCCTGGAGCTGTGTGTCATGACATAATGAGGTCTTACCAAGCCAGACTTTTCTGAGGTTTCTTTCTCATAAATCTGCTTTCTGAGAGAGAAGTTGTTCTTTATAGTTGCTCTCAAACACTTTAATTCACATTAGGTAAAGAGGCCATGAACAACACAGCCAAGAAAACCTAATTAGATCATAGGCAAGTCAGCAAGATCAGTATTTGTTAGAAGAGTGCATGTGCTGGGTAAACACTGTTAATCTTCTAAACCTAATCATTGCATTCTTCATTCAAGAGAGAGATTTTTGTTCCTCATAGTGTTGCTGCTACTTATTGCCAAGGAACCTGCATTGTGCAATTTTGGCAGTGAGAGGAAAAACTTGCCCTTTTACTTCATTAAGGAAAGATAAGATACAGGTGAAGTGCACCTAGCCAAAGTGTCTGGTGGTTTGGGAAGCCTATATTAGGGAAGAAATGTAATAGCTTACCTGAAGTGACCTACTCTCATTTGCATCTCCCACACTTTATCTGAATCAGTGCAGTCAATATGCATTAGGGACAAATCAACGTGTAAGCAGTGTAGGCAGTGTTCTCACTGATACCACTCATTGCATGAGGAATGGTTTGTATTGCCAGGTGCCAAAGACTGAAAAGATAGAAGGAACATGTGATGTGTGGAATGTCTTTTTAAAACAGTGAAGGAAAAAAATCTAACTTCATAGACTTCTGTGTAATAAGCTGTATATTAGTCAACACTGGCATGTACAACTAGTACAAAAAATAAATTAAAAAAATCTTTTTATTAGTAATGCAAAACAAAAAACATACCCTGTTTATACTTGCTGAGAAATTTTTATATTTTATATTTATATCATGCTGATACATTATTTATATTTTACCTTGGAGACTTATTTTTTTTACAGGCAAGCAAAATAAAACACTACTTTAAAGGGCAAGAATTTAATCACTAAGCATAGCTAAGAGTCTCTTGGCAATTTTACCAAGTCAGAAAAATATCTAAGGCTGAAAAAGTAATTAATTTGCTTAATGGTTCTTTGTGGTATAATAAAAAATAAAACAAATGCCTAAAGTAAATATTACTGGGCAAATCTAAGTGGTTCACCTAGTGCTCCAAAATCTTGTATAGTTCATAAAATAGGCCTATCTACCAGGCCTTGCTTCAAAGGGTTTTTGTTGTAAATGGGTAGGAGATGTCAGATGAGAGCCCTTTTTAAAGCTTTATTATTTGTACATTGTCACACAATATTTCTTGTTTCTTCAAAAGCTGTATACCAAAATCTGCATATTGCTAAAACCCCTTGTTTTCCTCAATGAGAAGATGTCCCAGATTCATTTCCAAGCAGGAGATGATGGTAACTTCTCAGGAGATGATGGTAACTTCTCAGGGCTCATCCCCTTGCTCAGCTTGAGGATATAAAACTGTTGGGATGTTAATAGGCCCTGCAGGGATTCCATTGTTTCAGCCTTAGCAGTTCCTGTGAGAGGAACTTCCACCCTTGGCTGGGGTTTGTTCAGTAGCCTGGTTAGTGGCATAGCTGTGACATGGGAGCTGCACCCAAGCTCTCTTCAAGTCATCTGTGACTCAGGGTGCAACTGGGCCACTCCATCATTGGATTGGTCTCCATAAAGATAGGTGTTGCGGAGTTACCAAGAGGAAATAAGTCCCTTCACACAAAGAGTTTAAATACAGTGGTGTGCTTATTTATTTCCATACTAACATGGATGTTTTAAAGATAAATTTCAACAGCCAGATCAATTTTATTCACACATTCTGATACAAGATACAGAAGTCCTGTACTTCATTATGAAATCTGTGCTGTGATGCTATGGGACTCACTGCAATCAACATGAGGTGTGATATCTCACAAATTGCTGTGCCAGCATAACTCATGCCTCAGCTGAGCTGAACAAAAGATCTACTTTTAATGTGTGATGCTACAAAGATAACAGGACTTAAAAGTGTTGAATTCTGGCAACCATTTGTATATTGTTACATTTATAATGAGCTGGGACTCTCACTCAAACTTCGTGTCTTGTCTTAAGAATGGGAAGCCTTCATAGAAAGGCTCTTCTTGCAGACCAGCAATCTTTGAAAGTTTATTCCATGGATAATTCTAATTGATTTTCCATTTCTACTGTTAGAACTGGTGTGTATCTACCAGTGCTGTAGATATGTAGAACACTTATTTGTATTTCTTTTCAATATACATTGTTACAATAATGCAACTGTAACAAAATGTGAATTGAAAAGAAATACTAAGTATTTTCAATTTCCATTTTTTGTTGTGTTACTGTGTGATTTGCTACATTTTTCACTGCAATAATTGGACATATTGCTGATACACATACACATAAATAAGGACAGTCAATCTACTTTGAGCTTTGGCATGGCAGAACTACTTTACTACCATTGTAAATCACTTTTAATTTTAATATCTAACAACAGCAATAAAATAAGGATGAACGTGCATTTTCATGACTGCCATGATTTAGAGAAGGTTTGTGAGCTCAAGTTGTAACAGCCAGCAAAGTTTAAGAGTAGATAGTTTAGAATATTTTTTATATTTTTAAAACTCATATTGGTTTTCAAGCCTGAAGCCACCCAGAATGGAAGGCAGAAGAGAAAGAAGAAAGGTAGACCTTTTCCTGGAAAGAAAGTAAGATATTAGCAGTTTTTAAAAATCTGGAACTGTTTTCACTGAAGTTCTATTAGACTTTTGCTGCAGACAAGAAACAGTTGCTCAGTATTATATCATCTGCCCCTATATGTTCAGTCCATAGAGCATATGGAATTTGTCTATTGAAAAGAAGTCAAGGCTTGTGGTGGAGGGATTTATGCTCCCACTTTGGAAAGACCCAGAACAAATTCAGGGAGTTGTGCAGATGGACACCATCTCATTTCCCTAGCAACGAGCACACTGTGAGCACTCTTCAAACACTTTTTGATAAAATAGGCATAAATCAAGTTTCACATGAGAGAGTGTCCTTATGGACACTCTGGCTCCTGTGCAGTAGCTCTGCATCTTCCCTCGTGATGTCAGATTATTAAGTGGAGAGATGCATTTGTTCAGTAATAGTAATAAGAGACACATTGGAACCCGTGTGACCTTAGTGAGGGTCTCCCACTTAGTACTACTTTCTTACTCTCTGACACATGCTAGGGGCCTCTAAAGATCTGTTTCTTTGCTCAGGTATGGTTTTGGCCTGAAAGGGATGCAGCATGGGGAGCCTCAAGACCTTCACCTTCTTTCGTAGATCAGGCCAGAGAAAATTTTGCTTCTCTTTCCTGTTACTTTCCCATATATTCTGTAAATTATTAAGAGAATCAGATGTATCACTCTTGCCAATTTTCACAAAAAGAAAATTATAACTGGAGAATAAATTGTTGCAAATGTGTAAATTTGCTTTCTCTGCAGCCTTTTATTCTTGGAAAGGAAGGCAATCACTTATCTTGCCTAACCTTAAAACCTGCTTGGTCAGGTATCTGCCACCATGGCCAGGTCTGGGAGCCACCATGGGTCAAGGAGCTGGGAGACAGCCAGAGGAATGCAAATACTTTGTGGCACAATAAACAGCAAAACCGTATTGAAACCCACAGGGCAAAAAAAAAAAAAATCAAAACAAAACCAAAAAAACAACCAAAACACAATCAGAACCAAAAAGGAAACTATTTTAATTCATTCTATGTTGTCACTAAACCTACTGGAAACCTTACTGGTGTGGCTTGTCAGTGGAAGGACAGCTGCCAATGCTCTAGCCTGATGTGTGTGTATAAATAAGGCTCTTGGCAGTGGCTGAAAGGTGTTTTTCAAGGCTTTTCCCAGATTTTGTGGTCTTGTTTGATGTAAACTTGAGGACCCTTTACATCTATGGAAGCAAGGAGGCAACTACTTTTCTCCAGTAAGTTTGACTGGGAGGGCATATGTATGTGACCCACTGCCAGTGCACTTAGCAAAGCACATCTGCACCCAGTCAGTGATTGATTACAGTGTGCAAAACTGCACAAGGATAGACAGTGTTCATCCTTAAGACAAAGGCATTGTTGGTGCATGAAAGTGTAAAGAGTTATTGCAAATACCTTGTAATTAATTTCCCACAAAAGACAGTAATGGCTTAAAGGAGCCCTCACAGGCTGTAAAGTAAATAAACTGAGAGTTAATATTTCCCAGGTAGGTCTGCTTAGCACCACTCAGAGTGTATTTTTCAGGAAAGGTTCCATGTGGCTGTCACCATTTAATAGTTCCTCATGGCAGGAAGAATATTTGCTCTGAAAGACCGTGGACTATGGACGTAGAAGTGTTTTTTGTGTGTGTATTTCACTTTCTGTTCTAAAGGACATAACATTTCCTTCAATTTATAGGTCTTTTAAAGAAAAGATTATTATGGGGAAAGAAAATGCTTAAACTAGGACAACTGAAAAAGTTTTTAGAGACCCAGCACATTTCAGGTTAAGATATGAGTGCATAATAACGGAGAAAGCATTTTAATGATCTGTTGATCAAATATTCAGAGTCCAAGGTTATATACTTTTCAGTGTGTACAGGGGCAGAATTTGACCTACTCCTGTAAAATCTCCTTCCTCCTTATGTAATTGGTACAAGGGCATGGAGTCACAGCAGTCCCTGGTTGCTTCCTGTTAAGGGAGAAAATCCCTAGAAAGGTGCTGTGATCTCTTCCTCAGCTTGAGTACCTGGCTGATCCATTCTGGTGAGCAACTGCCATTAGGAATGCATCTCACAGCCCTGTAAAGTTAACTGTGAAATCATCACAGAATTATTCTCAGGTTTCTAATATACTTATCAATGCTTATATAAGAGGTTGTTTATTTTCTCTTTTTGAAGGATTTACATCTATGCTTCAAACTACCTTAATCTAAAATCCTAATAGTTTGATCAAGTGTTTTTCTGGTGCCATCAAGTGGCAAAATGTTGGATTGCAAAACTCCCACAGCACCCAAATTAACTGAAATACCTCTTGAACAGCACCAGTGAGGAAAATAATCCCTGATTATTAAAAGTCTCCTCCAAAAATACATATATATATATGAGAAAAATTGATGGAAATACATATGATGTCATGATTGCTTCAGTTATTTCCAGTTACTTAGATCCAGTTTGATTTGGATTCTAACAAATAGAAAGGTTAATATTTTTGAGTATTACTAGTTGATAAATATAGGCAACCTATAAAGCAAACTTGGAGATCCTTGTTGAAGAGCTACTTGAACTGAAGTGGCACAGTGCTGTATTCTGAAGTTCCTTCCCAACTGTGTTTGCTGTCCTTTGTTACTAGCTAATCCCTTTTTAAAGAACACAGCCCTTTGATTTCATATCATAGCTGCACTTCACATAATCAGAGCAGAATGAATATTCAGTTTTCTTCTATATTCACTAACTTCACAATATGGTCAACTGAAAATTTAAACTTACAGCTCGTCATTCATACACACGTAATTTTTGTTTTTTCTAGCTGAGTGACAGCATAGTGTTGTTCATTAGGAAGCCTCTGTGCAAAGAAAACACATAAATTTATAAAGTTTATGCTCTATTTCCTTATAAAAATCCAAATAAATTGGTATGGTTTTGTCTTGATTTCATAGGGGACTTCTAATATCAAAACTCCTAGATGCTGCTAGTGAGGAAATTATCCTGTTTCAAAATCTACATCATGCAGGGCTGAATTTTGAGAAGTGCTGAGCACCCATGCCTGACTTTAAAGTTTCTGAGAATGCTGAGCATTTTGCCTTGTGGAAGCCTGGCTCTTACAGGTCCTTACCACACACACCTAACGCTCTACAGGAGCTATGGGAATGCCTCAAATAGGTACAGGCACCAACTTCTTACCCTAAAACTAAGTATTTCTACACTCTGGGGACCACTTTCAGCTCCTTCTGATACCAAAGGGCTCACAGAATCCAACCAAACTGCATGGTGCTTTTCACTGACAACAATCTGAAAACAGCTCCACACCAAAAAAGTAAAACCAAAAACAGAGAGCAAATGAGAGTGTGAAAATGGTGGAAATGCAGGTGGAAAGATCAGCCATAATCAGTAAGATTTTCATGGCATTAGAAAAAAGGCCTTGCAGTTCAATTAATTCTCACTGTGGATATTTTCTAAAGTTTTATTTACAGATCCTATTATAAGCATATTTATTTAGGCTTCTTATACTTTCCCCACTGAAATTTGTTCCAGTACTATCCGAGGCACAAACACAAAAACACTTCATTTGAATTTTGCCCACTCCACCTTTTTACTCTGTAATTATTTGCAATAGATTAAGCTTTTTATTAACATCTAGCCTGTATCTCTGGTACATTTTGAGATCAGTGAAACTGTTACTGTTGGGGTTACTGTAGCTTTGTTGCTTGCCTGTTTTCTGTGTTTTACAGAAAGTTAGTACGGAAGGAAGGTTACTTTCCTTTGCCCTAGAGTAGCACCTTCAGGATTATGGGTACCTTTTTATGCTTTGAACAATTCTCCTGCAGTAACATTTTACTGTGAGAGTTGTCCAGAACAAATAACAAATAGATGTCATTAACATAGGTTTATGAAGTATCTTGCTAACCTCTTCTCCCTTTCTGACTGCTACACTGGTTTTCTGAGATGGGACATATAGTTGCTATAACTCATCTACTTTCTCATGAGGTACTATGCCTGAGTTGGCCAAAATCTCTCGTGGCTTGCAATGTGAATGTAGGAATGTAGAGACATAGACTATATTCCACCTAGGCAATTTCCACCTTGTGGAATAGGAAAGATTTGTTTCTGGACCTCTTGTTTCCTCCAGCATGGGATTCACTTGTATTAGTTAGGTGCTCTACACTAGTGTGCCTGGAGAACAAATAATCCACAGGATTGCATATTCAGAAAGGACAAACACAAGAGCAATTAAAATTCTTGTTTCAAGCTCATTATACATTCTTGTGCCTGTTCTATCACTGTGAGATCACAGCACCTTGCAATGGTTCTGGGATGGAAGTCCCATCAGCATCCTTTAACAAGTGCAAGTGCTGGACTCTCCCCTGGGATGGGGTAACCCTGGTCGTGTGTGCAGATTGGGCAATGAGAGGCTGGAAAGCAGCCCTGGGGAAAGAGATCTGATGTTTGGGTTGATGGCAAGCTGTACAAGAGTCACCAGAGTGCCCTGGCAGCTGAAAGGGCCAGCTGTACCCTGGGCTGCATCCAGCAGAGTGCAGTGAGCTGAGCGAGGGGGCAGTGACTGTCCCCCTCTGCTCTGCACTGGTGCAGCCCCACCTCGAGCACTCTGTGCTGGTTTGGGTGCCTTAATGTGAGAAGCACAACAAACTGTTAGAGTGTGTCCAGAGGAGGGGAGCAAGATGATGAAAGGTCTCCAGGGAAGGACTTACAGGGAGCAGCTGAGGTCACTTGGTTTGTTCAAGTGGGAGAAGGCTGAGAGGTGACCTCCATGCAGTCTACATCTTCCTCAAGGGAGGCAGTGGAGGGAGAGATGCTGATCTCCTCTGTCTGGTGACCAGAGATGGTAGGATGTGAGAGAATGGCATGAAAGTCCATCAGAGAAAGTTCAGGACAGGTTCTCCACTGGTGAGTGACCAGTCACTGGGAGAGACACCCCAGGGGAATGATCATGGCGCCAAGTCTGTCAGAGTTCAAGGACCACCTGGACAATGCTCTTGGTCATGGTTTAGTGTTAGATAGTCCTGTGAGGAGCAGAGAGTTGGACTTGGTAATGCATATGGGTTCCTTCCAAATTGGAATTTTCTACAATCATTTCATATGAAAGTTAGCTCATGATAACAGAGAGGAGAACAAGGACAGAAAGGCAAGTTTCCAATCTTTGAATCATGTTTTTCCTCTTTGAATTCTAGTCCACATCTTCCATTACTGTTGTTCAGGAAAGGCTGCAGGATGGAGGGCTATCCTTGGACTTTTTTGAGTCAGCCCTAAGCAGTATGCTGTGCTTTCAAAGCTTTCCTGTAAGTCAGTAACGGTGATTGAATCCTACAGGAGCCTCTGAACAACCGAGATTTGGCATCATCATTTGCCTATCTTTCAGTTAGGTTTTTTTTTTTTTTTATTTTTTTAAGTTATGCTGTCGTGAAGAAAAAGAAGACTTGGAACTGGTTTCAGTGGAAGCGGCACCAACCTCAGTATATTTTAAAGAGCAAAGTGGCTGTGGTTACAGTCTAGGAAAGGGAACCCTAATTCCAAAACCATTCCTCAACAGCTCCTCAGCAGCTCCTCAGCTCAGTTTTCTAGACATATCTCTTCTTTTATAACAACCTTCTGAAAAAGCTGAGCAGTGACTTTTCATGTTTATGCCTATGGTATTTGTGGATGCTGTAAATTAGGCCAAAAGTTAAATCTTTACATTTGGGAAGGGTGTTTGGGACAATAGGCAACAGTAAATAGTTACCAGATGATGGGCAAAAAATAAATATGGAAATTTGGAAGTTCAAGTGTTTCAGCAAAATACTGTGTAGAGATTTATGAGTACCAATATATTTCCACATTAATATTTAGGGCATTGTGAAAAAAAATTAAAAGCTTGAAGTGCCCATGCAGATATTTGTACATCTCAGTCTCAATTGCTGTCCAACAATTTCTCTGCCTGGTGCTTATCTTGGTGAATGCACTTCACTTAAACATTTTGACTGTGAGAAGTATGTCTAGCCTGTGTTGGCTGAGGGTCTTCTCAACTACCATAGGGAGCACATCCTTAACAAATGTACATGGAGATCCTTTTCCCTTGCTCAGTTGTCTTCTGGCAGTACATGCAGAGTAATTCCTCCGTGTTCCTTTCTGCTCTTCAGGGAAGCTTGCAGCAATGAAGGAATTTCCTGAACTCTTTATATCTGAAAGAAAATAAAAACAAAACCAAAATGTCTTTTGATAGCAGCAACAGTGATGGTTACCTGAAGTCTTTAAAACAATGACAACTTGGCTCTATTTTCATGACTCTGACTTTACAGCTTATTCTGACTAATGCTATTAGGATGAACTGTCACTAGGAGAAGTTAGTGCAAGAGTGACTGGCAATTGTTTAATGAAGGTTGGGTCAAGTCGATTATGTTTTGGTCAGTGAGAGGAAGAAAGAAGGTGATAGATAATGTACAGCATGTGCATCTTGCAGTGTAATTGAGTATCAGCTGCCAGCACATACATACCTGCACTCGCAGTGCTATATAAGTAGCATATGGACAGCAAATATATGCAGTAGCACAGATGGAAGCTTTAGCATCTAATTCCCACTGATTTCAGAATTTGTTATTTATACATTTGAAAACTTCCCCTCTCCATCTCTAGAGAGGGGTGAGAAATGTTATTGTTTAGTAGCTGTGGTTCATACTGAAGGAAAGCTGTGCTGGGCGCTAACATAGATGTGCTAGAGGCTGAGGATACTCTGTACATTTCCATCCATTGGTGTAATTTGAAATCAAGCAATTTGATGTGTATGATGAGCCAAAATAGGAATCTGATGTGCCATAGAGTATCAGAAAACTTTCTGTTTCTCAGTTTCTGAAGGAACTCAAGTATTCAATTACAAGTTCTATCTGAAATTTTGCCCCCAATCTGAAAGTAGTCAGGTAATGCCAAGTCACCTGTGTGGCTGTGACGTTTGTATTCATTAAGCCAACTCACACTGGAAACATTAATAAATCATTCCTGTTGACTGCTGTCAATAGGCAACCAAGCTGCAGAACAACCACTTTACCTTAGACATAAAAGAGAAGCATTGCATACAAAGGTCTGATCATCTATTCGGTTCAAACAGGACTGTGTTAAATTTAAAATATTTACAAGTCTCCTCCCAAAGAAACATTTATAGCCAATGCTGATACAGTGATATTTGAGATCTCAATCACACATTAAAAAATGTGTCAGCCCAGAGAGTATCAAAAAAGGGCTAAGGTGAACATATTTTTAAATTGTCTATTGTGACAATCCTTAAGAGTCTCAGTACTATAGACAATGATTTAATAGAGACTATTAGAATTTCTAACTTCCACAATAGTAGATTTATTCTGAATTCTGACAGACAACTTCTAGCTTTCTGGCTCTTTTCTTCTGAGAAAAAACTCACACCACCAAAAAACTAATGTTCTGGGATCAGAACATCAGTTTTCTAGAATCTTCTTTATTATTAAAAAGTTGCATTTCTCCCTTCAGATTTGTTTTGTATGTCATGTGGATCTCAAACCAGAGTGTAAAAATACAGTGTCTTAAATTATGAGCTTGTCAAAGCCTCCAGTAACTGTTTTTATCAGTGCATGAAGCCAACACATTTGAGGATGTGTGCTGTGAACAGCTTCCAGCAGGTCTTGGAAGGAGAGTTCTTATTCATACTGGCACTTTAATCCGGGACTCTGCCTTTGACATGAATCTGCCAATGGTCTTTGTTTTGCAATAATTTGGTCTTGGAGTACATGAACTGGGTTCCTTATGGATGTAATTATCTGAAAGCTGTGTTCCAGAAATATGCCAAGAGGGTACCACAGCCACAAATGGACCCTTAATCCAAAGTAAAGAGCATCTGAAATGTATTTTTTCTGCACCTCAGATCCTCAGCACCCACTGTCTCACTCTACACAGAGTTCACAAAACATGCCAAGTGCCACAGTCACTGAGCAGCATAAAGATTTGAAATTAATTCAAGTTTTTTTGGAGTGGGATTGTCTGAATTTGTTTTTATTAACTGTTTCCCAATAAGCCTATAAATAACTGTACACATAATCTTAGGATATCAATGCTGAATCTGACTATCTGACAATAGTGTAAAATACATAGGATACCTTCTTTGTATATATATATATACAACCTAACATTATTCAAATATATGTATGTGCTTCTGGTTTTTCAGGGGCACTGTCTAGCTAGGCAAATGTTGGTAACTAATGCTTCAGTCCAAGAAAATATTGTAATAAAATTAATGGATGAATTATTTTTAAAAGCTGAGAACAACTGATTAATTAATTAATTTGTTTGTTTGTTCATTTGTATTTATGTGTATGTGTATGTGTATTTATGTTATGTTTATATGTATTTATGTGACTAGGAAAAAAATGCAACATTTTAAAAATATATGATATTATAAAACATGCAGCATCTTCTTTTCAGGTATGGATTGGTGAGTTCATGTGTGTGTTTACAGTAGAAAAATGTAGCTTATTACCTATGTTACAATACAGATTTTCATGGTCACAGAGAAAAAAAATATTACAACCTTGCTTTGTATACTTAATGTTTGCGTTTCAGAGTTGGGTCTAACATAGTTGTCATCTGAAAGGTGCTTTGCTGTTGCATTGCTTAATTTTTCCTTTTACTGGGTATGCTGTGTAGCTAAGATGATTATTTCCTGGATTTTCATTAAAATTTAGATCAGGTCTATAATTCAGTAAACTTTCAAGCCTATTAATAATTAAAAGAGTGCAGGTGGAAATCCACCAAATTCCTGCAATTCAAGAAATACCCAAAAACTTGCCTCAGGGCATATATGTAAGTGGGAGGCATCAAGACGCAGTCTGACAAGCTTGATAATCCAATAATATCAAAGTATTCTGACTGGAATTCAGATGTTGGATAGGAGACATTACAAATAATGAAAGAATTTATCAATAGTAGATAACTAGAAGGCTGCCAGAAAGATGGAAATTAAGAACTGATTTTGATAACAATAGAGATAAAATCTCATATGAAAGAATGCTGGATGACTTGAGGCTCACTCTGGCATTTCTAAGGTATGTAAAAATACAAATTTAGATTTAAAAAAAAAAAAAAATCATGAGTACCAAGCAGCATGGAAATTCAGCTTTCCAGACCTTTAAAAGTTGCAGGAATTCTGCCATATCCTGTCCCCCAGCTAAGAGTATAATTGGGCCTGTAAAATGCAGTTAAACACATTGATTCCTGAAACTTCCTGATTACAAGCTGATGATTAAAAAGCTAAATGCAAGCTTCCTTTAATTTTAAACTTCAATTTAAAAGTTCATTTCAGTAATTCTAGGTCAAACTGTAATCTAGGGAAAAAAAAGGGTTTAAAACAGGAGTTGAGACTGTGATAAATGTTGGTGATTGATTTGTGAAATATGCTCATTTTTCCCAAATTAGAACTGGAATATACATGTTCATTTTATTCTTTATGAAAATTATTTCAGGAGATTTTGAATGCTAAAGCCACAGTATCATTTATTTTAGCAGTCCTTTTTTCAGCTGTAATGAACATATTTCCCAGGGAACTGACAGACTATTGCACAAAGCAGAAGATACTGTTTCATTTGAGCAAAAAGAAAAACATGTGTCTTGCCAGAAAAACATAACCATGAGTAAACACTCTCAGTAACAGTAAATTGATATCAAATACTTCTAATGGAATATTTTTCCTTTGCAAGGTCTGTTCTTACCTGTCGTTTGAGACAGTTGGACAAGCAAGGAATTTGAAATGGAGTTTGTACTACATTTGAATTGAAGGCTTTTGATAGGACTTCAGGTCCCTCATTTTCTTGGTAGTGTTGGAGCACATTATGCAGTAGCATCATGTTTCATATTTGAACTTTTAGGGGAAGATGCAGGATAAAATACCAAATACCAGAGAATTTGTTACTGCATCTGGATACTAAGGAGAAAACAGATGAGTTCTGCCTAATTCTGGAAAGTGTAAACAAGAAACAATAGTTGCTTTTACTACTGCTACTGGTTATTTTTACCAGCTTATGAAATAAACATAAAAGCAAAATGAAAAGAAGCAGATTAAAGAGGTATGATACTATTGCTTTGTGTTACTGATGAACAGAAACTGGAAATAAGCTTTCAAGTATTAGCAGAAAGTTTGGACTTGCACAGAAAAGGACTTATGCACAGAAAGTCTCACTTGGTGAGTTCAGTTCCACTGTAAAGTTCCAATCCCACTCTGAAAAGGACATTAAACTCATGATACTTTTAACAGAAAATACTTTTTTCCTTAGTTGTATGTTTTTTGTCTCTACATCTGTGCTTAGGGAAATGAAATGTCCTCCTTTCACTTGATCAAATTTTCATTTCAATGCTGGTTGATCAGCTGTTTGTGAGGGGAGGAGTTGTATTAGGTCAGTATAAACCCCTGAGCTCTCCAGCATTTCATGCAGGCATTTATATCTAAAGAAATTGCCTCTCTCTTGAGCTGCAAGACAAAAGCACCAGGACTTTTACTTTCTATCAGATGAAGATTTGGTTCACAAATAATCTTCTCAAAAAACCATGAACTGCTTAGACAAAGTAGACAAAGAAGCACTACTGCTTCCTTTCCCATCCACCAAGAGCCCACAGAGCGCTCCTTTGTATCTGTGCCTGCTTCTTCTGGGACAATCCTGAGGAAGCCCTCAGGAACCTGTTTGCTCCATGACAATCACCCTGTGTAATAATGGCTAGGTAAGGTCACAAAGGGAAGCACTAAATTAACTTTCCACATGCTGTGACAAGACTCCTTTTGACTAAAAACCAACGGCTCATTGTGTGAAGAAGGCTGAGAGACCTTTGTTTTACCTCCTTACATTTTGAGTTGTACTTTTAAGACTTCTGTGTTGCTCTGCACTTAATGATCTGCTACCTTTTGGATATGGATCTTACAATGGGAAGAAGAGTCTGAGAAGAGTGTCAAGGAGAAAGAGCCATTTATATTCATCTGACTGGTACATGTTTGTTATCCTGACTTTGGCAAAGCTTGACAAAGAGAATATTAAACCAGTCTTCTTGTTCTCTGGCATATATTAGTAAAATTCAAAAGATTTTGCTTTGCTGAATTAAAATAGGGAACTTATTTGAAAATATTTGAAATATGTTATTCTTCCTATTCTTCCAGGACATCTGGGAGTTTTTGAAGAAAATAACTTGATATAGCATATTCAAATGAAAAAACCTAAACTAATTCTATCATGCTGGCAGTTTATAGAGTATTGGGTAAGTCTGCTATGGTATCTATGTGAACACCACAGGAATCTTACACTGATGACTCAGACTCAAGTACAACTGGCTTGCAATGAGAAAAATGTTCTGAGTTGTTGATCCATAATCTGCAAGTGGGTAAGAAACAGAAATCAGATTTTCCTTCCAGCAGAACTGCTGTGGTTCTATAATGCAATGCAGTTCTGAGTCCACATTGCTCAGACCCCAGTGGAATTCCCTTTCTATCTGCTTTATTAGCCTTTCTCAGAAATCTATTTCTGGCTGCCAGAATTATGGATGGAGCCTGTGACTTGTAGATTTTTTGCCCCTGCCTGTTGTACAGAGAGGGAGGTACCACATTTATATACCTGTTGTATAGAGGGAGGTACCACATTTAATGGGTCTTCTTTGCAACTCCATGGCAGCAGCTGCCCACTGAGGCAGGGATCTATGCCATCAATTTTACTTCATCAGTCTCCTAGCATTCAACAGTCATCCATAGCACCAGATCACGATTTGACTGCACTCAGCTTCAAATTCACAGTGTACATACAGACTTAAACCCATCTGCAGTCTTACCCAGTGTACCAGCACCAGGACCACTGATTCACAGTAATCCACACACCCTCATCAAAAGGGTTCTGAACATATATGTCCCATGTTCCTGCTGCTGCATTAGTCCAGAACCACCATTCAAATCCTAAAACTTGCCTTCAGCTTCAGAAAGTCATTTCCTTGCACAGAACTTCCAGGTGGCTGGCTCGGGGACCTCAAACTTGTAGTCATTGACACCTCCCTTTAGGAGCAGGACCCAGACCAAGGGTCAGGACATCCTTAAGAACTGGACTCTCTGGACACATTACAGTGCATGCAGAGGAGCCCACACTGCCTGTCCAGTTCTGTTCCCTGGCAAACTGGCCCAATTCCTTGGCAGAAGAATCAAAGGGGATTTTAGCTCAGTGACCAGATCACAAGTCCTGATTGATCCAGGGGAAATCACCCGCAGAGCAAATCAGAAGTTTCAAGGATGATACCTCTCCAAAGCAGGAGCAACCATCATACACATTTCAGCCACAGAGCTTTCAGAAATCCATGGTCAAGAGAATGAATTATCTCATTGGGAGGATTTGCTGAGGAAAAGCTCCCAGTGGGAGTAAGTAGGAAGGTATAGGAAAATGATACATGACTATTTTGAGAAATGATACTTAAGTAAAAATTGATTTCTAAATGTAACAAATATCATGCTTACAGAACCCTAAAAAAATACGATTCCAGGAGACAGGAAGAGACAATACTTGGAGATCAGCCCCTCTCTTCCCAACCTTCATTGTCTGTCTCTTTGGAAGAAAAGTGTTAATAGGAGACTGTGTAGGGCTGAACTCTGAACTAAGCTTACCTTCTTATTCAGTGCACTGCACTGTGACTGTGCTTTGGTCTGTGTTCTGGTTGTATTTGACATCACAACAAGAGTGTATTGGGGGGTCTTCTGCCTCGTAGGATGAGGCAGCTGCTGATGTCAGCAGGTGTTTGTTGAATGGGGTGGAAGGATGTTAGAGCACACATGAGAGCTGGGATCCAAGACACACGTAGGTCATGTGCAGTTTTACCTCTCCTGAATGAAGCAATAAATACAGCCACAAATGAAGACAGTTTGTTCAGAAAATTTGATTGGGAAGAATTGAGTGAAGTCACGTGGATGTTGGCTCAATTCTTGATAAATTGGCTGATCCTAGTGTATTTCAAGTAAGGCAGGCAGCACAGCAGGACTTCTGTGAAGTGCAAATTTTTATTCCTGTTCTTGGTGATACCATTATTCTTTGCTAAGGTCTTGTGTGGGATGTTCACACCATCCTTCAAAACAGTTGGAGCTGGCCACCACTGGTGGAGTTTGGGTTCTGGTTAGCTGTTTTGCTGGATGTTTTTGCCTTCCTGTGTTTGACAAACATGGTGATAGATTTTGATCTGTTTTACTTTCTTCTGCTGACCTTTTCTTTTCTCTCAATGTTTTTTTTTTTTTTGTTTGGCTTGAATTGGCATCAAATAAAGGGATGCATTTGGAAAGAGTGATTTTTTTTTTTCACCAGTGAGAGCAAAACTAGCTGGAGGTCCTACTTTTCTTGGAAAAGCAGTGACAAAAAAAGCTGGGAGCATGTCTTCTGGCAGGTGATAATACATAAATAGCTTTCCTGAATACCTATCAAATGCACTACTGTGTTATTAATAGCCATTCAAGCCAGTAATTGGTTTATTATGATTTTGAACCACTGATTTGTTTTTAACCTGGATGTCTTGGCCATCATATTAAAGTGAGCTAAGCTTTAATGTTTGTGCCATGTGCAAGTGATACAGCTGTATCAGTGATTTCCAAAGTTCACAAGTTTAATATATTCTGAAAAAAAATTATTTCAGTATGTCTTTTTCATGCTCTATCTTACTGTAGAGCTGAATGTTTGGAAAGGCTCAGCAGAATATTTTCCTTCATTTCATTAATTACTCAACTGTTGAAAAATGTCTGTTATTTCCTTCCAAAAATATACTATGGAAGAATTGAGAGTTGTGGTTTTAAGATACAATGGGAATGAGCTACCTCAGCTGTTATAATAGACTGGAAGAAAAAGGCTTAAGACATCAGTTCTGCGCTCCAAATCTTCACACAAAAAGGTAATGTAAACCTATCTATCACACATATAAATCTATCAGTACCTAAGATGTGTGTTTTGCTGGCACCTGTATCTCCACATTACTGAATTTCTTTGGAAAAAACTAACTGGGGTGATGAAGGTCCTCGATACATCTCTGTATAGCTTCCTTACCAGGCTGCAGTGGATGTCCTGTGCTGATGGAGCAATGGTGTCAGGGAAAGATGGATATCATAAAATCACAGAATGCTTGAGGTTGGAGGGGATTTCTGATGGTCACCTGGTGCAACCCCTACTCAGGCAAGGCCTCCATGTTTCCAAGGAGAGAGACTTCACACCCTCTCTGGGCTCAGTCCCCCTCATGGTCTAAAGTGCTTCCTTATGTTCAGATGGACTATCCTGTGTTTCAGCTGGTGCTCATTGCCTCTGGTCTTCTCACTGGGCACAAATAAAAAGAGCCTGGCTCCATCTTTGCAAGCTCCCTTCAGGTGGTTGTACATGCTGATGAGATCCTCTCTGAGCCTCTTCTTCTCCAGGCTGCACAGTTCCTGCTCAGCATTTCATCATATGAGAAATGTGTGACCCTTCATTACCTCAGTGGCCTTTCACTGGACTTGCTCCAGTAGCTCCATCTCCTTTGTTCTGGGCAGTTCTGAGCTGGACACAGTACTCCAGATGTGGTCCCACCAGGGCTGAGTAGAGCAGAAGGACCACTTCCCTCTCCACTCCTCCTCATGCAGTCCCTGATACTGTTTGCCTTCCTTCTAGTAAAGGCAGTTTGTTGGCCCCTGTCCCACTTGGTGTCCACCAGCACCCCCAGTCCTTCCTGCAGAGCTGCTTTCCATCTGATCAGCTGCAGCATGTGCTGGTCCTCCTCGCAGCATGGGACTGTTCCTCCCTACACGCAAGACTTTCCGTTTACCTTTGTTGACCTGCATGAGTTGTTGAATTGCATGTCAGTCCATTTCTGCAGCCTGTTCAGATCCCTTTGGTTGGCATCATGAACCTCACAATTTTTATCGTCAGCTAACTTGCTGAGGATACACCCTGCCCCATCACCCAGATAATTATGACAATATTGAGCAGGTCTGTCCCCAGTATTGGTTCCTGAGGTACATTGCTCATTATTGGCCTCCAATTAGACTTTGTAGCACTGATCATCACCCTCTGGGCCCAGAAATTCAGCCTGTTTTCATTCTCATTCAGGCCATAATTTATCATCTCCCCTGTTTGTGGGTCTTATGGGGAACAGTGTCAAAAGCGTGACTTAAATCAAGGTAGACAATGTCCATTGTCCTGACCATGTCTGTCATTCATGGTAGAATATCATCAGGTTGGTCAACTGTTGCTTTCCCTTGGTGAGTCCATGCTCCTGGTCACCTTGTCCTTCATGTGCCTGGAAGTGGTTTCCAGCATGAGTGGCTCTGTACCTTCTTAGGGCTGGAAATGGTTCTGACCAGGCTGTAGTTCTGTGGCTCCTTTTTCCTGCCCTTTTCAAAGATACAAATGGCATTTGCTTTCTTCCAGTCCTCAGACATGTCTTCCAGTTGCTGTGATTGTTCAAGGTTTAGAGTGGCCTCAAGATATCAGCCAGATTCTTCAGCACTCACCCCAGTAGGGCCCACAGACTCATGTATGTGTGTTTTAAAGGCTTTACAAAGACTCCTAAGTAAAAAAATTCTTATGCTTTTGGTCCCATCTTGTGTCATGAAGAATATAGAGAATAAACTTGTCACAGCTGCTTCTGCTTCTAAAATGCTGTGAAGGTCAGAAGGCAAAAGCAGAAATGAGATGGTATTAAGAAGTATGATCATTCAAGAATTCTTCCCAGGCTATTCAGGAAACCTAAGAAAAGGTGACTTCCACCCAGTCCTAAAAATGACAGTTACAAGCCTGACAACTTTATTACTCCAGCTATCTACCTAAGCATATTAAAAATGTCCTGCAGTGAGTTGTCCTTGTAGTGCTTCCATTTCTACCTCTCTGGTTTTCCTTGAGAGCTCGCCCACTGCTTTCCTCTTTTACTCCACTGCCCTGCTGATTGCTTGCTCCTATAATCCCAAATTTAAGGCCTGCCCAAGGTTGTTCCCATGCTCTTGCAGTTGTGTGGAAAGTGGGATAAAGAAAATTATCCTTTTTGCTGGGGCAAAGAGAGGAAGGAGCTTTACAATAAGGAACTGAAAGCATAATCCACCTTCTTAAGCAAAATATTCTGCTCCAAGGACTAAAAATCACTTGATGGCTCTCACAGACAAGTAAAATATTAATTTGTGTTTAGCTGTGGTATACATATGATCTCAGGGCAGGGATCTTATAACCTTCCCCTTGACTAATGCAGAAAAGGTGAAGATTGCTGAGGTAAGCCAATAGCTCCTCCATGCTGAAATTCAGTATGCTTCAGATGGTGAAATGGGACAGAGCCAGTGGAAACCAAAAATTGAAACATCGTTTCTAAGTGAAGAAAGTTTTGTTACCTACATAGTAGTGGGTCAAGAAAAGGTGAGGCCAGTTCAGCTAAATAGGGAGAAAAGTAGTTTATCTAATTATTTTTGCTTTCCCCCATAATTTTGTTGGAAAAAAAAAATCGAGGGATGAGAGCATTTCATCACTTTCTCACTTATGGACTTCTCACTGATTTTGATAGCAACAATATTGTGAGGGCTACAGATGCATTCAGATCCAAAAAGAGCTAAAGCAAGCTGTTCACTGAAGTGAGAAATGATGCATATTATTATCCTTAAGCTGGTGTTAGAAGGCAAAAGTTAAGAAAGCATTGATAGGCAGATTAATACACACTGCAACAAATCCTCTCTTCAGGCTTTCTGTCAAATGTAATTTATTTTTTAAAAAAATTGTTCTAAGAATGGTTATTAAAAGACTGAAAGTTGAGATGACCAGACTTGCTAAGGTTTAAAGTTCATGAGATAGATTTTGCAAAGCTAATGCTGTAGTTTCCATTTTCCCAACTCATCCAGGAATTTGTCGTGCTAATTTACATCCCAGGTTCTAGAAGGGAATGCACGCCTCTCCCCAAAATCAGCCTTCATAAGGAATGTTATTTCTGCCCTCTCGTGGCCACGGAACATTTTGCAGTTTTGCATCGAAGAGAATTGCAGACTTGAATCACATTTCGGTAATTGCAAATTGCTTTTACTTCAGAGAACAGACATAAGTTTTGTATCTCCGAGTCAGTTTTCCTGTATAAAATATATTTATGTGTATCTTTAATTTGAATACAATGATTATTTAGATTATCAAATTAATTACATAAAATTCTTATAGTTTATATCGTAACCTAGAATGTGAATATTGTGACTTGCATGTTACAAGAAATAGTTAAACAGCTTTTATTTTCTAGTGACTGAAATTATTTTAGTTTTAGGGCCTGTGCCCCACTTTTGGTCTGTTCACGTGAAAAATATTGTATAATTGCATGTGGCAGCTTCTTTAAACTTCAGCGAATCTTTAACTTATTTATAAATTAAATTGCACTCAGTTTCCATGTCATGTCAATCAATCAATCAATCAATCAATCAACTCACTGATTCCACTGGAGTTACTTTAAATTTATCACAGACCATTGTCAGGATCAGAGTACAAGGTCAACTTATATTTTAGAAAGATCCTATGCAGTGTCAGGGAGACCATGTATCCCATATATGAGTAATGCTGTCCACTACAGGCTTATAGAGGGTTTAATTGTTTCAGTTAAGGCTGCTGCTTATCACATTTTCTGGTAGTCAAGTATCCAGAGACAGAATAGGTACATGTTCATTCACAGTGATTTCTCTTGTGCTTATTAGCTAGTGAGGGTCTGAACAAGAAATTTTGTAGTGCACATGTAAGACCATATAAAACAACAGTGATTTAAGAGAAAAGTATTACAAAAAAACAAGAATAGATTATTCACTGTCAAATAATACTAACAAATGAGAATATTTTTCTGTTACATGTTAGAAAATGGGAAAAAAACCCCATGACTTCATACGTTAACTGCAGACTTTTTCCTATGTGCTCCTTTTCAGTCAACCCAATTTACTGTATCCTCATCTTGGTGATTTCTGGGGTAACTAAGAAAATTGCTACTGCACATGTGTCAGTGCCAAACTGTGCACCATCTGCAGTTAGCAGCAGAGGGAAATAAGACCCAGAAAGAATTTATCACTAGTTACACATTTGAGGCAGGGGTGGGCTCTGAAATCCTCCAGCTCCCCACCCTGGATTCATAAAATCATATGCAGTATAAATATGGACAAGAACATATTTGATAGGAAATGTCTTGAAATGCAGAGCTGACAGAAACATGTGGTGGTGACTGAGCAGACACAGCAATAACCTTCTGAAAACTGTCTGCTCTTTTCCCCTCCCTTGCTCTTACCGCAGACTGACACACCAAAAGCAATTCTGAATCACCTGGGTTCACACTTCTTTCAAGATTCCATAAGCCATATGTGATCCCAGTATAACTACACCATAGGCTGCTCTGGAGTATCTCCACTGGTATTTAATTTCTTCACAGGAATCTAAATTAAACTTCTGACTTTTCTTTCATAGCTGCCAAAAGAAATCAGCTGCAGAATCAGGCTGTACAATTTTGTTTGAAATGCGTCTTGAGGGACAGGCAAACCTGCACCTCTGCAGAATGGATGATGGTCTCTAAAGGCAAGTAGGTACTTAGTCAAGATGGTAACTACACTCAAAGACAAGCTCAGCGCCAAACGTGCTTTTATGTTTTTCTTGAGCCACTGTCTTCAACGGCAGAGTTCAAAGAAAGTTTGTCTCCATTCTTTTACAAATAAATTTCTCCATATTGGCCATAGAATAAATTCCAAACACTTTTATTGCCCAAGATCTGGATGTATTTTAAATACCCACAGAGTTAAGCAGCTAAGAGAAGCAGATGATCTTTCAAAGTTCTCCTCTGTTCTCCTTCACTAATTCATCCAAATAGGAAGTGCTCCAGGATTTGGAGCAGAGATCCCCCTGCATCCTGCAGATCCAGGTGAGGCAGGCTGTTGCCCTACACCCCATGAAGGACCCCATGCCAGAGCAAGTGGATGCCAGGAAGAGGCTGTGACCACATAAGAAGCCTGCGCTGGAGCGGGTTTGCTAGCAGGACTGACCCACACTGGACATTTTGTTCCTGAAGGACAGCACCCCATGGGAGGGACTCACACTGTGGTAGTTTGTGAAGATGCTCAGCCCGTGCGTTTATACTGGAGAAGCCCATGGAAGGGTGTCTCCAGGAAGAGGGACTCCACGTTGGAGCAGAAGAATAGTGTGAGGAGTCTTCCCCCCGAGAAGGAAGGAATGGCAGAAACATCACTCAATTAACTGTGGGTCAATTGAGTGATGTGCATCACTGCAGGGGTGGAGAAGGTAGAGGTAGAGAATTTGGGAGTGATATTCCTTATCTTCACCCATGAGGCTTTTGTTAGATTTTTTTTCCTTAACTGTCCAGCTGAAGATGAAAGTGATATGGTGGTTTTGGTAGGATCCTTGTGTCCAACCTGGGTCAGCCCACCACAAGCATCTCCACGAACTGTAAATCTGTTTTCAACTGATAACTTTGATATAAAGCTCCTCAGAGATATAATATGTACTTTGAACCTCAGTAATGCAAACTAATTTAATGTTTTCTTTCATGTGAGCTGGGGTGGCTTTAGGAACTAAGGGTCAAAACCCAAGTAAAATTTTGGTTTACAGTATTCCTAATAGTCGCCTCTGGTTTTGAACCACTTTTCATCTATTACTTGTTACCTGTACGTGCACAAATGTGGTATTTGCAAAGATACCTACATGGCTCTGTGTGCTCTACAAAACTCAGGTTGCATTGCTGCATGTCTGTGCATTTGTGCTACAGTATGCAGCATGTGAAGTTTAGCCCCAGTTTCTATTATTTAAACATTTCTTTCAGTGTGGCTGAGGTATCAAATATATGTGAGGAGAGAGGAGGGCACGTTGTCCAACCTCCTGTCGAAAGCATGGCCAACCTACTTTTAAAAGCATGGCCTTAAAAGAAATAATTATCTGCTGAAGCATTTCTGTGTGAGACAAAGCAGTACTTGTGTGCCTCTGAAAATTTGGGATGTAGCAAAATGAATTTTCCTGTGCAAGGTTTTTCTGACCTATGTCTGTCTTAATCACCTGATTCCTTTTTTAAGATCTGCAAACAATGGAAATACCCTTCTGTTTTTCATTTCCCTTTATGCACAATCAGCATGTTGGAGGATGGTAATAAAAGGATGGAATGAACTTGAATAGCATTTAATAAGTTCTAGGTTTAGAAATTTGTCATAACTGTATACTTTTTTCTCAAGATTTCAAGTACAATGGTAGCCTAGAGAGGTATCTGAGTTTTCTGAAAGCCAATCTAGAATATTTCTTCTACCAGTTAACTCTGGGGATCTAAGTGGATAATCTGTATTATCCACTTAGACAACTGTAAGAGAAACTTATTTTTTGTTGGTTTTCACTGAAATTTTAATTGGATACAGTTCTGACTAAGGCCTTAGGACTGATCTTCTGGTTAATCACTGGATAGGATACACTGTGCACAAATATGAAGAGATGAAAAAATATATTTTCTCCTATCCATTTTTCATAAGATAAAGTACACATAAAGCTACTGTCAGCCTCTCTTTTCTTTCCTAGTAGCACAAATTTTTCTCATCCAAACTCTGTGCTACAAAAGATCTGAGTGGCACAACTGAGGCCCATCTGCGTTATGTCATCAGGAGAGCATCACAAATGCAAATCAGATATCTATGGCTGTCAATGCACCTGTGCCAGATGTACTTCTGTGGGTGGCACTATTGAAAGCACTTCCAATTCCTGCTAACAGCTCTTAAACTTGGGGAAATTTTTAAAATGTCTTGCTTAAAGTTTGGAAATTTCTAGAAGTCTGTAATGACTAAGGGTAGCCCACTTGCCATATTTTAAAGAAAATGCAAAAGGCAGTTGCAAAAGCAATTGAAAGGAAAGTAAGACTGACAGGTTTCAAACATAATTCCTAAGTCTGGCTCCTTCTGATGGTAAACCAAATGTGTCACTTTACACTCCACTAAATCTGTCTAAATGATATATTGAAATCAACCCCATGATGAGCCTTTGGACTTAAAATTAATCAGTACATTGTCAGCTGTCTTCTCTATAAGCTTAAGTCAGAACCTAAAATAAGCCCGGTGTGTTTTGCACGGAGACTTTAGTAATAGGCATAAATATTACTTGTTTGGCAAGGAAGGCTGGGAGCTCCTGAACCCTGCAAGAATTCATGCCAGGAAGTCTCAATAGTCTGTCAGATGATTTACTTGTGTCCTTTCCTTGCTTTTTCCCAATTCATGAATAATATCTGTATGTGGATAATAAATAATCCAGTGAGTGATAGCTAGAGCAATGTATGTTGCCTGTTGCGCCCCTTCTCCTCCTGTTGCACTATCCAGTGATTGTTTTCTTGGCTCATGTACTCTCAAGCCAAACTGAAATTCTGCAAAGCATAGCATAATTCCTACTTTATGTACTTTTCACCTAGCAGCTCCCCTGCTGAGGAAAAATAAATCAATAGCCATCTCCAGTATCCATGCTATGAAGCTTGCAATAAGAGGACAACTTAATTGTACCTGCTGTTGGGCCAATGTTTGGGCTTCTGCTTTCCTCCCACAGCAGCTATCATTAATGCCAATTGACGTGCAACTTTTCCTTGTTGCTAGGTGATATGTGCCTTAAAAAGGCAGCTTCTATTGAATTCTCACAGGGATTCTCACAAATCTTGTTTGGTTTTGGTTCACATGATGTGCAGTGAGGTTTGCAGGACCAGAAACACAGCTCAGAGTTCAGGGCATTTCCTTTTGCTGTCCATTTGACTGTAAATCACTTAAAGATCCTGATTTTCCTGACTGAAGAATGAATGACACCTGTTCTGGCGGTAGGCAATGGCAAGACTTCTACTTCATAGCCTGGATCTTTGACTTTTCCCACACACAATTTGTTGACCAGTGTCCTTCAGCATGGACTTGGCTGCTGTACCCAAGTGTTATACTGCAAAACAGGTCTTTCATCAACACTTGTTAGGTAAAGTGTTTTCTGTGGCTCAGAGAAAAACCCAAAGATTAATTTGGGACTCTTGCATTCAGAAAATGTAAGCTCATTGGTTTTTATCTGTTTAGAATTTCCTATCTCTTTGTTATTTCAAGTATGAGTGAGTAGAGAGAGTAGATCTTCTCAGGACCATAGTCTTATTCCTTTAGATTAAATTAGATTCACCAGGTACAGGTTGAATAGAGTTGTGTTTTCTGTAATCTCATTAACTTTGTGGAGAAATGGCAACTCAGCTTCTGTCACATCTGTGAATTTATCTGATCAATTTGATAGGGCTTTTTTTCAGGTCATTCTAAAGACATGTGGAATGTAAGGATATGTGGTTACTGGTTTTTCAGCATAAAAACTAAGACAACAGACAGGAGAAGTAAAAAACTCTCGGATACCCAAGCCTTGGGGAAAAGAAGGCAACAGGACAGTAACAAAAAGAGCTCCTGGACCACTTCTTGATGGGACTTGAACAGAACCACTCAGTGCCTTGAGGAGATCCAGCCGGACTCTGAATGGACACTGTGAACATGTGTGTGTATGATCTGATAGCAAATTTCAAGCCAGGCTAGCTGGATAGTAGAGTGAGTGGTCTGATTGCCAGCAACTGAGGAGTCACAGGGACCTGGAGGCCTGAGGGCTAGGAACTGGAGAGAGGCAGATTGTCTGGTTCCAAGCTGTAGAACAGACTGAGCATCAAAGGGCTGCTGATGAAGGCACCCATTTGTGTGTGTGATTCTAATGTCAATTTAAAGCTGGACTAGCAGGTGAGCAGAAGAGGTGTAAGAGCCAGCTGCCAGAGAGACAAGCTGCCTTTCAGATTTATATCTAAGATGACCCATAAAAAACAGGAAAAGTGTTTCTCAATGCTTTCTTTTCTTTAGCAGCTTATCACACAAAGGCTATCCACAGTTTTGATTCTGCTTCTGATTGTTATTCACATCGTAGGCTTCTTTTTATTTGAACCATGCATCTTTATTAATTTTATGCTTCTTTTAATTTGATTTAAAACACTTTAAATTATATAGCTATTGTTCTGAAATTTGGTTTTACAACCAATAATTATCACATAAATAAATAAAATTTATACTACACTGTCACTGAAGTAAACTACTACAACAATCACTACAATTATCATCGCCTTATATGTCAAGGGTTTGCACAGAAAAAAATACATTATGCATACATGAAGGCAGGTTTGCATTTCAATTCACACATGTTTCCTTTACATGACCTTTAGTTTTGAAAACACACTGCAGCTTTTCCAAGTCTTTCAGATTCCATCTTCAAAATTTCATTCCAGTATTAACGTAACTGTTGGAATTCATATCCCTAAAAATACCAGACAAAAAAACCAAAAGCTGTTATAATTAGGTGAGACAGTGAGAAAGGAATGGAAGGAATCAAATTAAATGAGAGAGAACCTTGGCTTCTAATGGATCTGTTATCTTTTCTGGCCTGAACTTCTATTTTATGCATGTGTCAGATGGAGGTCAGGGGTACTCAACTGAAACTCAGTTACAAGACAAATGGGCAGTTCCAGTAAGGCAGCAGTTATGATAGAAGGACTGTTATTGAAGAACTGGTTTAAATTAATTGTAGTAGTAGCAGGAAATAGTTTTGCTATCTGGAAAAAAATTCTGAGATGTCATAAAATTTTTTTCAAGGTAACACGGAATGAAAAATCAAAATCTCAAACATTGTCGCAGTAAGAAAATATAGAAAAAAAAATAGGATCGGATAAAAAGAAGTTCAGAATCTGCTGTTCATCTTGGAATTTTGTCTTTTTTTAACTCTAATTTGTATAAATTTAGAAAAAGGAAGAGCAATTTTAATGTAAGTTTGCAATTTTATAGTGCTGAAATGGGATATTTTAATGATTCTGAACCTTCTTCATCAAAGCTATAACTTTTCAAAATGTAACCTGATCTAAAAAAGCATCAAACGTAATCCTGTCATATGAACATTTTCAGATCTGACTATTTGGCACCTTCTCATTAGAGAAGGTTTTATAAAAGGATTACTACTTTTGATGAGACTTTTTGATTTGATGAACTGCAATCTTTCTTTTGGCAAATTGAGCTCATATTGAAATGCTTAAGAATATTCCTAGAGGAATTCTAGCTGTATTTAATCATCGCTAGCCTATGATTTAATATGCATTTTAATATGTGGCTTGAACACTTGTGTAGCATTACCTGGTTCAGATTCCTGAATTTCTTGAGGCAGATTGACAGCCAGTGACTTCCCAAATCTCTGTGGCAAATTTAGAAGTGATTGACTAAAACCTTTAACAAGTGGAGATCTCCCAAGCCTGTTTGATACCTTTGAAGCATGATTAGGTATGTTCTCTCCAAAAGCTCTTCCAAATCTCAGGGGCAAATTAGCAAATGGTTTAATGCTTCTTTCTTCTGGATAATTTCTTCCAAATCTAAGAGGTAAATTAGAAACTGAATTTGGCATCTTGCTTGCTGTAAAAGGGTTCATTTTAATGATATATTTTGATCCCCAGTCTTCCATTTCTTCAAAATTGAGACTCCTCTGCTTTTCTTCCAAAATATTATCCTTAATCTAAAGAAAAACAATTTAAAAAAGGATATGAACATTTTATAGGGCATTACTCCAGCTACCAGTGACACAAAGTACTCAATTTAATACCATCTTAGAAAGATGCTGGGTAATCTCATTTTTTTTAATATGTAATAATTTTTGGTTCCATTTGCTAAACTCCATTGTAACTTGAGCTCTTGCATATGGATTACCTCATATGCTGACATTATCCTTGCCTTTTCATTACTCTGACCACAAGGGTGTATTTCCACATCAGTATCAGCAAATGGCTCAGCTGAAATGGTGTCAGTTGGAAATATTTCTGGGCACAGATGTCAGTACCTGTGCAGTCAGTTAAGGTAGGACAGCAGTTGCTGTCGGTTCCACATTTGCTAGTATCACCACCTGAAGTTTTTTAGAGGGGAAGATGCTGAACATATTTAGTGACTTCACACAGACCCAGACTCTTACTCATCTGGTCTGGACAAGCAGAAGGATGGACCAAGCTACCTGAAGGTATAGCTCATTTCTTCCTCAGCATCAGGTGGATGCTTTGGACCCAATATCCATCCAGGCTAACAGACAGGGAAGTGAATGGAAAGCTTTTGGGTCAAGTCCACATTATTCCAGTTCTGGCCTTGCAGCATAGAGGTTGCCTGAGCTTTAAATGGCTTTACTACTCCACTAGTACACAGGATGCATTGGGAGCTCCTGGACTCCTAATTTTTGTGCAACCAGCACAAGATATACTTTCTGTATCTATGCTGTCATATAGTGAAGAATTGAGACTAGCATATAACTGTCTCATGCTGTAAAGAGCAGTTGTTGCCTGAAAAATACCTTTATTAGTATGACCCTTCTTACTTTTGTGACAAAAATTAAGTTTCCAGGGCTTAACAGCAAATATGTACAAATATGGATTTAAGTTTCAGTTAAAGACACAAATGCTACTAATTCTAATTTCACTTCCTTATCCCTATTGGTCTTCCCTGTGAGCTTCTCCATTTACTAGCAGGGAATGGGAATGAGCCATTCTAGTTCATACTTCATGATTAAAACTTTAAATAAACTATCCTTCTGATTGCACCTGCGCACTGCTTCTGGAAGTATATAAAAGATAGTGAGCTAAAGTTTGGAGGATTTGACTAGCATAATTGAAATTGTATTTTGTTTTGAAGGATGTTTATTATACTGATGATGATAAGTTAAAAAGAAAGGTTGGCTCCCATTTCCTAGGGAGTATTTGCAGGGAAGACATGAAAAATAATACAGATGAAGTGTGCAAATTTCATTTGGCACCTATTGGGACATAATAAATGTGCAACCCTGCAAATAAATTTTTATAGACAATTTCCAGAGTAAAATGTTAAGACCATTAACTATATTAGATTTAAAATGTTCTCTGTTTATCATTATTCTTTGAGTATTACAAGCATGCCTTTATTAATTTTGGATTAATAATCTGTTATATTATGTGCAAAAAATGCCTGACAGGAATGCTAATTGAGGACTCACTGTGTAAGTAAGAAACATTTCAGAAAAAGTCACAGCCTAATCACAAAGCTGTACTGCAAGAAAATCAAAACATGAGTTGATTTACACAGGATGTGTGTTTGAGCAAATTAATTTCTTGAAGATTCTTTCAGCAAGCTTTTTTCATACTGCTAGTGCTGTAATGCTGAATGCTGTGGAATGAGTTTAGACAGCCTGTGCCAAAACATCCAGTGTGCTCAGGATCTGACCCACAGTTCCCCCAAATAATGTCATAGTAATACAGATCTTACCTCATAATATTTATCATCATTGTCTTCTCTGCTCTGCAGCCTGGACTTCATTGGTTCATTCAGGCACTTGCTGTTTGATGTGAGAAAGACCACTGTAGCTAAAGCAAACAGAATAAACTTCTTTGTTGAAATGGCTTTCATTTTTCCCAAGTTAAGCTTACTTAGAGAGCTCAGAATCTGTACAGATAATAAAACTGCCATCTTTTTATATAATCAGAAAACAAAACAAAATTTTTTCACCATGACATCAGTCTCTAAAGCTCCAATTCCCAGTATTAATTAGGGAAGTAATTTGAATATAGTTGAAGAATGTTGGGAATTTCTTTTGTAAAGCTTTTAACACAGCATAACTTCTTGTTAAGGACACTCTGACTTTACAAATATTTTCTTCTGGTGAAGTATGTCTTAATTAGATAATTTTGAGAGCCACAACAGTGGGGATATACAATAGCCGCAATGCTCCATCACCAGTCGACAAAAGCACCGTGTTTCTTTCTTTTGTATCAGTGTCCTCAGAAGGATTATGAAAGGAAGCTTTCCCCCATGTAAGCATTCTTCTGCTTAAACAATCCTTTTGGACCTCAGAATACTTGTTTATACTTATGTACACCTAGGAATATTTGTCCCATTGAAATCAAGTGCTGTCTACTGGAGTTGTTGATCAGATCCTATGAGATGTTATGCATCAATGTGATCTATTGATGTACATAGTGTCTATGCTCTAAATTTGATGTGTTAATTTGCATTGAGAATGGATTAGGTGCATGCTTTTAAAACTCTGCCCACAAGGTAAATTTTTAGAAATTCCAGAGATTATGTTACATCTATATTTTTAAGGCCAAATTTCCAACAGTGGTTTTTAAAAAGGCATCTGCCACTTAGCTGAACACAATGAAAGCACTGGACTGCCCATGCATGTTCTGTCCCTGAAGGAGATTCAGGATGCGGACTAAACCTACCCATAAAGCACACATTGAATTTGTTGCTAGATAGGCTGGTGAGACAGACTAATATTAGAAAAAAATGCATATTGTGTTGTTCTTCCATTTGTTACTACTGAATTCTTGAACTGATTTAAATTAGTACTTAAAAACTTTCCATATGGAGGAAATTTGATTGCTCACATTAAGCATTCACACTGAAAATTGGACTCCAGGCATGTTATTTTGCAATTCAACGCCAGAGTTGTAAAACGTCCATTCCATCACAGCACTAGCAGTATTGTCCCAAGAGAACATGCTTTATGCTGTGGGCAGCATGGATACTATGGACTGTTTATCTGTTGACAGTATGTTACTGTCTTTGGTGCACAGTGAAGCTGAAGGATTTGCAAGTAAACTCATTTTTTAATTAAGATGGCTGTTTTGATGGGTGCACATATGCAGTTGTTTCTACCTTAGATTCTCTGAAAATGAGATCCTGAAAGCCATAAGCAGCCTTCAGAGGGAAATCCCCCTGACAGAGCTGGAAGTGAAAAAGGGACAGTTTCTCTTAGATGAACTTCCTAGGTGGAGAGGGTGTCAAAGATTCTACTCGTTTTTTATGTGACAAGAGACCATCAAATTGCTAAAATAGATGAGAATGGTAGCAGTAAGAGAATTAAGAGCTCCTGTGAGAAAAGAGTGTATTTTAATAATTTACTGGCTTTTGTGTGTCACTTTCCTTTGCTGTTATACATTCACATTTACATTTTTACATTTACATTTTTGTACTCCTTGTTTCTTTGTGGTGTGCAATCCTTCTGGCCCTGGCTGACAGCAAAAAAGGTTGGGTTCGAAGAGCATAGAATCATAGATGATTTTGAGTTGGAAGGGACCTTAAAGAACATCTAGTTCCAATCCTCCCATGCCATAGTCAGGGGTGCTTTCCCCTAGATCAGGTTGCTCTGAGCCCCATCCACTTCAGGGATGGGACATCCACAACTTTTTTGTGTCAATCTGTTCCAGTGCCTCACCATCCTCGCAGTGAAGAATTTCTTCCCTATATCTAATCCAAATTCACTCTCTTTAAGTTTAAAGCTATCCCCCCCTTTCACTAGAGGCCCTAGAGGCCCTTGTAAAAAGTCTCTCTCCAGCTTTGTTGTAGGCCCCTTTAGGTACTGAAAGGTGCTTCAGGTCTCCCTGGACCCCTCCTTTCTTCAAGCTGAACAACCCCAACTCTCTCAGCCTGTCTTCACAGGAAAGGTTCTCCAGCCCTCTGATGATCTTCATTGCCCTCCTCTGGACACAATCCAGCAGGCCCATGTCCTTATTATGTCAGCGGGCCCAGAGCTGGATGCCATAATTCAGGTGGAATCTCATGAGAGTGGAGTAGAGGGGCAGAGTCACCTCCCCAGCCTTCTGGACACACTTCCTTCAATGCAGCCCAGTTTATGGTTGGTTTTCTGGGCTGCAAGATCACTTTTCTGGCTCATGTGATGGGAATAAGCACAGTTCTGTATAGTCTCAAGGGGCAGTGGTTCCCATTGCATGCTCTGAGACTGTACTACAAGGTGCTTTAGAGTGGGGTGTGATAGATAGGGAGGGAAAAGATACTGTTCCAGCAGTGATTCATGAAGAGGGCTTGCATGAGCACACATAAACCATGTAGGCAGGGAACTAAGAATGCATGATGATGCATTTGTCCTCAGAGTGCCTTGGTATGAGACCTCTTCTCAGAGTAGGTGACTTGTCTTCTGTTTTTAAATAATATTCATGGCAGGGAAATTCAATTCTGGGGATATAAAAAATTTTGGTATTTGCAAATCTGAGCCAAATTCTTTGGAAAACAGAGGGAATAAAATATCAGTGGAAAAGACCTCTAGAAGGAGCCCATGTCCTCTTAGTGCTCTGGCAGGTCAGGGGCAGCAATTGTCTCTTTTCACCAAGGGCTGAATGTGGATTCCTGACTCTCTGGAGCCTCAATCTGTGGGAGCAGACAGATTTTCCAAGTTCCTTTACTTTATGGTAACAATAAGGACATACAACAACAATAAAGAACGCAATTAATACTCTAATATCTGCCTATTGTGAAAATGTGATCATTTACCACTGGGCCTTCCTTTTATCTAGCCGCTGCTTTATGAACATCTCTTGATCAATGATCTCACAATTAACTCTGTGAAGATATTTGCCTTCTAAATTAAATAGTATTTGTAAGATCCAAAAATTCTCTCTTGCATTGTTTGGCATAAATACAAATTGTGCTTTCCCTGGACAGAAAATGTATTGCTGTTATCCAAGCCAAATCAGGCTTTCTTGACATTTAGTTTGTCTCCTATGCATGTTGATTTTCTAATCAACATAAAGTGAAGTTTTCAGGTGTTTTATAGGCCAGGGAGTTGTGTATCCTTGTACTTCCTAATGAATTAATTTGCCTTTGATGGCTCTACAGTAGGAACTCGTTGGAAATTTCAAGTTAAGAAATTACAAGGATTGTTCATTACCTTCCTGAGGAAGGACTTGTCAGACGCTACTGCTAAAGTACTGGAATGGATAATATGAGTACTCTTCATCAATGTGATCATGACTTCAGTAGCAGCGTAAGATGGGCCAGCTGACTTCCAACTGAGGCAGCTGAGGCATCCTGTCATTATCTATTAAAATTATTTATTTGCAGAGGGATGACACATTTGTTGGTGACACATTGTGTTGTAGAAGTGGGCTATTTATTCTTCAATTGCTTCTGCTGGATCCACAAAGGGTCTGATTAAGGCACTGTAGTGGTTTAGACTTGCTAATTTCATTTTCCCAGCCAATGCACCAAATAAATGTCATGGTTTTAAAGCAGTAACTAAAAAAATTACTAGAAAACTTATTTCTTGCTGTGAGATATGGATTAGAACAAGAGCAAAACAGGCTTAAAACTTAAAAGGAATAAAGAAAGTTTATTAACAAAACTACAAGAATAAGAACACCAGAGTAAACTTCCAGAAAACCCCTTTATCCCCCACTACTCAACCATTCCCTTTTTCACATGACAACATAGAGACAAAAAACTTTGGAACTTTGGTGTTTAAAACAGTCCCAATTCCTTCCAGGGTCTTTTCATCAGCCTTTGTAGATAAACAGAAGTCGTCTTCCGCTAATCTATGGAGTTTCTCACAAGAAAACTATTTCTGTTATAGCTTTCTATTTTTCTGATGCCAGCTGCCCAGAAATCCTGTCATCACAATTCAGTCCTCCCATTTCACATCACTCTGAGGTGTGTATGGGTCAATGAGTCTAGGGATGTAATTTTTAAGGATGAGTTATTCAAAGGCAAAAGTTCTCTTCATCTGTCTCTGTAAGCTTCTCTGGAAACAGAAGTTTTCTCTTTGCCTCTACAATGGCCCCAAATCTTCAACTATTACTTCGCCTCACTCTGTTCCAGCACCTCACTGTATCACAATTACTCCACCTTTTGCTCAAAATCCACACTTTGAACGCTCCATTCCTCCCAATATACTCTGTCATGAATTAAAGGAGTTTTTTCAGAACACTATTGTCCATCTCTATAGCTTTAACAGAAAAATATTTCATCTTATAAAGCATCTCCTTATTCTCTCTTCCCTATCTAAAACTTAACTCTTTTCTTCACAGTCTTTGATGGTTTTATGATGTCTTTTTTCATGTTGATTGTCTCTGTGCCTCTCTGGGAAAAAGGAGTAATCTGTACATTTTATCCAGGTAGTAAAAGAATTAAAGTCTTGGAAAAGCTGCAAGTGTTCATGGTGTCAGATTTCAGTCCAGCAGCAGAAACTACAAACTAAGCCAGGCCGGCTCCGTTTCTCTCCCCCCCCGCCCTCTGCGGCCTTGTCCGGCCTGGAGGTGGGGGAGGAGGCCAAGACAGAACCTTGTTACCTTTTCAGAAGCTGGAAACCAAAGAGATCAAAAGCCCCCGGCTTTACATCCTAAAGTGGTGTTCACAAGTTGATCTCACTTTTCAGTGGTCAAAACTGCTGTCAATTCTTAGAAATGACCAATAATTGGTCACAAGAAAAGACTCCCATCAGCCTTTCACAGCTTCAACTTCCTCCCAGCTCCTGAAGCTATCTTAAAGGTAAAGTCGCCCCATGACAGGCACGTGGAAGGGAAACAGATATGGGTATTGTTGAAAATATTTTTTGAGTTCTTAGCCTCTGGTCCTACACTTGTTTTTTCTTGCCATCTTGCATCACTCGTTGGCCAAGCTATTCAGAGGACTTTAACATAACTGGACTTCTGTTTTGAAAATTCCCCAGCTCAATAGGAATGAGCTGTGCCATCTACATGTGAAACAAGCCTCACAGGCAGTGACAATTTTACGAGATTTTCCACTGCTGCATACTGGAGACCAGGGCAAGATAGTGTTTGCTTCTGGTTTTCCCTGCATTTAATGTAGGTAGGTACATTTTGGCACATAAGTAGAAGTATTTTGGCTTAGTGGTATAAGAGTAAGGTGGATCTGATCTGTGACAAGTTGATGGATATCTACTTAAAAAATTTGACATTAATATATAATTAGTAGTAATGGCAAAAGTAGCTCAATTTCAAAAGCAACTCCATGCACAGTTATTTGATTCTGGTGAAAGAACAAGTTTTAATATTGCTCTTTTTTCATATGAGAATATACCAATAAATTCTTATCCATTATTAACAACATATTGTATGAAAATTGCATGTTATATGACTCATGACACCAATAAGCATCTGTGCATTTCCATAATGATAAATCATTCATAATGTATTCATTTTGCCATTATGCATTATATGACCTATCCTCTGGCTCATTTTGAAGTAAGAAGATATAAAATTTTGTAAAACTTTTCACTGGCAAGCAATTCTATTAATTTTTTGCCCTTTCCTATGGCATGCAGGGCAATGTGTCGGTTTTGCTGTGTTGTGCTTCAGTTCTGGTGCACAATTCAAGGAATATTTGCCTGGAATATATATGACTCCAAGCAGATAGATATAGCTCCACTTCACTCAGTATCCTGACTCTGTATGCAGATGTAGGTCTGGGGTCCCTGTCATACTGATAATAAATATTTCAGTGATCAGGGGAACCAGTGAAGCTTGCTTTCCCTTAACTTATTGATTGAATATTAAATGACAGTGGGTAATCTCTGAGATCCAGTAAACTCTAACCTTATGGTAGGATCTCTCTGTGAGCAGTATCTCTATCCTCTCTTGCTATGCCTGTTATTTCAGAGAGATTTTTGCCTGCTAAGTTCAACTGAACTTGATGTCTAGAGTTGAAAGTTATCAGGGGTGACTGACAGACACACAGGCACAGAGAAACAGACTTGCCGCATTTCATTAGAAAACCGATACCAAATCAGGAATGTCTCTGCTGAAATATCACAGATATAAAGCATCAACATCTGTAAATTTACTGTGGACCCAGTGAGAATTTTGATCTTTATTAATGAGGCATTAGCTCAGCTTTTGGGGTTTTGCAGAATAGGAGAACTTACTCTACTGTGAAAGCCCCATTCTTTCTGTACTGTAGCTTGGTATGGAAAAATAACTTTTATGAAACAGTCCTCTCTGTTTTGCAGAATCAGACCTTCAGTTTTAAACCATATTATCCCCTACATATATATCTGAGCTTTCCTGTTAGCTGAAAAAAGGACAAATGCATACAAATATCAAGGTACAAATAATCTTATTTTTAGGTTAACTCTTATGAATTACTCACCAATGTTAGAAGATATTTCCCCTCTTGATTCCCTGAATCCAGACTATAGATGTATAACTTTACATTTTAATTTTTCTTTTCCTTGAGCTTTTGGAGCAGCAGGGCAGCATGAGAGACAGGAAAACAATGACAGGATTGAGCTGTTATGGTAACAAGCTGAAAACTACTTTGTCTTCTTGGTAAATAAGGTGTGAACAATAATTCCAGATTAGACAGGTTCTTCAATTATACATTTGTGTTAGTAATAAAATAAACATGTTTTCAATAACATTTAAGATATAAATATGTCCCTTTTTACTAACTGCTCTGCAGAGTGTAATACCATACTTACCAATCTACTATAGCTTGTAGCACTCTTGCCCATTCTTGTCTATTAAAAATTAAACCCTTTTACCATACATTATTAAAAGTGCTTTGGTTGGCTGCAAATCAAGAAAGACTTCATAAAGTCTTACAAGAACAAGAAATCTGATTAAATATAGAGTCCACAGGCAGCAGTGGAAAGTGCATGAGAAAAAACACGACATTAAATTATGCCTTAAAAACTCCATCAGGACTTTAAAAAATCATTAGTAGATTTTATTCAAGTTAACAATTAACCAAGGGACTTCTAATAGATTCATTATTCCATGTTTTCCCTTCACTTTTTCAGTTTGGAAATTCTGTTAGTTATAGATACAAATACCTTCATTCCTTGTTCTCCTCTTATTCAGAATGGTTTTTGTTCTTAGAAATATTACACTTTTTTAATAGTTGCCCTGTGCCTTGTATATAAAGACAAGAATTTGAAGATTAAATTATGTTAGCTGAATTGGGGGTTGCAGGCACTGCTTTTCACTTTAGGAAAAAATGTAAACAATTTAGGAGAGGAAAAAAATTAAGGGAAAACACCTGTGTTTTGTGGAGTAAGAAAAAGAGTGCAAGCACTTTACTGACAAGTCCAGCTTATTTGAGCAAGCCTTTTGCCAGGGCCACCTCCCAGGAAGAGGGTCAAGATCTTCTCAGCTGGTTGATATAGGGCTGGGGAAGGGAGATACCAACTTGATGGAAAAGAGACAAGATTAACAGTGCAGACAGTGCCCCAATTATTGCTGATTTTGTGTGGCTTTCTGTGGCAGTTGTACTGGATATTCCTGGACAGTTTGGCTGCTTTAGCACTGCAAGTTTTATGGTCTCGCAAAAAAAAAAAAGCATTTTCTCCCCTACTTTCTCTCCCTCTTAATTTATGCTTTTTTGTTGTTTTTGGTTTTTTTTTGGTTTTTTTGTAATTGTGCTTCCCTCTTTATCTGAAATACAGACGATTGATTCTTGTGAAGATCTGATCCTTATGGAGTGACTATGGGATCAGGCTTCTCATGGGAAGACTGGGAATGGTAAGGTGCAGGTCAATACTGGAACCTGTGCACTGGCTGTTCTACAGCTCATCTGTGGTATCTCAGGGCAGTTGAAGCCCATGAAGAAATAAATAAGGAAAAAAACCACTGAGACGACAAACCTAGAACCTGAATACAGGATGGAACATGCCATTTTCAAATGAAAGGATCTAGAGGAAAACACCAGGATTACTCAGTTTAAATTCCTGTGGTAGTTTGGGCCCATGTGTACTGAGACAGCTGTGTTCAACCTCACTCTGTTTTGAAGGTGAAAACTGTTACAGAGGTGTCCCTAATTTATTTTATCGTCTGATGAATTGGAAGAAACCCATTACTATCACTGAGTCCAACTCCTGGCCCCTTGAAGGACATACTAAGTTACACCATGTACCTGAGAGCATTTAGTAATAAAAACCATTTTTTGGTCCTTCTAGGAGTTATCAGTGGCATCCAGCATTTCTGGGTTCAGCTGACAATGGCCTGGAAGTGTCACTCCTAAATACTTGACATATTTGGGCATCAGGAACTTCGAATAGAATTCTGTTCCTCAAAATCCTTATCAAATGCCAAGTTCCCTGAACCTTGCATGGATTTTCTTAACAGACAAAACCAAGGCGTTTTAGTCCCAAAAGCAAAGGCATTCTGGTAGTGGTTGCTGCATTGTAAGGGAAGTACCAGGAACAATGAGAGCTGTGTGTGGTGCCAGGACAGTAAAAGAATAAAAGGCAGAAAGCACGGGAAGAGAAGAGCAAATCTGGACAGTCTGTGCAGGCTGTCAACCTAAAGCTTAGTTTTTTTGCTCTTGAGTATAAGAACTAAGTAAATTTTGAGTTATAGGGCTATAATTCCATTGCTGCATTGTGGAGAGTGTATAAGGCCACTTGAGCTCTGCTCTTATAGTTTATGATTTCACCGCAATCCCCTGGTGAAATACAGCCCTGTAATTTTTTACAGTGGTGAGCTGCTTATTTTTCTGTTTACAACAATATATCACTGGAGAGGTTGGTAATGGTCACAAAGTCCTATCATATAGTCCCTTATACTCTTGTATTTGTTTTTGAAGAAAAAATTAAAATTGTCCTTTAGAAGCAGCCTGACAGGCTGGGCACAGAGGAAGGAAGCTCCTTTTCTGCCTCTCTATGTCTTTAAAGATTGTTTAATTTAGCAACTATTTGTCTAGATGCAGGAGAGCATAATGATTACAAATTTCACATCTCTGTATGGCAAACAGCTGTAAGACTCCTGCTTTCACATATTTTCCTTTCTCTTTCTTGCCCTCCCGCTGTATATTAATTTCTCAATTAAAGCTCATCCCACCAGCCTCTTGCAACCATGGATGTCACCATAATAGAAGGCTGAGGGGAGGTCAGTGTGGATCGCCACAGCTGCATGCCAGGACTGAGGAAGAAACAATAGTTGGGCTTGATTCCACCCTAGCATCATGCCATGCATTTTGGTCCAGAACAGATGGACGTAACCATTAATTTGATTAGTTGTGAATGTGGGAGGGAGGGAGTCACAGCAAAAGGGGATGGGCACAGTAGGCAGGTAATTTAAGTGTCATATGCTTGCTTGCTGTAGTGTCACAGCCATATTCTGCTCCACAGGTAATGGTGCCAATTGCTTAGAGCACATAAATAAATAGAAGCATTTAACAATAAGCACGGCTGGCCAATCTACCCACTGTACCCTGAGCACTGGGAGAGAAGGCATCACAATCTTGCCAACACATTTGGGAAGCTGCTTAGGAGAGTTAAGTGTTGGAGTAGAGAGGCAGGGGATACCCAGAAGCTTTTGATTTTGATAGAAATACTGACCTTGGCATTTAGAAAACCTTGGTGTCTCTATTAACATCTTTCAGTACAACTTTCATTAATTTTACGGTAGGTCAAAACCCATGTCTGTGGCCAGAAGGAGCCAAACCTGTCTCCACATTCAGACTAATGGGTATATAATAGACATGTCTGCAGAACTGCAATTTTAGATGAATACAAATTATTGAAATGTGTTTGATTACAAATACTGAATTACCACTAACTCTAATCTAGAAAATTACCATTGTATTGTCATAGGACCAGTTACATGTGGAGACTCCTTTGTTTGTTTTCATTGTAGACAACAAAGTACTGGATGTGACACACGATAATAATTCTTTTTCTTGAGTGTGGGATGTGAAGAAGTATACAAAAAAATCTATCTTGATATCTGCTTTGCCAAGACTCATAAGATTGGATATTTGCTTTGGGAAAAAGCTCACACATCCACCTCCTTGGCACTGAATCTACTGATTTATAACATGAGCTGGTATTTTCAGGCCATATTTTTCGTTAAACTATAGATATATTTTTAATTGAACTATAGATATAGAATGTCTAAGATACCTAGACATTAAGAAGTGGGTTGTAGCTGGTGCCCTCCAAGCACTGGTCAATGCAGTACATGCTGCAATTTCAGGTGAGGCGTTTTTTGTGAGATTTTAATACAGACTATCATAGGTTGTCCATGGTAGTTCCTAAAACAGCTCATAATTTTCTATATTGTGTTTACCTGTAGACGTTCATTATAGGAAAAATATCTAAATTAGGCTCTTACACAGTTTGGCCACCTTCTTCCTTTGGGCACACTCTGCTGTATGCAAATAAAGGGAAGGAGAAAAGCCACGCTGAAGGATTTGCTCAGTAGTGTTTCCATTTAACCACATGGGGGCATGAGATATTTATTTAAGAGAGCTTTTTAGGCATATGATTGGGAAATGTGAGGAAGGGAAGCCTTCCTGGTAATCAAAATTGTCACTTGCTTTTTCAGATCTTTGTTAGTAATCAAAATACTTGGTAAACAGTTATTGCAAATGACATTAACCTAAAATATAGTAGCAAACAAAAATATAGCATGGGCAGGAAAGAATATCAAAATAGATTTTCAATATCCCCATTAGTCAATCTGGCCTCTAAATATATTTTTATGGTGCTATTTTGGGGCCTCAGTGAGAAAAATCTGAAATCTTCCAAGTAACACTGCATGTGTGACTTAAATAGCCTCAGTATTTATATTAGATGTGAAGAAGGCTGCTCTGAAATATAGCAACCTATATCTGGAGTAAATCCATTTCATTAATTGCCTAGATGACATTAGTTTTTGTCATTCACTTGCAAGATGAGTACTGTGCTCTATACATTATGGCCCAGACCCAGCAAAGCACATGAAATCATGGCTTGAATAGTTCTTCTTGAGCACATGCCTTAAGCAGAGTATGTATTGAAGTGCATCCCAACACAGAGAAAGTAGCACAATCAAACCTTTAATTAGTTTTAAAATGGAGTTCAAAATTCAATGCAATTCTTTGTACTTTACATTGAAAAAAAAAATGCATGCTTTGAGACTCTCTTGGGACAGACATGACTAAACCTATTTATCCACTTTGGTTTCTGAAGGGAATGAATGCTCATTGTTTTCTGCTGCTTTTCTCCCCTAAATTAATAAATTTATTTTGCTCAGTCAACTGATTTGTTTACAGCAGAATATTTATATGACTATTTCCAAGACTTTTTTTATGTGGATTTTTTTGTTTGTAAGATAATTCACACATTTTATTGGTATTTAAAAGGCTGGAATATTTTTGCTGCTGCTTCTGTAGTTTTAAATCAAAGCAAAAATGAGCAGCAGTAACACTGTATAAGCAAGTGCTCACAAGCTTGTTTATTTTCAAAATGAGTAGAAAATCAGGATTTTGTTCTGCACATTTCTGTCCCAGATATTTTATGCTCACACAGGTCAAAGGAGCCATAAATCTGGATCTTGTATTTTGAGCCATTCTGCAGTATTCAGCATGTGCCTTTGACATACTGATGTCAAAACAAGATTGCTGCACACAGGTGAATTCCAAGTCTGAGAGGGAATGCTGTCCTCCTGTTCCTCTCAGAGAGAACTGAGAAAAGGACCCAAAATTCAAGCCATACTTCACCAAAACTTGGAGTACTTGTTTTCTTAACTTTTTATGAAACCCTTTTTTGTGGTAAATATATTTCTACAGAAAGTCTAAATATTTCCCAGCATCAGCAGACAGAGGTAAAACTATTTCTGTAAAACATAATGTAGGTTGTACAGCACAGCAGAATTTATTCTAGCAGACTACAACTGTTGGGTACTTTTCCTAAGATATAAAACTTTCTTATGTCAATGGCTAGGCTTGGGTCCATTCAGCTTGCTCCAAAAGTTTAATCTTGACATCTTGCATTTTTAAGTGCTTTGTAGAAGTTCCCCTGAAAATCCTTCCCAAAAAATTCTGACATAACTTGAGCCTGCTGATCCAGTTGTACAACAGAGGAGCTCGTGTGTCTCCTGACTGTGCTCTCAGAGTTAGAACACAAGCATATGAGAGGAATTGTGACAAGCAGAGGATGAGTCCACATTGCACGCTCTTAACCTGACAAAATGCCCACTGACACTCACTGTGCACCTTCTGTCCCCAAAAGAGTCCATAGTAGGTTTGACTGCACTTCTTTTATGTTCACTAAAATGTCTGTTCCTTGCTAGCAATGAAGCACTTGTGTATATTAATCTCTAAAGCTATCAGCTCATCTCTATGCTCTCTAAAATGAATGAGGCAATGAACGTGGTGTCAAATGCTTTTTTCCAGTAAGCTTTTCTGATCCACTAATGCATCAAATATATTTGAATTTACTATTCACATAACTTTTTATGGAACACTATTAAGCCAATTTGGTTGATAACCACTGTAACCTTTTTAGTAAGTTGCAGCACAGTGAGGTCACTATTCCTGGATGTGGTTTGCTGTATCATGCACTATGTACTGATGCCATGACATCCTTGTATGAAGCAGGTGAGCACAGTTAGTTGGTTTTGTTTGTGGGATTTTTTTTAAGATTGCTTGTTCTTAAATTAATAACTGATTAGAGAGAATGATTTAATACTGCTTTTCCTCAAAAGCAACATTTCCTTTCTCGGGAAAGGATCAAACAGTCCCTCTAAGCTGGCTACCACCTTCCTGACTTCATGTTGTTTTAAATGAAACATCTGACACATTCTCCAACTGGGATGTTGTTTTGTTCTTCTTGACAAAGCAATTCAAGATTCACTGAAAAACAAGCTGAATGGAAGTGGAATTTTTTTATTTTTTTTTTTCTGTAGACATCTGTAGCTTTCTTTCAAAGCTGATGTGATCTTTCATCTGGACAAGAAAGGCTTTGATCCAAACTCTAAGATCCCCATATCTTCCAGTTAATTGGTGTTAGTGAGGTAGGTTTGACAGTCCTTAACACAGTCTGTGGAATTCTTTACTGCGTTAAGACCTGTCTATTGTGGCTCAGTCAGCTCAAAGACATCAGCTTTCTCTTGTTTGACTTCTGTTCCACTGGGGATGTTTACAGGTTTTATGTGCTTTCATTATTTTCTCTTGTAATACCACTGAATGCCAACAAAGCAAAACTCCTGTGAAACTGAACAAAAACAATGTCCTACAGACATTCCTGTAACCTTTGGTTTTCACATAAACTCACAGATGAGAGGAGAAGGAACTCACACTAAAAATTGAGCTCTTCATTTTTTAATAACTTGCTTGCTTTTGGGGATGACCATGTCTGTAATATATTTGTTATTTAATCATCTGTAATATATTTGTTAATTGAAACAACAGAAGCAAGCATCATAGCTCCTACCACATATATATGAGATGAACACTGTGCATAATAAAGTATTATTCTCTAATGAAAAGTGCTCATTTTAAAGTCCACATTTTAGTGTGATTAATTTAAACAAAATCTGTGCCCTTTCTTTGTGGTATGACACAGCAGAATAAAGAAAATCTTCTCCACTGTGTAGCATTTGGCATTGAGGGTAATAACTTGGCAAAACATTCTTACTGTATGGGGTTTTTTCACAAGCTCCTGTGTTAATGTGGGCTGTACACAGTGACTGGACACAGCCTCACAGCCACACTGGTATTGGAATTAGAGAGGAGACAGGAAAAAATGCATAAAAATAATTTCCCTTTCTGGTTTAGGGCAGGGGCACTACAAAAACCCTTTTCACTTCTCCCTCAGGGTGCACTGCAACTTCATGTTCCCATACCTAGACTTCAAGAAATATTACAACTAAAAAGGAAAAGAACACTAATAATTACTATAGCAGAGCATTAATATTATAACTAAAGAGCACTTAGAATTTCCTGAGTAGATAGTCCAGTTTTCTACAGATTAAAAACTTGATGCTTTGTAATCCATCCTTTTTCCAATGGAGCTTTTTCTCTCAGAAAGTCTAATAATTACAATTATCCAGCTAAACTTCATATTTTAAAAAATATGTACCCAAAAATGCACAATTATTTTCCCTACAACTACTGTTAATCTCATAAATTATATTATGCTTTTGCTTAGAGCCTACTCAGTTCTTCACCTTTGCAAGTAAGTGCTTCTGGTGAAGCTAAAACTTCATCAGAAAGTGCAACTTCCTCACTTGTCTGTGAGACGGTGGGAGTGGACATCCCCTCATGAAAAATAATATGTGAAAAGTATTGTTAAGTAGGTGACCTAATCAAATACTATCAGAACATGCAGCTGTGTCATATTCCTGAGGATCTCTGGGCAGTGACAATTTGCCAGCTATTCTTTAAGCTACAGTAAGCAATGTAATAGAGAACAATTCCCTTTTAAGTATCATGCTGAGCTGTAGCAGCATTGTTTTGGGTGCTGGTAGACAAACCAAAAGGTATTCACCATACTGAAAATACCAGTACTGAAAAGTCTCTGACTTCAAATTACCTCAACATTCCAGAACTACATTTTGGAAGGAATGGAGGATCTTTGTTGTGTGTTTATTGTCTGTTAAGCTAGAGGGTAAGCTTCCTCAGGTCCTGGTACCTGATCATGACAGCATAATATGAATTTCAATATTGAAAATATTAAAGATGAAAGTAGAGATTCCTCATCCACCAGGCATAAAAAGCACAAAGCAAAAATCATTATTAGCTGATATGTTTGAGAAACTATGCGACAGCTATGACCCTGCAGCTGTTATTGATTTTGGCAGTTAGAAGTTTAATATTGATTAGAAACTGATATACCACTGACATGCACATATCCATTTCTTTCTGAATATATGTCTCATCTTTTTTCTTCAGGTTCATCTCTAGAGCAAAGATCTCAGAGTTCAATGCACTACTCAATAGTAGCTTCTGCATCCCACAGTTATTTTTTTTTAGTGCAGACTATTTCTAAAAGTTGATAGGAAGGCAGTGCCTTTGAACTACAGTGAATGTGGATATCTGCAGATGATAAGGTTTGATTTTAAGTAGGAAACTCAGGTTTTTGGGGAAAAAAAGGAAGAAAAATTAAATGAGGCTGTAAAAAAATGAGTTTTACATTGATGAAAATAGTCCAATTCACCACTGTAAATAGGAAGAGAAGGCAGCATATAAATGGAGACACAGACTTATGATTGGTTTTTAATCAGGGCTGTGACAGAAGACTGTTAAAAGAGCTGTTCCTATGCTCAGGGAAGAAGAGATATTTCAGGATGAAAACTCTTTTCACGAGTAATGCTGACATGCCCACACTGTAACTATCTGTGGCAAATGCATCAGGGGACAATGAGATTGTTCAGGTGTGGGTGACTTGATGGTTTTGAGGAGAAAGGGAGAGACATAAAGATCAAGTGGTTGACTCCTTAGGTGAGAAGGTCACTTAATCCATGCTGAGATCCATGACCCTGTGTTTGCTCTACCTCAGAGGGCTTGGCCTGCCATGGTCTGATCTGTTGTCCACACCAGCAGCTTCTGCCTCCTGTGGGACGGAGCACCTATGTGAGATTTGCAGCCTTCAAGCCATGCTGCTCCAAGGGCTTCCTGGCTCTTTGAAACAGCCACAGACTGCCTTTTTTAAAAACCATGGGTTGCAAATGAAGGACGCGAGAATCATTACTCCAGTCTTGTAGCTGTGAGAGGCTGCTCTAGAGTCTGTAGAAGAAAACATACTTAACAAAGTGCATTAAGCAACCACTGCAGGAGTTGCCACCCATTTTGGACTGAGGATTTTTGTTTGTTTGATTGTATTTAAGGGGTGCAAGAATTTATTTTTAGCACAGTAGTGTGTAATTTTTCCACTGGCTGACTTCTTTAGGAAAGTGTAACAAATGTAGTGATTATTCTCTGGTATCCTGAGACTGGTGCCTGGCTGTTTCCATATCACTACTGAAATCTGAAACCAATGAGAGATTTGGGGCAGTTGTTAAGTTACATACATAAAATCTCCTACATGAGCTTAGGGTTTTTCACATGTTTAAGCACCTAGGGTTGATTCAAAGTGACTGATGGAATAACCAGGCTTTATGCATTAGACATGAAAGGCATTTGAATAAATTCCAGTTTGGCATTTACGTCTGGCATTTTCAAGATTTACTCTTATCTCACTTCCTTTCAAGAAAATTGGGGTTGTGCTTTACGCAGCTTTTCAAGCATTTCCAGATAAATACCTTTGGTGAAAAGAAATCTGGCTAAAGAATGTACTTGCTTCTTTACTTATTCACAATTTCAGCAACAAACCCAGGCAGCTTTTTATTTTTAACCTCTTCAGGGCTGAATGTGTCAGAAAGTTCAGTCACAGTCCAAGGAGTTTCATTTACTTATTGCTAACATTTTGGATTGGCGTAGATGTAATCTCATTAGGGTATCCGTGGAGAATGACATGCAGAGGGAAGTAGTTTCTATTGTTTACTTGTACTCTGTGTTGGGATAAACTGTGAAGCCTTAGTGGAGTTGTAACTCTGAACATGCTGATCAGAAGCATTAAGGAAATTAACATAAAGCTCTATTAATGGCTTAAGGGAATCTGACTAAACAAACAAGGCCACACTGAGCAATAAATGTGAGTCTCAGACTGCATGACTTTCCTCATAACTGCTCTAATTAATTGCTACAAAAGATTAATTTTTATAATACAGCATGCATATCAAAGGGAATAGCTTTGTGATTTAAGTGTTACGTGTCTCCCTGGGAGATTCAGGTTCAGTTCTTCATGCAGCTGTTGTCAGCCTTCCAAAATATAATAGCTAAAATGAATTTCTTGGATTTTACTGCTGGAGTTTCTATGGAATAAAGACCTCAGACCATCTTCCGTTGAAGTCAGTGGCAGGTTGCTATTAATTTCGGTGGAAGCAGAAGCAGGCACACAAATATTAAAACCAAAGAGCTTTGAATTTCCTCTGTGTTTGCATGTTTTCATAAATTTAAAGCCATGTTATCTCACACAAAATATCCCTGCCAAAACCCTGCTTTCCAGTAGTGGTTCAACTATACGTGGTGACATGAGCTCTGTACACCTCCTTTACAAGTTGGATGCATAATTAGCTGAAATTGATTGCATTGGTTTCTGAATCACAATGTGGCAGAATTGTGATTTAGTGTGTTTGGAAATGCAGCAGAGCTAGGCTATAAAATTTCTTGTGAAATATGTTAGAGGAGATGACTGTTATGGACTGCCTTTGCATGACCTCTTCTTTGGTCAGTAGTTAAATTCTGCCTTGTCCAGAAAAAAGAGAGGTGGAGTTCCTTGGAGGAGTTTAAGCCCAGTATGTGCTTTCTTTTTTGACTGAAGCAAAGGACATCCATGACACTTTTTCATATGCTGCTCTACTGCTGTATCTTAACCTGTACATAGAAGTCCAAAATGGAGATTTCAGGTTAGTAGAAGAGCAGTTGTCTAAGAGCTCAGGCACACAGGTGAGGACTCATACCAGATAAAACTATTTCCTTCCAGTCTAGTTATCTTACTGAGGTGGTTGCCTTCATGATCCAGGGAGAAAAATATGCACTTTTCAAGTGCAATTCCTCTGACTTCAAGACTTGCATTTTAAGAGAAGGTGGATAGCACCCAGACTGACTCACTAACTCTGATTTTGGTTCTATGAATCCCAGCTGCAACCAATCTGTTGCTTGAAATAGCTGCCAGTGTTGTCTTTCAGTGCCACAACTGAGCTTGTGGTACCTATACAAATGGTTTAAGTGACAGCAAATGTAAGACAACATGGCTTTGATTAGTCCCAGTGAAGAGGGTGAAGCCAAGTCACATAATTTTATATTTGCAAGGCCATGCACATAGGAAGTGTGCTGATAGCTCAGCTGATGTGTGATACCCCAACTGTACATCTGAGCCCAAAGGGGCATCAGCCAGGCTTGTTAATCACCTCAGTTAAGAACTGTCAAGCAGAACAATGACCGTCTACTTGTAGATCTTGGCTGAAGCTGTTATTTGATGGTTGGCCTGATCTTTCCTCTCCAAAAACTTGTGAATGGAATCCAACAATTATTCTTGGTTTATTTTGACAAGTGTTTCCATTGCTTCCCCCTCACTTAATATTTATCTCCATGAGCCAAGTTGGAGGCTTATGTTTTAAAGAAAATTAATGGTGAAATAGGACTCTGCATTCAGAATAAGCAGCCTGACTAGGTGACCTGATTTTCAAAAATGCCAATTGCCCAGAAAAGACTTCCAGCCCTAGAGACCATTAAAAGAAATCTTAGCTTTGTAACTGTTATTACAATTATTATTTATGGTATGTATTGCAGTAGTATTCTGGCAGCGCACAAAGACCCATTGTGTGAGGCACTGTATGACCACAGAGACGAAAGTTACACAGATTAAAATTCCAACTGCCTCTTCCATGGTGGAAACAAACTCAGAATATGCCACCCCCTCCTTGGAAAATGTCTGTCAGCTATTCAAATGCTCTACTTTTTAAATGAATCAGTCAGCCAGTAGCCTTTGCAAGGAAGAAGAGGAGCCAGGAAACTTTGTCCTGTGCACCCCATAATTTCTGAGACCTCTCTGAACACTGGTGAAGGGCCCTCTCTGCTGCTCTCCATCCCTGGGCATGTTACAGTCACTCAGTATGAGCCCAGCCAGTTTACTCCATGCAGCACTAATGGCTTTGGCTAAAGTGACAGGTCCCCTTATTTGTGGCTGCTTCTGTGCCTTTCACGCCCAATCAAAAATGTTTACAAAAGTGCAGTCAGGGAATGAAGGAGAGGGGAGCAGAAGAAAAGAAATCCAATTTTGTTTGGAAACAGTTTCAGAGCTTAATTAGTAAAGAGGGGGGTGGGAAGGGGGGCTGAACAGGTGGTGTATTATTCTGCCAGGGATCTTCAAAAGCGAGGGAGTGCATATTGTTAGTTTTCTGCAGAATGAAAAATGAGAAGGTCGACAGTACCTGGATACCAAAGAGCAGGTGAGCTGCTGAAGTAAGGTCAGAGTTATGCACACATACACACTCAAAAAATCTGCATAGAAAAAAAAATTTCCTTTTTACCCACAAGGGGACAGATCCCAGCTCCGCATCGGAGATTTACATGGATTCATATTCATTACATTAGCAGTAGCCACATTTAGCAGCGATTCCCAAAGGAGCAGGAAAATGATGGCCTTGAAGAAAGCTGCCACATTTCAAACTCTCCAGCTGTGCCTTGCCACCATTGCTACATTCCACTGCCAAATGCAGTAATTTATGAATTTGTCTTTTTTATCTGAAAAAAATGTTAATTTTCAGAATGAAGAGAAGAATAGGAAAGCACTAACATGTCTGGAAAAGAAATGTCTGTATTTTCCTTTAACTGCTTTATAACTATTTCTCTGATGCTGTAAATGTTATTTGTGTTCATAATGTCATTATTATCTTGCATTAGATGTGTAAGAGAAAGCAGGGGTGCCAGCAGATAGAGCATTCCAGCTTACAAAAGAGTCATTCTAAAGACATGGTAGCCCAGCAAGACTACCACAGAGTTTGAAAACATAGAGAATGAATTATGAGCAGTAATGATTTTTTGCTTTGTTTATGTAAGTACTGAGCATGTGCCATAAAAGAATAATAGATATTGCAGTTGTTTCAAAACAGCTATTTTATGTTGTATCAGATGGAACTACGTACACATACATCTGTTCTGGTAGGGCAGACTAGGACTTATACTTTTTTTAAAAAAATTAATTATTAATAGAGTAAAGAAAAGTCTTTGTAATTTGTCTGACACCAAAAGGAAAAAAAGATTATTCCTAATTAAATATCTGTCCCTCCCTTAGCATTGTTGCTGAAAGCATCAAGCAGAGCTGTCTACAGGATCACTGAAAGAGTTTGCAGGCTGAAAAATATATGCATAATAGTCTTTGTTGTGGGTTGATTCTATTTTGCAGTGTTTCAGTTTTCAGTCTAAGGGAATTAAATTGCACTGTATACAGTTTTTGATTTTGTGGAGTATCTTCAGGCAGGAGATCCAAAGTATGCCTTTCTGTAAAAGTTTCTGTACCTTGTGAAGCACCTTGTTAGAGCTTGTTAGAGTCCAAGAGCATCTCTGCTAAGACTTTCATACACTGCAGTTTAATAAGTTCAGCACTATCACTGAGACCCAGGATAGAACCTTTCTAATTCAAAGAGTTTTGCTGCTGTGGTGTTGAAAGTAATGAAGATCCTGTTTAAGTGAGAGTAGTTAATTTCCAGGGATGTCTGACAGCAGATCAGCAAGTACAGCTGTATCAAAACCTTTATGTACTCCTTTGTGAAACCAGGCATTTATAATGTTGACTAATTACACTGTCTTCCCCCTGGTTCTCAATTATTCCCAGTTTTATGTGCTACTTAATGAAGCAAAATTCTCCACTAGTTTTTAAAATATCTTTACCATCTAATGTTAGGGGCTGTCTTCTCAAAATGATGTCTACCTGGACCAAAGCCTCTTGCTTTATTGACAAAATGGAGGCAAGGCACTGATAGAATGAAATAATCAGCTCAAGACTCCAGGAAGGAAAGGTACATTTTTTACCTGGCTGGTGAAAAAGAAACTGTATGGGGTGAAAAATACCTCTTTCTGGTGACTCAGCCCATCTTGCTCTGCACCAAGGTGACAAGCAAAACTAACAGCTCAAGTGGAGACAGGACCCCTCCAGTGGTCTCTATCCTGAAACCCCGTAGCTGAGAAAAGCCAGTGTGCTGTGCCTGCTGCATGCTGCATGTGGCACAGCAACCAGGTGGCATCTATGAGCAAGGCTCTCAAGTGCCCTTGAGAGCAGGCAGAAAGTTTTTTGCTATGAGTCAAGAGGCAGGCTGGCACTGTGGCCCGTCTCATGGGGCTTAGTCAACACTGAATTCTCTAAATATCTCTAGACATCTCCTAGGTTCCCTGGCCAGTGAAGAAAGGAACAAAACAGATTGTGGTTTTGTCTTCTACCTCAAAAGGTCATTCTAATACATCAATGATCCTTCTCATTGAACATGGTTCCCTTTATTTCACTTCAGGGTTTCACCTGTTCACTTTGTGCTATTCCTTTACCTTGCTCCCTTACTGAAAATAACAATCTCCCGGGCTTTCAAGTTCGTTTGCTGCTAGTGTTTAGGAACTGTGAATCCAAGTCTTCTTTCACTTTTAAGCCTTTCTTAATGCCTCTGATTTTGGTCATGGTATGTAGGATTTACACCCATGTAAATGAAATCAGTACATGACCCATGACAGGGGCTCCTTAGCAGTCTTTTTTTTTTTAGGCTGTGTAAATTAATTTTTCTTGAGTTTCCTCTCAGGATAGCATAAATTATGAGACAAAACCCCATAATTCACTTCTAGGAGAGCAGCAGTTACTCCCCCTCTACCACTTTTCTGCCAAAATTGTAGGAGAATAGCTGGTGATCTCAGCTCATATTTGCATGGCATGAACAAGAAAAAGACAGAAATGTGCTTGCTCAAGGTGTCATGAAGACATGAACCCATTGTTTCCACTGCCTTTTTTCCAGTGTGGGAAATACATGGGAGAGCAGAGGCATTGTCTGTGCCCTCTTGCTTCTTGGTTTCTCTTAATATGCAAAGGAGAAGAGATTACTGTCACATAGAAATTGTGTGCTGATAAATGCACAAAATATTATACTGGATGTTCCTGGTTTCTGAAATTACTTCATCAAGGTTTCTTTTTTTCTTTCTTTTTATTTGATTCAAGAGCTCGCTCTGTAAATATGAACTGGAGCTATCAAGAGACAGAGGAGAGTTTCAAGAGACCTGGCCATTAGATGTCAGCCCTTTAAATCATGATATTTCTTCTTGCACTGTGTACTAAAGGTTATGCCCTGCATTTGGCCCACACAGAGACTGCTACGTGATGGAAGTCCAGAAAAATGCAAGGCTCATCATTCCACCTGGTCTGAGGGCCACATTGCAGATATTGAGAGTGGCTGTGAGTGCCTCTGACGGCTCACCAGCCGTGCATCAGCCACCCCCACAGAAGAGCTGTAGTGGCACAGGTGTCAAAGAGCAGAGCTTGAGAGACAAGAAGCCCTGCAAACCCCCCATTTCACAGAAGCAATGTCACTGCACAGGCTGCTGAATCAGGTGGTAAAAGGGAAGAACAGATTACTGTGTTGGCTGACACAGTCCCTGTTGTATTGAAGTCAGAACAACCCAGCTCGCTGAAGATGTTCCTGGCTTCTAGCATAAATCCAGTAGTTCCTTGCATTATGCAGGTGGAGATTTCATCAGCTTGGATTTTTTTGGTGACTTCTCTGCTTCATTTCTATTTGCTAATGTATCATCATGCTTCTGAGATATGTTTAAGTTTCTTTATTGACTTCCCAATGTAAAAGTATTATAATAAGCCCACTCATATTTAGCAACAACAGAAGTTTTTCATCTTGAGATTCATCCCTTACTCACTGCTGAACTGTGGGAGTGAGTTACTACCTTGTAAGTGACTCACAGGTATTTATTATTCTGTGTATAAAGGTCAGGTTTTAATGTTCCAAGTGATATATGGACATGGCTCAAGATCAGGCAGTCTTGAATGATAGGTCTTAAATTATGATCCTGTGGAAGAGGAAAGAAATAAGAAATCACAGCTTTTGTTAAACAAGCCTGAAAAAACACTTGTACATATGTGAGCTGGTGGTGGAAACTCGCCAATTTCAGAGGCTGATTTGCTAAGCCATGGTATTGTGGCTCATGGAGCCCAGCTCAGAGAACTGAGATTAAATTTTTAAAAGCCATATCCATGTCTATCTATGCTTGCTTTCTGCTAGTCTCTCGAAGTGGAAAGATTCAGTATTAATAGATAGCAGGGCTGATAACAGATTGTAGAAGGAGAATCCCCAAATACCCTTCCGAGTGTGTCTTGACACTCTCACATCTGCCAGGCACCTCTAGGTGACCTTGCCTACACCATGCAACAGAGTTGTCCTCAGGTATCTTGCTTCCTTATGCATGGGCATAGCTTTTAGGCATCCTTCTGTTGAGTGGATCAAAAACTAAGGTACCTTTGTGGGTCCTCCTGTGAATGCACATACCCTGTGATAAAATTTTCAAGAATTCAGATTTTGGTCTCCAGGGTGTGTAGGTGATAGAAGCTCAGCAGTGGCATTTCTGTGCTTTCTGCCTTCCTGCAGGAGGGAAGAACAGTGGTTACAAGAGGTGCGCGAGTAGCGTGGCTTTCAAAGGTAGAGGCAGCACTAAAGCGTAACACAACTCCTGGTGCTCCAAGAGGTTGGCAGTCCATGTGAGCTCTGCCAACAGTGTAATACAAAACAGTCCAGGCCACTGTATGGAAAAAATGTTGAAAACTGGTTCAAAGGTGCCTTCTTATCTCTCCTCCTGAGCTCTTCTAAGGCAGAGTTTCTTGTAGTGGAAGATCTAGCCACAAGCCTTACATTTTAAAAATGTTTTACACCGGCAGCATCCTGGGCCTCAAGAGACTCTAGAATTAAAAGTAAAAAAAATTATGTGGTTTTATATCTGGTACAGCTGAAATTCTTCTATTCTATTAATCTCCTTTTAGTGCTGGTGACAAGAGTTCAAACCTTGCTCACAAAGTGACAGTTTTGGCTGTCAGCACCAATACGGCCTGACTTTATTTAGAAATCGAACATCTAAGAGATATTCCTTACGTATAGCTGTTGTGGGTTTGGCTATCTGAAAGAAAATATGGAATTGGAGGAGAATGTAATCCATGAGCTCTTTTAACCTTCAGCTCTATGTATCTTCATGTCTTTTACTACCTGAGAACAGGAATTTTATGTGGGTTTTTATACCAAGGCTGTGATAAACTAAGTGCAGAAATGCATAATGAAACTAAGATTGCTCAAAATCTTGAATTTGGGAGCTGGGACTTATACAGAAAACTGAGTGGAAATTATTTTAATGACTTTCAATTCTTTATGTAGATTTTTGCTACTGCACTTTCTCTGTCCTGTCAGTAGCAATGGGATTATTCAGTGTTCATACAGCCATGAGGGAGAATAGAATTTCATGCAACTCTTTCTACTTTTGGGAAAGTACTCTCCTTAGAAAAATAATAATAATATAATTAAATGTGGGATCAGTGTTTGACTGGAATGGTCCAGAAGATGTTATTCTTATTAGTAGAAAAAATCCTACTTACTCTGTCATGCGTATGGAAATATGACTTCCTTTTAAACTGGGTAAGGAAATTACAATAATGAGATTGATTATTTAGAAAGGGAAATGTTAGCTGCTTGTAGAATATGGGGGCTTCCTGCTCCTTTCATTTTGGATGCATTCTACAGACGTGGCCCTTGTTGTTTTTAGTCTCAAGTATAATTATTTAGATTTGATTTGCAGTTATGACACTTCTGAGACAGTAAAGAAATCAGAAGTGAAAATTCTTAAAAAGCAATTTCTTACAGGTTCTTAAGCAAAAAGAAACAACTTTTGTGAGAAACCTGGTAATTAAGTATACCAGAGGAATGATTTTTTTTGCCTTAAGTTATCTTTCTATAACTATGACTGCTGTATGCATGAATTCCAAATCAGTACCTTTGTCTAAGTAGTAATTTCTTGTATCTCATCACTATCTAGCTGACTTTGGTTATGTTCTTGATCTCAGCTTAATGAATAATTTGTTTTGTTGTGCACTCAGTTTACAAAAAAATACTATTATTTCTTCTAAATCAGTCTGAGAATTCAAAATAAAAAAGTGTTTAAAATAGCCCCCAAGTGTCAAAATCAGACTATATTTGATGAAGACAAAACAATGAGCACTCCTGTGTCCCAACATTTTGATTTTGCCTTTGAATCAGATTGAATCTGTTTTTTTTCTGTTTCCATTGCATGGCATCTTGCAAATCTTATTCAGCATTTCATCAGGGCTGTAGTGTAGATTTCTATGAGAGAGGCCAGACCTGTCATTATATACTGGGGGCATCTAAATCCTTTGATGCCTATCAGTAGGTAGAAGGGTTACCCAGGAAAGATAATTTAGCAAAAGTATTCAGCCTTCACAGAAAAGAAAGAACATGGAAAACTCAAATGAGAGCTCTGATCTAGCACTGTGGCCCCATTAATTTCAAAGAATCATAGAATGGTCTGTGTTGGAAGGAACCCTAAAGATCATCTTGTTCCAGCCCCTCTGCCATAGGCAGGGACACCTTCCACTAGACCAGGCTGCTTAGGGCCCCATCCAACTTTTCCTTGAGCACTTCCAGGGATGGGACGTTCACAGCTTCCCTGGGCAACCTGTGCCAGTGCCTCACCACCCTCACAGTAAGGAATTTTTTCCTAATACTTAGCCTAAACCAACTATTGTTCAGCTTGAATCCATTCCTCCTTGTCCTGTCACTATGTGCTCTTGTAAATAGTCTCCGTCCATTTTTCTTGCAGGCACCCTTCAGATACAGGAAGGTACTGGGCAATTAGGGCACCCTGAAACCTTCTCTTTTAAACTGATCCAAAATATTTTCTTTTGATTTGGAAAAAAACCAAACCTGCCATCATTCCATGCAAACTGCGCTTGCCAAACTATGCACTTTGCTTGCATTTTTTCTATCAAAATGTTGTAGAAATACTAAAATAAATTTGGACATAATTGTTATCTTTCGCCTCCCAGATTCCTCATGAACAGATAAAACTCAGTCACTTCTAATAAAAATGTTACAGCTCTGATCTGTTGATCCTGGTTGAAAAAAATTGTAATCCTTATAACTACACTGGCAGCTGTGTTTAATGCACAAAACTTAGTGAACACATGCACTCTGCCTGGATTTGTCAGAGGTCAGATAGGCCTGAGTAGCTGAGATTTCTATGCTTGTGGGTGGTGTAATGCAGCAGGGCCATGTGCAGCAGGCTTTGTCAGGGCTAGCCTAACTGGTGGCTCCATGGTCTCCACGGGCCAGCTTTGCACTTTATAGAACCTGAGCAGATCTCACACAGAAAAGGTCTTCATGGGAACAGCACACCGAGGGCTGGGAAATGTCCTTCCACCTCCCCTGCCAGCCCTAGCCCAGTTGCCAGAACCTGACTCATTGTTTATTTATTGGCATCAAAACTCTCTCTGCAGTGTGACGTGCATAATGGAGACAGCCTTGAAAGTAAATAGCTTTCTGCCCTTGCTGGTATACCTAGGCAACATCATTAGATGATGTTTATAGAATTTATTCATTGCAATCTATTATGCAAAACAGAGAAATAGTTGTGTCAAATGGATATAAAGGAGTTTGGAATCATCAGAAACATATTCTCTCGTCAGTACTGTTTACAGAAACAGAAAATGATTTAAAAATCCCAATGTCTCACTTCCAAAATTAATTGCAATTTCTTTTCTATATTGCCAAGATTCCAGAAGCCTTTTTTAGTTCCATACATTTCAGGTTTTAAGGACTGTTGCATTAACTTGGAAATGAAATCTCAAACCTCAACTGTGCTCTCATTTTATTAGAGTGATACAGTGATAATCTCACAAGGATCCTAATAAGTACATGAGAAAAAAAGAATAAGCTAAATGGGAGATGTGAAAATTTTCTAGCCCAGTGCTATTTACATAGGTCTTATACTTTTTTCTGCCTGCTCCATAATAGGATATTTGCAAATTCTTCTCTCAGCAGGTTTTGAACATGAACTTGCATTATTGTTCTTACAAAATAATAAACAGCTCTGGGCTATAAAATCTCTCAAATTGTTTTCCACAGAAGGGATTTGCATGCTGACTCATTCCTACTATATTTATCACCTATCGCCAAAGCACTGCAACTGCAGGATTTCTAATAAAGCTATGGAAATTACATGCATTGCAATGGGAGTTGAATACATTTACATTTGTAGTATTTTACCATTTCAAAATTTATGGCAGATTACCTTGTTTGTGCATGTCTGGACTTTAATGGTTATTTTTTATAGCAGAAAATAGTAGTTTATGGTGATATTCCCAGTAGAAGGTTTTTTACGAATCTACCATATGGAATATTACATAAAACTAAACTTGTATCAGCAGTGATTTTATGTAGAGTAAGACAGTGAACATTATCAAGAATTAGTGATTACAGAACATGTCTGAAAACTTGAAATTTTATGAATGTGGGGTTGTTTGATTTTTGGTTGTTTAGTGGTTAGGGTTTTTTTATTTTGTTTTGTTTTGGTATGGTTTTTGTTTGTTTGTTTGTTTGTTTGGGTTTTTTAAAATGTATTTTAACTTCTATTAATAGCAGCTCAAATCACTCCTTCTTCATACAGAAGAAATCTTCATTGTCTGCAGCAAATCCTGGGCAACTCAAAGCAAACAATATTTACTGTTGCTGACCATCTCTCCCTGCTGCCTCCCTTTAAGGTGCCCTTCATGGAGTCTGGCAAAAAGAGAGATGTGGTGATTTATGCAGAAGAAATCCATAAAGTCTTCCCATTTTTCCAAACACCCCTGTCAGTTCATATATTTCAACCACAGCTACGTTCTTCAGCAGTGATGGCAGAAAACAGGTTTTTTTTTCCTGTGCCTTCCTACTAAAGGAAGGAAAAACTTTTGCTAGCAAAAGCTGCATCCAGGAAAAGTATCACAATTCCATAGGAAAACATAGAGATTAGCAAGGCAATTCTCATGGAAATATGTGTTTGCATAAGTATTGACATCAGGAGATGTTACACAGCTTTGTCAAAGAGGACCTCATGGATTTGGGAGCCATTTGGCCAGGAAAAAAGAAATGTACCATGAAAAGTAGGTAACCAGTCACACCGAGAGAGCAGCAGATGGTGCATGCGTGAAGCAATTGTCACTGCCAAGAGCCTGGCATGTTCTGCAGGCTGGAATGTATCTGTCTCATTAATGGAGCAAGCACTTGGGCAGGGAATGTCTATGTAAATCTATATATGGTTGCAAGTACAAGCTGTGAAGTTTGTATCTGAGCTGTAAAGAAAGAGAATGGGAAGGAGAAGCAGCTGTAGATATCCAATCCTGCTTCTTTTACTGGTCCCAGTCCTGGCAGAAACTCCTGGGCAGCACACAGCAGGTTCTGATTCCCAGGCACAGTGCAATAGGGATGGTGACCCAGGTAACCACTGATTTTCTACATTTTTCCATATACTTTCTACACTTTCCCACTCCCTGTGTGGCAACTTCCTTGTTACATCAAATTTGTTTAGGAATGAGGGCGTAAGGCCAGCTTTGCTCACTGTGGGGAATTAATACATAAAGGCAACTGTGCATTTTCTAGCAGTAGAAAAGGGCTAAGTCTTAAAGGCTGGACAGCCCTTAGGACTTGATAATCATATCTGTAGAATAGCACCAAAACCATATGGTCTGCTGTATATCTTTGCGATAATCTGTGTGATCTGTGCAAAATTTCCTTTTCTTCATTGTTTTCCTGCAGAAATCCTTCTTGCTTGAGACAGTCTTGAAATCAGAGAGGCTGATGCATATCTATCAACATATCCTGGGTAGCTGTCAAGGCTACATCTGAAACATTTCAAGGTCACATAAAGGGTCATTTTGTAATCTTGTCTGACATTTTAGAAACCTGGTGCCTTTGTGGCTCAGAAATCTTGCCGTTTATGCCCATGGGAAGGATGTTGCATTAGAGAGGTCACTCAGCCCTATGCTCTGGGAGAAATCCTCAACTGGGTTCTGGGCTCAGGGACCCAGAACTGTGTGCTACTATCCCTGTTCCCATCAGCTAAGAAGCTGCCTCTTAGCCTCTCTACTGATTTGAATCACACCCTCTCTGCTTTTTCATTAGCTGATGTATCATAGCCTTACAGCTGTCTTCTCTCAATCTAAATTGCACACTAATACTGTACATTATTGATTAAATGAGTCTACAAATGTCTTTTTAATACTGTATGGGTTGATCAGTCTTCTCAGTTAATGTGCAGCACCTCCAGTGGGCTTTAAAACCTGGTGAAGCAGCTTTTAACCAGATCTTACTGGGAAAGAAAAAACTGCCTGAGATGTTGTGCTCACACGCAGGCTGAGGTATGTGTTTTGGCAGTGGGGAATTAGTAATGATTTCACTTACTATGCTAAAAAGCTCCCTGTGTTCACAGATTCTTAATATGATAATCACAACTGCTGATCTTCCTCTTTGTAACTAAAACAATTCACAGGAGATTGTTGTTATATATGCCAGTGGCAAGGCTGAACTGTAACAGTTGAGTTACTTAGCAACTAATTTGGCTTTTTGTGTAACATTTTTGGGGGAAAGGTTACAAAGTTTATTTAGCCTTATTTCAGCCTTTCAAAAATTTTATATACGCAGGACTGTAATAACTACATTGCCCATGTTTGACATTTGATAGAAAAAATAGTAGTTTTCTATCTGTTTCAAGTGATTGCATTACATAAGCAGCATTCAGGAATGACTCTAGTTTCTACCTCCACTAGTTAATTATTGTAATTTTCCGTTTGCTTTCATTTCTTGAATTTAAATTCCTCTTTATCACCCTTCACAATCCAATCTACAGGCAAGTATTGCTCCTTTTATTACACAGTAGGAGAAGCATGTTTGTGTTTTTGGGTAGGTATCATGCATACCTGGTTTCATAGTATAATAGAAAATTGGGCTGAAAGAGATATCACCTAAATCCACACCATTCTATTTTAAACAAGGAGACAAAAATGAGGTTTTCTATGCACATATTTGCTGAAATACTAACTTTGACTCAGATCTGTGTGCCGAAGGCATTGCACAAATAGCAACAGAGCTCTAGTCCAATGGACGAGGTCTTGTGGGGGTATTTGTGCTTTCTGTGTACACTTCTCATGAGGGGCTTTGCCATACGGGTGTAGTCAAAATCAACCCAAAATATTTACCCTCCTTTGTCATTATTCAGATGGACATCTGCATTACTACCAAAAAAGCCCCAAACCTCTGTGCAAAATGGTCAGTATGGGTACATTTAGTCTGTACAAAGTACAAAAGCAAATAAGTGGTTTCAATTCTTAAATGGTAACTGTGCTGGGAAGTGGCAGCTGCCTGGTAACTGGTGGCTGAGCCTTGTGGTGTCCTTCTTTGGGATGCTGGACACAGCTTTGTGGTGTTTAGAAAACAATGCAAAAATAAACAGTGAGAAAAAGAATCCTCAAGGCAGAGCAGCAGATCTGGATTAAATGCAAAGGCAGCAGCTAGACTGAAGAGACTGGGCTATGCACAGCAGCATGAATAATACTGAGAAGGTGGTTGGTTCCTGCCCCTACTCCTGGATGATGGGCAGCTCCAGAATTCATGTAAGTCTTAAAATATGGAAGATTTTACTTTCATCTCAGTAAAGTAGCTTCTCCCAGGGAATCAAACATTTAGCTCCTTGTCAGATCCTTTGAGCCATACATTAGCAATGAAAGAGTGATATTGCCACTATCTTCCTGATGATTCAGCAAGGAGCAAAACATGATAGCCTTTCTAACAAGGCTGTTATTCAGATATATCACTTGGCATCCCCACTCCAACTGCTCACTGGTTCAGAGTGTTAATGCTCTGCATATTGTGCTTAATAGAATTTTAAATTATTTTGATTAAAGTGTCAAGGGATGAGGATTTAAGATTGATCAAAACTACTTGCTTGTGCTGTGGCAGTTGTTAACCAGCCACTTTCAGAACATTATTGCACAGGCTTAAGTGATGTAACATTCAGACATGAGAAATATGAGGAAGTACTTCTCATAAGTTCATGCTGGAGAACAAGAGGGCAAGGAGTATATATATTTCATAAACACTGATTGACTTGGTATCCCAGTCCTTCATTAATGGAAGCTGATATGACCTTTACCATTGCCTTCAATTTAATGTAATTGAATGCATACCATGCATACCATGGATGCATGATAGCAAAAATCCAGTATGGGAAGTCTTCACTTCTTTGAGCAGACATTTGAAGTATTAAAATATGATTCTATAATGAAGAAAATAAATAATGGAGGGTTGTCTGGCTCTGAGGTCAGGTTTCTGGAAGTAGAGTCAGTCAGAACAAAGTTCTCGCCTTGAAGCTCACCTAGCTGGGGGCAGAGGTCTTAAGTGATGATTGTTTAATTATGATGACAAGAAAAGATTAGGATGTTCCCATCTCGTACAGCTTTCAGCTAAAACAAAGTACTTCAGCATGTATGTAACTACTAGTGTATATAAATACTAGTATGCAAATAAATCCACTGAAGCTGATGTAAGGAGAACATCTTACAATTCTTAAATGTGTACAAGTGCCTTGGACATCCTCTGAGTGGAACCTTACAGTACATGGCTCCGAAATCATTGTCTCAGCTCACGTGTTTGTTAATATTTTGAGCTGAATCAGAGCGCAGTGGCTCAGCTATGCCATGAAATCATCATCTATTCCTGTCCTTTTCAAGGTGATGCAGCTCTGCTTATAAAATAAAGAATAACACCCTATCCAGCTCTTGCATAGCATTTCACTAAAAGATAATTGCTTACAATCTCAGTAGACTTTGCATCCAGGTCTGTAAATGGCCACATGGCACTTTATGGTAGACTATCCTGAGCCAGATGGGTTGGTATGCTCTAGCTGCCCATGTTCCTTTAATAATGCAAAGCAGTCATAAACTCACCTTAAGTGGCTGCTTAAGTCAGGTTTACAGCCAGTGAGTGACTGTGCTGCTGAAGCCACCTCTTGCACTACATGCAGGTTGTTTAGACGAGCACTTTATTGAAATGACAAGTTTGATGTGAAATAGTGTTATCTTCTGCCTGGTGTAACCTAAAGAATAATAATACGTGAAGCTGCTACTGACTAGAGTTATTCTGATAGGAGCAAATGTTTTGACTGCTGTCCTGTTCAGCAATTCAGTGTGAACTATAATAACAGCTAAAGACCATTTACCTAAAATGGTTTCGTGGTGGAGTCAGCAGTGCTAGGCTAAAGGTGGGACTTGATCTTAAAGGTTTCTTCCTATGTAAGTAATTCTATGATTCTATGGTTCTGTGAAAATTGGATTAATTTAGCTCAAAGATAAGACTATTTGCTGTTCACAAAATCTCAAAGGAAATCTCAAAGTAAAATGAGAGATATAGCTTATACTATGAAAATTGTTTAATAGTTTAAGCTAAAAAATATAGAAGGACCAGAAGCTGAAAATAAAATTGTATGGTAAAAGTCAGACTTGACAGCTCTTGATTCATGTGAGTGGGCACATCTGTGCTCTGTTGCACAACACAGAAAGAGCAGGAAAAGAACATTCAAAGTACAGTTATGTTTTCTATAGACCCTTTCATAGTAGCTCCTCAAAGCATTCTTCAGAGAAAAAAGACACAAGTATTTTTTATCAGTCCACAAAAAAAATACCTATCTATTTTTCCATTATGCAAAATCTCTGCTTATTCACCCCCCATCCAGCCATTAAAGAGAATCTGGAGGGCTGAAGGTATCTGATGTATGAGTTTCATCCTGTTTCAAGTGGGGATGTCCAGAACTGCAGCTATTTAACAGACAAATGAATATACAGAGCCATTAAAACATATTAAATACTCCTGCATGTGTTTAACTGCAAGTATATGACTAATCTTTTTTGACTCCAGAGGCAGCAAGGCATACATCTTAAGCAGGTACTTAAGAATTTTGTTGAATGGAGCTCACAGAACATTAGCTCCTTTACTGGCGTGTTAGCTGGTAATTGTAAGGATTATGATGCAGGGAGCAGGAGAGCAGGGCTGCAGTCACAGGTCCCTCTTTGTGCACTCTCACTGCATTCACCACATAGCAGTGTTCTCCAAGGACTGTTTGGACCACATACAGGCACTTGTAGGGCAGACCCTAGAGAAAATACATGATGACTTCTGTCACTTGTCAAAATTGACTTCATGCTGGCTAGGAGAAAAGCTTGATGAAATGGAAATCAGAGAGAAACAAAAAAGAATTCAGATCTGGGGACTCTGCAGGTAGAAACAGCACTGAAGTTATTGTGCTGTACTTCACAGTAAGGAGCAACTTCCACCTCTGTACAAAAATCAGGGTGCAGCGAGCACCAGGTCAGGGCTAAGCTGGCACTGCTGCTACTGCCAGACCAATGCACACCTCATGGCTGCTGCTATTGAATGGACTCACACACCTTATCAAACAGGGCAGATCTGCAAGAATTGGTTGAGTCAATGACAGCATTGCCTGCCATTCATGGTCTTTGGAGCCTGGCCTAACGAGGGAGCTGATGATGCAAAGAAAGAGCAAAGTTAGTTTTCTGGAGAAAAGTTATATCATATTTTACAGGGTAACCTTTACATGGTGACCAAAAGGATTTTTCACAGAGTCAAAAGGCAAGGACTTGGATCTCATTGTGAAGCTTTCCATTCTTTTTACCTCTGCCTCCATTTAAATGAAATAGGAAGACCCATTTGCAGCCAACAAAATTAGCTAAAAGCTATTCACATATAGACAGAAATTTCATTGAAATCAAATCCATATATTATCTCACAGGAACAGTTGTCCAGAGTTAATTTCCAGGTTAATAGGCTGTTATTGCCGTTTTCAAATAAAGCAATTAAAAGTAATATTCTTATATTACCGATAAGAAAGATCACACTGCATTGGATTGTCAGCTTATTTTGTTCAATGTTCTTCATCAAAAATTATCTAGTACAAATTACTCTAGGCCAAAGTGGAAAAAGACTAGTGCCTAGACAAAAAAAAAATAAAATTACCTCTCTGAAGTAAAAGGTAGATTTTTTTATTAAATTTTCAAGCAATGAACTCTATTCCTTAACTTGTGAGACATCATTTGCTGTCTAAATGTTCTTTTATCAGTTTTTCTGAACTGAAAAGCAGAGGTAAAACAAGATGTTAAATATACATCAGACATGTTTTCCTGTAGATGTTGAATGCTTTCCATGGAGCATGTGTAGTATGTTAAACCATAATCTCTTCCACAAAAACATTTTGTGGAAATTCCCAGAATATTCCTAGTTATTTACTGCAAGAAGATCTGTACCATATAGACAAAAATCTAATCAAGGAGAAGAAATATAATTTCTCATGGGGAATTATCATAACCTGTCAACAAAAAAACCTGATTTTCGTTTTCTAAAATGGCATGACTGTAACATATGCCCTGCTCCAATTAGAAACTGTCTTTTTTAGATTATCCTCATGTCAGCCTACACTTGTGAAAGCAATTTTGATGGATCTGGGGCAAATTTAAAATCAAAGGAGAGAGCTAAGCATAGAATTTAAAAGGAGACATTAATTTTTCACAGAAGGTATTTTTTGTCTGCTTGAAGAAGACAAAGTGCTAAGCAAATCCCCCATATTCATGCTGCTTTGGTGGATAAATGCCTGTGTAGTTTGCAAGAGCAAAACAACCGTATTCAGCTGTTTTGAGGGATTACTGGACTAGAGCAATGGAAAGTTTCTGACTTGACATTGTTTCTGTCTGATGAATCTCCAACTTGTTGTTTCTCTAGGGTGACTGGTCTAGCATAAGAGCTTGTAGTTGTCACTGTCCTGGAAAAGCTTTACGGAACAGGGTGACTGCAGTTGGTCATCAGTCATGGGCCATGCAGGGAACCCTGACCTGGGAATGTGCCTCATGGTGATGAGAACCTGATGTTTCTGTGTCATCATGGATCTACAGCACAGATTTGGAGTACAGCAAGAGAGAGTCAGTTCCTGACATTCGTCTTCACAGGCCTCCAGACAGTCTTTGGATTTATGGGACATATTGCTTCAACATCCCCCATGTCAGTAAACCTTTTCATCCCTGAGAAAACACCTGTGCTTTATGTTTAATCCTTAAGACTTGTGAAAGTTTTGACATGTGCCTAAATAATGCTCTGCTTTGAAAGGTATAAAAAATGACTTTGCAGTGCAACCTTCCCGGTCACTGGCATGTATTCACCAAGTGGGGCAACATAAATAAGAAAGTGGCAAAGGTCTCTGTTGATTTCAGTCATTCTAGGATATGAAATTCTTGATAAAATGAATCCTCTGGGATCATATTCAAAGACTCAGATGTGAAATGCACCTGTCTTTTGAGAGTTCTGAGTCCAGCCCACGCCAAAAAAAATTAATTGGAAAGCCAGATTAAACACTGCTGATTTGAAGCACATGCTGCTTTGCTCAGTGGTGTGGGGCAGGGACACAAGAGAGGGGACTTCCTAGTCCCAGGGAAGTTGTGTTTGAAGAGCACAGGATACTTTGGGTTTGTGCTGTTCATAGGTAGTGACATTTCTTCATCCCCAAAGGCCAGCTCAAGACCTGTGCTCTCCTCAGCTCTCACATCAAACTTGTTTTCACAGTGTAAATTTTAGGTTTGCCTTCAGACAGGGCTTTGCCAGAGGGACAGGATGGTGCTGAGAAGGATATAAGCTGTCTTCTGCTCCACACAGAGCTTCAAGAGCACATGAGAAGCACAAAGTAGTACTTCTCACTGTCAGCAAGTCACACTTTGCCTTTCAGATTGAAGTTTGTAATTAAAATGGGAATTTCTTGACTGAATATTGGCAGCCACAGGACTGCTGAAATGTGACATCATTTATGACTCTGGCAGTAAGGAGTTCACTGTCCATGATCATAAAGCAGATTCCAGCCTTGATTTGATATCGATTTAACAGTCAGCATAAGTTTGCCCTTTAATATTGAACAAAATATGTCAGATCAAAGCATTAACAGTATTCTTCCTCTAGGTTCCTCCATGGATGTTATCTCCAGTTCTTCCAAGCAGAGATATCTGGCAGAGAGCAAGCTTCAGACCTCTGTCCTGTAACACCACTTTTCTGGAGCAGCGGTTCCTGCTATCCTGCACTGCCACTGTACAGTGTCATTCCCTCATCACTCTTTTTCTCCCTAACACAGACTAAGGCCATTTCTGCTACAAACCTATTACAGTAATTGCCAAAGACTGGCAAATCCAGTCTTCATTTCTTTCTGCAGAGACTCTGCAGCTCTGTGCTCAACCCTTCCTTCTCAGCCATCCCTGTTCTAATGGCTTCAGTCTATTCTTGCAAGTCTCATTTATTTTCTTGCTTCTTTTTGACACGAGTGATACAATATGTGACCTCTGTCATGTGTCCTGATTTGTCTGTCTCCTGCCCCCGTATTTCTGGTATTCATAAAGTGATATTCACTTTTCCAGTTCTGTTTTGCCCCTTAGTGAGGTACACTAAAAGACTCACAACAATGTCTTTTTAAACTGAATTTTCTTATTGCCATATCTGAATTTAATCTCCAGTATATTTCTTCTTGGCTTTACCTGTAATTCTTCTTCCTTTGTTTAAAAAAGTAACCAAAATCATGCAGTAATTTTTGAGTTCTGAGATATCAGGAGGAACCTGGTCTATTTGGAAAAACAGTAAATCCCATGAGAAATCCAGAACTACACTTTAGACAGCTCTCCTGACATCAAGTGACGTCAGTTTTGACAACTTACTGCCACTGTGAGCTAAAATATCCTGATAGCTGTATATACATTTTTCTCTCTCTACTGCCTCCAAGCCAAAGTCCTTACTTAGCAATAGAGGCAACACTGATGTGACACAGAGCTTGAATAGCCCCTTCCTGTACTGTTCTCTGAGAGACTATTTTGGGGGGCTGAAGAGGAAAGGGTAATTTCTTTTAATTGTAAGGATGTGGCAGTTGGGAAAATTTGTATTCATACTGTATTGTACAACTGTTAGGATGGGAAGACTCATGGGAAATGTGATACACGTTGAAAGTTTTTTACTTTAGGTTTTCATTAAATATCAGGGCTACTGAAAATACAAGATAATATTATGGTAGATCTATAATATAAATGGAGGTAAACAGTTGCATTAGCAGCCTGCTTGTGTACTTAAACATATCTTGCCCTTGCATATGTCTGTACTTGCTACCATTTCCTTTTGTTTACCACAGTGAACTGGGATTAATTTGATATGACATTTTAAATCCAGACTTGGTCAGTAATGCTGGCTTTCTGAACACAAAAAGTAGTTTTCTTTGCATCAGCATGCAGAAGCTTATGGATGATAGATGTGTAAACTCCATTTTTGTCTTCTGCTTATTCTCCTTATGAAGTCATAGGTGGAAGCAGCTGTTCTGTGATATTTTTCCTGCCACTTATATAACAGATCTTGGAAGTGAAGCTGAGGTTAAATAAAAGCTTTGTGAAAATTTGATTGATTTTTACTGCTCATGGAGGAAATCATGGAAGTGGAAAAGACACAATACGATCAGAGACAGACAGGAACTACTAGTTTGTAAAATGATTTCTACATTAATTCTCCTGCTGTTAAGAATACAGAAAAATCCTCGTTGGTGATTGTAGTACAGGGGTTTCAACTCTAGCAGTCAGTGTGTTTGCTGCCTGTGGCAAGGTACTTTGCCTCCTCACCGCTTTTGGTGGCATTTCCTCATGCACTTCCTGTCACTTGCTCATGTCCAGCCCACAGTTACTGCTGTCAAGGCTGGATGCCAAGAAAGGCAAATTTCACCCACAAATTTCCACCCAGACAAAGCTTAAATCCAGTTACATGAACCAGGATTCTCATTTTAGACCCTGATGCTCTGAAGTGATACCTAACCTGCACTGACTTCAAGAAAACCCAACTGGTGAATAAGTTTAATTTTACTCTCTGATCACCCAAAAGTAATCTACCCAAAAGCACTGATATTTCCATCGCCTTGGACTGATGAGAGCCCATGATTTACATGCAGCAATGTGGTTCTGAGGGGTCTCAGAACCATCTGAATATAAAGGTTTAATGATTGGATTATATATTCTCTCCCCATGATAGAAAATAAGACAACTGACTCGGCTTTCAGGCAGATTACATAAGCCCAAGTTAAGTGGTAGAATAAAAATGACTGATATTCCCTCTTGACTTAAATACAGCACTAAGTAGTATGCCCTTGAATTCTGCATAAAGCAATTTCCTCCTCTTTGGTAACAGCTAGGGGGCATTCCGAATGCAAATAGAGTCAGCTTTGCATTTTTAATATTTCTTATATACATAATTCACTGCCTCGGTTTAGAAACGTTATTGCTACCTCTTCTGTGCATTTAAATTATTTTGCACCCCTGAACTTTCATATTAACTTTAATGTCAGCTCTTAAAGCGTATTTTGTACAGGCAAGCTTGGGCTCATGGCTCTTGAAATTCACAGATTGCACAAATGCTCATGCAGGCATAAATACACTGTACAGTTTAACCTGTGTCACTTCACTGGGGTGTGTGGGGGTTCACTGACTGCACACGTGGTTATACCAAAGCCCTGAAAATCAATAGGTAGCAAATGGGAGCAAAGCAAGAGCAATTAGTATTAAAATATTGCATTTGTGTGCAGTCTACTCTGCATACATAACCCATAGGCATAATGAGGATTCTGGCTGATCAATAGGAAACAATGCTTCTTTTAAAGTAGCTTTCAAAATAATAGAAATTATGGATGGTAGAATATGACCACAATGGAAGGAAATCCATCCCCTTGCTAATGTGGAATTAATTAATGCATTCAATGAAGCCAGAGAGTATGAGACAATTCTGAGCAAGATTTACTATATTGCATTTTTCAGAAGAGAGAGGTGGTTGTAGCCATCTCCTGTGAATGTTCCTAAGAAATTTTTTACTCCAGAGGAATGGAGGTGAAGATTTACAGCATCTTGTTTGATGAATCAAACTTCTTCAGTTACTGGCTGACATTGTCTACTGCTTGAAACCACAGATCTCAGGGAGGTGACTGGTTGATGGCTTTGTTCATCACTGCTGATACTGTTTGTGGGGGCATAGATCTGTCTCTTACTCACTCCATGCAGGAAATGGTGCCAGAAACATCCTCTTTATTGGTCCCACTCCTCTTGCAGCCCATCAGAGCAGGAAGATGTGGATTCAGCTCTGCTCATTCTTTTGAAGAAATACCTTTCCTGTATGACAGTCTGAGATGGAGAGTGAATGGGGTCATTTTATCTCCTGCTCCACCCCATCCCTACCAGACCAATGTGGCTGTGCAGCAGAACACATGGTGACATGTACCAAGTGTTTCCCTGGAAGGCTCTCTTAAGGGTGGCAAAACTGAAGCTGGACTGAATGAATTACAGTGTTTTCAGTGCTGACACCTGTACGGTCAGCATGACTGATACTTGGATCATAAACTGTGCTTCCTATCTAAAAGAGACCATAAACAAAAGATATGACCAAAATCTCTCTTGGTTTGACTCTACTGACTGTTTCTCAAAATAACTGAAAATCAAGCTTGCTGCCTCCTGCATTGCAAATTAAATAGATACCCTGCCTGTTACCCTAATTTCCCATCAATTTACACCAATGTAAGCCCAATGGTAATGGAAAATCCACCTCCAGTGTGCACAGATTTTGAGCACTTTACACAGGCTGATGGGGCTCTGCAAAGCCAATGCAGAGGCTGTGCCAGGGTTGACAGTCACAGACATGCTGGCAAAAGCCTGAAAGTGTTTCCTGGCTGCAGAGGAGTGCCATGTTCCAAAGATGCCAACTGCTCTTACTGAAAAGGAGATTGCCTCTGGGCTGATCGTGCCCTGTATTCATCAGCTTAGACCCCACTCCTGGATCTTTTCCACTAAATAGGTGGTGGGGTCAGTCTTCTGCTTGATTTCTCTCCTCTCATCTGAAATAGCTACTGATGAAGTTATAGTGGGAAACAAAATGAGTTCAGGGTTTATGCTAATGTTACTGGTGGCACTGTGCCTGAGGAAAAACTGCCTTGCAGACTGGACAGCCATGAGGAGCCACTAAGATGGTGAAATCAGTGCACTGCAAAACAGGTCTAGCTGAGACCAGAAGTTGGGACATAAATGAAAATGCATTGTGTGTCATCAGTGCACATGGCTCCCAGTAGCGCCCACTGCAGTAAACGGGGAACTGCAGCTGGAGCAATGCAAACAGCTCAGGGTGCAGTGGGTGATCCACCTGAGAACCAGCCAAGGTTGCCTGTGTTCCCATCCTTCCACAGTGCCCTTGAGGTGAGCTGTTTTCCCTGGCCCTGCAACCCCTCTGGGTCCATCGGCAGGTAAGTGAAACACGTTCATTTTGATCACTCCAAAGACCCCTGTCCTCTGACTGTGCCTGCAGCTATCCACCCTGTTTGATGCAATAGGTAGGGCACTAACTTCGTAATTGCAGCAGCTGCTCCCAACAAATCCCTGACTTGAGCCTAATGTTTCGGTTTGCTGGACAAACCAAATGAAGAATTCAATTTGGATTGAATCAGTGGTTATTGTTATTACTTTAAATGGCAAAATAAATATCCTACTTCAAGCTCTATCCTAATATAATAGATTTATTTGATACAAAGTGGCCAACCTTAGATGCAAAAAGAGCTTAACAAAATTGACGTCGTTTGTTTTGTGGCCCTTGTAAGAGGAAGCCTTGGGCTCTATTCATGCTGACTACCCAGTAGCGTAGTAGTTAGAACACATCTAAAATGGGGAATTTGGATTCAGATCTGCTTCTCTCCCTGAAGGCAGTCACTGTCCTCAAGGACCTCAAGCACCTGCAGTGCTAAGGCATGGAGATAAAAGTCCATATGCAATTTGAGGTACAGGGGGATCATGATGGGTATCTTTAGTTGATGCTGCTCTCTTTGAATAAATTGTTGAAAACAGGATCCTTGTATTTAATCTTTTGGTGAAAATGTTACCTGTAAACCCAGGGAGTTGTTTGATAATATATTTGGAGGGGCATCTTTTCAATATATACACCGTATAAGAGCAAAATCTTGCAGCTAAAGATTCATATAAAGATTCACATGGATGAATTTCTCATCTTCCTTGTTGGAATTGGTTAAGATACTTCACTTGTACTTGATACTTCTTTGCAAGAGCTTTGAAGATAAATTTCAAGTGTGGACAATACTCAGTGCAAGCTTTGGTGTAAGTACTAGTGCATTTTTTTTATTGAGTTCTTTTGCAGAGCAGCTTGGAACATAGCATTTTTCTTATTGTGCTAGTAGCCACTGTGTAGAGCCACAGAAAAGTCTGTGTTTGGGCAGCTGTTAAGACCCCCTCTTCCCATATTTCCTCATTTTCCTTTGCTCTAGGAAAAGTTGGAATTCTTCAAAAAAGTGACCTCCTCAGGCACCATCTCTCCTCTTATTTGTTTCTCGATTCAGCTGTCATTCATTAAAGGTTATTTTTTTAATGAAGCACTGTGGGTAGGGAGAAACAACTTTTACCTTCTGTTCTAATTGATGAATGATGTGTTAACTAATCAGAAAGCTTTTCTATAGCCACCATTAAAGCAACAGATGTATGTGGCTCAGGAGAGATTTGTTGAACAGCTTCAACCTTTAAGTGCAGAGGATAAATGGGTGGTGACATCATTATACCTTGACAAATAGAAATTGTATCATTCTCTTTTTTTCATTACTGATGGTTGATTTATTTCTATGGTTTTCATTTTGATGAGATCCATTCATTGTCTATACCATTAAAACCTTTGAAAATTGCAGTGTGCAACTAAAGTGGTTTTAATAATTTGCACGTGATCTTCAGCGTGTTATCTTTTGAGGTTTCCTCCTGAAAGTTACTTCTAATGGAAAAATAGTATGATCTGGACTGTGATAAGACAAAAAAGAACATTTGAAATTCATCCTTGGGTTAGTTTTTAAGCTAGCCACAAAAACAGCACATAGGGAGTCAGAGGACACTTGATATGGTTATAAAGCATCTCCTTTGGTTGTTGGAGGATTTTATTTTTGCAGTGAACTTGAAGCCTTAGAAGATAGACAGTTCTGCACAGCTGTTCTGTGCCATAATAAACAAGCAAATGCTCCCCTCTCACCCATCTCTTCCCAGTATATTTTGAGCTCTTACCTTGTTTGATTGCATTTCTCATACAGTCACTGAGAGGGATCAGAATTTTTCTGACAATTTTGGTTATTACTGAAGATTGCATTTTTTCCACTTTTACGGCAGCTTACAAATCAGAAACTAAAAGTAAAGTGTGCATCTGTTTGGATAATCTGTTTCTCCAGAACAGATTAAAATGACAGAATAAATCTTGGATGTACTTGGAAGAGCTTTGAATGAATTACAACAAGAGATGAAAACACAGTGAGTTTTGCTTGGCTAGGACCTCAATGAGGAAATTAAGCTGATGCTCGGTCAGGGTAAAGTTTGCAAGATAAAATAGGGGTCCTTAGCATCTACTACAAAAGTATAAACAGCAGATTTAAACTGACATTTCTGCCAGAAGACCTTTATGTACACTGGGGAAAGAAGGAGATCAAGGCTAGTTAGAAAAGAAAGTCAGGAAGACAAAATTAATTTAGAAGATCTCATGGGTGTGAGCAGGGTTTCCCTGTCCGTGGCCACAGATTGGAAAGCAGGGACTGAATAAGTGCCTATTCTTTTCCCTGGAGTAGGGGCAGGCAACAAAAGGATAAGATGTGCTGGCAAACTTTCTGCTTCTTCAGATTCCAGGCAGGAGTTCTTAAGCTGAAGCTTTCCTGTGTGAGAAAACTTTTGTGTGTTTGTTTCTTTTTTTAAAAAAAAAAAGAAAAAAAAAAAAAGAAAAAAAAAAAAGAGACCCTGAACATGTTGGCTGATCCTCAGAAAAGCTGATGAGCTAATCTCAGCATGCAGTCCATTTTAAAGGAGTACATGATCCAGAGCATGGAAAGAGCTGGTGTCTGCCTCAGCTAGTGATACTACCAGCATCACTGCTGCTCTGGCCAGGAGTGGTAACAGGAAAGCAACAGTGCAATACTCCTGTTCTGGGGGTGCTTTGCTGAAATTTAATGTAAATAACTGTCTATTTATGGCTTTAGGAGTCAAATCTTAGTGTTCTGCTTGCTGTCAGCCAGCTGCCTTTAAAACAGTAATTTATCCTAAGTGCAAGAACGGAATGAAGATGCAATTTAATGTAAATATAGAAAGTTTAAGTTCTGTCACTAAACTACAGCTAAGTCCATTTTGGAAAAAGCTGTGCTTAGCTTCACAGAAAGGAATTAATTTGCTTCAGTAACAGCAATGAAAAAAATAGTGTTTTTACAAGAGAACTGGGAGCAGATGATCTTTCAAGTCCCTTCTGGCCTTAAATTTGTGAATCGAGGAACTGATGCCTCATTTCACACTCTAAGTCATTAAAAACACACTCACATTATTGAAGTAATTACATTTCTTGGAAATGTGGCTACTACCTGCTAAGATGATAGACCAGATGATCAGTGTTTTACTGAAATTTGTGAAAACAACAGTGTTCGTTACTAGAAGACTTCTTTTTTTATTATTTCCACAAGCTCACTGGAACTCTAAAATATATATAACACTCAGTGTTATATATTATAAAAATATGAACTTAGCAACTTAGTAAAGTAGATCTTTGTGTGATTCCCCTACAAGACCAGGGAAGGTATGAAGCTCTCACAAAAAGGAAGAGATCACAGTTGCATATACACCCTAGAATAACTTCTAAAAAAGAATGTTGGGAGTTGTGAGAGGGGCAAGAGAGGTGTTAAGCATTAGCTAGTACTTTTAAATAATATTAGACACATCAAAGTGTTTTTCAATTGTTTTCTCAGTACTGGAATCATTCCCATCATACAACTTTCTAATTGGAGTTCACATTCTTACCCTCCACCCAATGAGGAGAGCTTGGGGCACAGCTGGATTTCAAACAAGGTTGTTTCCTAACCTTACGGCACTGTACTGCTCTTTTCTATTACATCCTTTTAAGGTTTACTGGGGAGGACAGAAAAGATGGTCTAAAAACCTCAGTAACATCTTACAAAGTTACTGCTCAATCCCTGTGTGCTATATATGTGTCTGCAACAGAAGACAAAGGCACTGTCCTCAGATTTGTTTCTTTCAGTACCAATCCTAGGGAGAGGGAACAATTTAACTTTAATTTCTTGGTGGTGCTGCAAAACATGACCAATTAAACACATCCAGTGAGCCTCCCTGTAAGCTCCAGTGTTGGTACTGCTAATTAACATTTACCTTCCTATGCATGGGGCTGTACTGGCACAAAACTCCATTTCACACGGGCATTTCTGGGTAAATAATAAGCTCAGCCAGAGGGGATGAATAAAGGAAGAAAGTAATTTTTCATACTGAGTGACTACAAGGTAGGACTGAAGTAAATGAAACAATTTGCTTGAGAAAGTGAGTGCAGTAAAAACTTCTGGTTTTGATGAGCTGTCTCTCCAAAGAACTGGATATACTTTAACACTATGATTTCTGATTTATCTGCTGTTGCCAGATAAATTTTCTTCTGGGGGAAGAGCAGAATTCTCTTTATTTAATGTACCATGTCTGGAATGTGGACTAGATTCAGCTACATGTCGCTTATAATTATTTATGTAACTTATTAATCACTGGGCTGTCACTCAGCTGTTTATAAAACACAAAAGAACACTTGGAGCCTGAAAAATTACATTTTTCCTCCCCTGCACCTCCCCAAAGGCCTCTTTGCACTTCTGAGGAGACCTCCATTTAAATAAAAATCTCTCGCCCAGTCTAAGAAGGAACTCTGTAATGATAATTCAAGGAACACACTTGTACTTTATGCTTGGGAACTGAAAGACTTGTTTAAAGATGCTGTAAAATTTTCTTTTCAACTTTTCTGACCAATGTCCTTGGGTCTTTGTTTAGTTTATTTTCTCAAATAGGTCATGGATAGGGTCCCCCTGCTTGCTCAATGACCTGTTTTCCCTATACTCAGTATTTGGAAAATGGCAGCATCTCTCAGATTGCTGCCTCTGTATCATGCCTGCTTGAAGCTGTTCAGTGCACAGAAAAGTTAAGATGCTCAAACACAGACATGCTCACACCTACTCACACCCTTGTTTCACACATCTCATTTCACTCTGTGAAGAGTTAAGCTCTGTGGCTTTGTGCAGCTCTCTTCTGAGCTCCTGTGCAGGATGGCTCACAGCTTGTCTTGCCGGGGAAGGTACTGTGCCAGTTCAGAGACCAGCGTCCAGGCTTGTAAATGATGCACAGAAGTGATTCCATTCAGCTGAATTACATTTAAAATTTGATTATGAATGGCATCTTTGAGGCAGGCTATTCATCATTTGATGTCCTATGTGGGTCTCAATGTCTTGAAGCTTCATAAAGGCAATTCATTAAACAGCTTTCGCCAGACCAAGAGGTGACTCAGCGGGCTGGTGAAAAACAGTGTCTGGCACCCCACTGCTGGCCATGGCATTCCTGCATTATTGTCTAGGGCTGCAGTATTTTGGCAGGGTGCTTGTCCTTTGGTGCCTCAGTTCAGCCAGTGGTGTAACGGCCATACCAGAATTTACCTGCCTTCTCACCCATTTGCTGGGCTGACTAGCAACATGTTTTCAATTTTTGCATGAAAGGCTCCACATTAATCCATGCCACAATTTGCTTTGTTTGCTTTCACCACTAAAATTACTTGTTTCCCCCAAAGATCTGCCATCTGTCACTATTCACCTTTTACATTTTTATGCTCCACAGTTGAGCAAACACCAATGCCTGAATAACTCTATTTCCCATTATCAGTCCTTGGAAGTACCCCGAGGTCAAGGCAGTAGTGATGTCTTGCCCCTGGCTGGATTCCCTGAGACCTCAGGGCTCATCCTGTAGCCTAGCCCTCTTTGCAGCCACTAAAAATATCCTGTGTCTTTTTCTCCACAGGGGTTTCCCAGTCTTAAAAAAAAAAATTAAAAAATTCGTCCTATCTGCCCCATACTGACACAATCTGGTGGATGCAACATAGGAGGGAGAGTCATAGAGATTGTCTGGGTGGATGTGGGCAGCTGATGGGGACTGCTCTCTGCTCTTTACATGGGTAATGATATCATGATATCATTGGGTATCTTTGTCTGCACTTGACAAAGGAAAGGGGCAGACCCTGGGTGACAGCTGGGACGTGCAGCTGTGAGGCACAAGCCAGTGTCTGAGTAGCCAGTTGCAAATGATTTTTGTGTTTTCATAATCCTTGTGAGTAATATCCTGTCAAAGTCTTCATCAAAAGTTATTAGTCCCTCCATAAACTGGTACTTCAATATGTAAACTTGCCTTGTAATTAATTTTATGAGCTATGCCCCTGGCACCATAGAGCTCTTATTTCATTTTAGGAGCATAATTGATTAGGCTTCCTGTTGCTGTGATGTAGACCAAGGATGTTGCCACCAAACGAGGAGTAATTTGTGACAGCTCATTTATGAGGAGATATCTACTGTTTGCCAGTATTGAGCATACACACAAGGCAAAATAAAATATTTTGTATTGCTACTGCTGTGCACCGCTTGAAGTTAAAAAAGCTAAAGGAAAAACAAAGACACTATAATTATACAGCCAAATTAGTATGGTTAATTATTATATATTTGTACAGCATCTTTTATTCTTCACTGTAAAGGTTTTCATTCTCTGCTAAATTCCTTTGAAGATGTTTGTCTCGGTAGAGCATCAGATGACATTTCTGTCTGGGTAACTAGATTTTGCATTGACAAAATTTCCTTTTGTTTCAATTGTATCAGATACTTTTCTCTAATTCCAACAACTATTATAGCACAATAAAGTCTCTCACTCTGATAGAACTTTAGCAACTTCAGAGTCCATCTTGATGCTAATGGTTTATGTTTTCCTTTCTTTTCTCTCCCTGTTTAATATTTGATTGAATGTTATCTGAGAGAAATATGTTGTACACTCAGGCTGTATTAGCTTAATTTATGGCTAGCATAAATGAAACAATATTTCCCGTGGGTAAGGTCAAAAGGGCTTTGTTTTCTATTAATTAAAAACAGGCTCATGTAAGACAATGCATGTAAGTAATAAAGACATAATGCTTATTTGTGTGGCTGTAAAGAAAAGGAGCAGGTTACTCATAGACCACCAGTCATAGCTGCAGTCTCTCCTTGACCCTGAAAACTGACCAAAAAAAAGAAAATGTGTAACTTTATCCTTTCCATACCTTGCTTATGCGAGCTAGACAAGGGAGCTGAATGTCTGAGAACCAAGTCCTAGGTTGCTGCAGCTCCATAAAGCCTGAAAGCACAAGGTTGAAACGAAAAGTGTCTGGTCCTTGCTGCCTCTCCAGGGGAAATTATGCATGGCTAAATTCAACCTGAGCTCTGTCTGAAATAAAAAAAAACCCTGCAAAATCTCAGAAACTGGATGTTTAAAAGATGAAACTAAGAATTTCAGAGGGAGAGTCAGAAGAAATGAGAAATGCTACCCTCCAAAACTGAAACAGAATGATAAATTACTTTTGCCTTTCTGATGCCAAGCTAGAAAACCTCTGCTCACCTCTATTATCTACTTCTGGTCTCTGAAGATGCATTACCATATTAATTCATTGTGTTATACAATTTGAGCAACTAAATGAGTTTACCTCATGCCCTCTTAATAGAATTTTCTTCTAATGCTAACTTTAAGTGATACATTTTAGGGGATACTTGAAGCAGAATGCATCACAAAAATTTATTTAGACTCAATTTTGTTTACAAATTATGACTTAACCCTTCTTGATAAACCAAGTGTAGAAAACCCCCAGCCACTCTGTGGACAAAATATCTCTCAGCATTGGAAGAACTACCATCTTCTAAGTAATGTGAGGTTTTAGTGGGACTCAGGAGAGGTAGAAGGACTCTTTGTGTGAAAAGACAACCAGCACATCACAAAGAAAATGACATGCATGGTGATTTGGGATGGGTACACATGCAGCCCATCAGAATGGGTGGAGAGGTGCTGTGACATGCATGTGGCCAGTTGGCTGCATCATGATGGGGCTCACCAGGCAGCAGGCTGCTGGACACTGCACTTGGCCCGAGCAAGTCTGAAGTGCAAAACATCAGGAAGTGTTTCCCAAGCACTAAGAATGTGGAAAAGAGGATCAAAAATCAATTTTGACAACGTGGTTTCTATCAGGACAGGAATTTTATGTCCTATGGCTGTGGTACCAACAGGGATCTTCCATCCGGGCACTGGTGACATTTTTTCCTATATGCATATGTGCTTCTATGTACATGTAAATGCAAAAAATATGCTTACAAGCAGCTTATAAACAGAAGCAGAAATGTGATCTGTGGCCTCATTTCTTTCTTTGTTCCTTTCCATTACCCAAGAGACCGAGGAAGTCATATCTCATGGAATTGCCCCAGGATTTATGAACTGACGAGCCTATCAGCTGCATGCTTGTCCCTACATCACACACACAAAGGTTTCAAGGAGTGAGAAGTCTCACTGGAAGGCTTCATACAGCTGGTCCTCAGTTCTGCTTGTTCTCATTGCTGGGTTTCCTTTTGGTCAGTGCCTTCAGCTACTCAGGAACATTTCTGTGCATATTGAAAAATTATTATATATTCCAGCTTTAGCAGAGGTGAACGTCTTTCAAAATGACCACTGTGCAGCTCCCCTCTATTCACTGGGGCCTCATTCAGCAAAGCCTTGAGTAGCTGAAGTATATACTTCAGTATTTTCCTGAAACACAGAGAATGGATGCAATCCCATGGGGTAAATTCCCATTTCAGTCATCCATGGGAGGAACACAGACAGTACTGTGCAATTTAGGTATCTAAATTTTAAACACAAATATTTTGCAAATAATCTGAAAATCACTCATTCAGTGTAATGATTATCAACAAATTCTGACTATTAGAAATAAAAAAAGTTTCACTTCGTGGGTGCAACAGAACTACATGTTTGCTTTCAGTAGAACCACTCTCACGTGTGAAGTTAAGTACCCATGTAAGGTTTTTAGGCCTGAGGAATATATCTGGAATTATGCTTTTGTCCATGAATGATGGAAACTCTGATATTATGGACAGAATTATCACCCTGTTTCAAAAATCCAGTAATAGATGTTAGTAATGAAATTGTTCTGCTTCAGATTCTTAAAATATAACAGCAAGATCAGCCTAGAATCTTTGGTTGGCTTTTGTGGTTGTCTACCCCTCTTGGAGCTTTGGCTTTCTTAATTTTAAAAATCAAGTATTAGCTATTTGCAATGACTGACAGAAATAAAATTAACTTACTGCCAACTGGAAATCAGTTCCTATTTGACCTTCTGGTATGTATTAACCACCTTTACACCTTAAAGAGAATTTCATCCCACCTTTGTGGCATTGACATAAATTAGTAAATAAAAAGTGTCTTCATTTGATGTTTTCCACTGTAAGCACATGATCAACAGAGTCTTATGTTCAGTGATTTTAATTTAATGGGTTTATCCCTGTGCTAGATATGGTTTTCATTTAAACTGACCTTGCTTTATTTGAATTATTGCTCAGATCTGCACAAGTACAAATGACCTAATCTTCTAAAATACGTTTTCTGATCGACATAAGCAAACCATCTGAAGAAGCAATTATGTAAAAGAAATGCTTTTAGGGAACAAATGGGTCTATAAATAAACAAGTACTTCCTAATCACAAGCTAAAATTGTGTCATTTTTCCATTTTTAATAAAAAAATAGTTAAACTCAATGAATTTTAATGTTTCTGGAAGTGAGGGACCAAGATATTTTTTGCAAAACTGAGTACAGCGAAATCAAAAGCGGCACCACCTTTTTGCTAAAGTTCAGCCAGCATAGCTGCATCTGACCAGTACCACCTTTGACTTTCCAGGTCAAATCAGCAAGAAATCATAAAGAAAAATAAATTCCATTTTTATATTTGCAGTGTGTAGGAGGGAATGGGAATTTTTTACAAGTTAGATTTTTTTCCCCCCCCAAAGAGAAAGGCAGTGTAAAAATATACCACCCTACATACCTTTGTGTCTTTCCTATGTTTTTCCATTGCCAGTGCCTGGGATCTTATTACTTACTTGAAATTATGCACCCTAAATAAAGGAAGCATATTAGAAATATTTGTTGAAAAATGTTTCTGAAGGGGAACTTTCATCTACTCTTGATATTTGGGGAAAAAAGTGATTGTTAACTGTTGGAAAGGTATTATTATTAGGACATGTACAATAGTTGTGTCAATGGGCATGAGAAGAAAAGTGATAGCTGAAGCTTAGTACTGGAGGGATCTGTGTAGACAAATTATTTTCTCACAGTGAATAAATCAAGAGTACTCAACTAAAGATGATGGATAGTTAAACTGTTATACATTGGTATGAACAAAGTCTCTAGTCTAGAAAAAATAAGGTGGATGAAAAGGCAAAAATCACTTGACATGAGGAGAAATTGTACTGCTAAAGCAAGAGAGGAAGAGCAGCACAATAGATATGAAAGCTGGTTAGAGATAGCCATCTGTGAAAAGAAGACAAAGAGATGAATTAATGGAAAGTCTGTGATGTCAGAGAGATGACAGGGAAAGAAAAAATCTTTTAAAAACCCCAAAGAAATGCAGGAAGACAGAAACATAGGAATGCTAAAGCTGAGCATGAGCCCAAACTTCACATACCAACTCTCCCCAAAAGCCTGTGCCTGCTTTGCTCTGCCTTGTTTGCAGACACGTGGGTTGGGCTGTATCTCAGGCAGGAAAGGGACCCGCAGCTCTGAGGGACAAGCACTGGAAACCTGTGGAAAAACAGTTCTGCTAGGGGAGAGAGGTGTCTGTATGTGCATGTGTGAGGTTTAAGTTCTTGCAGTCCCAAGGAGAAATAATGCTAAAAGAATTAAAAAAATCAGATATTGCCCCTGTGCTGCTCAGAAGAATGGTGCAGGAGAGGAACAGGTTCATATGCACTTTTTAATGTTAAGGACACTTCTTTGGCTGGAGAGAAAACAAAACTAAAAAGGGTAAATTCTGCAGAAATCAGTCTGCCTCTCCATGACACTGCCAGGAGCTGCCCCACTGAAGGAAAGTAGTTCTCACCAGAATAAACCAATTAGAACAGAAAATCTCAAGTTTTCACCTGAGGTTATCCAGGTAAGATGTTTTCAAGCATATACACATGCCTCTACTGTTTCCATAGGGAAGAACAGGCAAAAACATTTGAGCTGATGACTCCTCTAGGTCTCAAGTCACCCTTTTCTTATAATTTTTATTTTAGAGCTGCTTTTCTGCTTTCTGTGCAGGAAACCTGTGCTCCTTTGGCAGCTCAAACATCACACCTCCATTGCCTTCTGGAGCTGGACTGTAGGTAGAAATGCAAGTGCTGTTTGCAGTCATCCTGCTGGTTGACTATCAGTATCCTGAGCTGCACTGTCTACTTTACCAGGCAACACAAATTTTTCCAAATTAAATGTTCAAGATGTCTCTTACATGCACATTTTGTGAAGGTCATGTGATATTGGGTGTGATGTTGAGTTCCTGAACATGGCACATAGGATAGCTGGCAAATAACAAATTACTTTGTGTAGTTGTACTCATAAATGGAAATGTTTTCTTCCCTCATTTCCTTTGTCTCAGGAGGTAGCATGGGATATAAGGAGGATACATCTTCCCAAGTTTGTAGCTGTTTAGAGTCCTAGAAACAGCAATGTCTTTTCACACGTACCTTGATGTTCTTCCGGTGTCTGCAGGTTACCATAACCCTTCTGATAAAAGGCTCCAGGAGAATAGATTATTTTCACCTTAATTTTGCAGCAGTTGCTATAGGGGAATTATGAAAGGAAGTATCCAGTCCTACATAAGTCATGTATTGTGCAAATGAAAGGCATGTCTCTATGGGACTTAGGGAGCCAGCATGGTACCACCTCAGTGAGCATCTGTCCCTGAGCAGGCAGGGTGGTCAGACCCTTGTCAGTGGCACCAGAGTCCTCCAGGAAGGAAAAGGCATGTTTGTCACATATCCAGCTGACTGGCTTCACAGTGTGGGCAGAAGACAAGCTGTGTTGATGTAAATACATTTATGTTGTTCGTGGCAGTGTCTTTCTAACTTTGATGCATAATATGAGAAGAAAAAATGCAGTGTCCCTAGAGAAACAAGTGCTTTTTAGATTTACAAATAAGGAGCTATTTACACATCCCTCTCTGGCAGAGAAGAGGGAGAAACATGGCACAGTAGGGACAGCATGTTAAGCAAATGTTTAAGTTTCATATCCAAGATACATACTGCTTTCTTCTAAGATAAGTTTTCTTGTACCCTAGAGAGAAAAACAAAAATTAGCAAAGTGAAAAGAGACACTACATGAAGTTTTAGGTTAGATACTTTCTCATTTCCTCAGACTTCTCAAATACCTCTCCTTTGCATAGTTTGGACCATGGAAGATGTTTCCATGGTGACAAATAGGTGTTATGTTTATTTGCTGGGAAGCAGGGAATGACAATGTCAGCAAAAGACATTTCTATTCCTTTTTTTTTTCTTTTTTCTTTTTTTTTCCAAGGGAGATGAATTTTAGCTAATGGAACTAGCAACAGCAGCAGCAACAGTTTTTCAGATACCTTTCCCAGCCCCATTGGGAATATGTGCGTGTGTGAGCGAGACAAAAGCAGGCAGCAGTTACTGTGGCTGCATCATTCTCTGATCAACCCTTTGAAGCCTTTTGCTCTGTTTGGTATGCACATAGTTTCTTGTGAACAGCACTGCCTGAGGGGTATTAAGGAGATACCATGCTTTACTCAGGGGAAAGAACCTAAATTTTTCTTGTATTAGATGCCTGGCCTTTTCTTCAACCCTCCCACACACACACACCTGTTCTTGTTGACAGCTCTACTACATTGTCCATAACAAATAATCTGATAACTAAACCTCAACCTTGTATTTGATAGGGCTCTGGTAAAAATAAATGAGTAAATAAAAAATCTTAATATTTAAAGCAGGCTGTGTGAAATAGGAAAGAGATTTTCAGAAGGACTCTTCTGAGATAAAAGACCAGGGTCTTCAAAAGAAACAGTTTTTGCTGATTGATTAGTTCAGAGATTTTATACCTATTGAAATATTTTCCAACCTAAAACAGAATTTCCTTTCAGCTCTTCTAGGAGACATGTAGCTCAGTGGGAAAGTGGAAGGTGGTAGGTCCATTAATTCCTCCTTCTTGCATCTGTCTCTGTAGAAGAATACAGCAGTGTGAGACTTTCCTCTCCTAGCCCTGGGAAGAGACAGTGCTGGTACTTTGCTTCACCTTGACAACCCTGTTCCTTTGGTGGGCAGTGAAGCACAGACTCTTCTTCCCACTGGGATTCAGGAAGGGTGTAAAATTATTGGTAGGAGTGTAAGGCTTTTGTGTTTGGTCCTTTCCTTCCTCCTACCTTATGTGCTTGAACCAGAGCTGGCTGGTATCTGTCAAACAGCAAGATAAGCAGTTGCATGCAATATTAACAAGCTGGAGGTAGAAGCTGGTGATAATAGTGCCAGACTGGAAAAAAGTTTCAACAGTTGAATTAAACTTTCAAGAGCAGTGATTAGGTAAACTCCCACTGTTTTGTTTTTCTTATGCATAACATTTCCTCTAAGTTTTCTATTACTGGATGACTACAGAAACATGAGGATCAAGGGGAAGAGTTTCACAAAAGCTAAATGAATGTATGGCTGGAGGAAAAAAACAGTTATTCCTACCCTCCAAAAAAAAAATCCCAACTTAAACAAACAAACTCTATTAGCTCAGGAGCCATGGGGTGCTGGTTTTGGATAGGATGCAGTTAATTTTCTTCATAGCAGCTTGTATGGTGTATGGTTTGTATTTATTATTTTTAAAAAGTGTTGACAACACCCTTGTGTTTTATGTTTTATACAATCACGCAATCACGGAATAAGGTGAGTTGAAGGAGATCCACGAGGATCATCAGATCCAACTCCTGGCCCTGCACAGCACCATCCCCAAGAGTTACACCATGTGCCTGAGAGTATTGTTCAAACATTTCTCAAACTCTGTCAGGTTGGTGCTGTGACCATTTCTCTGGGGAGCTGTTCCTGTGCCTAGCCACCCTCTGGAGGAAGAGCCTTTTCCTGATACCCAACTTAAACCTCCTCTGACACAACTTCAGGCTATTCCTTGTTGCTGGTCACCACAGAGAAGAGACCAGCATCTGCCCCTCCTCTTCCCCTCAGGAGGATGCAGTAACTGCAATGAGGTCTCCCCTCAGTCTCCTCTTCCCCAGGCTGAGCAGACCAAGTGACCTCAGCTGCTCCTTGTATGGCTTCCCACTGAGGCCCTTCACCATCTTTGCTGCCCTTCTTTGGGTACCCCTCTAAGAGTTTTCTTACATTCTGGCACCCAAAACTGCCCCCAGCACTCGAAGTGAGGCTGCCCCAGCTCAGAGCAGAGCAGGACAATCCCCTCCCTTGCCTGGCTGTCAATGCTGGGCCTGAAGCCCCCCAGGACAGAGTTGGCCCTCCTGGCTGCCAGGGCACTGCTGAATCATGTTCAACTTGCCATCGACCAGGACGCCAGGTCCCTTTCCACAGCACTGCTCTCCACCTTCCCCTTTCCAACATCCAGGGTTGCCCCATCCCAGGTGCAGAATCCAGCACTTTCCCTTGCTGCACTTCATGTGGTTGGTGATTGCCCAGGCCCCTCATTTGCTGAGGTCTCTGCAGGGCCTCCCTGCCTTCTAGGGAGTGAACAGCTCCTCTCAGTTTTGTATCAGCTGTGAACTTGCTGAGTATCCCTTCCAGTCCTGTGTCCAAATCATTGAGTTGCTGCTGAGCAGCCCATGCACAGCATCAAGGCCCTTGCTGCTTCTCACAGCACCCCCACCAGAGAGTGGGCTGGGGGGCACAAGGAGCTGGGAGGGGACACAGCTGGAACAACAGACCCCAACTGACTAAAGGGATATTCCATACCATATGATGTTGTGCTTGGCAAATAAAAGCAAGGGGAAAGGGAGCTAACAAAGAGATGCTAAAATGGTACCTGTGTGTTTCACAGAAGTGGAATCCAGTCTCTAGTTGAAAGATACACAGTCTGCACTAGCTGAAACAGAATCAGCACTTTCCTAAAGCTTTTTATAGTCTGGCACCTCTATATGTATATATATATATGTATACATATATACACACACACATACATATATACAATTTCTTAGAGAGGCAGAAATTGGTCCCTCTATAAATGATTGCAAAATCAGTACTTCTTCTGAGCTTGGAGGTGGTTTGTTCTTGTGACTTTTGATAAATTTCCCCCCCCCCCCCCCCCCCCCCCCCAAGTATCCTGTGTAATGGACCTCTCTTCATATTTCTTTACCCTGCTGGATCTTAAACCCTGGACCAGGACTTGCTGTTTCTTCTCAAATTTCAGGGAACATAACACAGAAAATGTCAAATATAAACAGAGTTTGTTCATAGGCCATAGCTGGCACACAAGAGAATACATTCCCTCCTTCAAGACACGGTAGCCCTGTTTATGTACTGTCTCCAGCTGTCAGTTAATTTAATTATGGAGATTTGATCCTTACACCTTGAAAATAAATCAGTTGCATTTTTTTTCCTCTTTTTGACTGTTAGGTCAGGGCCATCTAAAGATGGTACATGTCTACAGTCCCAGGAATATAAAACAAAACTCTCACTAATTCATGAGATTAAAATATGTGAAGTTGTATTCACATCAGCTCCTTTAAAACCATGTTTGTGTGCTTTAGCAAGGCAGTCTTCCGACTAATGTCAGACAGATCCCTGGAATGGCTATTACATTCCTTCTGTCAGGGATCAGAAGAGTTTGTGTAGTTGCCTTTGGCCTTGAGACAAAGAAATTTGTGGCATGGTATCAAGGAAAGGAGGAGAGAATAATAAGGAGACTGAAGAAATTACTCAGTCAAGCCAGAAAATGTGAAGCTGGAGCTAAGCCAAAGCCAGTCTTGAGACACAGTTTGAACTGTGAAAAGCCCTGGGGCACCTGGCCCATTGTTTGCTGTGGGTCAGCAGGTGTGCAGCAGTGCTGGACCAGGGAAGCTTGCACCATCTTCTGGATCAGGGCAGGGATGCCAGACATCAGTCCCAAACCAGACTGGAAACCAAAATGGAAAAAGAAAAACATGCAGAATTTATGGACTTTTTGGATTGAATTTGAATGATTCTTACAAGTGGTGGAGTGTCAGGGCTTTTGGTGAATTTGCAATAAAGAATAGGAACTTGGTTTTGGGGTGTGGTGGACTTCTCTGCTTTTGAAAAAGTCTCTGAGGAGACTGACTATGCTTGGTGCATGAACTGGTAAGGGGAAGCTCTGGTGCAACCCTGCTGTCCATGAAAGATGATTTAGATGATATCTAAAGATTCCACACAGAGAAGCTTTAAATAAAATCACTGTTCACTGCTCATGATAACACTCTCCAAATTTTCCCTCCCACAAAAAATCCCATGCCTTTCAGAGATGGGGGATTTTTTTGGAAATTATTCCCATGCTTAGTGTTTTTAAGGGGTCAGGTCCAAAGCCCTTGGAAGTCTTTCAGTTGACTGCAATGGTCAGTGGCTTCAGCTTACAGTGTCTTTTATATGGCTTTTACAAAGAACTTCATAATGATGTGACACCTCATAGCATCCCTCTGAGGCTGGACTTCACAAGGAAAATGCTCCCCCAGCTCATTTTTTTTGGTGACTAGCTCACATGGTTTTTAATGGTGAAAAAGGAGGAAGCCATCTGCCAATCCAGGTCCTGTGGGCTTCATATAAAGCTAGGGAAAAAAACAAGTTGGAAAAACTGGTCTTCTTATTCATCCTATAAGAAACTGACCAATATAATTCTTCTGCCAGTGTTTGATCATCCCTGATGGATCACATGCAAGCAAGGACAGCCTCAACATTGAAAGACAAATTAGAGAAATGAGACAGAGGTGGATGTGACAACAGGAGGGAGGAGAGGAAGGTAGTTTGAGGATGGGCTGACACCAGAAGGACCAGTAGAGAACCATGAAATGGACCTCACCATTTGACAGTGGCATGTTCTGATAGGAGTTTGAATGCTACAAAAGCAAACGTTGGACAGAATAACCAGGCCGGACATCTGAAAACATACCCATTTCCATCAGAGTGACAACCTCAGTAATCATAAGTTCTGTGGCATAAGATCTTACTGTCTGACAGAATTGACAGGGAGGAACTCCAAGTAAAGCCACTTGCCCTTTGGACAAGCATCTAAGGCTTATAAAGTCTGAGGAATCAACTTTAGCTTTTCTATATGTTTGAGATATTTTAATTCTTAGTCAATAGAGTTTATGGTTTCAAGTTCTGGCCATTTATTTAGTCCTAAAAACAGGCAAGGAAGCACGAAGCTAGATAGGTAAGTGTTCTATATAAATCTTCTCACAAGAGCAAGTGAGAACAGAGATGTCTTTCTTTAGTATACAGACTCTTTCACCTCTGCCTGGGTTCCTGCAGGCAAATAATGTCTTCCATGTGACTCTGATATTTCCCTTTGGCTTTTTATTCTCAGATTCACATTTGTCCAAACTGAAACTTAGGAAGAGAAAACCTCTAGCACAAGCTGCAGAGAGAGGATGCAACTGGAGGTTACCACTCATCCTGGAAAATAAGCAGGCTTTCCCAAAACAGGTGGTTCTGTCATCATTCAAAAGACAAAAAGGTTTCCTCTTAACCTAAGTTACTAGACAAGGTAAAGTCCTTGTCAAGATGATGATTGAAGTTGGTAGGACTGGCCAAAATCCTACTCGATCATAGCCTTTAGTTCAATCTGCCATTTTGGACAGGAAACTACAAATGTCTGATTCCATTCAAAGATGGTTTATATTCTGTACAGACATTTAAAAGATGACCACCTGACTCTTTTCTCACATCCTCACTGCCTGACCCTCAAATTCTTACACAACTGGTTTTTTGCTGGGAAAAAATAGGAATTTCAAGGTTCAGGACCCAAATGCAGCTCCAGTTTCTATGCTGACAGGATTTATCATTTCCACTGCACTGATGAGAATGATCCTTTAAAAACTGCCTATGTGAACAGAAAAATCTATATGATTTTATGTGCTTTCCTTTTATCAAAAAGGCTGGTGCTGAGAGACCTGGATGATTTCAGGGTTTGCTTGTCTGAGTATAATAGATTTTTAGCAGTGTGCACTTTTGGTAGACGTAGGCGGCGAGTCAATGCAATTTACATGACACACAACTATCACTCATTATTGGAGTGGGTCTTGTTATGTTAGTAGGCCTGTGACCCTTCTGAAATCATTCACAGCAGCTACTGCCATAGATAGAAACAGGAAAGGGTTGAAATGAATGGCATTTGAGTTACACATGATTTTGGTATTTAAAACAGGATGTTTGATGGTAAATCATGAAAAGATAATGTGTGTGTGCCTGAGTAGGATCTTTAAAGGAATGTGAAACACCAAAAGATGTGCCATATGACTTTAAAATCATAAGCTTTTTACAAATGCATTTCCAAGAGCAGTGTCCAGTCTCCTGTGTGGAGCATGCTGCTGCAGCAATCATTTAAAATTCTGCTAAATCATTCTGTGACTCTCTAACCAGCACTAATAGCTCTTAGGCTCGCTGGCAATCTCACTCCAATAGGAAGTCTTGCACAGGCTTCCAGACCATTTATGTGTGTGGTAGAGAGAGGGAGAGCACTGCAGATTTAATTTAGTGCCCTTGGCGGCTTTCAGTAAAATACATATATATATTAATCACTTACGACTTCTGGTTTGGGGGTGGGAGTTCATCTGGAGTACAGGAAAATCAAATGAAACTCATAAAGATGAAAGTTGTCTTGATTTCATTTGCTGATTTTAAACAGCAAATTGTTTCTTACTCATCCTTGCATGATAATTGGTAAATGTACTGAAATGGGTTATTTGAGTTTCAATGGACTCTCCTGGCAATCACACCATAACTGGAGTTCAGAATGTGCCCTATAGGTACAATTGCTAATGGCATTACTCAGATAATTTCTGTCTGGGAGAAATGCATATTTTGGAGCTGGCATCTTGCAACAAGGAGGCACGGCCATATTTAGCTGTGTCTGCTATGGGGTCCCCAAGCAGACAAGAGGCTGTAGCACAGCCCTGAATATGTGAGCCATTGACTCAGCTACAGGGAACAAGAAATGGGAGTAAATTGCGTGAGATGAATGAGACTCAGTAGGTCTGCAGGCAACATTACTCTGCAGATGAGAGTCACTTCATCAGACATTAGGCTTTGAATATTGCACTTTAATTTGGTTGAGTAGTGTCTCTCTGTTGCCCTCAGAGGGCAATTTATCCTATCTGATGCTAAGGGCTTGCATTTCCAGAATATGAGTTGTGTCCTTATCTGTGGATAATTCACCTTCTGCAGGTGTCTTTGAGAATGGATGGAGCCTGGCTCAGACTCACACACTGAACTCCTTAGGTGGTCACTGCTAGGCTCAGAGGTGTCACGCCAGGGGCAGAGCTTGATCTAAGAATCTCCAGGGCAGAATGATTTGGTTATAAAAAAACTAAATCTGGAGTAGGGATGAAGCTACAGGGTTCTGTGCTGGTGCAGCTGAGAGCGTACTGTGCCTGTAGTCTGCAGATTACCACTGTGGGGGCACTTTAGTGATTCTTTTTATACAGAAAGCAAGGAGAAATTTTGTTAAATGATTGAAAATAGTGCAGGGGGGCTCAGGATCTAAAGGGAACTGGGAGTGCCCTGTGCTTAGAGTGGTGTACTACCTGCAGTCTGTGGAAAGAGCTACTGGGGTGGCACTGCTGGCAGAGAGGCATCTGCCCTTTTGTCCTTCAAACCCAGCAACACAGTACTGAGCAGTTCTGCTGAAAATAAGGGAAAAAACAATCATCCAGCCACAGCTGGTGCCTGTCTCCTCCTCTACCACATAGCTGCTGTTGCCATGGCAGCAGTCATTGCCCATTGGAGGATGCTCTGGGGGGCCTCCTCCTCCCCACCTGCTGTTCTCACTGCCCTAGGAGCATCAGGCTGCTCCCATGGATGAATCAGTGACAGGTTCCTTCACTGCCTCCCCTGCAGAGCGCTTGGCTTCCCCTCTCCTGAGAGTGTCTGTAGCAGCATGGCCATTTTATTGATCGTTGGCAGCACCACACAAGTGACACAATTGCCTGCCCTTACTGCACCAGGTGCAGAGGTACTGCCCAGTCTCTTGGTCCAGTCCTGTGTGTGTCATTGCCAAACACGTTACTGTTCTTAGCATGTATAAGAGCATATGTCAGGGTCATGACACGTCTTCGAGCCTTTAAGATGCAGAGAGAAAGTTTTTTATTCCTCAGTGTGACAATGTGAAAATCTGCTTGTCTTTGCCTGTGTTTTGCCTTCATCAGGCAGTGGGAGTCAGTAAGGGTTGTACACTTAATTCTTCCAGTTCTTTCTTTCCTGTTTAAATTGCTAAGTTGTACTACTGAGCCCTGAAAACTCTCAAACATTAATAGGCATATAAAGGAAATGTTTTGAGAGGTGTTGTTTGCAGAATTCAAAGTATGTGGATAGATGGATCTTGTGAACCAGCCACTAAAGTATGTTCAGGTTATTTTTACAATTCACTTCCAAGTTTTCTCACTTACTTTCACTTTTCCAACTAGCTGAAGGTCTGGATCAGATATAAGTACAAATTTAAAGCAGGGTTCTGGTTGTGGATACCCAGGACTTCAAGGGGTTGTTGTGGCAGGCAGACATTCTGATGTATATTTTGTCTTGTTCCATTGTCCTGTGGGTGGTACTCATGTTTAGAGGATTGAGAAAAGGATTACCTAAAAGTCCAGATGGCAGCAACCAAAGATTTCTCCATGCAGGAGAAATCATCATATTTCTTGTCTTCATATTCAATTGTATTAGTTCTCTCCCTGCCCCCATGGAAAATTTAAGCTGTGATTGAAAGAGAATTATTACAGGGTTGACATTATAAACTTCAAGTTTAAAATAAAAAAAAAGTACTTTGAAAAATATTTTCCTGTTTGAATCCAGACTAAAGCTAGACTGTCAATTCTCTGGGAAATTCAGACCAAAAAAAACCCTCAAACAACAAATTAAATTCCCTCAGCAGACATTTTCTTAAAGGAAGCAATTATAAAACTATCAAAAATATCTCACTTCAAGGCTTTCAGAAGGCAGTATCACTGGGGGAGTTCAAGCTCTGATATCCACAAGGTACCTCTTCCCCAGCTTCCTACTGTGGGACCTAGATCTGCAGCCCATGAATCCTCGTTGATGACCTGCAGCCAGAAGTGTTTTTCAGCTCATGGTCCCCATCTGGGAAACCAAAATTTTTTCAACCTGCAGGAAGGATTTTGATGACCGCTAAATTTAGCAGAGAGAGGAGGGGAGGGGGTGAGCTGACAGGAAAGCAGACGGTGCTCCACTGGAGCTCCTGCCGGGTGAGTAAAAATCACTATTCCTTTTCCTGAACAAGCAATTTTCAATGGAAAATAGGTTTTGTCAGAATTTTTCCTCCTAGCTCTTCTCTGTGGCTTTTAATGCCTGTTCTCCGTGCCCCTACCCTTCTCTGCAGGCCTGCCAACCTACCCTGCCAAAGTTCCATGGACAGCAAGGTCTCCTGTCTGGTGGGCCCACTGCATTGCAGAAGATCAGGAAGCTGATCTTTCAGGTTGAAGTGGAACAACCAACTAAGAGCTTTCTAATGGGAAATGAAAGCCTGGGGTTACAGGACACTTATCCTGCAGCACTCAGGATTCACTGCACCAGCATTTCCAGATAAAATCATTTGGGGTACTGGACAGAGATGTTGCTCATGTGCTCCATTTTTGTGAAAGACAAAAGCTTTTCAGTTCAGAATTAATTGTTGGGTGGGGTTTTGTTTTCAAAATTAATCATTTTCTTAAGGCAAGGAGGTATTTTTCATTACTATTTTCATGAAGCAGAAAGCAAACTGTCAAAAAGAGAAACTAAACTTTTTGCACTAAAATTGGCTTAAAAGGATAATGTGGAGATGGACCGGATATAGCTTTTACAAAACAGAGAGTTAATCTTTAAGGGAAACCCCTGTGTTTGCCACAGCCAAGGCTGTAAGTCAATAATACTGTCTCACATTGAAGCTTAATAGGATTTATATGTCATCTGCACCAGGATTTCTGCTGTCAGCTTCAAACTGAAATAAGCTGTATTGGTGCAAACCATACATGGCATTAAAACTCTTTTTTTTTTTTTTGCATTGGGTACTCCTGTTACTGCTGCTGCATCAATTTAGTAAAAGGCATACTGCAAGCAAGCCACCATTTAATAGGAAACCCAGAAATACGCAGGATGGCTTAAGACAGATATGTTTATTGCTGCTGCTGACAGTGTCATCTTTAAAAGGGAAGAGAGATCACGTAATTAAATGCCTGTGATCTCTCAGTGTTGTCCCACAGTTCTCATGGTAGTGTTTGAATTCTTCTGTTTTCCAGAAAAATCTGGTAGTTCCAGTCTATGTTGTTCTGTATGTCATTATGCATGTCACACTGTTAGGGAGTGGTTTTACCTTAGAATTTAACAGGATGAAGGAATTCCAAATGGGTATATCTCATGCCTCTATGACACAGGAGCAATTTGTTGATCCTTGAAGGAATTACTCTGGATGATTTTCATGTACTCCATGCCCTGTGCAGGGACAGAATAGGAAAACTAATAAGTCCTAAGGCACATGTTCTCTCCTATCAACACGACACCAATATTATTGTGGTGCACTTGAGAAAAATCAAGAAATTAAAAATGTGCTGATCCTGGGAACTGTTAATGTATATGGCACACTAGATATAAATTAATATCATTAATCTTACAACTTAGCCATTTTATGAATAATATTAAAATGAGCATGATACTACCCAAGTTTAAGAACAGCCAAATTCAAGTGATTATAATTTTGAAGTAGAAGAGCTGGTGACATTGCAATTTTTATTAGAATACTTCCTGCATTACTTCTGTTCTGGAGGCGAAAAAGGAGGGGAAGCAGTCCAGCATTTTAAAGATAGCTAAGGAATTTCCTGATTCTTTATTAGCCATTTTGAACTGCAAATTTAGGTCTGTCTGGGGAAAAAGACTGGAATAGCTCTGATCAGCTGGGAATCAGTAAAGGAGAAGATTTTTAGTGGCCTAGCAAAAACAAAATCATCACCTCAAAGAAAAGAAACTTGGAAAGTCACCGCCAAAGCAGGAGTACTCATACTAAAGTGTGGAAGCTGAGGATATCACAGAAGACTTATCCAAGAGTGAAAGAAAGAAGCATATGAGGAATTTACATTAAGTGTTCTCTTCTGTATTGCTCTTTCAAGCAGTTACATTTAAAAATAATAATTGAAAAAACATGGCTCATAAAAATTAGCCCTCCTGCTTGTGAACACAATTGTAAAGTGTAACTGATTTGCTTTGTTTGCCTAACTTTATTGTTATCATTAAATAGTTGCTAATAATCTGGTAAAGCAAATAAGAAGCTACTTGATGAGAATAAAATTTATTTTCAGACCTGGAAATCATTAGACAGCATTTAGTCACCAAGATCAAGTCAATCTAGGCACATCATGCTGGAGCACTGAACATTTACATGTTTGAGACCAAAGCCTGGGCTGCAGTAATAGCATTATTTTTCAGAGTAAGTGAGCTTTTTAAATAAATCCAGTCAGATATCTTGGAAGGAGCAGTGGTGATAGAGTGGGAGATCAGGTAGGAAAGGGAAAAATGGGAGTTAGTACAAATGTTTAGTTTCTCAGTTGAAATGTCTCACTCTGGTGATGCTGAACAACGCTGGACATTGCAAAAGTTCTGTTCCATGCCCCTGGACTGTGATTTAGATTTTAGACATTACCATTAATTATTGAAACTCAGAAGGCTGCAAAAACATCTTGATTCATTGGCAAACTGACAAACATATGGCGTATTTTGCAAACCTCTAGGTTTTTGTTCAGAGGAGGAGAACATTAATTGCATGCAAATTCTACTGGGATTTCTGAAACCAGCCGTCGTTAACATTGTTAGACATCGTATCTGGGAAGCTCAGTGCATTTTAAAATCTAAGTTAAAATTCAGAGCTTTTACAAAACTTCTGAGAAGCGCTGCAGTGTAATAAACTCAAGAAAGAGCATAAGAGTATCTGATGCTCTTTGGTATCTGATGTTGGTGTATCAACAGCTTTGCTTGTTGATTGATAGTCTGGATGGTAGGTTAATATTTGCCTTGGTAGGTTAATATTTGCCTTGTTAATATATCTTGGAAACTGGCATCAGTTGTAGCATCAACTGTGTTGCCTGTGGCCTCCTACCATTTCTGTTTTGGCTATTTGATTGCCAGTTTGACATCTGAAATCCTGTGAATGCCAGGACTTCAGACCTAGATTCACTGAACTCAGAGTTTATTCAACATTGGCAATAGACCCCAGATGAAGGAGATTGTGTTGTGATTATTGGCACAACCCAGAAAGCCTGAAGAGAGAATGCTACAACAACACATCATGTAGAAAATAAATTGCCACTTTTTTCTGGGCTGTTTGTGGGACAGCTGTTGTTCTGCTGATAAAGAAGCATGCTGTCTAGCCATCTCTCTGGTTGAGGAAGGGTACATAGATTTGGTATTACAGATAGACATGATCATATGGGCTGTTTTGACCAAGGGCTGTAGGATCACCCTGCCAGGTGACCCAACAGGTTTGTGCCACTTGCACAGAAGAAGTTGGTGGAGCACTCACCACAGGTCGTAACTTGCATGACAGTAATTCTGTCGCAGCATGGCTTCAAAGTCTGGAGTGATGGGAGTTGGGATGGCCCTGGCTTACAGGAAGGTCCAGCTCACCAGCCCATGGACTTTTCCTGTAGCCCCAGCATGCACAGCAGACACTAGCTCTGTGTAGGGCTTCTCTCTAGATTAGATATTAGGATAACTTCCTTCCCAGAAAGAAGCATTGAAACAGGCTGTTCAGTGGAGTGGTTGAATCAACATCCCCAAAAGTTAAAAAAAAATGTGTGGATATGGCTCTTGAAGACGTGGTTTAGTAGTTAGCATGATAGTGGTGCTATGTACACAGTTGGATCTTGCTGGCCCAAACTTAATGATTCTGCTTGTATGATTCTAAAGGACCTGTCCCATTCACGAGGTCATTCCCCCACATCAGTTCCTATTATTGCTTTCCTACTTCAACATGCCTTCTGTGACTCCTTTCTTCCAGAAGCGTTAAAATCCTCCTTGTTTAGCAATTTGTACATAGTCCAAATTATTTCCCTATTAAGGGCTATCTCATCTTAAGCCTCATATTTCAATTCCAGTGGTCAAACTCCAGAAGCAAAACATGCCTCATTGAACTTCTGTGCACATCCTCAAGAATACACTTCTACAGCAGTCTCTGATACTTTGACTGCTGGGTGGATTTCCTTGCTTTCATCTTCCATCTCTCTTTCTTTATGTGTGTGAAATAGTTTAAAACTGAGCCCCAATGTGCTTATAAAATGCCAGGTCATTGACAATAGTGGTACTCATTTGCTGTGGTTAATTTAGTATTAATAAACTGAAACTGTTCTGCAGGGATTCTTCTACATGGAACATAAACTCTTTTTCCCTCACTTAAGAACACTTTCCTATGAAATTATTGCAGCCTAATAGTTTTCCTCCTCATTTTAGTAACCAGTCTCAGTCTATATTAGTGCTATTTTCCCCAGCAGCTTTCCCTTTAATCTCTATTTCAAGGCACCGAATCAATGATTACATGGTATGCAGGCCATTGAACTCTCCATCCTGGGAACCCAGCATGTAATACAGCCCCTAATATCCTAGTGCCACAATGAAAGTAAAATTTACTGCAAAAGGCTGAATTCAATGCTCAGACTCTTGAGTTTTAGTTTTCTTCCTTTATATCCAGAGATCTTATAGCAGGTGGGACATCTTCTCTGGTGCCTCTCGGAAATGCTGAGTCTGCACATGGGTTTCCTGACCCATTGTTATTGTAAATGTAATAACAGCAGTGAAAAGGAGGTTACACACCCCCATAAAGTCATTATTCACTCAGCTCTGAAGACTGCAATTGTATATGTTAATCACCCTGGTCACTGCATTTCTTTTCCTTTTAAACTTGTGCTGTCCCTATACCCAGCTGATTTCCCAAATTCATTCTCCTTTTGCTCTTCTCTCTTCTTGCTTTCTCTGTGGTTCTGATGCTTTATAAGTAGTAATCATTCTCCCATCCACAATACTCTGAATGTTTTTTAAAAAATGTCCTTTATGCTTAATTCCTACTCTGATTTGCTGAAATTTTTACTAAACTAATCTAAACAGAATTGTATACAAACCCCAACATGAATGAACAAATCCAATTCATACCCTGCCTTCTTCTGGTATCCTGTTTGTACAAGGTATTTCTTCCTTTCTGTACCATGTATCTGCTGCAACTCCATTTATACTGTTAATATATATATTTTCACCAGCTGCTGGTCAGATCTCCTTGATCATATATTGTGTATATGTGGAGCCACAGCTCAATGGGGATAGAATGTCTGGTTTAGTGGAATTATTGTTAATAATCTAATGTAAAGCTTTCCAGCAATGTAGTTGCCTTGTCTGATCTCTCTTTTATGGCATAAGTGTGGTCTCTTGTCTACTTATACTCCAGGAGGAGAACTATATAATTCCCTGATAAAATGACTCTTGTAATTTTATTCCCAATAAATTGACTGGGTGACATCATTAATTTCCCGCACATTCTGTGTGGCCATAAATAACTACCACTTCCACATGGAAAATGGAGAAAGCTGTCTTTCTGGCAGGCTATGCATTGCTATGAAGGCTTATTAAAAAGAGTTATTAATTTTATATTAATTAAACTAGTATTTTAACAATAACATCTTTGTCCTTATGTTTTCCTCAGCAATAATCAGATTCCTTCATTGTGATAAAGTGCCCGACCTTCAGCCTCATGGCTTACTCACTTGGGAATTGAATTATTGCTTCATAAAACAGAGGGTTGATTATATAATCACTTAATTAAATGTTGTACTCAGTCATTGCCAAGCTATTCCTGAAATGCATTTGGCATCTGTACTCGCTAGTCCAATTTAAACATTGGAATAGTTATTTTTTTCAGATGTGCATCTTTAAAGGTTATCATTTCCAGTGTTCCTTTGTCTGTGTGGTCTGGTTGTTTTCCATGTGTCAGGCTCACTCTTAATCACAAAGGAGATGAAATGCTTTTTGTGTTCCTATCTGACTTGCAGATTGCAGTCAGATTCTTGCTGTTATTTTGGAAATGTATTTTTTGCTTCTGTTTGCAACAGAGCTCAGAGGTAAAGAAGCTGCAGTCACTTATTGGAAACTCAGCTCTGAGCTAATATTCAGGAACTCAACAGTGACCACCAGCATTATGGTAATGAGCTGTGCATGAGACCTTAGAAACAGCCACAACCCCAGATGAATCCCCTGCAGACAAGAGCAGAGCAGTGCCAGGGGGATGAGCATGAGACAAGCCCTTCGGCTCTGCTGCTCTCAGCCAACACCCTGGCTTGGTGACTCTTCAGTTCCTAAGGGAGATACGCCAGTGCCAGTGAGCTTTCACAGGGCACAGTGCAGCTGTAGGTCCCAGGACCACTGGGGACATCGCATATCCCTTTGTCAGATCCTGCAGTCTGGCCCAGAGCTTCCCCTTGACAAGGCTGTGTGGTTTCACCCTTCAGGGACTCCGTGACAGGGGAGGATAAGCAAAACACAGGCCATGAAACTACACTGCTAAATGGCATAAACGTGCATAGATTAAGAAGTGAAAGGCAGGTTTATGGGAACAAAAAGTGAACATATTTGTACATTAAACTCAGTTTCCTTGCTTTACCTCGATATTTTCTTCAAGCCTTAGATCATAGGTGCAGTGCAGAATTCACCAACAAACTGTCTGCTTCCATATTTGCATCTTTGTCTCTGTTCCTGCCTCCACCAAGAGCTGCCCCTTAGATTAAACATAGTTTCATCACAGGCTAATGCGACCACATGTCCTGGACAGATGTATAACTCTTCCAGAGCAGGAAAAGAGATGAGCCAAAGGCAACCAATACTTCTTGCAAGGAAGTCACACAGTCTTACCAGAATCAGTTCAATTGTTCATTTTCCCTACGGTTTATCACTAAACTCAGCTGTCAGTTATTTCTTTCCTACCAGGAGAAAGAAGATGCTCAAATTGTCAAAGTTCATAAGATTTCTGTTGTGTTCTTTTCCAGCTTGGGTTTTGCCCTCTCTTTGCTATAGGTTGAGAAGCACAAATAAGGCAATCTTAACCTCTTTTCTTCAACACTGTTCCATTTCTCTGTATACAACTCCAGGGCCTGTCTCGGCCTCCTGCCAATTTTAATAGTACTGTGTCTCTTAGCATCCAGGGGAGCAAAGAAGTAGGGCAGAAAACACAAGCTGACTTCAACTTCATGGGGTTTTTACTGGTATAAAAAAGTGAATGCAAGAGGTTTTCCTCTTTCTGTTTCCGTTTCTCTCAGAAACAGGGATGTCTAGGACAGCAAGGCAGTAATATTTATTCTGAAACAAAATTGGAATTTCCTTGTCCACACTTATTTTGCTCAACAATAGGCAGGTGCAGCCAGTGAAATAGCATGATCTCATTGCTGATTTACACTCAGCATCTCTCTATTTCCTAATTTAAATTATTTTTTCTAGATTGCAAGACTGTGACCAAGAGGAAAAACTCCCTTTTCATTAAGCTGAATCAGCCATGTTTTGGCTAAGCACTGCGTATTCTCAAGTAGATTTTCCCCTTGATCTTGTTTAATTATTTCCGCAGGATTAACTATTTGCTATTGTGTGTCACTTTCCTCTGCAGGAAGCTCTGTGCTGGATAGTGTGTCTTCCCTTATTATGCATTTGCTTGGAATATAAATTGCTTTTCAATCAGATCTTTGCATTTCTAACAACATCTTCTGTATTGCAGCAGGTGCTTTCCCTAGTGGTTACTTATATGGACTCTAATGGCATGTCATCTGTCTATGCAGGCACTTGGCTGCCAAATATGTAATAGAGGAATTTTCTAGTAGCAGAAGCTTCTGGTAATTTTGGTTCTTTAAAGGCTTAGACTTTTTAATTTATTTTTACATAGCTCATTTCACTGGGCTTAAATAAACTCAATTGGGAAGGTTTAAAGAGTCCTTCTGGAAGCCTGATCTCATCTCAAATCAAGCTGCTTCCCTTTCTTCAACTTGGTTTCGTAAGAGTGGTAAGAACTGCTTGGTTGGGGTTTTTTTTCCTGTCCTGTTTTTTAAGCACCAATATGTTGAAAGATTAAAACAAAATAAAATAACTACTTTTTCACACAACAAATAGTTAAACTGTGAAACTTAACCCTGTGCTATTGTGGAGGCTGGGACTACAGACAGGTTCAAAACAGAGCTAAATGTGTGTCTGAAGAATAGATCTGATGGTGGCTTTTTTACAGGTGATGTAGATGCAGCCTCTGATCGGGTAAGTTCCCGGTGCCCTGCTGGATGATAGCCAGGGGTCAGGGAAGGATGGGCTGGGATTGCTGGCTTTGGGACTTGGGTTCTGTGAGCTTCAGCAGCCTATGCTCTGGGACAGGGTCTGGGCTGGATGCTGGCTGAGTATAACCCAGGATCCTTGAGGATGCTGACTCAATATAAACCAGGGATAGGGACCAGTCTGACATCCCTTATGTCTAGAAAAATTCTTAGGGAAGAATACAGTGGTAGACAAAGTAGGTTCTTCCTAGACTCCGTGTTTCTGTTCTGCCAAAAAAAAGCTGCTCACTTGGAGCACGTGTGGCTGTTGAATGAAGGCAGGGATCTGCCCTCCTCCACCCAAACCAGGTGCTGTACAGGGGGCATTGATATCTGAGAGGAATGAATGGTGTGTCTGCTATTGGACTGCTTCTTTCTCTCATCAACTTGAGTTTCATTGATTTCAGGACATCAGCTTGCTGGTCCTTCAGTTAATCAAAGCAGTGAGATGATCACTGCAGCAATGCTGAGGTCACGGACTCGGCGACAGTTTATTTGTATGACTGCAGGCAATGAGACGGTTGCTTAGTCTGCAGTGAAAAATCCATTTCCTCACCAGAAGACAAAGGTCTACAAGTCCTCAAAACTCCAAAGTGGTCTTATTGAGATTCTTTTTGCTTTTTTGGTACAATTTATATAAATGAAGAGATTGCTTTTATTTTATTTTCTGTTGGGATTGCTTTCTTCCCATCTTTAAGACTGCCAAAGCCACAACAACAAAAGAAGAATGCAGACATATGAGAAAAGCTGGGGGAGGAACAGACATAATGAAATAACAGAACTGTCAGGGCCTGTATGCCTCTACATCTCCTATATAAGAAAAGGATTGAAAGAGTTTGTTTGTGACACAATATCAGCAAGGACTATTGCTCTCTTCCATCACTGCTCTGATGCCAAATCTCCTGCTAAGCCCAGAAAACACTTATAAAACAGATCTGGGCACTACATAGGATTTTAGCTACTTCTGGTGGGTTTATAAAAAAGAAAAACAAACACCAGCTCTCTGTAGTACTAGCTAAGCTCTTTTAAAGCCACATATGATAGGGGAATAAACGTTTTCTATGTCCAGTGGGACTTAAAACTAGAACTGCTGTGAAAAAGAAAAAATTAAACAGTCTATTCAGGGCACCACCATCTCTCTCCTTCTCTCCCTGTACAGCCCCCCAGAGGTCTGAGGCTGCTCATACACATTTTATCCTTCTGTCAGTGGCTGCTTGTGACCTTTTGTACTTCAGGCCCTGTAAAGAAGTCATGTTGACTGAAAGGATGGACTGAGAAAAGCTGCTTAAGCCTGAACTGTGCAAGGGATAATAGCAGGACTGTGGGGAGATGGCAGAGGGGATGCCATAGCCCCTTGGACCTGACTTGCTCAGTTCTCTGTCATAGCCTTGGGCAGTGCAGCACCAGCAAAGAGGCCTGGGAATGCAGATCCAGCAGGAGCGTTTGGAGCTCTCAAACAGCACTGAAAAGTTCGTGCCTTCACTCAGTTTTCTCTGCTTGGAAAATGTTAAAAAAATAAAGACTTAGGGGGCATAATATGAGCCCCCAACTACGCTAATGTGGGAGAGACTGGAAAAAGTCACACAGTGGGCAAGGTTTGGGTTTGATTATACTCAAATATACTCCTGCCAGGCTGATTTCAGCTGGGTTGAATTTCCTTCTGCTTGAAATTTATGCATACATACTGAATTTTTACATGAAACCAGGATGTCAGGAGCTCAAGCTGAGTTCTTAACAATAAAAACAACTGTTATACAAAGGAAATGACTTTGCTAATTCTATCCCCAACGTCTTTTCTGCTTGGAAATGGCTTGTATTTCAGGAATAAATAAGCTTGGCCTTGATGGAAGTAAACAATAATATATATCTCAGAAATACATTTTTAGAAGAAATCCTTTCTTCCATTTCACTGTTATCTCTTGAGACAGTGACTTCTGAAGATTTTAGTAGCCGTAGAAAAACATGGTGAGACACTTTTAAAACAATGATTTTTAAAACCTTTTTTTAAAAATTAGTTCAGATATAGAAGTTCATGCTAGATGGAACACAAGGACCAGCTGGATGTTCTCATTTAGTCACATTTAGACTTTTATCTTATAATTACTTTTATTTCCAATATGTGGCCTTACCTGTTAAAAAGAAATGAACAAAAAAGTGAAACAAAACAAAAAACCAGTATGCAATGCAGTGAAATAGAGGAAGAAAGGCAATGCTAAAAAAACCCAGACGGTGGAGCTACTTCATTGCCAGTGACAGTAAAGTGCTGTGCAGGTTTTGCTTCACAAGTTCTGCAGAAGAGTCAGCCACAGCATAGAAGTCCCCGAATGCCTCTGCCATCACATCCTAGATCTTGTGTTTCCTGAGTACAAAGTATAAGTCAGTGTGCACAACTTTCTGCAAACCTTTCCCAGGCAAAACTCTCGACTTTTCAACGTGTGTCCTCTCTTCCTTCCAGAAAAAAAAAAAATAAAAAATTACTGTTTACCTCTTCTTTGGCCAGCAACTCTTTAATGAATCACATGCAGGACACAGTGGTAAGAAATTTCTTATACCTTTTTTAATGACAACATTTATACTGAACCAGAACTTTCCCCAGCAGCACTCTCAAAAAATTTGGTGCAAGATTTTTATGCTTCCTGGAGCATTATATCATCCGATATAATTTGGTTCTTTCTTTTTTTAATATAAAAGTGTTAAGACCCCCTGGAAGCATGTAATGTATTATGATTTAAGATATACCATATCAGGATGATTTTGAAGGGAAATCTTTCCTTAAAATAATTTTATTTCTGACTAATTCTAGGAAACAACAGTAAGAAAATGGCAAACTGGCTATTCTCACTGTAAATTCCCTCAGTTTTAATCTTAAAAAGCTCAGCTGCTGGTTTGTGCTTGGATGCAGCAGATACACCACCGTATTGAGTTAATGCAGACATTGCTAGTGAACCAAAAAGAGATTAAAAAACATGGGTCAAGGTTCAATGTCCTGCTTAGCTGGGTGCAGGTTTTTACTAGGTGCTGTATTTTAAACACTCATGAAACAAACAGAGGAGCAGCACGACTTTTATTAGAGTTGAGGAGTGAGGAGCTGAGTGTGAGTGAGCAAACACCTGGAAGCAGACAGCTCTCCTGAGGCATCACGAAACCTGAAACACTGGTGTCCTGCCATCAAGAGCCATACCAGCCACACACGGGGGCTGGCAGCCACTTTCTTGGAGTGCCTGGGAAAATGGGGCCATTTTCCTTCCCTCAGTGACTTGTCAGAAAGGTCCTCTCCTGCTTATCAGGAGCCGAGGGTGGGGAGCTATCCAGCCAGCCACTGTTCTTCTGCCGTGTCCCTATTGGCATGTCCTCTGCAGCTGGATAGGATGGAGGCAAACACTGTATCATGGGATTTTCCAGAGGACCAGCTGAGGTATTGCATCACTGTGGCTGCTCCCTGGGGTCAGCAGGAAAGCCTGTGGGACCTGCCAACATTGTCTATGGCTGTTATTAGAATTTATATAGTCATTTAGGGAACGGGCCCATCTGGCTCTGGGGATTGGATATGGGATGTGAGCTTTCCATCTCCAGGTCACCTCACAGCTGTTGGATGTGCCTGTAGTGTGTGTGACATGAGTGATGGTCTGAGGAGGACACAGGGGTCCGCATTACATGCACACACACCCATAAATGCTGTGCAATTAGCGCGATTTGGCTCTCCCCTTGGAAACCACCGCCGAGCAGCCGGGGACCGAGCAGCCACACAGGCAAACCCAAACTGGTGTGCATCTCTCGTAATAAAACTTGGGTGTTTGGCTTGAAAAATCCATTCTGGAGCTCTCAGACTTAAAAGGTTAAGCCTGCCCTGGAGCTAATTTTATGTCTTCCTTTAGTATCAACATTTGGAGAATTAAATAATTGGGCAAAGGAGGACCGAGTAATTTCCAGTGAGTTTATAGGACAGATGATCTGAAGGATGTCTGCCTGCCCCTCAGGCTCCCTGCCATGTGTATAAAAATGAACAGATATTAGTGTCAATTTAAAACACCCAACCTCCCCCTCTCCCAAAAAACTCCAAAACCTCAATGAAACTAGAGGGAAAAAATCCAGTGAAGCTATCATTGTCTTGTGGCAGATATCTGGGGACACAGAGGATGAACTGTATATTAACTTTAAAAATGCCATAGCTTTAAGTGGCTCCTCAATGCTTATTTCTAGACTTTATTTTTCCACAGCCTGATGAAACAGTCAAAGCCACCATGTTGTTTTCTTTCCACCACAAACCCCATTGTGTCCGGGTTCCATACCTCCTCTCTGCTCAAGTTCCCAGGTCTTCCCTGGTCTCTTCATTCCAGAAAGGCACCCTTCATTTCCAAGGCACCATGGCCAATCTAAAAGTATTTTGCTGTCACTGAGGACCAGGAGAAACCAGGTCTTGCAATCTTCTGCTTGTCACAGCAAGCGCTTTGTCTGTCCTGCACTCTCTACTTTGCAGAAAGTTTAATTTCTGAGATGTTACTTTGTTGACCAAATGTACCTGGTGCTCACCTGGAGCTGGAGAAAATACCCACTGCTGTTCCCATGACTCCCTCCTGGCTCCAGAGAGGCTGGACCCTGACTTGGCTTGGAGGGAGCAAAATGGGTGTCACACATGGAGCTGCAGTGCTGGGGCTGAAGTGGTGATGGGGCTCAAACTCTCCCAGCTCAGTGTGGGTTTACTGTGTCCCTGGACAAGAAGGACTGCATGGAACACAGGCAGAAGCAGCACCTTTCATGGTTAAATTACCCACTGGGGACTCCCAAGTCCTGTGTTTTATCTGCTGCTTCTCTCTCTGGTGCCTAACAGCATGCCTTGGTCAGGTCACTTCATTTCATGTCACCTTTAATCCCTCTTCTGTTTCCTACCAATATCATGCAGCAGCACATAGCTTTTTGCTAGGTGTAGTATGATCCTAAAGCATCTGACACAACTGCTACCAATATCAGGGAAGTTTCTGACTACTACATTTACATATACATACTTTTTCACTTTTTCATCTTTATTATTATTGCATTTGATATAATTTCAGCTTCCATTATGTTGCTTTTCAAAGAAAATTGAAATATATTTGAAATTAATACCATTAGTACCAGCAGCTAACAATCCTACACAATGTTGCATACGGATGCAGTTATGAAATTTCTTTAGTTCATGTAAGGTGAAGGTTAATTTTAGACTTGAGTAAGAGTATCAGAGCCATTAAAATAGTATGGAAAAATGTTACCAGATGAGAAATTGTTCAAAATAAATTAAACCCATGATTTCAATCATGTCTTTCCGGACCACTTTGATACTAGACTGTATTTTTTCTTGCCTGTATCCTGCCAGAGATTTTCATAGCAATCATGTTCATTTCCAAGGGAATAATTCTTTCTTACGTTAGCAATAAAGACTCTTTTTCAAGGTATGTGAAGGTACTTTGCAAAAGCAAAATACGTCTGATCCTATGAAAAAAACCTAACTCCTCAGTTTTACTTTTCTTTTGTGTTGGCATAACTACTGATAATCCACTATATAATAACGTTAGTGCAAACACAGTATGCTACATTATTTTGACACTTCTGGATGTGTTTTTTCATTCCCTTCTGAGCTTTATTATGCCACTGTCAAAATAGCTACTGGTAAGAAATTTTATGACTTGTGTGGCAAAGGATGTGGTGCCAGATAGATGAACAAAGAATGGGTCAGCTACAAGATCATCCATCTTCCCCCTCTGGACTGCACTCCCCCCTTCCTCTTCTCCTCGGACGACTTCAAGGCTCTGCCGCAGAGCAGAGCATTGCTGTGAGACTCAGGGTCACATTAATGCTGTGCTGGACACCTTCCCATTTCTTCATCCTTGTGAGGATATTCCTGATGCAACTGGTCATTTGCCAGCTCTGATTTAGCACAGTTGGTGTATAGGAGATTGTGAAAAATAACGCTAGCTTTACCTTCCACCTTTGTTTCTTCAAGAATCCTCCCACTGATTAAAAAAGGGTGGTAGATGGTTTTTGAAACCAGGATCCAGGCTCATCTGCCTGCATGTCTTTGTTTCTGAGATGAAGAAAAGGTTATTTTTTATCACCTCCATAGAAAATATCATAATCCTATGGTTTTTTTACTGTATTAAGCATGTTTAAAACATTGCCAAGAAAACAGTTTTATTCTCATTCAGAGCCCAAGCACTGCACCTGCGCAAGGCAGATTTTCACCTACCAAAGGCTTCCTTTGCCTCTCGTGAACAGCAGCAGCAGCATCAACAATCTCCTTAAAGAGACTGTGTCTTTCCTTACCTCCCTTCCTGGAGCATAGTTTAGTGAGGCAGCTGACTATCCCAGCTGTTTTAGCCTCTCACAGTGGGTAGAGCATGTTTTGCAAGGTAAGACAAAGAGAAAAAAGAAGCTGATGGTGTAAATGAGAGGTAAGACACAGGATCATGTCATGAGATGTAAGGTGGGATACTCAGCATGATGATTTCTAATGTGTTTGTATTTTTGTGTGAAAGGTAATTTAAATACAGAGACATAGAAAACCCTCGTCAAGTATTGGCCAAGGGTATTCATGCAAAATTGTAAAAAATGCTTCTAACTAGTCAGCATAAAGTACCTGTGTCCTGTAATAGTTTCCTTCGTCCCCACAATTAATGTATATCAACAAGCAGCCCATGGGGGGAAACCAGTCAAGTATATCCATGCAATAACTATAGTCTCATTAACCATTACCTGTGAATGTGCACAAATGTGAGCAGCTGAGACCTGTCCTTCAATGCTCGCTGAGCGTTGCCAGCATGGCAGTGTTTGACATCCTACGCAGGACAGTTCAGCAAAGCAGAAAGGATTTCCCTCTCCTCTGCTTTCCAAATGCAGACAGGTTTTGACCATGGAATTAACTAGTTCATTTTCTCTATTTTCTCCTCACTGTGCTGTGCTAAAATGCAATTAGACAAAGACACAGCTCACAGTCTGTTCCCTGCCAGAGGGCACTTCTGAGAAGACAGGCAGTGTGTGTTGAAGTTGCTCCAGGAGTTAAGACCCAAATGGTGATTTAAAGGGAAGCATGTTGCATTAAGAAATGTTATGTGCTGCTTTGAATCCATCATTTTGTATTTGCTCCGTTATTCCCTGTGTGGCTTGAGCTGTGGCTGTTATTGCATGCATTATTTCATCAATTAAATTTGATCAGGGAGGAAGGTGAGGACGGGGTATAATGAGATTACACATCCTTGTTCTCCCCTTCTACTCTCCCACAGCTTTTTGGCTGTGCTGCTGTCATTCCCTGTTCAAGCAAAACACATCTTGCTGCTTTTTGCTTGAGGCCCTGGTGCTTCAGCAGCTCAAGGGAGGGTGGGTGGGAGCAGCACAGACAGTGGCTGCAGGATGGGTGGTGGGGATCTGGTCACTCCTGTCCTCTTAGTAGGCACTGGGGGTAACCCTCCTGGTGATGGATATGGAAAACAAAGGTCTGCCAGGAGGTGAAAAGGATATGGCTTATTCTAAACAGCATTGTGAAGTTCCTGTGGTTTGTAGTAACAGCAACTTCAATAGCTACTGAGTCCTGAATAAAATGTCAGGAAGATTGAAAATTAAGTTTTATCTCAAAAGATGCAGAGAATCTGCTGAGCACATGAAACTCACATTTCTTTTATTTCTGCACAGTGCCAAAGAAGCCCTCATGGGCTCAAGTTTTAAATTGGCCACAGTAACAATATTTGGAAAATCAAAAATCAGGGCAGAATCAGGGTAGACAAATGACAAACATTAAAAAAAATCACCTGTTGGAATTAACCGTTCGATTCTTCACATGTGTTATTGATTCAGCATACAGAAAGGATGGAAAATCCAATGTACAGCCAGGTCTCAAGGACATTAGACACAGGCCAGCAGTGGAGCGGAGATCAGCTCTGTGCAAACCAGATCTTGCACTGATGTGGAAGAGAGGGTAGAGAATGGTGTTTGCTATACTGAAATATCATTTATCACTGTAAATTGTATTCACTTTGACTTGCACTGTCTTGAAAAAGTATGTTAGCAGAAGTACAGAACTTCTCAGCTAAACAAAATTGAAGTGGGAGTTAAAGGACTTATAAGAGGATTTTCTTCAGAGGCAGGTGAGGAAGAGCAAGGCAGGCTTCTATAGAGACAATAGGGTCAAGAACCACCTTGTTTTCCTCTTTGTATTACAGATTTCAAGTTAGTATTCATGTTCATTAATGTAAACACAAATTATTTGCATATTCTTATAGCACAGAAACTATAAAATATAAAAAATATATAAAATATAAAATTAATTTTGAACATGAAAATTTTAAAGTGAGAATCCAATTTGCACTTATACCAAAGAAAATCTGAACATTCCAGAAGTGTTAAAGAAAATCCAAACTTGATATATTTAACTTATTGAGCATTCTAATGTCCTATGACCTTATGCAAAAGATTAAGAATTTTTATTATTAAATATTTACACAAAAAATGAAAAGGTACATGCAGTTACTCTATCGAGGCTATAAATTCATGATAAAGAAAAAAATCTTCATTTTCAGTGTACGAATTAATTGATGGTTTCCTGTATTCAGGAATATACTGCCCATAGTTCAGTGAAAAACCTAAAAGAATTGTGAAGATTTTGAAAAGAATGAAACTCAGTGCTCTAATGCAGTTTATGTTATCTTAAGTCATCTGCTTATAAAACCTACAGAATGTAACAGGGAATAACCTCTGTAACTTTACTGCATCCACAACTGCACGGTCAGATTGTAATTCGCAATTAAATTTCATTCACTTGCTCAAAGGCCTTTTGATTAAGTTTAGTTTTTATTAAATTAGGTTAGATTTTATTACATTCCACAGGATTTAGTTGTAAGAGAAAATGGAATTGGATAGCATATAGTCTAGTACTCCTGTATATATTGGAATCACCTTTTCATTGCTGGTGACATCTTCTGTCTCCCAACTCCTGAACATATTTAGCACTTGATTTTCCTCCATTCCAAGCTCTGTTTCTAATAACAAGTTGAACAGTATCTGTGCATGTGGGTTATACAGACTGAATTTCTCTTCTTTAACACCCAAACCAACATCTATTAGAGAAAGCAGAGAGATGCCTACTGATTTTATGGGGAGCTAAAGCAGTTGCAAATCTGAATAAAAGTGGTTCAAGTGGGAAAGAGTTTTGCAGCCTCAGAGTATAAACGTACTTGAAGCTGCAGCAGTTGTGTGAGATCTTTTCTGAATAAGCATTTTAGACCCAAGTTTAAGCCCACAAAGCATTTTGGGTATCCGTGACCTTTATGAAAGTAAGTTGTCCACAGGATAAAGTGGTACTTACTATCACAGATATAGTTCTCTCCTTGCCTATGTGTTTTCCTATAGTCATCACCAAGGTTACCAGATCCTTCCCAAATTAAGATTTAACTTATATCTAGAAAATGTAAATCCTGGCTGTTCTTTCCTCTCTTCATGATGGCCCTGCCCAAACTGACTTCTTGAGGAAACTGTAAGTACACCAAGACACAATCTCTTAGGTTATCTGCACAGTGACCTGATGCCAGCATTTTCACATCTTTCTAAAATTAACCGGAGGATGTTTCTTTTGTATTTTAATATTCCTTGAAAAAACACATGCCTGGAAAATCAGTGTGGATGCAGTTTTGCTTCTGTCTTACCACTGGGACAGTCTAATGGTTACAAATAATTACATCAGAACAACAGAATAAGAATTGTATTAAACAAAAAATCAAAGCAGATGGAAAATATGACTCAGCTCCTCTCTGCTCCACTCCCAACATCTCTGAATTACTGTTTTCCCCTAGAAGTGCATTTGATCTGAAGTGCATTTGCAAGACAGGACAAAAGTTTTGATCAATATTCCTTCCCCTGTGAGCAGAGGTCTCTAAGCAGACCTTCCATGAGTGATATCATTGGCAGAATCAATAGTGGATCAGAGCATGGGAGAGATTTTTTTACAGAAGTGGTTGCACATGGCTTCCTCATGATTCTCCCATATCTGTATTTTACTCTCAGTCCCTTCAGTAGAGTTCTACAGATCTGATTTGGGAACCACAGCAATATCTAAAATTTACTTGTGTGACTCAGAACAGGTTAAGGTCCACATATGCTCTGTTAGCAATCTCTCTTTGCATTGCACAAAAAGATGGATCATATTCCGACCTCAGTGTTTGTGGTTCACCAGTTTCTGTCTCCAAGGACTGTGGTATCAGTGAAGACAAAAGAAGGGTATGTATTTTGTTACAGGCTTTGAGTTTGGCCACAGCCTTTGCATTTCCTCAGAGCTGCACAAGGATTGGACCCATCTCTACAGCTGGCAGCAAAGCATTACTGCCCTGCTAGCAAGAGGAGTGTCCTGTCCTGTCCTCACACTCCTGAAACTGGAAAGGGGCTCCTGTTTGAGCTGCTGCTGCTTCTGGTACCAGAGAAATATCAGTATACAAGATTGGCTTCTACCTTTGTGGTGTCATTCATCACAACATCCCTACACCCCCACCTGTTTTGTGCAAGCTTAAAACTGTTTAGTAAGCAATCAGGGACCAGATCTGATGCTCCTGTCCCTCAGTGCAAAGTAAAATGCATGATCCCATGAAAACCAAGTGATGAGTCTGTTTTTCTCCAGTCCACTTTCCTAAAGCCAGCAATATTTCCCTGGTCACACTGTCTCAAGCCAGGAGAGAGGGGCTGTTTCCATCACATAACAGATCCATACCTTGTTTTGCATTCTGCTCTGTGCCCATCCTGTTTATCTCTTCTGAACTGCGTATTGTTTCCACTTTAACAGCTCCTTCCAGCTGTTTTCTTTTGGTACCTTTTATTGCAGATAGAATTTCAAGGGCTTCCAGGGGGAAGCTGCTGAAAGCACTGCAGCTCTCAGACTCACTTCAAAGCAACTTTCATCATTTTTCATGTGCTCTTTTTAGGACTCTTCTTCTGTTCTTTCCCCAAAACAGATTCTCTCAAAGATCACACTGGGAGATAGCACTATTTATGGCACTTCACCAAGAGACATCATGTTTTTTGTCCGATCTGGACACATCCACTGTCCTGTAAAGTTAAAACCAGTGAAGTCTCCTCCCCATCTCACTTGTAGTTTGTTGTTGGTAGGATTTTTTCCGAGGAAGGGGTGGGAGGAAAGGTTATTGTTGGAATTTAGCTGCCAGAAGCCTGAGGGTCAACTTTAATTTTGTTGAACCTCCCATCATTAAAGAGATCGTAGCTTCTGCACTGGACCAGGCAGACTCATCTGTGGGAGGCCCTGGCTTCACACCAACACTAATTGTAGCTGAATTGTTCTTACAAGCTGTGAGGCTTTGTTGCTGAACTTAGAGGAGAGATAACCCATCAGTTTCACAACTATCTCAGGGTGGAGAACAAGAGGGGAAAGAAAATTCCTGCCTAACCCATGCCCTTGATGAGCAGCCTGCCAGCCTCCCCAGGCACAGGGCAGGGCTGCTATCCAGAAGAACTGAAGGCTCATGCAGGCCTTCAAAAAAAAGACCTGAAAAAAAGGGTTGAAAGGAGAGGGTTGAATGCCTAAAGGAGAGGGATGGGAATGCCCAAATCCAGTGATGATATAAAGGGCTGTGACCTTGTGAATTAGTGCAGATACACTCCTCCAACTCAGATGCTTTCAGGTAGACCAAATAAGAGTGAGGAAGTGGTTGGAAGAGCGGCTTGTGGCACCACATACTGTTGTATGAATCATCTTAAGTTTAAGCTACTCAAGAAATAAAGAACAAGGCACTATCTAGAGATTTGGCAACTTAAATTCTGGCTCTTCCACATGACTAATTTCAAAACTCACCTGCATAAGGCCCCAACTATCCTGTGCTGTCAATTAGACCCTGCTTTGAAGAGGAAGTTTAACTAAATTATCTTCAACAGCCCCTTTCACTCCAAACTTATCTGGGACCCCATGAGGAAATCAATTTCTGAGAAACTGTATTTAAACCAATAAAATTATTGATGAGGAATAGAGAATGTTAGAAAGGATGAAGGCTCATTTCCCATTATATCTGTAGAGAGGAATATATTGTAAATCTACCTTCCCCCTACTCTCTGAAGCACCTATAACACCACTGAAAAGAAAGGGCGACTAAGGCCACCTTGCCATGCTTGTGAGGGCTCACACTCCATAAGCACTGACACAGTATAGAAGGTATCAATAGCAGTGAACAGTCAAAATGCTTAAACCTCCTCTCCCATTGTGCACCCAGAATTTAACAAGGTCTCAGTAGCTGAGAGCACAATCCCACATCCCCCTCTTTAGCAAGCATGGCTCAAAGTATCATGGGAAACACACCCCTCTGCTGCCTGCAAAACTAAGGACAGATTTCTGTATTTTATGATGCAAAACTCTGCAAAGGACACGACATCCAGTCAGGACCTGCAGCCAGGACCAAGGCACAGTGTTCTGCTGGTTGTTACTGCTCACTAAGGCAGAAGATGGTTCATGGACGCTACTTCTCTGCTCTGAGTTAGTGGTTGCAGAACTGGATAGCTGGATGATGGCATCTGGAGGTTCAAACTGATCTTGGATTTGCTTTGCCCCAAACCACTGCACTTGAAACCGTGACTGCGTAATTATCTTTCAGTCCTTGTGTCTTAATTCTTAAATAAATAAATAAGTGAAAAGCAACCTCTATTTGTCCCTCCTTATCCATTATTCAAACAAATTAGTTTAACAATTACAGAACATCTTGTATCTATAGCTACCAAATGTTCCTGAGTGATATTGCCCACACACTCAAGTGGAAGACTGCCAAACATATCAGGGATATTTTTTCTCTTAAGCATTGAAGGCTGAAGGGCATACTGAAGTTAGTTGCTGGATTTTTGCCTTTGGAGCACTTTCTTTGGGTCATTTGAAAAGCAAAGGCAACTCTTTTCCTGAATTATAGCTGCAAAGTTTTGGGTAGAAAACTGAACTGAACTTGAAATATTTGGGATGGTCTCCTGGCTGTCTGCTGGCATAAGAAGGTGGTGTGATGTGATAAAGGAGATGAATTTTAGAGGAAGCACAGCTTGCTTTATGGATACGGATCTCCTGGGCTGTATTTGAAGACTTCTACTGAGTTCTTGTGACCTCAGTTAGTCTCTCTCTGAAACAGATGTTCCACTGAGAATACTGTCTTCCAATCTGTTTGGTAAAGCTTTGAAAAGTTTCCTCCTCTAAATCTCAAACATCAAAGAATTTATATCATTAATAAAACCCTGAGAACAGCATCATTTTGAGGTTTTGTTTGTTTGTTTGTTTTTGGTTTTTTTGTTACATGGAAAAATTCTCATATGAACAAAAATTGTGGGTCCACAGTGAACCCAAAATTTACCAGCCTGAAACAATCTTCTTCAGGAACTATGACCTTTCGGTGGAAAAATTCTTTTCTTGCTGTATAATCCCTGCATACATAGGATGTCGATTACTGCAACTATTTTCTTGCATAAATGAACAGCTGTGGGCAAAATATTGCACAAAAATTGATGAAACTCACAGAAGCTATAAGCACACATTACAGCTAATGGAGGCTTTTCCCAAGGAAAGGCAGAAGTATCATACTGGCAAATCTATCACATCATTGGACTATGAAAATGGTAAGAAATATTCTAGGATACACCAGTATATTAAAAGAGCGAGCCTGTGGCAATTGTAGAGACTACAAGAGCTCATAGCCTAAGGCTTACTCTGATTGCAGGGAAAAATGATCTTGTCTTCAATTTCTCAAGATACAAACCAAATGCCTTGCAAATTGGTCACATTCCATTTAACTCATATTAATCTACATCATGTTGCCTGGGGGTCAAACCCATGTTTTTGTTGTATTTTTCTTTTTTCCCTCTAGACTATATCTCTTTTTGGCTGTAAAATGTGCTGAAAGCTGTACAAGAGACATTCACAAATATGCTTCTCATTACCAGCATGGTCTGTACAGTGATGCCTACACAGTCAAAGCAAAGCTAATGTGCTTTGCTTCAAGTTCATGTACATGGAGCTGGTGGGTCAGCCCATTTTAGCTGTGCTAGCACTGCAAGAGATTTTGGTCAAGGAAAGGAATTCTATTAGACATAATTTGCTTTTTCTGACTCCAAAGATATGGAGAGTCCTCAAATGCAACAACAAGCTCATTAACTGCTCTGTATAGAGTCAGTTTATCAGGTGTTTCCAAGACTCTTAAATCACACCACGCACAGTGCCCTAATTCAGCCTCCAAGGAACAGCCTTTAGGACTGGAGGGTAAGCACTTTTCCTCTAACTAGCTTCCCTGTTAAGGAAGTGAAGCTGAGAGCTGAATTAAATGTTTCATGCTACTAAGAAAAGTGTTAAGAATTTTAAGTTTAAATGGGGCATATTTGTATGCTCAGAGAATAAACCTTGCTCTCTTTCATGCCAGTGAAAATAGAGAATCTCTTAAACTTGTCCTTTGGCCTATAAATATCAGATACAAGGAGGTCAGCTATGCCCTTACTGAGGAAAATATTGCTTTTTGCTATATCAGCTGGGATTTCTCTCCAGACAAATCTGATCAGAGCAGTGTGATCATGCCTTTACAATGAAAATTTGAGCATGGAGCAGAGATACATGGAGACACCCTCAGCTCACTAGTGCAGGATTTTCCCAGAAATGCACAGCTTAACCCTGTGTGGAAGGGCACATCTCAGACTTGGTGTGCAGATGTTTCCAGGTCCTCTGCCTGTGATGTCCAGCTCCCAGAAGATCCAGATGTGTTTCAAACATGTATATTACACCTTTTTACCTTTTTTTAAAATAATTTACCATTATACCTTTTTAACGCCCTAGCTTAGACAGTTGCTGCCTGAGACCCTCCTCCTCATGCCGAAGTTCAGACGTGGTTCTTCTTCCTTGGATACCCTTTCCAGGCCTCTGCAACCTGGTGATATTAGGTCTATTGCAAGAAGCAGGATTTCCATGGAAGTGGAGTGCAGCTGGGGGTCATCCCCCCCCATGAGAACCACTCGGCTGATGTGCAAACATCCCTTTTGGGTGCTCCAGGGGACAAAAAAATGGCTTCCCTGGAGGACTGTGAAACCCATTCATCTGGATAACTTCCCCTGCCCACAGAGTGGATAGTTCATGGACAGCCTCTGGCATGGCCTTTGAGAGGGGCATGCTGAGATGCTTCCAGGCTTTGCATGCCACAACAAACCCATGAGTAAGCCTTCCCTGACACAGAGCCTGGGCTCACCTACGGCTCTGCATGGACATGTGTACCCATGAGGTTGACTGGACAAAGGGCTGTGTGTGCAGGTGAAGCATAGTGGTCTGTAAAGGACACGGTGCTCCTGGGATAGCCTGCTGGATGTAGGCATTCCTTCAAAACCTTCACAGGCATTATTACCAAGTTTTTACAGTACATCCCAAGACAAAAATAATCAACTCAAGGACCTCTCAAAAGGAATCTGAAATCACATATGGATTCAGCACACCTTGAGTCTTTCTTGAAAACACCATCTAGACTAAGTCCCCAACCTGACTGAGCCCCCAGCTGGTCTGGTAGCGGGGAGAACCACGCTTGTCATCTGCATTCTCAAGTCCCCTGAAGTGACAAGCCATATTTGCCTTTAACCCAGGCAAGGGTTCACCTTCTCCCGCACTGCTTCTTCTTGATAAAAGAATCAGTGCATGAAACCATCGCCATGGATATGAACAGATGCAGAGAGGAGAATGGGAACAACACAAACATTATGTTCCTCTCAGGGCAGTGCTCCTGTCGCTGCCCGTGCCACATCTGTGTTTTTGAAGGGAAATGTCATAACATTGCTAATCAATAAGAAGAGTGACAGGACCATTTGTCATGAGCGAGGCGGCACTGCAGCTGTTGCAGTAATCCTCTCCCAGGGCTTTGCGACAAGAAGCCGAGGGAAGGACCTGATTATTTGCCGGCGGGCAGCCCCAGTGCGAGGGCAGCTCCGGCCAGCTTGCGAAGGTGCCGCGCCAGCCTTGCAGCAGTCGGGCTGAGCAAGTGGGCAAAAAGCCTGGCAGGAAGTATAGAGTTTCGAACAAAGGACACCAGACACCCTGCAAGGGAGAGACGGGCCTGGGTGTCGGAGGAGTCTGTTGACCTTTAATCTGGAGACCGCTGTTGCATATGCATCGCGTTTGAACTGCAGATGTTCCTCGCTGCTCCGCCGGTCAGGGCGACAAGCGGCTGATCTTAGAGGAGGAGGCTGGGCTCAGGGAGAACTTAATGAAGACTTTAAGCTGTGGGCTGCAATTAAAATGGCCCGGCGGTGTAAGCGTGGGAGGGGGTCACTAAGCTCCTGCAGCTGCTCTGCCGGCAGTAATGTCCGTGCTGATAGGCACAGCTCTCCTCCACAATGAGAGCAGTCGTGCATGCCGGGGCGTGTTGGCGGAGGTGACAAAACTGAGCTGCCCTTTCCCACCCCATTAAAATAATTCTTAAATTAGGAAATTTATCTTGATCTGATGGTCTATCTGTGTGTGGCACTGCCACGTATAATGCTCCATCTCTTTTCCCCAGACAGATCAGTAAATAGAAAAGGATTAAATATCAATATAGTGAAAAGCATATGAAGAAATAAAGGGAAACAGCCCTTCTTCTTCAAATCATGACCTGCTTTTTCATAGGCAGAGTTTGACCCTCAGGATGGTCTCCATAAGAATAGAAAGCTGCCTCCTGCAAAAAAAAGATCTGCTTCTCTGATACTGAAGATAGCCAATTAAAACAAAATCCACATATCACTTACGGTGTCTGTACCCAACTGACAGGATGTCTGCTTAAAATCAGGCTCAAACTGGATTGCTTGAGCATACAGGCTCGAGCTTGTATTGCACCTCTGAGCAATACCCACCAAGGTGCAAATATAATATTGATCCCACATGAGATTTCTGAGTTCAACAATAAATGCTATTTAGCTAACAGCAATGAGCAGGACCTTCCTCCAGTGTCACCTTAGCAGCAGTTAATGCCACCTGAGGGTTGTCTCCTGACACTCAGGTTCAGAATAGGATGGTGGAGCTCAGCAAAACACAGCCAAACTATTTATTTTTTAACCAAAGTTTCTTCTAATAAAAATGCACCGTTTTTCTCTCTCATTCACTGCTGTGAAAAAAAAAAAAAAAAAATTGTCAGTTTTGGCAGTATTTTGTTTCCAGAACTTCTTGTCCCAAAACAAAGCATTCCCCTAAGGTTGAAGTGGCCCATGTGAACTTTTCTGGAATGGAATCTTTTCAGTTTGAATTTGGAAATGATTTTTTCCCACATGCAATTCATTGTTATTATTTTCACACAGAAACACATCGACAAGCATTCAAAGGGAAAACTTGGACCAAAGTCCTTTGATTTCATAACAGTGGAAAGTTTTGATTGACCCGAAGTAACATTTTATCTATCAGACCTCAATTGCACACAGAAGTTCACTTGCATATATCTTTTAGCTTTTTTTTAATATTTTTTTTTGAACCAGGAAAAATATTTCCATACATGAAAAGGTCTGGTTAACCTTGATCTTATGGGTCCTCCAAGGAGTTGGTTCTCCCTCCCTGCTGGTCCTCCTGCTAAGGCTAAAAGCAGGCAAGGTTTGGGTACTGCCTGCTGTAACAGCCATCACTGGATTTCACCCCATTGCAAAACCACTTTTATTGTCCTCACAGCCTCCTCCAAGGGCGAATTCATTACAGCTGGGAGGTCTGATCAGAATGCATGAAGTGCTACAGCAATGGCCAGGCTTGGGAGATAATTCGTCAAAGTATTTGTCGTTTCTCATCTTTTTAAACATGCTGCAAAATCTTCAGGCACCTGTACCAGCAGTCCAAGAAGTGGTCACATAGAGAGATGAAATTCTGAAGAAAAGGGGTAGGTCAAGAAGGTTGAATTCATTTTAAGGAATGATATAGCTTTCCCAGCAATATATCTACTGCCTGTAATTTATAGCCCGAGCTGCCATAATTATCCTGTATCCCTTTTTCTTTCTGCGGTTCCAGTTCAGTGAAGAATTTTAGCATACACTTTGATTGACAGGGCAGATGGTAACACTGTTTGCCGTTAATGTTAACCTATTATTTAATATATGTGTTAGTTTTATTATTTTTTAACAGGATACTAGTGACTATAAAGTTTAATTGACCTCTTTTGCCAATAAATAAATCATCGCTGGTTTCAGCAAGGATTGTACTTTTATCTGCCAATAAAAAGCTGAAGGAAACCTCTTAACTACACTCCTTCCTCTTTCCTTTTCTCTTTCATCTCCTTAAGACTCTTCTTATGAACAGCACCCTGGAAAGAAAATTATCCAGTGATGGAATGAGCAGCTATATATATGGATAAGTCAGGGTTTACATCAGAGAAAGAAATGGGGTTTAAATTGGCTGCATGGTAAATTCTGTCTCTTGAAGTCCTGACATTATTGGAAATGAAATTTTATCCCAGGAGAACACAGGCTTGGCTCCCATCTTGGTTGCACTGGACTTTGCAACTTCAGGGCCTTTGATGTCACGATTGTACTTCTAGCAAGGGGAAGGGGCAGCAGAATGAGGCTGAATGTATTAAAAAATGGGAAACTTAAGTAAGAAAAACTAATCACGAATAAGTTTAGAATAAGATTGCCCTACTTTATTTACTGTTGGGTAGTACAGAAAGAATATGCTGTGCAGTTTTAATCTTTATACCAGGAGTACATGATTAACGCAGACACCAGAGCCCTGGAGAGGCTCAGTGGGTTCTGAGGGGACAGCCAGCGGCACTTTACCAGAACAAGCTGCTGTGGATCCTGCATGCTTTTTAATGCCTCCTTCCTCTTGGTTTTCTCCTCTCCCTGATTTAAGACTATCACCTGACAGATTTTTATTTTCCCTCTAAGCACTTCAGGCCAAAATCATTAGAGAGCAGAAAAAGAAAACTCAGTTTGGTTATCTGAAGCTTTTTACTTAGCTGACTCTGGAGGAAAGTCCATCCAACCACAGAGAAAGAAAAGTCTCATTTTTCAAAACTGTGAATTCATTAAGAGAACTCATATGCATAAAAAGCAGTGAAGCTGAACAAAATGTAAATTTTTCTGGCTGAGAGAGATTTTCTTATGTTGTTATAAGCATCTACAGCTAAGACACTGGATTTACATTTAGGTTGGGTTGTTCAGCATTTGACTTCTTAACTATGTGTCTCAAGTTTTCTCAGGGCTAGGGTTTGGGAAAGGAAACTTGCAGTTGGGTAGGTAGGACAATGAAAACCCTGTGAGCAGGCATACACAGCATGTGCTGTGCCATCATAAAATTAGCATGCTCCTCTGGGTAGAATTCCTTTTTTTTTCTTCTGCCACACATCTGGACACTGTTCTGATTGCTTGAGAAGTAACAAACTAGCATATATATATATAAATGCATATGTATATTACACGTACCGTCCAAAGACACAAAGAGCACAAGAAAAGCCAAACTGAGAGGTGGAATTTCCCTTTTTCTTATTGCAATGATCACCACTCCAGTCAAACTGAGAACAGAACCATAATTTCCCTTTTGTTGTCCTATTCAGTTGAAGCAATTAAAATTGAGAAGGGCTACAAAGAAGATGAAGCTGGTGGCAGGATAACCTCAGTGAATGGGGCCTAGGCCAGCTCTGAAAAAATTTCTGTGTACAGTAATAAGAACAACACATCTTTTATGTACTGCAGAATTGCTACAGCAGATACAGAGGGGCTGCTTCGAAACCAGTGTTTTGGGGAGTTGGGATGGAGTTGCTATTACACCAAGCTCTGGTCACACCAGGGACTGCTCCTTTAGAACCCCCTGGCTTTCCACCACACAGCTGGAGGATACTCCTTGACAGACTGATCCCAAAGAGAGCAAGGCTCTGACATGATAACATTCAAACACCCTTTCAGAGGTGAGAACAGAATTATTACTTCTCACCCTGTGGTTACAATGCCATTTCTTTTTGCATCAGGCAAAAAGGCAGGTGCTGCAGATATCCTGGTGTTATTATGGAAACCTGACTGTGATGGGCAGCAGGCATGCAGAGAGGATGGACAAGTAACCCACTTAGACCTGCATGCAGTGACTTCAGTCCCAGGGCAGACTTCATGCTGTATTTTGCCATCCATTTGATGGTGCAGTGGAAAGCAAACATGGGCAGTAATGGGCTGACAGTCTTTGGATGGGTTAAACTTTCTTTTCTGTGCTGTTTGTTCAAAATTATTTTTGGTGTTATTGGAATAATTTTTATCCATCTTTCCTGTGGGTTGTGAACAATGAATTCTAAGTGTTGCTATAACATAAGGCAGCAACTTTGAGTAAATATGGGAACACTTTTCCTACACACAGCATTGCAGACTAAATCCCTCACCTTAGTCTATTTGCAGAAAATCTTATTTGCCTTTTTGCCTTGCCTACAAACTTAAGCGATACAAGTCTTGTTTCTTTTCTGGGGACCTGGAGGGCCTCTTGCCCTTGTAGATCAAAAATAATAAATTTAATTCCCTGCCAGAAATGACTCATTGCCTAATGTGCCTTAACACGCAGGCACTATCTTCTTTCGCCACTAGAGTCTGGGTGGAGGCAGTTGTGTCTCTCCTCAGATCAGGGCTGTCTCCTCTCATCATATTAGCTTTATTGCATCGAGGTATTCCTAGGACAACTCATCTCATCTTTAACATCATATTATCCATGAAAGAAGCCTCTGCTAAGCAGAGGTGACAACCAATGAGAGCTTTTTCTTATGCCAAGGGAACTGAATTAGAGGAGAAAACTGCTTCAAGATTGTTTGTGAAAATGTGGAGCTCACTGGCATCCATCCACTAAGGCAGGAAAGTTTTATTTCAAATTCAAACACGCAAATATTTTATTTCAGTGGGACTGTGCAAGCCTGTAACATATATGCGTATGTGGAGACTCTCTGGTTCTCAGAAATTCCAACAGCAATAAAACTTCCTCTGTGATTTCCTTTTCTTTCAGGTTACCTACAAATATCAGATTATTTGCTGGTTTGGCAAGCTACATGACATACAGCTTCAGTCCCAGGGTCTTGAATCTGTCTGAATTGAAAGAATTTGTATTTCTGTGTTCAGTTCCATGTTACCTCCAGAGATCCATTCTTTTTGTTTTTCCCTTTCTTTTTCTGTGTTCTGAGACCTGCAGAAACATTGCACCAAAACAATGCACTACAGCAATGGATTTCCTGTAAAATTCAGGTTTTCTACTTTGCTACAGCACAGGATTTTGCAATTTAGACTACAAGAATGTATATGAAATATTTTTATTTTCATTTACAGTGATGAAAAGAAGGAAGGAAGACATTAAAAGACCAAGCAGCTCCAAGGAGAAGTTTTTTCCGACAAATCAGCTTGTTTAAAAGTAATGGGACTGGCAATCCATGCCATTTATTAGAGTGTGCCTGAATCTACCACTAAAACTCACTAATGCTGCACTTAAATGCATGAAATATTTTACCATTCTCATATCTGTCTTTCACAGAAGAAGAACTGTTTTACTTGACTGAGGAGCAGTTCAGAATCTTGCTGCCATGAGATGGCAAAATTTGCTCTGGATATTTTTTGTCAGAGGATAATTGTGATAAATTCCATTTGTCTCTGATGAATCTGGGAAGTCTTTAGGATAACACTGAATTTAGTTATGTGTTCAGAATGTTATTTTGTGAATTTTCTTGTGTCAGCCAGAGTGATTTGAGAATGACACATCAGCTTTACCAGTTTGCTCTGAATAGCGGCGGCAGAACCTCTCCATAGAGCAGTTGCAGCTTTGGGCCTGTCTCATGAGTGCTTCTACACCAGGCCAACATTAAATGAGCTACAGATATGCTTATGAGATGCTTGTGTCAGTGAGAGTTTTCCATGGGATGATAATGTGATGGATAACTTAATCCGAGAAAATGACTGAAATAGCTACATTTAAAATTAAGTGCATATGAAAATGTGGGCCACTGTATTTTCAGTTGTGCCACTGAGAGAATAAAGACTTGTATCTGAGAACTGTAGGGATTTGCAAGTGCTAGTGTAGGACCCTTTCTGGAGATGGATGGGAGCTCTGCTTTTGAAGGTCATTGCTGTTCATCTCCTGCTTAATTTGTGCCTGCTGAAAGAGGGAAAGCTCTAGGGATGGAAATGGTGAACACATTAGCACCTAGCACCTGTGATTCTTCCTGTACTATCCTGCATGGAAGGGAAGCACTTTCCTAGTGTGCAGTGAGCCCTGCAGTGAGCACATCTCTACCTCTTACACACAGTCTTGGTAAGATCCTAACTCTGCATCTGCAAAGGCACAAGGAAAAGAGTCTAGACTGAAGGGCACAGCAAGTAAATATTCATAAATAATAAAAATACCAAGGTATTTCTTTGACATTCCAGAAACTGTTTTCCCTGTCTTGACATAGTCTAACAGCTGAAATCAGGCCCAGAACTGACCAACTTCATCAGTTTTTTGACAAGCAATTTTCCCTCTCTATAAGGTCTTTCAGACAAATTAGCCTAATGCTCTCAGTTAACATGTGAGCAGCTTATTCAACCAATCTCTAACCTCCCAAGAGCACTATACTACTGCTACAAAGCTCAGAAAAATATTCCCCAAGGTTTCTGAGATGGGTTTCAGGATAAATAATTTGTTCAAACTGTCTTCCCCCTTTTCTGGCAGACTCAGCTCAAACCTGAGTCCAAACAGAGATATTAGACTAATCACCAGCTCCTGGGAGCCAAAACCTTCTCCCTCTTCCAAATACACCAATCCCTATTTGCCTACCAGCCTGCCTTTTCTCTGACACAGGAATCTCAGCTGGAAATAATTGGCAGCCTGCACAATTTCTATTTGCTGTAGCTTTTAACCCTGAACCTTCCTGATCAGACCTTGAAAGAATTCATCTAATCACCAATCCTAGTACTGTTTAAAATCAGCAAATGCATGTGTAAATTCAAGATAAAGGCAAGGGTTTGTGTTCTAAATAATGATTTTTCTGTTAAAGAACCTCTTACACATTCAGATTTATGTGATTCCAGCATGACATGTGCATGGGATTCTTTAGGAGAGGCTCCAACAGCACTTGATCAATTTGTGTCACAAAATATTAATCCATTTAGGCACCACGGTATAGAGAAAACACAGGAATATGTACTGTCAGCAAGGAGGACAGAGATAACATAAAATCCATTCTGAGAGCAGAAATATTGCCAATGGTGCTGATAGACAAGAAAATACAGACTAACACTAAGCACTATTATTACTCATGCTTTAGTAACTGAGCCACTGAGTCATCTCTTCCCTGTCAGAAGTAGATGTTGAAAGGGATGAGGAGGGGAACATCCACTGAAAGGACTTGAACATACTGCTCTGTGACATGAGGTCTGCAGATCTGCTCTCCTCAGACTCAGCCTATGGTCCCATATGCCTCAGGCTAAGAGCTGTGGCTGTAGGCACCTTGCTGAATGTCCTACTCTTCATGCAAGCTTGTCTAGTCTGTAGAAGGAGATTCAATTACTCCTCTCCACCTTGCTGTCTCAGACTAAGCTTTCATCTACTGAAGTGCTTCTTCTTTGAATGTAGATTCCTTGTGCTTTATTTGGCTTGTGAATGATCACAAATAGTACAAATTCATGAAGTAATAACAGTAAGTGTTTTGTTTTCTATCTTGGTGCTTCTGCTTTTACTGGCACATCAGCACGTATGTGATCCAACGGGTCACGTTGGATTGATGAGGTGGGAATCATGCTAGGATACATTCGACTTGTCAGCTTGACTAACTGGGTACTTCTTAGAGCTGGATTGAGTGGGAGTGACTGTCAAGACCACTCTGAAGGAAAGTTCAGATGGATATGTTTTCAACTGCAACAAAATATCTCTGCCACCTTATCACCAGGGAGTAAAGCAGAAGAATTTGCTCTTTGGAGAAACAGTCATGCATAAACCACCCATCCCAAATGTTGTGACTCCCCTACCTCTGGGAATGCCCAGATCTCTGCTGTAGCCATTAGGTTTCAGAGTTCCCTGTGCAGCATCTATTTGCATAGGATGGTTCTAAAATGAAGTTCTCTACAGATACACAGGAAACTAACACCTCATATGAAGCCATATACTGGCATCCACGGGCACAGAGGAGCAGGGAGGTGGTTCCTGCCCTTGCATCAGGAGACAAGGCTCAAGCTCTCCATGGCTTTAGGGAGGCACACCTGGGAGACAGGTTCCACCAAGAGCTCAGCAAACATGATTGTCTGTTGGAGAGCCAGGAGTACAGCATTCCAGTGCAGCCCTGCCTCCACTCTGCTGGGGAGCCATGGGCTGCTGGTGCACACACGTGGATAGGAGCGCCCCTTCCTGCCATTCCGGCCTGCTCTGAACCCAGTCGTGAAACCTGTGACAACGCAAGGACCTTGTCAGGCAGCCCCTTGAGATCAGGTGTGATTTCAACGGTATGTGGAGCAGCAGACAGAAGACAGTGATTTCCTATTGCGTTCTGGAAATGAAAATAGTCACATTTTGTACCTTCCTGCTAATTAAAAGATGACTTTTTGCCTTTTTGTATTTTCAGAAGTTTTCATCTGGGAGACCTGTTGTATTTAGTTTACCTCATCTTACCTTTATCATCAGTCTTATTATTCTTATAGCTGGGAATTGCTGAGGGAAACAGCCCTATGCCCTGTAGTCTCACACATGAGTCATCAAGGGAAGCAAAGCCTTATGTTTGAAAATAGGCTTTGCCCTTCTGGCATGTGGTGATATAAATGATCCAAGAATGGAAAAAAACCCATGCAGTGATAAAAATGATAATCAGTCAAAAAGTCTTTTCTTAGGAAAGAATTCCTTGGATTAAATTAAAAAAAAAAAAAAAAAAAAAAAAAAAAAAAAAGCAGGCGAAAAAAAAAATCACTATTTTACAGATGTATCTCTCACAAAGTGTGATATTCCTGAAGTTTCTGTAGAGCATATGAGTTCACAGCTCTGATGAACTGTCCTTTTGTTCCCAAAGGCAGAATTTCTTTTTCCCTTGGGGGAAATGAAAAGTCAAGAGAAGACAGTATTGAACCATTTGATCAGTGCCCATATCTGTCTAGGCTTTGAAAAAGCAAAGTATGCAGCAACAATAACCTTTAAAGACCCCTCTTTAAAAAAAATCAGATATAATAGGATAAAGATAAAGGTAATAGCCTGAAAAGATTTCAATACAGAGAAAAGAATAAACGTCTGACAGCAAACTGCTAGTTAAAAATAATCATGGGAAGATGATTAAGTTACTGCAAAAAAAATTATACACACGAGTTTGAAAAAGAAAAGCAGTTCTCACCCTTTTAAATTGGGCTTTTATAACATTTCACTGATTCTAGATTTGCAGAAACGTTTCTGTACATTTCAAATCCCCTGCTATTCATTGTCTTCTATGCTTTATGAAAATTGAAATAATCATATAAACCTGTGGATAGGGATGTTTGTATGTATTTCCTATTTCCCATTTCACTCTATATTGGTGAATTGTATAATCAGGATATTTCATCTGATTATTTTTTTCCACAGTCAGTACAACAAGTACATTTCAAATCAAATTTGGTATGCACTTCCTGATTTTCTTTTGGAGGTCATTCAAAGACAATATCAACACTGTCATCTCATCTCATTCTTTAAGGAAAATCTATTTTGTTCAAGCCAACAGTGATCTCCCACTAAGGTACAATAGAGAACATTGTCCTATTGTGATTAAAGCTGTGTTCAGGGCAGCAGGTCCATTTGGCAAAGGATTTCGAGACTTTGACCTTTATCTTCTGCTCAAATTGCAATTGCCTCCTCCTTCGCCCCCAAATACTTGTCTTAGAAATAAGAGAAAAGCAAAACAAAATAATACTTGCAGTTAGGTTACTAATCTTAATTCCTTTTTTTTTTTTTTTTGAGATGTAGTTAGCGCTAGGTGAGAGTTTTGTGGTGAAGCACAGGCTTGTTAAAGTAAGCTGTGTCCCAGACAGGTGTCACTGGGAGAGTACACTTCTCTATAGTCTCTGTTTGCCTGGTTTGTGTGTGGCTTTTTGGCTGATGTGACACTGATTCTTCTCATTTCCTTAGCTTGGTGTTACTTTTTAAGCTGGCTCCAGTCAGCAAATTGCAGAGTTCCTGTGCTCTGCAGCTTCTTTCAACCCAGGACAGGAGCCCTTGGGGTGCTCACCCCTTTTTAGAAACACCAGGGATCCTCCTTCAGGTCTGCCAGAGTATCTGGATGCTGTTGAATTGTTTGCTTTATAGTAGAGCTACCAGGACTCCCAGGGTCTGTGTCTGAAAGAGTTTTCTCCAGACAGAGATGAGAGGGCACCAGGAATCAAGCCCTCAGTGCTGAGTGAGTGAGTGGGCTGCATGAAGGACATGTTCTCTCAGGCTCTCTGAATATATGTAATAAAATATGGAGGTACACCTAGATGAAACGCTGCCTAATTTTCTATAGGTAAATTGGATGACTGGATTGGTCATGCTGAAAGAGATTCTCCTCTTATCCCAAAGTGGTGATATTTATCATGGAACCAGCATTCTGTCTTTTGAATAACTATATTTATAACTTAGAGCCCACATCTTTTTAAGCTGTTTTGTTAATTGAGACATCAAATTTTTTATTTAAAATATTGAAAATACAGGGAACAAATATTTACCATTTCTCCTTCAAAACCTTATTTTGGCCAAACCAGATCACTTTTGCAAGACATTTTGTATTTGATGAAACTGCACATTCTGAGTGAATGACAGAGTTTTGGGGTCCAGCTTTAACCATAGCTCTGACAGCCACAGAAGGGCTGAGCTGGGCAAAAAGCCATCAGTGGAAAATCCTGTAAATTTCTATTTCTTCTATGGGATACATCTGGATGGTGTGAGGAAAATGGAGCTCACTTTGTATCCAAGTCTAGGGGTTTGATTTACTTCTGCAGAACTCTTGCAAATGTCTTTGGAGCCATGTGGGTTTAAGTCAGTCCAGCAGGACATGGATAGTTCTGGCCCCTGCCCAGGAAAGCGTTTGAGCACATGCTTAACTGAAACCATGCCATTAGTCCCCTCTAGGGCTGCACAGCCCAGGCTGAGCAGGGCTTTTGCACAGCGTCTGGTCCTGGGGAGCACATCTGGGGAACACATTGGGCTGCTTGAACTGTTACACTCAGTGCAGGTAGGGCTACAGTGCAGTCTTAGTCAGGGTTGTCTCTAATGATGTACGCAGATATCATCCAGATAATGGGGCCGTGGCCTGCCCTAATGACTGCACATGCACATATAGGGCCTGTGTAAGAAGGACAGTGTTTGTGTTGTGCTGTGACACAGCACAACAAAGAAATAACTTGTGCCATAACCTGGCTGAAGTTAACACACTGCCGGAGCCCAGAGGAGGTGGAGTGTAATAGGGCAATTTATGTTTAGCCAGGGCAAATGAGGCTCTAATGCTGGAAGTATGCCTAAAGGAAGCTGAGAAATGCTTTTCTTTGCCCTTCTTTCATAAGCAACTAAGAATATTAAGGCACAGAATTATGCCACAGTTTATCCAGAAGAATGTCAGATAAGGAACTGCTTGCTGTACCCCTTGCACGCAGTACCACTCATAATCACAGGATTTTTCAAACTCAGATTACTTGGCAAGCATAGATTGCAGCTGGCAATGTCCTTTTCTCTCTGAGATTATGGTCTTCTCATTGAAAACTACACTGCTACTTTGCTCCCAGCTGCAGCAACACAGATAAAATCAAAGGTCAAGTCATAGTGATCTATTCCGATCTAAAAGTAATGAACACCAAATTCACAGCTTGTTCTTAATCCAAAGACTTTCTGAAGTTAAAAGTGTTGTTTACTGTCAAAATGACATCCCTTGTGTCCTTGGGGTACCAAGAACTCAGTTATAGAGCTTGGGTCACTGAGGCCCTCCTGGTTCTTAATGGTCACATGGACCAGTGAATGGCACATGCCTTTTGATGAGAGAGCTTGTTTGGAAAAGGAGTAATTGGCTGGTTGGAGCTGATGCCAGGGTATGATTGGAAGATACCACTTGTATATACCACTCCAAGGTATGGTCATGATCTGCTTAGGTAGAAGAGTCATCTTTAAATCATCATGGAACTTTTATCTTCATAGTTATCATTCAGAGATATTCCCACTGTTCACAAACATGCAGCCCATCCCTACAATGTTCTGTTATATATATATATCCTCCTGTTTTGACAATTTGAAATGTCACTAAACCAGAATGAGGTGTCTTGCCTTTTGCCTTGTTACAAGGACTCTGCAATGCAATAAAGAAGGGGTACCAAAATAACTTTTCAGAGGGTTTGGAGACCTGCTGTGGCATACCTGGACTCAGCAGCTGAGATTGTCAAGCCATGACTCTGAAGCCCCATGCCAGTAAAGCTGGCATCTAGGCAATGAGATGAAAGTATTAAAGACTCAGTATTTTCTCATAGTTTTTTCTCCAAGAGGAGAGACAGTGGCCTCTTGCTTTCCAGGGATCCATCTCATTTTGTTTAAATATTCAGTAGATGTCACATAGGATTCGGGTTGCCATCTTGGCTGTTACAATGAAATGTCAGTGGATTCTGTGAGGAGCGCCCTGTTAGCTCGCCAAGTCCCAGACCCAGCTGCTTGGAATTGGCTGGAGACGCTTTCAGTTTTTGAAATAAATAATTTGAAAAAGATGCTGTCCCTGCTCTGTCTTCAAAAGTAAAAGAAACTGTTGAAAACAGCAGTTGCTATGCCAAAGAAGGTCTCATTAAGTGATATTGTAATGCACAAGCACAGGTACTGGTGTCACAGATGCTATTTTACAACTACTTAACTGCAGAAGTAATGACACAGCAGAAGGTGGGAGTGAACATTAGCAGTGATCTTTATTCTGCTTCATGTTCTCAGGTTATATCAAATTTTCTCTTTGTTGTACAATTACTGCGATGTACTACATTAAAACTCAAGAGCAAAAATTAAGAGCAGCTACTGTCACATGCATGAAATACAAAATAGATTTATTTTTGACAGGGACAAGTTTCTAAAAGAATATCATGTCATGTCTACAAAAATGTAGTAAGCTCTCAAACCAGATTCAAGGCAATTCAGTGAAGCCCTGGTTAAGAGCAAGACTTGAAGTTGCCAGGTTTCATTCTTAATTGCCTTAAATTAGGAGGTAGTGTTGAAAAGAGCATTTCACGTGTAACTCCTTCTTTGTGCAGATACAGTAACTCCTTGCCAGTGTAGTGCATTACAGGCATCATTTTATAATGAGATGTGAAGCAACGGGAAAGACATTCACAGAGGTTATGGGAAGAAGACCTGGAAGGTTCACATGGAATTTCAGATCCACATCAAACACTGTGAGCAATAGAAAGTTCTCTATGCATATTTCACAAACAGCCAGTAGCTCCAGCTTTCCAGCGCCCTGGGTTACATTTTAATCCAAAGGCATAACACTCTCACTGTTTCAATAGATGATCAATCAGAAAGGCCATTCTTGGGTTCACTTACACTCCACATAGCCATGGTCAACCATTCAGTACCTTTGACCTGACCTTTGAACAGAAAAATGCAAAGACAGCAACAGCCGGCTTTAGAAAGAAAAGCACATAACAAAAAGGCAGAGAAACATTTTCATAACAATAGGAACTGTTTCATAAAATGCTGACTACAAGCTCGACATAGAAATTTGCCTGTTACAGAATGAAACTATTCAAAGGCTTAGTCAAATCGAGGAAGGTTTTAATATGCAGCAGCTGCTGAAAGCAAAAGCTTGCAGGGGTTAACTTACAGCCATGAAAAAATTATTAGGTTAATGACTCTGGCATGTAACAGAGACTGTCTTTCTGCTGTGACTATGCTAGGATATTGCCTTTGCCATTTTTAAAGGCAATGTTCTTGATCTAAAATTGAAAATACTATGCACATGAAGTACAGAAATATGGAGGTAATTCAGTCAGTCACATATTGGCCAGATTTTCTTAAATCAGCACTTTGAAATGAATGTGTCTTTCAGATCTGGCATGTGTTTGTTATTTGTGTGGTTTTCTAGAAGTATGTTGATTAAAATACCTGTTTGCCAATTGCCTCATTTGTCTCGGTTTATCAGATTACAAGATTAAATTACTGTCTTCCAACCTTTAAGGGAGTTTGGATGTAATTCACTTCTCTCTTCCTCTCTCTCACTAAGATTACAATTATTTCTAATTCTATGAATAAGCTTTATATTTATTTCATGGAAAAACTGCTGTTCAAAAATGAAATACCCAGGAAATTATAATGTAGACTTAAGTCTTATGTGTCCTCATATGGATTTGGAAGCTAGCACATCTCCTTGTACATGTTATCTTTTTGAACTTACTAAATATACAGACATTTAAACTATCAGCTTTTAGAGAAGTGGGGTGCAAAATTACATCTGCTCTGTAAGAAGGGAATTCAGCAAAAAGTTTAGTAGGGCACATTTCTTGAAATGCTGAGCAATTAATTTATGCCTCAGCCCAGTTTCTGGGAAGCATATGGTGATACGCTCTTGATTAGATGTAAGATTTTTACAGCTAGAATCTCAAAAATTAAAAAAAAAAAAAAAAAGAGAGAGAGAGAATGGAGTAAAAACCCAAGAATTTTGCAATGCATATAGTAATTTAAGACTTAATGCTATGGTAATCACAGAGTCTGATGAGGGAGAAAAAATGCAGCTTAGGATAAATCTTTTAAAAGTCATCTTCAATGAGCACTCAACTGTTCATGTTTTACATAGATACATGTTGTTGAATTTTGGAAAGGATTATTTACATCTTGCAGCATATGGACTCTTATCTCTAACAGAGTTGTTATAGACACGAATATCTATGCTTTACGAGATATATTTCACAAACTAATCTACAAATACTTCACTTTTCACCCATAATGAGACATCAGAGTTGCTTCACCCTCAGCTTCCTTGGGGTGAGTCCATTCATAAATACTGGTTTGTGCAAAGGTGTATGTGCATTGTGGCAGGGCCAACACCTTTACAAGCCACTTTTGAATATTCATTCCTTTTCCTTGAACAAGCAGATAAATCAGATAAACTATAGGCACAACCTATTTTTATTCCTCTCCATCTGCACGGTTTTGCCACTGCCCACGTCTGGGGCTGGGGTTGGGGTGGCACAGGGGCAGGAGGGAGGAGCAGTGCCTTGCTCCCAGCCGGTGCCCTGCAGCATTGCCAGCATCTCTCACATCAGGCCACTTCCCTGGGGCATCTCCGTGTGGACAGAGTGGGGATGGCAACACACAGCCTGCAGCCCTTCCTCCTTGTCCCACCACCCTGTTTGGGTTGACCCAGCTGCAGCTGGCCACAGGGCTTCCCTGGGTGCTGGCTCTCTGCAATGCCACCAGGAACTGCCCTTGGAACAGCAGTGTTTGAGCCACATGGGCAAGCAAATCACCTGGACACTTCTGCATCCCTGGGGGTGACCCACATGACATCCAGTGCCTGTGTGTGCACCAGAGCAGGAGTAAAACCCTGGCAGCCCCAGAGAGCAGCAGGGCAACACGTCTTTGTTTGGTGCTCTCTGTGCTCAGAAAGTCTCTGACAACCCTGTCCAAACAATCCCATTGGACAAAAATGCAAACAACTTCACGCACAGGAGGTCTTCTTAAAAATGCCTTTCATTTCTAGAAGGGGAAAGATTTGGGATCTGGGCTGTGGTGAATTAACATGCTGACCTTTTATCTTGAGAGGCCACTGATGTTTGAAGACAGGCCAGGTTTTGAATGAAATTACTTTGGGTGGTCCTGGTCTGCTTAGGAAAGAAATTTTTTGCTGGGTTAAAAATAAGGGCATGAGAGTACACAGATATAAACACTGAATCCAATCTCTCTGCAAAGTGAGAGAGTGAGCCGTGGGCCAAAACAAAGGTGCATTAACGAGCTTACATCAACCAAAAGAAATGACTAAATACCTGTGAGTTTTATTGGAATTAACTGAGATTGTCATGTATGGCTCTACTGATTTAATGGAATAGAAAATGCATGGGGTGATAAAATAAGGTATTAACATCCTTTTATCAGTCAGAAGTAATTTTCAAGCATGAATATATTGTGAGTGAATGAAATTGAAAATCACATATAAATTCTGAGAAAATTACTCTTATTATTCTCAATTTCAAATAAAAACATGAATAATGTTGGATGCGTTTTATGTCTGTGTTTGCAAAGCTCCCCCCAACAGAAACTTTTCAGTACCACAGTCTTATAACAGGTAGGAAATAAGAAAGGCTGTAGTAAATCCCCACCCTTCCTTTTCTCATATCTAGACCTCCAGAAAGAGAGAGCATTTAGGAAATAAAAAATTTTGGGACATGCTGCAGATTTTTGCACAACCCAGACTACATTCCTCTCTTGTCTGATGTTGGGGATTCTTGTTGTGTTTTCTTGCCCCCTCTTGTCATGATGGATCTGCAAAGTGATATCACCTGATCACATTACTTTCTGTTACCATATGTCACTTAAAAAACAAATTTTAGAAAGCCTGAGCCGTACAGCAAGCCTGCTGGCTTCTCAACCTGCTTTGACATATGCCGGAGAAGATTTAAAGCTGTCAAGTTGTTGGATGGTTGCCATGGGATTGCAAAGAGGGGGAGAGAGAAATCCCCAGGCAGGATGCAGATGGATGGCTGGCTGCAGTGGCTGAGCTGACCTGGCCCTCAGCATTCCCAGCTGGGAAAGGACCCCTGAAGAGCTTGTTTAATATTACTGCCCTTAAGCCTTATTTACCTTGACATTTTGGGCAACTTAGATTAGGAAATCAGCATAGGATATTAGTCTAAATCAACATGCAGACAAGCACCTGAAGCAGCTGAATTGCTGTCTGAGCTTTCTGCCTGACCAGAGCAAGCCTCACGTGTTACCCTGGGGTAAATACACAATGCAATTCACATGGGAACTGTACATGCGTGCCCTTGCCATGTCTGCTTTCTATTTGGCTAAACACACATGAAACTGTCACCGGTGCTCCTGCTTTGGTTGACCTCTGTGCTATTTGAACTATTTGTCTTGCCGGTTGGAAATTTTCTGAGCAAAACAGACTAATTGGCCTTGATTAACAAGCATCTGGTGTGAGTACAAATGGTTATTTGAGCAATAATGAGAAAGAACATGGGGAAGCGAGTTGGCAGCCTAATTTCTGGCAATTGATCCATTCTCCATCCCCAGGCTGCTGAATTTCTTTCTCTGGCAAGGTGGGGGTGGTGTTTTGTTCCACAAGCAGCCTGTAATCTGGTTTTTTAAAACCAAACTGCTTGGCATGCTTTCCCATTGCTCTGCCATGCAAATTTGTGGCTGCAGCCCGACCCTTAATGGTATGCCCAGCATGAGGACATATGAAACTGGACTCTGTCATTTGCAGCCACACTTTTCAGAGAAGGTGATAAATATTGCAAAAGCAAGAACAGTTTCCTCTTTATCTTTGTACCTGTTTTAAAGTCTGCAGAATGGCTGTTCTTAAATAATGCCTAAAACACATGTGCCTTGGATGCTGAAATTCGAGATTTAGGATTTTATAAGATTTAGGATTTTATAAGATAAGCTTTCTGAAACTTCCAGCTACTTTAACACAGTATAGATTCAAAAATACATCTATTTCCTTTAGGGGGGTGGGTTATTTCCCTTTCCTTCAGGTTTTTTTTTCTCAAATATACACAAATACATACAAGATTTTTATTTTTTTTTTTAATTTTGCCAGTGGTGAAATTATATATTCTCTCTGGGGGAAGACAGGCATTTGCACTGCCTTAAGCTCATATCAAATTATCAGCAGATAAGATATGGGTGTATTTGCATTAAGCTTGATAATGTATCCAGTAGCATATGTTTATGAAACTGTTCACCTTTGTCAGAGGATGAAGATTCTTACTGTGATTCGATTTCCTTATGAACGTATCATTATAGTATAGGCTACCCATATAGGGATAAGCTGGCTGCATTGCCCTTCCTTTCAACAACAGAGGCATAGAAAGATAAACTCAAGAAATTTCTAGTATTTTGTCCAGTGGAGCACTCAGAATCATGAGGTCTTTTTCAGAAATGCTGGCCTTTTGAAAAAAAATGGATGATGATTTGATTTCTTGATGAAAGCCAAAATTGGAAACTTTAAAGCATGGCACTGATGAGGAAAAATGGTCTTTCTGAACTGTCAGCATTTCAGAGCTGAAGCACATCTCCCTGAGCAGCACTGATTTCAATGTTCTCCCCCTCTTAGACTCATACCTTTTATTGTGGGCCAGCAGACCCATTATGGGTGTGAATTACATTTTTGTAGCTGCACATTTTTGCTTTCTTCTATTATTTTTAATCTTGTATAGGATTTTGCAATGTACATTTATAACACTTTTCATAAACACATTTCTGTTTCTTTTTGGTTTACTTAAGAATAGAGATACTAATTTTGAGGTGCTGCCTGACACACACTGCTATGGGGGAGAAATGGAGAAGTCCAAGCTTCAGCAAGTACCATATATCACTCTCAAAATATTAAAAAACACTGATTTTATTTTAATTACTCAGAAAATTAAAATAAAAAAACCCCAACAACCAAGAAAAACACCTCAAAAACAAGTTGTTCTTCAAGTGTCTAGTGAATTTTGAGTTAAAATGTTCAGGCTGGGCATGTCATCAATATGGTCACACTGGGCATCACCACACAGGGCATGCTAGTGTGCATTGCTTTAGGCACACATTTTAAAGCATGTACAGAAATTTTTCTGTATAAAACTCTGGTAACTGGAACTGAAGGCAGATTTTCACACCACTCTCCCAATTTTTGCAAAATTAAAGCAAATTGAGCAACATGGAATAGGCAGAGAGATGTGTTACTCCTCTGGATGCTAAGTGTGGTACATATCTTTTTTGAAGCATTTCTTTAATTACTGCTTTCCGTGAATCAAGAATGGCAACTATTTTCTCTCAGGAAGCAGGTAAATGTGGAGGTTACCAGCCCCTCTGTGAGCACTGAAAAGTACCTGATGTGGTGTGCACTTGCACAGAGTGCCCATCTGGAACATCTGGCTTGGCACCCAACAGCCATTGCTTTATGTTAGTGAACCAGCCTGGGGTGAGCTGTTTAATGTGTGCTAATTTGATCCTGACTATCCAAGCATCTTGGTATCAAGTATCTTGGGGTTTGTGCTGCAGCATTACAAATCTCTCTGCTCTACTGCCATCCCTGTGCTCTGTGGAGGAAGATGACAAGTGGCAGTTGCGGTGCCGCACGACGATAACCTTGAGTATAAAATTGCCACGATAACATTTAGTCATGGTAGGCCTACAGGAGACAGAAACGTGCTTCTGTGTTTGGGAGATTGCCAGCTGTGGAAGGCAGAACTGTCAAGATAAAATATCTAAGGAATGAGGTGTTTAAAAGAGAGTATGGGATATCCATCTTTCACTAAGATACATTAGGAAGCCATTAAGGAAGAGGTAAAGAAGTTTATAGTAGAATTTGCTGGAGACAAAAATGTGTAAACCCAACCATTTAAGGCTGATAATTGACAGAGCGCACATCTGCAGCAGCTGAAAGATGCCTTTCTAAACAACGATTCACTATAGGGGTGGAGAGGCTGGGTATTGAACTAAATGGATTACTTCAGGAGCAAGAATTTTGGGCCCTTTCATTCACCCTGTCTCTTACCAGTCAAAGAGAAGCATTAAGGCTTTTCAAAAAGAAAAACCTGTCTCTTGAAATTCTATCTCAAAAGGCCTGAGGGGAAATTTTGTGGGTCTTTTGCAGCTGGTTCAAAAAATTACAGAGATCATCAGCTTCCAGCTGGTAACTGCACAGAAGCAAAATATGGACTTTCATTAATGCAAAGCTTTCCCTCAGCTTCCCTCACCAGCCAAGCATGATATATGAATGAATTTACTTATGTGTGACTAATTTGCTTATGTATATACACATGCATATGCATCATACAACATAGCATAGTGCAATGCCTCCTTTGGTGGCCGAGTAACCCATGCAGAAACAGAGCTTTTTCTCTCCAGCCCAAATCTGCCCATGTTCTCTTCACTCACATGGTTTTTAGCTTTGTAAGTGCAAATCCCCTGCTACCACATTACCCTTCTTTTAGCTTCTTTAAGTTTTTAGGATTTGGAAGCATCATGTTTGATTTTTATTGTTTATTTTAGCCTTAAATCCCAAGTGTAGCATTGCTTCAGCTGTCCTGAATAATTTGGAAATATAAAGAATGAAGTTTAAAAAAATGCAAGTGGTGATAAAAATATGTTGCCTTTCAGCAAGGCCCGTCTTTATTTCTGTTGTGGTCCCACAGCACATTAGAGAAGACAAAGACAAAGGAAGGAGAGGTTTCTGTCTTCCCTGACTCCAAAATTCACTTCCATCTTTGATCAAAAACAAGCCAAATAAATTTTAAGACCATGTGTATACCTGGAGTGCTGGATAGGGTTAAAGAAGATACGTTGATTTTTTAGCCACCTGAAGGCTGAAATGGACTGAAATGAAGTTTTCTTTAGTAAAAAAAAAAAAAAAAAAAAAAAAAAAAAAGTTTATATGTTCAAACCTCATTCTCGTAATAACTACTGTATTTTCCTGTATAACTGAAAACTCTTATCACTTAATCACCTGAGCTGTCCATTGTCTCTTACTACTAAAATAAATGTTTCTCAGGTCCAAATTGCAGGGAATTATTTTGAAGATTGTTTGAGACCAAGAAACCAGTATCAGAGCTTAGGGTGTTGATGTTGTTTATCTATGCCTGAAATAAAATTAAATTTAAATGACAGCAGGCTGAAATATACTTTTACATTTATGTATTCTTGGACATAATTATTTTCCAGTATTAACTTCCTATCACATTTCTTGGTTGTTGTGGTTTTTTTGCATCAGCTGGAGCCATGATTAAGAAAATACTCTTATTTATAAATATCTTTTCTGATTACAAAGGAATGACATAGCATTTTCATTTTTGACCTTGTGATTTTTTATTTAATTCTAGACTTTTAGGAGGCCCAACTATATGATAAATGTTTTTCAAGCAGCAAACTGTTCATCACCTCAATTTTTAACTAATATATCACCTTGCTGGTACGTTCCTCTCCATCAAATTGAATGTATTTTTCATACTTGAGATATTTGCTGGGAAAAATCCTCAGCTGAGCCAGCCTGAGCCCTGCCAGTCCAGAGCAGCTAAAGCTTCCCCTATGCAGCATGGCACCTTTCATGTCAGTTTTACCCCAGTGTGAAGGATCATCCAAAGCCAATGGCACCAGCAGAAGATACGTTTGGCAGAGAGGGGCCTTGGAGGGATAGGTTTAAAATAGGTTAAAATAGGGATTTTAAGGTTAAAATAAGGACCTGTTCTCCAAGGAAGGGAAAGGTCTCTTCAGATTTAGCATGTCACCACTTCTAAAACTACCCAAATGCCACAGGGCTTGCTGGAAGACTCAAAAGATGAAAAGAAAGTCGGAGGCCAAGGTATGCAGTAACCAGTAAATTGCCTGCTAAAACAGGAGCAAACACGGGTAGCTACAGCAGTCTGTGGGGCCATGGCTAAGGAGAGAGGTTAATGGCAAATGCAGCCAGAGGGGGATTCTCAATGGGCTGAGCTGGGACAGAAGCCATCAGCAAGTTCAGCAAGAGGGAAAAACACTACTTGTGATGGACACAATGCACTTAGCAGAAGCAGAGGTTAGGACCTCCCTTTCCAGCAGCAGAACATTACCTGTCTCTGTTTTGGAGAGTCCTAACATCCTCTTCTGCAGAATGGAGGGAGCATCCTTCCCACTGGTGGGAATGATCTGTGGCAGCAAGTGGTGGGGAAGGGGGTTGGGGACTAGTTTTGTCCAGAAGCCTCCCAGAGCAGTGAAACCTGACCCTGGCTAAGACTTTCCAAGGTCTACTCACCCTGGTGCATTCAGGCTTTCCAACTGATGTTATTGACCCCTCCATTCCCCACCCTCCAATAAAGATCTGACCATTAAACCCATTTTTTTAACTGATTGCTTGGGACCAGAGGACCAAATCCTGCCTCCAAGAGTTCAGGGGCCTGAGACAGGGTTGTTGTTGTACATTTATTTTGAGGAAGGATCTGCTGAAATTTGAATCCCAGCTTGCTGTTGTGCATCAAAGGGACCACAGAGGGGTGTATGGCCTGTGAAATAACCACAAGGCAATAAAAGAAATTTTAAAATGGAGAGCTTTGGCCAGAACTCCTTAGAAAACTATATTTACAGTTGCAAGACCAAGGCCAGGTGTAGACAGAGCCAGAGTAAGCAGTGGCTCATCTGCAGGAGGAAATGAGCCCGCATCCTGCTGTGTCCTTCACCTCTGCCAGAGGGCTGGAGAGTTGGGCTGGCAGCTCTGCTCTCACTGCCATCACCAAGAGAACATTTGGGATGTGTGAGGAAGCAGCTGCTGCTCATGCAGAGTACTGGAGAGAGAGACCAAGCACCTCCTGGTACCCAGCTAATGCCCCCCATGCCTGCCCATCCCATCCCAGCTGGAGGCAGATGCAGCAGGAAGCCTCAGCCCTCACAGCTCACTCTGAGGGTTCATCCTGCCAGGTGTGCTTGTACTTTTCCCTTTCATTCCCTTTGGTGGAGGTGGCCTGTGTTCATGCTTGCAACAGCTAAAAGTCTTGCTTTTCAGTGAATGGGGCTAAAATCTGGCCTAATCCTGTGTGTTCCAGATGGGTCTGGAAGAGGAGGAGCAGGAAGAGGAGGAGCATTCCAAACAAAACACAGAATCACAGACAGCCTCTCTGGTATAAGACACAGTTATCCTCAACTGGGATAAGCTGTTTTGTGGGCTCAAAAAAAGCTACACCAACTGTCCTGCAGCAACACATTGAGGCAAAATAATTTTTGGGAGCAAGGGCTTGCTTTTCCTTGTGCCATTGTGCACTTGAGTAGCTGCAATAGATTTTATATGAAGCATTCTTGATTTACACCACTCAAAACTAAAGCAGAAGCAGAAGAAAAGGGCCAGGCCATCAGCAGTTAGCTGCAGAAATAGCTTGGTTGAAATCAGTCTGCCCCAAGTATGTTGTCAAGCCTTGGAACAGGCTTCCCAGGGAAGTGGGGGAGTTACCATCCATGGAGGTATTTAAAAGACATTTAGATGAGGCACTTAGGCACTGGTGAGCTTGGCAGTGCTGGGTTAACCGTTGAACTCAGTGATCTTACTGATCTTTTCCAACCTAAATAATTCTATGATTCACACTGAACAGCCACGTCACCTTTCTTGAAAATGGCTCTAGATTTCCACCCTCAATCTGATGTATGGGGATTGCTGCCATACAGTAAAAACAGAAGCTTAGTGCCAGCCTGGGACAGTCTTCAGGAGTCAAGTACCCAGGTTATTTTATTGGAGATCCTTTGCATTCTTTGAGCAAAAATAGTCATCAATTAAAGACATTAAAGTGAACCACTGCATACACAGAGGGAGCATAGGAGGAGCTTGGTTTTGGGGCACCATTTCTGTAGGAAAAGACAAGTGTGATTTGGATGGTTTCCCCCTCAGCAGCAGAAACAATATGTCCCAGGTGCTGTCTGTTTATGCTGGGCAGGCGAGCACTAAATTAAGAACAAAAGGGGAGAAGAAAAAGAAGGGAAAATGAACATTCATTTAGCATAAAAATAAATATGTCAAGAACAAAATTAATCAAGACACCCAGGAACATTAAGAGAATAAATTTTTAATTGCTTGTACACTTCTGCCAGGGGTTAGGCAATACCAGAAGGAACTGGAAATGATCTTTTATGAGCATACATTCAACTTCAAGATGGCCTTAATGAAACAAGGGGGGAAATTTTCCTTGATCAGGATGTTAACCGTCGGTTACAATCTGTTTAGAAAACGTCAGGTTGTGAAATGTGGCGTTACACGTTCTGAATCACTGACAACTCAGCAGCAAAGGTTTGTCAATGTCTGAGGATCAGTGACTTGAGACACAAAATGAGAGATGAAGTATAATTTGCAATCTATTACTGGCCATGAAATAACACTAGGAAAAAAAAGGAGACTAGCTCTTTTATTGATACCCTGCACTGAGAAAAACAGTATCAGCACAGAAGAAATCACTCTTAGAGACAAAGACTGGAAGTTTCTTTTTGTAAACACTGTGACAGTCTTAGAATTTATAAAAACCTCTCAAGTCAATAAGTCTTTGCATTTGTATGGGATAAGTCTATTTTAGACAAAATTTGGGAAGAAGAAGAGGTATTGATCACAGAACTGGTATGGAATTTATCTAACTTAACTTTATTTTTAAAATATCATCTAACCTACATGAGTTTTATCTAAACTGGACACCTTAGTTCCTGTTACAATCAATGGGTGAAACCAGGTATCTCCTGGAGATAATTTATCCCATTCTAAAAGTGGTATGCAAGCCACGAGGGATAAATTCCCTCAGGAATGACCAGCTGATCTAAATCCTTTAGACTAACTTTGAGACCAGTGACAGGGCTGTCCAACCTGTTGGGTGTACCCAGTTTTCAGAAGGCAAAATCTGGAGGAGGAAAATCCTATTCAAACCAATTCCAGTGCCTGGATGTGCCTATAGCTAGGGGGACTTTGTCAGTATTTGGTTTATACCAGGCTAAGAGAAAAAAGAGTAGCTTTAGTGGCCATTTTTTCTGGTTGTTTTGGCAGGAAATTTTGGTCCCCTTCTTCACATAAATGAGAGTGACAGATGATATTATAGTAGCTGAAGTATAAACAGCATTGCCAATTGCTCAAAAGATGTGTAGAACCACCGTACTTTTTTCAAAACTCAGTTTCTATCAATTATTTCTGTGTTAAGAACACAAGAATAACAGATTTCTTATAGCCCTCTGAAAATATGTTGGGGTACATTCTTATCAATATAGCCTTTTTTGGTTTTTCTTACTTTGTAAAAAGTCCCAAACCTCTTTCCACAAACCTGATTTATTTTTGCTTGCTTTAAGAGAAAGAGAAAACAAGCATGAAAGTGCACACACGGTTGTTATAAAAGGGGAAAAAATATTTTTTTTTCTCATAAACTTTTGTTTGTTATGAGCACTGAAATAACCTTTTATATATGGGGTGATGGACCTGCACATCAGCAAATCCTCCACTTGCCTCCCAAAAAAGTGAAGAAAATTTATTTTTGTGACAGTGGAAAATTCAAACATGCACCTGGTTCCTTACTTATCTGATGAGCAAGGCACACTTGTCTTTCCATCTGGACTTTCATCTCGCCTTTCATCTGGACATTTCAATTTCCCTTTGAAGTTGAGACTGTGTCTTTTGATTTTTAGCGTTTGAAAAAGAACGCCACTGTTGTATCAAATAATTTCAGGGAGGGAACAGCACAGTGCTTGGGTTTACCATCGGTTCCGTAATAGCAACATCACTCACATATAATTTTGTTTCGCTGGCTGATATTAAGAAAAATGGTTGCTTGCAGAATGATGCACAAGTCTGTCAAATATACACATACATGCCCTTTAGACTGAAAATGATTTTGTTTTATAGCCCCAATTCGAAGTTACAAAGTTCATAAATTTGTATTAGGAATGTGATTGCATCATTCCAATCCTGTGGTGTGAAATCACAAGAGGAAAAAACCCAATTACTGCAAAAACACTGGAAGTTTTGCGTAAAAATCAATGGCAGGATATGACCCGTAGTTTGAAAACTTTAAGCATGTACAAAGGACTTCAATCTTTATGATGAAGATTATGGTTCTGGCCTCTAAAATAATAGCAAGTATTAACTGCACCATCTCAACAGTTTTACGAGACAATAATCTGGTACTGAAGTGGATAAACTATGAGGTCAAAACCTGGGCAGTTTATCTCAATGAGAGACATGGAATATTGCTCAGTAAAACAAAAAAATCAGCAGTGTTATCAAGTGACTGTAATAAGTAATATATATATATATATATATATATTAACCTCAAATTTTGCGTAAATCAGCAGGAGCAGCCATAGGAAAAGTAGCTATAATTGTTAGAGTAGCCAGAAGGCAGGTTGCTGGTTTCTGACTCAAAGCTGAAAGAACATGAAATTTGCAAATATCTAGTAGGCAAGAAGACACACTAGAGAGCTGATTTACTTGGGACTGTCATAAAGCCCCAAGTTTGTCTTAGCCTGCAAAGATAACAGGGGATGGGGGTGTTTGATGGATATACTCCATGTAAATAGAGAATTAGACGCCACAAGTGGAACAAGTGATGATACCTTTGTGACTAATTTTCTTTTGTCATGCTGTAGACATCACACAGTTGTGTTTTTTTTCCCCTCCGGGTAACACTTTCCCTCCTGTCCTGAAACAAGCAGGATTCAATCACTGAAATGATTTCAACAGAAATTCCCAAGGAAGGGGGAACCTTAAAAATGAGTTTGAGGTAGCAAGTGGTTATGGTCTGCATGATAAGTTTCTTATAACATTTCTCTTTTGTGGCTTGGCTATATAGCAGATATTAAAAAAGAAATATGGTAGAAGTGTTGGAACTAAACTCCTTGAATGTGAACTTCATAAGCCCTATTTGCTGCTGTGTGCTGCCTTGGTGTTTATTTGCCTGCAGACACTTTCATTACATAAAGAATGTAGTAAAAATCAGTTTAATGAAAAGGGGAAGTAAAATTTCTGAGAATGCCGGATGTGTAGTAATAATCAAATACGACAAAACCACAAAACCTTCTGAAGCTGTGAGAAGGGCCATGATTTTTTCCAGTATGTTGAAATTAACCAGCCCTATTTTATTGAGGAATCAGAATAACATCTAAAATGGATTAATGTTGCTCTTCAGCTTAAAGAAAATGATAAGGTACTGAAACAATAGGAAACAGGACCTGATTCTACCAATGTACACTCTTCTTGTGCTGGAGTTGGATTTGTTTTCAGTGAATGATAGAAAAGATATTTTCACCCTGTCCCTTGTTGAAGTCAGTAAACTTGCATTGGCGTAATCAATAGCAAAGGATCAGGATCCCATTGTCCATCTTCAGCACACTTTGAAAATACTGCTGTGCCACCAGGGGTCCTGGGCCCAATCCTGAAGAACTCATATCTCCTTCCCCTGCAAAAATCCACAATTATATGTGCTCTTTTATTGCTTTTACACAAAGTTATACACTGAGAAGTGTTTTGGGCAAGCTCTCCTTTATGTCTGAGCAGGGAAGAGCTGCCATGTTCCAGGGTTCACTGCTCAGCTGTGGGGAAGGCAGGTACACCCAGCAGAGCTTCTTCCAGCTGTGCTGAGGAGCCCCTGGGCAAACAGGGATGGTGGCTTACAGTATTGATAGCATCATTTGTGTGCCAGTAGAAAAAACGAGGCATGCAGCAGCACAGGGCTCTTTTGCCATGCCTACTAATTAGCTTCAGTGATGGATTAAATGCTAATCAATAATAAAAATTAAAAATAAAAAATAAATATAAAAGGGAAGGGAAGGGAAGGGAAGGGAAGGGAAGGGAAGGGAAGGGAAGGGAAGGGAAGGGAAGGGAAGGGAAGGGAAGGGAAGGGAAGGGAAGGGAAGGGAAGGGAAGGGGAAGGGGAAGGGGAAGGGGAAGGGGAAGGGGAAGGGGGGAAGAAGGGAAGAAGGGAAGGAAAGGTTGCTGCTTTTTGTGACAGTTCATTCCAGGTAACTCATTGCCAAGAGCACCTGTTGGCATAGGCATTCTTTGGTGTAAACTTGGATAATGAAGCCTGATACCAGATTACTTTGTTATGGGTTTGTTATGGTATTTATTACTTTCTGCATTCATGTCAGTGGGAGTCCCATCAGCACATGGAAAGGAGAACAGACCCTGTCTTAACTCTACAACTTGGCAAGCCTCCAGTGAAGTTAAACTTCAGAATTTGTCTTCAGACTGATACGCGACAATACGTTTGATAATGACCAGTTTCAGCTTCAGAGTGAAACTGAAGTTGTACAGCTGCATTCCCAGCATCCAAAGAGCAGCTCACATGTGCAAAATATTTTAGCTGCAATAATAGGAGCTACTTACATTAAAGCATCCTGAAAGCCTTATAGCAAACCCTTCCTCTAATGTTAGCAAGATGATTTATATATGTATCTGCAATGTGTCCCCAAGTTCTCTTTTCAGGAACCAAAGTGTACTAATGTTTCACATTCCCAAGCTCCTTTTATTTCAACATGAAAGTGATTAAAGATGTTTATCTGAGCTAAAGAACCTTAAGACGGTACCGCTTTCATTGTAGGAACAATTAAATCGATCCCAGGGGGACCTCAGCCACACAAAAGAAGTATTTGAGAATTCTCCATTAGCCCACTTGCCATTTGCTTAACAGGAAACTCTAATGCATAAACAAATAGCGTAAGTGTGACAGGAAATACAACTGAAGGAGCAAGGAGATTTGCTAGAAGAACTGCTTTCTTTATTTTAATGACTGTGCAGGACTTTATGAGAGAGGTTTTCTTCCCCTTCTTGTGATAAAGAGCAGATATTTGACTTGTTTAATATAAAACATGTTTTGGGTAAAATTAGACACTGGTTTTGCACTCAGGAAAAAAGAACATATTTGCAGCTAAATTATTTGTTGTGCATATTGTATTTCAAGAGCAGAATTAGTTAATTTTGTCCCTAAAAGTCAGAAGACCAAACCTTACCCTGTGACCAAGGTTTTTGGAGGAAAGCCATAGCTCAACTTCACAGACAGAATAAAAGATTTCTGTGCTGGATTTACAAACAAAAGTTGTATTAAGGAAAAAATTGTTTGGATTTCAAGTGCTAAGCCACATTTTAAAAAAGTGCGTGCCCAAGACCCCTCTCCGTGGCACAACAGCCCTCTAATGGCATGCCACTGTGGGCTCTGACTGCCAGATATACGACTGCCTGCTGCTGTTTTCTTCTCTTGTTTCCAGGGTTTATGGAGGGACACAGGGGAGAGGCCAAGCACAGAGCTGAAGCCCATACACTGGGCTAACACAGGCAGTAGAAAGAGCCTTGCAATGAGCTGGCAAGCAGGGAGCCAGCAGAGGATGTATTGCTGAGAGAGAGCAGCAGCCCTGGGACTGCTGCAGCCCTAAGGCTTGATTTGTAATCGCTCCGCTGCCTGAGTGTCAGAACCATTTGGCCCTCCAGGGTTTATAGAGTGATAAACAGCTCTATTTTGTCATTTCATGCCAAACTCATTGTATTTCTACAGTGGAGGCTATAACTAATATGTAGTTAAAGAAGCTGGAGACGCTCTGGTCCCTTGAGTTGGTGGCAGGAGGGATTTGGAGAGCAGCTCACTCAGCTGGGTGGGAGAGTGCACAGAGACCTCCCCAGCTGCAAAAGGAACAGGGCTAATGAGCTCTCTGGAAAGCTTCTGGAAGTCAGAACTACAAGGAGGCTGAAACTTAGGTGGATCTAGGCCAAAGAATATTGGGGCTCTCTCTCCATTGTACAGCTATTGACAGGAACCTGAAAAAAGAAGTTGAAGGTAAAGAAATACTTGGACCATATGGACTTACTTGAAAGATAGCTCAAGGGGTGCAATAAAGTGAAAGTCACTGCACCAGGCTTAAAACAAGGCCCTGCTTGCAAAGGCTACAGGAACTGGAGGTGACACAAGCAGCAGGCTTGGTCACTACAGGACAGCCCAGCTGATGACAAGATTCCCAGGCTCAGTTTCAGTCTAATGGTCTAACACAATCACTGGGCCTGATGTTCACTAATTCCTGAGTTCAAACTCCATAGATTGGACTTGATGATCATAGAGATCTTTTCCAACCTTATTGGCGCTGTGATTCTGTGATATTCATTTCCAGAGTGGATAGGACAGGAATATAGGAGAGGAATACTTGTCCTGTGCTGGTATTTGTGAAAATCCCAACAGTGACCCCGTTGTAGAAAAATTTTACTGGCCCATCCTCCCATAACAAAGCTCCAACACTGTAACTGCTGTTGCCCTCTGGGATGCTGGTCCCATGCTACCATCTCCCTTCACAGACATCACTAAATAACCATAATAAGGGGATGTGCCTCTGACCTCTAGATCTCAGTCAGTGCTGCCCACTGCTTTTTTGTGAGTTCTTTCCAGGCTCATAAGTTTGGTAGTTTCTTTTTTTGCTTGTAGGAATGTGTTTCCTTTTTCAGGTTTCTCCAAAGTTCTTACAGCTGTAGTTTGTTTCCTAATTTTGATCCCACTGTAATATCTGTAAAGTTATGTTTAGAAAATAACAACACAAGATTAATCTGTTATTATATTGGTTTTTTTCTGCATGGAAGAAGTTGAATACTTCTCACGGCAGAATAAAAAGTTTTGCTGCTGCTCAGTGTAGTGTGATGTTACTGTAATTATTAAATATTGAATATTAAATATTAAATATTAAATAAATATTAAATAGTAATCCCTATATTTATTGAATGTTTGTTTAGACTTATACAAAGCACCCCAAGAAATTGTCAGTAGGCTAAATACCAGAAAGGCCACAGGTTCTAAACAAGTATAATTCAGTTGCATTTCAGTGGCTCTAAGATTTGCCCCAGTGTGACTGGCAGCAAATGAAATTGGCTCCCCATCCAACCTACTCACTATGTCAGTAATAAAGACAAACACATTTGATCAGATTCCCAGCTGGATCAATAGCAATTTGAGTAGCTGGGGTATCTCACCCACCTTGTTACTGTGAGTCCAATTTCCATAGGCTGGCTTCCCTCAAGCATTGTGCACCCAAAACTCTGTTTCTTTTGTGTTTGTTTGGTAAAAACACACACTTGAAAATTAATCTCTAAAATATTTTTTGGATTATTAAAACCTGATTTTCATAAGAACTATGGAGATACAATTCCCTGCAAAGCAGTATTGTTGCAACCATTTGAGACAGTAAAAGTGAATTTTTTACTCATCTATGATAAAGGCTTTATATGTACCAGTGTGTTAGTTTAGCATGCAAATTGAGGTGGGGCCCAACTCCTAGATCATCCACCCTGCCTGTGGGCTGGCACTTACCCTTGCTCTAGCCACAAGTGGATAAATTGGTTTCTCAGGCTAGAAAAGACCATCACTGGGGAAAATGGTTCCACCTTTGAGCTCTGTCTTTACAGGCAGCAGGACTACAATCGCCTCAATTACAAATTTGAGCACAACTTCCCCACCCTCAAAATGTTCATGTGAACTTGGGGTCCAAAATCGTGCTCACCAAACAGCTCTATGTTCCTGGTCTCCTGTGCACAGCAGATGCCCTTCCAATCAGCTTTAGTGTCAGCTGTGGGTAAACTAAAAGAGAAGCCAACAAAACTGATCCAAGTCCCTGTCAGACAGATGATAGTGATCACAGGAAGAATAGGGGGGTTGGTTTCTTTCTTTAGATTCTTTAGATTTCCGTGGCTAGTTTATTGGTTTGGATGAGGGGAAGAGATAAAGAAGGACTGTATTTCAAGTATCATCAAAAACGTTATAGTTGCATTACCACTGTTTTTTCTGGGAAAAAAAAAAAAAAAAAAAAAGAAAAAAAGAGAGATTATGAAAATATATCAAGCAAGCTGAAATCTGAAATAGATCAACGAATTTTTCAAACCAGAATTCTTTCAGTTCTTTCAGAGACTTCACATTTTGCAATTTGCCAAGTGAAACAGATTAAGAAAAGGCCAGGAATTCAAGGTACTGGTCAGATGTGCACTATTCCTCTCCTGTATCAGCCTATGCCTCCTCTGATTGGGCTACCTTGATACAAAATACATAAATGAATTAAAAAGTCCCATGAAATATCTGTAGTCAGCTTGGCACAAGAAGTGTTCTTTAACACATGCGTGTCTATCAGATAACAGAATGGAGCCCAATTCTGACTGGACCCTCTGTCCTATTAGGATGAAAATAAGAATTAATAATCAATGATTATTTCAACATCCTTCTGCTGGAGAGCCTTGCCCCCACAAGATATCTCCAAGCTGTATCTCTGGGCTTGTAGTAGATTTTTATAGTTTTTAGTCTGACTTTGAAACTCTATGGCTCTGTTTTCTAAATGTCCATAGAGAAGTTTTCCTAAGAGAACTCTTGTAAATTTAGGGTTTGCTTTCCCATCTTGGCAGATGCAAGGCAGAGGTACGTAGAGTCACAGTCTTAAAAATAAAACCTATCTTGCTGTTCAAACCCTGATGGCTCTAAATACAGAAAGTGTATGTAGAGCAAGTGATCTGTGAGGGAGTCCTGGAGCATATATAAGACATTGTTCACATCTCTTCCTCTGCTCTGGGGCTTACACAGTTCTCGGCTTTGGTGTGAGACAGCTCTTGCTTTCATATGGAATAAGTAAAACAAAGTCCTTTTCTCAAGGAACTGAAGAAGCAGAGACGAGCAGGTTTCTTGGTGTGTCATAGGATCAGATCATCAAAAAGCAAAGGGCTGGCAGAAGGTCAGTGATATAGCATTTGCCATGCCACCTGCACACCTTCAGGACTTCAGAACTGTTTTGTCAGTGGATGATCAGTGGGCACCTAGAAATTTTTAATACTACAAAATTAATGTAATATATAATCATACTATTATAAGTCTATAAACATAATATTTATTGGGTTTTTTTTTTTCCTAAAGTAGCAACAAAACATCAGCATTATAATAAGTTTTCAAGAAATACTGTTACTTAATTTTCCATCAGCTTTCTGGAGAGGGAGACCAAGGGATTTCTGCTGTCATCCACAGGTCACAATACAAATAGAAAGTATTTGTCTTTTCTCCAGATGTTTTCAATACCTTTGCATTCCCAAAGTAATTGCTTTGTTTTCCACCTGGGTATTTTGAAGACTGTCACTGTATGTTAATCTGAAATGCTGGAACAACCTGCCCCTGTCAACACCACTGTCACCAGCATTTTGATGTGTCAATATTGTGTGCTGCAGATGATTGTCCTTAAGAGACAGTTTCAGTTTTACTCTATGCTGGATGCAAGCTGCTCCAAGGACATCTTTACAAAGTAGCGCTTAACTGAAATTGTTCCCAAGTGATGCTCCATCTAGAACAAAACACTTTAAACACTTGCTTCAAAACTTTTTCAGAGTCTAGGTTTTCCCAAGCTTCCTATTAAAATCTTTACCTGAAAGGGATGAATTGCTTATCCCATGTTCTGGCTGCTAAAGTATACAGATCAGTGTTTACATTTCTACTTGCACTGAGTCTAATTTATAATTTAACACTGTTGAGACCATCCTGACAATGTAAACATGGTATATTGATGACCTGCAAAAAACTGAAGCTGTCTTATATGCCAAGTGCCTTGGCTCTGTTTATGTTGGAAATGCATTATTAAAGAATGTGTGTGGTCAAGCTATAACAGTTCTAGTACTGAGGTATCCATTTTACTCTGGGTCATTACTTTGTTTCTCCTCACATGGTCTCCTAATCCAACAACTGATCAAGTTTCAGCCTTTCACTCCAGCTCCTCCAATTAAGATAGCGTGATACACAGTGTGACAGCCTTTTTGGGCTCTATGAACCATGTGTGGTGTGCCTTATACTCGACAACTGAATCAGACTGATCCTGGGAGCAAATACACTATTTGGGCAGTGCTGAACAATTTGCTATTAAAGCAGCAATTTACTGTCATTCCAGCCTCCATTAAAAAGCCCCTAAAAGTCTGGGTCAGTTATTCTGCATTAAAATCAACATGACAACTGCTTCAGAACACAGTGTCAGTGACACTTGAACTTCTAAGCAGAAATAGTTAGGGGGGAAATGTAGATGCTATCTCAGTCCTGGCCTGATCATTGACTTCTCTATTCTTGGTCCTGGGTCTCTTGTTTTTCTGAGCAGCTGAGACAACCAGTGGGCTCAGTAAGTTAGGGAGTTTTATATGAGTGTGCTCACTCCCATAGCCTGGGTGAAAACCATCAGTCTTTGGTCACTAAACATACATTGGGGATCTCCTAAAAAACCTCTTTCCTTTTATCCTCCTCAGAAGACAACCTATCCTAGATGCTCAGGGAAAAGGAGATACTAAGATATTAGCACTAAAAATCGGGCACTGAGTGTCAGCAACCTGAAAGACTTTGGCAGCATTATGCCATAACTAGGCTGTTGGAGGAGAGCTCTTCATCCAGCCTTGGAAATCTCATGTAATGGACAATCCTATAAAACAAGCAGGACACACTTTCCTTTCTGGATATGCACAATGTATCCCATTTGACCTTTCTCTCAACAATGAGGCTTCTGCAGTACCAGTGTTTTGGTGAAAATATAAGGAAGGTTTATCCTGCAAATATCTCTAAGTGAGCCTTCCAGATGTTTCATCATCAGCTGAAACAAACACTCCTTGTTTTTCTGGAGAGAGAAAAGCTCTCAGGTGACTGAGAGGAAAGAGTGATGTGAGGAGGGAATGGGTGTCCTCCCCTGTGGCTGCTGGGCTTGTCTGTTTCTCATTAGAAACAGAAACATGTCCCTGTGCTTCAAGAGGTTTACAGCTGCCCACAGCACCAATGGGACATCATGGTCACTACTGTCCTTCATCCAACATTGTACAATTCAGTGTTTCAATGCACATATTTTATAGCATAAAGGGATTTTTTTTTTTAAAAAAGGCAACACAATATATACCAAGAGATGTGGCATCAGGAGTGCCCAGCTACATGCAAGCAGAGCTGTCTGGATTTTTTGCCCAGCTCCAGTGTTGCAGGTGGTCCATTTTCATCAGTCATGCCCCAGACAGGCCCAACTTATCAGCTCCAAAGCACAGACATTAAGCATAATTCAACGCTTCTTTATTTTTTGAGAGAAGTATGCACCTCAGCAAATCTACCCTTTGATATTAATAAGATTACGAGGAGATGAATGTTCATTGTCAGCAAAAAGAGAAATGTAGGCATTTAATGCAAGCAATAAACATATTTATTCCTATGAGAGAAAGGCAACAAACCAACAGTGCACTAAACTTACTAATGTACACCCAGATTCCAGGTGCCTAAATCAGTAGCAGCCCATTGAGCATCGGGGGTATCTTTTTGGCGAGGTTGCAATATAACCATGTCCTGGTTTTGTTGTTGTTTACTCTGTGTGACATCTATTGACTCAAATGAGCCATTTTTTATTCCTTTGTAGACACGAGAGTGAATTTAGCACAGTATGTTATCACAGAGCTCCTCACAGACAGTGCTGACAAATAGCTATGTGGACAACCCATTCAGGCTGTAGGATTATCCATCAACAATGACAGTAGCTGGCAAACCAGTGCTGTTTATATCAATTTGTTATTTTCTAGGAAGTTACCCAGCTTCATTATTATTGGGGGAGATAAAACTAAGATGAGAGGCCAAGACCCTCATTTGGTTCTTAATGCACTCCCATTGCTTTGATGTATTACAGAGAACAAAAATTGACCGATGTGGTACCTCATTACACAGGGAAAAACACACACTAAAATAACATATTTTCTTTACCACAGTTCTGTGTCAACCAACGGAGTCTACAAAGGATCCAGGGACAGTTATTTAAAATACATCTTGTTATTGCAAAAAGAAAAAAAAAGGGGGGTGAAGGGGGGTGTTGTGTTGTGCCCTAGACTTTAGGTGCAGAAAATTCTGTAAGATAGTGTGTCTTAAGTAACAAGTATATAATTTTGACACTCCTTGCAAGCCAAAGCATTTCACTGATTTTTGCACAGCATTGTGCAGTACTGCTATCGCAGCACTTCTCCAGGACATTCTTTCTGGCTCTCTGTGAAACTTGAGAAACAAATCCTTCCCATCTCTTTCACAGTAGGTGGAAACCATAATTGCTTCACCAGAGATGGGGAATATGAGTCACTGAGAGGCTAACTGACTTTCCTGGGGACCCATGAGACCCAAAGCAGTATCTGGAAAACCAAGGACTAAAAGACTGAATGCAGATTCTGACCTGAGTTACACTCTGGCTTGAGGCAGGTTGTAATTTAGGGCATAATTAATTTCATTTTTGTATGACTTATCACTCACATGGCAGTTGCTAGGCAAAAAAGGCTACCACTCTGTGATAGGAGTTGGAGCCCAAGCAGACAGGGATATGTAGGTGGGAAGGGAGGCAAGACAGGTGGGATGTCTGGGGGATGTTCAGAGGACTGCAGTCACTCAGAGTGCCTATGGCAGTGCTCCACAAAGCTCCATTCTTGGGCTCTTTGCACTGTACCTAAAATGGTAATCATATTGCATAAAAAAAGGCCCCAAGAAATTACAACCAAAGTTGAAAGCAACTAAAACTAAACCTATATTAACTCATTTTGGATTTATCCCTCAAAACCCATGTTGTATCCCTCAAATGCACCTCTTGTTGGACTACTGCTATTACTCTTTTTCAACCATGATGAGTGACAAATAAATAAGCAGACATGGAATTTGATTCTCTGGGAGTTTCCTAGTGTATCTATGGGCTCATCTTTGGCCTGTATTGACTCAGAAATAAGGACTCTTCCTTTCTTTTCTGTGTTGGAATATAGAACTTGGAGTCCTTGCAGGTGGGATTCATCATATCCACCTTTATTCTCGGAGAGAACTGAAACAACATTTACACTTGTAGCCTGTGATTCTCCTGTCCTACTTCAAAAGTCTGCTGTAGGTTGTATTTATCCTGATGAATCCAAGCCCATCTGATTTTATCTGTACTCAAATCCAGACTGTTACCTGTGTCACCACTTGGGGGTAAGACACAGAATTAAATTTCACTGGTGTCATAAATAATGCCATATCATCACTAATGACCAGAAATTCAGAGAGCCTTGAGTTTGTCTCTGATCCCAAAGTCACTCTCCCTGACAAAGTCCTAAAATTTTTGATTCACTACTGTCTCAAACAGGGAGAGCTACCCATTAAATCACACATATTACTCCCTCATGGCACGGATGTTTCTCAAACCCTTATGTTCATGCTCTCAGTACCTGCTTATTTGTAAGAGATGAGGGGCTCAGTATAAGGTGAGACAGCAACAAACATGCACAGGTGCTGCTTTTTCTCTCAGCTGTAATTAGGCAGATCTCCTAATGTGAGGACAGAATCATCCTTCGAGCTGTAAAATATTTTTCTTTCATTACCTGTCACCCTCTGACTTTTAGTTAAAGAGATGCTCCTTTTCCTGGAACATGCACATAGTTAGGATCAATATCATAATCCTATCTGACAGCTACTTGAAAACTTCTTTGTGTTGATTAGGTTTTGGCAGCTGAACAGAGCTGTTACTGCATTTTCTTTTAATACTGACTAAGCGACAGGCTTGACAAGAAGTAAAAAAAAAAGAAAATAAAATTCTTTTAAAAACAAAACCCAATTAGCCCTTTTGTTACTCCGGTGAAGTGGAACAGATACTTCAGCTGCTGGAGGTGGTACAAGCAGAAACCTGCTCCCAGTCCCCTGCCACGCTCCAAGGACAGATGGATGAATGGTAACGGCTGGCTAAAGATGTCTTCATCTGTTCTGTTCAGAAGGAAGCTGGGATTTGGCACCAGCTTTTAAAGAAAATAGAAGATGCAAAATTCACTAAACTTTATTGGTTTGAATGTATAATAATGATAGTTTAATGGCAGGAAAGAGGCAGATAATTAGAAGTGAGTAGCTCTGATTGCCCTTGTACACTGCTACAGATAGCTTCTCAACACTCCTGAATCCTTGTTTGCTTTGTCTGAAGCTGAAATCCCACAAGGTCTGGATGTTACCAGCTGTCTAGCTAACTAACTGCCAGCACTTTCCCTGAATACAAGCTATCAGCTTCCACAACATCAGCCTCCTCCCCTGAGCTCTTCCTCACTGTCTCTCTCCCTGTGTGATTGCTTTTATCTATTGCTTGCAGGAGCTTCTTCTAATCATATTGCTTCTTGCCTCCGAGGGTCAAACACGAGACCATTGCTACCTACACAAATGGGGAAAACTGTCACCTTCGCTATACTGATAAGCGCTTGGCAGGCAGGACACTGTGAAGTAGAAGAGCAAACAGCCAGCAATCTGCAAACACCATAAATATGTTACGATCTCAGCAGGAAGATGGGCACTATATGTACCAAGAGGCCTTTGTTTAATGAGCTGTCAGAAAGCAGGCATGAAATTATGTTTGAAAACATGTGCAAGCTGCAGAAACAGAGCTGGGGCACTAAAAAACCTCTTTGACTTTTCTGTGGATGTTTGGAATGTCTTATCAGTTTGAGAACTGTCATGCGATGAGAGCTATCATTAGCAAGGTAATAGCATTTGAAAGCTACTGATTTTTCTCTCTAAGCTCCATTTTGTGACCTAAATGAGTGAGAGAAAAACTTAATGCTTCCTTTCTGCTGATTTTTTCCCCTGAAAACACAACCAGAAACCCCAAAGTGAGCATACTGGTAGGAGATAAATCCAAATCTTTGTAAATCGTAAAGGACTGACCGTGGAAGTCACGAATATTGTTGCTAATCCTTTGGAGATAGAGTTCATATTACTCTAATGTGACTCCCACCACTCATTTGTTTCAATGCCACACACAAAAAGCATATCAAGGCAGGTGACTGTTATGTGTGACAGCTGTATGGGGGCTGCTGGAGGTCAGGGCAATAGTCTTCAATTCACAGGTAGTCAACAGCAGTAAAACTCTGTGAAAAAATGATTGCTGGAGTATATTAACAGTGTTAGGGTCACTTTGCATAGCTGTAATAGGGTGTGCACAAAATAGAGCTTCCATTGCTGTTAAATCATGCAGAACAAGTTGTTAAGGATTTAAAACAAATCCTCAAATATCCTTCAGGGTCACAAAGTTCTTTATTTCTAAGATAAATTGAATGGTTTTCTTCATGCTCAAGCATCTGTGTTTTCTTTGCTTTTAAGAAAACATTTTGCTGATTCTTTGACTATTTGGGCATTGTGGTTCACCCCAGAGTTGAAAGGAGACTGTGAATGTTGAACTGAATCCATGTCAGTCAGGGAGGTATTAATTTGCAAAAATGTCTTCTCCTTCTTCCATTTCTTATTAAAGATGGGTATCAAAAAGGCTTCTAGGTTGAAGCAAATGGAACCTAGACCCAAACTGTCCCTGTTCTTTGCAAACCCTGAACAAACAAGTTTGTTGTTTTCTTGGGTTTTTTTGGGGGGGAGTGGGAATTGAAGAATCTAACAAAACAATGAAAGAGGATCACATTTATGAGTCCTATCAGTTTTTGTCACAGCACGAACCACTCAGATCACCAGTACTGTTTTACTGAAGGGAGAAATATGCATGAATACAAAGAAAATAAATGCTTGAAAAATGGCATTTTTGGAAGCTTTGCAGAGGAAAATGTGATGTACGAGTTAAAAAAAAAGTATTTTGCAGAAGTGGTTTGCTCTCTTTGGATTTTGTTAGTTAATTAACTAAAACTGAGAAAAACAAAAATCAGATGTTGGTCAACCAGCAAACAAAGAAGTGTTTCTGTCATGAAGTGTCTGTCTGAGTGTCATGACATTGTGCTTTGGTGAGCTCATTGTATGTTGGCTGTGTTTGTCTGTCTGTCTATCTATCTATCTATCTATCTATCTATCTATCTATCTATCTATCTATCTTCTATCCCATGATCTGCCTCAACCTCCCCATTGCACCATAGAAGATGCAGCCTAGCAGGGAACCATATTCTTAAAGAATAGGACAGCTGTACCCACCCTGCACTTCACCTATCACAGCCCTGAGCATTTCCAGACAGGAGAATTCAAGCCATAAATTTCCAGGTTTGGATGTTTCCCTTAACAGTCAGATATTTCCACAGGGAAATGTTTAATCTTTTCCAAGCAGCTTTTTCAATGTTAATGCTTTGCCAGTGTAAAGCAGATGAGGACAATAGAAATAACAGATAAACCTTCCTTCTTCTGCTTTCTATTAGGTCAAATTTTTCAAACTTGTTTCATTTCAACCCTGCTAGTATGCTTCAGTACATAAGTCTACTAAAGAAGTGTTTGATTATACCAAGAGCATAAAAGCATGGATACTGTGGAAACCAGAAACATCCTGTTAATTCATACAAGCAGCTTGGAATAGATCATGTAGGACACACAGGAAATCCTTTGGTACCATGAGCTTCTCGGTACTGCAAGCTTTCATGAATGACCACATCATTCCTTTCCTTCTCCTGAGAGGGTGTCTGGCTTCCAAAGAGATTCCAAACAGAGTGCTGTTTGAATCAGAGTTAGGTGCTGAACTGCCAGGAGATAGGATAACTCTTAGGATCAAAGGAGAACTGATGACCTTTCCATTGTGCGATTTTTGAAATTGAAGCATTTCATAAGGTGTTCCTTTTTCACTTTGTTTTCTCTAAACCATCTTTGCTGTTGTATTCAATATAATAATTAACATATGGTATTTTGCTGATTTTCCTCTTTTTCTCTACCTTTTAAAGCACATTGATCCCACCTCCCTCACAGGCTGGCCAAGGAGTTGCCACAAACTCTGAAGACTGCCCAAGCTTGCTGAGGTCATTGCGCTACAACTGATTTGCTTCCACCCCACAGCAGGGGACCGCTCCAAGTGCCTGCCGTGCTTCAGCCAGGCAGACTGGGAGCAAGAAGTTTAGCCACATGCAAAAGTGGAAAAAAGAGAAAATTATTGGGAATTTTAGGGATTGTACATCACACGGCATGGCAAGTACTAACAGTTGCATTTAGAGCTATTGTAGGTGCCACAAACTGCTCTGTGACTTCATGTGAATGGTGAAACAGGACCTGTCTAGTCACTAACTTGTTCCTCCAGAGAAGAGAGCACACAGCAAAAGGCTTCAGTCTGTGGAAAAACCACATGTTCCCATGGAGGCACAGAGCTGTACTCTAAGGCTTGAAATCCCACTTAAGCCTATTTGCTTAGTCAGTGGAAAGGTAGGCACCTTTGAAGGCCTCTGAAGAGCAATTCAAGTGCCTGAAAAATATGCTGAGCAGGGAGCCAAGGGCACGGGGACCTCAGCTGAGGAAGCTTGGTGTGAGGTATTAACCACCTCAGCTGGAGCAGGGCCAGGCTTCCCCTTCAGCCACTCTCAGCAAGGCAGGGCACGGCTCTGCAGAGTTGGCAGTGCAGTAGGAACAGCCGCTGGGAGCCTCAGACAGCAGGAACCACACATTTTCCCCATCCTGCTTTGACAGAATTGGCCAGGGCTGGAGGCATCTTTCATTTCCCAGTTCTGTTTTTGCTGTAGAAGACACAGCTTCTTTCTATTTTTCAAGACTGGCTGATCCCAGCATGCTCCAAATCCATAAAGGAAAATAGGAAATGATTTTCTTAGTCCCTGAATTGACCCGTGGGTCTGACAATCCTGCTAGGCTCGGCAGTTTCTCTGCTGGCTTGAGGAGCACATGTTTATGCACCTGGGATCATGCAGCTTGAATTATTCTTTTAAACATTTTCATAGAGAGTGGCAGTGTAACAGAAATCACTAAACAAAATGTACATTGTGTGTGACAGTTAGCAATGGGCCGGTTCACAGATTGTTAAGGGCTATTGAAAGTCACGCTTATGTTTTTCTTCTTTAACATTTTTCAAGGACAATTTGATTGCATTTCCCAGAAAGGTTAATATAAACAATCTGCTCCCCTCATTTTTATGAGAAGCATTTAAAAGTAAAGCGTCCTGCTGTTATTTCACTATTGCCTGTGTTATTGATGGCTGAGGATTCCCAAATAGGTTCTGAATTTTTGCAGCTTTGCACATTTCTGGGAGAATTGCTCAAAAGTCCACTATCTCATTCTCCATCCAGCAGCACTGAGAAAGGCACACATTTCTTCAACATTTGTTTGAGCACAGTCGGGCACGATTCATCGCCTGAACTTTAGCCATAGGAAGGATAGTGTCACCTCTGAACTCAATATTTAGATGGTTTTACAGCCACCAGAGGGTCAGAGAAACAATTCATCTCTCATAGGTACCCATTTTTGACATTAGACATTTGCCCTTTGGTAGTGCCTCTCTTTCCCCACTGAAAATAAAGCCAGTCAAAGCAACTTAGACTGAGCCATCCTGGTCCTGTTCTAGTTTGCTCCCTGGCAAATCATGTGGGTAGGACACCCTCTGGTGTCACCATCTCCCATGGGACCAGCTGGCTCCAGTGCTTACTCATGTAATCCACACTTAGTTAATTTAAAAAAAAAAATAAAAATTTCGAAATATTTCCCTCAAAGAGTAATTTCTGAGCACTGTTCAAGACTGTTCTTCTGCAGTAAGTATAGATCCACACATTTTTCATATCATTGGCATGTCATTGGTATGGTCAACATTTCAGGTTACTATTGATATTCAGTTAATTTGGATGCTTTGAGCAAGAGCTTGGACTAGATTACCTCTGGAGGTCCGTAAGACTTTCAGATAATCAAATGACATTGTAACATATTATGCACCCATCAGCCATTCAGCACAATTCATCTGAATGCCCAGTTGGATGTTCTATTGGATTTTCTATATTTCATTGTATGTGCTTTTTTCATGTACAGCTTTGAAAGTAGAGCTCAAATAGACAAAAATGTTCTCCCTCCCTAGTCATGTGTAAAGCCTCCCCACTGCTTTGTCACCTGCACAAATAGCATGGACTGCACTGACTGTATTTTGAGAACATGTCCGGTCTGTGCTCTGGCTGCTGACAAAACCAAGGCACTGCCCTCACAGCTGAAACATCTGATACTGGGGACAGTAGCAGAACTACTACCCACCTGGTTTGGGCTACCCTCTGGGGAATTACTTGTTATAGTGTGTGCAGGAACACATGTGGACACATATGTGGAAGGATGCTTGATCATATATTTAGAAGTGACCATTTGTAGGAAAGAATAATGCTTGTGAAGCTAAAAGCCCCTAGGAGTAAAACCCACACACTCATTACCACTGAGTTAAAGCAGTGTTTTTTACATTTCTTCAAGGCTAAAGGAAAATGTAATAAGAATTCGACCCCAAAACACCCAACTAGGTAAGCAAGTAGGAACCATAAACATTGTCTGTGCACACCGTGGCTGATGGTGCCGTGGCTCACAAGCCCGTTGTGACAGGTCCCACTGCAGTCTGACAGAGCAGGGAGCACCTCAGGGGAACGGGTGGGAGCATATGAAGGAAACAGTGGGTTTTGCAGCAAATCTTTTTTGTGTGGTAGAGCTGCTTTGGGTCCTTCCTAAGCAGGTCTGATTCTGAAGCATATTCTGTCCGGTGTTATAAAAAGATCTCTGGGCATAAGATGTAAAGCACTGTTGCTGAACCAGCAGGAGCCATCTCCCACATGCCACAGCCTACCTGGAAGCTCAGTCTCCCAGTGGCATTTCTGCACAGGTTACAGTGGTGACACTGGAGAGAGAGCTTCTGAATGTAGTCCCTGCCTCCAGTCTTCCTGCTGTCCCCTGTCCCAGGCTTCCCATGCCACCTCCCTCATCCCTCCTCTCTGTAGCTGCTGCCTGGGTGGGAGGAGGAGGAGGAGGAGAAGTGCATGGTTTGGGCAGCAGTGTGATGCCCCATCCTCACAGGCATCCCTTCCCCAGCCCTTCCTAGCTGACTCCTTGCACTCATCCATGGGATATCACAGATCTCATAGCTGCTCCTCCTCCATGTGTCCCTCTATGTAAACAAGTCCACATAATACAGAAATACATTTAATACATCTATACACTCGGCATATAGATGTGCTCATGACCTGACTTGTTTGCTTTTAGGAGTTCTGAATGTATTTTAGCAGTTTTGAGCATCTTTGGTGGCTGTTGTTTTATACAAGGCCCAGATTAAGCAAATTTCCCATTAAAACCTTTCAAAAAAGGCAAAGGACATGCTAGGCCAGTCACCCAAGCCCTAAAAGTTTCAGAAGTGACTAATGGTTTCTGATGCCTCCAACATTTTGGCGTGTGGCTTGAGGCACTTCATAAAAATCTAATTTTCTGAAGAGTAGTGTTGTTGCTCTCTAATAATTAAAATCCTATAGGAGGGAAACCCAAAATTAACATTCATTCTCCAAAATATAACTCTCCAACATTTATACAGCTTCCAAGTGGAGAAACAGAAGGTCTAACTTTATACTGAGAAGAGTACAGCCTACATACTGGTGACAAACTCAAATACATCTTGGTATATAAGCAACATTTTGCAGAGTCTTTCATTCACTGTGTAAAAGCCCACTACAAGACAGCTAAAATACCTAAAATACACCCCCAGCTCTCCAAGACTTGCCCACAAATCATCTGCTTTAAAAGAGCACTCTCCAAGTACTCTTCACAAAGTTTTCCATTTTGCCCTCCCAGGCAGCCTAGCAACGTGGCTGGCAATAAATAATGTCGCAAAGGAAATTCTGTGTCAACTAAGCGGGTCAAAAGAAAAAATAAAAAACTACAGAAGAAAATGTACAAAAAAAGTGTAATTTATTTCTCCTTAGCATCTGCTTTTATCTGTATCCTTTTGAGAACAAATTAACAAGTCCTGCCTATCTCCATATGTTTCTTTCTGTGGAACATCATGGCTCTGGAAGTACTGAATGTTCGTTCAGTCGGCACTTAACAAGCACGTATGTTTGTTATGCACTGGAGAATGTGACCATTATACGTTGATGATACTTTTATAATATGATATATCACAGCAAGAAAAAAAAAGAAATATTTTATAAGCCAGAAGGAGTACTTTTTTTTCTTTTTTTCTACAGAAAGCAGCTCAAATCCCAGTGTTTCATGAATGCTCTTCAGGTCATAAAAACAACTGCTTTCAAAATGTAGATGATCCCCATATGCTTAGAAATCACCCTTAAAAGGTCAGTAATTAATTTATTTGGTTTTTCAACAATTATACAATTAAATTTTAGTGTAAAACCAGGATGAGAGTGATTTTTATTCTGAATAAAGCTTTTTTTTTTTTTTCCCCTGGGATACAGTCTGTGTATTTATGCACATATTTATATAAAGGACTTTGGCAGTTCAACTGTAAATCCACTCACATCATTGAACTAAATTCTCAATAAATGTACAGAATGCTAAAATTGGATCTGTATTTAAGGTGTAAAAAAACAGAACTGAAAAAGTAAATAACTGTGAACATTTATAAACCAAACAAAATTTCCCGTGTAGTGATTTTATTACTAAACACAGGTTTCCACTAAGTTTAAAATCTAATGCTGATATAATTTCTATACTAAAAAGAGAGCAAAATGTTAACAATATGCTTAACCAGGATTTTAGATTCAATCCTGTCATCTTTAGTCAAGATCAAAGAATTGTGGAAACATGGCTGAGAATTACTCTTATGGTAAAAGAAAATACATATCTGTATTATAAAAAGTAGATTATATATGCCAGAATCAAAGCTCAGAATAGCTGAAAAAGTGAATGGGATTGTATTGACTTGCTGCAGTTGGGATCTGCATGTGAACAGAAAGTGTTTGGGCTGGAAGGAGATCTTTTGTACCAGAGACAATTGCAGAGATGAAATTTTCCTGCTTGCAAAGGGCAGCTTATATCATCTCGGACCCAGTCATGGTGTTTTGTTAGCAATTTTCTCTGGTGGTTTTAGGCACTTAGCATATTTCTGTAAAACTATTAACATATAGAATTAATATACAGAGGGAGTGGCAATCCAAATCAAGCAGAATGCACTATTATGAAAAATCAAACTTATGACACGGCTTTAAAAATCATAAAACTGCTCCATAAATAATTATCCATTTTTTTCATTTGCCTTCTGATTGCTGGAGGTGAAAAGGACATTTGACTTTTCTGGTTTTTTGTTTTGTTTGTTTTGTTTTTTGGTTTGGTTTGGGTTGGGTATTTTTTGAAAAAGTAAGGTTTAGAAATGGAGAAGGAAATCAGCCACCCTCACAAAAGACATTATAAGTGCTAAGTAAAGCTCACTCATTTAAAACTACAGTGATGTCTGCTGTCGTTAATGATTCAGCATCAAAAAATGCTATATCAGCCCTAGAAATAATATTCTTCAAGCTTAAAAATACATGTGAGGCTATTATTAAATCAGATGAGTTAGAGATACCAAAAGAAAATTAGCATTAATACCTGTCTACTTTAACTTCCTAAAACATGGAACTTCAAACTTCTAAGTGTCTGATACAAAGGTATCAGACCCCAGTACAGGTTGGGAAGAATTATGCTAACTTGATAATTTTAATATATAACAAAGTGTGAGAGAAAAGAATGGTGTTCCTACCTTTCCCTATACAGTCTATATTTTATATAACTGAGACCACAACATGGTATATAACATGCTGTGCATTTGAAATACATTTATATGAGACTCCCACAGCACAGGGAAGCATAATGTAGTGAGGAACAAGTTATTTTTACACACATTTCAGAGTCAATGGCTGGCTTTGGGGGGACTGACAGCTTCTGAGCATAAAAGTGCATGATTTTCATCCAGGTGTTGTCCTGCAAACAGGGCAAGCTGTCCTATACAAAATCATACAAGGGAGTTTCCAGCTATAGCATTCTTTTTTCCTCCTGCTCTACTTTTCCTTGTGGTATTGAGAGACCCAGGGCAGCAATAGACTCTTTACACCCAGCCGACTTCAAAACAGTTTCTATCTCAGATTACCAGAGTCTGCAGAATTCAGCTGTTTTCAGAGCAGTCAGAGGTCATTGCAAATCAGCAGTCTTTGAAAAGTAACCTGTCAAGGCATCCACTTCTCATGGCTTACCACATCTATCTAAACATATCTATGCACAAAATGGATGACGTCTCCTGCTGCCCTTTGGAATGGCTTAGTGTAAGACCTCTGTTTTCTCAGCCTTTGTACTGCTCTGATACACAGGGCCAGCCAGCAGTCCCAATTAAAAGAGCAGGGGGAAAAAAAGAGTGGGTAGATCTTCTTCCAGATGGCTTTGAAGAGGCATCAATCTGCTACAGAGATTCACAAGACCCCAGACAAGTAGTCAGATAAACCAAGACTATGCATTAAGGCTAAAATCACAGCACTACATCAAACCCAAATGTTTTTTCAATGCATTAATTACCACAGAAATTTGACTGACTAGGAAACGTGAAAGTGTAAACTGTAACTGAAGAAATTTAAGAACAGTATTAGTGAGTTTTAATACTTTCCCATTACTCCTATTATGTGCTAGTTCATCTTCTCTTTACATCCCCTTATGTACCCAGCAAACATCCATCTGTACACACACAAATGTGGTCTATCCAAGAGAAAGACAGGATAAAGAGCACGACCAGCATGCTCCATCATCATGTGAAGCAGTTAAATAGCTGCACAGCATCTCCCCTGTCATGGCCGCATCCTCTCCTGCCTGATCAATTGATGCCAAGGCAAGGATATCTCTTCTGGCACTGGATTTTGAAGGTTCACCCTCTAGCAGACTGAGAAATCAACATCACCCTGCATCACCATCTTTTGAGACAGCTGTTCTTGCCATGGTCATGGATAGGCTAGAATGAAAGTTTGTGAAATTCCCCTACGTAGGACAAGTGAGAGGACACCAAATTTCTCCTGGGAAGACATTAAAAAACAAAAAAGTTCCTGCTAGAGCGACATAATCGTAATAGCTCGGTGGCTTTGGGAGGGCACGGCATGAATAGCTCCATCCAAGCATCACATTTCCTGCACGCAGCTACAGCACCAGAAAATCCCCCTCTCAGAAGCAGCACGGATACCCTGTGACAGAGCACACCTCTCAGTGCAGACACGAGCAGGGAGTGTCAGGGCAGGAAGGGGGAATTTGCGGAGCTCAGCACTCCCGAGCCGTGTGTGCCGAGGCCACCGCACAGGCAGTGGGAGCCCGGGAGGCCGTGCCTGACCCCGGGCTGCCCTCGGGGAGCTGCAGTCTGATGCCCTGATCCCCCCATGGTGAGGCCATTTCCCCACTCCACGCAGGCTGCTCCTCCGCTGGGGAGTTCCTGCTCCAGCGGTGAGGGCAAGGGGTGAAGGGGGCTGGTTGCTTTTGCAAACACGGTTAACAAAATGTTGATATTATGTTTAGCCGTTGTCTCCTTGTCACTAGTCACTTGCAGTTATAGGTGCAGATGTTAGAAATGCCATCATGAGCTGGAGCTGATGAACTCTGATATTATTGTCTTCATTTCCAAGGCGCTCTGTAGCCTCGTGGGACTGTGGCCGAGTGTAGAGAGAAGGGACAGGGATGGCTTTAGGTTTTGTGCAAACGTCAGTACATCACATCAATGTGAACAACTTTTTTCACTTGAGACATCCTGGGGTATCCAGCCTATCCTCAAGAAGGTCACAGTTCTTCCTCACGTCCTGTGCCGTATCTGCCAGCTCTGTGGGGACATCCCCCTTTGCCCAGGGCATTTCAAACAGGCCTGGGTATCTGTGCTCCAACAAATTACCCAAGCTCACAATGCCCTCTTGTCAGCTGGTCGTGTGATTACCTACACACAACAAAACTCACAGGGAAAAACTTACTGATTTTATAGCAGGATACTAATGGAAAGATTCCCTGGGAGGTGTGTAATTCCACCACCTTCGATTTATAGCCTGTGCCTGAACTGCAGGTGAGAAATGTTGTCTTTTATAAAGCCACTGAAAGAGGGATCTCTTCCATCAGCATTGTCTGACTCAGATACTCTAAGACATTTCTTTCTTCTTACTATACCTTTGGAAAAAAAAAAAAACAACAGATTTTAAGAATGAGAATAGAAAGCCTCCTTTTAGGTGAGAATATAGATTATGTACTGTTTATTGCAGAGTAATTTAAAGCCAATAAAGAAATTCGGTAATTTAAAATCATGTTGTGAAAAAAATATTTTCCCAGAAGGAAGGAAAATACTTATTTATGTCACTTTAAGAAGTGCTCTGTTGCTCTCATTAAAGCTACTTTTAGGTTTTTATCTAAGAAATATTAGTTGAAAAAATGTATAAACTGATAAAAACAAATGTGTTAAGGAAAGAAATGGTTATGTTTAAAATTTAATTTAGTTGGATTTTGTGGCTTTATCTAAGGGGTTAGTGACTCCAGATGAAATCTCATTGAAGACAATCATTTACTGGAAAGAGAAAAAGAGTCAAAATTTCCCAGAATAGATCATCATGAGATGAAAAAGAAAATGTCCAATCTCATCGAGCTGATCCAGAGGACATAAGTTTGGATCCAAAAGTCCTGCAGTTCCTCTTTGATCTGTGCAGACTCAAAATGTCCCTAGAAAGCTATGAGGCTCCCTCGTTGGCTGTCTCATCTTTTGGCTGAGTAGCAGAAGGCTTTGGAGTCACCACTAACAACACAACATGTAGCTGAGGGTTGTTTTCCCAGCTCCACCCTCGGGACACTGCTGTACAGTGCTGCCCCTCAGATACCCACAGTGGTTCAAGAGGCTGAGATGTTCTGTGAAGGACATCTGTGACAATTACTGCTTGTCTCAAATACTACAGAATATAAGGATCCATAAAAATATTATTCTCAAAAAATTCTATATTCTTATATAAATAGCAATAAGAATCTATTCACAGTACAAATACAGGTCCAGGCTACAGAGGGAACTTTCTCTGAGGTCCTGCTCCCAGGCTAGGACCAATTTTACATCCAGGGGATGCTGCCTCCAAAATGCCAATGCTGACAGACATACCGACACTTCAGCACTGACAGGGTTTCAATGCTGCTCAGAAGGGATATTTTCACCCCAGACTGACAGTGTCTGAGAATTAAAGAGACCTAGACAGAGTTACCTGCTGGGCTGCTCCACCAAGCTGTGAGGCTGATAGAAGGGCATCAGCAAGTGTCAATGTGCTCCTGTGTCAGGGTACCAAGGCTGTAGTTGTTTTGTATCTTTGAAGACAGATCTGCTTCCCTTTGTTTTCCCATTATCTTGCCTAATCATCCATCTGTGAGAAGGGAGATATTATGAAGATACAAGTAACAGAGTAAAAGTAATGGCTGTGTTACTCAAGAAGTCAGACTCAGTGATCTAGTGGCCCCTCCTGGCTCTGAAATCTGGAGTTTCTTCTGACTGACACCATCAATTCACTTGCTGGAGGAGCCTCCAGGCCCTGGCAATTGCCTCATCTTTCATACTATTCTGCACTAATTGGCAATAATGAAGGTATTTGTCAGTCTCCACTGGATCATGTGTTTAAAGACAACTTCAGAGTAATCCTAGCAGTATGGATGTCATCAGCCTACAGACTCACTGTCAAAAATGAAATGAGACACCAACTTTATGCCATTTTGCCTCATGTTCAGTTCCTAATTTTCTGGATGAAAATTTCCTTCTGTAAATATGTCATCTTCCATAACAAGTTGAAGGTACAAATGCTCATATGTATCTATGCAAGATTCAGCCTGACAGAAAAGTCATTAAGTTTTCTGATAGCTTATTATTGACCCAGAATTTCAGATATCATGTTTTGCAGGCATAAAGTGATGCTAAATTGAATGCAGAGAATAAGAAATAGAGTATCTTCTAGTCTGTCCCCATCCAGTTTTCCATTGCCATATTTGCTCAACTCCACCAGCAGTCTCTTTTCCCGGGGAAATATTTGTAGCATAGGAAATTTCCTTAGCAGGCTGAAAGTGGCTGCAGTGGCCAGCTTTGCTCCCTCATAATACTCTTTGCAATGTCCCTGTCACCAAATATCAGTGGGACACAGCATCTTGGCTATTCTTTATTTTACAGAGGATATGGAGAATGTGAAATTAAACTGAAGCTGCCTCTGACTTGCATGGATGGTCAGTGTTCTAGGCAGAGCTCGAGAAAAAGAAAGCAGGAGAGTGATACAAAGAAAGAAATAATAATCTAACCATGTATTTTGTTACAAAGCCTGTACAACACTTCTTCCCCCTTCACTGTATACTTTCAGTGTTCTGAAGGAAAGGCCAAAAGGGGAGTAATAAAAACACCCTTGGGTACAAAGAAATTGGCTCATAAAATAAGTACAGTAACAATGTCGATTATTAGCTGTACAATACAAGATAAATATAAATGGACTATATCCCCAAACTAGCAAAATATGGGGAATCAATCTCAATAAAAAGAACTGATAGGGTAAGCTATTTGGGAAGCAGATACAAGCCCTGCCTGGCTTAGAAACATTAGCCTGTGCTTCTGAGTAGTGATTGATGTCTTCTGCTGCCAGATGACAATGAACTTCGCCGAGAGCGAGGCTTGGAGGGAGGTATTTGTAACGCCTGTCTGTAAGCTCCAGAAGCATTATGATTTCTATGAAGGATAAATGCACAAATCTCTGTATTTCTGCTAGAAGACAGTCTCTGCTAAAACAGAAATTAAACATATTTACAAGACAGTGAGTTATGATAGAAACCTGACCAGGCATTTCTCAAAGTGGCTAGCATCATCTTCTGCTGACAGTCATGTTATCTCCAAACACATTGTGGGAGGTACAGATGTTATCACAGCAGAAAAGTGTGAGAATTCAGATTTTTTTTCCCTAATCTTATTCCTCTATGGAAATTAACATGGCTTTTGATTTTCTTTTACTTTGGTACGAAGTTAATAGGCAAATTTTTGAAGGGAGAGGTCATGGGGGAGTTATATCGAAGTTGATTTTATTGCAGATCATCACTGATCTTTGCTCTCCTGGCTTGCTGTGGCACTTCACTGATCTTGTCACTCAGACATATCATCCCTTTGCTTGCTTCCCCAGCCAGACTGACCCGTACACACTGGCTGGGGTCTCCTTTCCACTTCGTCTGATGTGGAGTGACTTGAAAGATGATTAGCCCGAGTGCAGCACGGGACACAAATACCCACTGGGAGACCTGTTGAAAAACAGCAGGAGCCACCTCATTTCTTGTTCCTTGTGACACAGTGAAAAGTCCATAAGCTTCTGCTTGAGTTCACATCCTGGATATAATTTCCTAATCACTTCAGGGTGATGTCATGGGTAAAAAATGCATGAGTGACTGAAATTAAATTGAAGGCTAGGCTGTTTCTTGCAGCATTAGTATATTACTAGAGAGGGAGAGGGAACACAGAGGGGGTTTTCTTTTATCACTTATGGCATCCTTATTTCTCAAGACAGGAAGGTCAGCTTTTCCACAGCATCCTGCTATGCTGCTTGCCTTCAAGACATTAAAATACACCTAGCAGTGTACCCTCTGGGCTTGTCTGGTGAACCCTTCCTCAGCTCCCAAGTTCCTTGGAACAGAGAGAATCATTATCCAACATCCCAGTGCTGCAAGAAAATGGTCACCACAGGCTCAGCTGAAATAGTTCATTGCCCAATGCAGCTATTAAAAAACAATTTGTTAAATAATATGACTAGAAAAATGCTTAAGCAGGTCAGTTGTTCTAATTTTTCAGGGTGGTAAAGGAATACTATGTTTTAAAGACGGCACATAAAGCATGTAAGAAGACCTGATTTTAACCAGATGGTTTTTCAATCTCAGGTAATTATTATGATCAAGACAGTGCCTTTCTGAGGCACCTCAAGGACAATTTCTCTTCTAAGCACAACCAAATTATGTCGAAACAGAAGGCTCTATCCATGGCAGGTGAGATTCACAACCCTTTTGCATCATTACTAAGACCACTAAATGTAATGCTATGCTGACTTAAGGGAAGTATAACAATGACAATTATGATCTAAGAACATAACCCTAATTACATTAAAATAAAATAATAATAGCATCATTAAGAAAGAGCTACTTCTGAAGAGCAATTTTCATTCAGAACCAATTCTCCTGTTCTGGGCAAAAGTCCATCCTAATCACATTGAGAGTCAATACATTACTCTTTGACTTGAGGCAAAAGTATATCAATTCTTGACAGCTTCTGCAGATGCTCTGTCCTTTTGTAAAAAAAAAAGCCCTTCAGTGTTTGGACAGGGTGGTTTGCAAAAGGATTTAATTTCACAGCTATTAGATAGAGTATAAATTCCCTCCATGGAAAATGCAGGCATCTTCTACAGCAATCTAGTTCTCCCTTTTATGCATGAAATGTATCTCTAACTTGATCCAAAGCAGTCAATGGCTTAAGGGAGTGCTCTGTATGTGGCAGAAGCTTTCCATTTTCTGTGTTGCATTTTTAAAGCTCTGCAGTCATTTTACCACAGGGCTCTGGCACAAGAAGTGGTTTTGTGGCTTCTCTGGGTTTGTTATTTCAACCACTTACAGCAAGGCTAAACAAAGTCACCAGTGTCTCTCCTTAAGAAGAGACCTCTGATCAGACTCAGTCTGGTATATGCCATTTCCACTAACTAACAGACTAGAAAAATCAGCTGCATACAGAGGGAAAAAGTTTCATCTTGTTTCATCTGCAGACAACGGTCTGTGCAGACTGTGTGGTGCTGGCAGAGCTCTCCAGAGGACTGTGCTGTGTCTGCCCTGTCCTCACACGTGGCTCTTGGCCATGCTCAGAGGCAGACCACCAGACGGGGCAGACTTCGGCGTGACCTTGCAACCATTCCTGTGTCCCAATGGGAACTCCGTTTATTCAGAGCACATCACTGTGCTGGTACATGCCTGTCACAGTGTGTCTGTATATCTTGGCTCCCCAGGTCTCACAAATCAACAAGGTTCTGAAGTTTCTGAACGTGTTTCTTCTCTCTTCTCTTTCATCAGCTTTGCCCCTTCATCTTCCTTTTCTTTCATTAACATCAAGAGTGTTTCATTAACTTCTTGCATTAACATCAACAATATTCTCTTTCACATTGTACCCTGGCCCCAGCTGTGGCAACAGACTGAACAACTCTGGCAAAGTGGCCCCAGAGGTGGATGTCATAGGCACTAGAAGCCCCATGGTTCCCAACCTCAGCCAGACCTGAAGCATTACTAAAATGCTAAGTCCATCCTGAAGGCACGTTTGCTAATGCACAAGCTGCTTTCCAAATCAGGCAAGCCAGGTCCAGCTCCTGCACACAGAGACAAAAGAGTCTGGAGTCTCAGGGTACAACATTTCTGTGAGAAAAATGGGCATAGTACTCGGAGTTCACATCTGTGATTTTTTGTTCAACTATTATGGTAATGAACTTTGCACAGAATACAATAAGTACAAACTTCAGCTCATCTTCATAGCACCCATCCTATAAAACATCTTTCCATAAAATCCACTAAAGTTAGAATTCCCTTTCTTAAGAACACACTTGGAAGAGTAGCAGAGCTGATGCTGAGGCATGGCTGAAGTGTGGCTTAATTTTTTTGTGTTGCATGGGTAATAAATTATCCTTTCTACTTTAGAACATGGATATATTTGCTAAATATCTTCATATCCATTCAAGTCACACACCACCCCAAGGCTCTTAAACATAACAATATTTACAGTTTAAGTCACATCTCCCAAGCTAGATTAGATTGCTTTTATGCCTAGGCATGAACTGGAAGAGACCAAAATACTCTTACAAAAGAAAAGTTACAGGGATGCAGTAAGGATTCTGAAGTTTTATAAGTTTACAAAAAAAAGAGAGAATAGACTCAAAGTAGAAAAACATCTTGTCGATATAGTAGCCAAGTTAAACCAGATGCTGCAAGGGTAACTTACCATTAGAAATCCCAGAGGTGGTTCTATTTACCAGGGAAAGGATGGAAGGGGTAAGGGAAATTAATATTAATTGAGTTTATTTAGCTTGGCCATTAGCCACAAAGTTCAGATAAAGTGCATTTCCCAGCCAACTCTTGTACATGCAAAGTTTCACCAAGTCAGATGTAACTTATTATGTGTTTTGTCACTTCAACACGAAAAAAGAAAAAAGTACAAAGCTGTACAAAGGAGTGGTTTCCCTGCTTCTTTTGGCTGAATTAGATGCTTTCATCCTGCAAATATATGTGTTAGAAATATTTTTTTCACAATCCTGCCATTGGCCATCCAAAATTAAAACTGCAAACATGGCACTTCTTCTCTGTAACTAAAGTATCTGAGGAAAAGCAAATTCACCGGAGACCTTAATACATCAGATCCGAGATTCTTTTCAGTATAGTGTTTTTGAAACCTTCTTTGAGTGCTGAGGGATAAAGGTCTAAAGATGAAGTGGAATTCCATGAGTAGGGCACTCACTGGGCCTTTGTTTGGACTCATGAATTGTTGCTGGACTTGTGCACATTTGTTGTCAAACAAAGATGGGCTAGCTCCCATGAAGTGTCGCAGATCATGAGAAAGCTAGGCTAAAACCCAGACCAACATGGCAGAGGAGACAGCAAATTTTGGTACAGTGGGATGGGATGGGATGGGATGGGATGGGATGGGATGGGATGGGATGGGATGGGATGGGATGGGATGGGATGGGATGGGATGGGATGGGATGGGATGGGATGGGATGGGATGGGATGGGATGGGATGGGATGGGATGGGATGGGATGGGATGGGTGTTCTCTGTAGCTGGCATATCCTGTCTGCTGCATTAGTGCTTGCTCTAAACCAAAGATGGGTGACTTGTTTCCCAGCTTGTGCTGTAGACGGCTTACTAAGCTGTGTGCTGCCAAGAGGTTACAGCTTTTTTTTCTGTAGTTTCGAGAACTTATAGAGCAGTGACTCATGATGGAACTGTCTTTACTTCTCGTTAAATTGTCTCCTTGTCACTTTTATGGAACAGAATTTATCTGACATTTTTTAAAAAAAGCATATATGTCTCCAAGCTGGTGCCCTCATTATACTACGCTGTGTGTTATCTCCTGACTTCATTTTTCTGTGTCTTTTCTTGAAGCGTGGTGTCAGCGGGAAGCTGCATTTATGACATAAAAGGCTTTCTAAGGGTGAGAAAGACCCTGTGTAAGAGAAAAAACTGATTTGTTGTCTGAGAGCAGTCTTGAGAAAATCTTAGCAAGCAGCTTGCTCAGAGATCAAGAAAAGAGCAGGTCAAGCTGGAGAAACATCTGAGCAGTAGTGGAATGCATGGAGTAAAGTAAAATCTCTGGCAAGCTGGACTTCAGCATAGGGCTGCAGTACATTTGCCCATGACAGCTTCTCTGCCTGTCGCCTACTGTAGGAAACTCCATCCTGTGCCATTTCCTGAAAAGTAACAACCCAGCTGCCTCATTTACCAAGTGAATACATTTGGCATCCAAAGAGGTTGGATGACAAAGTTCCACTGGCTGCATTTGTTCAGGCAAGGGCACTTGGCTGCCAGCCCAGCCCCGCTCCACATAGCCTTCTGCTCGCCTGTTTGTTGATCCAGCCATCGGTGGTGTTATGCTACAGATTGTTGGGACTGTGACTCACAATTTCCTTTTTAAAAGGAGGAGAGAAGGAAAACAAACCCCAGCAAGCTTGCTGCTCTTGTGCTTGATGTGCAAGCACTAAGCTGCCCTTTCCCAGGAAAGAGATGTATCTTTCATGCATAGCTCCTCATCCAGTTTTCAGTCACCAGGCATCCAGATTACAGAACTCCATGGCAGCTGGCAATGCCTGGCAGCATTGCTGGCAACATCAGCCACCCTCTGGTTTCCAGAGGAACCTTTGGCTCAAACCAGTTTATGGGTCTGGTTTGTAAAACATTTTATACCCACAGCTCACCTAAAACTTTCCCAACATGAGCCACTGTTTTCAAAGCAGGAAAAGAGAAAGAGAGGCCTAAACTTCTTATGCCCTTGTTTGGATATCTGAGTAGACATATGACTTTCTGACTAGACAGAACTAACCATGCTTCCAAATCCAGTGAGACCTGTTCAGTCCAAAAAATCCACCAGCTAATCCAGGGATATGCAAGTGGCTACAGTTGAGAAGAGAATATCTTTCTGGCCATCTCCTGAAAATGAAATAAGGGATATGAGTTGGGAAACGTGTCTAGTCCAGGCCAAAACCAGGAAATGGATTATGACTAAGAAAACTCCTGCTGAGGCAAGAAACACAGCACCTGGTGGAAATCACTGCCTGCCAGCATTTACCATGGCAGATATCAGCTGTCCCAAGGCCTTCCCTGAAAGGCAGTGGGGCTTACAACAGTGAAACGCTGCTGAAACCTCATTCCTCTTCCCACTCTATCCTCAGTGCACCACCTGAACTGTGACTCTGCCCACATCTCAGCAGGGGCACAATGAGAAAGACATCACTCTTCATGAGGGCAAGGACAGTAAAGCTCAATGGTTTTGGTTACCTTGGTCTAATTGTGGGTACTCGGGTGCATGCTGCACAAACCACATAAGCAGACTCATTTCACACAAGGAACTTGGAAATTCCATCAGGAAATGGCTGTGCTCAGGTCATGTGGATTGAGAGGACAAGATGAACCCATCTCCATCCTATGCTGCAGCCACCAAGGATGACTTGATGTCATCCTAGGCAGTCTTGTTGCCTGCTCTTCCCTGTTGCCAGAAAGTTGCAATCTACAGCAGTATCAGCCCAATACCTCCTCAGATTCAGCAAGAAATTTAAGCACATTATCATTACTAAACATAGGAACTGAAAACAAGTGGACTATCCATGCACTTCCAGTTAGGCGTGATTTCCTCCAAGTATCTCCTGCAAAGGTACTTCACACTAGGAAAGAAAATGTCTGGACCAATATACAGCAAGGAGACAAACTGCTGAACACTAATCCTAGCCAGCACCATTCCCTTCACCTACTAAAAAAGTGTTATTCAAAGCACAGGGTTCAATAAGTTGCCTGTGACCAATAGGTAGCTCAGTATTTTACCCTGAGATCACATCCCCAGAATGAGCGCAAGAAGGAAAAAGAAAGAAAAAAAGGAAAGGAAATCTGCCACACGCTGCATTCATACAGATCTTTGCAGCATCTTCAAAGAGTTTATTAAAAGGACATTTAAGTTACTAGTAAATTGGCTTGGAGAAAAATAGAGGGCCTTCTTTCCCATCTTTGGACAATGTTCTGTAAGGTCCTGTGGCACAATAGAGGTTTCACAGGCACTACCTAAGGAGTTACAGAAAAGCAAAGCAGCAATCTCTTCACTGAGCATCCAAGAGTGACAGAAGTATTTATTACTCCACTGTTACATCTCTTGTAAGTAGTTTGTCTTTCTCCTTCCCTGTTTATTTGTCTTTTTTACTGTCCCTAATGAAGAATCTCAATGCTATCAAGTCTGAATTATGGAAATTTTATGTTTCTAACATTTATTCTTCTGATGTCTCTTTTTTTTCTTGTACTTTTGGCTGCTCAGATGCATTTGACCTGCTGTTGGGAGGAGATACAGCTGCTAACTGCATTCTTCACTCCATCTGTTTCCACCGGTTGGTACAAGTCCACTAAAATTAGTGATACAGCACTCATATCAAGCTAGTAGTACATAGTTTAGAACTAGGAATAAAAACTCTGGATGAATTGGATTTTTGTAAATAATTGAAAATCCACCACCCAGGTTTTTCTGTGGCACTTCAAAATCTGCTGGAAAGTACTAAGCATTATGTAGACATAATTTCATGAACAGATGGAAAGCTGCCTATATAAATGGTTGATGCAGGTTTGCAGGCAAGCAGTGCTCTTCGGGATACAGCCAGCTTTCAAAATCCAGGACCTGCATCATCTCTGAAGAGGGAGAGAGAAGGGGGGGACAGTCTGTAAAAGCATGTTTCTGGAGCTTCTCTGGATGCTAAAACCTGATGGGAGAGTTCCCATGACAGGACACTCTTCATGAAACCAGCAGTGAACAACCCACAAGCTTCTTCAAAGTCAGCAGGACCTCACAGGGCAGTGTCTGCCCCTGTCTGGATGGCAGCTGTCTTGCTTCCCTCAGTTTTATTGGTTCTAATCTATTTCCATCCCTTACCCTATTTTATGGTTGCGGTTGATAAGATAAATTAGTCTCTTTTTTAAAAGTGTCACAGTTTAGAGAGTACACAACTGTCAACCGAAGCCCACTGTTCTCTAGGCTTGTCCACTCCATGACCTCATGTAGCATAAAATAGAAATTAGAATTATTTTAGGACTTGAAAACACACATGCAGACATTCCTTCAGAGACTCATGTAAGATCAGAGCGATTGTTTTTTTGCTCAGCATCCCACCCCCCACAGCGCTCGCTCGCTGGGGCCCGCGTGCATATCGCCAGCACATGTGCGTGCATGCAGAAATGGGGCAGGGGCAGGTAATTAGCCTTTCTGGAGGGGACATGCCTTTCTCCTGAGAGCAAAACAAGAGAGCTCTGAGGGCAGGAGGGGAGCAGATGTAAGCTATCGAGGAGGGAAGCTCGGAGACAGGACATGAGGGGTAACATCTGACCAGCCTAGTGCTGGAGAGACTGGTACTCACTTCAGCTGAGAATACCAAAGAGCCAGATACAACACATAGGTTAATGAGATTTCATCAAAGGAAAACTTTTCAGATCAAATAGTCTATCTAAATGTCGCACTGCAACAGGATTCCTGTCATATGTGCTGTTCTGTTCTCCTCATGCCCTGTAATATCCCCAAACTAGCCCTCTCTGTGCTGTTGTGGTGGGCTTTGGAGAAGCAGGACCTAGAAGGGGATGAAGGCTCACCGCGTGCTTGTAGAGCAAACCAAGAACACAACCCACAGCATTTCCAAGCACACTCACACCAAGCTGCAGTCCTGTCACACAGAGATGGACCTGATCGATGGTCTGCAGCTTTTTTCCAGGCCTGTTCTATTCCTAATGAAAACGGTAAGCTGAGGACAGTAGTTTTCTGTATAACACAACCATTCCTTTCCCTTTGCCCCCACAGATTTAGCGCTTGTGCTGACTGTTGAAAAATCAGTCATTAACAGCCAGGAAATGACTTTGCCATCAATCAGAATATTGCTCAGCCATGTTTCAGCTTTTTCCCTCTTTCTCTGCATAATTATTCTCATCCTCTGCTGATTACAGTTTATAATAGCTATAATTCTCTTAAAATCAATCATTGCTTGACTTAACCACAGGGTTACCAGCAGAAACATGAAGGAACACAGATATTCTGAACTGCTTTTTAATTATTATTCTTATTTAACAACACACAAGCCTATAGGTAGATCACATTTAATCTTCCTGTTATCAGTACTAAACATCAGTTATTTTATTTTAATTTTGTTTTAAACCATGAAGTGTTTGATTACACAACCATTCCAACTTCACCAGGTGTTTTGGTGACATGTTACTAGCATGATATTTTGACATGTAATCACAGTGGTTGTCCTAAACTAAAGCCCCGTAAAAGGACAAATATATGTTGTTTGCCAGCACAGATTCTGTAGTCAAAGTAAACCCAAGTACCTGATCTTTTTGATTAGGGTTATGCATAAACACAATTAAATCAAAGCCTGGTGTACAATAAAGCAATTTTTGAGTACACTAAATTAAAAACAACACTAGATTAAAAATCACATTTTTCTTGAACAGAGTGGAAACCTGTAGTCCACCACAAACAATGGTATTCCTAATACAGCTGAACCATAGCATATAGTGGCTTGTATCGCCACTTCACCTCCGATCATTTTCTCTTGCCCATATATTCAGTATATTTCCCTTACTGATTACGTGCTTCTGTCATGCAGAAAAAGGAAATATTTAAAAAATTAAGGACATAATTATATGGAATAACCAAATTGAAGGCAAGACTGAAGACAAGGTGTAGAGTCTGAATTGACTTATAGGGTAAAATAAAGCCTTAATTTAAAATAGACTTCCCCCCCCCCACCCTTTTAAAAATTTGGGGTAAGTAAAATATTGTATGAGACTATACCATTAGATAGGGAATAGGAATTAAATGGTTTGGGCTTTCTCTATATAAGAGTATGCCATTGAAACACACGAAGGAAGCCATTTTCCACACAGATATTCTTGCATAAAAATTATTCTGACATTTTTGTGAAATATTTACATATAAATCTCCATGTGCAATATCTATATCACATGTTTGGCTTCTCTTCATTTATCAACTTGCAGACAGGAGTATGTTATGGTTAATTTTGACCTGATGAACAGGACATCTGAATGTTTTGCTTACAAGTGGAAATATCGGGGAAACTCAGAGCAGTTAAAAATGTGGTCCACCCATGAACTGCACCTTTTATTGCTATCTGCCCTATGGAAATTAACTGCTCAGGTGTGTCAAGATAGAGCACATGCATTACTGGGGACACCTTGCCATTCCTATATTAAATCGTTCACTATACTATTGGTCCTACTGCCTAATGGTGCCCTGCATCCCCTCAGATTTGTTCCTAAGATTGGTAGGAAATTATGGAAAAAGAACTAAATGAAAGAGCTCCTGTTTTATCTACTCTCTCTTTATCATCACCTGATCTTGCATTTCACTCAATCCCTGATCTCTTTTCAGCTGCACTGAGTATGGATGCAGCAGGGAAATGCCTGTTGAAGCCATTTTGCCAAAAAATAACAAAGGACCACATTTCTTTGGCGCATAGCATGACCACAGGCCTAGCTGTGAGTAAAAAGCCACTTGGACTGCACAGCCCATCTACTAAAATGCTTTTTCTCAACCTGGTCTGGATTCTGGTCAGGTCAGGCTTCCTCCTGACCCCACTGAGGAGGAGGATGGCACCCAACAAGCCCTGCCTCTCATGAGAAGCCCTGACACAGACCAGGGGTCTCTCAGTTGCATGAGAAATGGTTTGTAGGCTCAGGGCCCCAGGGGCCATTATTTCAAAGCTGCACAGCCATCATGTGGCTGCACGAAGCACCTCCTGCCGTGTCTGTGCCTTTCAAGAAACAAAGCTGTGTTGTGAACTATTGGTGATGTTAATAGCTTTCCTCCCTCTAGAGATTTGCTCCTGCTTTGGCCCCAGATATTTCAAAATAGCTGAAGCTGGCAGCAAGAGCCATGGGAAGAAAAACGTTAATGCATGTTAATTTCTGTTTTAGACATGATGAGAATTTCATTTTCTTCATTAAAATTCCCCAGTGCGGATGGGACTCTCCTCTGATTCATGGACTATACCTTGCAGCACTCCTCTGCGAGCGATCATATATACAGCCTGATGTCTTTAAATAGTTTTGTATTCCTCTCCTTCCAGCTACTTTACTTATCATTCTTCACTAATACACAATATGCTCTCCTTCCAGTTAGATGGTTGCATTTTTGTGTCGGAATTTTGGGGCATGTTTTTAATTTCCTGTAAGAAGTCTGGTGTTATCACAAATTGCAGCATCATGGTTACTCACAGTGAAATGGAGAGACACAGCGTCAGGTTTGCAGAGGAATCTGCTACTAGTAAAGAGGAAAATAAAATGCAAAATCAAACTGGGATTCAGGCTGACATGGGGCAGACTGGTGGAGGGAGAGGCATGGAAGAGCAGTTCTATCCTCCAAAGGACAAGCAAATAATCCCACCTAGTCATTCTAAAGAAATTATTCAGGAGGACAGAGGCTCAGTTGCTGAATAACCATATCAGCTCTTAAATGTAGATTAAAAGTATCGCATCTGTGGGAAGCCATGAAGAATATAACTATATATACTTATGCTATTATTGCTTAGTTGAAGAATGGAAAACTTGCATTTCATGTGATCAAATATATAATCCACATAACGCAGTACCATGTGGTCGCTCCTTAAATGGCCTAATCAGTGCAGACCGTAGCAACTGCTTTCCAAACATACAAAGAGAGCACTTAGAAATCTAGAGACAGAGAATAGGAAGGCATCAAGGATTCCAAGTAACAGACTGCAGAGATTAATGTTGCCTACCACTCTGCAAAAACTATTTTTATTCTGCTGTGATCTTTAAGATAAACATGTAAGACAGACCCGCTCCATTGCATCAACCCTGATGCTGTGAGTGTGCTGTAGTATCAGGCCTCATCAGCAGCCTTTCCCAAGGAGTGGAGCCAACAAAAGATCCCTCATTAGTCCTGAAAAGTCACCTAAAGGCTTCCAAAGAGCAACATGAGATCTATTTTTGGACTGTACATTCACTAGGTAAGAAGAATGCAGCTTGGAAGGAATGGGATGAGCTACGCACAGTAAAATCAATATGGTAGCAGACAGAACTGGTATGTATGAATTTTATTGCTAGGTATAAGGAAGACAAAACCTCAGCAAACTAGGGGTCAGTGTTGTTCAAATGCAAGAAGAGTAATAATCACAGCCCTTAGTAACCTCATTGATTCACACTACATTGCATCATCATGAGCAGATCCCTTGGGGAGCCCTTTTTCCCTGTTTTCTGTCTTGCCAGGACACACTGTTCACACTAGATGAGCATGACCTATGTGACTTAGTACAAAGAATAATCAAATACACCTCTCAGTCTGCCACTCCCTTTCACCACCTCCACTGTCACTGTATACTCTGCGTTTTAAGAAAAATACACATCACGCTGAGGTTTAAAATGCCATGTTGTATCTTGCTGTGATGAACTCCATCAGTGCTGGGGGAAAGCTGGCTCTTTCAGACTGAGAAGCTATTCTGAAAGCCCAAGAGACCAAGCCCAGGAGCTCGCTTATCAGTGTACAAAGCTGTCATCATACAGAGCAGGACCACTGAATGATAGGGCAAGGCTGTGGAAACAGATAAAGTTTCCTTAAAAACCCTACCTAAAAAAAAATGCAAATCAGTGGTTGCAGTCTCACTGCATTATTCTTAAAGACACCTATTTAAAGCTATTTCTTTTTTTTTACTACCCTAGGGTGCCAAAAATGTTTTCTGGTCTAGCTATGGAGTAAGGGCGTTTTCATGCCAAGTACTACAGACCACACAGAAGAAGCTGCAATTAATGGAGTTTCAGTGTTCTGCATTGCTGATCTACTTAGCAATGCATTTTGGAGGACATTTTAAAAGTTGTTTAGCTGACTGCCAAAAATGAGGATCATTAAAAATAGATTCGCAGCTGTTTGGGAAAGCTGAGATATAATTTTGTCTTCATTATGCCTTATTGCAGATGCTATTGATTTAGTCTCACAGCATTTTGGTGGGCAATATCAATTCATACTGTTTTTGACTTTGGAAACTGAGAAGTCCATTTATTCTTATGGCTCACAGTATAGAAGAAGGGCAAATAACCATGAAGTAAATTTGGAAGACAGCCTCTTTGTGCATCCGCTGTGCAGGTGATCAGAGCTGATAAGCTCCTCAAAACTTCCCTACAGAGTGAGCCTTAGATTGCAACAGAATTTGTACAAAATATGCCCTGAAAATAGCACTTGAATTTTCTGCTCCAAGGGACTTTCCTTTAGTGAGAGTTTTCCCATGCAGCTGCAGAAACTGAGTTCATTTATATATGGTTATATATGTTTGTGAGTATGTATATGCAGGATCAAATGCTACTCTTTGTAGTATGCATGAAGATTCAACTCACTTTGCCATAATCAAACAGGAGGAGAATTCTAAATTTCCTGGTATCTGATCACTAGTGCAGGAATCCTTCAAGAATTCCTCCAACAGAAAGTGTATACATAATTCCTGGAAGTTTCACAAAATGCATACGTAAAAGCACAAAGGGCAAGGCATTAATAAAAAAGTTCGAATAATAACAAAAGCACTGAATCATGCATTAAATAAACCTCTCAGTCACCCATTCTCAACAAGAACTGCACGTACACGGTTTTGACTATGCAACACTTTTAATGTTGCCCTTTTGGGTAGAGAAAAATATGCAAATACCTTTCCTCTGTCCAACTAGTTACTTTGAATAGTTGTGCTCCTTAACACCCTCACACTGGCTTTGGTGAGCCCTCTCACTCAGCCCAGCTTTAATGCTTTGTAGCCACTCTCAATGGAGAGAAAGGCAACTAATGCTGCAGCCCTCTACTTTATTGTGCTGAAGAGGACCTACACATGACCAGTGTGTGGGTTGGGAAAGCAGCTGTGGCATTGTTAGCCAGCACGCACTTTCCACAAATGCTACTAGCCCGGGATGAATGAACCCACCACAGGCAATTGTCACCCACAGCATTTCTAAGGAGCTTTTTGTCCACTTCCATCACTTAATCCAGCAGACCTCCTTGGCTAAAGTTAGCTGATTTTCACCTTAGGAATGTTCATCTTGGAAGCTGTGGGGTGGGACAGTCTTGCTGCTTCCCTCAAGTACAGATCAATCTGCAGCAAAGGAAAGAGACAGGCATTTTGCAGAGAAGAACACCTGGTTTTGGCAATCCTGTAAAATACAGTTTTTCACCAGAATTGGTGAGAATGCTTGACATTTTGCAACTTCCATAAGGCCTTCATGAAAGGGCTCAGGACTGCAAATCCCCCCTTAATATTGGCATGCTTTCAACCATAGTGGGTCTACACACGTGAGTAACTGTGCACTAATGCAAGTAAAGGAATTCTCAGACTGTCTCACAATGTCTTAAAAGGAACCCAAAACTCTTTACAGACCACAATATATCTTACACCCACAGAAGGATCTCTCTACAAAAGGACTTTACACATTGAAGACAGAATTGGGATCATCTCAGAAAATCATTCAGCGAGCTGAATCATCCCTTGTGGCCCTGAGCCCTGATGCTACTGAGACCAGTAATCCAAAATCCATGCTTTGCTAATTTAATTATAATTTAATTTGATTTAATTTAATCCTTTATCCAACAGAATGAACTGCTCAACTTCAAGCATAGGAGATCTGAAGGAAAGGAGAATGATTCCTGTGCTTAGGTTTATGTGCTTTGCTGCTCTGTATTTGGCCAGCCAGCCAACATTAGGGCTATGCATGGCCTCAGGAGATGGCAAAACGCACTTTGGCCAAAAGAGACGTGCACTTTTCTTTCTCACAGGTCCCAGTCTTGGCCATGCAATCCTGTCCCTTGCCCTGCACCGGTAGTGATGGTCATCAGAGGAAAGGCGTGACAGAGTGGTGGAATGGCATGGTCAGAGGATGAGCACAGGATAGAAAAGGACAAAGGCCTTTTGTCTTCCACAAGTGTGAATCTTCCCCTGGACTTGCCTGTCTTTTGAACTGATACCAGCATATTACTGTCACTAATGAGATATGAAGAGAAATGAACATCAGGATCAGCATTTTCAGCATTTTTAAAACTGAAGATGAGAATTCTGACCAAACCACGGCATCTTTACAGAAGAAACACTTGTGCCTCAGCCAAGATATATAAATGTGTGCTGGAGAAGGGATATGTAGACCTGTGTGTGAGATACTGTGTTTGCAGGAGCATAAATCTTTTTGGGCAGTGAAGCCTTTGCTTTGGCCAGGATCCCCAGCTGTCTCAAATAAAATGGACACAGCCCTTGTTGTTTGGCTGACACATAAAGGATCAAATCAGCACTTAAAAAACATGAGCTGCTATTGCCTTGACTTGTAGCCCAAAGCTGTAACAAGGCTGTAACAGTATGTCTCTGCTGCAGGTTGGTGGGCTGCTGTGCAGTGTCCTGTTGTCCCTTGCTATGAGACATCTTTCTCAGCCTCAACGAGGAGTAGTAAAGGGCTGTACCCATTCCTTCTCACTCTGGCTTTTTCCCACTGTGCCAAAGCACATTGATGGCCATCTAGTCCTATTACTTACTGCTTTCTTGGTTTGCCTTTCACATTACTCTAAGCCTGTGAATATTACCAACAGTATTTCTGCATAGGTTTGGTCACTCTTTTGTATCCTTGGATTTTTGGACCTTTCCCTAGTCACACACATGTAAGCCTAAACGTGTGGCTCTCAGTAGCTCTGTGCAAGCACTTCCTAAGCCTTTCTGTGCATTTTCTGGCATCATACAGCTGGACCATGCTGACTTTCCCTTTGGGGAAACATCTGAAGTTCTCAGACCCATCTATCTTTACGCTCAGTTGCTATCTGATCTCCGGAGGCTCCACTGCAGTGTTCCCACACTCAGGCAGAGCTGCCTGCCTGCTTCTTTTGCACTGATTAACAACCTCTTGCCTCTTCTGACTCCCAATTTCCCATTGCTTTGCGGGTACTCTGTGCTCAAATTCCCATCCAATGCTGAACTGGTTTCGAGCTCTGCTGAGGAAATCTGTGATCTGTTGTCTGAGAACAGAATCATGACAGCCAGACTTTGCCAAGGGCACTGCAATGTCTTGTTCTCAGTCCTTGTCTGTATGTCCTTCAGGCAGCATCATTCGTGCTTGGAGATGGACTAAAGAATTATCAGGGCTAATAGCATGATGATTATTAAAAATTAGGTTCATATCTCATGATGCAGACAAGTGTCTCCATTTCTGTTTTTCTGATCCCTCTGTACATACTGCACTGTCCCAAATCTGCCCTTCTTTGGGCAGTCATGCCACGCCACTGAATCTTTTTTTAATCTGTGTGGATTTGCCCTGTGTAAGAAGTATGGACACAGCTCATTGGAAAAGACCAGTGTTCTCTCAGACAATTGCAGCACAGGTGTAAACAGATGGGCCAGTCCCTTGCAGATCCTTGCAGAGCCAGTGGAAAGAAATCATTTCCAAACATATCAAACATATGGTTCAGAAAGGTTAAAATACAAAAAATAATGACCTACAACCTACTGACAATATTGACTACATCTTCAATGACTAAAATGAGAACCCAGCAACTTCTAACTCTAAAAAGATCAGTAATGTGACTGAAGTTGCTCTGAAGTTGCTTAGCACTTTTAAAAACCCCTCATCTTGTGTTCTCATCCCTCAGCAGATATGACCAAGTCATCTGCTGCTGCTGTTGCAGCTGTTGATTTTCCCAATCCAAATGTACTGAACATTTTACTGCCTCCAGTATCCTGTTGTGTTTGATGCCTGATTTGAATGCCTAGTGCTACCTTTGAGAAGGAATTTTAGGCAGGATGGTAAATGGTGTCTTTTATTGCAGAGAAGATTTGTGAAGCCTCACTAGAGAAAATGAGCAGTGTCATTTTCTCTCATTCCAGTCTAATGCTGAGTGCTGTTCACAATGGCTTATTCACCACACTGCTTGTTGTCAGAAGGCATATCTCATTATAGCCAAAGGCAAACTGGCAAAAATGTTTCCATCAAAGAAGCACAGGGAATGGGTCATTCTCAGTCCAGACATTTCTCCTTTCTGCATTTACATGATGTCTACTTATAAATGCTACAGAGTGGTGGCTTCAGCACAGTGGTACTGCTAGATTTCCTTTCCTAGTACCACCCTTTACCTTGTGTTGCTGCACAGAGTATCAACATTTTATGGTATGTGCCTGATTTAAACTATCTTTATTCTTTCCAATGCCTACCTTCTGGGCTGGGGCTTCTGACTAAACCCCACCATGTGGCAGCTGCCTTACTGCTTTGCAGAACTCTGCTGCATGTGCAAAGCATCTGGACATTTCCATTGATGGAGGCATTTCCGGAGTCTAAGTGTGTCTCAGAAGGAGGATGGAGCTCAGCAGAGGTTGCCAGATGAGCTGGCTTCAGTCTCTTCTGCTGTGTGTAGTCTGTCGTTGGTCTCTTACCCCTTAGCAGCTGCCATAGCTTGGTACCACAAACTTGTCTTTTACTCAGGTTTCCCTTTCTCTAGTGGTATGATTTTCATCCATGAAAGACAGCTGATGCTCGACCTACTAGAGCCCTGCTTGTGCCCACTACATGCCACAGGTAGAACAAGCTCAGTGGGCTTCCTATGACCAGGCAGGACTGGGCAGTGGCTTTATTTCACTGCTGTGCTCTGTGCATCAGGACGAGCACGCCCAGCATCTCATGGAGGTAATAGTTCCTCCTCTACAGAGGAGCTGGTGTGACATTGCAGCTGGCACCCAAGTGGTCTCTGAGCCTGCAGGAGCTGGATGGTGGGCAGCCCTCTGTCCTGTCTGTGGTCCCATGAAAGTCACAGTGCAGAGCTCCTTTTCTGTAGTGAATGTCTGTCTGTCTCTCTTGTTGCCCCTTGAGTCACTGGGGTTTTTTTTGGTTTTTTTCCTGGAAGAGCTGCCCAGGGGTACAAAATCCTCACAGAGCTACCTCATATAGGGCAGTCCTCAGGTGCAGCTGGTTGGTCTCCACCCTGCCTGTGGTGAGGCTGTACATCCACCTGGTGTCCAAACGGTGAACTGAGGTTCTGCTTCCACTCCCCATACCTTGGGGAGTGTCTCCCTTTCTTCCTGAAGGCAGCTCTTATGTTAACCGGCCAGGGAAGGTACTTCAGCAAATGTTTTGCTTCTTCCCCCAAGGGGATCAGCTGCCCTCTAATTGTAGGAAATCCGTCTCAAAGGTCAGATATTTTTATTGCAGAAATGCCATGTAGCAAGACAGTTCCCCTACACAATGGTCTCTAAACAGGGTCCTTGTGATGTAAACGTGGCCAGGCAGAGTTTGGGCCCTGCACACACCCGCTCTCCTCAGCCCTCCTGCTTTCATGTGACAGTGAGACCTGTCCAGCTACTCTGTGTTCAGAGGTGACATCAGCTCTTCCTCACCCAGAGTTTGCCTCTGGCCATTCTACCTTACTGACTTCATGTTCTTCCCTTTGCCTTACACTTTTTGATCGCTCATTCCCTTTGCAGCATCATGACTGAAAGAGAGTAGATTTCAATTAAATATTGGGAAGAAATTCTTCACTGTGAGGGTGGTGAGGCACTGGGACAGATTGCCCAGAGAAGTTCTGGATGCCCCATCCCTGGAAGTGCTCAAGGACAGTTTGGGTGGGTCTTTGAGTACCCTGGTCTAGTGGAAGGTGTCCCCTCCCATGACAAGAAGGTTGGAATGAGGTGGTCTTTAATGTCCCTCCAATGCAAACTATTCTATGATTCTAAGATGATTCTGTGTCTGGGCCACATCCATGATCTATCAAGGATGTTTTAGTTTTAACTACAGGGATTTTATTTTTTTCCCCATTTGCAAATGTATTTAATTCGCTCATTCCCCACAATTAAAGTGATGGCAATCCTGTTTAATTCCTGCTGCATAAATCCATGCTCCGCTGCTACAACGACAGCGCTTTTTAACTTCAGCTCAAATTAAAGCTGAAGTGTCGTTGTTGCCACTTTCAGAAACTAGGACCCACAAAGATTTAGAAAATTAATAAAAATAATAACAAAACCAGCTGAGGCTGGCAGCTGCACTTTGTGGAGGGCAGAACACATCACGGCAGACTTGAGAGGTGGCACAGGGACCCCACAGCAGAGGGACCATGGGACACAGTGATCCCGTGGCACAGGGACCCGGTGACACAGGGACCCTGGTGGCAGTGCCATCCCATGGCACAGGGACCCGGTGACACAGGGACCCTGGTGGCAGTGCCATCCCATGGCACAGGGACCCGGTGACACAGGGACCCTGGTGGCAGTGCCATCCCATGGCACAGGGACCCGGTGACACAGGGACCCTGGTGGCGGTGCTGTCCCATGGCACAGGGACCCGGTAGCGGCCCGGTGCTGCCATCTGGCGGCCGTCGCGAGTGGCGGCAGCGGCGGCGTGAGGCCAGCGCCCTCCGGTGGTGGCCCGGCGGTGGCAGTGGTAGCTCTGTGGTGGTGGCCCGGCGGTGGCAGTGGTAGCTCGGTGGCGGTGGCCCGGCGGTGGCAGTGGTAGCTCGGTGGTGGTGGCCCGGCGGTGGCAGTGGTAGCTCGGTGGCGGTGGCAGTCCGGCGGTGGCTGTGGCAGTCCGGCGGTGGCGGTGGCAGTGGTAGCTCGGTGGCGGTGGTGGCCCGGCGGTGGCGGTGGTAGCTCGGTGGCGGTGGCAGTCCGGCGGTGGCGGTGGTAGCTCGGTGGCGGTGGCAGTCCGGCGGTGGCGGTGGTGGCCCGGCGGTGGCGGTGGTAGCTCGGTGGCGGTGGCAGTCCGGCGGTGGCGGTCGCGGGGAGGCGCGCGGAGCCAGCGCGGGAAGCGGAGCCGCCGCGTGTGCGGCCAGTGTGTCACGAACCCGTAATGAACGAACCGGCCCCGCGGGGAGGTTTTCCTTCTGCTTTATGCTCTCTTTTCATATAATCGTAGAATCATTTAGGTTGGAAAATACCTCTGAGATTGTCGAGTTCAACCTATGACCCATCACCACATCGTCAACTTGACCATGACACTAAGTGCCACATCCAGTCCTTTCTTGAATACCTCCAGGGATGGTGACTCCACCACCACTAGCTCATTCCAATGTTAAACAATGCTTTCCGTGAAGAAATTCATCCTGACGTCCAACCTGAATCTCCCCTGGCACGCCTGAGGCTATGTCCTCTGGTCCTGTGGCTTTGCCACAAGTCTCTTCAAATCTCTGCTGGAATCATCGCAACAACTTCATCACAACAAGCCTGGCCTGGATGCAGCTCTGGAGCCAAGCCTCTTTTTACCCCTCATCCACAGTCACTTTCCCACTCCCATTTGTGGTGGTACTGAAGCACCTCAACACCCACCAGCAGCAGCCTAATTCCTTTAAGACAGGTGGGGTGTGCCCACTGTGGGTCTGGCACAGGGAGATTCTGACACGCTTTCTCATGAGAAGCACCATCTCCTGGGAGCTTAAGGGATGTCTGGCGATGAACCAAAATGCTACATTTCCCCCAAGCCCCTTTCCATGACTCTTCCAGTCCACTGACCAGCCATATCCTGAGTTTACACCAGTGGTACCAAGACTTTATGGGCTCTGGGTCCAGTCCAGCATTTTCATTAATTACATTCAGATAAAGGACCTGCTTATAAAAGCAGACATTATCTCTAGCCTAAGTTCTGTTAGGAAACAGCTTACCTGAAATACTGACAAGCAATGACAACCCCTGTTATACATGTATTACAATACTGGTAATAAAACTGACCAGTAAATCAGAACAGGCAAGACCACTGACGTACAGAGTAACTGAATAGGAGTTAAGCTGAAAAAAACCCCAAACCCAAGCCTTGGCTCAAGCCTCAGGCCAATCTGTGTTTCAAATATTATATTATTTTTGCAAATATATATATGTATATATATTTTGCAAATATAAACACAATAATTACATCAGCATGGGTAGGAAGATCCATTTGGCTCCACTCCCCACCAGAAATCTTCTTGCTTGGGATGGAATTAATAAATACATCATAAACCCTGTCTTCCTCTTTCCCCCTTTTCCCCCCCAAATCCCTTGACTTTTTGAGATAGCACTGATTTCAAAATGTGTTGCAAAGGTGGGCAGGTGAATTATTGCCTCCCTCGCCTGCAGACAAAGCTATAGGTCTGGCATCAAGATTTTTTGGAAGTCTGGGGAAAGCAAGACTTGGAGGAGATGAAAAATTTCAAGACTGTGAAGGCCCTTGGGACTCAGAGCTCACTGACGAGTGGGAGAAGGACAAAAGGGACCTGACAAAAGGGGGAGGTTGGAGGTGAGTGAGTAGGGCAGGATCCAGTATTTATGGTTCCCCCATGCTGCAGGAACTCACTGCCTCACATTTGTGGCACTCATCTTCCTGAAGCTACCATGGGGAAGCAGAATCTCTGGTTTGCTGACAGGGAAATAGGGCTTAGTGAGTGACTGACCAGGATAACAAATATCTGGAATGGAAATAGAACTCTAGCCATAGGAGCAAGGTAGATAAGAAAGAAGGAAAGGCGGGAGGAGGGAAACACAAACAGCTGTGGCTTTTAAAAGTGGAAAAGCACTGAGAGCCTTGGGGCCTTCTTCAAATACCATGAGACTCTGTCTCTTGCCAAAAATACTATTTGAAAATCCTGACACTCCTGTTTCGTTGCAAAGAGGCTTGTGGACAGGACTTGGCCTCTAAATCACAGCAAAAACCATGCAAGAAAAACAAAAGCAACCTGAAATTTGCCTGGCAAGAAAAATATTTATCTAAATCTCAGCCACATGGCACATGGGACATCATGTGTACCATGGTGTCATCATGATTTCAAAAGTGTTTGAGCCCATTCAGCATAACTGCAGATGAATCTTACCCCAAAAATGTGAGGCTGACTCCACTGGGGCAGGCTGAGCAAGAGAAAGAGGATAATGGGGAGCAATGCTGGGTACAGCCCTTTCCTTCTTAATACTGAGCCCCAGCCTCACTATAAGAGGCTTCTTCATGTGTGGCTGAAGACAGAAAAGCCCCTCCCCAGACAAGTGTTGCAGGAACAACCAGCACTTCTGCAGATGCCCAAGTATTTTATTCAAAGGTTATTGCTGCCTGGACACACATGGGTGCAGCCTGGATGAGACATGGATGAGAATTGATTCCTCAGTGTATGCCAACAGGGTGGAGAGTGCTGCTGCAAACTGCAGCACAGCGTAAGACGAGGGGCTATTCATGGTAGCCATTTCCCATTTTCTCAGCATACAAGGGTTTTTTCTGGGCTTCAGGACTTTAAATTGTTTGACTCCTGTTAATGTGTCTCTCAGCAGAGCTGCTTGCTGTAGCTCAAGACAGTTTGTCAGAGAGACATCTTCAGCCACAGCAGAGCTAGAAAACTGTTGCTTGTCAGGACAAGAGGTCAAGTGTGAACCACTCAAGAGGGAGGCAGGGAGCCAGGACAGCCACCAGAGACTACACGTTGCTGGGGACACTGAAAGGCAGTGAAGAGTCTCTTTTTTACAACCTAAGGTTTATTTTTCAAAGGTTTGGGCTGCTCCAGCTGCTGTAGCTGGGAGCATCGTTACCCTTGATCAGACCTGTGACACGCAATCCTCCAGCAGATTTGGTGATGCCTCACAGACCCTCATTCAACTCACCCCTGCCTCCAGCTTTCTGATTTGGAAAGGCTTTAGCAAGCTTACTTAATTCACTTTTTCTGTAGAAAATAAAAAGCATCTGCCCATTCAGTGCAGATTGGATCTTCTTGTAAGTCAGAGACCCTGCAAATTGCTCATACAAATATTTGCAGTGACACTAGGTTGAAAGGAGCCACGTCTGGCCCACTGCACACCCTCTTGTTTAAACAGCAGCACACAATTAATATACTTCAGTTATAGAATAGTAATATCCTCTAAATTTGCATGGAGTGAACCCAGGAAACGATAATTAGAAAGAGAATTTCTGGAAATCAAGGAAATATTAATACAGTGCAAAAAGTAATCCAAAGCCTACAGCCCCATAGAGATGTGTTGTCTAAAACATTGTATTAGCTACTTTTTCTCTCTTAATCCAATAGGACTGCATCTCTGGAGCAATCCTTTGTGAACATTTAGCCTCCTTGACCATAAATCTCAGCCGTTTGACACCCAAGTTATTAAATTATGTTTGTGTTGTTATATCATAACATGATGCTTAGCCATATATCATGCCCCCAAGGACAGCATAGGACTGGCAAATGGTAAAACAAAGACCTCTTAAAAGCTGAGAGAATCTCTGTAGGTTGCTGGCAGCACTGGCCTGCATTTGGAATTGTGTATGATTTCACTCAATACTAGACCATGTTACATTTGCTTATTGTCTAGGTCATTACAATAAGGCTACTTTTACAAGAAAAAACAAATCAGCAGCGCTAGCACACAGTAATTTCTTGTTACAATTTTTAATTGGCATATCAGAGGAATCATAAATGTTGTGTCATCAGTAATAAAATGTTGGGGACTGAACAGGAGGGGGAAAAAAAAGTATCATGGCATTTAATTATTTAGGATTTAAACTCCACTGCATAATCCTGTGAAGGTCTTCAGAAGCACTCTGTCCTCCAGTGCAGATGGAGGGATGTCTCATTCAAATACCATATGGATGCTGTCTATCAGTGGACTGTGTGCTAAGGACCAGCTGTGGTTGCCTAGCAGTTTCTGCCTGCTGGCTGACCCCTGGGGTGTAGCAGTTGACAGTCAGAAATCAGGAAGTTCACCCCAAGTCAGGCAGTGCTCTTTATGGTGAATTATGAAGTCAGTGATCTTTCTCTTGACATCAGAGGAGAATAAAACCATCACATCTTGCCTCAAATCATATTACGGCTTCTTCTTGTGGTTGGTCCCGGTTGCTCTCGTACCTCGCATAAAGATATTTTGGACCTCCAGGGGCCAAAAGTCTTCAGCACTGACACTTTCAGATTCACTTTTGGCTGTGGTGCCAGCATGTGTGTAGCCACAGATGTTTTGCCATTGCCACAGGCACTTCCAGAGGAGCCTTTGCAGGAAAAGTTCCTGCCTGGTATACTTCAGCCCCTGTGAAAGAAGGAATATGGACAATTCCTGACATCCAACACATGGGAGTTCCACACCCAACAGTTCTTACATCACTTTCTCATTGCTCCAGCTTTTGCATGCGAAATTCTTGCTAAGTAATTTTTGTAACAACCTCAGAATCTGAACTAACACTGGTAAGAGTGCCTTCCTCATTAATATAATATCTTTCTAGTTATCAGTTATTGGAGCTTATTATGTGAAAACTAGAAATGCATTATTACCAGGAAATCCATTCTCTCAACTGTACAGGCTTTTACAACCTGACATAATCTCTTAAAATCTGAATTGTTTGCCATGAAACAGACCTTTTTTTCTTCATGAAGATGTCAGAGAATTTCAATTTCAGCTAATTCTTGCAATCCTAATGAGCTTCCTTCTCTAAGGAACTGTCAATGCTCTTCATGCTGTAATAGTTCCAGGAACAATTGGAAACCACTTGGATAATAACATAAAGCCTTTTAGATCAATATCACTTTTGTAATGTGAAACTTTTGCCAGATGTAACTATCTAAGCCATATTGGGTTTTTTCTTTGGTTTTTTTTTGTTTGTTTGTTTTTGGGTTTGGGTTTTTTTTTGGTGAGGATTTTGCTGAAAAGATCCGAAGCACTGAGAAATCTTTATATTACACTGGAAAATTCTAGTGTTGCAGAATTGTACAGATTATTTTTAAACAGGATGATTCTTTAATGCATTTGACCTGTCTTATTTTTTATTCTGTAAGGATTGCATACTCTATGAATCTGACTGGAGGTAAACATGTCCTGTGAGCCCATTAGAGACATCTCTTCTGTTCATGTTAATCAGTCAGTATATAAAGAGTTATTTTATTTGTGTAGGTTGAAGCTTGCATTGACAAAATGTCTGCTTTTTTTCTGCTGACAAGTTAGGCTGATTGAACTGTACTACCTTCCAGAAGAATAAATATCAACTCAGGTGGCAAGAGCATGCCCAATCCAAAAGTTGCAACAGTGACTGGGAAAAGTTCCTGGACTTCAAGAGGCCTCCTATTTGGCACAAGCAAGGTGGATACACAGCTGCTGTCATGAAACTTACATTACCTGCTTCCAGACAACTGTTTCTGAATTGATTTCTTGTTCACATCATCTCTTAGGCTTTTTTCTTTCCTCTGTAGAAATGCCAACCTCCTGTTCATTTCAGGGTTTCCAGGGCTCTGGAATTAGTTCCTTGGGTGATACTGCAACATGCCTCCTGGCATTTCAACCATATGCTGTACTTTTCCAGAGTAAATCTGCTCAAGGTAGATTGAAAGCTTTGAAAGCTTTAGGATTTCCTTTGATCTGCTGTGAAACCAGAGAATACCCTGTATGGTTTCAGACATCTCTATTCTTATGTAAAGGAAAAGCATGGGTACCACCCATAGGCATCCTTCTGAATGGAAGAAAAGAAGTTCTCAGGGAAATGTCTGTAGTCTGCCCCAAACCTATTTCAAATTTATCAGCCTTGCACTGGGGAAGATCCTGCCCTTCTTCTACATGTCTTTTGAGGGTTTTTGGTAATGTCTTTGGGCAAGGTACAGTATTTTCACCTGTTTCAGTAAGTCCCTCAAGAGTAAACTTTTGAGCACTATAAAGTAGCTTCTGCTGCATATCATTACTTGACCCACCACGAACAAGTGCATTCAGATTAAGAAGCTCCCGCTGTTCCTGCAGTCTGGGCTCTGCAGCTGCCTTGGGCATGGCAGGACTGTTGTTTTACTGCCGCTTCTTTCTGTGCTGTTTTAACACTATTATGTTGTTCTCCCTATTCAGCCCATCTGCTTTTAAAGCTGATGTAAGGTTGCTGTTTCCTAACACCACTTTTAAACAGGACAGTGAAAAAATTGCAATCCCCAGTTTAGCCCCTGCTCAAAACTTTAAGGCCCCTCCTCCTATCTAATCACAATTTAAGTCAAAAAGCACTAGACAAAAGTTGCAAGCATGCTCTGGACTACATAAGGTTTCCCGATCAGGCTTCATTCCAGTACAATAGGTGTCAGAAGGGCTCATGTCTACCTCTATATGAAGGAGCCTTGGATCTGTTGGGTTTGTCTCTGTACCACAATTCACAAATAGTGAAGGACAGTGGCTCTTGCTCTGCTTCCAGGACAGCATGTTCCTGTGCTGTGAGGCTGAGGGGGTGGAGAGGGCTGTCCAGTTTCCTGCACCATCTGCTCTGTTCAGCCAAATCGCTTAATCTTAACCAATTTCAAAGGGAATGAGGTCAAAACTTCAGAGGTGACCTTAACTCTTCATAAAATATTTGCTGTCTCAGATGTTATGAAGAAAAGGTTGTTTCAGAGGAGCAGGGATCACTCGCCACGATTCCTCCTGATACCAAATGCACTTTCTTCTCCTTCCACAAATACCAGAAAGCTCATCACTCCTCGGTCCCTGGCAGCAGCAGGAACTCACCCTTATCATCTTCCCCAGCTTCCTCAGCACTGCAGCCTTCATGACACCCATGCCTCTGGCTTATGTGCTCAACTTCTTACCCATATCTCACATCTTAGGTGCCCAGGATACACCTCTGTACCCTTACAGAGCTTTACCTCCCTGGGTGTTTTTCACTGCCATTCATCCGATAATCTTCTCAAGGCAGGATTCCTCCTTTTCTATAGGTCAGATGAGCACTCTTGAAAAAGATTACTTTGCAATTTACAGGTACAGAATACTGCTTTTTTTATACACAATGCCCACAGAAAACAGTTTTTTTTAACATTTTCCCAGAGCTTTTCAGGATCTTTCTAGTGTCTGGTCACGAGGAGAAAGCACAGTCACATTTGGAACATGGGGACAGTAGCTTTCCGGAACGGAATATATTGCTAGACACACCTTTCATTCAAGTATTTTCAGCTGGATCTTGCTTTTCAGCAGGGGTTTTTCCCAGGTTTGGATTTCCCCCAGATGGGAGCCAGGAATGAGTGGTGTTTCCATCTTCTGCATGGCCCATGACAAGCAGGACTCAGCCAACTGGGGCTCTATCTCAGTTCTAAGACAGAAGGAGACAGAACCCAGAGTGGGATTTGAAGGGGAAGTATCATTTGATTGTACAGACCTCTGACCTCCCCTCAGAAAGGGAAGATGTGAAATACTTTTACATTAATAATTTTTTGGAGGGAGGACAATGCCTCAGAGCCAGGCAGATCAGAGACAACCAGCAGCACAAGTGCAGTTGTGCTCCATTTGTGTGGCAACAAGAGAACAATGTGTGCTATTTTAGCACCACACCCTGGCTTGAAACACAGCCAAGGACAGCAAAGGATATCAGCAGAAAACATGGGGATGCAAAAAGCTGCTTTTTATCAGCCTCTTCTATTCTGCGTAACAGAGGTTGGTTCAAACCTGGATGTTGTTCTGCCAGGACTGTTAAACATCAGGTCCTTGAAGGTTTGTCTACTTTTCATCATCATTTAATGAAAGACGTTGTCTCTTCCTATGAGCCTAGCTTCCCTCTGAAACAGAAGGAAGATAGGTTGCTTTTTTAATGAATCTATTTTTAATGTCCTTTAATCACTCTTTCATGGCGATGAGGGCTTTAAAAACTCCACAAAGAAATTATCTTCTTTGAATGAAGCTCTAGCTATGAAAGCAGGGTTCTCTTCCTGAGTTTTTACTCTTTAGTGGCCTTTCTTGAGCTTGCTTAGGGTTTTTCCCAGAGAATATGAATGTCATGAAAGGAGAATTGAGGATGAATTTCTGGCATTTCTGTTTAGATGAGTGTGTGGGTTCAGATACTTGGAGACAGATCTGCTGCCAACAGAGGGAAGATGTTAGGTTTGGAAAGAGCGCTGTCTTACAAAAGAGAGCAAAGCTTTTTGCAAGTGTACAGACATGGCAGAGTCCAACAAAAAGTCAAAATTTGCTATGTACAATGCTTTGGCTGCTTTTTGGCCAAAGGCTGCTGCTAAAAAAGACTTCTTCAGTTCATAAGATTTTTACTTTCCACTGGGGCATTTCAGCTCCCACAGGAGTGGAGAGTACAAAAGTGATTTGATTTGCATCAAGCCCTACAATCCTAAGCAAATGAGAATCCAGAGCCATCAGGATCCTCTGACATTCAGTGCAAAAAAAAATAAAAAAATAGAGCACCATTCCCACAGGGAGACCAGGCTTTTGCTGGTGGCGCTTCCCATCTTTCCCAGTCGAGCTCTCATGAATGCCATACAGCATCAACACTAACACAAAGCCCATTGACTCCATCCCCTCTGGCACAGAGCCTTCTTCCAGGCCCCCCACAGTTGCTCTGATTGCACAGGATGCAGAGGAGTGAGATCACTGTGCTGGACTTTGAGGAATGGCCAGCAGATGGGAACAATCAGATAAAGCCAGTAACTATCACTGAGGAGATAAAAAATCTGATTAAATTCTCATGAGAAACATGGGGGCTAAGAAAGACCTTTCTTTCTGGTGCTGTCCAACCACTGCTTCAAACCTTCACCCAAAGGAATGAAGCCACTGCACAGCCCACTGCCTGAGTGAATGATCACAGGGCAGTGTGGAGGCAGGCAGGGAGAGGCACATCCTCCACCACTGTAAATACAGGAGGAGATGGCAAACAGCTCCCTCGGATCCCTCCTGGAAAGCCAGTGTGTGCCTCAAAGGACAGGGAAGCTCGGAAAGCCTGCAGAGCAGGGCTGCTGGTTTTGGTCAGGCTGGCAAAGGAGAAGCAGGAAGAGGTGAAGGAGAGCAAAGTTTTGTTGTGATGTTATGAGGACGAGAGCAAGACCAGCAGTGTGAAAGGGACTCAGCACTGCCTCTCTCTTGGGGACAGCATGGTGTGGGAGCATGGCACTACCCAGGGGACAGCAAGGCAGGGAGCTGAGACTTATCCATGGACCCTCAGAATTCCACGTCCATGTAAATAGACCCTGGCATAAATGAAGAAGTTGCTGCCAAAATGAGACCCAACATTCTGTCTGGCATTTTTACGGGCTCCATCTCTGCAACAACCTGGACAATAACTGGATCTTTTCTTCATGGTTGCACTATTAAATGGTCTGGTTATAATTAGCCAGGTAACAACAAACACTAATAGCAAAAATTTCTATATCTTTCAAGATGAAACAAACCAGTGGAGCCGCTGGTTCCTATTTCTTACTATAAAGTTATGTTCATTTCTTGACACTATTTCTTTTTTTCTCCTCAAATGTAACTTAATTCAAAAGAGGATGACATTGATTACTCCCCAAGGGCCTTTATTTTGTCTGTGCCTGATGCCTGCAGGAGTCTCCAATGGTGCTATAATGGTGTATAGAGGACTATTTAGGTGAGTTAGAGCTTTTCCAGGTTGCAGCTCCAATCCCAGATTTCTTGCAGTGTTCTATCTCCATGGGGAGCTGCACACAGAGGCACAGTAAACACAGCATCACAAGGGGAAATCACCCTCTTTTTCACAGCAAGAGCAGATCAGAAGGACTTTAAAAACAGGCCTTATCTCAGGAAAAACCTGGAAAGAATAATTCTGAGGATGTCTGAGGCATGTGCATCTCCTCCAAGCTAAAACGCCTGAATAGCAACAAGTGTTTTTAGTCCCAAAACCCAAAGAAATTTACATCACTACTAGATGTGTATAGGTTTTTAAAATAAGCCGTGCAAAGGTTGGAGGCTGGTTCACAGGCTGATGCAGAAGTTCATCCTCAGTAAATGACAGCAGACCTCTGGGGAGAGGTTTGTACTGTCATCATCATCACCATCACTTTTTAGTTGTGACAAAATGAGACAAATTACTTCAGTGACCTAGCCCAACACCTGGGGACATAAAGAAGTGACTTTAAAAAAGTGCTGGAATTTGAAATGGTTCCTGTGCAAATAACATATTGCATCAGTGACACTTTGTTCTGGTACTTAATTTCCTGGCAACACTTTCCACACAATTTCTGTTCCCTGGCAATGACTAACAACACTACCTGTGCTTTTGCAGATGGTTCAGTGGTTTATACATCTTCCTACAAGCAAGTAATTTGTTTTCTCAATGGGATTTATTTGCCAGAGATTTTCAACCGTCCAAACAGCCCCCTTCCTTGCTCATGATCTCACAACCATGTACCCATTAGGCTGCTTTCCAGCCCAAAAAGACCATGGTGACATTCATTGCTGAGTGCTGGCCTGTACTCTTGTGATGAAGAGCTAAGTTGAAGTTGGCTTGAGAGAGAAGCAGTCATCTTGGAGGAGTTTAGCATCAGAAATGTTTATATCAGCTATTTCTGTGAACTAATGTGAAAACAGGGCTGGCTGGGTCAGTGTTTGGCAGACAGGATGAAAAGGAGGGTAAGGAGCCTGGGGCGCTTTGTTTGTCCTTTTACATCCATCTATGACATAAATGAGATGGTCACTCTGGCCAGAATATTTGCCTGGGGAGAAGGAGACAGGACAAAGAAAGTAAGAAATCTGTGGCTCTTAATCTGTTCCATTTGTGTTACAACATAAGCTTTCTGCCCTCAGCTTGTGTGGTGGAACAAAGCTTCTCAGGGCAGCATCGCAGCCTGTGCAGGGGACATGGGACACCTTTGTCACTGGGCCAGGTGCCTGGCACTCAGCAAGTGGCATCCCCAGGACTGCATGTGCTCTGGGCTGGAGAGCAGTGCAAGTATAGCACATTTTTGAGAGGGTCTTATACAAAACCCTTCCAAAACAGACTGTGCCTTTCCAGTCCATTCATTGGCTTTATCCCCACCATAGGTTTTTGATAAAAGAGTTGATCTGGAGAAAACACATCTCTGTAAAAGCTGGAAAAATTTTCCATTTGGATAAATCTCTTCATTGAAAAGTGTTTTTTTGGGAAGGGGGAAGGAAAAAAAAATGTTTTGAAATGGTCAAAGTATCCCACGCCTGTAATTTCTGAACAATAAATCCATTTTCTACTTCAAAAGAATATTTCTTGGTTTTAAAATGTGTGGTATTGAAAAACAGGTTTACTCTAGAGAATATTAGCATTAAAATTAATTATTTGCAAGCAACCAAACATGGGGCATTTTAATTCTTCATTATTAAATAAGTACCTTTTCTGTCTATAATTGCATTGCAGAACATTTTTACTGGTTTTGACTTTTAGCCCTGGTTTAAGAAGGACAAAGAAAAGGTCAGGATCCCCATGCATACTTTCACAGGGACTGAAGAGAGCATTTTCCCACACAGCTCTATGATCAAAACCTTCAGATGCCAACAGATTACTGATTAGGCTTTCCTGTTCTTGAGCAGGGATCACCATGTTGCAGAGCATTTCAGGATAGAGCAGAAAGCACCTCTCATCATATTGTTAAAGATGTTTTTCCACACACAGAGCAAGTATGTTCCCAGGATGTCTCAAGTGAAAGACTCCAAAATAAAGAGCAAAAATGCCCTTCGTAACCTCTGACTTTCAACCTCTGTGACTTGAGTCTTCAGATATCATGAAACTGGCTTTAAAATTGCATGAAAGATACATTAAGATATTTAACTTTCCTTCTTGATTATTTTGTAAATTCCATGACTGTTTTCAAGCTTTTCAGTATCCATACCAGCAGCAGGAATTTATCACGTCATGTGTGAGAGCTGAGACCCCGAGCAGAGAGAGCTGCAGGGGTACACTTGCAGGGGGAGGTGGGGCACAGTGTGCACAAGTCTGTAAATGAAGTTACCTTAATTTAGGCACTGAACTCTCTCTCTGAAAACATCAACAGGCAGCCTTCTGAAAGCTGGTGCCTCAGGGAATCTCCCAGAGGTACCAACACCTGAAGGTGGAAGAATGATGAGACCTGCAGCAGAGAATGCGCCTTGCAAGGGCAGTTCCCAGCTCTTTCCTGCATCCTGTCTCACTCATGTTTTAAAAGTATAACAAAGAAGCCTTTGAGAGAGTAAGTTCGATATCAGTGAAAAAGGGATCATGACAGAGCATATCAAGCCAGGTGTTTGCTCTGGGTTTTATCATGAGAGACTGTAGTAAGATTCACTCAGCTCTAATCAAACTGTGAGAAAAAAAGAGAACAAAGCAAGCCTGCAACCTCTGAAACTGTCTTGTTTCAGCGATTTCATCTTCAGTCAGAAAAAACAGAGCTGTGGGGACCCTATTTGGATCACAGGATGGTGATTTTAGTGGTGTTCCTTATACAAACACTAGATCAGGGTGTGATTCTCTTCTTCAGGATAGCTGGCTTATAGCATTTACAAAAAAAAAAATCTCACAAACATTTAACCAGCACACAAATCTTATTTCTGTTGCCAAAACAGTCTGCTAGCCGGTGGCTTTTTTCAAGGCCATCTCAGGGCCTGACAGTCTAAAGATCAGATCTTCCTTCCCTTTCTGTTACAGACCAAGAAGATGCAGATAGCCTTTCATGTACTAGGATGAAGGATAGCTGACAGAGAAAGTATGGAACCACAGGAAAAAATGAGGCTGCTGCTTTTGTAAAGGGACAGGGTATTTGGCAGTTTGCTGAGTCTTGCTGTGTTACTGTTATTGAGTCAGGGTCCTTTGTCTCTTCAGCCCTAGAGAGAAAAAGAAAAGAGCAAAAGTGTAGCAGTTGCTGTTTTAAAAAAGCTACAACTTACTGAAATGCAGCATGGTTACTCAGCTTCATTTTTAATTAAGTTCCAGATCCAGGAAATCCATTCATCACAATTCTGGAATGCTGGAAAACTCACTTAGGAACTACAAAGGGCAGGTAAAGCAAAGCATTTAAAATAGTTACAGATGAGCTGATAAGAGGCTCAAAGAAACAGTTAAATTTGTGTGCAGATAACTCAACCACAGTATCTGGAATGTATAAACATAGCAGGTTTGTTGTTTTTTGTTTTTTTACTTCTGGCCTTAAAATTTGATCCAAGCCTGGGAGTTAAAAAGTCCCATTTTGTGTAATCAGGTTCTGGTTGAACATGATTGCTGAATTATTTTAAATTGAAGACACATGTCTGGATGTTGAGTTCTGTATATTATTCCAGGATGGTGTCCATTAGGTCTTATCCACAGGGGCTATCTTCATCCCTTATGCATCAGGATTAGCAAAAGGTGAATCATGAATATGGAGACAGTGAAAAGAATGTGGTACTAGTTAAAGAGTGATTTCGGAAATTATCTTGCATGCATTATTCAAAACTTTTCAGTGTCTATTGCAGAGTCCCTATGGCTGTTTAAAAGTGTTATTTTAAAAAATGATCATACAAGGCATTTACATTCTTTCATTTTGAGTCTTGAATTTAGCAATGATCCAACATTTGCCTTAACCCCTTGTCAGCCCTAAAGCTTTCTCAAGAGTATGAGATGCTCATCTAATGGTTGTGTTGCCATATGCTGTCCTTCTATAATAGATCTGCCCCTGACCTCTGTGTTTTTATATTGCTTCTTCTACTGGCAGATGGACCATTACATAAATTGAAACATATTTTCATGGATATTCCCAGTGGTAAGAGAGTATTGTCTCATTAGCTCCATGGGGAAAACAGTGTAAATCCAAAGCTGACTAGCTCACCTATCCATATGGTAGGTGAAAAGAAGCATCTTTATAGCATTTGCTATTGGCAGTGATGCCTCCTGGATTACTGAATATACAAGTTCTGAGGCTGCTTTTTTTTTTTCTTTCTGGGCTGTCCAAATGCTTGAGTAGCTTTCTGACAGCTTCAGGAGTGCACTGGGTGCTTTTTAGGCCCTTTGCAGTCATGAACCACAGATCAATCACTCCAGGATGCTTCTGCCCACATCTTTTTTCTACTGCCTTTCCTTACACAGAACTCCTGCAGGAAAAATCTCTCACAGCCTTCTGTCCACCAGAATTTTTTAATTAAAATGTTTTTTTCTTTTTTAATCCAAACAAAATTGTCAAATATAATACTTTCCCTACTATTCAAATATTCCAGTTTTCCCATGTTTGTAACAACTGTAATGGGAATCTTATCTCGTCTTTAATCAAAACTATTTGAAAAATCACATCACCCATCTTCTTCACAAGAGAAAAACACTTCTGTTGGTATGGGGAAGCCTTGATAAGAAAGTCAACAGTCATTCTGATTCAATATTTTACAAAAATTGAAAGACATCAAAAAAGTCTGCAGAGGTGAAATGGCCACAAAACTGAAAAGCTGCACTACTTGCAAAACATCTTGCTCAGTTTTCAGTCCAGGAAAGAAGAGAGCTTGCTGTGCAGATTGGGCTTTCTGATTCAGTGGCGATGGTATCTCCATACACTGCCTCCTTCCCTCCCACCTCCCCTCCATCCTTCCCTCCCTGCTTAGAGAGGGCAGATCTGCTGGGCTTTAAATCTTTCTCAGCCAGGAGAAATCCTGAGAGGAAGAAAACAGCTGGGAAACACATCTATGCCTCCTGCAAAGGTATGCACCTTAAATATTACTGTGAGGCGCAGCATCATTTTCCAAAAATCTCTCACTCTCTTAAATAACACACAACCTATTGTTCTGAGCTGAGCAAAGGTGGAGCTGGCAGCCAGCATGTCTGAGGTCATTGAATAAATGGGTGTAATGAAGTAGTCATGGCTGATATGTGTTATAAGCTTAATGTGAACCTGAAAATCCCACAGAGGAGGCATAATATTTTTTAAAAAGGATACTGCAGTAATGATTCTACATCTTACAGCTTACAACAGTGCTTAACTGTTTTGAGCTGTTATCATGATGTTATTTTAGGGATTTTCATTACAGTAGATAGTTCCATTAAAACTGCATTAAAGTAGGTAGTTGCCAGACTTTGCTGGTGCCTTACTAAGATACACACGGAAGACATGTGTGAAAGCACTTCCCCTGCCACATACGAAGGGGTAATTTGCAATATGGCTAGAGGAGACAGCTATAATTAGATTTCTTTTTACAAGACCATTCTGGTGACCAACCTTGGGCTGGAAAGAGTATGACGCTCTAAGAGTTGCCTACTGCTTAGGACAAGGGTCCAAGAACAGCCTTTTTCCAAGTGTAATTATAAAAGCAAATAAATATTATCCTATCTCTGCAAGTTAGGAAAGTGGGACCCACAGGCCTAATTTGCCTTGGACAACACTATGAGTCTTATAGAGGTAAAAACAGGGCAAAATCAGAGTCACAGGCCATGACCCAGTCTGTCTGACTCCTCTGTCTCTTTGGCTCTTCTCCTGCTGTAACATTTTAATGCATTTTACTGAGCACCTCGTCAGCAGTACTCTATGTACTTTTAGGGAAGACACAGGAAAGAGGCACTGGGTAGCTTTCCCAAGGCCTGGCTACCAAAGATCTTTGATGTATAAATCCCCTTCATCATGCAACCCTGCTTGCACCATGCTCTGAGTCACTCTGGCTCTCCAAAGGCTGGCTCTGGCCATCCCTAAAGTGGGTAGACTCCCAGGTTTTCCTCATTGCTTGCCTCTTTCCAGGACATCTCCCAAAAGACCTGCATTTTTTCCTCCACCAACTTTAATCCTTGAAGTTTCAGAGCCACGCTATGCTAAAATGTTGCAAATAAACCAAGAAACAATTCTTGCAAAATAACACCAGACATTGCTTAAACAAGAACGAGGTTATGCCCGTAGCTAAATAGGAAGGGAACAAAATACAGTTTAATACATTAGGCTCCAGCATTAGTAGTTTTTTATATTGATATAGATAAGTATTTACACAGGTCCAAATGTACTGTCTGACTGAAGATGGCTGAGTTTAAGGGAGCAGATCTGACAAGTTCACTGTTTAAAATTGAAATATGAGGCAAGCAAGTGAAGAGGAACATGAACAAACAGGGCACATATCCCAGTTTCATCAAGAGGACCAAGTTTCTTCATCTAGGCTGGGAACAAAGGAGTCTGTAGGAATCTCAGTAGGGTGAGGCTATTGGAAGGGCAAACACTGACAATCCCATGGTCCAGGATGTTACCCTTCCTGCCCAAACACAGCTCATCCCCTGTGCTTCTTGTACATGGATAAACAAGAGAAGGAAAATCATATGTATTTATATTCTCACATATATATATGAATGTGTGCATGCATGTGGATGTATTTATACACACATAGAAAACACAGCTGCATGATTTAACTGAGATAGATTCTGCAGATGCTTTGCTCAAAAAAGCAGATTCATCACCACAGATCCAAGTACCCTGACACACTTAGAATTAAATTTTATCCTGCACCTTAAAAACATTGAATATTGCCTCTTTGAAACAAATTTTCCCTCTGTTGTGCTGAATGACATTGTAAAAGGGAATTATATCGCTTTCATTTAAAAAACTCAAACCCCAGCAGCCCTTATCAATAGATTGTAACTGTTTATTAACCTGATTTCTAGCATCACTTTTGCAAGGGAAGTTGGAAATACACTCCATGCAAAGCAAACATCTTTGAAATCTTAATGTTTTCTATCTTGTATGATGCTTCCTATATATATTCTATGAAAGTTTTCTTTTTTTGCCAGTTTTATTCTCAGATAACTCCTGCCTTGTTAACAAACAGCATCATTTCATGCTACTAGCAACACATACGTATTTTCACCTGGGAAAGATGTCCAAATACCATAAAAAGGAGCAGGAACTGGATGACACTGGCTGCATTCAAACAGCACTGCAATTGCTGTCTAAGATGCTGCTCCTTCTCTCGATATTTTTGCTCTCATACCACTGGCCAGGTCGGTCACCTTACATACCACAGCATCTGGGGTTGAACAACTGGACAGTCTCAATGTAGTTCTGTGGTGCTTCTCTCCCCCTGAAAAAAATCCTTAGCCAAGGTTGTCCCAATTCAGTTTTCCTGTCTTCCCAGGTGTCCCCTGGGCACAAAGAATTCCAGAAAGCTCTGTGGTGCATTGGCCTTCATTTCTCCTGGGAAAAGATAATATATCCCCTCACCAAGAGTCAGAAAATGTGGAAAAACAATTTCAAGAGATATCATCAGCTTAGTGACAGCCTTAGAAAGTCCTGTACCTATTGGTTTTTGGACATTTTATACATATCCTTGTATGGTTTGAGCTGTAAATGTACAACTGTGACCTAGCTTGTGGTAACACACAGCATAGGTGACAGCATACATGTCTGGGTGGAAGGTAGGAATAAGTACTGCTTATGGAAAACAGGATTTATAGGATTCACACAGAGATATGTATGTGCTGTTCAGAAAGGCAATGAAGTTGCTAATTATCTCAATAACATCCTTAGCTTCTGAAACATTGTAATCTGTGGAGAGGTTATCTTTATTTTACAGACTAGCCTGTGGCTGCTGCTGTTCTTTGCTGTTCCTGCTCTTTCAGTGGCAAAAGGGGTTCTGCATCCTCACAAGGCAGGCAAAATGACAAAAGAATAGGAAACACAGGGAGAGTAAATAGAGGAAACCAATAGGCCAAACAGGATATATGGTACTGCAGAAAGTTTTAAAAACTTCTGCATTATCCATCAGTAATCTCACAGTCTTTCTAAATTAAAAATGTTCATGTCTAGGAGCAGCTCATTACCATCCCTGTAAGAAACTCTTATACAGCAGGTAGTGGAGCAGTGTGAAATGTTACATCCTGAGGTTATTTTGTTCAGAAAATATCCTTCTCATCATTTGGCTGTGTTGCACTGAGTTCTACCAAATAAGGGTAGCAAGAATAAAATGTAGGCAAGCTTAGCAGCAGCTCCTGTCCTGTAAAGTCCCTGGAGAATTTGCACAGCAGGACAGTGTGGAGCGATGTGAAGCTTTTCTCTTGCATGCAGTGAAGGCCATTGCTGGAGTCTATTAAAACCAAATGACTTTTGTTTCACTATGGCTTAAACCCAGCCACAACCTCCTCCTTGTGCTCCTGCAGATTACTGCGGGTAGCACATCTGCCAGCGGGTCTCCTGCCTTAAATGCAGGATACCCTTGTCCTTCATTTTGAGAACTCCATATGCTGCTAACAAAAAGAACTAGCTCTGGAGAATGAGTGTATGTGTTTTGTCTAAAGGCTAAAACTGTTTAATCAGAGTTGGGGAATCAGCAGTAATCCAGACAGGATCTGACTCTGGGCATGCTGAAGACCCTGTAAAAAAATCTGAGAATACATTGTAGAAAAATATTTAGACTGCAGATACAAGAGGAGAACTCTTTAGTCCTAAACGATTTAGCTATGTTGGCAAAAAAAAAAGGGGGGGAAAAACCCATCTAACAAACATGTGGTAAACAATGAGGCCAACAAAATGCTGCCTTTTGCCAGTGTAAATTAAGTCATCCCAAGAGGTGGTCTAAATATGCAAGCAGAAAAACCCCTTTTGCCAGTATAAGCTGTGTCTCCACAGGGGACCTTTGCTGCTTTTGCTGGCAAAGCTTTTAATGTGTAAACCAGGGTTGCTGATACTGCCTTGTAAGCACAATTGATAAAAAATAATGTACATTTATAATTCCTTTTGTCTGTCTGAAGTGGTCATTTCCACCTTGCAGCTGGACGCTGGTGAGCTGCACGCACATGGATGAGGATTTGGGTTGCAACATGGTAAAGTGACCATGGGGAGAGCATTATAACAGAGCAGGAAAATCCCAAACTGAGAATGAAATGATAAACCACTGGTCATGATAACCAATTATTCAGGTGTTGTTTAGCAGGATTTGTTCAGTTGAGCTCAGTCATAAAGTTATAGCTGCTATAAATGTATCAGTGTTGTCCCACCAGTGATATGGTTATCTCTTTATGGAACACTGCAAATGTTGTCACCTGAGGGGCAAAATTCCTTTGTCTGACTGGATAAATTGACGTAAGAACTCTGTTTGATTAACCACAAAAGTCTAATCCTTCATTGCTTTTCCCTTGTGTACCCATATACTAATCTCTACCTGGATAAGGATGTCAGGGGCCATCCTTGTTTCAACATAACTGGACTGCAGAGGTGATGACACACATGTAAAGCAGTAAAAGCCAGGTCTGATTTTGTAAAGCAGAATCCTCACATCTCTGCTTAATCTAGAGTACCTTAAAAAGCTTAAAAGGAAAACATATATTGCTTTTTTGAGAAAACATCCCTATTTTCCTATTACAAAATGGGAGCTGTCCTACAGACCTGATCCTCAAACTTCTGGGGACAATGTGCTGAGACTCTTGCTTAGCCTGTGCAAAAAGAGCCAGATGAATGTAAGAACAAAAGGTAGTTTTGAGCCCAAGTTAGACCAACATATAACAGTAATTTCACTAATACATAATATATACTGTTTAGACACCTAATACACATAGTATATATTTTTGTATGTTCACTAATTGCGTTGCAAGGAGGTGTGAAAATTGTGGCATTAACATAGTCTAGATAGCATAAAAGTTCAAAGATGTTTCCTCTAGCCCCTGGACTGGGGATAGGACAGTACATTCTGGTTATGAGGGAGCAATGCTCAAATGGCAGTGCTCAAGAGCAAATATTTAGCAGCCTGATTACCTCTTGGTAAAATATCAGCAGAAGGTAAGTACTTTCAAAAAAAAAAGAAAGGAAACATATTAAATAACATTTCCACTGCCACTAAACTCAGCTAGATTGAATGGGTGAGTTGAGCCAGAATAGAATCCAGCCCAGAGTGATACTGAAAAAAAGAGAACACCATGGGAACACAGAAACAAAGATGCAGGCTCCTCATATACCAGTTGAGGAAAAGGAGGTGGCAGTATCATGCACGTGTCTTTGTTGGGATAACAAGCAAAGAGAGGGGAGCTGTGTCTGCATCAGGTGATAATATTCAATTGCAACCAATATATTTACCATATATCACTTTCCATGCAGGAAATTATTAATTTTGATGATGCCCAGCAATTATAAAGCATTTTGCCTCTTCAGAGTCCTACACATGTGATAAGCAGGTGTGAGCAATTTGCCATTATAGTGGGTGTCTGTAGCTAGAGACATTCTTCTTTCTGTTACAGCTGAAATGGGTTGCCTGCATACATTAAACACTGCAGTAATAAGCACACCTCCTTTTCTAGCTCAGGTTTGGTTGATAACCTGTAAAAACCATCTGTACATTTGAGATTCAATGTGTGGAAGCCAGGGGTTGTGGATGATGGGTTAGCGGTCTTGGGTGTCCTCTGTATTTTGTGTAGCCAAGAGAGTCCCTATGGCTGCTCTGTGAATGCCAATGTCATTCTTCTGCATCTTGTACTCTTGGGCTCTGCCTCCTGCTACCCAAGGCAACCCTGGAAAGCCCCACACAGCACACACGTGAGTGTCCTTGGGCCTACTGTCTGGGGAAACCAAGGAGAGCACAGACCATCATGAACTAAAATAATGAGCATCACAGTTTCAACTTTTTTTCTACCTCTGTATCTGCTCCCAGATGCCCCTGTGTCCCTGCAAGGGAACATCTCTGCTTGCCACACACCTCGTTCCCAGGAGCAACCCAGGGATGGAGCAGACGGTCACCACTGGGAACCCCAGGAATAGCAACACCCAAGAGCTGCAGAAGGAGCACACCAAGGAAGGAGCCCTGTGCCACTGTCTTGCCAAAGGAGCACACTTCTGGAAGCATCTACCCACAACAAGACTCTGAAGGGCTTGATATTGGACTACTTTTATTCTATAAAATGTACAGAACAGCAAGATCTTATGGAAACTGATGTTTGGAAAAATTTAGTCTCAAAATGGTGTCTCAAATGCAGATGAGACTTTGGCCTCACTTCTGCTTGGCGGCACCTCTGCTCACTGTGACACAGTACAGAAGAGATGACTTCTGAGGTAAGGCTACAAATTCCATCTTCATGGTAGCAAGATTTGGCCCTGGAGATTGGAAGATCAGTCCACAGATGCGTAGAAAAAGAGCTCTAAAAAGGCTCATGGCACAAAAGAGTTAAACCCAGAATGAAGAAAAAGATCAAGTAGATCCCTATTCCTTCTACATTTAAAATATAGAAAATAGTGTCTTGAACACAGGGCACATATATTAGAGCTAAGGGCAGGTATTTTAGATGTCTCTAGCTCACTGTCCATTAGCTGCAGACTGTGGCCTTGAAGAATTACAGGCAATATAGTAATAAAATAAATATGAAATATTTCAGTCCGATGTACTTAAAAACCCTTTTACCATGTAATCTCCCTTCCAAGGAAATTTGAAAAGCATCTCCAGAGGCCACACAGAGGTGTCAAAGCAGTCTAATGCAATGGGGCTGCTCAGGGTTTTGAAGCACCCTCAGGTCTCTCCCCAGCACTGAGTGCTCTTTCTGTGTGTCTTCGCTTGCTTGATTGACTGCTATCAGGAAAAACCTCCATGAGAAAACTGCCACTCTCTGATATGTGCTGGTGTACCTTGCCAGGGCATGGCATAAGCAGCTAGTGGTAAATGCATGTATATACCAGGGCCCATGCCCTTAGTATACACCTGCATTTACCATTAGTTGCTCTCTTAATAATAAATTATTGAAGACATATTTCCTTTAATGTTTACCTAACAAGGGAGCAGCTAAGAAAAGCTGCATACACTGAATTCAAGAAGGGGATATTTCTTTCCTACTATAAACAGAACTGATTATAAAACCAGAATGCAAACCGAGCTCCTTGCCCTTCAGTTTTGTATGAGGTTACATTTCTTTGCAAGACTCTAATTTCTTCAGTTTTTTACTGCATTCCAACCCAGGGAGATATAAACCAAAGCAAACAAAGTACCCCCCGAAGGAGTCTCTCCCCCTTAAACAGGACTTCTATTTTTAATTCTCTACAGCTTTTAAAACATTTGAATGGGAAGCCTCCATCAGTCTTTGGTGGAAAAGAATTCCTGCTGGTCTCTCAGGACATCCACTCTAGATAATCTCAACTGGCAGCCTGATCTAAGACCAATATCTCTTCTCAGAGGGGTTCCTTACAGCTGCATTTCAGCACTTTCCACCTTTGCAAAGAAGTTCTGTAAACAGTCATATTTTCTTCTCTCAAAGATGAATTAGGAAAAATAAAAAAGAAAGAAAACTTAAAAAAAATTTTGACCATCTTGCTTGTTGGCAGTGAATCTTCCTCACTTTGCTGATGCCTTTTCCCAGAGCATGATCTCAGCAAAACCCTGCACTGACTTTGCTCTGTACAGCAGCAGGAATGCAAGCAGGCTCCCATGATAGGAGCTCTGGCACTGTCTTTACCCATCACATCTCAAAAAAATTTTGTTTGCCATATCCCTAAGGGCCTGGACCCTCCTCTGTGCTGACAGCAATGGGACTGAGCAGGAAGCAAGACTGCTCTTACACCCACCTCAAGAGACAGAAGAAAATTGCTAGAAACTGAAATAATATTCTGTATTTCCAGAAACAGAGTGCTGGAAAAGGAACAGAGTGGGAAAAAATAATTTAAATGTGCCTGATGTATTTACAGGACGGCTCCTTTAAAAATCTTAAGTTCAAGCAATTTATCTGTCCTTCCAAGAATTTCAAGGCAGGAACTACCTCCTCATGATCCCCAAGGAAGGAACCAATTGCTTATCAAGAGTGAAAATGTGACTGAAATGTGATAGCAAAAAACAAAGAGGTCTCTAATAAATTAGAAATTCTTTCTTGAACCTATGGAGTGCAGTCTGCTTGGAGTCTGGTTTAATCTGCTGCCATAAATAAATCCATTGAGGGAATTTTCCATAAGCTTTATCAGACTGCAAAATTCTGCAAGTCACATCACTGCACACTGCATGATGCCTCTGGCAGATCCAACCTGGTTAATATTTATGCTGCAATCACCAGTGACTTCTTGAAACCTTTAAGGCAATATAACCACACAAAAAACATAAAAATAAAAAAAAAAAAAAATAAAGCCCCAGAGCTCCTGCAGATGGGCTATTATCATAAATTCACCCAAAAGTGGAAACTCAAATAACAGATGTGTGTTTATAAACACAGAAAATAAAGCAAATTATTCAGTATGCTTTCAAAATGCTTAGAGCTGCAAGATATCCTCTCGTACAAAAGTCCGTATTCACACTTGGCCACACCAAGACAGCTTTCCAGCTTACCTGGGAATTTGGATTGCAATTGCTATTACCAAGAGGCAAATCCTCGACTGGATGTTGCTCTATGGAATGATCTCTGGATGATTAACACCGCCATTTACCTCCCTGAAGCAACAGTTGTTTCTGATTCCCAAACTATGAGCGCATGGAGGCATGTGGAAAGATTGTGTCAGATGTGGCAGCTGTTGACAAAAACTTTATTTTTTAGACACCTCTCTGCCTTGAAATATGTTCAATGCCAAAAGGCAGAGGAGGGGTTAAAAGCTTGCCCCCACCCCGCCTTATCTCTTGCACACTCTTATCTGTCCAACTGTCCATAATAAATCAGAGAAACTCTTCTTCCATCTGGCTCACTCTAAATTCCTCACTTCCATATGATTTGGGAGCATTTTCCTGACCCTTTGTGACTTTTCTGATATTGCACAGAGCAAGAGGTTGAAACCAGGGAAATCTGGCAGGTGTAAAATATGCCTGCAACTGTGTGGAGTTGTCAGAGATGCACCTCTCCTGACACCTCTCCTGGTCTTTGCTGTCTGCTGCTCTTTCTGCCTTTGAGAGGATGTGCCCAAGGTAGCAGCCCATGGGGAATGCCTAGTATGGATCCACTGCAAGAGGGAGTGGTATGAGAAAATACAAGGCTAAACACCTCTGAGCCCAGACACTGCTCTGTGTGGTCCCAAGACCCTTGTGACATCTGGACATGACTAGCAAGAAGCATGGAGGTGCTGTGGAAGAGACAACTTTTGGCATATTGGTCAGTGGCAAATTTCCCAGATGGCTGTCCTTTGTCTTACAACTGGTCCTTGACCCTGAGAGGTGAGAGGTTTTATGAAAAAAAAGGAAAAATTATTGCTCCCATTTCCCAGTGTTTTCATTATAGTAAAGCACCTTCCTTCTTCCTGATCCATGTTACTCTCTCATCCTCCTCAGCAAGTCCATCACCTGAGGATGAGCCACCATCCCAGTTTAGGCTACTAAACATGAAGATCTTCTTTTTCTTCTTCTCTTAGAAAGCTTAGAAAGGCCATGTGACATCTGCTGGAAGTAGCAAGGGATTAGAGACATCTAAAAAATCCCTCCAGATCCTTTATTTTTATAAAGTTTTAACTTCTCCTTGGTACATCCAGGAAAGGCTCAGGGTTAGTTGCCTCTTTTTAGGTCCCACCTCCAGCCACAAACCTGTTCTGCATCTCTTCTCTTTATATTTCAATGCACCTCATACCAGCTGTTGCTCAAAAGTGTCCATGACACAGAGAAGCAGTTGTTCCCTGAATTGAAATACAACACTGGATCATTTGTTTTGTTCCAGTGAATGCCCAGAATGGCAAGGTAGAGAGTAAGAGAGACCCAGTGGGACCCAGGTCCTCAGTATCCAATTGTCTTAGTTTAGGGCAAATTCGGGAGAAAAACTCACCCCTGGACACCAATATAACTCTTTTCTACAGAACTGAGGCCATATTATCCAAGAGTGCAAACCCAGTCTGGGAGATGGGATTCTCTGCCAATGGTTACCTAAATGCAGCCCTACTGCTGCTTCTTGCTCATATCATTGCCCACACAACTCTTTTATTTAATACACATAACTTAAAAAATGTAAATTTTTGTTCTGTCTTCTGCCCTAAATATTTATTTTCCAGGAAAAGGTAAAATGTGCCCATACATTAACAACTGCCATGTTTGCTTATCCATATGGTGGTACAGTCCCAAGCATTTGGGTTAGTGGGCTTGCACTGTGCACGCACGAATGTGTGTGTTCACCTCTGTGGTCAAGTAATGGCTCAGTACAATGCAGGCATATGTAATAATAACAACAGACAAGTTATTTGGTGGTGTAACTGGCTCCACTCAAGTTAGCCCTGCTCTGAATCTAGTCCCTTATATCTGTTTCATATAATTAAAAAAAAAAAAACAACCAAACAAAACTTTATGGTTTTCAAGTCAGATACCTTTCACCTCAATAAATATGACATGAGAGAGTTTAACCTAGAAGGAAGAAATATCTGCTACTAGCAAAATGATTTCTAAAGAAAAAAAAAAAGTAAAAAGGAAAGGAAAACCAACCCTATACCAACATATGGCATTTAATACATACCTCTAATGGAATGAGCTTCATAATTTATTCTGGGGTTTACCTTTTCATGAACTCTGTCTTGTTCCTGCTCATGAAAGATTTTCTGGTGCTTCAGATATATTAAAAGCACATCACTTCTGTCTCCCTCCTCTCATTTTTGTGTCTTCACATGTTGATATATTTTTCTTGTGCACATGGCATAGTAATAGCAGTAATACTCTTTGCTTCTGCTCTGCTTTTTGTCTTAGGATCTCATGCCAAGACTTATAAAGCGAAGAGCCTGAAGTTGGGATATTATATCCATGCTGAGGCCCCTAAACTACAGCTCAAATTTTGGAGGTGCTGACTTTAAATGGGGCTGGTGGTGTGCAATGCTATTGCTCAGGACACTCATAGGTAGGGTAAAGGTTCAGCTCTCTCAGGTCTAAGGTTGCCCACGAAGGTCTTGTATCTGTGGCTGCTTCTGTGCCAGTTCTTTGATGCACAAGGTTTGGCCGGATTGACAGGCAGTCACTCATGGCAACCACAGCAGGGAGTGAGGCTAGGCAGCAAGACCTAACACCCAGTTTGGTCAGACAACCTTCATCAAGTGCTTTGGAAAATTCACACATCTCAGCTGCGATTTTCAGGGGCTTACAAACATTTGTCTCACTTTCAAGCACATTTTTACCTACCAAAGCTTCCTTGCAGAGCACCTAATACCAACGGAATACTTTTGCTGACCTATTTGAAATGCCTTGCTGTCACCCCAGATTTGAAATACGGCTTTTTGGTCACATAAATCCTGCAACTCTCCATCTCATCCCATCAAGAAGGACAGGATGAGAACAGCCTCCCACGGCAGCGGTGATAGCTGCCCTGCCGGCGCAGCCCAAGCAGGGATGCCCTGCAGAGGGCCAGCATGGGAAGGATGGGGAGCATGCTGCTCATGCCAGGAAAGGATGGGTGTCTATAACCTGCCACGGTTTATTTTTGTTTTCTTAACTGAAGCAGCTCTGTTGGTATAAAACATGTGCTAAACCAGGCCCCAATCTTCTAAGAAAATCCCAGCTCGCATAGCCCCTATTTTATTCCACCATGCATCTCATGTTACAGTTAATGGGAATAACATGTGATTTTCAAAAGACAAATTTTGCCCAGCTTTTCCTGTGAATATATTTCCCTCAAACTTCTAGACTTTTGTTGCACTCTTTTTTTTTGTATTATTGTTAAATGATTTCTATCATTTAATGTCAATTTATCCTATTTATTCAATGCTCTCACCAAAGGAAAATGGAAAAAATGCATATACTAAAAGAGAACCTTGGGTGCTTATCTCATTGCAAAAATATTGTTTTCTTAGGAAAGTGTGTTTCTGATAGAGTCACTTATTCTGCCAACATTCTCTTCCAATTTTTCTGTTTCCCTTTTCATCTCTGTTTTTCCCTGCTCTATGCTTTGCATATTTTATTGAGAAAACAAACATACTTTGCAGTCCAAAGACTGGATAGGATGTGTTCATATGAGAAGACTTCAGAGCATGTGTAGTTTATTTTTTGTGTAATTGATTTTGTAGTAGATAGAAGTTGTGGTATAAACTAACAGCATAATGGTTTTGATCAATTTCCAATGCTTAATTACAAGTCTGCTATAACTAATTTCCTTCGTGTGCTCGCAGCTGCTATGCTTTTGTCATTGGCTTATTTTTCTTTGAAAATCTGAAAGGCATCAAGTATTTCTGTGAAAGTTGTCTGCCCTGATTGACTCCTGCAAACGCCTCATTACCACAGTCATTCTGCAAAGATGTAGAGCTGTTTAAAACCTTGCATTCAAATAATTTCTTTTTTTCTTTTTAATTAAGGAGGGAAAAGTGCTGTTTTCTGAAACACTATGGAATATCTGGCATGAGACCAGTTTGCTTTACAATAGAAACAGCCTTGTGGGAAGAGCAGCAGAATTTATTGGGTTGGCTGCACCACACATTTGTAAACAACATGTATTTTGAAAGAAAGCACTAGAAGATGTTGGGGTATTTTTTTGTTTGTTTGTTTGTTTTTACAGAGATATATGAGATGGCCCCTTTAGCACTGTATTTTAATAGGAAAACCTTCTTAGTGAAATCTCCACCTTTTTTTTTTTTTTTTTTTTTTTTTTTGGTAAATTTGTAACTCATTAGCAGCTATGCTAATATATTACAAAGCATAAAGGGTAGTAGTATCACACCAAAATCCCAGGGAACACCTGAAGAAGCTGGGGGCAAAACTGATAACTATGCCCAAATCTGATAGATGTGCTACTCTGTGTGGGAGATAAGAATTAAATCAATGTTTAGTTGGTGTCTTTGAGCCTCTCCCATGGCAGATCAAAGCAAAACTCACCCTGCTCATTCAGTGTGGGTTATGGACAAAGGGTCAGGCTGGCTAAACTCCACACCAGAGCAGGACTGGGCAGAATAGGACCCATAAATGTTTCCTCACAATTCTTTCTCAATACCATCCTGCTTTTTTGTCTCAGCCTAAGGTGACCTCTCCCTTATTGATTTCAACAACACCTAAATTGGGCTTATTCTCATCTGGATGTTCAGCCCTCATTATTGTCAGATGTTCCCTAGTAAATCTTAAGGCACTTGAAATAATACAGTTAAATGAGAGCTAAGACTGCTCGATGGGTTTAAGAGCCATCAGTCCTTATTTTAGAATAGGCAGCTAAATCAGGGGTGGAGAGATAACATATATCTCTATCCTCTAATGTTAACGAAGACAGCATTTTATATCAATGATTGCAAGCAAATGCAAATGTATGTAGATTGTTTACTTAGACAAGAGATTTCATACATTCATCTCTGCATTCCACCTTCTTCCTCTATCTTTTCACCCAGGAAGAGATACTATTGTTATTCTAGTCATCTTTCTCTTGATTTTATTACCTAACAGAGCCATAAAAATGACAAGAAAATGGATTTTTCAGACAAGAGTCTCCTGTTCCTAGTGTAATTTCACATTGAGCTACAGATACTGACAACATCAGATAGTTTATACATTTCTCCTTTAATTGTATACCACAGCCCCATTTTTAGTGAGGTACCCACCACTGCATAATTAAGAAAGTGTTTAAAGTGTTAGATGCTTGATGTGCAAAGAATTGCAAGCATGAGGCAGCCACTGCTGGAGATGCTGTGCTGGGGTGAACCTGACTTTTTGCAGAGCCAGGGATGCAGCCTGGGTGCTGAGAGGGGCACCAAAAATGAAAAAGAGATGAGAAGGGGTAGCAGAGACCAGCCCTCGTCACAAAGCCACCAGGCAACACACATCCGTGGGGGGTTCTGTGCTGGACAGACACAGCAGAGGGTTTTTGTGAGGGTCTTGCACATTTGGGCTGAGGCTGAGGGTTTCATTGGGGATCTTGCTCAGAACTTCACACAGCCCCTCACAATAAGCCTGATTCTGCTGAAATGTAGGTAAAAGCTGAGAGCCAAGCGTGTTACCTCATGACCACAGGAGAGGTTGAAGACTCAGCAGGAAACTGATAAACTGTCCTCATTGTCTCAATGCTCAAGCTATTTTGCTTTTTTTTAACAGGATAAAAATTCATCTCATTTTACTAAACAAAACCGAACACATTCATAATTTGGCCTTTTCTCTGGAAGATTTTGACTAATATTTCTGTGCTATGCAAGGGGATTTGAATACCTCACACCCCATGGTTTTCCTTCCCTGGGGCAGCTCTGCAAATCCCAGCATAAATCAAAATAGCTAGCAGTAAAACATCAATGAGCAGATTTGCCTGGTGGTCTGCTAAAGGACCCTGCCACAAGAAGGATCAGAGCTGGGCTGGGGAAAGAGGCAGTCAGGGATTTTTTGGTGCGGCTGGGTGCTGATGGATGTGGCGTTTGTCAGGGAAAGGGCACAGCAGAAGGGGGCAAAAGGAGGAGAAGAAAGGTCCATCTCGAAGAATAACTGAGAAGCACCACTCCCCTGAGAAAAATATTTCTTACATAATAAATATTGTGATTGATTTGGAGTAATGCTTAACAGATGTGGACAGAATATTCTTCCCTAAAATAAGATACTCTTAATTGAAACAATATTCCTTGTATCACTATCTGCAAATTTAAAGAGCTTATTTTAGCTCAGGGATAAAATAAGCTTAAGTAATGGGAAGGATAGTCATCTTCCTAAATTTTTTCAGTATCTACCTCTCATCTCTCAGAACTTTTTGTTTCATTAAGAAATTCTGCAGTGCAAAGCTGGTTCACAGGGAACTCAAAGCTGTGGGTTGTAGTTATTTTCATAAAGGCTATTTAATTTTTTAGCAGCTGACAATAAAAAAAGTGATAGTTCATTTAATATGCAAAGCAAAGGATTAACTGGGAGAGGAACATTAATAAATTTCTTTCCTTGAAGAAAGAGCCAGCAGAGCTGTGGCTCCAATTTGATTTAGCCGAACACCATTGCCCCTTTTTCAAAATGCCTTGCACCCCCACCAGCTGGTATCACAAGGAGCATCGTTTGCAGGGAAAATCACATGCAGAATCGTATCTACAACTGGCTTGCATAATTACTCCATGTTTTCTCCAGAAGGGATCATCCTGTGGCAATAATTATGTCAAAAACGTGCCCTAAAGAACAATATTTCAGGCAACTGCAGCCATCAAGCAAATACGCCGTATAATTATGTTATTTTTCCCCTCTGAAAGCTCTCACTCATATTTGTATCTTGCCTGCCTAAGACCTCCTCCAAGGGAAGCAGCAGATTGTTTGTGAGGATAGCACATCTATCAAAGCAGGGATGGTGAAGCTGTCCTGGCCAGGCTCTCGCAGCAGCCCCTGGCAGGTCTGGCTCAGATGCAGAGCTATGCTTGGACTTTGCCCCGAGCAAAAGATGCCACCTCTAATATACGGAACTGTCATGAATTTGTTTTTTGTCATAAATGAAGCATGGGTCTGTGCTTTAATTTTCCTCACTGCCCTCTGTCAGGTAATAACCATAAATATTGTCCTGAATCATTAAGTCACAACCTGAAATGTGATCCTGCCCAGTTCCCAATCAGACAGCCATCTGGAAGATGAAAGAAGTCTATTTTCGTTTTAGAATGATCCAGACTCTAATTTGTAGTAACAGTCTTAACAGGCTGTTTCGGAGACATTAACCAGAGGCTGGTGGTGGTTGCTCAAGGAGGGGGCATTGTATGTGCTGCCTGAGGCATGTGTCGCAGGCAAAATACCCCGCCACTGCTCTGAGCTTGCAGCCTCTGTGGCTCTTTATTCCAGCCCCCTCTTTGTAAATGGGCACAGGTTATGCATGCAGGGTGACTGGAAATATACAGTGTCATAAAAAATGCCAACACGTTTGTAGGAGACAGAAAATAGTGTTTCCACAAAGCTAACAGTGGTACCACAGGTCGTATAAATGCCTCCTATCTTAGGGTTAATTCCATGCTGAAAGCAAATATTTTTTCTATGTATAAAAATGTATTTATACATACATATATCTTGTGATTTTCAGGCTACCGAAAAAAGTGTTTTCACCGTCAAAGTGCTCTTTTATTGCAAAAGCAGAATAATTTTTCTCTGTTAAAAGCAAAGACAAAAAGTAATCAAGTGATTATGTGGCTAAGCAAAAGCACTGTCAATCACGATCTTCTCATTACATATCTGAAACCACTATCCCCTCCTGACCCACGATACCTTTCCTTAGTTAAGGACATCAAAGACCAGCTGGCCTGCAATTGCCCAGAGTGAAATGGGAAGCATGTGCATCGTCTCTCCCTGCCAAGACGTTGGAATGCTGCATTTCTCTGCTCCCCTGACAGCTGCAGTCTCAGGGGTTTCTGAGCAAACCCCACCAGGACTCAATTTGCCCACTTGTGGATGATGCAGTTGTTTAAGGGCACAGTGGATCCACCACATATGTGTGCCATTCTGTAATTAGTGTCTTAAAATTAAGCCACATTAATTGATTTAAGCACAAAATACTAAAAGGCTACAGCCTTAACTCTGAAAGTTAGGTAATTTTGTCATAGGTCTTTTTCTTTCCACAGCTCTTTATCCCTTATTCTTAAACAGGGCTGAAAGCAGTGCATCCTCATCCTCGCTTCCTCGCTCTTGCAAACTTGCCAGTTAAAGATGGATGTTTAGGCAGGGAGATGTGAGTGCATCCAGCAGCAGCCATCTCTCAAGCAGAAATTCAGAGTGGTGACCATTTGGCTGAGTCTCCTGTTTTCCTTGATGTTTTATCATCCTGGGTTATGTTTCCTTTAAGGCTTGCAGAAAGCATTTGCTATAACAGATGTGTGTATCTAAATGAGCTTAGCCCAGAGATTTGAAAATGACCGCACAGGGGTCTCTTACAGGTAGAGATAACTGAATTGGCATCCTTCTGAATAAGCCTTTCTATTTTTCTAAACTGCTGTGAGTTAGAAATGGTGCAGAGAGAAGATAAGGAGCAAAATAAATGCTGTTTGCCTGCATCTCTGCACTGCAGATATATGCTAAAGCTATTTTCTAGCAGGTAGGATTGAAGTGTGTCTTGCACAGGGAAGAGAACAGGGAGCGTAAAATAAGGATTTCATTTTCTGAATGTTGGTGCTGAGGAAGAGCTATACCCTGCTGTATGTTCTGCATCCCCCAAAACAGCTTTAGCCCTGTTCCCCAACATGGGTGGGTCTTTGAAGCCTTTTTGCCCTCTGGGGTGACATTTCCCTTGTACTCACCAGCACATGCATGGGTCTCCTACATATTTCCTATCGGACTGCTGAAATATTGGTGTTTCCATCTAAATTTCACAATGGCAGGAAGTAAAAGACACTCTGGGTGCATCTCCCCATACATCACTGCATGAGGCTTGCTGCAGCTATTATTTCCATTCCAGCAAGGCATTAGCTGGGGTCATTCTCAGGTGCTCAGAGCTGCATGTGGCAAATAGAAATCTCTACTCTGAACCTGATACATTAACAGACAAAACAGTCACATTGGAAAGGAAATACCTGACCAAGTTGCCACTCTCCTGGTCAGAAAATGATCACTGGAAGAGTGAAATCCTGGATATACTGGCACAGAAGAGTTGTTCATCCTGACCTCTACAGGGCTTACAATCAACTATGGAGATGAAAATGTCAGTGGAAAATACAGATTTGGCCCCCTATTTCTATGATAAAGACACTATTTTTCCTTCCCTATTGAAAAGTATACATGTCTAAGTATCAGCCACCAAAAATCCAGTAAGAGCATAAAGCACTGAAAGCTTCGCTAATATTGTCTTTCCAAAAGTATGTAAAGAAAGCTCTTTTTCATTATTTTTAAATGTGAAAGCATCTGCATTGTACTATTACAGTGGAATGGAGTGAAAATAAAACCACAAGGATGATTTGGCACATCATAGCATGTCTATTGAAAAATGTCCACTGCAGCCCTTTGAAACAATTTGGTAGTTTTTATTTTGCTTTTTTAAGAGTCACATAATTTGGACAAAGCACAGTTGTGATAATAGGGGGCATGCTGGGTCTTTCTACATTCCACGGCTGTAATAATGAAGCCATTAAATTACTAGGTCAGAGGCCCCAATTCACAAAGAAATAATACCAGTTTATTATTTCTAATCTTATTAAGTTAGAAAATTGTCTCGAGATGTAACATCAACCTGTAATGGCTGAAGTATTGATTATATTAACCCAATGCTCATGGATAATTCAAAGAGCTTGATTTCATCTAATTTCTGTAATTTTTAAAAGAGTCCAGCCCAATTTTTTATGGCAAACTAATCCAGAATTATTTCTATAAATAATGAAAATGTATTATAGGATTTGCCAGGAGTAAGCCAATAAAACATTCTGTATGATGGCTAGTGGAGTGGAGTTTTAATCCCTTTCTTAATCTTTCTTGAAACATGAATCTTCTGAATCTTCTTTTTTTTTTTTTTTCTTTTGTTTTTTCTCCTTTTTTTAGTCTTCCATTGTTGTCCCTTTTGGCAATATAAACCTGCATATTGGATAAATATCCATGGACTTGTTTTGTTCACCTTCTAACTGAAATTGATAGGTCCTTTGAAGATTTTACCTAGATAAATATGACAAACAACGTCATTTCAGCTCTGACAAACTTGACTCTTCCCCAGTTTTGTAACACAGCTACACTAGCAAGGAAAATGGTGTAAAATTCGATGTCACTTGGTTCCCAGAAAAAAATTTTGAACAGTTTTAATTTGCTCTAAATTTTTTAAGAAATATACAGTAGTGTTTGCATGTGCACATGCATTCATCCTTATACTCACAGGCACACCTGGATGTGGTTCAAGGTCCATTAAGCTCAATGGGAATCTTTCCATTACTTCATTGAGCTTTGGATCGAGCCTTGGGGGTTGGTTGATTTTAAATATACATTTTCTAAGGTTGTTTCTGATCTTTCCCACTGACCTCGCTCTGCACCACTTCCCCAGTTTCCATCCAGAAACCCCAGCTTGAGAAAAGCTGTGTTTGGGGATTTTTTCTGTGCCTCCTTTTCTGCCTCCATCCCTGTGGCTTTCCTATCAAAGCACAACATGCATTAAGAAAATTAATGTGACTTAAGTTACTGAACCAACCTGAAGGCTAGTTCACTCAAAAATATTTCCTATAAGGATATTTATTAGCTCAGAAGACATGTGTGGGCAGGGCATGTTATTTAGTGACCTGTAATGCCCAAATAATGATCACAATAAATCAGTACTCATTACTATGTAAGGGAGGTCTGGATCGAGTGACTCAGTGGGTAATGAGGTCTAATTTAGTGCCATGGTATTATTTTACAGAGTATTTGGGGCAGGGGGCAGGGAAGCAGGGGCTGAAGGGGGTCCAATTACCTCAGATTTCTCATGTGATGATGAGCCTCTAACTTTGGCCAGCTGCTTCAGCAGGGTGTTAGAGGTCAGGCTTTTAATTGCTATTGGCTGCATTTGGCTACATTAAGTAAATAAATATTTAAGGTCTGGACATCTAACACTGGGTTAAATGGAGCAAGACTGGGGCTAAAATCAATATAATGGGATATAGGGAGCAGGGGGAAGAGCACTGAGGTAGAAGATAATAAATTGAAGTCTTCCTTGATGAATAGGCAAGGGTTAGATTTAGGTGTAGGACTTTCTGGTAGCAAAACCCTGGACCTCAGAAGGACCAGCATAGTCCATAGCATCCAGGTTAAAGGCCCCAAAACCTTGATTTTTCAGCTTTTACTCTGAGCTGAGACCCCAGAGGCATTACTCCTTCTGTTCTCTCTCCTGCTGCTGGGGTGGGACTATTCTCTCTGACATCAGAGGGCATCCCTCAGTTTATCCACAGGGAGAAAAAGATGTGTCCCAAGGTGCATCCCCACCAGATTTTGGTACAGTTTGCAGGCACCAGGCCCCAGAAGCAGGTTCCTTTACAATGCGCATGTGCATCCCAGGAGCAAGATAGTCCTCATATAGGTACAACTTCTGCAACATACCACCATTCCCTGCCTCCAGGTTTTTCAGCCCTGTCTGAGAGTTAGCTGCATGTCAACTACCAAAATTAGTAGTAAGAATTTGGTGCCGAGCTTGCCATTGGCATGTTCCCTAGGTGAAGGTCTTGGAGCTGAAATCTCTTAGAAATTAGTTACTCCATCTTCAGGAATGGCCTTGAGTGATTTCCAGTCTGGGAATTCACAAAAGCAAAGCTGTGTTCTTGCAAGGGGTAAGTCCTTGAATTTCAAGGATATATGGGGTTTCCAGTGGCACATGGGCATCCAGACCCCAGGAGCCAGGCACTGGGCTCAGCCTATCTCCTCAGTATAACAGTCCAGGAATAGAATGATAGAGTCTTCAGCATGCATGAAGCCAGATTGTCATCCACAGTAATGCATACTCCTTCTGGTAGAGACTTGTGCCAGCTCCTCTCCAAGGCTCTGCTTATACCTTATGTCTGGATGTTAGGAACAGATGAGGCTCATGGGAGACATCAGTATAAATCCTGCCTGGAAGATTCAAGTGGAAACTAAAACTTTTTCTCACTCTAATACTCAAAGGAGAAAAGAAATGTTTTCAAAAATGATTCTACATACCAGCTCTCACTCCTTTTTCCCATCTTTCTCTCTCCAGACAGACAGAGTGAGAAGTGAGGAATTGCTCAGTAACTTCAGTGCCACTCTGCTTCTAGACTGAGCCTTGTCAGATGACTTTGAACAGATGCAACAGAAAATCTCTCTTTCAGAAAGAGAGAAAGAAAGAGAGAACTTAGGAAGAAAAACCAGCAGGAGCTACGTAGCAGCAATCAGTGTGTGTGGAACAGTATCATGCTTCTGCATATTTCAGAGTAGAAATGAGCCATTTCTCTGCAGTGGGCATCATTTTAGATGGGAAGAAGAGCAGACAGAGACTAGACTGTGTGTCCATGAACTTTGCTGTCAAGTTGTGGTTACTGTGCAGGTTAACACTGTGTGCTGCATAAGGCAGGCTCTGACCAGCGTGCTCTTCAAGCCTTGTCCAAGAAACATCACTATGGCTATTTTTAAATCACCAAAGAAGAGCTTCCTACTTAGCAACTGTCCTCTGATTTCCTAAGAAAATTACATCTGTGCAATGGTGCACATTACCAGAGTGTCCATGTGTCAACCTTCTCTCTCCTCTCCCTCATGAACTTAGTGACCTTTCTCACCAAATTCTACAGAGCTGTAGGGGTCTCAAAGATGTAAAATTCTGCAAATTTAATTAAATACTCTGCCACGTAGAGGAGACAGGTTCCAATGGTTCCCATGCTGGCAGAAAGGTTGCAAACTGACCACTCAAAATCACAGGTACAAAACATTAGCAAATCCACAAGGAGACCACTACTATGAACTCCCCAGCTATAGCTAGAGAAAAACTTATTGGCTTCTTGGACAGTAAAGACTCCAAACACAAGCTACAGAGACACAGAAAACCATATTTCATGGATCTTTCTTTTTAGAATTCTAGCACTTTATTCTCACATGTAAAATCCAAGGACTCTCTCTACAAAACAAATGAAGAAATCCTGGAGAGATTGAGGCAGTGAGCAGACTCCAGGAAGCAGATAATATACAGAGGATTTTTATTCTAGCTTCCTTCCCCTTCCTTGGCCTTTGAGTCCTCCCTCTGCTCTTTTGCAGGTTATCTGAGTGTTGCTAAGTCTCAAAGGTTGCAGGTTATAGGAAGGCCATGTATGTGATAGTGCAGTATTATTTTTGGCTTGCCCTTCCTCATGTTTTTTTTCTGAATAAGAGGGGCTCCTTTGTTCTAGGTGTGGGCACAGGCTGAAGAGAAATACCCAAAGGTCTGGATGTCTTTTTGACATGTTCAGTCAGCACTGATTTCTTACTGTCTGGAGGCCTTTGACACAGCAATCCATTATTTCTTGGTTTAATTCTTTATGCACGGCTTTTCATATTGATTACCTAACATCATTAGTTTTGGTCATTCCATACAAGAGACAATGGAAAGATCAATTTTAACCATATGAGCTAAAGGAACTTACTCTTAAAGCATCCAGGGACTGGAATCATTTATCTTCTGCTCTCTGAATCATAAATCTTTTACAAGTGCAGCATTAGATTCATTGTTTGCTACAGCCACATGTGATGTAGTCAAGGGATCATTGTAAAAGTGTCCTACATTGCAGTGTGAGGCTGTACCCATAAAGCATATTAATGTACAGTATTGTCATGTAAATTGTCACAAGCTGCTGTGGAGGGCATGGTTTTCACAAGAGCTGTGCAAATCATCAATTGTTTTTAATTTGGTGGGTGAACTGTAAAGAGAGAATTTGTTTCCTTTAGATCCAAAATGAAAAATATTTCTTTCCTCAACTACTCAGAAAATGTTTTGCATCCAAGCAAATAATTTTTCCAGGCTTTTTTAGTAAAAGAAAAGAGAATTTGGAAAGAAAGAGCTAATGTCACAAAGGGATATTGGTGACATTTGCAGGATTGGGCAGAAAATGGGCGGTAGTTAATTTACATGCAGTAACTGTGGGTAAGACTCATGAAAAATATAGGAACGTATCATTCAGGCTGGCAGCTGCCTGTTTAGGACCCAGGAAAGAAGCCTGAATGCTGCATTATAGGATCTCTCTTAATCACATGTATAAAAACTGTATTGCTTTTCAAGATAATTGATACAAATACAAGAGGAAGATTTTAAGCCATGGCCACTCATACCCTAAGCTGCTACAGGGACAGATGGAGGGACTGGAAAGACAAGATACCTCTGAGCTCCTGCTCAGAGCCTGTGTGAAGTTGTCCAAGCAAATGTTAAAAGAGGCCAGTTATCATTGTTTTATAACAAACTAGCAGTGTCCAAACTCTCACAGATACTGCAGCAAGAGGAGAATGAGGCAAGTCATTGTCAGAAGGTTCAAGCTTTGATGACCTGACATAATGGAGCTCTCCCATGGCACTGTTGCTGTCGTTAGGGCTTGTCACTGGGAGGGAATGTGATCAAAAAATATGGGCCAATCTAAATATCTCTGCGCTGGCTACTTCTGACCAAGATCAATAGAGTCGTACAAGTAACAAGAGGAAAGGTATTTTTCCTGGCTTTGACCTAAGAAGTAGTCATATGGACATCCAGAGGCTGTACATTTGCATTTGTTGTGCATAAGGGTTCTCACCTCTCCAAGATGACTGATCCGGTTTTCCAATCTCAAGAGAGGTGAATTGGGTTGCTTCAGATCAGGATACAAATTTGAAATTTTGGATAGTCAATCAAAGGGATGAGCTGAGACTTTAGAGATATTTCCCATTTAGGTTTTGTTACCAATCAAACTGGGAGAGGAATCTAAAAATTACTAATATTTTTTCTTTCAATCTTATTAGAAAGAGCTTTTCATTTAAAAAAAAAAAAAAAATTACATTTGCCAACAACAGTTTGACTCCCTCCCCAGGAGTGTCAAACAAGATATTTTATGCTTCCTAAAATTTCAACTGTTGTGCCTGGAGAATTCCTTTGGGGAATTTGGGAATTTACTGCTACATGTCTACTGACTGTAAAGTGCTGAGGAAAATAACTGAAAAATAACAGGACTGATCTCCTTCCAAGGCATACAAAGTTGTAGTCTCTCTCCTTCATTGCAGAGAAGCAATGTCCTGTTGATGAGGCCACCACTCTCACCAAAGACCTGTGAGTAATCTAAAGGGTTTAGCTGTTCTGGCCAATGCTCAGCTGGTGATGTCCAGTGGAGCTTCAAAATCCCTTTAGGAGACCTATGCTGAGTCACAAAAATTGAAGACCTAGGAGGTGATAAGAGCACAGTGTGAATAAAATGGTGATATAAAAACAGGACAGCTTCAAAGACTTTCCTTTATCTTGGACTGCATTACTTAAGAATGCAGCTTCAAAGCTGCACCCAGCTGAATTTATTTTTATTTCTTTCCTCCAGCTCTCCTGAAACAATGACAGATAAATAGATAAGTGCAATGCTGAGGAAAGAGACAAAAAAGAAAAAAACAAAGACAACAAAAATTAAGGGATGAGATCATCCAAGCAACCCTGCTGCTCAAGAGAGTGGGTAGTACAGGAAAGTCACACATGCAGCAGTTGCATGGGGTGAGCTCAGGGAGGAGCCTGAAGAGGGTGTGCAGAGTGGCATTACACGATCAGGAGTATCAGTGTCTGTGAACAGCCAGAAGGACCCTCCACAGCACTGACTTACAGCAAAGGGGTTTGTCTGGGAAATGCTGCTTTTTGCTCTCAGGAGGCTCAGCCATTTTTGTAGACCTGATGGCAGCGGTAAAAAATACCTTATTTATACCCAGTAGCAATGTGATTATGAGATGGAGGTTTGGAGTAAGGAAGCAAGGGCATGAAGGGCAGACCCTATGCAACCTACACCTGGAGTACATAATAAACTGGCTCTGAGGGAGAACATTTTATTCCAGCATGGCTCAAGATGATGCATGAAACCACCAAAGATTACAGTCAGTGATGCCTTGGGAGTAATTTGATGTTTATGGTTAACCCTAACATTGCTTTTGTTTATAGACACTATTTCTAGAGTAATTTTATCTTGTATGTCTTTTATAGAAACAAAAATTATCAGGCTACCACTTTTATAGTACAGAGGGTGACATGGGTTTGATTTACACTTCATTATAAACCAGTCCTGCAAATATTACTCAGGTGCATAGTACTTGTTTTCCTGGTGAAATTCACAAAGGAAGTGAGATATTTTTGAGCTTGTGCATATGACCAGGGATTCAACTTGCGCCTCTGGTGTTTGTGCATCCTTAGGCATCAGAACCTTTTCCTTGGAAAACTGCCTCCAGGAACAGTTTGGTGCCTCTGTGTTTTTACCCCTTAACTCTTACACATCAGGGCATTGACCTTACAGCATTGCTTTAGGAAGGGAAACAGAGATACTTTTTTCTCACCCTTGAGTATCTCATAGGCTTTGAAATTATGAGTGAGACAGATTAACCACAGCCATACCACCAAAGTGAAATGACAGGCAGAACAAAATCAAGAATGTTCTGTACAGTGCCATGGGATTGGGTCCCCAGCCTGCCCCTCAGGTCCTAAGGTTTTTTCCAGGTACAAGCCAACATATCCCACCCCAGTGAAGTTCTGAGAAGCCCAATATAGCTGAAGGGAGTAATTAGGTTTAAATCCTGCTGTGTAAGTGGGAAGCTTCTGAGGTGAGCTTTGAACCTCACAGAGTCCAAAGGATTTCCAGGAAAGTCCATTCCCAAATTGTCTCATCTATCTAACTGTCAACACTCCTGAAGAAGCATACAGAAAACCTATGCGAATCATAATACTGAGCTTCAGTCAGGCCTACAGCAACAGTGAAGTCCATAAGGAATAAAAATAATACTTTTACTTTTCAAGGATAGTCATTAATTTTCATGCAAGTGTTCAAAGCAAGGGGGGAGAATAAGAAAACCGTTATTTTAAAATTTTGCCAACTTCTTATAGAGAACCATTTTCCAGAATGAAAAGGCAGTTTCCCTGCTGGAAATAAATTCCCTTTGGATTTCCACAAGCATTCTAAAGAGAAAAGATGAAATGATTGTTTAGATTTTCCCTTTTTTATGACAAACTGTAAAAATTGTGTTTTCCATCTGCTTTACTGGAGGTGAGAATTCGTTGCCACACACATCTCTTTGGTGGCTACTTGGGGAGTCAGATGGAGACCACTTGGCTGTCTTGCTTTACTGCTGATGCTTCCCCCATCCCTAAAGTGGTAGTGGGATTCTAGTGGGGAATACACAGCCCCAGGGTTGCTGAAGGGGTTGCTGTGTCTATCTAAATCTATCTAAATCTTCTATTCCTGTCTGGACCTGAAGCATCACTGTCAAACAAAAGTGAAGCACCAGAGCTGAAGTACTGTACCGCACTGCACAGCTGTTAAACCCCTTTGCTGTGGCCTGGAGGCTCAGGCATGGCTCCTCTTTAATCCTCTTTACTGTTTCTTGTATTTAGAAAGGTATTCTGTCTTCATGGTATCTGGCACTGCTGTGGCTGCTAGGGTTTTTATCTCTGGAGTAAGCACAGGGCTGAGGAAGCTTAGGGTCTCATGCTCGACTCCAATAAGCTGATGGGAAACAACCCTCCCTAGGAGCAGGCACTCTGTAAAATATCAGGGCAGCATTTCTGAAAGCCAGGATGTTATCTGAAGGGAACCACTTTTTCCAAAGGTGGAAGAATAGATAGATAATAAATAGAGAAATAATAATAATAAAAAATAAATGAAAATAATAATAAATAACTTCCTAGTGTGAAGTTTCATTCCTGATGTATGGCCAGTAGTCTCACCTCTGCAAGTGCACAAGGTGAGCGCATATCTAGGCCCAGCTGACCCCCATGTTTCTGTTTGGGTGTTGGCTGATTGTTGGGGGAGAGGAAGACAGTAGTTTCATTTTCAGGGTTGCTTGAGTATTCATAAGTTGGAATCAGGAGGAAAACAATTCCTCTAGCAAGGAATCCTGGAATTAACTGAAGAAAATTTTTTCTGATTATGAAAAGTGCAGGAGGTGAGTGTTTCTGGTTGCTGTTAGCATGCAGCAAATTGAGGTATTGTAGTTTTATCTGTTACCAGAAAAGCCCTCTACTTAAAAAAAAAAAAAAAAAAAAAAAAAAAGTAGCAGCCCCACCGTCTCATTTTTAACAAGGACCAGCTGAAAAATGAAGGCAAGCAGCACACAGACCATCTTATGTCTGCCAATTCATTTCCTGGCCCTGAAAGAAAAAAAAAAAAAAAAGAAAAGGAGAAAAAAATCCTCTTGTTTCCTCTCATGCAGGCCAAACATGGCAAAGCACCAGGGGAATTCTGAATGGAATCAATTGCACTTGTTACTAACTGAGTTTTCTTTTATTCTTATATTACCAAGGCCTGGATATTCAGCTGCAAGCAATTATAATGAAGAGTTACTGAGTAATGGTTTCCAGATTGCTCCATGATGAGGCATTAATTGAAAGGGACAATTTAAGAGCTTAGGCCATGTAAATGCATTTCTTATTCTGTCAGATCGAGAAATTTCTGCGCACAAGAGGCTGAAATGCTCAGAACTGATAAAGACTTAATAGTAGCCACTTAAATGAGCATTTGGAAAAGGGATTTTACATTTAAGGGATCAAGAATAATTAAAATAAAGTAGAGAGTCAGGGTTTTATTATGAGTTAGAATATGAATGTTATCAGCAGCCGGGTAATTCTGTGTGGGGTTACACAAAATTTCCACAGGGGATGGTGACAAGAAGGTTTGGTTTCTTACCCCTGTCTGATCTCACATCTCACAGTCCTTGACTATCCTGAGTGAAAGGCCCTATTGAGTCCCAAAGAATCAAAGCCAAAATTCCCTATATAGTTATCAGGATGAGTTCAGAATGATAACATTGCATTCCTGAATATCTTTTCTAAACTCACTTAAGAGGAAGTACTTCCATACTGGGGGACTGATTCCTAATAAAAGAATTAACTTCAAGTATGACAGTGAATAAATGAGATTTTTAAATCTACTATAGCCAAGCAAGCATAAATGAAAAATATCCCTCAGAAAACACTATTAAAATCCAGGATTTTTTTGTTGCAGTGGAGGGATGAAGTCCTGGAATTTGCAAGCTGTCCAAGCAATACTCTTCTCATGATATAGCTGATGTATCACAGGCTTTATGTAAATATTTGTCTGCACTTAACTATAAAAACAAGCCTTCTTTTTTCTTTCCTTCCATGGATATTTTATTGCCTTAGAAATTGGCACAGATAATAAATGCAAAATACATCTAATCCAGATTAGTGAGTCTTTCTCAGTGTTTAATAAATTCATATTAAACAAAAAAATACTAGTAATGAAGAGAAATGTTTCCTTTCCTAAAACATTTGGTCACTTATAGGAATAATTCTGGTAAGAAGGTGGCAGAGGGGAGTTTATGTCTCAGGCATTTGCCATTATGTATCTTGAACAGATGGAAGCCCAGCAACTCGTGATTAAATCACTGGAATGAAGATGGACATCACTGAAATGGTGGCTCATCATTTGCCCAAACCTGCTTGAAGAGCAGCCCCCCTGAAGCAAGCCTGCCAGAGAGCTATTAGTAAGATGCCTGGGGATGAAAATATAAACACCTTGAAAGTGGGTGGTCAGTTCGGGTCAGGCTAAGGGTTGATTCACAGGCACTAAATTAATCTGTAAAAAAGGATGTTGCTTAGCTGCAGTCTGGGAAGCAGAGAAGCGCATTGTGTGCCAGCTATCTGGCTCTTACAAATGAGCAGGCCAGGCAAGAGCCTTTGTTTTGCCATCTGATACAAAAGCAAACTGAAAATAAGGGCAGAAGTGAAATTGATGTCTTGCTCAACCATATAGCAAAATCCTCTGGGTCTCCCTGAAGCACCTTCTTGTGGAGCCCTCTTCCCCTCCACTGCCCCATGTCACCGTTCAGGGTAACAGGGAAATCCTTCCAGCCTAGGAGCACCTGCAGAGGCTGTGTCCAGCCACATGAGACTCAGCAGGGCTGGAACCATTCCTCCCTGCTGCACCCCTGGGACATGAATCGTGCAGGAGCTGGTTGCCAGCTGGTTGTTCTTCTCAGAATGGCTGCAAGATGTAGTTCAGAATTGGACTGAGATTCATCCAATGCACCTTTGTACCTGGCATGGTAAAGAGCTAAGATGCTGCTAGAGCAGCTCTTAGCTAAGAGCTAAGGCACCAGAGGAACAGCCTTGCAAGTGAAGCAAAGCAAGGCATTGACATGCTGGGAATTATACAGAAACCTGTCAGGGGCCAGGACTTATTATAGCTGAAGCTGAGACAGAAGACACCTGATAAAATGGCCCTTGTTACCTGCAGGAGAAGGGGACCATTCACTTGCCAGGAGATGAAATTATCCCCTCACATCTCTCGTGAGCTCTCAGGCTGGCTGTCCCACCTCGGGACCTCCATTCCAGCTCTACTGCTTCCCTGCCTTCTCCCAGCTCCTGCCCCTCAACATGGCAAAACCCCTGATTCCCTGCACTGTGGGGAATGCACACAAAAGCCTTGTCAAAGGGTAGGGAGATGGACCAAAAAAATCCCAATACACCCCATATGCCAATGCATCCAGGTTTCTGCACCAGGGTGTGCACTGGTGCTTGTTTGGCCTTTCTGGTCTCTTTGCCTCTCCCTTTGGCACTGGAATTTCCTGACCTGGTAAAGATCCTCAATCCACAGAAGATGAGAGAGAAAAGTCTCAGAAATATAGGACCTAGGCAGATTGGTCTTTCTTGGGGTGACAGAAAAGGGCAGTATGATTTAACAAATATATCTGTATTCAACTAATACCTGGAGACGAAAGGGTGTATAGTGCTGCTTCACAGAAGCCACAGTAAAGTAGGTTACTGCAGAATAGGAGATTTAGGAAGGCTTTCCCTGTCCCCCCTCATGTATTTATGTTCAGTAGGAGGGCTTCTCCTTAAATTGATGCCATGGCTTTATTTGTTGACAAATAAACTTAGACTTTGAATTCCTCCAGTCTACAACTAGCTAGAAATTCATCCAGCAACATATAGAATATATAGATATAGAAAATATAGATAGAAAATATAGAATCCACACATATAGAATTTTTTTTTTCTGCTTTACTATTAAAAGCATAGAAAAACATTGTTTGGGAATAAATAACAGCATCATTAAAAATAGCTTGTGGGAGACCAGAGGTGGGGGCGGGGTGGGCAGTTCTTGTTTACCAGTTTAGGTTTCACCCCCAATTCCAACTCCACTTTGAAATGTAACAGGTCATTAAGGAATTTGTAGTTACAAAGTACAGACACTTGCCCCTGACAGTAAGCATGGCCACTTCTGTTCACAGAGCAAAACCACAGCCACTCCTTCCACCTTGCCCCCACTCCAAAACAACAAAAATCCTGATTAACAGCCAGGATCAATATGGCAGCCAACCAAAACACTATCCAACCTAAAGTTTGGTCAAGCTATAAAACTGCCAGCAGAAAACCCAGAAGCAAAGCTTGACGCTGAATTTTTAAGTTTAGAATAATAGTCTAACCGAGAGAAATATGAATCTGATAACCACTAAGGAAGGAGTCTGGGATTTTCATTAGTCACTTGCATGGAGGAGTTGGTGTTGCTGGTGGGAGGTGGGACGCATAACAGCATGGTGGTGAAATGTAAAAAAGGGGCAGAATGGTTCAAATCCTGAGAAGGAAAAGGGAGGGGGAAAGTCTATTTTTTTTTAAAGGCAATTTTACATTAAGTCACACAAGCAGCTAAAAGACCTGCTGTTGTTTCAGACTAGACCAGTCTGATATGGCAGAAAAGTTCTTCTCTTTGTGTAAAGAGAATGGCTGTGTGCTCAGTGCCCACAGAATTCAATGGACTGTACACAAAGTAATTTTTCCCTCAACTACTCACCATTTTTTTTATTTATTTATTTTAAGGAAAAGCTTGTGACCCCATCATATAAGGAGAAGCCAAATGCCTCAAGGTAAACCAAATGATTGGATGGATATTTCCTTTGCTTTAAAAATTTCACTAAAAAAAGGAACTAAACCAAAACAAAGAAAACAACCGAAAAAACCCTCAAGCCTCCAAAAAACTTGGAGGTGTTTTTTTCTGGTTGAATGGATCACTGCATAATTGGCCCTTATGCATCTTAACTTAGTGACACCCAGGTTTTAGTCATGCTTAGCCTTTCTGAAAAATCACAGTAGTAATAACAACAGTGGTAGATTTAACCACAAGCAGACACGACTTTGCCTCATGGCCCCTTCTCCGTAATGAGCAGAGGTTATTTGGTTGCTATTTTCTGCTCTGCAAAGGACTTGAAAGCACTTATACATAACTCCTGGCACCAATCCATACCTTAAATAGTATTTCCAGTGTAGCCAGATATGAATTGCTCACCTAGGCAAGATGAAACCATTCATTGTCTACCTGCTGCATGAATGTGTCCAGAGGTGTAGATGGAAGTACAGATGTTGGTTTTCCATGCATCTTTCATAAGGTCATAACACATTAGTGATAGGGAACGTGATTGTTATCTGGGATTTTTGCAGTGAACCATAGAAGTCCTCTCTTCTTCATGTTACAGAGCATCGTGCCAGAGTGTTTACGCACCATTTCCTAAAACTCTAAAACTTGGCTCTGGTATTTAAAGGCCAAAGCACAAGCTGCTTTTAGTGAAACAAAGTTGATGAAATATTTTTATTGAGGCTCTTTAGTTACACTTTGAGGGTTTCTTTAAAAATAAAATCCATTCACACCTAATTATTGAGATTTTTACTTGAGAGAAAAAAGGGGAAAGAGTAATACACTTTATTGGGGGAGAATCAAATAAATTTTTTTTGTGTGTGTGAATTCTATTTTATGTAGTTTTCTTTATAAATCTTGACCTCACTGGATGCTCAGGAAGAGCAGGCTGGGAACTAGCACATTACATATTTCAGATAATATACAGTGTGCAGTTCAGTTGTGCTGATACACAGCTCGAAGGAGCCATCAGCTCCCTCTCACCTCAGAGATCTTCAAATGCACTTACAAACAGATCCCCATATTTATGAAGATGCCATTATTTGGTAACTGGGTGCTAGATAACAATACCTATACAGCTAAATTTGCCTCACAGTATCTGTTCTGTAAGGGTAACCTGCACAAGAGGCAATTGTTTCTGAGCAACCAAAACTGCACAGACTACTGTAATTGGATTTTTTGGATATAACCTGAAGATTCAGAGGTCTCTGTGTACCCTCTCAAGCTATTCATACATGCTAAATAATTCCATTTTTATAGATGAAAACCTTTCCTACAACATCCTCAAAGGCATCCTGTAGGGTTTAATGAAGTCACACTATGAGCTGTTTCACATTAGTTTACAAATCCTACTCATCCTCTACTCAATGCCAGAGCATTTTTCAGTAAAGTGGTAGACAGTGGTTTCTGTGTTAATGCAGTATCCCATGGCTTTACAGATGCAACAGGAATTTCAGATTCAAAAGATGAAACTGCTGGGCCGATGACAAAACCCTGACCGTAATAACTGCAGTCAATTCAGTCACTTGAGGGAAAGTGAGAAATGGAGGAAAAAGTGGAATATGTCCCAGGAAGATGACTTGTCTGCAGGGTTTCATCTGGCTCTGTACTTCTCACCTAGCCTGACAGAATGCAGGAAGGACAAACACAGTCCTGGAGCCATATAATCATGTTACACTATCTTGTTTTCCTATCAAACTCTGCTCTCAAGCCCACAGACACTTTGACAGAACAATTTCTTTCTTAGAACATCTGCATCCCACTGAAAGCTTTCAAAGCAGAGGTGTGACGTTGACACTGGCAGCTACAGAGGTGTGAGCATGTTTCTGTCATAGGGCTGCTGGAGATGATCAGTGTAATAAATTGTCACACTGGTGAATATTTTTTTCTTTCATATAAATGGGGAAAATGCACCAGAATGAAAGGAATACTACTATCAAGGCCCAATAGAAGTAGATTAATAATTATAAAAATGTGTTTGTCTGTCTAGTGATACTGTACAGTGAGCGTCCTAAGACATCTGGGGCAGTCAGAGGCAGTGGTCAAGGTTGGGGCATCACGTAGCAGATGGTGACCAAGTTGGCCTGTGGCCAAGCTACATGTCTTCCTTAGCAGCTATGGAACACCTTCAAGATGCATATGTTCATCATCAGTCTGTGAGAGTTAGGCACAAGTACATCCAAAGAATTACAGAAATCAGGGTAGGCCTCTGACCACACAAGATGGTCTGGGTGAATTTACTTGTGATTATTTTGGGGGAAAAAAATAAGAATGGTATTTTTATTTTAAAAGCAGTTTGGAAAATATCTCCACTAGTATCTACAACTGGAGGCAGCAGGGTCAAAAAGCATGCTAGTAGTGAGTGAACAATTTTCTTGGAAAACACCTGAGCATGACAGTCATTCTACCCCACCTCCCAGAAAACCTGACACTTGGATGGCCACTTACCAAATATAACCCAAAGCAGCTGCAGGCCAGGAAGACTGAGCTGAACACAAGCTTCTGCTAAACCTACTGGAAACCATGTGACTTGATAATCACCTGACTGAAGGTAACTTTATAGGGAAACTTCCAGCCCATGGACACTCTCACACCAGATACCCTGGGGTTAGTCCTTGCAAAAAGTGCAGCAGAAGCTGTGTGTGTCACTGGCAGCTGATGGCAGGAGCTCTCTCTCTCCCCACCAGCCTCCATGGGGAAATGAATATCTTGGATGTGGGTCAGCCCAAAACCCCTGACTTGTTGACCCTGGGGCCTTGGAGCTTTTGTGTTTAATGGAATGGCACAAGAGAAACCTACAGTACGATATATTCCCCCTTTATAATATGCCCCCTTAAACCAGTAACGCACCAAAAGCCTTAATGGGATCATCCAGAGACAGGTAGAAAGGCCAGAATTTGTTAGTGTTGGGTTCTGATCCTGGTCCTGGGGACAGTCCCTGCTCTGCTCACAGCTCAGAGACCCACTGTGGGCTGTATTAAATGGCACTGTGACAGCAAGGTCCACTCTCACGTTTCTGAGTGGATGCAGTAACGAGGACTGCATCTGTACTGTGCTACCCATGTGTTCCAGAGGCTCTTGCAAGTGCAGCAATGGAGTTAAACTTTTTCCCTGCAAAATCCCAGCTTCATGAAGTTTTGCATTGCAAATCTCCCACCAGAATATCCGAATTCAAGCATGTATTTTAGTAGGTGATGACACATCTTGTGTATTATACCTCTCCAATATGAAACCAGTGCAATAAAATAAAACACACAAAAAGCTTGATATTGTATTTTATTCCCCCCATAAAGAAAAGTACATTAGAACTTTCTTTACCCTGTTCTTATCCAAGACTGTTGGTTGGTATTATATGGATTAGAGATTTATCAATCTCCTCCTGTCAGATATTTTCTTTGGTTTTAAAGAAAAATCTTTTTCATCAGCTAAGCTTGCGCAGACCTATTGTAAGTTCATGAGAGACAGGTAGTGTATGTGAGGATGTTAGCAAGCTAACTGCTTACATAATCTCAGATGTCTTCCAATTAGACTTGGGTATTTACCAATGCAAAGACAAGCACACAGCCCCTAGTGGGGCACCCAAAGGTGAAAAGCACCCATAGACCAAAATCAACTAGGATTCACAGCTGTTGGATCACACAATCGCTTTCTGCTAGGGGAAAATATAATAATAATAATAATAATAATAATAATAATAATAATAATAATAATAATAATAATAATAATAATAATAATAATAATAATAATAATAATAATAATAATAATAATAATAATAATAATAATAATAATAATATATTGTCCTGGATTCCTGTATTTATATAACATCTATAATATCCAGTGTACAATTTGATCATGTTCATAATTCATCTTCCCTTCAAAGATGTCTGTACAGGGAAGCTTTAGATCTGCTCTATGAGAAAATCATAAACTGCATTGGAAACTCCTTCCAGGAGCAGGTACTCTTAAGCTACACCCTTCTGTTAAGATCAGTGATGATCCTTTCAAACTGAGATGTCCTTTATAGAAATTTGATTTCAGGAACAATTAAGACCATACCAAAACTCAGGCTGTCCCATTGCTCCACAGGAGAATTGCAACCCAAAAGGTCAGTCAGCCCTCCAGCTGTTCACAGGAATTATATCATACAACTGGATAAGGGATAAGACACCTTGTGACTTAAATTCACCCATTCTACTGCAAACAGAAATAGCCAGGTGCCTTCTCATAAGGATCAGCTTGTGCACAAAACACAAGCCCTGCTTACAATGTGGTCACCAAGAATCTGCAAATGGTGTGATCACAAAGTGCAAACTGAAGTCTGTTTTGTCAGCATTTGTGAAGAAAGACATAAACACAGCACACAAAATGCTCTTCATGAAAAACTCACCATGCTGTGACTACAGTTCACCTCCCTCCAAGCATTAAGCCAAGAGAGCACCAAGAGAGACTGTTTTGTTCATGCTCTCTCCAATCTGCTTAAATGACAAAGAATTTGCAAAACACACTTTGCAGTCTTGACATGCCAACAAAACAATTTTAATTTTTGCTCCAGTTGAAGCCTGGTGTTAGTTATCTGATACTTTGCATGGACTCATCATATTTTCTTCCTCACACACAATTTACATTCATGCATGAGCTTCATTAAATTAGGAGTTTGGAGAACTTTCTCTTTTAAACCATGAAGTCTGCAGGTTTTTTGACAAGTGCTTTACATTTGAGAGCACTTTTTAAAATTTGACAGCTTCAGTTGATGAAGATACAACACTAAACCACTGAATTCATGATTTGTTCCATTCATCTCAAGATCAGTTAATCAAGCTTGGCAAAAACATCTGAAAAATAAATTTACCAGGAGACACATACAAGGCAAGCAATTCACATTCTGCAGTTTATTTACTAGTTACGTCTGAACAGTAGCCAGGTAACTTCTACCTAATCCCTAATAAGTTTGGTTTTTCTCCCTCCCATCAAAATCTAACACTCTGACCTCAATGTGAAGTGATGGATTAATGTTACACATGCTGTTCTTAAACCTCAGTCACCCTCTGCTATGACAGCAGGATTAGAAGGGAAAGTATGGACTAAAGGCACCCAGCAGATTCAGTGATTTAATTGTCTGAGCTTCTGGTGTGCGGGCCTAACTTTGGCTTAAATAATGTCTTTTTCTCATCAAAAGATGCCTGTTTGAAATGAATTCCTTTTACTGAACCCCCTAGTTCTTAAGATACTTTGTGCATGACAGAGATGCTTGTTTGCTTAATGTTTCTCAAACATCAATCTGAAGCTCTTTGCTGTGGCCACTTTCTGCATCTTGTTTTGGAGATGTCTTGATCAATTAGTGCAATGTCACAGTTACGTGTAGTTATTGTAGCTCCAGCTGCAAGCTGTTAATAATAAACTTACCCACAGGACAAACCTGCCATATGGCTGATGGTCAAGCAAGGCTAAAATATGCATTAGGAAAAAAATGCAACTGTCAACATGAAGCTGGATGTGGCTTATTGGATTTGATGCGGGCATCTGACAGCAATGTTTCTTTTAGCAACATTCTGTATTGCAGGTCAGGAATCTGCCTACTGTGGAATATTTGTCATAGGAAGATGAGGAGAAAAAAAAAGCAAGGAAGCATTTGTGAAATGGGGAATTCAGCATAAGTTAGTGGTGGCTCATATTTTTTTCCAAAGAGTGATTGTTGAGGAGGACTGATTGTTGATCTGAGGCTTTTTGGTAAGAATGATTTGCTAAAGAAAGTTTTCTTCCAGTTTTTTTCTCAATCAAGGGAGATCAGCAGCACAGAACAAAAAAAAAAAAAAAAAAGTGTTTTTTCCTTGCAGATCAAAACAAGTTTTTCCATTGCAGGTTTAAATTAACTGGACTGCCAAAAACCATAAGCTATAGAGGAAACTATCCAAAGTCTATCTGATGATATATTCCTGACTTATAGTTTCCTTGTGCAAGGGGAAAACTCAGCATTTGCATATTTGTTGTAACTCTTGACATGTATTCTAGGAACTCACTGAATAGCACTGGCACAGTTTCTTGCCTTGTTGACAACACCAGTGCAGCAAATACTTCCTTTAGCTTTATAAAAGCAGAAAGTATCACATCTGGGTATGCCATTAAAAAAGACAAATTAAAGAATGACATGAAAGTAAAAGCAAGCCCACCTCTTCTTTGGAGGCCTTCAAGTCCTGCCCCCTCACCTCATCAAAGTCACCTCCCAGTAACTTCGTTTATGACCTGGTGGGTACACAAACAGTTTTGTTCCACACTACTGCCACTTTTATCAATGGGAGCAGAAACTGAACTAATTGCTGTTCTAAGAGCAATCATGCAGTGAAGACCTTATTAAAAGTCCCAGACTCCTATTTACATGCAGAAAGACTTGATTTGATTAGTTAGTAATTAGAAGCACACTGTTAATCATGCAATTTAAAAGGGATAGCTGGGAGTCACAGCTCCTGGGAGAATTCTCTAATATATGGGAAAGGATTATTTTTTATTAGTCTTTGTTATTAAGGCCTTGTTCTGGCAAACACTTCTGCATGTGCTCAGTTTTAACACGTGACTGGTCTCTGACTTTCCTGAGTCACTCCCAACGTCATGAGCAGAACCCTCTGCATACAAGTTTAAAGGAAACAACAACAAAAAAATCCCTGTTTCAATTCCCTATTGTTTTTCCAATTGTATTTCCCTGTGTTGTGTTAAACATCAAAAATAAAGGCAGGCTTTCCTGGTGGTTTGGAGATATTTGGCCTTTATTGTGCATTTCACTAGATAGGCAAAGGTGCTGTGATTCAAACCTCTTAACTTCAGCAGCTATTCTAAAACTTGTAGCATCAAAACACTTTCCTTCTAAATGTGGTTTTTCATTGGATGAATGGTTTTTTTCCTCTCTCAATGCAATCTAATATTCAAGCCAGGCCTGGTCTTCAGCCCACTCTTCTGGGGTAAAAGAGTGCTGTGTGTTCAAAAATGGTTTATTTATTAGCCACAAACTTACTTTGAAAACCCTGGTGTTCTATAAAAAACCACAAACTTCTGGGGTTTTTTTCTGGATTTAGAAATACTTTAGGTGAAAATAAAATGTCTAGATCAATCCAGGCCTATTCTTTTCATGGTTTTGCAGACAGAGAGGAATAATCAAGACTCTGGATTTAAACTGAGTTTCAGTCCATAGGCCACCAGCTATTCCTGTGGGTTATTCCTGGAGGATCTGTATGTTAGAATGATTTTTTTCTTCCAGCTAGCTAAACCTGTATGGAGGCATATACAGTGAAGAAAGCTCCCAATTAATAGGACAAGCAAAGCAATCAACAAGAAAAGCATCAGTGTTCAAAGAGAAGAAATTAAATGTTCTGTAGATGGGGAGATAGAGGTATTTTGATGTAGCGCAAGGTGCAAAGTCAAGAGCAAGGAAGAAGAAAAGTTTGGAGGATAGTGAGGATTGAGAAGAGAGTAGAACATCAGGAGAAAAAGTATTGTGTAAGCTGAACATATCTGAAACCAGTGGAGACTTAAAAGAGGGAATTAGTCCAGATTTATGTTATAAAATTATTTTTTGCTATTTCCAGCAGGATCAACATGCTTACTCTGATCACAGAAAGTTAATCAAACCCAGCAATTCTTGGCATCATATTTATGAACCATCACTTACGTTAACAACAGTATGTACACACTAACACACTTGTAAATCACCACTTGCTTAATGTTGATTCATGGGTTTTCAGTATTTCATCCTACCTGTTTTGTGTGAAGGAAGAGTATCTGTAACACATCTGAATCTTCATGATAGCCCTAATTTAGGTGTTACATATATACATTTTCTGAGGCTTTCTGGGCCACCCATCTATTAAATGTCCTGCCACTTGGCTGTTTTGCATGATGTCAGCTCGAGATCTGGCTTTTTTTACTCTGTTACCAAATCCTGACTTCTTCAAACATTAAATAAAATGTTTCTTTCAGGGTTAATTATTTTGGAGTGTGACAAAAACCAGCACCCATAAAGTTTGTTGACATAAAAAGAGTAGATGTGAAAATAAAAATGTATGCATGTCTACACTGAGCTCCTGAGCTAATGCATTGAGTTTCAGATCTTGACAGAAACTTGGCCTCCATCAGTCTTGACTCTGTTTAAGTGACAGGATGGCTGGCAGCACTCACCAGTGCTTGCAGGATGTACTAATATTTACAAGCAAAAGAAGGTCTCTGGCTTTGTTGAAATAACACCACTTTCTTAATTTGACTGCTGGTCCATAGCAGACCTTACCAAACAGCTACCAAGGGAGGAGGTAAAGGACTGAGCTTTCATCAAATGCTAATGTTTACCTTAAACTGAAAAAGTCACAATTATATTAAACAGATTTCTGAGGGCAAAGTATAAATAATGATATCATTCTTCTGGAATATCATGCTCAGGATGACAATGTAAACACTAAGGAGTTCCAAAAGCAAAATGCATAAAGGAAAAAAAAATATATTGGACAAGATTTCCTCCCATAAACAATTAAAAAATGCTTGCAAGTCTCCTGCCTGGTACTGAGGTGTACAATTGTATGTTGTATGGGGGGAGAGGTGGAAGCGGATCTGGCACTTCCCTTTGACTAGCTGTTAAGACGGGGAATTGCAAAGTTTAAATCAGTTTTCAACCTTGGATCCAAAGTCACCTGAAGTTCCAGAGCAATTTGGCCTCACACTACCATTTCTGCTTAATCTTTGAAATAAGCAGGGAAAATATATAGAATTAATGTAATTGTTTGACACTGATAACGTTTCCATTCATCTGAAAGGATGTTCTGTTGCAGACTGCCATGGGATTTAGTTGTGTTTCTGTATGCATCTGCATGAATAGGTTAATAATATACACCATTAGTGTAAATTATACATTGCTGATATAAAAGTTTTAACTTACTTAAAGAATTTCCATGACCTCCATCAATGGAATAATTCACAATTTGTAAAGCAATTATTCTTTCCACCACCCTGTGCAGTAAAGAAATAAAAAGGAGACAAAGACTGGGGAATTGGTGTGTGTTTGCCCAAGATTATACAGCAAAACCACAGCAACATATACAGTTACATCTAGACCATAAACTAATATATAAACCATCCCAAAGCAATCTGGGTGAAAAGCAGCTCTGTAGAAATTAAAATGATATTGTTTCTGATGTTAATGGGCAGCTTTATTTTGAACTCACGCAAATACACACAGGATCATCGAAGTCACTGGAATTCCCTCCACTGTAACCAGCATGAATTTGGATTTTGGTTCCAGAGGGAAATTTTACACTGAGAGCATTTGATTTCAGTACATATTAAGATAGATGAAGTCTCTGAAGGGGTGCTTCTGCAATGATATATTGCAACAAAAGGTAAGAGTGGGATAACAAACAAAAAAACCCTACAGTGTCTGCAAGGCTCTGGCATGTTGTGTATAATTAGAAATGTGTACTGCAAAATAAAATCATCAAATAAGATTTTAACTGCCATTTATAGCAAAATAGCTAGAGAAACCTTTTGCTTTTCTGTGAGATGAAATCAGACAGAGGAAGAGGCACAGCCCAGGCAAGGGAAGCGAGTGATGCTGTGCTGTGAGGCACTGCCCCAAGCACCCCAACGAGGATCCCAGGAGCAGAACAACACCAATGGGTACCTTGTCTCCCTCATTTCCACTCACAGCCAGGCAGCAAGGCTCTTCCCAGAGTTCAGGTTCTCTGCTAGGAAAAAAGTCTGCAAATGGAAAGGATGTGATCTGGGCTGTTGAGGTGTTCAGTCAAACAGTGAAATACACAGCCTGAGGAATGAAGTAATGAAGCTGTCTCTGCTACTGGCCATGAGATCTTCAAGTTGTTAATCTCACTGGGTGTTTCCAAATACAAATTACAGAAGTTTCATCCTTCAGGTGGAGGTGATTTAAGATACCAAATCTTTGATGCCATATGATGCCTGACTTACTTTGGCATGTATACTTAACATATAAAATAACTAACTGTTAATTTCCTTGTTCACTCTATCAGTTTTTAGACACTGTAAGTGTAATGTTCACCCCAGCTTTTTTCTGTTTTCTAGAGAGAAGTGGTAGTATCTTCAATACAAAATGCCATGAAAACTGTTAAGCCTTTGGAAAACCATCCCAAGGAATTCTTGGGCACTCCATTGTATGAACATTTTAAAGGATTAGCTGTGGATAGGCAGAGGAGAGATTTCTGGCATTGACACCACCTCAGCAAGCAAATAAGACACAGAAGCCACACAGAGGGACAAATACTTCACCATAGAGAACTATTACCTCCCAGTACTGGCTAAATTGGAGGCCCCCAGAACCTCTGGAAAGCAAATCATTGTCAAACAGGTGTGCCTGAATTTAGATGTTTATGTTTCTCAATTTTAAAGCTGTGAATCAGCATAATGAGCAGAATTTGACCTTCACAGAGGTTTGTGACACATTCACTTTCAAGGTCTTAACCACCACTTTGGATGACCTTTTGAATGCATCGTCACTTACACCTCTCCCTAACACAGAACAGTATTTTTATTTGTCAAATTGCTCTAATTTCTTCCCTGAATGGAAATGAGAGTCCTGAATGCCAAAGCAAGTTCCAGTGAATATTAAAGACCTTGTGACATTTCTATAAAAGAAACAACACGTTTGAGTTTTATTTATGTTTTCCTGATGGTATTATCAAGTAGATTATTTTTCATCTTGCATCTTATTTGGGGTCACCATAGGGAGCTTCTGCTGCTTTCCAGGAGAGTCTTGGCAGAAGCTGTTGTGGCATGAATTTTAAAGGGGCTTTAACATGTGGTCTTTCAGCAATCTTCCTCTGTATGTCTAGCTCTTTCCACCACAGTATTACAGCAGCTGTAGATGTGGAAAAACTCACTTTTTTCCTTCTGCTTTTTGTAATGCAATTTCAATCCAAGTCCTGTGACATTTTGAAGCATCTAGAGTTTCTGCAGATTTCAATGTAGAAATACATTCCCAGTATTTCTCAATATTTCAGAGCTAATTTTGCCAACCTGGATGCTTTGAGATAGGTTAATAATATTCCATTTCATACTAGCCTAACCCAAACTTCTAACCAAAAAGCATCTAAATGTTTGTATGCATTTCTTTTTTCCTAAATTTTGATGAATAAAATGATTAGGAAACTAAAAACTTATTCAAATGGTGCCACATAATCCATGGGTTTGAAGCTTGGCTGCTTCTTTGAACAAAGAAAAAGGAGCTGTATTAATATAAAACATAACCAGTAAATTGTGTGACTGGCACCAGTACTCCAGCAGCATTGCCTTTCAGATGAAAAATATTTCAGAAAGAGAATAATGCCTCGGTTGAAGTCCAGAACTTCATATAATATTGCACTGTGTAAAATTCAGCACTTCCTTATGAAATGTCATTCCCCTAGCTACAGTTGTGCTAAAAAAAAAAATTAAAATAAAAAAAGGCCATCTTGATTAAGGCCCATTGTTATTAATTGCTAAGAAGCTGACATGGTTCCTTGAGGTCTTCCCAGAGGCCACAGCTGTTTCCATACCCTGGGTTGTTTCTCTGTACTTTACAGGATGAGGCTACAGCACTTTTCAGCCCAAGACACCTCATACTCAGGCGTGTCAAGAGCACTGTTGTGTTTTAAATAGAAATGACACTGTGGTGGCTGCAGGGCAGTGCAAGAAGTTGTCAGTGCTTCTTCCCAGATCAAGGCTTAACGTGGCCTGATGCAACTGGGGATGTCTGTGGTGGAGGCCACAAGTGCTAGTCTTAAAAAATGGTTTTAAGTAGCCTTTTAAAATTTTCTGAAGTCTGTACCGTAAAAAAAGAGATGCTTTTATTGCTCCTTCTAAATAGACAGTTCCTTCAAAAGAAAAAGCTAGCACTATTCTGCTTTTTGTCCTTGGCAAAGACCAAACATTTCCTTTTCATTCTCAAACACTTGCAGACAGGAAGGAAAAACAACTTTAAAATCCCTTGAGGAAAAAGAAAAGAGCATAGATTTCAGTTTTATTGCTTTTAAACCTTTTATGCCCCAAACTGAAATATTTGAGTGTCCATAGAGTTCCATGTTTGATGATCTTTATTGGATACATATATCTCTGTTTATAGAAATATTGTTTAATGGTTCAAACATTGAATTGCAAAAAATTATTCATTTTAGAAGGATAAAATATACCATTCTCCATTCTAATAAAATATTGAATACCATCTATAATATAGATTATAGTAGTAATGCCTCTGGTAGGATCTGACAATCCAAAACTGTTTTCATGAATGTCCTGGAGTTAAGGTTAATGCACCGAAGAGCTGTTACTCATCAGTGTGTAATACCAGCTGATACAGGTATTATAATCCTGCTACAACAGCACAGGGCAGCAGAGAAATTGCTCTTCTAAACTATAAATATGGGCCGTAGTTCACAGGATTCTTCTCTACATACAAGTCTGACTTCCAACCAATGTGTAATTGAAAATAAACAAACCAAAAAAAAAAATATTACTAAACCAATAATATAACCCTGTCTTTCCCCAAAACAATTGACAGTAAAATCAAAGTTGCAACACCTCATGTTAATCTTTATCTTTGTAGATACTGAAAATCTTTAACTGGAGTCTTTCTTTCCCATTTTTAATATCCTCCTTCCTGCAACTCCCATCCCAACCCTGACATTGTAGGACTGCTGTATTAATTAGTGTCAGCAGTATACTAGCAACAGGTTTAGGAGCACCCTTCATTATTAACAGTAGGATTTATTCTCATTTTACTGGAAAACCCTGACAAAGGTCCTGGATTTAATTAAATTTAATTAATTAAAGGGGGTATTTATCTTTAAGCTTGTGCAGATGTAAAGACAATTGTTTTTCTCCAGAGAGGTCAGCTACAAAAACAGCAACTCTAATAACACACTTTGCTAAATTACTCTTCTATTTTCAGCACAGGGTTATGTCCTTGGTTTTATTTATCTGATGCTCATTTCCATTGTGTCAGGGCTATCCACAGAATGAAACATTCAGCATCCAAGTAAGAGAGGGAAAATCTACAATTTTTTGCTGCTCCTCAGCTAAAACATAAAATCAGTCTGTTGTAAAAGTTTATACAAAAGAATGACATTTTGCAACACCTTTCTTAAAAGTGGCCATGCTTGTGCTTTCTTACATTTTGCAGGGAATCAACTGAGAAAATTTGGATCCACCACAATTCTTTCCCTGTCAACTAGACTCTGCAGACCTGGACATGTCAAATTCAATGAATACATGCTAATGAGGGGGTTCTCCTTTGCTTGGCTGTAAGGATTCCCATCTTCCTTGTTTTAAAGTTGATGGGAGAGTTTCTTTGCCTTACCAGATGTCAGATTCATTACAGGATTGAGGATTTCAGGAAAACATAGCCTTCAGCAGAGAACAGCCTTTCCATTATGACAGGGAAGGTAACAAGACTCCCAAATAAACTTCATGGGTTTAAGACCATATAAGAAATAAAATATTTTGTTCAAGTGAGTTCTCTCTTTAAGAAGTAAATACATTAGGCAGGATAAACTTTAGAATTGTTATTTCAGGAGGATATCTTCAGTTCCCTTCTAAGAGTCAGGATCCCTGTCCTATAAGTCGGGTTTCTTCTAGATATCCTATGTTGCTTTGACAAGAGTCAGAGTGGTTGCAAAAAGAGATCATTCCCCAAATCATAAGTCTTCTTCTATTTTAAAGCTGAAAGGGATATTAAAAAAAAAAAAAAAAAACTTCTTCAGAGAGGCACGATGAAAGAATTTTCTACATTTCCTTAATAGAACAGTTTGCTTTTCACGTGTCACTGGACTTGTCTGCAAAATAGCAATTAAAACAAAATTTTGACAACAATTTGGAGAGGACGGGATTTTTTTCTTTATTCCAACTTATTCTTGCAGGTAGCAGAGTTTATTAATAAATAGGTCATTTAAAAGTATCGCTTCGAAGTTACTTGCTGAATAACAAAAAACTTAGGAGCATTTTTGATATAGAATGAGAAATAAGATTTTGCCTGATTTGTTTAATGATTATCTCTTCAAAACCAGAAGTGGAGAGCAGTCTCAGTAGGTTGCTGGGAGGAAGGTTCATATAGGAGTCCTGACCAGTCCTTCCTCTCCCTCTCTGCAGATCCACTTTTATAGCACACGTTGCAGAGCAGCTTTTGGTGTCTGCATCAAATGCCTCTACAGGTTACAATTTCGAGTGGAAAAAACTAGTGTGGAAAGCTGACAACTGTCTTCAAAAAGCTTACTTACCACAGAGTTTTTTGATAGGCATTCACAGTCCTTACCTATTTACAGGTTAATTACTGCTAACAAATACTAACAGAACAGGAATGGAGATGCCACCAGGCATACTTATTGCTATACAGTAAAGCAAGGAAGGGGAGCTTCCACAGTGTCCCAGTGCAAGAGAAAATGGCAATTGCACTGGTTACAACAGGCTTTTCTACATGGGAGACTCATTAATTTAACAGCAGGCATCGGGAGAAAACCTAATGCACAGAGATATTAATTACTGCTGAACACAGTGCCACAAACCAAAATGAAAACAATTGGAGTTATTCAAATTCAGCAGTAATCAATTCAGTCCAGGAACAGAAAATATGAAGGAGTCTCTTTCAATGGCATGAAAATTTTGTCAATATAGATGTGGTTATAGCAATGAAAGAAATGCAAAAACACCACCCAGCAGCACTGCTTGTGGAAGGTTGTCAAGGATCCTTGACTGATCAGCACAGACTGATCCTTTCTCTAGGATTGAGGACTATCCATGCCCCTGTTCATATGTTTCCTAAACCATAATATTCTCTCAATAAATGCAAGGTAATACAAGGTAATACTTGGATACAAGTCTAACTCTACTTCTTAAAATACTCTTGACTGTGATACTTCCAGCTTTGTTCTTTGTGTATAACTGTGAGATGCCAGAAAAGTATTTGATGTTAAAGGTGAGGAGGACAAGCTTCTTCTTGCCTCCTTGAATGCTTTCTTCATCCCCTCTTGCTTCAGTTTACAGTGCCTGGAACTTATTTTGCCAGTGGTCAGGTTCAGCAAATGCAAGGATGAATGTGAATGTTGCTTCTCGCAGCTGCCTGTTCAGCGCTCAGGTATTTCTCTAGTTTCCAGCCTCCATTCCAGTTTTTCTTCAACTTGCTTTGGATTCATGAGAGGGCAGTCTGTCTCTTCAGTTGCAGGCATTTTGGGGAGCAGATGGAGGCTTCCTGGATCTTTGTACAGCACTCTGATTGGATACATTAGTTCTTATACCTCTGCAAACAAAATACCAAGAATTACCTTTACAAATGTCCCTACATAAACATCCTGCAGACAAGGACTCGTACCCTCATCATTTCCATCTCTCACTAAGCTCACTCTGTATCTTCATTGCCAGTTCATGACACAATCCAAGAAAAACAAGTTTCCCCAGGTCTTATTGGCAGACTTTGTGGGAGGCTTGGGTGTTCAACCTCATGTACAGCTTTTGCCAATAAAAATGCAATATTCCACTTGCTCACCAGGGAATATAACGGGCATGTAGGGATGGAAATTCCAGCATCAGAAAACCTGCTAGAGCAATACCTGCACATCAGCTGTCAGCAGGCTAGCAGGAGTGAGAGCATTTGAGAGACTGAGAGCCTTCTTAATCTCTATCCTAGCACAGCCTCTAGACTAGTATTTGTTTTGTCTTCACAACCAGATTATTTATTTCAGGGAATGGGAAAAGGACTAAGGCTGCATACTAAAATTTATGGTTTTGCCAAGAAGCTGAAAATTGTTGCAGTCTTTTTGGTGACTTAAAGAGTATGGGACATGCCATTAAATCACATTGGGACAAATCAAATACAACCTCTTCCCTGAAATATTTGGAAAGCTGAAATTCACACTGCAGCCCCTCTGTTCTCATCACCCCCTGGCCGAACAGGAGCCAGCTTCCTGCTCCCCACATTTCCACCAGGATTATCTGTAGAGAGACCCTTTGCTTACCTGAGGAGCATCTGCTGAGACAGGCGTGTGCTCAGAGTTTGCAGGGCACACAGAAAGGAGACATAACTTTTCACAGCATTTGCTTCTCACAAATGGTAGGACAAGACCAGCCTGAATTTGGCATGTAGTAACTTTTAAAGCTAAATAAAACCTGAAGAGCTCCACTGCCTGAAAGCTATGAGATCTGCAGCACTATGAATCACCTAGTAAATATATGAGCTATCAGAGTCAATGAATGGTAAGAAATGAAGGAAGTCTGTGCAGGCTGATGAACCAAACTTTTTATTTTACACATTTTGTATTTGAAATGTCACAAAAACAGAAAGAGCAGGCAGGCATAGCTACCTAAACTATACCTTCAGGTCTCTGATCTGATTCTGAAAAGACCAGAACTTTAAAAAAAAAAAAAAAAAAGTTAAGGACAAATAAAATTACATTATTTCTTTTCCGTATGCAGATCCACCACTTTTGAAAGGTGTCATGGCACAATTATAGGAGCCCTTCTTGTAGCCCAGGTCATCAATCTCCCAGTGATACAGATCTCAGAAGAGAAATTTTATAGCCTATCAGCTCCACGGACTGCCTGGTGAATATAAAAGATTCCTGACTCTGCAGCCTAAGCTTCTGTATTTCCAAAGCCTGAAGGATGTATAGGATTAATTTTAAAATAATGGCAGTGGATCTATAGATCTAGTCATTCACAGAACGTAATACACTATCTTTAAAAATCAAACATATGGCTGGGCCCAACAAACCCCAGAGAAATTGGCAGTTACTTTCTTAATTTAAAAGTTACGCTCTTACCAGCTAGTTTGCAAAGGACTCTTTAAAGGGTCCTTTGCAAAATTTAGATTTTGCCCAAAAAATAGGTTTAAAAAAGAGAAAGCTCAACAGAAGAACTTCAATTCATTTTGAACTTAAGTTGAACATCATGTGTAGTTTGAATTTAAGGTCATTCATTGCCATTTGTGAGCCTCAACAGCAGAACACATAATGAATAGGAGGTGAAACTAACACCTAACAATACAGAGAAACAACAGCATGCTTGGCATTAAGGTGCAGATGAAGATACTACTAAAATATTTATGTACAAATCTTAATGGCATCATACCCTTTCAATCACTAGAGCTGAAATAATTGCAATGTCCAACTCTTGATACTTGCCAGGTAACTCCTGATCCAAGGACATTTTCTAACCTGTATAAACCTGAAGGGTACTTTGTACAGCACAAAGTACCAAGTCTTCCAGGCCCCAAAGGAAAGAGCAATTTGTGTGCATGTGGACAGCCAGAGTCACTGGAAGCATCAGACTGCCCACAGAAATCATACAAAACCCTGGAGGCACAGGAACTGGGACTGAGTAACTGGACATCGGTGATGGCTGCTGTGACAGTGGAGCAGATGCTTCTCAATGTCTTGATGTTGGCAAGGGGCTGAGAAAAGTTCACTCAGGCACCCCATCCCCACTCCACAGGAATCCCAGGAAGCTCCTGGAGCTGGGTAAACTGCAGAACCTAAGGATGAATAATGCCTCTGATGAATTTAACCTGAATTTCTGATGGAGGCTGCTCAAGTTTTTAATCCAATATCACAGTTAATAGACCTCTCTCGATTTTTCATCTTCAGTTCAAGTACTGTTTCTGACCAATAGTGAAATATTTTGCTGGATGGTTTCTGGAATGTGAGCTATATTGATTAATCAGTCTTAGTTTCAATTAGACACTTATTTTCTCTGATCAATGAGTTTAATTCACATTACAAGGAGGCATAATTGTGAGCCTGACTATTTCAGAGAAAGCAGCCCACTAAAACAAAGTTCTAAGAAACATTGGATTATAGCATTTTAGAGGCATTAAAATCTTTCTTTCTTGGTCTCATAACACTTTCCTTCAGCAACATACCTAAAAATATTAAAGCTGCTATAAAATTTATTAGCTGGAAGCAAAGTATAAATGTATTCCTTCTCTTACCACGTATGACCCCGCTACTCCCCTGCTTGTTAATAAACAGTTTCCAATCCCATATAAAACGTGCTTGATGCATTATTGCATTGCTGATTGTAACTTTTGTCAGCACCTTAGTGACTGACATCACATAATCACTTGTGCATCTGGTTCCTGGCTGCAAAGAATGTAGTCAGATTGGTCTATGTTTTATTTAATTGGCTCTGTACCTGGGCCCTGTTTAATGGCTTGAGGAAACCTGACCTATTGATGTCTCGTCCCCTATAAAATCCATCACTTCCGATGCAAATGGTTGAGCATGTGAGTTTATTTCACTTGCCATCAGTTATGCTGGGAGCAAAATGTGATTGGTAGAAAACAAACACCAAAAGAATATAAATGCAGATGGAGAAAATTCCATTTGAAGTTTGAATGCATCTTCAGGAGAAATTTTTATACTGTTCACACAGAGGCAATTAATAATTTTAATAGAAAACATTCTTTTTAGAAATGCCAAAACCCTTGGTCAAAAGCTGAAAATAGATGGCAGTCCTTCTATACATTTTATTTGATTCAGTCAGTTGCTGAATCTCTATTTTAAAATGCCTAAGTCAGGAAATAGCAATCCACTCACAGCTCATTATTGCCCAATGGGGTCACAGTCCACCTCTGATCTAGAAGTAGGCATAGAGGGAAAACTTCAAGTGCTCAAGAGGACATAGTGGAAAATACTTTAAGTCTTACAAAATAGTCTAAAATAATATTAAATAATTCCTGTCAGCTTCTAAAACCAGTCCTGGGTAAAAGTAGAAAATTCTGCAGAATTGCAAGAATGTCTTTAAAAATTACCTATAACATTGTAAGTGGTTTATTATATTTCAGCATTGAAAAAATAAGTGTCTGAGGCTTATTTAAAGAATCTCACTGAGTGTGAAGGAAGAAAGCAATTGCCTGAGAGAAATTATAATATGCTGGTTATTGCCTACTAAACTATTGCAATATTATAAGAGAGAGAGATTTGTTTACCTGCCCATAAACATTTTTATCCCTAAATTTGCACACCACTGTTTTCTTCACCACTGCAGTAGTCATTACTTGAATTAGTCTCTTAGAAATATTTATCCACCATTCTGAATCTACCTAGATTTCCTTAAAAAAAAAAACCTTGTACATTCTTGTTAATTGTCCTAACAGCTCTGAAAACAGGGAGACATTTTAAACACATAAAATCAAACATATTTTTTTAAAGTATATCATTTTCATCAATATGTAATGGCAATGTTCCCATAACCTTTCCAAACCAGCTAGATTTGTACACCCTTCAAAAGCTTCTGTCTCAAATTCTGCTTCCTTCTCCATCGGGGAGCCTTGGTCCTTTTTCAGTTACTTTTAAAGAAAATATGCCACCTATTTTTTAAAGACAGAGATGGTCCCTGCTGGGGATTTTCAAATCAAGTGGTCATTTGTGTCTCTATCTGCGAGTAGTGCAGACAGCCAAGCCAAGTCTTCTATGAAGAGACACACACACTGTTTTCCACCATCAGGTCACAGGCTCTGGGAAGACACTCCCCAGTAAAACTTGAAAAGCAACTCCAAATTCTCTAGGAAGAAATCTGTCATTGAATCCTGGCAAACTCACTTGCAACCATGGTGAATAGGAGTATTTTTAACATCTGGAGTATTTGAAATGATTTCTATCAAAATGTCTCAGTTCACTAGAATTACACAAGAAATCAAGTGCTTTTTGGGGGTCAGAAAATTATAGTGTTCCTTCCCACAGATCAGCTCAAATTGCATATTTCTTTTAAGAAAATGAAGTTATCTTGGGCCCAGCTGTGGTATATCCATATGAATACTTTATTGTGTACAATAATCTGTGCCATCTGCTTTGGCTATTGAAAAATTGGTTAGCAATTGTCAGGCTGGTCTTTTTGTGAAATGCCTCTGCTTTGCCAATGTAAAACCATAGAATATGGCTTTCTGTTGCTCTACTGCAGATGGAAACATCAAAATATTTGGCAATGGCATTTCCAGAATTGCAAAATTGTCATATAAAAGAGTAGCTTTTAAAACCCACAAAAAGACTTGTGTCTGCTGGTTTATATATCAGCTTCTAGCTGAAAAGTGACTTTTCATACTCCACAGAGTGAAAAAGGTTTGCCAGAAGTTTAGCATTATGGATGATTTTGTCATGAAACTTTAACCAGTGTTGCTAATGATCACCTTGAGTACATAGACAAATTTACTGGTTCTTACTGTCCTGCATCCTTTTTCCTCTACATCCTGTATATCACAGTCATTGTTCACTCCACTGCTCTGTTTGTTCCTGATAAGCACTCTGGTTTGTAGAATTAGGTGTCTTGAGCAAGTACTGAAAACTAATGTTTAATGGCTGAAATTCAAAAGAGTGATGTATTAAGTATCCTGAAACAATTTTGTGGGCCTTTCCAAGGAAAAAAGGGAAGGGAAGGGGAAGGGGAAGGGGAAGGGAAAGGGGAAGGGGAAGGGGAAGGGGAAGGGGAAGGGGAAGGGGAAGGGGAAGGGGAAGGGGAAGGGGAAGGGGAAGGAAAAGGAAAAGGAAAAGGAAAAGGAAAAGGAAAAGGAAAAGGAAAAGGAAAAGGAAAAGGAAAAGGAAAAGGAAAAGGAAAAGGAAAAGGAAAAGGAAAAGGAAAAGGAAAAGGAAAAGGAAATTATTGAAAATCTTGGAAATTGTACACCACAGCTTAAACATGTATTCACTAAAGACAAAGGAATGGAACAGGATAGCTTGCAGGAAGAATAATGGCACAAAGACATGCCACAGTTCCTGAGAGTTAATGCAAGGAACAGTTGGTGATATGATATCCATCAGTGCAAGGTAAGACAACAAAACCCAAGCCCATATTTAGCTAAAAGATATCTAGAATATCCAGCTTTGAAGAACCATTTTCTGACCCTACATCAAGCAGCTCTCCCTTTTCTATTATGTGTTCCTTTATCTTAATGCATCCAATAAAAAGTACAGCTTTCCATATTAAGTCTTACTTCCTTTTTATTTCCTGTTTCCCTGTGATGTTTCCTGATGCTTTTATCCACATAAATATCACTTAAAGCTTTCTTGATAAGGATTCTTTTATTGGGAGAATTGCAAAAGCAGCAGCAGCCGATGCTAATACCTAGGGTGATCCTAGCCTTCTACATATGAGTAACAAACTCAATTACCTGCCTGCATTTACTGCATGAAGGGAAAAAGGCTCTTCCATCAAGTTCTTCATCTTGAAACAGGGAAAAGAATTATTCTCTTCACTCTGTTGCACATATTACTGTGTTTTCCTCAGTGATGCTCCATTTATCTTAGATGAAGCAGTAACAGGAATCCCTGCTAAGTCCTGATAATTTTTTTCAGAATTTCACAATATTTAAGACCCTCAGCTGCTGGAGGCCATCAGCCAGGACAGAATGGACCTGTCCTAGGGCAGCACTTGCTGGAAGGCAAGTAAGCACACACAGGCAGGACCTACAAAAGCAAAGCAAGCACAACAGGGCTCCTTTTCTGCTGTGGGAGGTACGGTAAGCAAGAACAAGCCCTCAGAAACACTCACTCAGCATAGCTGCCTGTGCAGGATCGTTATAATTCACAATTTGAAAGCCCACACCACTTGGCTAACATCTTCACCTCCATCTTCTTGTACCCTCCCTTCAGGTGTTTATATACATGATTTTGAGATAGCAGGGCTTCTCGTATTAGTACCTGCTAAACTTGAGAGCAGATCAAGGCTGAGTTGGGCCCTAAGTGTACAACACTGACTGTGATTAGCGATGGTCAGCCCCTGAACTGCCATGTGTCATGGACCTTCCCTGAGGCAGCAGCTATGGTTTTAGACTCCAGAAAGACCACCTATAATTCGTTGGGCCCTTGATGCTGGAGTGGGGACATCTTAATTTTGTACTTATCATCAGAAAGCTCCAGAGGAAGGGTCTCTGTAATTCCTTCATTACAATTAGCAATTGCATATTTTCTGTCAATCCCCTACCTTTGTAATACTGAATTGTTCCTTCAGATAGTCAATTAAAACCTGCATTTCCCTGCATGATTCATAATCTCTGTAACACCCAGGAGCTGTGCCTGTGATGGTGACAGCTTACTGTGATCTCTCAGGACACCACATCCTGTCACACATCTGCTGTTTCCATGGTATGCTGGTGGTGTTTAACTTTCAGCTAGCAGATGTGACTCAGTCCAGAGTTGCTGAGAGTCTCTGTTTTTTTCCAAAATCCAAGTGTCATCTAGGCAGACTCTGGGAACCTCCAGACCATCACAAATCTGTTGTTATTCCCAGTGAGTTGTCGTAGGTGCCAAGGAAAACCCAACCAGTGGCAAGGGAAATAGTTTCTTCTGCACATATAAGGTGTTAAATATGAACAAACGTGTTCTGTGTTTCTCCTGAGGAGAGTTTCAGAACCCTGCTGATGCATCACATGTAAAAAAAATATTTGGTTTCAGCAAGGTCTCCACTCAGAAGCAATGCAATACGATCCTTTTACACATTTAATTTCTTCCATTTGGCTTATACTTAAGCAAGGGAATGTGCCCTTTTTGCACATTGAATATCTGGGGGTTTTACTTATGTTTATCAACCCACCTCTTCTGCAATGCAAAAGGAACTTGTCTTCAGACTTGAGCTGGGGAAAGTTTGTCTTCTTCCATCTACTCTTTCCATTTTTCTGCCATGTTTAAAAGAGATTCCTCAGAAAATATGGTCTCTGCCTTTTTGCTGATATCAAAACCTATGTATGCTTCTACCCCATTGATTGCATTTTATTGTGCTATAATTATGCATATTGTATGTGTATTTGAGGCCTATCAACACATTCAGGCTGCATACTGCCACTTTACATAGAAAAGGCGACTGACCTAACTCATATTCTCTAATCAAAGGATTTTCTCTTTCAGCTGCCTTCACTGCCAAAGGAATGATTGTATCACTGTTTCTAGAGCCAAGCCAGATCATGTTCGTGTGGCCATCTCCAAATAAACAAGAAAACCCTTTTTTAACCTGATGGTCCACTCATTTTCTATTATGATACTGTACTCAAGACAGTAACCCTGCTGTCATTTGGTTTTATATGCACATTCCTTACAACATATTGCAAAGTGAGGTGATTTTCCCCCCAAAGCTTTGTCCTGTGCTTTTTGACACAGCTCATGATGGTCAGTATACACTCTGTATAACTCTGCCTGATTTACTTATGCTTTACTACCTCAAACCTCCTGTCTCACCCAATTCTCAATTCTTTATAATCTTCACACTGTGCACACTTTCTGCTCCTCATAAGCCTCATTTTAGACACAGAAGAGCTTTTTTGTCTTTTGTACATATAACATCTCCAAAGCTTGCAGGGAAGCTTGTGTAGAGGGGAGAGTTCAGGTGCTCAGATATCTTCATTGACAATGTGGAACAGCCAGATGCCTCTTCACAGTGACTAAGTGTTCCCTCAGCTTTTCCTCTTCACTGCCCTGGCCTGAAGTGCATGCAAAAGGGGACAGGCAACTCTTCAGTGGGATTTGACAGAAAAAGTAAAAGTCCCTTCTGGCTCACTATAGAGAACCTGTAGTGACTTCACCCTGTGTATGAGCAGACACGGGAGGAGCGATGTGAGCAAGGAGTTCAGATGGTGGATGTCAGTGTCAGCAAAACTCCCTGATCCTTCTCTGATGTTCAGTTTCCAAAAGATGAGCTGCAGTTCTACTCTGAACTTGAAGAGATGTTTGTTATTTAGGTGATGGTGAGTGTGTCTGACTGGACTTGTACTGCTTTTCAGAGCACATATTTACAAGTTTAATATAGACCAATATCTTGGTATAGCTGTCTATTGCTCCTCATCCCAGAGAAGGACACAAGAACTCACAATCATGCCAAAACTGTATTGAAATACAGATCTGAAAAGGAATAACAAGCAAATTTCTGAAAGGTAAACCCACAGGTTAAAATAAACAAGAAAACATTGATGTTCAACTCAACAAAAAGAGACTGGCAATTTACCAGCCCTTTGTGAGCAGCCATCATCCCACATAGGTCAGTAAGCCTTTCATCCCGAGAGCTTCAAATACAACATGTGACTTTAATCCCTGTGACACGGCAAAACAATGTGTACCAAGGAATTTGGCCACTGGCAAGGAGCCTTGCTTTTAGTTAGAGGCCAGTCATTCAAGCAGCATGTGTGGTCTGCAAGTGGCTCTATTCATTATCCCTCTAATTCCTACTGGGTGTGCCTGTGCGGGGCTGTTTGCTGGGCTCATTCCTGGCTCAAACTGGTGAGCATTGTTCCACATCCCCCTGTGCTGAACCACCCTGTCTGGGAGGCTGCAGCCCCTTGCCTTGCAGACCGTGAGAGGACAGCAGGGAGCCCAGACAGACAGACAGACAGTGTTCATCTTGTGGCACCCAGCAGTGTCATCAGGCCTTCAGCTGCCCGAGGGTGCACTCCACTTCCATGGCCCAGCAGGGAGAGGCTCCTCTGCTAGACCTGGAGATCCTTCATAACCCTACAGAAGCAAGGAAAAAGTGCAGTCTGGGGCAGTGGAAAGATTCTGCCTGGGAGAGAGAAGAGAGAGTAAGAAGGTGTCCTGAGGCATCCCTTCAGTGTTTGTATTCCCTTTAGACAGTGTGTGGTAGTGAGAGTAAAGTCTCATACGGAAGGAGATTCCTGTCCATTGCAGCTCTCCTCTTGGGAGCTGCTGCATCTCTGTTTTCCCACCTGTAAAAGAAGCTACCTGTTAACATCTCTGTCCCTGTAGAGCACTTACTTCAGGCATTATTTTTATGAAACTGTATCTTTCTGTCACAACACAAAACAAGATGCTCACATAGGTGATTTTTTTTTTCCTGAGTCAGTTTACCAGTTTTTCAGCATATGTAATACCAGATGCAAGAAATGTACTACTGTAGTTCAGAGTTTTATGCCATTAATGGGATTGTTGCTTACTACTTCATCAAGTAAAACTCGGTTCATCTGTTCTCTGTAAAGATTCACTCAATGTAGTTTAAAAAAAAAACCCAAATAATTTGTGATTTGCATACTTTTCTGTCTAAAGTAAATGGTAGCTAAAACTCCATGCCAATATGTTTGATATTACACTTAGAATTCTGTGTTGCCTTTAGCTATTTTTAATATTAAACTATTAACTATTAACCATTTTTAACATTAACTTTGTTTTCATTTTCTTCTTAGATAATGAATTTTATTTTTTTAAGAGAACTAGAAAGCATGTAGTGATGCTTGGAGACTGCCTTTTTTTTTTTGTTTTGGTTTTTTTTTGTTTTGGTTTTTTTTTGTTTCCTTAACTGGCATATGGCTCTTTTTCTATTAAGGTTTCACACCTCTGGCTGACATACAATCTGTTTGCTAAGAAAATAGGCTTTTATCAGGTTGTGAAAAGTTCCTTACAAAAAGAAAATCCAGTGTATTTTGATATTTTGTAAAACATCTGGAACTTTTTCTTCTCTAAATGCATTGAGGATTTTCTTTCTTAAAGGACAGAAGTCTCCAGGAGGCTCTGAAGGCAATGGGTGGGAGATGCAATGTGTGCTGTAACTACAGAGTTTAGAAACCACAGCAATGTTGCTGAAATTATAAGAGATAAAAGGGAAAGTAGGGGTAAGCCACTAGCACATCCAAAACCAGCTGGCTCCCAACAGGAATTTCTATTTTGGTTTTAAAGGGGCTTAGTGAGGTTGCACAGACTAGAGCTGGTTTCAACTCCTCTTTATGCCTAGCAGCATTTGCCCAAGAGACATGGTCAGTCTGGGGGCACAAAGTGTAGAACAGAGGTCAGGAGCCTGCCAAAAGGCCCATGTGTGCCATGGGGACATGGCAGAGAGGGAAAAAATCCAGCACAATTTCAAAGGGAATGGGTTTCAGATCCAAAACTAATCATGTTTCATCATTTGTGGTGAAAGAAAAATTCATTCTGTTCTGGGACAAAAAAAAAGGACTATCTCTAAGTTTTTTCAGTTCAATTGTTTCTTGATGAAACAATTATTGTGAAATTATTAATTCAGAAGTATTCCTTTTGAAAATGTCAAAATATTTTGTGTTTTATAAGTTTGGCAGAAATATTTTATTCTGAGGAGAACTAGTCTTTGAGACAAGTATCCATTGGGACATAGATTGTTATTTTGCTTTTCTAATATTTTCTCCCTTTCTATCTTTCAGGGGTACTTACTGCTTGTTAAGCCCATTTAGCAGTCCATAAGCTTCCTCAAAACCAGCCACAGATTTCCCAAAAGAGAAAGGAGCTTCTTTTCATAACTCACTCACTATTTTTTAATGTCTAGGACAACGTACTGGTGACAAGTTTTATTTTCACTCACACAAGGCATTGGCTAATAAGTAAATATTGCAATTTTAGAGTCCATTTAAAAAATTCATTCTGTGTTTCAGGCTCAAAATGAAGTATCAGTAGCTAAATTTTATATGACAACATTGATCATACTGTGGAGATTCAGGTAAACATGCTGTGTAATTGCAAAAGCTCACTATTTGTAAAAATCAGTCACACAATCCAGTTACATAGGTTTAGTGTGCTCCTCGATGTCTGAAAGGAGGGTTAAAAGAACTGGTTTAGATAAATGTATCTGACTGCATTTGCCATGGGCTGAGAGGGCTTGCAAGGAGAGGCACGGCATGGATGAGAGCCCATCATGCCTGCTTCATGCCTCAGCTCCCACCACAGCCCACCAGCCTCTTCAAGAACCAAATACCTCTCCTTACCTCATTGGCCACAGGGCTGAGCATGGTCTAGGCCAGTGCAACCACATGATGTTGCCATCAGGGAGCTCCAAGTGCACTGTGACACACACGCTGAAGAGACCTGCAGGACGTTTCTTGTGCAACTACTTTGCAGCAGCTCTGGCACCAGGTACCAAAACCACTCATGTTGCTTCATGACCCCCTCTGGCTGCACTCTTTTACAACTGCAAATTATCAAACACACTAACAGTATGAAACCCAGTGCAGGGTTTGCCAGGTTTTTGCAAAGCCAGTCTGTGCCCAAAGCAACTCTGGGCACAAACCCTTTTTTTGCAGAATTCATTCATGCCAGCAAACTTTCGCCACTGAAAAAGGGCTGTCCCACCTGGAGAGAACACACCTTGGGGTAAATAACAGTTGGTTCTCCAACAGTGATGCTGTACTCCTTAAGCAGAGCTGTGATGCAGCCCACAGCAAATTTCTGTGCTGGACTGGTGAGCAAATGTTACACAAGCTGTCCTCACTGGTAGGGTGAGCTGCACCCTCCCATCAATCACAGCACTCTGGAACCTTCCAGGGACTTGGAACCACCCTGGTGATAATAGCTCCAAATCAGAGTGGAAACACATTTGTGCAATTCTACCAAGGTACTTGTGCTGTCTGCACAGCCTGATCCATTGGGATGACAACAAATTTTAAATGCTCAGAATCATCACTTCAGTGGCTTTTGGTGTTGGAGTCTGAAATATAGACTGTGTGCCCTTGCTTTTAATGTTTAGTTCTGAGATTCAAGAGAACACTGAATTTCATATAATATGAAATTCATGAGCATGTTTTCATAGTGATACATGAAAACAAATGCTAAAATTAGATAAGAAAGGTAGGTGTGTAGATTAGAAAGTTTCTTAAATCACAGAGTGAAAAAGTAGTTTAGAGAACAGGAGACAAGATGGAGGATTTAGGGTGTTGTCCTTTGTCCTTTCTTCTTTCTTCTTCATGTTCTTCTCCTAGAAGTTTTTGGGTAATAGTAAGTGATTAGATAGAAAATGCCGCAGTGCATCACAGAGGTGATGGGTCATTGGGTCATTAAGAAAAATAATATACGTGTCTATTGTTAATTGAGTAAAAATAGGTATAAAGATAAAAGAACTGCGTAGCTCGGGGCCATTTTGTGTATCAGACATGAAGTGTGCCACAAGGCCTTGTTTGTACCATCAGAAGAAAGAAATGTACCAAATTGCAAAGATTAACCTTGTAACCAGCCTGGAGAGACCTGTTAAGTTTTGTAAGGATCCTTCAATAAACACGAGAAACAAGATTCTAACAAGCTCGAGAGTTTACTTCAAATAATTAAGAACTGAGATAAGTGGAACTCCCCACGAGGGAGGATCCCAGAAGAATTCAGCCCAGAGAAGGCTGGGAAACTATAGAAAGCTGTATCTACAGAAAATTCAGCCCAGAGGAGGCTGGGAGACTAGAGAAAAGCTGTATTCACAGAGAATTGAGCCCAAAGGAGGCAAAGAAAAGAGAGACAGAGGTAACATTTGGGAACTGAATGTCTACTTCCAAAGACAAGGAACAGGAGACTTTAGTTTCTAATGCAATTGGCAAACCATTTTGTCTTCTTGCTACCAGAGAAAGCTGAAACATTCTTATATTTTTTCCTGGCTCTAATCACCTCAGAGGAAGATAGGATACACAATTATTACCAAAAATAATCTAAGTGTTCCTCTGGTTTTGTTGCTTGGTGCACAGCTTTTGTATAGCACTACCCAAATGCAGTAATTTCTTACCTTCTCTTGATTTGAATCAGAAAACTGAGTTTGTTAGTAAGAAAAAAAAAAAATTCTGCAAGCAAGCAAAAGTGGTCACAAATTGAAAAGAGAAGGTGTACATTTCCATAATGGCTACAGGATTCAGAAGTCTGTGAGACTTCGTTGCATGTGTCTTGAAAAGGAATTAATAATCTTCACGTGCTTTGTCCTGGTGATTGAAATAAATTACTTGCTAAAATTGCTAAGCAAGATGACCCATCTGTTGGCCCATGCTTGTTCAGATTCTCAGTAGGTTTATTATTCAAAATAATGACTGCCATATGCAACAGTAAACAGTTCTTTTAGAATTGACTGAAAGATCCTGTGCTGCTTTTGAAGGCAATTTACAGAAACTGTTCATTTTCCCCTCTAGAACCTGCCATTCAACCAAACTCACCCTGACAGAGCTATTGCACTCCTTTTCTGTGAAGGGAGAGACAAAACCAAAGCAGAAGCCTAGACCAGATCAGATTTATTCTTCATGAATGGGGAAGACTGAAAATTATGGATTATACAGCTCTGCAGCCCCAAAAAGAACCAGGCATGTCCCAGTGTTTTGTTTATTTGCATCACCAAAGTGACTATCATATAATCCAGTTGTGGGAGTTATCAGTATGTTCAAATATGCATTATAGAATCTATCTGAGCTGGCAACAGCCAATGTAACTATCCCCAAGCCAAAGAAAGGAAAAGGTTGTCCCAGTCCAAATTTACCCTCCTTTTCAGAAAATGCCTGAATGATTAACCAAACTCTGTAATGCTGCTTCATGGTCAATAAATTCTGTCTGTCAGACCCAGGAAGGCAGAGTATCCCAGGGATGAAGGCTTTCCCTGAGCACATTGCCCCTCACAGGCCCAGAAGCACAAACCAGGAGATCTCCAGCATGAGTAGCTCTGTGTTGGGATGGGGCAGAAGGCAAGGGTAATGGCAGGATTTGAGTCATCACAGAGACATGCCACTTGCTGTCAGCGTGCCCAGAATGAAAGGATAATGGCACAGGGAAATTTATCTAGACGAGGCAGTGGTTTCCCTGCTGACGAATTGATGAGTGCTCTTAGAGGTGCACATCGGCCTGTGCAGGAGATGAGCACCATCAGGTTATTCCTTTGGCAGCTTCTTCTGCCCTCAGTCATCTGTGAGCTCACTGATCAAGCTACGGCTGGCAGCACCACAGCACTGAGCAAGCACAGTGTAAAAAGGCCATTTGTCCTCAGCAAAGGAGATAGTGGAGGGGAGAAACCCCCACCCTGCCCGCCACACTGCTGTGCAGGTGCCCACAGCTCATGGGGCTGTGCTGGCTGTTATTAAACAAAACCAGACTTGCCATCAAACACTCTGCATGCCTTTACAGGTTCAAGGATGTGCCTGTGTGTTGGATTTGATCACCTCCCTCTGTTTTATTATTTTTTTTATCACTGAATTTCTGTTAAATTCCACTGGCTCCCATCCTCTAACCTTTCCCTGTTAGGGAAGGGCTGAGAGCCAGACTTTTACAAACAGTCCTCATATACATCTACTTAATAAATAAATAAATGCCAAGGTTCCTTTTCATAACTTCCTTTGCCTCTAATTTAGACCATCCACATTTCATCCCCAGGCTGAACACACATTCAATTCATACAAGACCCATAAACTATGTTAAGACCACGGAGCATCCATGATTTGTTCATGATGTTAATAGTGACTCACCATGGCCAGATTACAGATGTTAAATTGCTGATGGATGGCTCACATCCAGCACATGGTATTCAGCTGAAGTATTAATCACGTGTGGAAAGATCTTTCTTTTCTCTGTTGGTCCCCGTGAATAATGAAACCTCTAATACAGTGTATTGTACTTTACAAGCTTACTGAAATGAACTCCCTTCTAAAAAGAGAAAAGGATAACACTATTAAAGCAGCCAAATCCTGTACATGACATGATGACATATTAGGACTTTCTGGATGGCTAAATGAACAAACTCACTTTTTGTTGATTTATGTCAGCAGCACCAGCCTTTCTTTCCCAGGAAGGGAAGTTTTCTTGTTTCCCTCTTTCTTTGTTGGAAACAGATAACTTATTGAGTGTGATACTGGCTTAGTAGACAATTGTTCATGAAAAACAGTGTGTAAAGGAATAGGAAAGAAAGACTAAGTGAAGATTTGGGTAAGAAATAACTCATCTGGAACTGGAAATAATGTTTTCCCCTGGTTTGCTGACAGAGCATCTTTTTCTGAAGCATCTTCTTCTGAAGTACTGAGTGAGAATCCAATACAGGAATCTCCCACGTTATTTCTCGTGTTTCCTTTTCTTCTGGCATGGGAATTTTCCTTGGTGCAAGGATAACAAGTTCTACAGAGCAGTATACTTTACTGCTTGTGATAAGAATGCCTATTATCATCGTCCTTTTAAGTTTTCTTCTGGTTTAATGAAGATAGTAAAAATTCAGACACCTTGATGCAGAAAAACACTATATACTGGGCCTTCAAATATGTCCAGATATTTCAAAAGAAAATGCAAAACTCCAAAACCAAAGTGGCTCATTTTTCTTAAGGCTCTTCTTAGGACATGAACAAAGACAATAATATATCAGAAATGAACAAATGTATCAGATTAAGGAAATAGACAAGAAAAAGTACCAACAGTCAATTTCTTCCTGAAAGGGTAAATAAATACAAGAAAGTTCTTCTTGTATTGCACTGCAGCTATATATGAAGCATGAATAACACTGATTCAAAAAAATCCAAGGCTTGGAAATATTTTCCTGTGCTACTGAAAATCTCGCCTTTAATACAAATTAAGACATATTATACAGCATGCTCTGCTCCTCAACACAAGAAAAGCAGATGTTTTGGATATGGCCATGACTGTCCCTTCAGAAGACAAATTCTGAGCTGAAACAAGGGGTTGCTGGATCATTCAGCTTCAAGGCTGATGGAGATTTCTGGTAATGGTATTACAGCTAAGTAGGAACAGTCCCTGGGCAGTAAGAAGTAACAGAAATGCATCCTGATGTCTTAAATGCCAAGGGAACGAAACACCTGGGAGAATATTCAGCCTCAAGGCTACTGCTGCTATTTTGGAAGATGCGAGTTCAGTTTTTCAGGGAAAGGAAGTAATTACTCTAGACATGTGTGGAACCACTGAAGAGACTGCTGCAAATCTCTCTCAATAGCCATGGCCAGCTATAAATACTTCTATGCTCTCTGTGCTATTGCATGAGATGGTAACTGATATGTTCAGACAGGGATTCCAAGAGGGGGATGGGGACTAGAAACTCCATTTCAGGCGCCAAGACAATTTTCTTGAGAAAGGAAATCTGAAACCGGCAGAGGATGGAATGGACTTCATGCAGAGGCACTGCTGTAGGCTTTGGCCTGCACACCTCACACCCACTTCAGTCCTCTAGACACCATTTAGAGGGGGCTTGAACAGGGAACAAACTGGCTTGGGGTCGAGATCACCCTAGTTTAATTAATCACTACTGCATTAAAAGCAGTAACGGGGGAAATATAATGATAGTCCATATGAAGCAGCTGCAAAGTTTTTCAACAACTTTAAGAATGACCCTTCAACCTTTTCTCATTACTTGTATGATTAATGCTTATCCATGTGAATAGCCTCATTGATTTAATTCACCCCACTTCTGCAGGTAAGAATTTCACAATCGGACCAAAAAATATGGAATTATACCCGTTCCCCATTATTTCAAATCCAGCTTTACTTAAGTGCAGTGATTAACTCAATAGACCTTGCCCCACAAAGTCACTAGAGAACTTACTCTGTAAGTACAGGTTCCACTTTAACTGAAAGAACAATATCTGCATCCATAGTATAATCTGTCTTTTTAGTCCCAACTGTATCAATGATATTGTTTAAGTTAGATGTTCATAAGTAATCTTTAAAACCAATTTCCACTCTAATTCAACACATGAAAATCCAACAAGAAAAAAACCTGCACAAAATATCAAAGAGAGAAGGAAGATAATCTCTTGTTAAAGCTTCAATTAAAAAGTTATTTTACCCAAATATGTTCAATTTTGCAATACTGACTTTATTTTATGATTTTTCCAAGCAATTTTTACTAGTTCAGTAAGTACTTATGGATAGCAATGTGCTTATTTTTTCCCTGGAACACCAATATAATACTATTCCGCTCAGTGGGGTCTGTTTTTTTGACATGTGCAACAAGCCTAGACAACTTTCTCAGTATCATTACTCACTGGGTATCTTTAGCTCATCTCTTGTTCTGTCCCTAAGCAGCCTTCATCTATCTTTTTCAACAATTTTTCTTCAACTCCTTATGAATCACTTTGCTGCTGTCTTAGAGAAAATCCCGTCTATTATCTGAATGGGGGAGGGAAGCTAAGAGAATACCGTTCTTGTGGTAAGGGCTTCATAACAGGCTTTCATCATGGAATAATCATGAGTATCATAATCCATATTCCAATTAAAGCTGTAAGGTATTTTTTAAGTGACACATACCGGGGGACTTTCATCGAATGCTCCGGTATGTGCCTGCTATTAACACTTCTCCATCAGGGTTGCATTAGATACACAAATCACACCTCTGCAGTTAAAACTTGTCTCTGTTCTAGGCAGTGTGCTGGACAGACCCAATTTGGCAATGGTAGCAAGAGATTTATGGTCCATTTCACGTAACATTTAAGCTTCCATAAATAAAAACATGGACTTCTTTACACGACCAAGCAAAGCCTTATTCTCTGTCTGCATATTAGCACTCAATTTTAGGTGGCATGTGGCATTTTTTTCTTCGCTGCTGTGTCAGAAAATTTGCTTGTCTCCAGTTTTACAACACCATCCAGAAGAAAACTAAACAAATAGACACAGTGGGAACAGTTACAGACAAATCAATTTCATATTTAGCAGTATTGCACTTTTAACTCTGGATCTTTTCATTACCTCCTCCATTTCCCAAATTCAGCTAATGTCAGTTTCCTATGATCTTCAGATGTCTTTGCACATCACTGCTCACACATAAACAGCCTTGATGTGAAGGCCCCAGTATTTGTAGCCTTCATATCAATCTCTTTCTGCACCAAAGGAGCAAAATACTTGTGACAGCATTGGTTCTACCATGATCACACACTTTGTTGGGTTAATTCCTCTTCCGGGTACATTTGTCCTCTGATGGAATTACTAATATTTATTACTTAAATTTACTCTAGCATTTCTGGTCTCCTAGTTTGATCCGGACCAAAACATCAACTATATAGAATACACTTGCTCCATGTAATTAAAATGCATTGCATTGACAGCAGAGCACCTTGGGCACCCCAAAAGCTCTTCATGGAAGTTGTGTTTCCCAAAGGATGTGTTAAATTTGCTGAAAAAAATGCTCTCCATTTTAATGGGATGTTTGATCACATTATCGTGTCTTTCAGACAGAACTGATGTAATTAAAGATGAATCATGGGGTCAGGGCAGTATATAGCATTCCTGTGGAGAGGCTTCACACCAAGCTCAGAAGTCTCATCATACCTGCCTCACTGTAACACAACATTTCTTGTGCAGTTGTCTCTTTTCCACTTCTTTCCAGTGTCCAAAATGTTCAACTGTTTAGGCACACTCCAATGCCACATGCTTCCCAGTACTACACTTCCAGCAATCCAAGATTATTCCTACAGAACTGTCCCTTCAGTCTCTCCTAGCATCCCAGACACTCCCTCTACTGCAATTCAGAGGTTCATTTACTCAAAGCAAGACAATAATAGTGAGCTGTTCTGACAGAAAGGCTTTCTACTTCCTCCTTTCTACAAAACTAGCAATAAACAAAGCCAAAATTTGACATTTTCAATTTGCATGTTAAACTTTTCTCCCAGCTCCTACTGACTTGGAGCAGCTTGGAACAGAGCCAGACAGATGTGAGGATGTAGTTTATCTGGAAAGGGAAACTAGAATATAGTTTGGCAATTCTTCTGGGAGGAAAAGACATGCCAAAGGGAGCCAAGCCTCTGAAGTAAAACATACATCACTCACCTCTTCTCCCACTCTTCCATCAGTTAAGTGACATACCTTTATTAATATTTATTGCCACTGAGCAGCACACAACAGTTTAGAGAAATTACTGGCACCAGAAGAAAAGAAGTGAGCAAGAAATGGATGGGAAAGAGGGCTGGGTGAAGTTGAATAAGCTGTCCCAACCAGCAATGATAGTAGGTTTGGCTGGTCACTCTGAAAAGCTTCTATGACTAAAGAACCAGAAATTTCTCTGAGAATGGACTAGCAGATGAAGGTTTCCAGTCCAAGTCCTAATTACAAACTAACCAGGTTAATTCACTATAAGGAGGATGCTGTCAAGTTTGCTTTCTACTGGATTCACAAAACAACTTCCAGAACAAAAAGCAAACTCCTATCACCAACAACTGACCCTGTTTCCCAGCTATCAGGGTGAAGGACACTCAGAGCTGTCTGCACATGGTGCAGCTGGGTCCCCAGCACAGGACCAGAACAGCTGTGGAAGGACTTAAGGGGGGGGCAATGAAACCTGTCCCAAGGCAGTACAAGGCACTGTCAAGAGTTTTCAGTCTTCACAGCCAGTGATAGAGTTTAAAAGCCAGCAGAAACACTTGCCTATAACTTACATATTTCACTCTCCAGTGAAGCCAGTGACAGATCCCCTCCCTTAGCTGAACACTGAATTTATCAAGAGCAGACATCTGTGGCCACCATCTACTAGGACCACCCATCAGCAGCAGAAAATGCCTCCATGCACTCACTGAATATCAGAAGGTCAGAGGTCACTTGCTCCTACCAGTTGACTAAAAGTACCTCCATACAGCCTGAATGAAAGGTCATTTTAAGATACTGTGCAATTCACTGTCAGGGCACAGCTCAGGACAGGACAAAGGCAGCAGAAGGAGCTAGCTCATTCCAGCCCTTCTCCAGCTTCAGAAGTCATCTCATTCCCTACAGTAACAACATGAACCATAAGCTTCTTATCAGCCACACATTGTACCACAGGCAGAAATGCAAGCAAAGATATTTTCCTCTTTCCAAAAATAGGTATTTCCTTTTTTTTTTTCCCCTTTAGAAAATGACAACATGAGGAAAAAAGACCACTTTGTTTTTCTGTAAGCTTTACATCTTTCTGGTGTAAGCTTTACATCTTTCTGGCTCCAGAGAAACTGGTAGCAGCTGCTTTAATTTCCTCAGTTTCCCGTGTCAAAGGTTCAAACACAGTTGTAGATACTCTTTATGAGTGAAATGTTTTCCCGCTCTTTGGATCAAAAACCTTTAAACAAAATCAGATGACTCCCTTTCAGTGGGAAGGCCTGGACAAACTCTTTATAGATATATTTCTCCTCGCATTTACAAGAACAGCTCTGCAATGAGATCTCTACAGTGAAATACCTGTCTTCTCAGTGACCATCCAATTTTCCTCCTTTGGTTAAGTTTACCCTGTCCAAAGGAAGCTCACCCTTTGTCAGAACTTCAGAAAAGCCTGATACAAAATCTAGATTTGATTTACATTTCATTTGCCCCAAAATCTTTTCAACATCAAATAAAGACCAAGTAAAAGTAGAAAGAAAGAAACTACCAGAAGGGAGGGAGAGTAAAGAATGAGTTGGATAGGATAAACACTGAGAAAGGTGAAAAAAAAAATAATCACAGGGAAAAACAGATGTCAAGTGTAAACCTATTGGTGTGGGCAATGATGACTTACAAAAGAATCTGTGCATAAAGAGGCTCTGACAGCCCAGAAATGTCTCCCAGCAGCAGCTGTCAGGAGTGGGAGGAAAAGCCCTATTCCGGTCCTCCAGAAGAGATGATAGTTTCCTATTGTGAGAGTAGGTGCTAATTATTATTTCCTTTCTAGGATCAAGAGAGGGTTTTAAATCTATCCAATGCATCAGTAAAATAATCTGTGACAAAACAGATAGATGATAGATAGATAGATAGATAGATAGATAGATAGATAGATAGATAGATAGATAGATAGATAATTTGGCAAGATGGGATGGTAAGGGGCTCTCCCTATCAAGGCTGAGAGGCAAAATTGAAAGCAAGAGCTTGTGGGAAAGTCTGGGTGTTATGGTATGGGGGTGCATCTGGTTATCCACGTGGGGGGTTCCAGGCAGGGGGACCACAGGCTGTGTGACCACAAAGTATGTGATGAGCTGCATTTCCAGCAGCTTGAAGATAATGAATGGGAAGGCTCCTGGGTTTTCCCTATGTGCATCAAGTGCAAAGGTTCACATTTTTGTTCAGCCATAAACCAACCGTGGAAACCAACACTGGTCACTGGGGGAGCCTTTTCACTTCAGCAGGTGAAGGTGCTGACTCCACTTCCTGCAGGCAAGCCAGACCTCATTTTGCTGACTGAAGAAGATGCCACTTAAATTAAAACTTGTGTAACCATATGTTTCAAAACTGTGAGTCATATTTTATACAAGAATGACTCTGACAGGCCGTGTATTTGTGCTGACTTGCTGTATATCCACAGTGCCCTGTTGAAAAAAGCCATCAAAGTTTATAATGTTTTTAAGTTAAAAAAATAATTAACAATCCTATGTGCCAGGAACATTCCTTATGTGAAATTTGTATTACAGTTAAAAAAAAGACACAAGTTGCATATTAATTGTATTTTACTGTAATGTTGAGGGATCAATTTATTATGTGTGACTGTATATACTTAAACCACCCCATTTAACCTCGCAGAACACCATCTGAACGCTGCATTTCACTTATGCTGGAAACCTTGGGCTTTGAGCTACGTGTAACACAATACAGCAGAACAAACCAAACAAGAGCAGCCCAAATCACAGTCCATCACACCATCTCATACAGTAAGGGGACCTCCAGCATAGCAAATGGGCTTGAGCACATGTGTGTGTGTAAATGAAATACATAGAAAACAAAACTTTTGTCAGTTTTGACTGACACACTGGTAGGCATCTGCCTGGACTTAGAGAACAGCTGGAGCAAAAAAAGTCTTCAGTTACTTTGAGCTGTTTATCTAGAAAGGACTATTCTGTCAGGACCTGGGAAATGAAGGGGAATTCTGCACAAGACCAGTGGTGCCCAGAGGAAGATTGATGTGGGGCACTGCCTTCAGAGAGTTTCCTGCTCTGTTTCTTTCAAACATCATGGGAAAGACACTAGAGTAGTGAACAAAATCTGTATGTGTTTTCCTTATCTGGTGTCACCTGTCCCCTGAAGGAGGTAGGTGTACTGCAGGCAGTATGACCAAAAGGGCTGGGAATGATTATATTTAAGACATTGTGCAAACTAGAAGGGCATGTTCACAGCTGTTTCAGCTGCTTGGGTGTAAGTAAGAGCCAAAGAAACAGTGTCCCAGCAATACAGGCAGTGGCACAAAAATGGAGCAAGTACAGCCTCAGGATGAGGCGCAAAGTAGTTCAAGGATTCACCAGATGGACAGTTTCACAGCACGTCCATGATCCATCAGTGGGAGGCAGAGGGGAATATCTTTAACCAAGAGACAAGAGCCATGTCAGGTCTCAGTCCCCAGTTGTCCCAAAGACAGCATAGGAAAGCAGGACTCCTTTGGAAATGCAGCTGGGATGTTTGTGACTCCCCATGGTTGCACAAATGTTCAAGACAGCTCCCAGTTAAACTCTACGATGAAAAAACATTTTGATCACACTAGGGAGTGAAGGCAAAACCATGTTGTTAACACAATTCTCAGATTACTGACATCTCACTTTAAATGTAGCCTAAACGGCAGTCACTGAAGTAGTTACCAAACCACTGGATTCTACTAGATTTCTAGGGATCCACAATCTACAACTATGTAGTCCACAAAGGTACCTGGGAAACCCAAGTCCTATCCCATTTGGGAATAAATTGGTTTTATAAGGATCCACACCTCTGTGCAGCTCTGTTCCTTCATCATCCCTGGCCTTGAAGGCTCTCCTCACAATTTTGTGTTTTTCAGCAAAGGGAAGATTTTTTTCCCCATGGTTGTACCCTAAACATCTCAACCCTCTGATTTAAGGCCACAAGGAAAAGCAGCTATGCATACACACATCAGAATAAGGGAACTTGTAGAATAAAAAGAGCATCCAATGCTTTAGAGTCTGTTAGGGAACAAAAGAGGGAGAACAAAAATATTTTATTTCAAATCATATGCTAACTGTTAAATAACAGAGAGAGCTCAGCCAAAGTAATTCTTATCAGCTCAACTGTGATGTTTCTTCCACTCTGCTCTGCAGCACACACACAAGTGTGGGGCCACGGTCGCACCAACTCTGAAATAGACTGGTTTTATCCAATATGCTAAGTCCATAGTGACAAAGTGGAATCAATGCCAGAAGCAGGATTCCCATTTAAGAGCTCTCGACCTATCTTCTTGTGAGGTGGATCAGTAAAATTCCAGCTCCTGCCCCACCAGAAACAAGGCACAGACCTCAGGAGTCTGATTTTGAGACTGAACCTGCTGCAACTGGCTGTGATTTGGTCTCCTCTTGCCCAATACCAAATAGCAGGAAGAAATGCCCTCTTAGGAAGATGGTTTTTGACTGAAGAAAAGAAGCGTGTGTAATTCTATGTCAGGTGAAGTTTCTTTGGCAACATCTGGCAACGTTGCAGAATTTCTGCACTCCACTGAGATTTGGAAGAGCATATGGTTTCCACTACAGCAAAACAAATCACTCCTTGAACAAAAAGCTCTGAAAAGGAGTGGGAAAAGGAAGATGAAAGTTTCAAGTCTGTTTGTAAATTATGCATTATCCATGCTTGCAATGCCCCAAGGAGCCATAAATTTAGAGGTTTCAACAGAAAAGCCTATAGCTGACACCTTACATTCGTAAAACTCATTACTATCCCTGGAGTGAAAATGAAGGGGGAAAAACAGTGAATAAATAATTGAGAACATAAGAACTTTTCATCATTTCCTTTTTCTCTTTTTCAGCTTTTCACTACAGTTTCAAGACCAATATTGGATTCACATCAACTGTGGTCTTAAACATGAAAAGTGACAGTATTTTTCAAATGCCTCTGATTGTAAAATTGAAATAGTTCAATTAAACTTACAAGTACAGATCACGAAAACAAGAACTTGAAATCTAAGACATTTTCACGTTCAACATTCAGTTCTGCATCTGCCATAGATACCCATTCTGCAAACTGCATCCAAAACCAGCCCAGATGATAATTTTATTTTTGGTCCAGCTGGAATCTCACAAGAAAGAGGGCCTGAGAAAGCAGACAGTGGCCTTCATGAAATTTTTAGAATGTTTTAGATGATTTAGAGGTTCTGCCTTTTTTTTTTTTCTGTAGTCTGTGCATTTTTATAAAATCCTTTTATTCTTTTCTTCATGTCTTTGCCCTTTCTATATATTGCCCAAAATCTATAGAATGTTTATTCTCAGGAGCCTGTGTGACACTGAACTCAGTATGACAAGCAAAACAGAGGAATGAGTGAATCATGCAGAGTAATTTTGTCCAAGGATTAGATGCGAATAACTCCGGAAAAAATGTGCTTTTTTTCACTCTTTCTACAGCAATGTTAATGTCTAGCATGGCACAGTGTTGTACTTTTCTGCTTTTCCCTCTTTTCACATTAAATTACACATGAAATTTCAAGAACTAGATGCACTGTCTCCCTTGTGGCTAAATGCAAATTGCCCCTTTCCATTCCCTTTTCCTCCAGAATAAAAATCCATTGAATTCAGAGAAAAGAAAGGAAATTAATCTTTTTCTTCACTGTTAAAAGCCACAAATTTCTCACTAAGGATGATCAGCCCAGGGGCTCTCTGCTGTTGGCAGCTGCCAAGTTGGGGCTCTGGACAGGAGTGTTCCATGTTCAGGTACTCTCTGACTTGGCTCATCCTCGCCCCCCATCCTTAAGGCTTTCTGCCTCACAGGCAGGCTGTGTGCTTTCACTTGGATCAGCTCTGGATTTGACTGCTAAACCCAGGTTTGCCCCTTCCCCTCTCCCTTCCTCTGCAGCACCTCACTGCCAGGAAACACTGACTGCATCTCACCTAGAGCCAAGGGCAACCTTTTCCTCAAGGTACAGCTAGGACCTTCAGTTGCACCAAGTTTCAGGAAAAAGTGCTAAATATTTGAGCTGGTGCACAGAAATGGCTTCAAAAAGTGTTGCCTATCTAGAAGATCTCTCTCTGTGGAAGTCAACACACAAGTCTTGAAAATAAATCTGCAAAGTGATGTGTGAGTCTGCAGACACAGGCAAGGCTCACCTCCCAGTCAACCCCGGTAAATGGAAGGACCAGATATCCAGATGCAAGAGACAGTATCAATTTTTTTCTTCAGTTTACTCTGGGAGAGATGTCACCTAGCCTTTCCTTGGGAAGTGAGCCACTTCTCTAAACAACTCTTGGAATGCTAAGACAGAATTAGAGATCCAACAGTCTAGAGTTCCCTTCCACTTTGTTTGTCCTGGAAGAACTTATGGGCCAAACCCTTTGACACCTTCCCTGGGGTCATAGCCATGCAGACAGGGCAGCTGACCAGCACCCAGACTCCTTTTGGACCACAGCTGCCAGCTGGGCACCTCTTGTCACAGAGGCCAACCCTTCTTCCCTCTCCCTGCCCCCCTGAGACCTCTACCTGACACACGCCAAAGAGCTGAGGCTCAGCAGGCAAATGACTCACAGATGCTATTGAATAGCTGTAAAAACACTGTGCACAAATGAACAACATGACACTTAGGGCTGCTAGTATTCCTGCCAGTCAAAAGGAGTCCACAGGAAAGCACTCTGAGTACTTTTACAGACAGGAATGCCCTATGGAAAATTATACATAAACACAAAAGATTGGCAATACAGTGCAGAGCAGTGTTCCCACATAACTTCATTTAGATTGCACTGAGCTGGTATATTTTTGTATGTCTTGAAGAAAAACATCTTTCTCATTTGAAGAAGATAAATTTAAAACATCAGTGGTATGCTAGTGCCCAGGGCCCTTTATGCATCAGCTTTTACTATTCTAGTCCATGAGTCATAAGTTAGAGTACTTATCCCATAGGAACTTGTATTCCCTGGGCTACTCATTCAGATTGGCAGGTTTAGCAAACCAGCATGTAGTCCATAAGAGGCCAAAATTAAAAAAGGGAAAGGTGACACAAAGAGCTCCCCCCCAGTAAAACAAACAATGGCAGTGGAAAACTCTTATTTATTGAGACGGGAATGGGTCTTTGCAAAGACTGACTTCATGAACTGAGCAGCAAGCAGCAGAGGAAGCCATCAAATCTTACCCTGCGTTTTGGGAGTCAAATTAAAACCATGCTGATGGTGCAGGCTGCTCTGCCGTACATCCCAGCCCACAGTCCCTCCCAGTCTGTCCTCTTTCTGGACAAAGCCAAGACATTTGTCAAGTCCTGGTGGACATCAAGACCTGCCTGGGCATCGCATCTTGCCAACCAGCAACCTGCAAGCCTGTGGAAAGGGCCCACGTGCCTGGAGCACTGCATGGGTGCAGTAACAAAAGCAGGGACCTACTGTAGGCTTAAGCCCACTGATGGAGGTTATTTCCCAGCTGGCATCGAGGTATCCTCAGGGCCGATGGAAATAACAGGAAGCACAACCTATGTCAGGTCCTGTTGCAAAATAATTACTGAAGTTTTGTGTATTAATGAAGCTGGGCACATAAAGTCTAAAACAGAGTCACGTCCTGCCCGGTCCTTTCCTAACAGTGCTGACCTGTTAGGAAAGGACTCTGTTAGGAAAGAACACAGAGCAAATGCTGCACCTACTTTTGTGGTTCACCAGCATCCAGGAAAAGATTGGGGTGTATCCTGATGGTCTCTTCAAAGGGAACATTAAGAGCTTCACAATATTGTTTTCCCACATATCCTGCCTTCTGGTTTTCAGCCAGTGATCTGAGGACCTCTGGGAGATTCCAGGTCAGGGAAAGACAATGAAGAAAATAAATTCATAAGTATTAGACAGTGATGTACAGATGCAGCTTTTTTAAAGAGTTCATAGATTTGATAGAGAATGGTTGAGAAAGGATACATTAATCATAAAAGGGTGGAAAATTACTTTGTTAGCTTTCCAAATACAAAATCATTGGTGCAGAAAAATGCATTTCTTTCTATACAGAGGCATAGGTGCATATGACATCATATAAACATCATGTTTAACAATAGCTAGCCATATCCAGATGGCTACATCTATTCATAAGAACAGCAGCTCCCAGGAAGCATTGTTGTGGATTATTGCTGAGTTCAAAGGTTCACAATGAGTTTTGGATTTTGCCAGAAGAAGAAATTGTTTGTTTCAAAAACCCAGCTGAAGGACCCTTTTTGATCCCACAGAATCCAGTGAGTTGTCTTCTTTAACAGGCTGCTGAGCAGCTCAGATATTTCTTTGTTTATTTTACTCTCTGCAAAAATGATTTTTCTAGGAAGAGTCTGATATACTAGAGCAGTGGAGACCTCTGCATTTTCATGCAGCTCAGGCAAGGTTACACTCTGGTGTAGCTGCTCACTCTGGTCACTGTTATTTACTTAAATTATCATGCAAACATTACCAGGACCTCTTCAGCAAGAACTGTCTCATCCACATCTCTGAGAGGTTCATTGAACTGCACCACTGGAACTGATAGTACACCCAAAAAGGTAGGGTGGATGCACTGGATCGCCAAAGTGATCTCACAACACAAAGCTCAGGGGAAAGGAACATTTCTTCCACACTTTGCTCCTTTGTTCCTTTTGATGGAACAGATAAAATAACAGGGTGATACTAATTCTTCTAGAAGGGCATTTTGTTGCACAATGAACAGTCCCCAGAGGAAATGCACTCCTAGTCAGCGAAGCTGACATTTAGAGGTTTGACTGGAAGCCAGGGTCTATAAGGTTTTAACGAGTCAGGGAGTTTAAATGTACAGTATAGCAAATTTCCAGGTACAAGGTCAAAATTTCCTAACCTGGCTCCTATTGCCGTTCTAAACATTAACTAAAAGGTCCAATTTAGGCTATTTATATGTCTAGGTATTTAATTGTGCCTTCAAATCAAGTAGTGAGACACCGAGGTCACTTAAATTGCACCTATAATTATTTGCACACAAAAAGAAGCAGAAACAAAGAGCCCTTGGTGGGCCAGGCCAGCTCCCAGGCCCCAGCTGAGGCAGCCCAAAAGCACTGGGATACCCTGTAGTTCCCACTGCCCTCATGAGGCTGCTGGCCCTGAGGTACGGTGCCACTCATCCCAAAGGAAAAGGCAAACCCAGCAGCCCGTGGGGAGGCAATGGGACTGTTGCTGTAGGGGTGACCGCTGCATCCCATTTTACCCGGCTGGGAGGAGGGATCTGGTGTTCAAAGGATGCCCTCAGTGAGAGGCTGCAGAAAGTGTGTCCGCCAAGCTCTCCGGTTTCATGGCTGTTTTCTTAACGTGTAACAGAGGGTGCCAGTTTAATATCCTGCTATAACACTTGACAGCAAGGGTCAAGAGCAGCATCAGGACAACTGGGGAAAACTTAATGAAAAGAGGCTTAAACATCTTGAAAGGATATGGCTGTATGGGTCCAGGCACAGCTGGAGGCCCTGGGAGGGACCTCAGCTGGGGGTAGTTAAATCACTTGGGAGAAGAAGATGCCACCTCGTGGTCTGCAGACCTCCAAGTGGGAAATGTCAGCAAAAGAAAAGATGAGTACTCCAGCTCCCATGCAGAAGTGAGAATTGTCTACCTACAGCAGCAGGCCCGCAACTCATGTGTTACCCAACGCTGAAACCCAGCACTTGGCCCGTGCGCCCCCAGCCTCCTACCCCTTTTCACCACTGCACCAAACCTCCTCCTTCACCCACAAGGGGTCTGAAGCTGCCACTTTCAAGCATCAGGAAAAGCTGCACAAGCTTTTCCCTGAAACAAGCACAATCTCAAATACTCCCAGGTCCCGAACAGGACAGACAGCAGCACCTGTTTGAAATTAAATTCCTGGATTAAAAGCAGGGTTTCCAAGCTCACTGCTTGAAATCGCCATACCCCAGATGAGGGTCTTTCCTCCCCCCAGCCCCCATTCTTTTTAGGGGTAATATAAGCTTCTTTACAAGAGAGATTTTGTGAAACTTTCCATTCCCCTTTAACAATAACCAGAAGAAGTTTGTAGCACATTAGGGCTTAACTTAAGGAAATGAATGAAAGAAGGATCTCCTGTTCATTGGGCTCTTGACCTGGTCTCTGATTTTGTAGGCACTATTTTGCAAACAGGAACACCTGCACTTTTCCCCCTGAGTGGTTACCAGGGGCACACACACATACAAACTCTTCTGGGCATAAAAGTACAAGTTTTGAATAACTTCTCCCACCCACCCACATATCAGTAATTGCAGCTGCAGACTGTGCTCAGTGAAGACAGGGACAACTGTGTTTAAAAGTGTTTGTGTGTGTGTGTGTGTGTGACTGTGACTATTTGATTTTCTGTGTTCACAGATTTTTGTCAAGAAAGTTCAGTGTGCAAACATTTAAAAACAAATAGTAACACCTTGTTAAAAATATTTTGTTGTCTCCCTTGGAGGGAAATTCACAGGGGAGTTTTAGGACTTGCATTCATCATCAGTACGAGGAGTGGGGAATATTGGATGTATAAGGACGTGGCGCCATTGGGCAGCCATTACTGCTGGCATATGTGTCACTAAGACACAGCCCTTCAGTAAAATGACAGCTATTCCAGTAGGAGACCCAGGAATGCACTTTACTTGAATGAACAGCTTCACTTTCTAGTTAAAGTCACAGTTAATAAATGGCAAGAAGTGCTTCTCAGCATGGGAACATTCAGGCACAGCCTGAACAAATGGGGTGCAGATTTTTTAAAGGGTTTATTTTCATTCCCATTATAATATATGTCTCAGCTTGTAAATGCTTTTATGCCAGCAGTAAAAATTTCCATTTATATGGGTTGAATTGAACCTTTGCAATTCAGTGGCAGTCCAGCCACTTTTAAGCAGATGTTGAGATGGCTCGGAATGTATTTAGCTGAATGAGTGACAAGTTGCTAGAGCCCTAAGATTTTCCATGGCTGAGCATTCAGACAGGATGGATAGACATCCAAACTGATATATCATGCATTCCCATCAATGGAATTATATTTTGCTTGCCTGCATGCACATGGGATCATAACACATGTACTTAAAAACATACAATAACTAGACTTTTACATGCAAATTAAATTTAGTTCATTTTAACCTATGGATCTGAGAAAAACAAAACACATTTTAAAAAAAACCCAAACCAACAACAAAAAGAGCAAGCACACTAACCAGCCTGGGAAGACCTCAGTGCATTCTTAGAGTTCAGAAATTCCATTTCCCACATTTTGCAGCCCAAGTTGCAGGCTAGCCCAGGCAGCATGGCTGGGTTTTTGTTTCAGCTATCAGCTACGGCACTGTTAAAGGAACCTTTCTTTACGGAGAGACTTTCAATACACATAAAGGGCCGTTCCTTCCCTCAGATCAGCTGAACCCCAACGGGGCTGTCTGATCCTTCTCTGTGAAACAAGGACAGCTTATGTTCAGCAATTACATTCCTGTCCATATGCAGACAAGAGGCCACCGCCTTTGTCAGCCGGTGCTCCTCGGGCTTCTCTTGCTTTTCAGTGGGGACGATGACCTTTCTGACCACATCAAGATGCACCATCACCCTGTGCTCCACACGGGGCCCAGTGTGCGGCACAGTTTTTATTTCCTAGCATCGCTGGAAGAGGAGCCAGTCCGTCTCCACTGATCCAGCCCGAGGACAGTGATGGACTGCCCTCTGGGTCTAATTACTCCTCCACATTGAGGATAAATAATCTACATGACAAGAGACTCCATTCACTCATGCCCTCCCACACCTCCTCCATCCTAAGCCTAGTCTTGAGTGACAGATGGAGCAAGAGTCCATGAGGGCTCCCCTCTTGCAGATTTGTGTTGGCCATCCCAGACACACTGCAACACTTTTTTGGGGGCACATTAGATACAGAGCAGGTACCCTACTAGCTCAGTTACCTGGCAAACCAGATTGGTTCCTGGAGAATGCAAGTCCATCCAAGCAGATACAGAGGGCTTTAATAGCCAAATGCAAATGACTTCAATTTACCATCCTTGTGGGGACTCTTATTATTGTGGCTTAGCAGGATGACCTCAGGTTATTCTCCACCTTGAGTAATTCTCAACAAAATTATACAGTGGCACCTAAGCAGTTTTCAAAAAATGTATCTTTCTCTTATCTTTTCTTTTGACTGTGAAAGGAAGCAAGTCAAGACTAGGGAGAGGTGACTCCTTACACACCTTTACATCCCTGCAAGGGCTCTGTACCCCACTGGCTGTTAGCTCTAGTTGTTGATCCAGTTCAGTGAAAGAAAAGCACTGTTTATCCTAGAACATATCCACTGACTTGAAAATTTATGGTAAGAATTGTCAACACTGTGAACCTCTTCTGTCACTGTATCAGTCAGGTGCTGTTCTTAGGACTCTGTCCAAGCAAGCCCTGTATTTCTGAGCTTAACCTCTTAGATAACCAGAATAGGCAATTTTCTACAGCAATGACACTTTCTGTAGCTATATTTATCTGCATTGATGAAAGACAGATTTCTAGAAGCACCTGAAAGTCCAAAAGAGTCCTTGCCAGGAGTGGTTGCAGTCCCACAGACATAGATCTTTATCATTCTGAGCAAATACGTGGGAATTTTTGGGGACATAGTGATAGAAGGCAGAGAGACTGCATTTTCCTGAAGCTTTTAAACAAATACTAGCATGGTGGACTGTCTATACCAGAGAATGACAAGCTGTGAGAGGCCGCTGGTTTTCCCAGATTTTGCAAACAAGTGAACCAGCAGGCAGGCTGGGAATGAAAATGCTCTCCCATACAGCATTCTTCCCAGGCAGGGAATGCCTTCTGCCACCTCTGCTTGGCTGGCATCAGAGCACAGGTATGCAAAACTGGAGGGAAAATGCAACAGCCCTGCAGGGGACACAAACCCACTTCATAAACCCACTTTATTACAGATGGAAAGCCAGCGTATTTGAGTGCATCAGGAGTCCAGCTGCCACAGTAACACAGAACTACATTGTATGCTGAGCCACAGTTTGCCATCTCTGTAAAAACAGGCAAAAGACATTTCCTATGAGATCTGATAAGAACAGGAGCTGTTTGTTTAAATCTACTCCCTCACTGGAAAAAAAAATAGAAAAAAAAAAAAAAAAAAGATGAAATAGCAAACCCTTGAAATGAAAGTAAAGGATCATTATTCTTATTAGAGCAACAGTGGGTACTTCTCATAATGTGTTGTGAAACACCAGCACTTGAGTGAATAGGACCAACTGTTCAGCCCCAGAACAAATTGCACATCAGTCTTAACTTAATAGGTAAGATTAATGGAATGCCATATAATGGGGGAAACTCAAAAAATTAAGGTAATTCGGCAGAAATGGCTTGGAATCATAGTCTATCTAAATGCATTTCATCCGGAGGATTACTGTCTCCAGTGTTTTAGTTAAGAGTTATATTAATTCGAAAGCCATGCCTTACACAGACCCATCCTGTGCTTAAAGGCTGGCTTTCTGCTAGAAATGCTCACAGTGAAACCTTTGCTGAAAGTTTGCCCAAACATTTCACAGGCGACTGCAAAGCCGAGCTCTGGGGGCTCGGAGCGCCATACCTCGCCGTGTTTATGACCGGTTGACTTTTTGGCTCCAGCACCTGGATTTGTCAGGGCCTCTTAGCTGCTGCTGGGAACGTGCCCCTGCCGAGCCCGGCTGCTCTCCCTATCACCCCTCTGACAGATTAAAACACAACAGGGTCTGTTGGATGACTGACACATTCTTCCTCTGTCTGACTCTGAAAGGACTTCATTTAACAGCTCTGGAGTTGAGCTTTTGACTGACAGATTGTGAAGGGGAAAAGTCATTCAGTTCCATTAAGCTCAGTAACTGCTGTAGAACAAAACACCTTTAAAAAAGGGGATGAAAAAAGAGCTGCAGAGAGCGGGGGCAGGAGCTTTAGGAAGAAAAAAGGGGATTCTTTTCAGGTTCAAAGACAATCTTTCCCTTTGCTTTCTGTCCATCAATGAGGGCAGCATTCCCAGAGGGAATACAGTCCAGCGCTCATTGGTGCCATTCAGCTGCCAATCTGCCTGACAGGGAGACCAAAGGGCCTCATGTTGCGCTGCGGAAACTGTCTGTCAGACAATCAGCAGCTGCCATGACATCATCTGCCCTGTTTTTCTAGGGCTATTATAGGAGACTGGGTCCAGGAGTGCTGCTCCAGAGAGGTATTCATATTTTCCTTTTGCCCCCCAAAACGACATTTCTTTACAAAAGGAAATGTGCGGCTGTATTTGCAAGGGAGCTAACTCTGTGCCAAAGAGCAAGGGCTGCATGGCTTCAAACTGGTCATTTTCCACTTACCATGCCAAAGGTGCATAACCCCTAGTCTATTTTTTATTGTAAACTGGGTTTTATTTTAAGAAACTCTCCATGTTAAATATCAGTGATTAACCTTTCTCTCTTTTCTCATCTGAAAGCTTGCCTTACTTAAGTCTCTCTGCTTTTGCTACAAATATTGAAATTTTTGTAGTATTCTTGTTCTTACACTCCCATGTTTGTGCATGCATTCATTCATTAGAAACCATATTCTGGCTGTATTTACACTGCTGGTGCAGTAGCTGGGGCTGCATTCACTAGTCAAAGTGCTGCAGAAAGAAATTGTTAATCCTGACGATAGCAGAGGTGCAAAACACAACGAAGCTACCAGCTGCAAGTGTGAAATCAGGCAATGAGCAGGACTGGGACACGCTGCTTGGGCTCCCCCCTTCGTCCTGTCAAAGACCAAAAAGGACAAGTAGGTTTTGGTGGGGCAGGACAAACAGTGAGAAACTTCAGTCTTCTTGGTCTTCCAAATCCTTATCTGTAGGAGCAAAAATAAATTACCTTAGTGCAGTTGACTTGAAGCTGAATTAGTGACTTTACGTCATAATGTGTTTGATCAGAAGAAAATCTCAGAGAGCTAAAATAGTTTTGCCTGACTAATCCCTGCCTACAAACCAAGATAGATACTGGTCCTGCTTGGCAGCACTGGCACAAGCAAGATGCTGGAGATACTACGGGATGTTCAGCTCAGCTGAATGGTCACAGCTCTTTTCTATTCCTTCCCTTGGCTGGCTGGTTGATCAGTTGTTTGGTCTGATGATTTTAGGAGAGCATTATTTCAGGCATTAGTACTAAGGCCTAGCTACATGAAAGGACGATAGCTCAGGTCCATATGGAACTGTGCTCGGACTTGTTCCTTTGCCAGGGTCCTGATGCATGAGCCGCTTTTGGCTGTCAAATCTGCTGTCTTGTTTCAGTAAGGGATTACTGCAAATCTTCACATATTCCACATGGACCTTACGAGACAGTTAGTCAGATCCTGGATGAACTTGCACACAAAGACGTCCTGCTGCTGCTGGGGTCAGAATGTCTCCCTTCCTTTCGTGTTATTTGTATTTTTACAGTCCTGCCAAAGGTCTGCAAGTCTTGAGCAGCTACCATTTCAATCCTTCCCAGCAAGCTGTAGTCTGATACTTCAGCGATGTTTGCTCTGTACATTCAGGCATTACTCTTTCTCACCTGGCAGTGAACCATGCAAATTAAGACAGTCTCCAAGCACACACACACATACACAAACCAAAGCTGCCAGATTTCAACATCAGAAGCATGCAAGAGTACAGGGGCAGTGAGCACTCAGGCTTCCCTCTTTTCTGTTCTCTTTTCTTCACAGTGAGGACAAATGTCGTGATTTACTCTTCTGGCACTCATACCAAGAATATGGTGCTGGTGCAGCAGGAAGCAATAGTAAATCCTTTGTGAGAAGATCTCCACATTAGATCTGTAAGGTTTGCCTCCAATGCATTTCAACTTTTACATTTTTAACTAATATGACACAAACACTGACAAAGAAGCATCTGTTAGGCCTAGAGAGCAGCATGTACTATTTATTTGTGGACACCAGGAGGTATCAGAGAAGTCTGGAATACCAGAGAACCCTGTCTTCTTATGGCACTGTGCACTTACATTTAGAGAAGAACAAACAAGCAATGTGGGCAAACAGGGACAGTGCTACATAAAATCCTTGGGCAAAGCCCTACATGAAGCAGACCATCAGAAGTGGGGGAGATCTTTACTACATTGTAAGTCTGTATTTCAGTGGAAAGAGGTTACTCACTGCCCTGAGACCCAAGAGTCTACCTCAGAGCCTGAAAATGTGGAGATACTCTCTTCTATCAAACTTCTTTCTGTTCTGAGATTTGACGTAAATAGGGACACCACAAAAAAGAAAGACACCACACCCGTTACCCCATTCAGCTGTCTTATGTAGTATAAAAGTTCAGGTTTAGATTGAAAAAGGTGTATCTCTTGAACAGATGCCTAACTGGCATTGAGGAAATAGAAAAATGATATTGAAATGTCTTTTCAAGCCATAATCTGAGCAGTCAAACCTTGGTTCCAAACAAGGGTGTGCTAGAAGCCTTTCAAAAGTCTTCTATAACAAGCTACTTTAAAGAAATTATATGTCCTTTTAGTATTAAATTCATTATGAGATAGACCTTTCTCTTTTGTCAGTGTCCCTGTGCTAAAAAACAAGATTGCCATTTCAATAATTTTCTTGTTGAGTACACTTTAAATGTGTCCACTTCTAGTTTACAAAATGGTTTTGTGCAGTGCATTTCATTTTCAGAACATTGTGGAATGCTTTTAGCGGATCCTCTGCCAAAAACACTCAGCTTTCTTGTTTCTATGGATAATAGGAGATTACAACTTCTATAGCAGTGTACTTTTTTTTTGTTCAAATTTTATACGAGTTGCGAGACCTAAGGTGGGGTCTTCCACATAGTACAAAATAATCCTTAAAGAAAAAGTTTTTCTCTTATTCTAATGCCAGACCCGAAAACCCTGAAGAGAATTTAGGAAGAGTGGGGTTTTGCATTCCTCCCCAACCAGTTTTTCTGGATAGGGAATGTCAGCCTAAAAGCTCATGCAGTTCCCAACAGTTCTGTAGCACTGTCTCAAGAGCCTGAGCTGCCATAGGACTCTGATACAAACAGCCCAGTTATTTACAACCTACCCGTGGAGAGCACACAGAGATGCAAAGGGAAGGAGGAAGGAAACAGAAGACTTTTGGTGAGCCCCACAGGTGGCTGTGGCAAAATTAAGTAATTTGTCTCTTTGTCTTTCATCCAGGGGAATTTCCCTTATACAGTGAAACTGTAGCACCACCAGTATTGACTATCTGCTGATAACAGTTTGGCAGATATCTATTGAAACAATAGACTACACTGTTTCTCAGAAATATTCTCTATTTTATAACCTTTCACAGTAAAACACAATATTTTAATTACTTCCCCTCTAAAATTAAGGGGTAACTTCCAACCATGAACTTGGTCATTTTTAAATTATTTTTGCAAAGATCAGATGCCCATGGCTACAGATGGGAGTCTCCACTTTTCATCATGTCTGAAAATCAGATTTCAAAACAAAATTCAAATATCTAGAATTATTAATTTAAATCCACATTTATCTATCCACCTAAAGAGAACTGACCTGAATGTGAATACTGTTGTAAGTTGCTGAGTGTTTCAGATATTCAGAACCAGGGAAATCAGACCATAACAACTGAAACCAACAGATTTAGATAATTGTCTATAAATACTTCAAAACACTAGACTTTACTTGTTTCCTGGTTTTATCCTAGGACTTTTTTTTTCCTCATCTTACCTATGCATATCTGAGCTGCATACACAGGTCCAGTCTAAGGATTAGCGTGGTCCACAGCAGAGTATCACTGCTTTCTCAGGACTGCAATTTTGTTTGAAAATCCATGGATTCCAGTGCTTCCTACTATGCAGAATCTTTCCTGACCAGAAGTATAGGAACATGTTCTGTATATTGGGTAAGTACTTCTGCACTGTTCAGAATTACACCATCTCCATCCCACCTCCCTTCTGACACATTCACCCAGGAAAGGCAGTGGCATAGGTAGCCAGTGCTTGGTGGCCAGCAGGCTGCTGTCAGGCTTAATGAATCTATTTGCTTTTCCAATTGCAGGGCACTCATTTGGCCTTATCTCCTCCATCCAGATGCTTATGGATGCTTTGTGGGAAGGTAATAATCCTAAAGGCTTTTACCTTCTGTCAAATAGAGTCAAAATTGGCCTGTGGACCCAGAAGTTATTAGGAGGAAAACCAACATAAAGTGCAATCACATTTGCTTCATTTTTTGCTAATTCATTTCTGTAGGAAACACAGCCAGCCAGCCAGGGAATGGCCTCTGAGTGCTGCCTTCTGTATTTATTTTCACAGTGAAAATACCAGCATCAGTCAGGAGACATGCTCTTGAAGGTGGGAGCCCCAGAGAACAGCAGCAGACTAGATGATGCTTCCTGCATACAGTTGGCCTCCATTCCTAAACTTGACAATACCAAATTACAAATACATCAAAGAATGGGCTTTATTTATGACTTGGTGAGCAAGAGGCAAGGAAGAAGCAAAAGGCTTGGGGTCTAAGAGTCAGTGATAACCAGCTTACTCATAACTGTCTCGATTTCACAATTTCTCATATTCTTCATCTGCCTTTAGGGTGTAGTTTTTTAACTCTCCCTATGCAAAAAATCTCCCAAAAGACAAACTGATTACTGCTGGGAGAAGAGATTACTCCTTCAATGTCAAAATTTCAGCACATAAGTGCAGAACAAGGCCAAGGTGAGGACAAGGAGAAGTGTAATTTGTCACCCGTGTTAATCCAGTCCTTGAAGTGGAAAGCCACCAGCTATGGTAAGAATCTAAAGGAGTACAGAAGATGTAACAGCACAGGAGAAAGTGTTCCATGGAAATCTGTTTCTTTCCTTCCATCAGCATTAAAATTGGGATGTGAAAGCAGCAAACAAATTTACCTTCTTCTCCCAATTACATTGGGGAATAGGCATTCCTCTTTCAAGGCAGGGATGAAAACTTCAAGTAAATAATGTCAGTATTTATTCCCCATTTGAATCTCTATCAACTATTTAATATATTCAAGGCAACCTTATGTATAATCCATCACAGAAGACTGTTTATCTTTTTCCAGTAACATTAAACTCCCAGTAACATATACTCAAGCCCTTGGAAATCCAGCCATCTAAAGGCTTTGTATATCTTTATTTATGAATCTATTTATTTATCTATGAACAGGGCAGGACTGTGAATTATTAGAGGACAGCACAGAACAGCAAACTGTTAGAGGACAGCAGCAAGTACCATGCTGTACTGCGATCCAGCAGGACATACCAGATCACTGCAGGGAAACCCCAAATTCCCATACTCATGACACCTCCCTGTGCTTGCCACACAGCCACATATTTCTGTGCAAAGCATTGCAGGTACACTGTAATAAAATTGTTATTTTCCTCCATTAAAAGCCCAGATTTCAAGTGTGTTCATTGTCTCATGGTCTTTGTGATTTCGTTAGAGAAATTAGTAATATCAATTTCCAGGTTCCTGGGCATGTGAGATCTCAGTCTGGGTCTTCCAGTCGTACATGAATATTCCCTCTCTATAATAGGCTCCAAGTCAGAGACAGTGATGTCCCCTAATCCTCTAATTCCCTTAGTGCCCCTAATATGCACTAAGAAGTTTTAGATTTCTTTCTAGGTTATCTACAAACTGCAGTTTCAGTGGTCTTGCTATGGCATTGTTCAGCTCTGCATCTTTATTTTGATTTTCACCCAGCTCTTTCTTATGAACCATTTAAATTATATTTTATGACATATCAAATTAAACCTTTCAGTTTTTTAATATGTGTGGGTCTGTGGAAAGAGGCACTTTTTTTCCTTCATGTTCTGACTATCCCTAGTTTCACATGACACTACAGCTAGATCCCCCAGCTATCATGTTGGCTTTTTAACTTCTGGTTTTGTTCCTAGAGTAGCAATTGAATATTGCTAAAGAGTGAATTTTAATCACTCTTTTTAATTTTCCTCCTAAGTTATCCACTTTGAGATGATAGATAGATAGATAGATAGATAGATAGATAGATAGAATAGCACATGAACAGACATGAAAAGTTCTTTTGCAAGGAAAGTTAATTATGTACAGTTGTTGAAGTAGACACTAATTTGATTTTCTCAATATCCAGATTTTTTTCCCAATATTAAAGCTTATTAAATGCAAGTGGAAGGAAATGAACCTTCCTTACCAGAAGAAGGCATGCAATGGCAAAGGAGTTAGTCTTCTATTTTTTTTTTTCAGCTGAACATATTTAATAAAGTTATGGAGAACACAACTGCTCATTTTGAGTTTCCTTGGTGTTTGCAGTACTGCAGCTTGCAAGAACACAATTTCTGGTCTAAGATCAGGCACATGTTACAAAGCCCAGTGAATCACGTGCTATTTAATATCTTGACAGCTGCAAATGAGATCAACCCTGTCACATACAGGTTTGTGTAATCTGAATTTTCTAAATGAAAGTAATATTTTTATGCCTTTATTGATAATAAATCTTGCTTATATGGTCACTTCTGTTGACTTGAGAGTGGAGTGTAAAGAAGTTAGGAACAGATCCAAGAAATTAATAAATTAAGATGTGCAAGCATTTTTCTTGATGTCATTTATATAATTTTATTAACTATGAAAATAATTATTGAACCAACATATAGAAGTCGTAAAGGTTTTAAGCTTTCCAAAACCTTGAAAAAAATCTAGAGAGGCCTTCTTCTGACAATAGGCACAGAAGTTTCTTTCATGTTCAAGAGTACAAATCTCACAGGACAGAGAACCCTGGGTCCAGTGAAAGCCTTAATCATGTGCTTAACTTTCACACATACCAATACTTCCATTTACTTTATTAGGCTTTGATATGGTAATCACAGTCTTAAAGATAAACATGAATTTATATGATTTCTGGGTTTGTATTTTTACATTTTTATGTATTTATCTATAACTTACATATCCACTTTCCTATTTCATATGTCCCATTATAGCACAGGCATATGGGACAGAGTTACAGCTGACTTAACAGGAGCCTTAAGTCTGCATTTCATGACATCCGTGAACTTTTAGATCACAGAATTTAATTAATATAAGCAGTCAATTTTTCCACTGAGTGTACAACAGCTGGTTATTATATACCACAATTTATTTACTCACTGAAGAAGATAACTTTTGTATGTTTCCTGAGTTTTTTACTTCTTGCAAGAGTTCAGGTCACGTTGCTAGCACTGGAAATACGCTGGCATGCATCACGGCCCAGAGTCAGCCAGATGAAAATTGGGTGCCCCCAGGATCCCAGCCCTACCAGCTTACATCTTCAAATGGCAGTGGAAGGCACCAGAGTGAGTCACTAGGGTTGTTTTTCCTTGTTTTTCCCCTGTTAAAAGAGTTGTTTCATTCTGCTCTCAAGCATGATATGAAATTATTGGCATTCAAATAACAGTGCAGAGACTGGAATTCAAAGCCAATTAGAGCAGGATGATGTAAGGCTGCCAATTTACAATTACCACAACACCTGCGACATTTATAAATATTACTTCACAACATTCCTGTGTCCTTAGGTAAATCCTTAGATTTCACTTTGTTAAATGGATCACATATGTTCCTTGCTTCTTTGACTTGACAAACATCTTTATATAAAGCAGTCACTTTAAAATACTTTGGTATTTAAAACATTTGACAAGCAAGACTGTTCGTAACATTTAACTGCTGTAATTAAGAACCAGGAAAAACTACCAAAGTTGTGGTTAACTGAAGCATCTGCCTGAGCACCAGGAAATATGTGATAACCCAACACAGAGAGATGAAATCCTACAATATTAAGGCACTGGTGTTTAAGCAATGCATAAATGTGTCAGGACCATCTCTGCACTAAAACAGAATTGTTTCTCTTAACATTTGTTCAGATTAATAACAACTATGACTAACAATATTCTTGCTCTTTATAAATGGTCATAATAATGAGAAATTGTTTCCTGATGGTATCACCAAAATAGGCAGTTGCAACCTCTCAGTGCCTTCAGCCCACACCAGCTTTGGTTTCAAAATATTTCCAACATTTGTTCACTGTTAAGTGAAATCATTGTATCTACAATGCATATGAAATATTTCAAAGTAGCAGAAAATGGTGTTCAGAGAGTTCTTTCAGCCCTGCATAGGTGGGGCAATATTGAGGAAGCCATGCAAAATCTCAAGATGCCAACGTATTTCCTCGTACAACAGCTACAGCAGCTTGCAAAAGTGCCTCAAATCTTTGTCCCCATAATTTAAGTAACAGATAAACTGGTAACTTTAAGTAAGTGACAGGTAAACTGCCCAGGAAAGTTCTGTGGACCATTCTCTTTCTAAATACCAGGGGTGAATTTAAATATGAAGATGGTAGCACAGCTAATAGCTGAGAGACAAAAACCCATAAAATATTATGATTGTTTCACAAGCAGATATGCATGGTGGTAATGCGATTTTAAAATGTTTATCTCATTGCAAACCACTTCCCCACAACTGTTAGCAATATAAGAATTATTAATAACACTGGGACTATTTCTTCAATTACAAGGGCAAACACACAGTTAGATGCAAATGCAAGCCATGATGCTATCATGCCTTAACAGTAACATAGATATCCCTGATTTGTCTCATGTAAATTACTGAATGAGGAATCAATTATATGCAAATAGGACTAAGCTCAGAGGCGAACTATTTATCCTTTGAAATTATTGGGTTTTAGTATTAAAAACCAAGCAAGAGTAAAAGTAATTATCAAAGTCAGATAAATTTGACTTTTTATTTCAGTGGGATGACATTTACATGAAACAATGACCTTGCCTATGACTTTAGTTGCCCATCATAAACCCTGAAAGAGCATCGTGTAAGCCCAAGGGAACTCTTCAAAATTCACACTAATACAAAGTGGAACTTGAATCTGTCCAATCATCTTCAAAAGTAATTGCATCTCTCTCATGCTTTCCCCATCACTCTTCTTCTGTCTCTCTTGTCTGCTATCTCTATCTGAAATATCTTTCTGTCTTGTCCTTCTCATGTATCTACCTCCACTTAGAATGAAAAAAAAATAGGTATGATTAATCATATAACCTCATAATATGATATATTGACAGGTTATTTCTTCCTGCCGTACTTGGGTAAAAATCATGCTTGTGTCACATGCTGGTCCCAGTTTATCTTTCTAGATTCAATTTCAGATGAAACACCCATCATTTTGATGTTTCCACAAATACTTATGTCAAAAAGAAAAGTCTTATCTGATAGCCTATGGACTCCATTAGCATGCACAGCCATGCCATATAGTTTAGTCAGAAACAGAAGCATTTTTCATAAATATCCTAAATTCATAGAAGTTCTAAAGGTAACAAATTCCTATTTGTGGAATCAATTCCCATTTTTAGGTCTTTGTGGACCTCCTCTTTCGAAGTTGCTATTTTTACTCCATCAGGGAAAGACCGCCTTCAGTTACCTCTTTGTGATCTAAAACTCTGACGTGGGAGGGCTTGGGAATAAGTCATTCTTGATAATGAAATATTTACAAGTGTTCTTTAAGTTGTAATATCATCCAGAATGCCTTGGTTCTTATCCTAAAATAGCATCATGGAGATGAAAGGCTTCTTAGACATCAAATAACTCCCAAAGAGTAAGTGACTTTCTGTTTTGTGATGAAATACTATGAAGTGGGAATGGCATTGCGATACCCTTGGAGGAAGACAGAGTCAAGCTAAAAGGACAAAAAGTCAATAAATTACAGAAGCAAACTGAAAATACAGACAAAAGGATTTCATCTGTATAAATCATGGCAGCTCCATTCCCACTATGCTGATTTATTCTTTCTGTGAGCCTTGCCAGTTAAGCTGTCCTGGCTCACTCACAGAATATACAAAGAAAATGAAAATACAGTGAGGTCAATATCCAGCACTCTGTCCCACTTCATGGTGTGCCTGCTATCCGTTACTAAATCTGCAACCTCATCCTGGGGTATGAGAAGAACGGTGTCAGTCCTCAAGAGACAGGAGCTGCAGCTGTGACAGGAATGAAATAAGAGGTGCCAGTGTGACAAGGATTGCCTTCAACCCATCTCCTCTCATCTCTGACATTCTCAGGCAGAGTCAGCATCAGATTTATGGGGACCTCAGGCAGAGGTTAAAGTGTGGGCCCTTCTCCCTCCCCTCGTATTAGATGACTCTCAGCACTACTCAGTTTAGTAGGGTATGAGCCTCTGCCTGTGTCCTGGGTCTTTGTGCAATTGTTCTGGGAATTCACCCCTAAACATAGTTCTCCCCACAAGTCTACAGCAGAAATTCACCCATTCCATTCCAAAAGTCTGCTGATGTTTGGCTGCACTTCTCACACTAGCAGAAGTCTCCCTGTTTTTTTCAAGATTCCACGTTCCTTCTCTCCTGTTTCACTATGAGATATGCAGTAACACTGCAGTAATACCAAGGTCTAAAATAATAAGTAACAGAGATCAAAAGAGCCCTCAGATCATCTCACCACTCTCCTGAATGTTCCCCAGGGAACCTTGCTCAAATTTGTTCAGTCCTGTTCCCTATGACTTTACTAATAGGGCTTTCAGCAGCTTCCTTCAGTAGACAGCTCCACGGTGTTATATTTCTGAAACTTGACAATGGCTATTATTGTGCCTAAAGGGGGAAAATTAGGATTTTTGCTTTTCTGTAATTTTCTCCTCCATTACTGGAAACTCTAGCCCTAAATTTCAGTTGACCCTCTAGGTCACTATTAATCAACCTTATGTATCATTTGAAACTCCAAGACATGCTCTTCATCTTCCTAATATAGAGTTTTAAAATCCAGAAGTGGAGGAGGAGAGAGTTTTGATATAAATGTAGTAAATGCAGCACGGGGGAACGTGATATGAGGATATTTTTGACTAGTACCAATGGTCACTATTAAACACTCAAAAAGTTACCTGAGCGTAGAAGCCATGGAATAGGGATATAAGTGGCTTCTTGGGAATTAAAAAAAAAAATCACGTAGCAAAATTCCAACAAAAAGCAAATAGGCACACAGAAATGAAGCCAAATTCTGCACTCTCTTATTCCAAGTTCTTTGGGCAGAAAATATGCTTCTCCATCTAGCACAAAGATCTCATCTCCATTTAACTTTGCTGTGCAGCTGGGAACATGTACCTGCTATTAAGTTTGGACACATTTCAGTTTTTTATCTGAGTAGAATTTACATCTCTTCCCTCTGATTTTGCCACAGTGCCATGCCTTCTAGGGGGAAATCTTCTTTGAGTTGCCCCCCAGATTCCCTTTCTCACTGGAAGAGCAGCTCCTCCGGAGCGCTCTGCTCAGTCCAAGCTGTCATAGAATTCACATGTGTTCTTACAGCACATTTCAAGCGAGTGTCAAATGGGTAATGATTAGGAGCTGAGGATTCCCCTCAGCCCTGTGACCCACCAGTTTAGTCACTAGCCTATCACATAACACAAGTTCATAAGCAGTGCTTGAAATGGCCACTGTTGTCACAGGGACAGAGTATGAAGACCATGTACCCTGTGCCCTCACCTCCCTCACAGCCAAATTTTTTGAAGTATTCCCCCAGGGTACCACAGACAGGCATACACATCTCACTGGATTACGTGTCAAAAGATAAAAAAGATTTCTTCTGCAGAAGAAATGTTTGTCCTGTGGCTGTATCTATAAAACATGGAGCCTTCAGGGCAAACATGGAGTAACCTCAAGGTGTGTTAACAGCATTATTCATAGTTCTCATACCTTAGCCCTCAGCTTTGTAGAGACAGAGCACCCTGCCCTCATCTTGTTTGCACTGGTATAAATTTAGTGACCAATGTTTTGCATGATCTGAATGTATTTTATCAATGATCAGCACTGTAGCAGGAGTGAAGAAAAAAAGCTCTGTCATAGCCCTATCAAATGTCTGAGTCTGAAATATATTCCAAAGGCATGCCTCAAAGCCTCTAGTCCAATACCTGAGCAAAGACATGGACACCTGAAAATAATATGGGATCGGATGAGGGGTGCACATCTGGCCAGAGATTCAGGGGGTGATAATTTTCACTGATGCATGAGTTTCAGCTCTTACCCCAGGCAACTGATCTCCTATCAGCTAACCATGAAAATTGGTCACATATGTCTCCTGAACTCTTCCACTTATGCAATTTGACAGGGTCCTGCACACAAACATCTCCCCTGACCCTTTTTAGCTTGCCTTGCAAATTTTTTATCCAAATAATAGAGGGTGACCAAACAATTTAGGGCAGTTTAGGATAGGGTTATACCAAAAAAAAAAAAAAAAAAAAAAAAAAAAAAAAAAAAAAAAAAAATCACATTAGGAAAGGGGAGATTTTAACAAGAAGGTGAGAGATTTCTTTGTGAGCCTTAAGAAAACTGTTAAACTTGAAACCCATATGATGTTCAAACTGTAAGGAACAAGCTCAACTTGGGCGTAGTTTCCATTCCTGTCTCCAATATGTAAAATTTTTCAGTATGGCACAAAGGCAACCAAAATAGTTCAGATTAAACAACAAGAGTCCTTAGTCCTCCTGGGGAGCGGGTAAAGCCACACTAAGGCCAGGCCTGAGGTCAAAAGGAACTGAAGGTCAGACTGGATGGAGCTCTGAGAAATGCTAGCAGTGAAAGATGGACTAGATGATCTTTAAAGGTCCCTTCCAACCCAAATCATGCTGATATGAAGATAGTACATATTTCTTAAATTTTTGGCACTTGGCATTTTTCAGGAGCTACTTTAGTCCAAACACATCAAGGAAATTGTTAGCAGCTGTGTGCTGCTGTGTCACTTATATTTTTATTTATTAGTAGTAGTAGTAGTAGTAGTAGTCACGGTAATAATTCTGTTAACAAAGCCATACAAAATAAGTATGTTAACTCAAGACTGTTTCTGCATGCACCAAAAAAAAGGCAAGAAGACCCAAAAATCATCTTTATTATCAACATGAGATTTTTTTTAAAAAAGGACAACACTCCTCACCACCCCACCACCCTTCCCTCTCCCCACCCCCCCAAAAAAGAAGTTATGTTTTTTGTGTTTTGTGCAGAAGTGAAGAAAGGCTGAACCCCAAGGAGGAGCCTAGGAAGGTTTTTATTTCCTTGGTGGCTTCCTTGCTGGAGAAGGGCCACACATCTCTCCCAGCAGCCTCAAGCCCCTGACAATACCTACCACAGCCCATTTTTCCTTTTAACAGAAAAGGGTCATGTGCAGAAAAAGACCACTGCCCACTCTTAAGAATGGGACCTATGTGATTAGAGAGAGTCTCTCTCCTGGCATAATAAATCATGCTTTCCTATGCTGCTCACTAATGCTGAATACTTCTAGTGTTCGATATTTCAAGTACTTCTGTTAGTCAAAGCCCATACTGATTTTCTGGAAGTAGTTTCATTCGCATTATACTTGTACAAAAACATGATTTATTTTAAATGTCAGGAGTGAATTACAGTTTTACAGATTTTGTAGAAGGTTTTTCTTCCCAAGAAAATAGATTATTCTTCCCCCAGAATTACCAGGTTTCCTCAGGTCTTGGTTTTCCTTCTCTTTATTTAGAAAGCCACACATATGAGTACACTAAATATTTATGAATATAATTTATGAGACCAGTTGGTTTTTTTCTTCTTGCCAAAAGTAAGAAGTTGGCCTGCGTGTGGTCTGAAAAATTCTAACTATGACCAGAAACCATGGAGGTGATGGCAGCTTCATATTCAATAAGAAAAATGGCTAAAAATTCCATATATGACATAGGAAATATATCCTAAATAATAAGAAAACATACATCATCTCTAGGCTAACCGGACTGTTAATTCAAAATAACAGACAATAAGGGAACTTAAACACAAGACATTCATCAGCAACATTACAAATTACATAAGAAGTGTACTATTTTCCTGGCTGAATTAATTTCTTTTGCTTTTGTTGTATTTGTTTATTGGTTTCCTTGTTGTCTTTAAACAAGCTGATTTGGGCTTCCACTCAAAAATTAAAGAGTCTCTCCACGGAGTGTATGAGGTGCTGTATCAGGCCTCAAGCCAAGATGCAACACACCAACTTAACCTCCCAAAACTCTTCCAAAACAACCTCCCATTTCACTCAGGGAGAAAATCCTGCCTCCTTTGATGCTCGGCTCAGCCTCTCAAATGTTGCCCAGATTTCTGAAGAATGAGAAGCAGTAAGATATCCATCACTGCAGATCATCCCAAATAGTAGTCTTCATTGATTAACGTATCATCCCTCACAAGTTAAACCACATTTTTTATAGGAAAATACAGCATAATCAGGAACAAATAGTTAGTATCTGTCCTTCGTTATAGGAGAAGACAATCAGATAAATACTCCAAAAATTTAAAAAAAAAACTCTCAGATTTATCAAGTTAGAATTCCTCCAAGCCCATACTTTGACATGAGTGCAGTGAAGAAATACAGATATTTTTAAAACTAAGTGAAAACCAAAATAAAATGTTTGCATTTGAATTTCAAAATAACAGCTCCCTAAAGTTTACTGTGTTGACTAGAGCTGAAGAGACAGTGATAGGGACTGGGTTCTTTTGAAGCAAATGTTATCTCAGTCCCACTGGACATGGAAAGGGAGAAATGCATTCTGGCATCATGCAATCCTCCACTCCGCATTTACTAAGTTTGTTTCTCTCTTGAGCTGGGGAGTTCCTTCTTTTGTGCCTCCAGTGTACAATTTACGATATAGTTCAAGTATTTATAACTAGGTTACTTTTCATGTTCCCCTTGGTGCCTGTTTTACAAGATTTTGGAAAAGAGAAGCATATCCTATAAATTCAAAGTTTGAAATCCACTGGTACTTACCAAGTATCAGTTTGAGGATTCAGAAACTTTACTAGACAGCAGAATTATCTGCCACCACCTATTGTAGCCCTAATAAAGTGAACTTTTCTGTTTACATGGTGGTTAAAGAAAACTGCTGATCACAGATCTTCAGCTAATCTTGTGTTCTGTAGAAATGCAAAGAATTTTCTGAATGAGGAATGTGTTTGAAGCTCCCAAAGCAAAGAAAGATGTCTCTGAGCATTGGGAACTTGCCTGTACGAACAAGGAACACCTTCAGATGTGTCTGTGATACTGTATGGATCAGTGGCTACTATAAACGGATAAACTTCACAGGCCATTAGTTTTGGTTTTGTTAACCCACAGAATTAAGCCCATGGGCATGTTTAGAAGGCTTATTTCAGTCTGATATTCCACTGGCCCCTCACTCTCTCTACAGGAGTCCAAATAGTTCTAGGGTGGATATGTAATCAATTATTTTATATGCAGTTTACTCTTAATGGAAATTCAATCAAAAAACACAATCTTTACAAACACCATTCTCTACCACTGTGCTTGCCTTCAGAGACATGTTGAGGCAAAGGATCCTTAGTGGGTTTTATAAAATGTTCATATCCAGTGCCTGACACCATAAGCCAAAAAAAAAGCACCTTAATTAGTTCCAAAAGAGAGAAGCTAATGCAGCACCATCTGTACTGGGTTTCAGATAAGGTACTTCCCATCTTTTTTCTTATGGGTTGAGAAATTCCAGCTGAGCTGGCATTTCTCAACCATCTATCATGACATCTGAATTTCTTAGTCATTTAAGAGTGTTCAGAGTTGATGGGAATGGTGGTTGTTTTTTTAAACAACATATTAACTTACTTTTAAATCTACTCCAAGCCCAGTACAAGCTTTCACTTGTAAGAAACTTAGTAAGTCTATCAACCCTGAGTAGTTCAAACTCTGAAAAGCAGTTCTCTAGGAAAATACCTGAGAAAGAATTTGCAGTTTTATTTTAAAAGTCTCAGCCAAAATTCAGAGAAGTTCCAACATAAGCAATTTTACATTTGCAACTATTTACATATGAAGTTTTCCCTTCCTTGGGCCAGTGTCAATTAAAATTTTATATTTGTTTGATTTTTTATAGACTATATTATGGTCTATTCTGTAAAACATCATGACGTTCACAGACTACTGTAGTCTTGCATATTTGGTATGATATTTCTGTCGAGTGTGCTGTATTGTCCTTCACATGCAGCAGTGATGGAGAAAATGGGTTCCATGAAGCTTCATTGCCCTCTGGAATAGCAAAGGCAAGGAAAATGGAAGCAAAATTTTCCAGAGTGTTCAGGACATGAGTCCCTCTTGCTGTATCCTCCCATCCCTGCTGCTCCTTCAGAGCCAGCTGCACCGAGTACCTGGGGCAGGCAGGTCTTCCCAGCTGGGGCAGAGCAGTCTGTGCTAGTCCTCCAGACCACACTTATGCTTCCTCAGAAGCCAAAAAATGCCAACATCAACCCAAGCTGCAAAAGTACCTGGCACAGATCTCTCACACAGGCAGATCAAAACCTGCAGGAGCAGTGCCTTCATCTCCTGAGCTCAGCCTGGAGTCTGAAGGACAACCTGGAATATTAGCAGACAGCACAGGTCATGAGTTTATGCCTGCTCAAACCCACCTGCACAGCTGTTCTTTGCCCAGTTCCAGAGCTCAACCCAAAGCTTTAGGAGATCTCTCAGCTCTGAAACACCAGCATGACCCACAAGCCACCCTCTGTACAGTTTTATATCGTCTTTCACGCAAAGATCTTAAAACCAATTTGCTGGCATTAATTAAGCCTCATAAACTCCTTTGGGAGTTAAATAAAGGTTGTTATACACACTTTATACCAGAGCTTACCTTAAGAGATTTTCTAAGTGCTCGTTCCTGCTGACCTATGCAAGAGCTACAGTCAGTGTGAATATGCTGACATGCTGAAATGCTGCTTTGTGCAGGTAAGCCTCAGTTTAGTTTTCCACTAAAGTAACGTATGGGAAAACATGCACTTAACTATGCCCAGAGTGATTTAAATATGTTGCATACTCAAGGGCATACATGAAATAAGACACGTCAACCAGACTGTTCCAGGCTTTGTAAGACAGCCAATACACTTGCAAGTAAGGTAGTCTCTGGACAAAATTATAGCATTCATTTTCAATATCATGGAACCTGATCGATTCTGGTTTAGATTTTAGACACTGAGCAATGTTGGACTTATTTTAGCTTTTTAACTGACAGTTGTATGAAAGGTACTGTGATTTTCCCACTAGATCCCTTTAAAGCAGGCCATACACCGTCAGTTGAGCTGATGCTATGCATTTTTACGGAATTTATATAAGTTTAACCCCTGGATTAATATGCCTCTCTTCAGAGGTTGGGCTGTTGGAGTCCTTCATTTATTCCTCTAAAACACAGGTGATATTTTTGGCACAGCTGCAAGACAATCTGTCTGCATTACTGAGCCTCCCATCCAGTCATGATATGAAATTTTTTCTTTTTTCCTTGAGCACCACAAGAGTTGCTGAGGTTTCAGTTCTGACTGTGATGAAACTCATAATTTTGTCACTGGCTTTACTGGGATCAGGACTTCCCCCAGACCAAAGGTATTCCATTGGCAGTCAGTGGACCCTTGGGCATAAATGGACCACTTCTAAGTCAGCATACAAAAAGTCGATATGTCATGCATAGTTTTTAATTCTCTCTGTGGACAACCTTGAAAACCATCACAGACCCATATTCTGAAAAACATTGAAAGCCATTTCCCTTAGCCACTGAGAAAGATAAGTTCAATAAAAAACTGAAGTCATGCCAGCACTGCTCAATTTGGGTTTTTACTGAGGTCTCTTGACAAAAATAAAGGGCTGTTTCTTATATACATGTCCAAACTGTGGTCTAATCTGTGGGTGTCCCAGCCTGATGGACACTTTGCCTCTATGTTTAACAGCACATATGTCACTTGTGTCTTGAATAGCCCAATCTAGAGGACAAGACTGGACTTCATAACATCATCCTGGCCCAAATTTCCAGTCTGCTTATGCTAAAGCTCCAGCCTCTCTTTCTTTTTCTGCATTTGCCTTCATCTTAAAATGTCACAAGCCCACTGCACAGCTGTGAGGGTCCTTAGGGATTTTGTCAGTGCTAAGATATGCAGGAAATGTCCTGCAATAGAATTAATAAGGTTTGAATCCAAAATTGTCAACTACCCAGGTTTTGCTTGATAAAGACAGTTTGGGTTATTTTAGGCTTTCAGGAACTTGGCAATACTATAACTGCAGGACTAAGGCAGGAAAAAAAAACACTTAGAAATCTTAATAGGAGAGAGGAACCCATAGAGCCATTTGAAAAATTCTCCTGCCACTACAGCTAAGGCCCCAAATACAGCTATTTGCCTCTTTTTTCCCTTTCCCCTTTGCTACACTTCCTTTCCCAGATGTTTCTCATCATCTAAGGTAGCAATTCAGGCATTCATGTAACTGATCCGAAGGAGTGTGCTGCATGTGATTAGCATCAAGTCACCAAAGAACAAAGAAATGCAATTAATCCCTGTTTAAATAAAAAACAGATTAGATAAGATTAAACATATTAGAAATGGGCAAACCTCAGATGGTTTGTAGACCAGCATTGGGCTGGGAAAGCATTTGGGAGCACCATTATAACCTAGATCCTATCCTAAGTTTCTGATATCTCCATCCAAGAAAGCTTGAAAGCGCAAGGAAAGCTCTCCTGGCCAGTACTTTGCACTTCCTGTGCTCCAATACAGTTGGAAAAAAACTCCACTCTCACGGTATGTCGACTTCTGGCACCAACACCTTTGACTGTGGTCAGAACAAGAAAATATTGAGGGTAAAGTTGCCCACTTACTAAGTAGGTTTTGGTTTAAAGTGCTTGTTATAGTTAAACAAGTTTCAGGTTTGGTTTAGTTGGTTTGTCTATCTTGTTATAGGATGAGTTTGTTTCTAGGCTTTATGGCAGAAAAAAATGACCACTGCCCTGTTATTCCATTGGTATTCATGATGTTGCATGTGCCTCCAAATGAGCACTTTGAGCAACTCATCTTCACAAAAATAACTCCCATCTGCTGCTGGGGGTTAGGTTGTTGGTACTCTGATTTCATTTTTATCAACATCTGAAATATTTTGACCACCTCAGAGAAGTGATTGCAAACAGTAGCGAAAGACTCTTCCCTAGCAGCTTGCAGATCTTGCCTGATTTGCCACCAGGAGTGAGCTTCAGCTCATCTCACTGCAGGATATGCAGTGTTTTTAAAGTGATCCTGAAACCTAAGCTTTTAAGCAACGTGTCTTAAGATTTCTTATTTCATCAGAACCAGTCTTCATTACCCTTGTTCACAAATTTTTACTATTTCTACATGTTGAATAGAATTATAGGAAGAACTGTATATCAATCAGGAAAAAAAATTATTCATTAATAAAACTAATTTTAAAAGTCTTTCTAGGAAAATAGGACAGATAGGTGGATGACTTAGGAAACTTCGTTGAAGAACTCTATTTAGTGTAATACCTCCCTGAAATGAGCATCTTCTAAAGTTTCCTTTTACATCCAGTCCAGTGAAAGCAAAAAGCGGGGAACACAAACACCATCACTGGAAAGAAAAAAAATCCTCACTCAATATCAGAATCATGAACTGTATTCAGAATTTTCAATGTAAGAAAATGGCCACTCCAGAGAAGGTATTGATAGCAAAATGACAAGCAGAGACTGTTGGGGATTACAAGCATACACATGCATCACAATGTAATTGTTTCTGATTTCCATGACTTTTTTCACAGTCTTTATTTTGAAGAAGGGAGATCAGAGACGGGGGGGCCTCTCCTGTTGGACTGGTCCAGCTAACCCCTGGAAAGCAGCCATTCAGGACACATCATAACTTGCTCTCAGTCTGAACTGGAGCCTCCATTAAATCAAACGTACAGGGCCAGATTCTCAGCCAGTGTAAAGCAAAGTAGCTCCACAGAAGGCAACTTATGGCAGCTAAGATCTGATCAATGGTGTTAAGTATGCTGGTAAAGCTTCAGCCATTGGGCAAGAATGATTTCTCGCCTGCTTCCCAAACATTTATTATTCATGGCTGGATTTCAACTCCTTTCCTCACAGTGACTAGCACCCTCCTTAAAAAAGAGCCTAACTGAGTTCTCAGGTATACATGGAAAATTTAAAAAGGGCTCAGCAGGAGGGGAGCAGGATCTTCAGTGGTAAAAAATTAAATGCCTCAGAGGTCTCAAACCCTACCCCTTTTACAAACTAAAAAAAAATCCCTCTCTCACCTTAAACTTGCCTTCAGAAACTTTTAAAAATACGGTTTGTCAAACATTTTGGATTTTATTTCAAATGAAACGCTAATAAAAATGTGAAACGATAATTTATTTTGTGGTGCTGCACTCATAGAGTGAGAATACTTAGTAGCTGTGTGTTCAAGATGAATTGCTGGGAAATGCTTTTAAAATCTGTCCTGTCTTTTACCTGTTTAGATTTATACCACCTCAGATGTTAACAGCCCTTAGGTGGCTTCTTAATGCCAAATGTAAATACAAAAACAAGAAGAAAATGTTCCTCGTGCATTCATACATATCTTTCCTGGCAAAAGGCCACTTCTGTCACTCAGAGCTCAGACTGTTCTTCTTTAAATTTGGCATTAAATCTATGGCTGCTGTTAATAGTATTATTTGTGTTGGAGGTAAGCCAGACAACACACTTTTCTAACCAATTTGTCCAATAAAATGGATTATTTTGTTAGTTAATCTGTCACTTCTTGAAAAGAGAAATCTTTAATACCATTTGTGCAAATATTCTTGGTTTATGTCCTATGCTTTCTTGTTGCCTTGCATCAATACCAAAGCCTCTACAAGAGCTAATTAAGTTTTGATACATTCACAGAAAAATGACTGTTCAGCCTTGATCAGAATCTTCACTTTGACACCTCCTTTTTTTCCAGAGATAAAAAATAGTGATTTTTTTTCAACTCTGGGAGGATAATTTTTCTTTTCTTACTCCTACAGTCCTTTTCCCACACAGCACATCAGCTTTTTCTGGGTAAAAATGGAAGAAGGCACAGCAAAATTAACAGAGCAGGCTTCCCTTCCCATTACAGAGCGGTGCCATCAGCTTACCCCTCCTTGTCCTCATCAAAGCCAGAGCAAATGGCTGGCTCCAAACGAGGCACACGTGGATGAGCAGCCCATACATGTGTAGGTTTGGTGAACTGGAACATTAAACAACACTAAATGTTTGAACACACCCTATAGATTTTCTTCCCTGAACTGTTTTTCCATCTTTGCACATCTATCAGTTTTCCAAGATTTAAGAGCTCATGTCTGAGACTGCTCTGTCTAAAGTTGTTAAAAGTGGCCAGCAGGTCCAGCAGCTACTGCAGATGGCCTGGCAGATGAGCAGATGAAGAGGCTGGGGTACCACCTTCTCTTAAAGAGGAGCTGGAGAACACAGAGCAGAGAACAAAACATGCAAATCTTCACAAAAATGTCTAATAAAAATGGCCATACACAAAAATCAGATCAATAAAATATGTTATATTTTAAAAACAATCCTGAAAAGATTAAATATATATATATAAAAAAAAACATACATTACCTAAGAATTCATTGTTTCCTGTACTGGACTGCAAATAAACAAAGAGAGATATTTTGTGAAATAAACACTGCATGTTCACTGACTTGGTCTGGTTTTATCTTTAATGCAGTTTAAATCAGAAGCAGAGTAAGCAGGACTGCAAGGAGGCATTGAACATAAACTGTTTGGCCCCAGAAACTGTACCTCCAGCAAGGCAAGCATAAATACCTACTGCCCCTTTTCCATACAGATCCAGGTGGTTAAGTGCCTGTCTGCAGTGTATTTGGGTCTGGAATATCTTCTGAGTGGAAAGTAGGCACCTTGATGAAGCTCATGTTAATTAATTTTATTTTCTGTAACTGGAACCATCTGCATGCCAACTGGTTTGGCCAGCATTCCCTTCTCCAGGGTGAGGCCACAGCCCAGGGCAGTGTGACAGGGGCTCAGCCATGTGCTGCTGGCAAGGCAGTAGCTTGCCTGGCCACTGTCCTTGGGCACACCGAGGAGCTGCCAGCAGCTGCCTGCTGCCCACACATGGCTCTGGGATGAGAAGGCACCAATGCACAGACCTACTGTGCTTTAACCGTGCCCACAGCAGCTGTGGCACAAGGACAGCAACACCAAGACCTCCTCCAGAGCAGCCAAGTCAGCATCGTGCCATGCCCAGCCAGTGCTCCCCCAAAAACCTCTCTGCTGGAGAACTGCTTCTCCTTTGGAGCTGCAAGGATCCCTCAGGGCAGGCTATTCAACTTAGAATATTTAAACCAAAGGCTATTTACTCTCATGTTTAGGAGTATAAACATTGACAATTTGTTTCTGACATCTCTTAACTTGGGGAATGACTTTATATAAACATGTGTTTGGTGTCTTCTGGTTTCTTTCTCAACCAAAACCTTTAGAAAGTGTACACACACTTCATAATGATGTGAGCAACGTTTTCCTACAGCTGAGTACTGGAGAAGTGCTTGGCATAGCATTTATTCCAACTTGAGTCTCTGCATTCAAATCCCCTGTGCACGGCAAGGCTGAATCCTGGACATCGTACTTGCTGTCCCTGATGAAACGTGCCTGCAGCCCAAAGGAGAAGGTTGTTCATGAGCACTGAGTCCTTGCACCTGGCCTCCTGCACTGCCAACCTCACCCCAGCACAGGTCTCCAGCCTGACTGAAAGAGATTCTCTGTGCTCTGAATTCCTTGGAAAGCATTCCTGGTTTAACAAAACCCAAACATTTTATTAAAGATGCTCAAATGAAGGCTCTACATTTTTTCATGCAAAACATTAGCCATTTGTGGCCAAACACTGCAATCCTTCCAGCATGCCACATTGTGAGAAGTCCCACAGGTAATATTCCATGTTATACATGAGGAACACCATAGCACACTGGGCTGTGCTATGCATGGCTTTGGTCACCTGTCCATTTCCAAACAGGCAGAGGTTTACTTCACCATTCCCCATGAACCTTCTCACTAGAAAACATACTTATCTCATGACTGGAAATAACAACTGACAGAGCTTCTTTTAAAGCTGTCAGGGGACCTCTGTTTCTGAAATATATACAGATATATAATAAAATTTTTTTTAAAAAAACAGTGATCAGTTTATTAGAATTGGAGGCTTAGGTGTTCTCTAAACCTGTAAACAGACTACAGAAGCCATTCCTTTGAAAATCCTCGTGTTTTCAGCACAATGTTCTACTTTGTAAGCACATTGATGTGCTTACACTGCAGACACCTCAAACGCCCCAGAAAGAACAAAACAGCAGCAAGAAGCAGAGACTTTGGCTGAACCAAAAGCCTTTGCATGCACAGATAGGCATTTGTCGTGGTTTTGAACCAGTAATTAACAAACAAGGGGGAAAGAAGAATTATTATTTTTCTGCTGTGAGATATGGATTAAAATAAGAGCAAACCAGGTATAAAACTTAAAAGGAATAAAGAGGAGTTTATTGACAAACTACAAGAATAAGAACACCAGAATAAACTTTTAGAAAAAACCTTTTCATTTCTCACTGCTCACTATTCCTTTGTTTACATGACAACAGAGACAAAAACTGTATAATTTTGATGGTTTAAACAGTTCTAATTCTTTTCATAGTCTTTTCCTCAATTTCTGTAGAGAAACAGAAGTTCCTTTCTGTTAATTTATGGAGTTTGTCACAAGAAAACTATTTTTGTTATAGTTTCTCGTTTCTCTGATATCAGCTGCTCAGAGCTACTGTTATTAAAGCCCACCCCTCCCATTCCACATCACTCTGAAATGTGTTATGGGTCATGAGTTTGAAGATAGCATTTTTAAGGATAAGTTAGTCAAAGGCAAAAAAGTATTCTTCATCTGCTTCTGTGAGCTTCACTAAGAAACAGTTTTTCTCATTGCCTCTCAAGGCTTCAAATTTCTCAGCACTTCACTATACCACAATTACTTCACTTATTACTTAAATTTACACTTTGAACACCTTATTCCTCTCCATACTCTATTATGAATTAAAGGGGTTTTTCTCAAGACTTCATTGTCCATTTCCATAGTTTTAACAGAAAGATATTTCAGCTTAATTAAAGCATCTCCTTAATTCTCTACCTTTCTTGAAGTCTCTTTTCTTTCTTGCCACTAGTAGTTTATAAAGTCTCTTTTCATGTTGATTACTTTCCTTTTCTCTCTCTGGATGAAAAGATTAATCCGCAAGTCTCATCTGGATAAGAAAGAGTTAAAATCTTGCCCAAGCTTTTTGTAGATGGTTCGGTGATCTCTGCTGAACAGGAGCTAGAGCCGTCTGCGCTGGAAAGTTCTTCATAGCTGCTTTCAGAGAGCGTGGTCTCTGTCTTTGCTTGCTGCAGGCTCAGAGTTTCTTTCCTCTTTCACTCAGCAGTTTTCTAGTGAATGTAGTTACAGCAAAACCTCCAGCTGAACCAGAGATCGGGCCGAGCCCGGCCCAGCCCGACCTAGCTCGGGGCAAGCCTCATCTCCCGGCCGGGAGACGAGAGACGCGGCGGGCCCGGCTCGGCCCCGGCCCGGCCCCTGCCCGGCCACATGGCTTGGGCAGGGAACCGGAGGCCAGCCGGAGCTCCGCCACGCTTTACAGTCAGGAAAACAAAGGAGCACCACAGACTTCTGGGTGTACACTTTAAGGTGGGGTTCACGAGTTGATTCTACTTTTCAATGGCTAAAACTGCTGTCAATTCTCAGCAATGACCGATAATTGGTCAAGAGAAAAGACTCCCAGGAGACCCCAGCAACTTTAACTTTCTTAAAGGTAAAGGAACTTTATGACATTCCACCCCTTCAACTTGTGAACCCTCACCTAAAAAATTATCAATTACATTTAATATACAACTTAACACAATAAATTGACAGAAAAGAAGAAACAGAACATTCACTATTTTCCACCCCTAGACTTTTATTATCACTGCTATATATAAACTTAAGACAATTATGTTTTGCTCTTAATTAACCTTTTATCTCACAGTAACACTATTAATGTAGTGGTCTAGATTTGCTAATTTTGATTGCCCGCATTCTCCACCAAGAAATGTCGTGGTTTTGAACCAGTAATTAACAAACAAGGGGGAAAGAAGAATTATTATTTTTCTGCTGTGAGATATGGATTAAAATAAGAGCAAACCAGGTATAAAACTTAAAAGGAATAAAGAGGAGTTTATTGACAAACTACAAGAATAAGAACACCAGAATAAACTTTTAGAAAAAACCTTTTCATTTCTCACTGCTCACTATTCCTTTGTTTACATGACAACAGAGACAAAAACTGTATAATTTTGATGGTTTAAACAGTTCTAATTCTTTTCATAGTCTTTTCCTCAATTTCTGTAGAGAAACAGAAGTTCCTTTCTGTTAATTTATGGAGTTTGTCACAAGAAAACTATTTTTGTTATAGTTTCTCGTTTCTCTGATATCAGCTGCTCAGAGCTACTGTTATTAAAGCCCACCCCTCCCATTCCACATCACTCTGAAATGTGTTATGGGTCATGAGTTTGAAGATAGCATTTTTAAGGATAAGTTAGTCAAAGGCAAAAAAGTATTCTTCATCTGCTTCTGTGAGCTTCACTAAGAAACAGTTTTTCTCATTGCCTCTCAAGGCTTCAAATTTCTCAGCACTTCACTATACCACAATTACTTCACTTATTACTTAAATTTACACTTTGAACACCTTATTCCTCTCCATACTCTATTATGAATTAAAGGGGTTTTTCTCAAGACTTCATTGTCCATTTCCATAGTTTTAACAGAAAGATATTTCAGCTTAATTAAAGCATCTCCTTAATTCTCTACCTTTCTTGAAGTCTCTTTTCTTTCTTGCCACTAGTAGTTTATAAAGTCTCTTTTCATGTTGATTACTTTCCTTTTCTCTCTCTGGATGAAAAGATTAATCCGCAAGTCTCATCTGGATAAGAAAGAGTTAAAATCTTGCCCAAGCTTTTTGTAGATGGTTCGGTGATCTCTGCTGAACAGGAGCTAGAGCCGTCTGCGCTGGAAAGTTCTTCATAGCTGCTTTCAGAGAGCGTGGTCTCTGTCTTTGCTTGCTGCAGGCTCAGAGTTTCTTTCCTCTTTCACTCAGCAGTTTTCTAGTGAATGTAGTTACAGCAAAACCTCCAGCTGAACCAGAGATCGGGCCGAGCCCGGCCCAGCCCGACCTAGCTCGGGGCAAGCCTCATCTCCCGGCCGGGAGACGAGAGACGCGGCGGGCCCGGCTCGGCCCCGGCCCGGCCCCTGCCCGGCCACATGGCTTGGGCAGGGAACCGGAGGCCAGCCGGAGCTCCGCCACGCTTTACAGTCAGGAAAACAAAGGAGCACCACAGACTTCTGGGTGTACACTTTAAGGTGGGGTTCACGAGTTGATTCTACTTTTCAATGGCTAAAACTGCTGTCAATTCTCAGCAATGACCGATAATTGGTCAAGAGAAAAGACTCCCAGGAGACCCCAGCAACTTTAACTTTCTTAAAGGTAAAGGAACTTTATGACAGCATTGTAACTAGATTTGTAGTAACTAGATTTGTCTAGTAACTAGATTTGTTCAGAAACATTCCAAAGCAAGGACTGAGTTTCCAAAATGCCTAGTAGTCAGCTTTAAACAGGGAAAAATAGCTCTCAAGACAAGCCACCTCAAACTACCTATTTACTGGATAGGAGCAGAGCCTGCTATAGTGGGGGAAGGTAGAAATAAGTAGCCTGAAGAAAGCCCTCCAGCCTGAGTAACCTGCCCAAGAACAAGAGATGCATTCCTTGTAGGGAATGGTCCTGGAGCTTGTGTCACTTCACACAAACTGCAGGTAGCCAAAAACGCTGGGGAACTACAACACAAAACTCAAATTGCAGCTAGTGGGTGGATTTATAGGATATCTGTTTTGCTGAGTGACTTCTAATGGGCTTTGAGGGCCTAAGGGGTTGTCCTGAGCCTGACAACAGGCTTGTGGACAAAGGGCTGCAAGCCTCAACAGGATCACCAGCCTGACTGCAGCCCAGACTATCACTGACATAAAGAAAAGCTTAGGAGCCACTGCTGGTGGTAACAAACCCACATAGATTTTGAAATTAATCCCTTGGAAAGAGGCAAGGGCCTCCCGATCAGGGAATTCTCAAGGATACAAGAATACACAGTTTTAGCTGTTTTGTCCAATCCCAGAAGTCTATACCTGAAACAACAATACCTCAGCACTGCAATGGGTTTGACTCTTACTGATGTACTAACACTTTTTCACAAACCTAAAAACCAAACACTGGTGTTGCATCATAGCAAGCATCAGCTTTGCCATCTTCACCCTGCCAGCTGCTCCCTCAGTTTTGCTATTTTATCTTCACTGACCAAGACCCCACAGTCTGGGGCCACTGGCTGCTGGGCACCACTTCCTACCTCAGCCCTGCTAAGTGGCATCCTTGCTCCATCCAGGACCTGTCTGCAGTCACTGCTCTCTGACAGATCAGCTCTGAGGTGCCCTGGCAGCCGTGCTTTAAGCCCCATTGTCGCTCTCTTTCTCCCAGCTCCTGCACAGATACTGAAGCCTAAACCCTCTCCCTGCCCTGCAGAGCTTTAAGCCCTAATAACGAAGAAGGGACATCTATCTATGCTCTGTGATTATAAAACCCCTTTGGGTTTTATCAACCCACAGACCCAGTTCTACACTCCCTGTATTTCTTGTGCACCCAAATGAGGGTTTGGAACAGCCTAATTCATACAAATCTGATATCTGGGGGAGGAATACAGTGTAAAAGATACACTTCTGAAGATAATACTCAACAGAAATCTATTCCAAGAGAAATCTGCAGAGCTTCTCAGGCAATGCTGGCTGTACCAAGTAATGACACACTCAAGGGTGGGCACTGCTGGTGCAGGGATTGTCTTGTATTTAAGAAAAGCCCTAAAAAAATCACTCCTAAACAGGCAGAGGTTTATACACTCATGTAGGCATGGCTGCAGCAAAGCTGTGTCAGACACACAGATGAATCCATCTCACTCTCTGAAGACTGCTGCAGTAAGCCCCAGTATCCTGCCTACTGCAGTGGTTCCTGCAATCCTTACAATGTTTGTACTTAGAAGCATGAAGTGCTGCAAGCAGAACTAAATGGAAATGCTCCAGGTTGAGTGTCTCTCCAACCTTTGAGACCACTAAGATAAAGTTAAAATAAATTTTAAAAATAAAATAAAACAAAATAAAAAAAAAAAAATAAGGTAATGTAAAATAAATTTTAGGTGAACATTCCACAACTAAGTTCAAGAGAAAAGCACACATGGCACAGTGTTCCAGATTGGAGGTCTCTATCCTCACATAATACTAAATATCTTTAGCATTAAGTATTTCTAATTTATTATCATTTCCAGGCATCTGGACAACCTGGCAACTGTGGCAGCATTGGGGTTTGAATCACAGGCTAATAAAATCTGTAGTGAAAACTGTAAACCAAACACATGAAGATGGAGCCATTAGTTAATGTGTGTCACTGATGTATTAGCTTCAGCCCCATGCTGGCCACACTGTGAAGGTGCAGGGATGAAGCAGCCGGGGTCTGGCCATTTCGAAGGAGCCACTTTGAAAGGAGCTCCCTGAGAGACGTTTGCAGAGACACTGTGCAGAGAGAGGTGTCAGCAAGCCACAGCAGTGGAACACACTTCCAGCCTTCCTACTCTCTTCTCCCAGGACACACCTCCTTCTGCCTCAGGATCTTGGCTTTCACTTGGCTGTGGAGGGGCCCAACAGTTTTGCTTCTCTGATGCTGTGCCCTGGCTTCAGCATTTTTGCATTTTGTTGCTCTTCCAGTGAATTCCAAAAAAAAACCCTGAGCTGCATTTGGCAGTCCTGCTCAGGGCAGGTGTTCATAGTGAGAAAATTGTTTTCCAAAGCAAGCCAAACTCTAACTTTTGACATGGGATTGCAAGTCTGAACTAGAAAAGACTAAGCACATACCTGAACCATCAGTATCATATGTTGCTTTGACCTCAAACAGTCAGAAGTCCATCCTCTCTCTGCATGGGCAACAGAATTTTTATGAAACACCCTGACACCTCTTTGTGTCAAAGCACCTAAACTTAGGTGTTTTTTGTACTAGCTACCTCCTGCCAGCAGTCATTAAAGTCATTGCCCAGTTCCTGGTTATCCACACCACTGCCTAAGTCAATCTGCTCATGTGTTGGCAGCTGTGACAGCTCAGCACTGCTGAAGGAAGGAAGGAAGGTTTGAAAGGAAGGTAAAAATCAACATTTTGAGGCATATTTGTGAAAACTCTTTAAACTAAAATTTAGGTCCTTCCTTCCTTCCTTCCTTCCTTCCTTCCTTCCTTCCTTCCTTCCTTCCTTCCTTCCTTCCTTCCTTCCTTCCTTCCTTCCTTCCTTCCTTCCTTCCTTCCTTCCTTCCTTCCTTCCTTCCTTCCTTCCTTCCTTCCTTCCTTCCTTCCTTCCTTCCTTCCTTCCTTCCTTCCTTCCTTCCTTCCTTCCTTCCTTCCTTCCTTCCTTCCTGCCTTCCTGCCTTCCTGCCTTCCTGCCTTCCTTCCTTCCTTCCTGCCTTCCTTCCTGCCTTCCTTCCTGCCTTCCTTCATGCCTTCCTTCCTTCCTTCCTTCCTGCCTTCCTGCCTGCCTTCCTGCCTGCCTTCCTGCCTGCCTTCCTGCCTGCCTGCCTGCCTGCCTGCCTTCCTGCCTTCCTGCCTGCCTTCCTGCCTTCCTTCCTGTTTTATTCTTTCATTTTTCCACTCCACTTCTCTTCCCTTCATAATTTTTCCTCCCCTGCCTTTTCTTGAAAACCAGCAGATGAGACATCATGCAAGACACAAAAAATACAATAGAAAAGTACAAATTTACCAAGCTGAAGGAAAGGTGGGTGCAAATCCCAAACTGCTTTGTTAGTATTTTTGAAAACTGACATTTGAAAAAAAAAATTAAAGTTTTTTTTCTGTTTTAAAGAATCTGTATATATTTTACCTATTTTCTACATCTAAAGAAATTATGGTCTTTTGGTAGAAGATGATGTGTTCAAACTCAGATTCTGAGAAGCTTATACAGCTTCTCCCTCTTCTTACAAAGGTTTAAAGATAATAGATCTGGATAAGTCTGGACACTAATAAATTGCCTGCAATTTACTTAGGAAAGATTTTTGTTTAGTGGTTTGATAATTTTTAAGGACTCTGGTACAAGATTGACCTGATTTGTGGGAAAATCAGATAGTTTTAGCCCTGGGCATCAGAGTACTCCTTTCAAGTTGAGAAGATAATAAAATAGTTGATGAAGTTCACTTTATGTATACAGGGTGAGAGTGGCATTGGATATTCCACCCATATAGGCAAAAAGGAACTAACTTGGTTCCGTGCAGATATGAAAAATTTTCCATTTTTTAACTGATTTTTAATACTAAACGTGACTTATTTTAAAACTTACTAAAGAGGATATTAAAGAACGATAAAAAAAAAGGGGGGGGGGAGGGGGAAGGGGGGTGGTTTCAGTTGTTTTAAGAGGAAAAGTCATGTTTCTTTATTTTCCTGAGGAATTAATTTGAGACTTCTGGTTTCCAGACAGCAGTGTGAGCATATAGCCAAGCTTTTTCCCAATATCCCATGAACAAAACATCATGAGTTGCCCCAGCAGAGCAGAACCTGGTGCACTAAATCTTGCTCTTCTCTCACTTCCAGAAAGCATAAAAGGTCACCTAAGTAAAGATCACCAAACTTTTTTTGTCAGTGCTGTGTCTCAGCCACATGAGCTTTCAGGGTTAAACAAGGCATGGAAAGGGAAATTTGCAAGCAGTTTTTTCCACTGTTTTGGTAGCGGGGTGAAGCCTATTGGCTGTTCAAGGCAGAAATACAATAATCTAGAAACTGTGGGACTGTGAGGAGGAAAAGCCTTCCTGGCACATAGTGAGCAAAAGTTAGTGACCAAGAGGATGAACTGCAAGGGGGAAAATACACCATAAAGAGACATGACCAAAATTTAAAATGTTAACAAGTCAAGACATTAAGTAACTAGTTTTCATTTAAACCCATGGTTTAAGAAAGAGTCTATAATCTGCTGGAGGTGTCATCACTTCAATGGAAAAGTAAAACCAGAATCAGGATTAGTTATTTTCACTAAACATTTGCTGACCCATTTTTACATACATTCTGGCCTCAGAGATCTTTATCCAGGCATGCTGCTCAAACTCCAGTTTATGTCTCCATATGCCACTTTCCTATAATATGCCTTTCCTACAATTCATCCCATCATTTCATTAAAATCACTTATTCCTAAAAATATTGTGATATAGCCACTGTGGCAGCACACAACCTTGAATCAGTATCAAATGATAAGCAATAAACCTGCTGTACACTCTGGCCCTATACATATCTCTCTCAGCAGGGACCCATCCAGACAGCTACGTGCATACAAATTATTTTAGATTATCAAAGGTGCCATCTCAAGCACAATACCCCGCTGTGGATGCATCTACACTTAGAGTCATTCATTCACACATAGATACAGCAAGATGCCATGGAAGCCCAGCATAAAAAGAGTTACCCAGTTCCTGCCATCCCAGCCCTGATCAAGGTAAGACTACAGATGGGTAAGGGGACAAAGTGTAAAAGATGATACTCGGAGCAAAGACACCTCACTTTGCCTTGCATAGGGCTCAAGCTGAAATGGCCTTGCCTAGTTATTACCCAGTAGTTCAAGTTGATTTGTTCTGCCTGTGAGTTTTGATTTGGAAATGCAGAAAGACTGAGGAAAAGGATGTGAAATGACCTGTAGTTGGGACTTATATTTTTCCTTCCCCAGTGGATGTGCCTGCATACCTGCTTGCAGGGTAATAGTGCAATAAATTGAGTACATATCTATATCCACAAAGGGTCAAACTCTGCTCAGAATTACACCCGTGTAAATCCTCAGTAACTCCACCGGCCTCACCGGAGTTATTTGGCACAGATTTACACTTATGTAACTGAGAGCTGGATTTAAACTGCAGTATGAAAAGTGTTTCACCTTCAGGGTGAAAAAATGCTACTTATGTCAGTTGTTGTTACATTTAAAATAACCAGAAGGAATTTCACCTGGATGGGATCCATCCACAATCCATGACATTTGCATGAACCTTTTCCTCTTATTTCTGGTGTGCATGGATACATGTCAAATTTTAATTCACAGCGCATCCATGCCTTTTGTTTTGGAGGGACTATTACGCCTTAGATCAATCATCAGGAAAAGGTGTCTATATTGATAACACATTTCCCTCTGAGATGCTACAGGATATTCCAAGCCAGATTTCCTTTGAAGCCAGGCACCACTTTTATTATCAAAGCATGAAAAATAGCTGGCATTCATGACATCAAAATGCAGCCAGCACACAATGCTGAGGGCTAAAATGAGACTCCAGTTACATCACGTAAACACAAAGGAGCTGCAGGCACTTTTGCTCCCATTCCTGGGATGCAGCTGTCCTGCCTCAGCATGGGTCCCATGTCCCTGGGGCTGCCCTGCTGCCCAGAGGCAGCACACGACCCGTGTGACATTGCCATGTCACCCATCGGGCACATGCTCTGACCCACGGGCACACAGCTAAGGAGCGTGTGAGCATCGAAAAACACAGCCTGCCGATTCTGGCCTTTTGCTTTCATCGATCCCAAATTGAGCTGAATTCCTTTAAAATATCTGAGCCACCAGTGATGATATCAGAAGGGTTCTGGCTCTAGGGATTCAAGGACTAATTTTCCTGAGGTCTCCCCACTTCATTCTGGCTCCATGCTGGAGGTACAGAGGGAATGGTTTGACAATCCTTCCTGCCAAACAGCTAAATTTCCTTAAGATACAACAGAAAGGTATGTGAGTTTGCTTTGTAACCCTATTAGAGCTTACAGACCAGTTAGTTAGAAACACAAACTTTGTTCTTTGAATAACCTCAGCTTGAACTGAGTCCTGGAAGGACTATCTTTGAGTTAAGGTAATACGAAGCAATAAAGCTTCCTGAGAACAGAAGACTGCCAAAGTTTAAGTGGTATATTTTATGATCTGGATTATTGTCCATTGGGGAACTCAGATGAAAACACAGACTCATTTCATTTAGGTCTCTAGTTGTGATTTGAACCATGATCCAAATTTCCAATAAAAGTACTCAAAGAGCAAAGCTAGTGCTTTATCCGCTGCATACCAAGACTTGCTGGCCCTTGCCTAAAAAATCACAGTAATCCAAGGTTAAATAATACACGTGCAACGACTCAAATACTCCACAGAATTTCAGCTTCCACCATTTCTTCTCTTTCAGTAGTGCAAATCACATATAAAATGATCTACAGTGGGATACATTAGACGTGATAGCAACAATTATGCAAATCATCTGCAATGATATGAACAAGAAGAAAAACATCTCTATAGAAAGGCAGCATTTCTACAAATGATTTTGTGCAATAAATCTTTACTATTTCTTGGGATCATCCTGAAAAGCAGTTGGTAGCATGGCCATATTCCTTTATGTCAGATGAGGCACAAAAGTACTTGTGCACAGACGTGGACCAAGCGTATCTGTGTCTGCATCTCAGGATGATAGTCATATTAACAAGTGATCAAAACTATGTTTATTGTTTTCTCCTCAGGGGAATGAGAGTCAAATGGTTTCTGTGAGCAGCATGGGAACAAAAAAAAAAAAAAAAAAAAAAAGCCAACAAAAAACTCTAAATAAATCTCTAAATAAAATTGACTACAACCAGCTACATTCTCTCATGCAAGATGACAAATGGTCTGACTTTTCTGAAAGGTCATTAGTCAAACTCAATTTTAAAATATTCAGTTCAGGGGAAAAAAATCTCTAGATGAAAGCTAAAGCTCTACAAAGAACTAAAAACAAACAAACAAACAAAAAAACCCACCAAAAACTCTACCAACGTGTTTTTTTGTTAATTACCCCTATTAAAAAACCTGAACTGTAGGCTATATTCAAGTCAGGAGAAGAAAAATAACTATTTTTTTCCTGTGATAAGTCAAATGAATTTAAGTCTGTCTTTACACTTAGAGAACACAGAAATGCAGCAGAACACATGCATTGTTCTAAAGGATAATCAGAGGTAGCTGGAAGTACAGAAATACTCAGAAATACAGTACAGAAAATCCACAGAACAGAGAAGCAGCAGTTCCTTGTCTCAACATAGCACCTTACAATGCAAGAGGGAGAAGAACTGGCTCTCCCATAATTTTTTTTTCATTTCTACCAAAATATTAGTGACTTGGTGTCAGCTTACACGCCCTGCACTGCTTTTATGGTCATTCCCCATTAGTGGCAATGGGTAAAAAACATTTCATTCATACATTGAGAAAGCAAAATGTTTCAAAAATGTTCTCATTTCACTTCAGACAGAAGATAACTTCAACTCTTCTCCCTCTTTGCACACTTACAAGTAATGTTGTGTTGGAACACTGATCCCGACACTCTCCCAGAATCACAGTATCTCAGATTCTGTGTCAGATTCAGATTCAGTGTCCTGCAACACCATCATCGTCATCATCAATGATTTGTATGAAGTGGAACTGCCTGCACAGGAGAAACCAGGAAACACTCTTCCCCCCAGTGCTTGAGTTATGGGATCCCACACCTCTCTAAAGTGCCAGAAAAGCCCTCTGGATTACTGAGAGCTCTGGATTTCCCTCCCTCCCGTGATTTGCCCTGAAATTCAGGTCTGAATCTGAAGTCTCTCTGTGACAGCTGTGCCAAAACAGGGACATATTTGCAAATCATCACTCTCTGTCCCAAAAATGCACTTTACTTTGTCAAAAAAATACAAAACTTCCTGTGTCTGAGATTTGTTACCCAACAGTTACTGTCTTGTTTTCCTGTCATGACTGGAAAACTGGCCCCTGAGAAACAGTGATAAAAATACTATGCTAATAGAAGTTTTAACTAAACAGAATTTGTGCATCTATGTTACATTCATGGAATCTATGGCCCATAGGGCAAATGCCCTGAGATCTGCATCAACAATTGGTTTGATATCAAAAAATGAGAAAGAATTTGACTCAGCAATAAAAGAATTCTCACAGCATTTTTCCGAAAAGTGTCTGCAACCTATTCTTCAGCTAATCCTCCTGACTACAGGCATAGCTCCAGCAGACTGGGAACATAAAAGGGCCTTAAGACAGAGCATTTGGATTGCCCCTCATCTCTGAATCATGCTCACTACTCTACCTGGATTAATAAGAATAAAATTAGCCCATTCCATCAAAAAGCAAAGGAGATTATTTTGCACAGGACCTAGGTAGGAGTCATGAAGTGAAGAAAATCTACTTTCACATTTTGAATATGAGCTGCATTATTTCAATGTGACTCCTTTTTGTCAAGATTTTTGGCCACTGGTTCCGCATGAATACAGAAAACCATTATTCATAATTTGTACTTATCATTCTCACATCTCTGTTACTTAAGTAAGGAGGCAAAGCCATGCTATGTGGCTAATCACAAGTAATAAATAAAGAAGAGTTAATGAGAAAACCTCTTGTCTGAAAATTATTGATCCAAATTTTATGGCAAAAACTTTTAAATATTGAATACAGCCATGGCTAATAGGACCAGTTGGGTCATGGACAATTCTCTCAAGCTGCACAGTTTTATTAATATATGAATTACTAACAATTTCTCTATAAAAATATAATAAAATTGTCAGATTTATAAAAGTCAGACAAATCCTCCATTTTTCTGTTCCCAAACTCTCTAAATCCCTTTGCGGAGGATCCCAGACCTCAGCTGCATTCCTCAAGGATTTACAGGGCACCAGAGGAACAGCAATCTGCTGCAAATGAATATGTGCATTCAAAAGTATATGGAGGCTTTTCCAGCTTTTCACGTACTTCATTCAGATTAATCTTCCTGAAGGCACTGGATGTATTTGCAAGGGCAAATTTAATCACTGTTCCACTCTGCCCCTTCACAGCACATCCATTGTGTCTTGTTGATGGGAATAACTGCCATGCAACTGGAGGTGAAAGGAACAGTGGCTGGAATATTGGAGGGAACCCACAAAATCAGGGGAAAAACCCCCACACATACTGAAAGAGATTTACTCCTCTTGCAATAATACGAGCTAGGACTGTGGATCAGAATCTGATATCAGTTGCTGTGGTTTTAATCTGAAGTACCAGCATTGATTTCAGCAGAGCCTCCCTGGATTTAAGGCCCAACCCAAAGATTGCCACTGATTTATGCTGACTGTGTAACAGATGGTTGTTCCAGCATAAGAATTTATCCTAGAAGAAGCTAACAATGCTTTTATCAACATTGCATTAGGAAATGCTTTGTACTAGCATGCATGATGCTTAACAAGGTTTACTATTTTTCCTTTTCTGCTTGTTTGGTCCATGTTTATGCCCTGTTCCAAATCTAATTACAAATGCAGATAAGCAAACTTTATTCACCCTATCTGCTATTTTTCCTTCATTTGCTTTAATATTGGCAATATATAAACAACAAAAAAAAAATGCTACATGAAAAGCAAGAAAAAGTGCTACAGCACAAATGCATCACTACAAAATGAACACTGGACAAAAATTATTTTTCTTTCTTCTTTTCATTCCACCCTGTGTTTTATCTGGGATAAGTTATTCTTCATATTGCATGCCATGTTTTTTTTTAATATTCTGGTTAGCAATGAAAATGTCTTCAGATGAGGATGCTGAGGAAAATAATACGGTTAATATGTTGTCAACATTTGTCATGCTAAGTAAAAATGACAGTGTTGCTGTACACAAATTTTAAGTTTAATATTTACATAGATACTAAGATAAGCTGGCTCAGAATAACAGGATCCACCTGTTTTTCTAATCGCTCAGTATGAATTAGATTAGCAGGATATGATTTATTTGAGTCAATAGGAAAAGATCTTCTCAGTTGTCCTGGAGATTCGAAAAAATAAAAAGGTCACTGCTGTATTTCAGAACCACTACAGGTTCTGAAGAAGTCTCTGCACTCTTCTGGAACAATGTTTTAAAAAGGAAAAGGCTGCAAGAATCTTTCTTGCTCTTCTTTCTTCTGTCCCTCTATGTGAGTTGTCTCCAGTAGCACTGACAGACAAAAGAAAAGATGATCCAATATTTTTCTTGACAAAAATTTTGACAAGCACAAAGGAGAAAAAAACATGGCTCAGGTTTTTCCTTTTAAAAAAATCAGGAAATAAATAATAATAATTTTTAAAACCCCAACAAACAATAAAATACAGCAGCTGTTTCCTTTCAAAAAAAAAAATTTGTTCCTCACACAAGTGAGTTTTGCCTGAGTTTTAGTTCTCTTTCTTGACAAAAAATGTTGAAACATTCCCAAAGAAGGAAGTTTTCGGAGATGATGTCAAAACCAAGTTTCCTGGTGAGAAACAGTTTTATAAAAATGTCAGTGAGGCTGTAGGCAGAGCGAGCGGGGAGGAAGGGTGAGGAAGCAGGCAAGGGCAGGTGCTGGTGTTTCTCTGGGAGGGCCTGGCAGGGCCTGGCAGGGGCAGGCTGTGCTGCTCTGGCCTCTGCGTACACTGGCTGCACATCTGCCGCTCCAGCTGTGCTCGCCCCACGCCTCCCAACGCCCCTGCTAGCCATGGGATTTCAGCCTGGTTTCAGGAAGACGGACTGGGAGCTCTTGCCTTGTCTAGCAGCCTTGGCAAGAGGTTTGCAAGAGCTTAAGGTGGCTTTTGGAGCAATCCATCACGGAGTATTAGCAGCAGAGCCCTGGATGTCAACACAGGAAAACGAGGCTGTGCTGGTGCTCGAGGAAGATCGGACGGTGTGGAAGATATGGTGCACACAGCACCAGTGATGAGCAGAACACACAGACCAGGAGTAACAGAGTGAGGAGATATGGGGAGGACACAGATATTTCCACATTGTTTGACCATACACCCTGCATTAGGTGATGTTCAGCGTGGGTGGGCAGGGAGCAGAAGAGCTCAGTCCTTCAGTTCCTTCATATGCCAGAGCTCAGACACAGAGGTATGGCAAACATTATGTTTCCGAACGATGAAACAAATAAATAAATAGAAAATTTCTTTCATGGTTTGGCCAGGCAGAGATTGGACTCCCCCCAACTGAAACAGACCTCCCTCACCCCCAAAAATATCTGGGAAATGAAGCAGTTTTAAAGCCCCACATGCTGAGTATACCTTTCTTATGTTACAGGCTGCTGCCTTTTTCCACCCAACACATGGTAAGGATTATATTTAAATAAAGATTTAACACTCATAAATGGTTACTTTTAATATTGCTGTAAAGTAATGGATCTTTTATGGGCAAATTTAAATGTCATTCCCCAACGTACAGCTGCACCAAACGGTATGGTACCTTTTTATGCAGCCATAACCAAGGAGGCACGTTGACCAACAGTGCCTGTGGGCAGAGTGTGGATTTTATTAGCCAATATGAGCTGATGACCCATGAGCAGAGTCAGTTTTTGCATCTTGTAAAGTCAAGCATTGTAAAGGTACCACCACATGTGGACAGGGAGCAGCTTCCAGCCCAGAATATCTGAGCACAACCTCCTGTTTTGGACAGCAGCAGATTCTTTTCAGCTTGTAAAGGCTTCTCCCAACACCATTACCTGTTCAGGCTTCACCTTTCCTGGCAGGGATGCTTCTGGGCTGTCTTTGCACACATTACTGGTGTCAAACCCTCTGTTTTCTGATCACCACCTCTCTGAGCATCTGGCCAGCTGAGCCAGTATTCGATTCCTTGTGGTCCCAGGCAGAAAGTCAGATTTTTCCCTCCCATCCTCACACAGGAGGGCTTGCATTGCTGCCTAATGCAGCCTTCATCATCTGGTATGTGCAACCGAACACACGGCTGCTTCAGATTAAAACTGAGAGTCGAGTTCCCAGCCCAAAGTATTACATGGCACAGATACTCACAGCTCTTTCCAGCCTCACAAGATGAAGCATTTGATGATTTTTCAGAACTCAACATGGACTTTTTTCCAGAATTTGTTGTTGGAATGGGTGATTACTGCCCAGTTTAAAAACGCTCTTGACTTTTAAAAAAAGGCAGGATTATTTTGCTGCTTCGTTTTTGCAACACTATATTCTTTGCAGAGGTGAAGAAGCTGTCACTCTAGATACAACTATCCATAGAAAATTACAGATAAGACTGGAATGGGCCTAATTGTCTTAAAACAATGGTCACTCCCCTTGCAAAATGTTATGTCATGTTTCTGCTGCCAGAAGACCTCATCCCAAAGACATCTAAGTAATTATTTATGCATTTTCCCGACATTATTTCCTTCCTCTTTTTTTAAAAAAAATATTAGTTTTTGATGTTTAGAATAAGTAAAACACTTAACAAAATATCTCATTAAAAAGCATCATACTCGCCCCTAGCCACTGGAGATTCTCCCATGCTCTCTACGTTCCACAATAGGCAAACTCCTGCCAAAAATATCCCTGGCAGATCAATCCTCCCAGTGGAATGAGGGATCAGAAAATGTTATCCAAACCCCACTGCAGCACAGCCACTTGATAGGGCTCATTGCCATCCATGCAGCATATGAAAAGAAACCTGTTAGTTATTTATTTCAGTCAGCTTCTCACCAGCCAACTAAAAAGCATCCCAAACTACTTTTGGATTTTTATTCAGCAAATGATCTCAGCACATTTCAGAAAAGATGTGACCATTAAATATTTTGGCCTCATCAAAGATGCATACTCACATTGTTTTTTGTGTGCCTCACACCATCATGGGAGATGGCCAGGCAGAAATTTCCAGAGATACCTGTCTAGGGAATACATTTTAAAGGGCATTTCTGGGCCAGGCAAAGAGACAAAATGAGCAGTGGTACTTTTCAGTAGATCTTCTCAACTCAGTTTCATTGGTTCACTAAATAAATCTTATATATATATTTGCTCCTCAAAAAGACACAGGAGAAGCAGCAAAACCCACTGCAGAGGACCAAAATTCAAGTCAGACTCTCTTTTGCTGCCTTTTGTCTCACAGAGAAACGGAGCTGCCCAAAGATCTCAACACAGGGATTTACTCAGAGAATGTTCTTTTTCTTTGTTGTTTTTTTTTTTTTCTATTGTTATTTTTGGGGCTGGTTTTTTCTTTCCCTGTTGAACACATCAGCACATTCTGGATCTGTTTATTAGTTTTATTTTGAATCTTCCATTTGGTTTGGTGCAGATTTGAATATTTTCTTCACACTTTGCAGAGACTTTGAACAGCATCTCATTCAATTTTAAAGCTGCAGTTTCCTTCCCCTTTCTAACTACAAATCATGCTGTGATTTACAGTGGCATATATTCAGAAAACTGGGCCAGGGTTTTTAAAACTGGATGCTCCTAAAACCCTCTTTAAATTTTCTGCAGGGGAATGTTGGGGCAGTGAGGGTTTCTTAAAATTAGGATTTATTTAAGAGACTGAGGAGAAACCCAGGAGTTTAACTTTATGCCCTGGTGTTGGAAATCTTAGCCTAGATTTACATTTTAATTCGTCTGTCAGCACAAGCTCTGGGTAATGCAGAATTTCACTTTTTCTTTCCCTCCCACCTTCTCATGAAACCTCAACCAGCAATTCCACCTCCTTTTCATTAGGAGCCTGGCACTTCTCAAAGGACTCAAGCTGCATGGAATTGTCCCTGTGAAAGCTGAAACCAGGAGAAAATTCCTGGGCTTTCAGATTTCATTGCAGAGCCAAAAAGTAGAGTTCATTTTGCTGCAATTCAGCATGTCTCAGGAGCCAAGGCAAAGATATTTTGTGAAACTGTGCTCAATTTAAAGTGAAAGTGGATGGAGTTGGTAACAGGGAGTAGGCACAGGCAATTCTGTTTTCCTGGGTAGTCTCAAAGTTTAACATAAATATGCAGAGAGCTCTAATGTAGTTGAACTGTAAACTGCAAAATGTATGTATCACCATTTTGAACTGCACCTAAAAATAAGTGGAAGCAAAACAAAATGTTGAACTATGATAAATATTTTCAAGGAAGAATAGATTTGTCTTCTGTCCTGATTGGATGTGCCTTTAGTCTTCATTCAAACTGAGCATTTTTGCTTTATCTTTTCTGGGGAGGAAAAAGCTATTGGATGTGTGAGAGTGCAGTGGAAATCATCTGTGTGAAATGCCAGAGATCAACCCATAAAACCTTCTCATAATAAAATAAACTCAATGTCTCCTTTAGCTCTGGCACCAGAATTGCTGCCTAAGCCCCAGGAAATTCTGGCTCCCTTCATCAAGGGGTTAAAAGCCACCATGCTGGAAATAATATATATTCTTCTCTTTCTTTCCTTTTCATACTCCCTGATGGTTAACTATATCCAGTCCCATCTGGATCACAAGCACCATAAACAAACATATCCACCAAAAAACGTTGCCCAGATAATTGTCTTTGATGAAAATCCATTTCATGACGTTCACATTACAGGCCTTTTTAAGCAGGTCACTCATTTCTGGAGGTTTAGGCTTCAGTGGTTTGAAGACAAGTGTATATAAACAGGCTTGCTGGTGCAACACTTCTGCTACAGTGTCACTGCTGTTTGCCACCTTTCTGCCACAATTTCAACAGAGGCAAATCCTTTCCAAGTGTTGGAAGGCCAGCCACATTCACAGGCCTTTCACAATAATGCATTCCTTGAGAGTTTTGGATAACAGCTCACCCGTCACCGATGGCACACAAGGATAGAAAATGGTGGGCTGGAGGATGTGGGGACAGCTGGGACAGATCGGAGCTCCACAAACCTTCATTTCTGCCCCAACACTGGCTATCTTATTTTTTTACATTTTCCTTGATGGAGTCTAAACAGGTAAATATTTCTGCATATTTTCTGAGTATTTCCCCTTGAACAAAATACAAATGTATGCAAAAATTATCCTCAAACTGAACCAGTCCTATATCCCTGTTTTCCATCTTCTGTTTCCTTTTTCCTTTTTTTCACTTAACTTTGATATTTGACTGTCCTGACCATACCAACATGGTATATGTGGAATATATCATACATATGAAGGACTCACAGGCCAAAAGCTTCATTTTTTTTCTGTTCAAGGATTCAAACATCATCCTGGGCCTCCTGCTCACAGGTTGTTTTTTTGTAGGTCTTGTTTCACTGCAGGAAGAGCTAATGTGTATTTGTGAATGGACTGCTATTTTTTTTTCTTATTTTACTAAGGTTTGCGTGCTTTTTGTGGTATTCTGGTGTTGAAAAATCTCTATGTTAGGTCATATTTTGATACTGAAAAGTGCCTACCCTGTGTCTCCAGGCTGTATCCTATTTCCCTGTTTGCTTACATCCAAGTCCCCAGTAAGGCTTATGCTAAGGCCAAGAAATCAGTAGTCCAGAAGAACCAGCTACTTTACTTCTGAAGTAGCCATCAGGTGGTGTCTGATTCTAGAAATGCTCTTTTTTTCATATTTGGGAAAAAGTCACTGTGAATAAAGTAATACAAAATATCAGGAAATTATTATCATTTTCCATATATTTAAACTTCTTATTACAAAAAGTACATTTTTATCCAGAATGTGATCACAGTCTGTGATTTCATCAAGGAGAACCAAATCTTCTGTTATATAGCATGAAGCCCTTGGTTATCTCTGCGCCATGTATTCTCTGCTCCCAATGACCAAGTTCCCATGTGACCTCACAGTGCCAAGAGATTCTTGGACTTCCCTTGGACTTCCCTGACCATTCCTATAATCACCCTGTGGACTTGGCAGCAGCAATTCCATCCAGGCAGAAGACCCAAAAATAAATGACGCTCACAGATCAAGCTGAGTAGCAAGCTTGCATTAGTCAGTGACCAAAAACAATAGCCAAAAGGAAAAAGTATTAAAACCAGATGAATTTTTGCTTTTCAGGCCACTGGCTACTGAACAGCATTTTCCCTTCCCATTATTTCCCAGAATCAGGTGTAGGTGTGGAGGAACTGAGGGCTGGATCTCATTGTGAGGATGTTGAGGGAAGAGTGTAAAAAGCCAGGGTTTCAGCACACTGCTGAAAGGAAAGCAGTAAGAGAAAGGCCACTAATTTTCCCTAATGCTCTGGAGACATTTTGAAGGATGTTACATTGAGACTAGTATCAGCATTATATAGATGAAGGCCCTGGGCTGCACCTGCTTAATTTTCACTCTAACTTAAATTATCCAAGCCCTCTTTTCTCCTAACATCCATTCCTGCTTAGGAGCCTCACATATGGACTTGATTTCTCTTCTCTGGCAAAGAGCAAATTTTTTGTGACTGTCAGGAACATGGACTCAGAGATGAGGCAGGACCAAAGGAGAACTTCAGGGTATATGGGCAGACAGTGAAAAGATTTAGCAAATGCTAGGCAGTATCAGAGCTCTGTCTTTGGCTCCCTTTGAAACACCTGGACATCTGCAATATTTTCCACTACAAAGCAAAACAGATCCTGCAAAAACCCACAAGGCGGGAGAGGAGCTGAAAATTCCTGAGGTTCTTTTTTGGAAAGATGTGTTGCACAAGGTGAGTCACCTCGTCACATCTTGCACTGGCTCAGAGTTGAAGACATCAAGGAAACTGGGAGCCAGAATAACTCCAGTGCTTGATTGTTTCTATATCTGCTCCTCCAGTTAAAATATCTTCCCCAAATTTTAGTTAGTAACCCTTGTGGAGCCGCCACTGAGTTAGGCAGTGAGGTAGGGAGAAAGACAGAACTCGGTCAGACAGGGTAGAGAAAATATTCAAGGAAGAAATAGGGCAGGACACAGAGAGTAGAAGTGTCCTTTTGCTCTGGGGTTATGCATTTGAGCGGGGAGATATCCACTTATTGTTTCCAAACTCTCAGGTGTACCATTTTGAGCAGTATGGTAGAAAGGCATGAGGAGCTACACTGACATGGCAGCACTTTTCCAGGACCTGGGAAGCTATTTGAAAGCCTGACCATGATGATCTGTACCTGGCTCATGTTTACTTTTGAGTGTTGTTTGGGAAGCAAACAGTCTTCTTGCTCTTCAGTAACGAATTTGTCTCAAGATTCCCATATGCTGAGCAGTTCTCAGTGTGCTGATTCAGAGGGCTGTGGCAGGATCTCAGTGTGCTACTTACAACAGAGGACCACTGTAACATGCTCACAGGCCAGTCAGACCTCTGAGGGCCTGGATGAGGTCCATCTGTTTACTCTATCCACCCTGGACTCTCCTAGAAGATCTCTTGTACCACAGTGAAGTACCAGCCTTAACTGTGGGTCAGGCAGGGGAACAGCAGAGTTTAACAGAGACACCAAGTCACACTAGGCAGCACAGAAAAAAAATTGAATAACCAAGGTCTGGGACAACAAAGAGCCATTTTTTGGGTGTTGAGAAACACCCCACTTAAGATATTACAGAGCAAGACATCTCTCACCTTAACAAGCTTTCTTCTAAATACTCTTGAAGGGGCTGCATCTGGTGAATAGATGATACCAATTCAACAAACAATAGTGCAAAAGGAAGGGAATGGAATATAATGGCCATGGGTACTGGGGCATCTTTTCCCAAAAATAGTTGCAGGAACTCTGGCAGCTGAAAAAACCCTTAGTTTTCCAGCATCCTTCAAAGATCTCCATGAAGCACTTAGTTTGTTACTCTGTTTATCCACACTGGCAAGATGAGAAACTGATCTTACCCTGCTAGAATGTGTAGAAAACCAATATCCTGTGGTAAAGCTTTGGCCTTATGCTTCTCTTTTAATATAAGCTGTCATTACTGAACCCCAGTATTACCCAGATCTGTTTTACATGAGTCCTTGGCAAGACAATGTCAGCTGTACTTAATAAACAAGGCCTGCATTTATCGATTCAACAATATTGTAAAGGGTAAAGTGTCATCTGGTGTTACTAGAACATCAAACCTGCACATCAGATGCAAGACAACCACCAGTTGCTGGAGGGATGCATTACCAGCTAACCCAGAAGGAAAAACAGCATGTAAAATTTCCATGAAAAAGCCAGCTCCCAACTTTTAAGTTAGAAATTGATTTCCTCTGTGACCAATCTTCCATCCCCCAAGCTGGAAAGACATCATGGACTTATGCCTCCTTCATGACAGCATCCAGTGTAGGCTGGTTGTCCAATTCTGTCTTGGCAGCTGTTGCCTGGGGCACCCCTCTGCATCCCAGAGCCATTGAATGAAGTGGCTGTTGTTCCCATGGTGCTTCTGTGCAGGAGTCGCAGGAGTGCTTCTCACTGGATTTATTTTATTTCTATCTTCTTTTTCCAGCAACCAGTGTTGAATTTCACTTGAAATAATACTTGAAATTCACTTGAAATAATACTTTGTTCTTTAGTTTTCCTGAAGAATGTATCAGAGACAGAAGTCTCTATGGCATCAAGGAAGCAAGATGATAGAGCTGATGGGAAATTCCTTCATATTCAGGGTGTTTCATCCAAAGCATCTGTTTGCACTAATGTTCTTCCAAACCAAAGTTCTTTCAGCCTCTTCCTCAATTCCTCAGAATGCTCCTGAAATAGAAGGCTTTTATCTCCAGTCTTACCCAGACAGAAAGTCTGTTCACAAGCAGGGTACAGACAAACCCAGGACAATCCATGAAAATAAATGTCAAAGCAAGTATATGTACCACAGAGCTCACACCAGCTCTCCATAACCAGACAATCCCCAGTGAAACTCCTGAGAACACCTTCAAATAAAGAACATGGGAAACCCCCAGCTTTGAGGAGTGTCCAGTTTCCCCCAAAAATGTTGGTTTGGTTTATGTCTGGTTCAAGACAAAGCCGGTATCCTGCACACACACATACAAATCCCCACAAAAAAGAAATGTCACATTTTTGGCCAGGTATCCTAGTGAGATAAATCAGAAGTAAAACAGCATTGATGCTTGACATGGAGAGAGGTGTGTTACTCCTGTAACACCATAAAAGCATCTTGACTTGGAGCTCCATGTCTACCTTGCCCTGGCATCTTTGGGGAAGAGTCTATTTGTCCTTACATTCCTGACCTACCCTGTTACAGACCTCAGCCTGCTTCTTTCGCAGAGACCTTTTTAAGGGGCTGAGTCAAATTGTCCAGAGATGTCAACAAGTTGTGAGAGGCAGGCTCACACTGGCAGCAATTACCAGAGGGCAATGATCAATGGGGGTCTTTTGTTAGCATTATAGGATCACTATTGACTCAGGAAGGAAGTGCCCCCATGGTTTAGGCTGAGCTGAAATGGACAGACAGCCTTGCCCTTGGCTGCTCACAAGCCACTAACCTACACTTATCTCATTAATTATTCCTGTCCAAATGGCAGCGATCGTTATGATCCACAATCAGCTGAGGAAGAAGAGGTCACAGCAAACACAGAGGCTCCATTTACCAATCCAAGGCATGCATCCTTTCTCTTATTTGCATCCAGAGTGTTGTACGACACCGCTGCTGTTCCTTTGACAAACAGGTAACAACACATGACAGCCACACCAGCTCTCTGCAAAAAAAAAGGGTAGAGCTTACATGTTTTTCCACTTATAGAAGTAAAACTACAAGGCACAGTGACCTTGCTAATTGCATAGATGGGGAGGGGGGGAATAGCGCTCACATTCCAGTGCACCCAGATTGCCTTGATCTTCACATACTCTTATCCCAAGCTATGGCCGGAGCCATCAATGGTTTACAAGGCACTTGATGCACAATCCCATTGCTTCAAAAGTATAGTTTGTGCAAGGGAATTTATAGGAAGAAAATACATTTGACAGGAATAAAAGACATTTGAGGGATGAGGGCTTCTGGATGGAAGGATGGAGTCTCCTATTAAAGTCACCTTGCACTGCTGAGGGATAAATCACTCCCTTGAACATATTGCAGTCTGTTGTAAAGGCAGATGATTAGTATGACTGAGAATGAAACCACGCTCTGTTCTTACCCCCCACTGTGTTATTTTTCTCCCTTGCACTGAATTGTTCAAGCCACAGCATTTTAAATCAAGCTCTGATTTAAGAAAGGGAAGAATATACAAAAGGAGCAGTATATTCCGAACACACCCTGCCCTTCAAGCTTATTGCTCCCCAGACACTTCAGAAAGAGGAAAATCACGAGCCCCAGAGGAAACCTTACAAATGTGCACTTGCAAAGTGAAGTTTGCCACGTGTACTCAGCTGGGAAGGGAAAAGTCCCCAGCGTCTCTGTTCAACACCCTGAGCCCTGGGGGGAAATACATTTACAGCATTTGGTTGCTGTGCCCCAGTCTATCCTGATAACTAACCAGGGAACAGCAGACAGCCTCAGGAGCTCCAGGACATATAGAAAGGCCTCACCAGGAAGCCATTTCCTTTTCCAAAATGCATTTGTGCAGAGGGGGTTTTTTTCCCCTCTCTTTCTCCCCTCAGGGGGGATAAAATATGGAAAGAAGGGACTTTCAACATCTGCTCTAGATTTTTATTTTAATTCCACTGATTTTTTTTCAAGATTCTTATCCAGTGCCTACAGCTTAAGCAGTCTGTATTTTCATGACAAACAACCGTCAGACTCTGTACTGTCTGTTGAACAGAAATGCCATCAGCCTTTGACTGAAGCATTTGCAGTGAGAAAGATCAAGCATTTACAGACTGGGTTTATGCCAGACTCTACTGCACCAAAAGCATCTTACAGCCATCTTCCACAGCCTTGAGAAGCAACTGAGAGATGTAAATGGTTCTTTCCTACAGCAGTCTGCAATAGCAATTGGGTGGGAGATGGCAGAAGGAGAGGTGATGACCTCTGAGGAGCTGCATTGGTTTTCAAACACTCCTCACTCTGTGTTCTCCTAGCAAACAGCAAGGGAGTTTAGCAATTGCTGTATCAGTACAAAAACTGGTGCTAAAAACACCACTCGGGGTCTGTATTTGCCTGCAAAATTAGATCCCATTTTCAAAAGGCAGGAATTTACCATTCCCTGTTGGGTCAGGGATAATGCTGACCAAACTCTCTTACCTCTGTTTAAGGGACTCATTCTCCCACAGCCCAAATTAGGAGCTTTTGTTCAGGGCACAAGAGATCAGGGATTTGTTAATCATACTTCTGCAAAGCACACATGTACAGCAAGAGTCTCCCAGTTATCTTCCAAACACAGACCTCTTTGTGGGGTCCATCTCTTCTCCCAGATAATGAGCAGAAAGACAAGAGGGAAAATCCTCAAGTCGTGCCAGGTAGGGTTTAGATAGTATATCAGGAAAAATTTCTTCACTGAAAGGGTGGTCAAGCATTGGGATAGGCTGTCTAGGAAAGTGATGGAATCTCCATCCCCAGAAATGTTCAAAAGGGACATGGTTTAGCGATGGGACTTGACAGTGTTGGGTTAATGGTTGAACCCAATGATCTTACAGGTCTTTTCTAACCTTAATGAAGGGGAACAGGAATGGGAAGCAGGGAGGGCACTTCCCTGAGACTAAGGATGTCTTCTGCCATGTTGCCTCATCAAGACTTTTCTCGGCCCATTTCCACGGGCTGTGAGTGCCATCAGTGATCTCAACAGACAGGGTAAACAGCCACCACTGGGCAGCACTTCAAACTGATGGTGGCTAAAGGACGTTACATGGATGTGTATCCACAGAAATCGTGTTAATAATGACAGGCTGGCTGGGGCAGCCATGGGAATGGTGGGGTGACCATGCTTTCAGTCAGGGCAGCCACCGTGGCTTGGCCAACTCCTCTACCCTGGCAGAGGGCAGCCAGCAGAGCAGGACCATTGCCACAGCTGGGCCAGCCACAGCCCCCACCAAAGCCCTGTCAGCAAGTGGCCACTTCCCCATCAGTGTGAACCCAGTGGCTGGAGGGGAAAAGCTCAGGCCTGCTCCCAAAGCCGTGCTGTGCTACACTCCGCACACCGCTGAGCCTGTTTACATAAAGCCATTTCTTGTTTTCCTTTCCAGAAAGAGCACTGCCAATGGCTGGAGGCAGATGTGTTTATCAAGAAGTGTATCTCAAAGCCTGACATGAGATCTGCGGCCTCTGGTGCAGCTGAAAAACTCTGTCAACACCTTGGAGAGAGCAAGCCAGCGGGGCCAGCGGGGGACCAGCCGGGACCACAGTCCTGCCAAAAGCTACAAGAGGAGCTCAAGCCAAACAAACCTTTTCCATGCCCTCTGTTCAGTATCTAGTGGGGGCGTCCAAACCACAAATCAGCCAGTTCTTATGTGAAAGGAAAAGCCTTTTTTTATTATTATTTTTTAACCTCTCCCCCTCATTTGGAGACCTGCTCTGCCCTTAAACCTGTGAATATATCACTGTATTCGGTCTGAAAGTTTATGTCAGAGGGATGTTGAAGTCTGACCATGCTGAAGATTGCCTGCTTAGGAAATAAAACACTCTTCTAGGGATCGCTGCACTTGATGATCAGCCTGAATAAAAAAAATACTGAGGGGCAGAGTAAATCCTTCAAGCAGAGACCTGCCGGGTAGGGGAAAGGGGTGAGTCACGGGTTAAAGAGACTTTTTGTTAATGCTTTCAGGCTCTGACTGCTGCCCCTGCACTGCCACTTCAGGGGAAGCAGTTTCTGGGGGAGCAGAGGGTCACAGAAACCCTCATCACAGGATGGGAGTCGCCCACAGTCCTTGGGGTGTCATTGCAGTCTGCACACCGCAGTGGGCTCTTCCACCTCCTTTTCCAGAACCACCAGCTCTAGAAGCAAGAAGGAGAAAGGTAATTTGCAGAAAACTAATTTCACAGATCCATGGAAAGAAAGAGGGAAAAGAAATAAAGACATCATGCTTTACAGTGAAATGGACTTCCTCTGAGTTACATGGAAAATGTTGCCCATATTTGTGCAGAATTCCACTAGACTTACTGCTTATCTGGTAATCATCAGTCAATTACTTTTGCACTCAGCTAAACTTCCTGAGGCAAAGAAATCTTCAAGTCACCTCTTTTGTAAATCACTCTTTCTTCTCCACAGCTCTTCAACCTGTACCTTCCCCATTTCTCTTCCTTCCTGGGGCTCTGTGAGTGGTGCTAGGCAAGGTGCCCAAAGGGGGCTATTGCAGCTCCCCATGGAAGAAGCATAGCTGGCATTCCTGGGGACTCATGTCCTTAAAGCCTTCAAAAATGACAAATAGTTGAAGAAAAAAGCGCACACAAGCACAAAAATGCCACAACTTTCACAGTTACGTACTTAGGAGAAGACTGGGGTTGTATGTAAACAGGTACAGTCCTGGGGCCACCAAGTTTTCCTTGCTAAGATAAAGGTACACAGCACGGGGCCAAACTAGCTCATTTGCAACATCCTATTCTCAGCAGCAATTGCAAGATGGTTTCCATACTTAGTGTCTTCTTAGTGTCTCCCCAAACTACTTAAGTCTTGCCTAAGTCTGTCTGGATGGTTCTGACAGGCTCAGAGAGAACTGCTTCTGAAGTTCAGGCTCATGAGAAAGACAGCTTTCTGGTTTCTCCCATAATGCATGGTTTTAGCTATTTTCCAACCCAAAAACCTCAAATGCAGGGTTTTTTACCCTTCTGCTCCCCCTTCCTGCAGTTTAGAGCTTTTGCATCAACCACGGTACTCATTCTCACGTACCTCCAAGAGCTGCAACTTATAATCTTCACACCAAATGAATTTCTGTTTGCAATCTCAGAGTTGGCCATAATGAGAGGGGCTTCCCAAATTCAAAAAATCAGCATCTACCTCTTGCTTGCATTTTCCACTCAATATCTAGGAAAAATACAGCAACGGGACCGTATTATCAAAAAATATATGAAAACTTTTTTTCCAGAGTTTATTCAGAAGCTAAACACTATACATTAGGTTCCACGACAGGCTTTATGTTGAAAAACAGATAAGGAACACAGTGGGATAGATTTCCCAAATGGGCTAAATCAGCACTGTTCCCTTGACTCCATTCACACAGTACAAGTCTGGCTTGAGATATGTAAGACACAGGCACCATGACCAGGAGTTAAATTAGAGTCTGAAATTCCCATTAGTATTTCCTGTAATAGGAATCTTTGCTGGAACTGCCATATCTTGGTGCTTCCTGAAGGACAAGTAATTATTGGGGATGTCAGGAAAAAATCCTTCGGGATAGAGTCATGCACACACCTACTTGGGCACACCGGGCACACCTCTGATGGGAGCCTGACTTATTTTTCTGGGTAATGAAACACTGAATGTCTGCTTTTCAGGATGATATTTTATGCATGTAGATGACGGCACAGGCAAAATGTCAGAAGAGTCATTTTCTCTGGCTGGTTGACAACGAGGCTTGCAACGTCCAAACTAAAACACATTACCCTGTGGAAAGATCACATTACTGCCAATAGCCAAAACGTTCAAAACTGCTTATCAGCCAGGCTTGGAGTAAGGCCAGAGCACCTCTGGAGCAGAGGCCTTTCTGTGCCCACACATCACATCATCTCTGTAACCAGCCACTTCTCTGAAAGCTCACAGTGAGGCTTCTCACACTCCTTCTGCATCCAGTTCACCAAGGCCCAGAGGAGGAGGATGAGAAAACATCTCAGCTTCTTTGCTGAGATTTGTTTCCTGTTTCATTCGTTCCTTTGTTTTGAAAAAGAGAAGAAAGAATCTGTCTTGAATGTCATGTATAGAGACTCTGGCTCTGAAACTGCTGCAGTGCTCCCATTCAGCTCCAAGAATCCCCACGCTCAATGGCCTTTTATCCCCCGACCACTGACATGACAGGAACTGCGGTTACCATGTCACCAGCATCTATTGCAGGCTCAGAGGGATCGGGACCTCCAGCCACAGGTTATGGACTCAATACATAATCACAGAGTCCCCTGAGCTCCATGATCACTAGGACCTGGCAATGCAACCTTTGGAATGTATCTGCCCTCTCCAGCACACCATTTACATTTTACAGCATGCACAAAATCTAAACATTTTGACCATTTTTTGTACACTGTTAGAAAAAACCAAAAAATTAATTTCAGCCAATTTGTTTTGTCTTTAGCAAGCTATAGTTTTTCAAGAGCACTGTGAAATCACTGAACAAAAAATAGGATCCCTTTTACGTGCTTTGGCACACAAATCACAGTTAAAACAACACAGATTTTTATTTTTTTTTAATGTGAGAATTGTTTCTTCTAGGGTTGACTACTTGAGCTTCTCACTCCCTTGCGGTTGGATAAGTCACCTAGTGGTGGTCCCCAAGCAGAGCTTATGAGCAGGTTACTGGTGAAAGTGCCAACAGGAAGCAAATGGGAAAATTTGCCTTTTGCAGCCATTTGGGGCCTCAAAACTCCATTACGTGAGTGATACTGGGAACCCAAAGAAGCATCAGGCTGGATAAAGTGAACTGCGTAGAAAATTCAAATGAAAATTCACAGAAAATACATTTGACTGTGTATCCAGCTTCAATTTGTGTATCTATTGCCTGCTTTGCACTGAAAGCTCTCTCCTGAATTAAATGCACATTTTCCCAGGATTTCATAAGAATCCACAATTGCATTTAGACAACAGCAAGACAGTCCAGCTTTTCCAGAATTGTCTTGCTGTTTTCTATGAGGAAAGAAATGTGAAAATCTTCCCAAACCAGCTGTAACAACTTCAAAAATTTGTCTTGGTGTTTTTTAAGTTGTAGAAATGTGTTTGGTTTGGGGTTTTTTTGTTGTTGTTGTTTTTTGGGGTTTTTTGTAAGGGATTAGTTCCCTTGCCAAGTCCAGAACTATCAGGGCACGGGTGTGGACAACACTGGATGTTTTTCTTTACGGGAACGCGGCTTCTACCAACCCAAATTTTCAGCAGCTTTCCCATTGTATTAAATAAAGCCACTGCCTCAGCGGAAAGGCGTCCGGCAGCCTCGCAGGGGGAAGGAAAACTGCTGGAAACGGAGCCGCTTCCCGGTGTCTGCTGCCCTCCGGTGGCTGCGCACGGGCGAGCGCAGACGGTTCCCATTTTTAACATGTATCTACACATAGATGTACATATAAACAGGTACACATATAGACAGACACATGCACTGCTATATAGATGTGCATACGCTCATGTATAAATGTGTGTATACCTGTGTTTATGTGTGTGTGTGTATACGTAAGTGTATCTATGTGTATATATATGTTTATATATAAATATAAACATATATAAATATATAAATATATAAATATAAATGCATATAATATGATATATCTATATTATGTATAGATATGTTTATGTGTTATATACATAAAAAGCATCGTGTGTCTCCTAAAGAGAAATTCCCACTTGACCCCAAACTGCCTCTGCACTTATGGCTTTGGGAACGTAATTCATAAGATTTTGGGACATTATTTAATGGCACTGCATAGTTCTCCCTTCACGAGAGCAAAAAGATAACACCTCATAGCAGATAGACACATGCACAGACTCCCAAGCCAAACAAACACACCTTTGTGGAAGGAAATAATCTGTGGCGCAGCAGTAATGGCAAGCCAAAATGTGGGGTGTTCGAAAACTTAATTTTTCTCTTTTTTTTTTTTTTTCTTTTTTTCTGTCAATTACTTGGACTTTTTGTTTTTAGTTTTACACCCCAGGCTCCATACTTCCCCAGGGAATCACTTTCCCTTGTCAAGCTTGCAGACGTGACACTGTGGGAAAGATGCCGAGCTGTACTTTGTCCTGCTTCATTGCCCCCAGCACGGATCTGGCTGTTTTCCGGCCAGCATTCTTCTGCAGTGCCTTAACTTCATGGAAAGGAGAAAGCCGAGGGTTTAGGGGGGGAAGGTTTCAGGGTTTCACCAGTGCAGACAGCCCATGCTATAGAAACAAACAAACTATGCAGTGAAAGCATTTTAAAGTCACAATTCTCTGACTCTGTACGAAAGCAAGACAGACTAGAAAACCACAGGCTCTGTATTCAAAACCTTCAGGGTGCAAAGTGGACTGAATAAAACCAAAAAGCAATGGTTGTCCAAGAACAGGCCAGAAAGGAGGTGTGATACTGAAGAAAGACTGGGACAGGCCTGGGGACAGAGGATTAGTAAGAGGAGGGGAGAAAATGAGTGAGGGGGCCGCAGTCCAGCAGTGACCCTGTAACGAGCTCATCAGCAAACACATCCATTTCACCACAGGGCATGCTTAACTCCCAGTGCAGCTCCTGGGAATGACCACTGCACTGGGAAAAGAGAGGAGGGGGGACCAATTTTGCACAGGGTCAATTATTTCCGATTATTTGGAGATGGGAGAGGAGATTCTTTCCAAGCCCAGTGGGTAATCAGACTTGTGCAATGAAGTGTAGCATTTGTTTCTCCTTGTTACCATAGCAGATATATCCCCTCGGCTGTGCAACCATCTCTATTTCCCTGAGCCCTCCCCAACTCAAGGCCCCTTTCACTTCTCACCAAACTACGCAGTCATTTCTTGAGGGAGTGAATTACAGCAAGTTATTCTCTAAGGAGCCTTCCTTATTTAGAGAGAAACCACAAGCCAGGGAGATCTGGGAGTGGAGAAAGAGAAAAAGAAATCAGGCTTGTTTAGAAACAGCAGCTAAACAGCTGGGAGATCTTTCAGTTGGTTTATATTTCTAACTCTGTTTGGGTCTTGCTTTACAACCTCGAATGAAAACAAATCAAGATTGTTTCCTCCTTCTTGGAATGTCTGTTTAGGGTTTTAAGGGCGGAACAAGGAGGGGGAGAGGGGGAACAACTCCACATGGGTTCTCAGGAATCACTGCTTTCCCAATGCCTGCAGCCTCTTTATCCCCCTTCTAACCTCTCCTGCGCACATGCAGCCTCACTCTTTTCCAGCTATACAATACAGAGACATTTGTTAAAGTGTTTTGTCAAAAAAGGTGGCTTTTCACCCTTCTCTTGCAAAGGGAAATGTTTTTTCTGTGTTGGGTCACTTCAGAATCCTGGAGCATCACACTGATTTTAATATTTTATTTTTTTTTTAAGTCGCAAAAGCAGAATACCTTTCCCTCTCAACCACGCCTCCCAACCCCCCAACTCCCCCCCAAAAAAGGTAAATAAAAGAAAAAATCCTTTTGTTGCTCCACACAAATATCACATGTAATTCTTTCATGAAATTATTCCTAAATGCTGAGTTCTGAATTCAAAAGCTTTCCCACGTACAGAAGCACTTGCGAGCTGCCACAGCCCAGCTCCAAGGGGCTCATACAGCCACAACACGTCCTTCTACCCCGGCGTTCCTGCCACGCCGGGCAGAAGCTTAGCGTGATGTTTCTTGGCCCATTAAAATTTGTTTAAATTACACACTGTACGCAGTGCCTCATCTCTAAACGAAACCGAAGGGGCTGCAAGGTCCCCTGGAGTTAAAAATGCAAACCCGGCGAAAGCGGGACGAGAAGAGGGGCTGGAGCCGCAAGAAGGGCGGCTGTACGCGGGAGCTCGGCGGGCAGCCCTGCCTCGGGGACCGGGCTTGCTGTGACAGTACGAGGTGATGGAAGCAGGTCCAGTGAGCTCCTCGGCTCGGGGAAGCTCTTTAGAGGATAACTTCCCTTGTTTACACTTAAAACCACAGGTATGAAATAGAAACGCACCCCCGTGCCAGTGTGTGCATGTGTACATTTGCAGTCCCGGCGTGGGGACACGAGCAGGTAACCTGGATCACACCCGAAACACTTTTAGGAGCTGGGCACGCTGGCGGGCTCTCCACGGCCGAGAGAATCCGCTCTCTGCACCGCACAGGAGCTGACGGAGGTGGCCCGACCCGGGCCTGCCCGCTGAGTGTGCGTCTGCCGGTTCGGTGCTCCAGGCGGTGCCCCCGATCCCACAGCCCCCGGCGCTGGACTCGCCGCCGGCCGAGGCGACCCCGAGCATCCCCAAAGACGGCTCCGGCAGAGGTGGCTCCGGCAGCGGCGGCTCCGGCGTGAGCCGCTCCGGAGCTGCCGCTGAGACAAGCCGCGAAGCACCTCCGTCCCGTCCCTTCCCGGGGAAAAGAGAACCGGGGTGCTTTGCTTTGTCTAATTAACTTTAATAATAAATGCCACTTCCCATGGCCGAGGAAAGCGAATTCGCCCTACGCACAATTCGAGGCGGGAAGGACAGTGAAGCTCCCGAGTGGCTGTGGACTTAGTTTCCTTTTTTATTTTATTTTGTTTTCCCCTGGGCAGACGTGGAAAAGTGTAAAACTCCTAAAGCATAAAGTCAAGCGGCTCAGCCGGCTGCCCGCTGCGGCTCTGGGTATGTCCTCCTTGCCCAGCAGGGCGGGCTCGGTGCAGCCCCGGTGCCGCCGGACCCGGGCCAGTCCCCGTCCCCGCACCCGCCGGGCCCGGCTGCAGCGCCCCACGCGGCCACGGGGCGGCGCCCGCCGCCTCCGCCCCCCCCGCGCCCCCGTGATTTGCATGCGCGGTGTTGATTGGTCGGCGTTGACACTACGTCATCTCTGACGCCAGGATACCCCAGCCAATGGCTCTCCGGGAGCCTCGCCATTGGTTGACCGCGGGGATGTCAATCAGGGTTAATTTGCATGCGGGCGCGCTCCCGCCGTGGGAGCGGAGGGGGGCGGGACACGGGGGGCGCGCGGGGGCCCGGTGGTCACGTGGAGTCATACGTCACAGCCGTGGCACGCGCTGGCGCCGCCCCGCCTCGTCCCGCGCGTGGCGCTGCGGCGTCCGCGAACCCCGCTCCCCAACCATAACCTGTACCTGTAACCCAGCGGGGACATGCTCGTGGTGTGTGTCTGCGGTGCATGCAGCTGCGCCGGCTACACCCGTGCGCCCGGCTGCTCCGGCAGCGGCAGGCAGAGGCACAGCCGTGGGTGCCCCGTCGCCGCCCCGGCCGCCGGTCCACTAGCACGGCACGTTCCCTCGCGTCTCCCCGCGGGATGGGAGTCGGGGGCGTGGGGGCCCCGGCACACGCTCAAGGGAGAGAGGCCGTGTAGCGGCTCCGCACCGTGCGGGGCAGCGCCGAGCGCGGCTTCTGCAGTGGGGAAGCCGATGTGGGGATGAGCACAGGCGGCAGCCCTTCGCTCGCTGTGCGCACGGGCAGCGGGAGCCCGGCTCACCCCCGGCCCCGCCGCGCACCGCGCCCGCTCGGCTCCCCAGAGCCCTGGCGCTGCCCAGACGGGCGCTGCACGTCCCCCCGCCGGTGGCATAACGGGGAGCGGGCTGGGGGCGCGCTCCTCCGGGCATTTACGTGCTTCGGGAGGCAGTGCTGCGCGGCTCCCGGAGGGCAGACCGGGACACACGGAAGGGAGCAGCCAGCCCCCTGCTCCCCGCCCGGTCCGCCCGCCTGTACCAACGCGACCCGGGATTTTGGGGGTCAGAAATCCGAGCGGGCGCTCCGCAAGGAAGGGCTGCGGCAGCCGCTGAGGCGCGGCCGGGCCGCCTCGCCACCCCCCGGCTATAGGGTACGGCTCGGCCGCCTTCGGCTTCTTGGACGTGTTTACAGAAGACACCCACAACGCAAAACAAAACCAGCCCCAGGTACTTCCTGAGGCTCTCGCCGCCCTTATTTAGAAATAGAGGCGGGAGCAGCCCCGAGACGGTCAGGGTGACATCACTAGGGAGGGGCCGTGTCGTCACGGCTGGCGGGCACCAGGGGCTGGAGCCGTGAGCCCCCCGCGGCAGCACCGGGACCGCCGGTGCCGCCAGGTGTTGGGTTTCCGCCGCGGTGGCAAACTGATGCTTTAATTGCTGAACCAGCTCTATTTTCTCCCCTCTTTTTATTCCTTTTTTTTTTTTTTTTCCCTTTCTTTCTTTTTTTCCTCCCTTTTTCCTCGCAAATAAAGTAAACACAAGAGGGCGTTTCGAGCCTTTGATCCCGGCTCTGTACAGTAAGGAAAACAAACCATGAACTTCAAAAGGGATGGAGCTTTTCTGGGGTTAATTTCGCTTCCTAAACGGCTGAACGCGGCAATAAATCATAGCTTCCCTCCCCTCCAGGAAAGCGCTAATCGGAGGAATATGTCCCAAAAGCACCCTTCACCATCGGCAGCCTCAGAGCCCGCGCAGGCTGTGATCTGACGGATCAAACTTCATGCGGGAGATACTATAAATCAACAGGTTTCATAAATCTTTGCAGGCGACAGCTCCGCGGAGCCGGGGCGGGCGAAGGGGAGTGCCCGGCGATAATGTGGGCACCGTGAAAATTCACTTCCTCGCAAGAATTGCATTAAGTAAACCTAATACCGAAATGTTGTCTGGCAATCTGTCTTGAAAAGGTTACAGCGTGTTAAAGATTTGGAAAGCTCCATAAAGCAGTAAAGATTATGAAGTACAGCTTAAAGGTTTATCAAATGACTTCCCGTGCCAGGACAACATTTAAACCGAAGGCAAAACCTGAAGCCTGTGATCTTTGCAGTCTGAGCCCATAAACGTGTTTGAGGAGGGATTCTGGTTTCTGCCGCTTAATAGTATCGCTTCTCTAACACGTAATTGAAATCCACTTTTCAGGAGCCGGTATCTGGTAGTAAAACTAATACCAGGCTATTAGACGCGGTACTTTAAAACCGCGTCGGCGTAGATGCAGTCCTAAGGGGCATATACCCAAAATCAGCAAGCGAACCTGTGGCTAGAAAGTGGGGAAACGATCCTTAAATCCTCTTGTCGCGAGTCTGGGAGCAAGAGGAAGCGAGCGTGTGCTGGAAACAGCATGGAGGAGAAGGGGCACAGCAGCCCCGGGGAGCGGGATAGGGAAGTGGGGGGCGACCAGCCGCGGTGCCGGGAGCCGTAGAGGCGCCTCCGGGCTCTTCCCTCGCTGGTTTCCGTCCAGGGCTGCCCCTCCGTTCCCTGCACACGCACACACCGGCTCTGAATCACACGGTGTTTTTAAGGGAGTTCTTTGATCTGGCCAAGTGTCAGAGCCCCGAAAGCCAGGACTCAAATAACACGTCGTTACGGCTAACAAATTTCTGCAGTCAGCTTTATGGCGTTATTGTCTATGGCACGAATAAACTCGGGGAATTAGCAGGTTAGGGGAAAAAAAAAAAAAAAAGAAAAAGAAAAAAAAAGAAAAAAGTTTGCCTATAATAAAATACACATCTGTTTCCAGGGAAAATATGGTAAAAAACACACACAGAGTCAAAACCTGGCTTAGTCACCACTGGCTGTATGGATAGGGAAAAGCACCATCTGTCATTTCTTAAGTGGCCCTTATGTGGATATTTACATTTACAATAGGCGTTTTAATCACTCATTTTGTAATATTTAGTGTTGACTGTATTTTTCAATACACACATAAAAAAAAGTAAAGAAATAAAAAGAAGGAGAACAAGCTCAGTGTGTGTATACAATCATATCAATTCCCTTTCCGTGAACAAGCAGGAGCACTTAAAGTATAGACCACCATAAAATTTATATAGGGGTAGATTTTTATGGGCTTGTGTATTAATAGTCTCTAATAAAATAAAGTTTACTCTGTGTGTGTGTGGTTTCCTTGCATATGGCTATGCTCACCGTCCAGTTCTCAGTGTGCTGGATAACCTGTGCAGGAATTATTAAAGGGGCATATACATATACCCATTAACACATAGTGATAAATCAGTGAATGTCTGGGTTTGCCTGCGCGCATACCGAGATCTAATTTCCGAGCTGGGAGAACTATATATCATCTCCGATATTTCAACAAGTGGGGTTTTTGTGTGTCTTAAATATTTTGCGAGCCAGACTATGCAACCGGAAATAATGGATTTTCTATGAGATATTAAAGAAAAATCCATCATCTTTTTTTTTTTTCTTTTTTTCTCCTTGGAAAGTCGTTAAAAGTTTGGGAAATTAGATCCCAGAGATTTGCGAGGATATTAAATCGTTTCATTCCCTCTTTGCACACACGCACCTTTCCACACGCACACACGGGCTGCCCTTTTTTTAGGGATTCCCACCAAACCCATGAAAGGACACCGATGGGAGTTAAACGTTACGGTTTAGAAGCTTTCCATCCACAGGTTTAGTTTTTCCCTAGATATTGCATTCATGTATACTTCATTTGTATCTTATAGATAATTTTTTATACGTCTTTATAAAGACGTGTATGTATATGTGCGTGCGTTCAGCAAGAAATGTAGATTAATTGATTTGACCCTCGGCTCCGGGGGACCCTGGCAGACCCCCTCGAGGACGGTCTGCGGGGACAATGACGGTGCCTCCCTGCCCGGTACCGCAGGGCAGTGGGGCGATGGGGTGAAGGCAGTATGTGCTGGAGGGGTTACAGAGGGACGCACCCCGGCACGGGTGGCGGAGCCGCCTTCCCGGGAGCGGGCATCGCCCGGGCTTTATTCCCTACCATAGCTCACATCTTCCAGGCTCATTAATAAGTCCAAATATTTACCCTCGACAGAAACACTTTATGCGGCTGCATGAGGGCTCGTAACCTTTGACAGGAGCCGTCACAAAACACTCCTCCGTAATGGACCACAGTGCGCGTACATCTAATTTATTGTGCTAAAAGTTATTGCAGGGGCTGCGGGAGGGGGTCTCGGACTACAAATAAGCGTTTTGCCACTGAGCGGAAAACACCGCCCCTGGGTCAGCCGGGCAAAGCCACAGGGTATCCGATTCGGCCCCATCATCCGTTCCATGTGATGCCGCTTTCATGCTTTTTTTGGGGGGGAAAAAGAATACAACCAAAAAACCCGCACCGGATACTGCAACGCGATCCCCGGTAATGCAGCAGGCAATATGTTTCCCGCCTATCTGATGAAGTGGAGCGTTGGAACGAAGGGCAGGAAATCGTGCCCGGTTTAACGGGGAGAAGCGGGGAAAACCCCTCAGCCCCGCGTGGCGGCGGTGTCAGCGTCGGTGCGGAGCCACCGGGAGTCCCGGGCTCGGACCGGCCGCGGTGCGGTGCGGATGGAGCCCCCGGCCGGGGCGGGAGCAACCCGGGAGCGTTTTGAGCTCGGCGGCCGGTGCGGGCTAATAAGGGGGGACACTTGCAGAGGCAGCAGCACCCGTGGGGGCAGCGGGAGGAAGCCCGATGGGATATTACCCTGTTTGTTTTCCCTTTGATCCGTAGGAAATAGGTCCTGCACTGCGTGACCCATTAAACTAATAAGATTATAAAGATCAGCTAGAGGGGCTGGGGCCGCTAATGGTTCCCATCTGGGCCAGGTTTCGGCGTTATTAAAAACGGCGAGGCAGTGGGCTTGGGTTACAGAGCCGAGGTGAAAGCGGAGAGAGCGGAGAGCCGGGACCACCCATCGCACCAATTAGCGCGGCGGGGCGGAAGGGCCCGGGGAGCCGGAGGGGCCGGCACGCCATAAACCCCGCCGGGCCCCGCGCCCCGCCCGGCCGCGCCCGCCCCTCATGCATATGCAATAGGCGGCGCCTCTATGCAAATCACGCCGCGGGGCCGCCCTGGGCGGTGCTCGCGGTGGGCGGGAGGCGGGGACGGGCCCTGATTGGAATAGCACCGCCCGGAGCGTGACGTCACCCAGCTCTCCTCCAATGAGGGCGGCCGCCGTCTTGGGTTGCGCTGGCGCGTGCGCCCCGTCCTCCCCGCCCCCCAGGGCACGCCCTCCTCACGTGCCGTGCAGCCAATAGCAATGCTGAATGCAAATATACAAGGGGCGGTGCGCGCCCCGAGGCCGCGGATTGGACGCGCAGCGCCGGCCACGGGCGGTCCCACCCGAAGGGGCGGGGGCGGCTCGCGATTGGCCGGCGGTGTGGGCGGGGCGCGTGACGCCAGGAGGGCGGAGACCGAGGCGGGGCAGGCCCCGGGCTCCTCCTGCCGCCTCCCGGCCCTGCCCACGGCCTCGTCCCGCCCCGGAGAGCGGGGACCGCCCCTCCGGGCCGTGCGCCCGCCCCGGAGAGCGGGGACCGCCCCTCTGGGCTGTGCATCCGTCCCCACGTCACGGGCGCTGGGCACCGCCGCCGCCCCCCAGGCCCCGGCGGCTGTTCCCGCTCTGACGGTGCTGCCCCGCCGCCGCTGGGGTCCGTGAGGCAAAAGGGAGGGGGAAGGATAGAAACCCCTAAAGGAGGGGGGCGGTCCGAACTCCGCCCTTTGCCGCTAATGAGCGGCGTGGAGCGCGGGGCAATTAGCGGGTGTGAGCCCGGGTGAAGGCGGTGTGAGCGAGGGGAGCCAGAGGAGCGCTCAGGTTAAGCCGGGAGGGGCTGGGTTTGCCGCGAGGGTGTGGGGGCTCAGCCCCGCTTGGTATCCATCGCTTCGGGTGCCTCGCTGAAAAACTGTGAATGCCGCCTGCAAGGTTAAATAGTAAAAATTCCGCTAATGGAACGACGCCTCCGAGACGCCAATTTAAACCTTCCCCCAGCCTCCCCGATGAGGTTTTTAAAAGAAGCAAATAGCATTGGAACTATTCGCTCTAGGCAGCTTCGTGCTTTTTTAAGTGCCCCAGCTTCACCCAGGCATGATTTAGGTGATCATCTGAAATGATTTAAGTGATCGTCTTGCCTCGAGCGATCATTTCAGCGTTTTCGTTAAAGTCGCTTTCAGAGCAAAATCTCCTGGTGGTCAGTGGGGTCTTAAAGGCACCGCGTTAAAGGGCTTATTTTTAGCTAACAAGGCTAAAGGACATCTGAAAGTTTACTTTTATATATTTATATATTCGTGAATAATCATTCTTCACCGCTATTTGTTTTTTGGGTTTTTTTTTAAACATATTGTTCCTCACCATTGACATGGTACTTAACAAGCTAATCTCTGTATTTCTTGAATACGTACGAATTAGCAGCTGACACAAACACTTGGGGGAAATAATATAGCATAAGTTAAGGGTGTAACTGTGCCTTCAAAACTCACTTCAGAGCTGGCCCAGCAAATGCACAAATTATACCGAAGTCTCTCAGAACGGCAGCAAACAGTTTTCAACACAGCACGCTGCAGTTTGTACATGAGGATGGTTTGTAATGTATCGCTCTCTCTCCGTGAAGGCTTTTTGCGATATTTGTTCTAAACATAAACTATTAAATCGTACCCTGTATTTCGTTAGTTGAGAGCCTGAGAGCCGTGCCCGGGTCAAGCAGGGAGGTAACTTTGCACTCTGATCCTGTAAACGCTAATGGAGTAATACTTGCTATTTATCAGGACTTCTAGGATAAATTGTTCATAACTTTTGCAAAACTAGGAACAAATTCCCTGCTTAAGGATCAAGCAAACGAAGACTGCAAATTCCGTCTAGAGAAAGATAAATCTCATCATGAACAATCAGGGAAACTACACGAGATGCTGGGTGTCGATAATTTTCAGGGAGCAGACTTGGGTGGAAAATTAGAAATACACCCAGAACGTAGTTCTATGGATGTGGTATTGAAAATCTGGTCATTCTGAAGTTCGTTGTGTTATTATAATTCATGTATGAAGTTTCCACAGTACCTGAGAGAGAAACGTGCAAGTCTTCAATGCATATTTTTCTGTGCTTGACAACAAGCCTTCAGGGCAGTTATTTTTATATTAAAAATATGTGCTTATTTTACTTCAAAATGTGTAAAATGCCTTTGTTTGGAGGTTTTGGATTTCAACAGAATTCAACTGAATTTGTTTTGTGGGGTTTTTTTGTTTCAGGGTTTTTCCTTACATTGTTAAATTTTTTTGTATACTGTATTCCAGGGTTTCTGTTGCTCACATAACTTAATAGGGGAATTGTGCATATTTGCTGTATTATTGCTGACATAAATGACATGGTAAACCACTGAAAGCAGAGGTGAAAGCCAGCTGAATTGTTGTACTAAATGCCACGACAAGGCTAATTTCTAGCTAAATTGTATATTTTTCTGGACACTGCGTCTTCTTGTAATTTAGAAATACTTTAATTAAAGAAATACTTATTTGCAAATAAATTGCTGGCTATTCATAAAGATTATTACGGATTCCTCCTGCAGAGGAGCACAGCAGGAGAAGGTGACACAAGTGCATCAGCTTGGTTATTTACCTGATCTAAATTGACATGGGTAGGAACGTCTCCCACTAGCTGGGGATCTGTGATATTGACAGATTTATATGCTATTAAGGTCCTGAAATTTCATTTACGTGAACTGCAAAAGAAGTTTTGATGGATAAAGTCCTTTTACAGGATAGAGCCAATGCAAAAAAAAAAAAGGTCAGTTGCTGAACAATTTGTGTCAGCTTGTTTTATTGTGTCTGTAATTTTGGTTTAGTTTAACTTTTTTAATTACTTTGGATATACAGTTCATCGGGATGTCTGAAACACAATGGCAGAAAATTCTACAGATCCAAATAGCTTTGTAGAACTTTTAAAAGGATTATATAGCTGTATGGATAATAAAAAAACCCAAAGAACAGGTAATACAGGCATGTATAAGGGATAGAAATGCATCAGGGTATAAAACAAGGATTAGATTTACACTGTTGGAAATTATGTTTCCTGGTGCAGGCTTTTTTGTAATTCTTTATCATAGAGTTACTTGTTGTCCCTTACTCCACATCATCTGGGACTAATATCTGTCTGAATAAACCCCTTCTAATTTTGCCAACACTTATAGGCATTTTCATTTATATATATAATATATATATATATCTTAAATCATATTCCCTGCTCCATTCAAGATCGATTCCACCATAAAATGAGTGTTTTCCCAATGACTGACAGGCATTGGATTGTGCCCTAAAGGAATCATACACTGTATTTCATGCAATGCCAAAGAATGAATAAGCATGAAATCTGATTAGATCTGTTTTTCTTGTATTACAGTTATTATGGTTTGCACAATTGCTACTTAACACATTTTGCAGATGATGTCCATTTTATGCATGTTAGAGAAACAGATGTTTCCTTCCACACTTATTTATTTCACCCCAATATGTTAAATAGGTAGCTGCTCACTGAAAGAAGGACCAAAGCAGTTAACTGTGTGGGGAGTCCATCAGTGAAAACTTTTGCAACAGACATTCAAGAGTGGTTTACACCTGAGGCTGTACTCCCTGGTGATGAGGACAGGATAGCAGAGCGTAATTCCTGGTTTCTGTTTCTGGCCCTGGGGACCCACCAGGTGTGTGACTCTCTCTCAATTTATAGGTCTATAGATAGTAACTCAGAGTTTGCCTGACTGAAGAAGGTTAAGAATCTTGTCTTCATTGCTCCAGGATTAACTATGGAAAGACTTTTAGAAATACAAAGCATTGTGTGGAAACTAACAGAAATCCAGGCAGAAATATTAGAGTTCTTGCCAGAAACATTCAGCCTATATATGGAAGTAAAAAATATAACAAACAATAATTCATTATATAAAATATAGTAAATAATTTATTCAATAATTCATATAATAAATAATTCATGGCTACATCAGGAGAACAATTTTCCCTATACCAAGCACAAACTGAAGTCTACTTTAAAGTAAAGTAAATGCAGAAAGTGTGTTTTCCAGACATGGGGGGGTGGGGTGGGAGGGTGGAGGGGTGGAAAGAAATAAATTTTAAAAAGGGAAAAAAGAGAGCTCATTTAAAGCATACTGTAGTAAGAGTTAAGTGATATTTTTTTTCCTTTCGTAGGTGTTTTTAGTGGCATAAACACTGCTGTTGGGACAAGCTGAACACTTGAAACTAATATTTTAGTTTGTGTTTTGTGATTTGCTTTAGGTTTTGTTATTTGTTTGGGGCTTTTTCCAAGCCATGAGTTTCTGAAGCGCAGTAATAGAGATCTTCTGATCATGATCTTTGCCTCGACTAGAATTACTTTACACTTTGATGCTATAAGTGAGAGTCAGCTGAGGAATTAATTTAATTTCAGACCATTATAATTTTGAGTTCCAGACTTGCCTCTCTTATTCTGTTTGAATTATTCACTCCTGGTGGAGACTGTCACACTCATGTGCCTTGACTGTTCACCGTGGACCCCATGTCACAGGGCTTCTACAAACCTTATCTTGCCTTCTTAAATAATAATAATAATAATAATAATAATAATAATAATAATAATAATAATAATAATAATAATAATAATAATAATAATAATAATAATAATAATAATTTTAAAAACCCCTATGTTCTCATAGGTCTTTATGATTGTGAATGCCATCCTGGACCTTGCTGGACCACAGAATAAAAACCCAGAAATGTTATGTGATAAAATGATTAAGACGCTCAACGCTGCGTTGGTGTGCAAGGTCTCAGGCTTGTCCAGGTGGTAGCACGAGCTCTGGAGCCCTGCCTCTCTGCTCTGAGAAATGCAAGCGGGTTGGCAGCTCGCCCCTCTCAGAGCAGGAGAGCTGTGCCATCGCCCGTGCAGAAAAGCAGGCTCGGAGGTAATTCTGTCATCTGCCGCAGGAGGGTTGCGGACTGCAGCAACACTGAACCTCAGCCCACAAGTGCTGCCTCAGCGCTTGGTTTGAATCACCTGGCAGCGAACCAGAACGGATAAAAGGGAAACAGGGCAAGGGAAGCGCCAGGAATGAATGACATCCTAGAGACACGAGCTGTGTTAGCTCAGGTTAGAGCTTCCTCTGAACACAAGGTGAATTTACATCTCCTCCCCAGGTCTATAGTTTAAATATACAGTTATACAAATACTTCAGGTTTGTTTGTGTTTTTTTACGGTGCTAAACCGTTTTGTAGAACCTTTTTTGGTCACTCAGCCCCTTTCCTCACCAGTTAGCCAAAATATCCATTCCGTGCTTTTTTTAACCATCGGAAATCTTGTTCCATATCAACAGAAAAAAGAAAATTGCAAAGAGCAAAATCTTCTTGCCCTTCTCCAGCCCAAACACACACGGCAGCTGGGGAAGCACAGGGAAACCGGTGTGCTTGCGATGCAGAAAGTCAGGGACAAGTGTAAGGTTCAGTCTTCTCCTATGGAGGCAGAAAAGGCGCAGGTTTTGCCGCTGCAGTGCGCACTCCCGTGCATCTGCAGCCCCGTGGAGCCTGGCTGATCTGAGGTGCCCGACACCGCCTCCTCCCAGCCCTGGGCAGTCTCTGTGTGTGGTTTTCTTTACCCAAACCCCTGCCCTCACACCCCCACCTTCCCAAGGGTGCCAGAAAGGGCTTGCTTTGGGGTGATAGGACCCATAATGTTGCCAGCTCAAAACAGGAAAAACCTGCTTTTCTTTTCTTTCTTTTCTTTTCTTTTCTTTTCTTTTCTTTTCTTTTCTTTTCTTTTCTTTTCTTTTCTTTTCTTTTCTTTTCTTTTCTTTTCTTTTCTTTTCTTTTCTTTTCTTTTCTTTTCTTTTCTTTTCTTTTCTTTTCTTTTCTTTTCTTTTCTTTTCTTTTCTTTTCTTTTCTTGTCTTGTCTTGTCTTGTCTTGTCTTGTCTTGTCTTGTCTTGTCTTGTCTTGTCTTGTCTTGTCTTGTCTTGTCTTGTCTTGTCTTGTCTTGTCTTGTCTTGTCTTGTCTTGTCTTGTCTTGTCTTGTCTTGTCTTGTCTTGTCTTGTCTTGTCTTTTCTTTTCTTTTCTTTTCTTTTCTTTTCTTTTCTTCTTATTGTAGAAAGGATAGAACAAATTGCACATTAAGGGCAGCCATTTTCTCCATTGCCATAGCATAACTGTTCTTTTCCTGTTCCCCAGAGCTTTACTAGTACATAATTTCCAGATTATCACTTCCATCTTGTGCATATGGAGATGCTACTCTAGTAGAGTTCATCCTCAGGAGAAAATATTATGCATTTTAAATTGTTCTCCTTGTCTGTTCCCTGCAGATATATTTTATGCTAACAGGGAATGCAATCTTCAGCACAAACTCAGGAACAACATGGTGAACTATAATAATTATTGGACCTGTTAGGTCTATTATGGAAATAAATCTTCTGTGAACCAACATTTTCCCTCTTATGTTTCACAGAGAGACAGTAACCCTTCTGCTGTCAATGAATTAATTTGCTAAAAGAAGCTGGAGTTCATAGATAAATCTTAAGATTATTTCTCATTTACATATTAGCTTAGCATTTATGTGCAGTTCCATTTGTGTGATACTCCTGGGGACAATCCAGGGAACAATATGAATCATCTAATATATTAAAATTAGGCTACAATAGAAGGGGAGAAAACCTATCTATTTTTTTTTATTATTTTGAATTATTTAGAATAGTCTTTGTGATTAATTATCTAGCACTGTATGCATAGTATTCCAGAGTAATTTTTGCATCTGGCTGATGCTGGAGCATACTTGAAAAAAGCTTTCTGTACTGAGACTCCTTCAAAGTGTGCATTTTCTCAAGGACTGCTGGTTGCAGCTTACGTGATATCCTGGCTCAGACATAGGTTGTTTTTTTTTTTCTTATTTACGGTGAAGAAACAAGGTCAGAGGCATAAATGAAAGCAGGACCAGTGTATTTCCTATTTCCTGTGGAGTCCCCAGAGTTCTGGTTTGAAATCATTACTGCTGTTAATTAATGATTTGCCAGCTGTCTGCACTAATTTTATAGCATTTATGTATGCAGAGCCATTGTGCCTCACATTCCTGCTTGAGAATCAAGAAGCAAGACACTAGAATCACTCTTCAATGTTCATTTGTTATTTTAAATATGGTCTGCTTGCACAGACCAAAGTGTAAGCCTTACTGAAGAGGTTTAGCAGCGGCAGAGATCTATTTTGGGACATTTTCATTTCAATTTTTGCTTGATTTTAGGTAGTAATACATCAGGAAAAGCTCAAAGTGGCCTGTTTATTCTCATTTTAACAGTACACAGAGGTTTAAAATTGGAGTGAAAAAGCTGGGCACTATAAGGTAGTGTAGACATACTCTTACAGAACACATAATTTCTGTGTGTGTTAGTGGCTGCCCCACTGCTCTGAATGCCTACACTTATCTGCAATGCATGCATGGCTTTGCTTGGCTTCTTCCATCATTCTTTCATAAAACCCTCATTTCTTCTGAAGGTTTGGGAAACCAGACGGTTGTGGTAACACAGTTCCCAGTGACCAGCTCCATTTTTCTGTAGCAGCCCTGCAGTTACAGTTGGCTCAATGTTTAGTGCAGTATCTGTTTCCCATTCTCCCCTCTGAGGGCTTCTGTCAATGTAGGTTGTCAAGCAGCAGTGGCATTTCTGACAGAAATGGCAATACCTTAGTGGTGGCTGACTGTACACACCCTATATAGTTTTTAGTGGGAGACTGCTACTCTGGAACTGATTAATCTGAACGGCTGAGTGTCCTGGTTTCAGCTGGGAGACAGTTAATTTACTTTCCAGTAGCTGGTGCAGTGCTGTGTTTTGGATTTAGAATGAGAATAATGTTGATAACCCACCGATGTTTTAAGTTGTTGTTAAGCAATGGTTAAGAACTCTTTAAATTCTCATATTGCCCTGCCAGGGAGTAGGCTGGGGGCACAAGAAGTTGAGAGGGGACACAGCTGGGACAACTGACCCAAACTGGACAAAGAAAATTCCATACCATATGACAGCATGCTCAGTATGCAAACTGTGGGGACAGCTGGTCAGGGGCCGCTGCTCAGGAACTCCCTGGGCACCAGTCAGTGAGTGGTGAGCAATAATACTGTGCATGGTTATTTTGTATATAACTACTACTACTACTACTATTATTATTATTATTATTATTATTATTATTATTATTATTATTATTATTATTATTATTATTATTATTATTATTATTATTATTATTATTATTATTATTATTATTATTATTATAATTTCCCCCCTTCCTTTTCTGTCTTATTAAACCGTCTTTATCTCAACCCACAAATTTCAGTCTTCCTTTCTGAATCTCTCTCCCATCCTGCTGCAGGGAGAGGGAAAGCAAGTGAGCAAGCTGTGGTATTTAGTTGCCAGCCAGGTTAAACCACAGCAGCCATTTTTCTGACACCCAACACAATGTCAAGAGGGTGAAGATAATGACAGATATGACCAGAGTGTTTTAAACCAAATTTTTATAAACATTCATTATATTGGTTTAATAGTCACTCATCACAGTGTTGATATCTTTGCTCACAGAGTTGTTGCACTTCTCAGAATTGCACTATGTAGCACCTTACTTGCTGTATATGTTCCCTCTTGTGTTCGTCGCCTCTGGGGGCTGTGTTAAGGTTTATCATTTTGTTGTTGTTTGTAACACTGGCTTCTGATACGATAAAATTGCTGGTCACGAGACTAATCTGGTATCTGATATCTCAGTACTCAGGGTGCCCACATCTCCATACTCTGGGAGCCATCACTCAGAAACTAGTAATTATTTATGACCTCTCCTTAGAGGGCCAAGCTATGGGTGAGACAAAGTGGGGGAAGCTGTCCCCCACTCCTTCACCCTTCTTTCCTCCTTTTTGTCTTCCTCTTTTTCTTATTCTCCAGGCTAGTTACAATAGCTTTTGAGAATTTTGAATGTTATTGGGATGTTCAGACTGGCATGTTTCTGTTGATATGTCTTATGTTACTGAATGTGCTCCAGATCTTGTTTAAACATCTGCTTAAGAATACCACCCAGAGATCTACCTGGAAGCTGGACAGTTGTGATTGTCAGGGTGTACAGGACAGTACCTAGGACAGTAGGCACCTCCAGAGTTTTGGGCTTCATCCCTGAACAAGAGCAGAACCTTGAAAAACTGAAAAACTGAAAAAGCAAAATATTTGGAAAAATGAGCTGTCACCCAGGCAATTCCTGAGAGACACAAATCACTGCAACATGCTGAGGCCTGGCCCACATCCACCAAGCCCTGTCCAACACCACTCACTACCGCTGATGGCAAGAGAAGGTCTCTTAATCTGACTGCAAAGTGACAGCTATTGCAGCTGCTCCAACCCCTATGACATGGCTGAACCAGAGAGCCAAGCCATGTCATTACCAGCCACTCATACACATGAAGAAATGTTGGAAGCAAAAGCCAACTCATCCCATAGAGGAAGAAACTCTTCCCTTAGTTAACAAAGAAATTGGTGAGGCAGACTACCCCAAAGCAAGGCCATGATGAGAAGAGGAGGAAGAAGAGACAGAACTCAAACAAGGTGGCAATCACAAATCTCTGTCCCTGTGTTTGCAGCTGGATATGTGAAGAGATTTCTGCCATCTTCCAGGTGAGCACATTGTCACCTGTCTGTTCCAATGCTGAGATAACTGGGCCAATAGCCTGGAATTAGAGGGTAGGGAACCCAAAAAGCTAGGATCTGTTTCTACGGAAATGGGCATTTACAAAATGATTGGAAAAGAGCCATGAAGCCTCAGCCTCTAGAGGTGCCACCAGTTCAGGAGAGAAGGAAAGGCATCCCTTCCAGGGAGATATTATATATCACCCAGGCAAGTGGATCAACATGGACAGAGGTGTCCTGTACCTGAAGAAATTAACTGTGCTGGAGGTAATTTATGGTAACCCACACAAAAAGTGTCGTGATTTCAGCTGGGATATATTTTTTTTTCCCCGTAGCTAGTGGAGTGCTGTGTTTTGGATTGAAGACGAGAATAATGTTAATAACCCACCAGTGTTTTAGTTGTTGCTAAGCAGTGGTCAAGGACTCTTTAACTTTTCATATTGCTCCACAAGTGAGTGGGCTGAGAGCACAAGAAATTGGGAGGAGACACAGTCACAACATCTGACCCAAACTGGACAAAGAGTTACTCCATACCATATGCCATATGTACCCCAGTTCATAAACTGGGGGGACAGCTGGCCAGAGGGCAGTGCTCAGGATTTATCTGAGCAGTGAGTGGTGAGCAATAACATTGTGCATCATTTGTTTTGTACATTCTAATTATTTTAGAGTTCTTATTTTCATTATCATTATTACTATTTTCCGTTCCTTTTCTGTCCTATTAAACTGTCTATATCCCAACCCACAAAGTTTTGTCCAATTCTCTCCACCACCCCACTGAGGAGGGCAGAAGGGAGTGTGGTGTTTAGCTGCCTGCCTGGTTAAAACACAACACTGGTTTAGTGTTTAAGCTATTCCTGACCCACTGCTGCTTTGAGCTCCTCTACAAAGTTCATCTTTTTCAGGTGTTATTTAACTTGTGTATTACTCCTTGTAGACAAAATACTCCTTTGCAATGTGAGAAAAAAAGAAAAAGCACATGAGTTTATCTAAAGCAGCTACAGAAAAATAAAGCAATGTTACTGTAATTCCAGTTTTCAGTCGTGTGAGTAGTGATGAACTATGAACTTGAATTTACAAGGTTTCATCATATTTCAGGTTAAAACGTAGCTGCAAGTGTTTCACCTTGGTAAACAGCAAAAATTCTGTGGAAGCCAAGTAATAGTGCAAGAATTTGGAGCCTTTTGAAACAGATGGTGTTACACAAACGTTGGATCACCACAATCAAAAAATACAGGACAACTGGTTGGTTTATAGGCATTTGTACAGCACAGGAGTGATCTAAATATTTACAGGTCCCCTCTGAGGCCAGGCTGCGCTTATTTTTACATCACTTTTACACTCCCTTGATTCAGAAGTCTGCAGTTTTTGCTGTCTTTATCAGATTTGGTCACTCATGGGGAAATGTCTTTCAAATAAGCACCTTAAAATATTAGATAATGAATTACTAAGACCATAAAGCAAGGTAAAAAAAAAATATGCTTAGATACCAGTGGGCACAAAATATGTCAAAGTATTTCTCTTCTCCTCCTCTCTCTCTCCCATCCCAAACAATCTTTTTCAATATTGAACAGGTCTGAGAACAATCCAATCCAGCAGGTCAAGATAGGGTCAGACTTCCTGACCTGCTTGCCCCCACCTCTTGATAATCTAGAAATGAAAATCAATTCTTGTCTTTGAGCTTGTGAGGAGCTCATAATTGCTTTAGACTAAAGCACCGAGTGCTTGCTTTTTCTGCCACCTTTCAATTCTTAGAGATGGGGATGTCATTTTTCAAGTCGAGTGCACTGTCAGAATTAGATTGCGTGGTAACCAAGTAGAAAGATTTCTGCTCAGAATGAGATTTCTTCTCATTGCTCTGCCTTTTATTTGGGTCCAAATTCTTCTTTTTGCTCTTATCTACAAGGATATTGTGATACATTTTGAGTGCATTATATATGGAATGTAATTATTTTTTTTAGGTACAAAACTGGAGCTCTTTTGTAGCCACTGAAATTAATTAAGGCTAAATTTGCTTCTTGATCTTTTGTTTACTACGCTTTCTGCCACAAATCATACCAGCCAAATGTGGGTAGAATTACATCTTATTTTCATTAAGTGTAGCTTTTTAGCCAATTAAACTGAACGTAGTATCTATTAAGTTATGATAGACCATTTCTAGGCCATTTTGGATTGCTGTTAATTGCTTTCTTGAAAATAAGTTTGTAGGAGGCTGTGCTGTACCAGCTATCCGGTGGGGCTTACCCATCACAGTGGGCTCTGACAGGCAGGTTGCTGCCCCTGGAGTCAGGAGAAGGGACTTGGAAATCCAGTCCCACCCATTAAACTGTCAGCTGGGGAGGGGGGAACTTGCTTGGCACCAGACTCCCTTCTGATGAGATTTCCTGTGTGAGCCTGAAACCTCAAATGTTTAACACCTTATCTGCATTGATTTCTAAAACAAATAATGAAATAAGAGGGTTCCACCTTTATTTCTTTTTCTTTTTTTCTTTTTTTCTTCTGTGAAGGATCCTGAAGACCACATGGGGAAAGTTAAGTGGAAGAGTTACGTGCACTTGCTTTTCAGCAGTCTTTTCCTTTTTAAATCTCAAGAGTGCATGTATATCTATTTTCATCTATCCTGATAAAAAATATCCCAATTGTGATATTGGACTTGGCATTCACACTTTGTGTCCCTTATGCTTAATGCTATTATCTAATGAAAGACAACCCTCACCTTTGGGGAAGAAGATCAGAAGTTCTTCTGCTGAACAACTCCAGCATTTCTGATGGCACAGGTATCCTACACACCTGCATTAAAATTAGAGAGAATGTAACTCTTTCCCCGCTGTTCTTCTGCTGCTAGAATTTGTGATTTGCCCTTAAGAACCATTCAGATAGCAAAGAAAACCATAACTAAGATAATGATTTATTGCTAGAATGATTACCGTTTTTTTTAAATGCATAGATATTAAATGAACATTTTTATATTCGTTTTTACCTCATTTGGTAACTGAGAGTTTCAGTAAGGACAGCTGCCAAGAATTACAATAAAATAAAACCTAAATAATTAATTCTGCCAGCAAATGATAGTAGGATCTCAATAGCTAAGAACAGTCTAAAAGTTAAGGGGGGAAAAAACAGGAGAAAGAGGAAAGACAATCCTTGCTGGGCTGACCAAAGTAAGAGCAAGATTAGAGTAATAGAATTTGTTTGTTTATTTGTTTGTGGGATTTGATGTTGTTGTTGTGGGAGTTTTTTGTTGGGTTTTGTTGTTTTTGTTGTGGTTTGTTTGTTGGTTTGTTTGCTTTTGAGATCCATGGTTGCTCTTGAGTCTCCTTTTCAGAGACTCTGTCACAGCAGGTAAACTCACTGAGTAAATGAAGGCTTGGTGCTGTCAATCTCTCTTTCCTGATAAGGAAGAGCATCAAAACAGGAGAGCATCCTTCACTAAACAAAGCCCATTTCTCTGCTAATACCAGCTGGCCCAGGGAAACTGCATCAGGGAATGTCAGTGGAATCTCTCTTTCAATTTTCTCCTCTCTTCATGGTTCCAATCCTTCCTTCTCTCTGGCTACTCTCCAGATGGCACAGCCATAGTGTTCATGAAAGGAAGTTTGAAACCAAAAGCCCATCTTTACCCTTCTTGATGTCATGAGAATTCCACAAACTGGTTTTGAATGTTGCATTTTGAACTGCACTCACTGACATTATGAATTAGCATTGCTCTTGAATGGAGAGTGAAATAATACGTACTCAAGTCAGGTAGAACTCAAGCACATGAGTTTTGTATTCGTGTATTTCCCTGTACTAACATGGAACTGAAAAGCAAGAGTATTTTTCAGTTCAACATGATCAGAAACACCAATAATCCTCTGTTTACATTCCTGTGCTTGTTACACTGTCTCCATGAGGCAATTTCTGGTTTCTTGAGCAGATTAGCTCAAGACTAAAGCTCAAAACATTCTGAAGTTTTACTATACCTATGGTATCTGAGAACTTGTTAAAATGTAACTTTAATTCTGAAATTCCTGCGGTTATTAACTGAGCCTGTGCTTCTAGAGAAAAAAATTTTCAGCTTGGTAACTTCTTTTTCCTCACATCTTGCTTTCTCTGTGCAGAAAAGGTTCTCAGACAGGCTTGAAAACTGAAAGTGCAGAGGTGCAAACAAAAGACTCTGCCTCTGTTTCTCAAATAAAAGGCGGGGGGGAAGGCTTTCTGACCAAATGTAGTTTGAGAGCCAGAATGAATTTTTCTTCATTTATTTGTTTTGCTTTTGATAATTACACCAAATCCCTATAATAATATATTCTACACTGAATTACTGATATGCACTTTCAACCTCAGTCCCCAAGCCCCTGTGTTGTTTCTGACTGGGAATAACAAACACACTTCCTCCTTTAACGTGCCCCTTGAGAAGTGACTAAATACAAATATTTATCGCTGCCTTCCCCGCTTTCATGCGTGGTCCCAGATGTTGATGTTGAACCCCAAAATTTTTTCCCCTGTTATTTTTTGTTCCTGAGGGCTGTGCAAAGCTGATTGAGGGAAGGCTGGGACCTGGGGCCTGTCCTGCTGGTGGGAATGGGCTGGTTCCAGGTGGAGGGTGGCCTCAAGATCACTGCTAAGCCTGTAAATGACTGGACATGTAGCACGATGCAAAGTGACATGCTGCCTTCAGAGTCCGCAGGTCTGAGACAAAGAATGCTGTGTCCAGTAACTTCTAGGGAATGGGGTCTGTGAGACCTCACAACACACATGCCCCTTGGTCACCCCATTTTTACAGACCTTTTCAGAACTTCTACAATTGCAGCAGGTTCTAATTTGGATTCCCAGTTTGAATCTTACTTTTCTATATCAGTTTTTCAAAAGCTGGTGATTATAGTGTCCCTGATGTCCAACCTGAACCACGAGGAAATCCAAGCAGCTCTCTGGCAGCCAGACAAGGCAAACAAAGCTCATTTTTCGTTTGGTTCATTAGCTACAGTTTTTTTTTCTGGTGTTTGATTTTGACTTTAAAAGTCACTTCAGAGACAAGGAGTGCTTCAGACCTGTAGCACTCTGAGGGCTCTGTTAACTCATATGACTCCTGGATATTCATCTAGATCCAAATCACCTTAAAAATTAAGCTATCTACCTGTAGACCTTCACTCAACAGGAGCAATATTTACTTTTTTCCTTACTTAATGCACACAGCATTATATACTATATGGGTAGCATGAATGGTAGATAAATCTAGGTCCTGGTTTTGACATTCAATGGTACTGCTAATAAAAGAAATGTGTTTCAAACAACTTCTGTATAAATCATGGTTATTTTTGTAGAAGATTAAACAATGGTTTGGTCCCTCAGGATATTCATGAACAGAGGAAACATTAACCACAGGGTCTTAAATGTTTTATAAATCTGCAGTACATTCCTGCAATGGAAAAATAAAACCCATGATTTATAAGCCAGCAACCCGTGGTAAGATATTTACTTTTGCAGAAACAGGGCTGCACATTAGGCAGAGCTGGTACATTTTGTTTATGAAAATCTGGGATATTCTCTGGTGAGTTGCATTTGTGCAAAGAGTTGCACCTCATCATGCATGGAAGGTAATTTTATAGTAAATACATTTTTTATTTGATTGTGTGCAACAGCTGTGTCTCTGGACTTGCAGGTTTTGGGTTGTCAGACAAGCAGTGGATGCAATGAAAATCCAAGTCCATTAGTCATAAACTTTTAATGCAGGACTTCTTATGCAAATATAATATATATCCTATATAATCCAGAGTATCTGGCAATCCTAGAATGAGGCCAAGTCACAGCATTCCTTGAACATGCTGAACATGCTCTCTATGCAGAAAATTTCTGCATAGGCCAGAAGGCCAAAAAAACAATCTTGGGTTCAAAGGCAACATAATCCCATCCTGCCCTGTCAAGGTGGAGAGTGGGTTTGAAGGAGGTTCAATCTCACTGCACTTCATGACACAAGCTTTTCATCCTGCCCACTGACCAGTTGTGTATTTAAGGGTAGGTGAGAGTATTTGGTGTTTGTTCCTTAATAATCTGGATGATGTGGACAGTTTAGCCCCCTCCACTTGCCTTGGCTCCAGATTGCTGTGATGTGCTCATGCCCAAACTCTTAGAGTAGGGATATTAGTTCTCAGCTCCCACAGTCAGCTCTGGATAGGTATAAGTTCAGCTGCAGGAATCATTTCCTCTCATCTTTTCAAAATATGCACAATTACAAATCCCTTTCACTTGCTGTGCTGGAGAAATGACAAGAAAACCTGTGAAGGTGTGAGGAAACTTCATTTATATCATTATCTATTATAGGCAATGCTGCTATTCACTGCAAGGTGTATTCAGTGTCACACACTCCCTTCATACAGTAGAAGGGAATATGCTCTGCTGGGAAAACAGGGCCATAAGGGTCAGACTGCAGAGAGGTGCCCAGAAAGCATCATTCTTTTCAGTGGAAACACTGGGTTTTAGGTCATCTGGTTTTCAGCCCAAACAGAAGGATGCTTCTACCAGGGGGACAGGGAAGTTCCCTGGCTGTGAGGCCCATGGCTCTTCCCTGCCTACAGGAAGGACATCAGGCCAGTCTTTCCCGGAGCTACTGTAAGATCCCTTGTGCTCATTTCAGACAACAGACTTCTTTTGTGCTTTCGGGAAAATTCCAGCTGCTCAGGTACCTGGGGCCTGCTTCCCTCAAAGGTAGGTGTGAGACCTGTCCCAAAGACCTCAGGCACCTGTGCCTCAAGGATCCTAGGCTTCTGTGTCCCAAGAATGACAGGTGTCTGTGTCCTGAGGATGCTGGGTGTCTATGTCCCAGAGTCCCAGGTACCTGTGTCCCAGGGTCCCAGGTGTCCGTGTCCTGGTATCCCAGATGTCCGTATCCCAGGTGTCTGTGTCTCGGTATCTCAGATGTCCGTGTCCCAGTATCCCAGGTATCCCAGGGTCCCAGGTGTCCATGTCCCAGGGTCCCAGGTGTCCCATGGTCCCAGGTGACCATGTCCCAGGTGTCCCAGGTGTCCGTGTCCTAGGGGTCCATGTCCTGGTATCCCAGGTGTCCATGTCTCGGTATCCCAGGTGTCCGTGTCCCCGTATCCCAGGTATCCCAGGGTCCCAGGTGTCCTGGTATCCCAGGTGTCCCCGTATCCCAGGTGTCCCATGGTCCCAGTTGTCCACGTCCCGGTATCCCAGGTGTCCCGGTATCCCAGGTGTCCCGGTATCCCAGGTATCCCCGGTGTGCCCGGTGTCCCGCAGCACTGCGGCGTGGCGGCGGAAGGGCAGCAGGGGGCGCTCCGGGACCGCGCAGCCGCTGGGCAGCGCTGCCGGTTCCCGGCAGTTCCCCATCCTCCCAAGGGCTGCGGCTGGGAACAAACGTGTGCCCGCCCCTGCTCCTGCGAGTGGCTGTAGGAGCGAGAGCCTGCTCGTGTGAGTGCCCATCCCACATCCCTCTGCGTACAGGTGTCTCCACAGACACGCTATTCCCTCTCCTTCCCATGGAAGAATTAAAAGTACAAAGCCCGACGATGCAAAAAACATCAAAACTCAAGCGAAGCCAAAAAAGCCAAACAAAGCAACAAAACTAAACCGAACCAAACGAACAAAATGCAAAACCGCCCAGCCCAAAGAACCAACAGAAAAATAATGCTGAACAAGCCGTAAACATCCTTCCCTAAAGCAGATGGGGAGGATTGGAGGTCAAGCATCAGTGCAAAAATAAAAAAAATATAAGCACAAATTAAATAAGCAAATCGAAAAGCCAGCCCCTGTTTGATACAGTAAGACTTTAAGACATAATTGAATTAATTTAAAAGGCTGAGGCCCAAGCCTTAGGTGTAAGGACTATGTGCCACAATTGCACAAACCCTATTCATTTTAGCAAGTGACATCAGCTAGAAATTGAAAACTACTTTTAAAAATACCAAACAGTTGCAATTTCCAAGCTGTTGTGCTCTCCCTGGCTTGCTGTGGCTTAAGATGCCACTTTTAGGTTTTGGGAAATACAGATAAAATTGTCAGGTGCTCGCACTGCTTAAGTCAGCAATTTATGAACTAAGAGTAATATTGAATTATTAAACATCAAGGTCTGTCCATTTCTGCTCCACACCCACTGATACTGATTTGTGTGCTTCTGAGAATGAGAGTTAAAAAAACTTTACTGCTGTGCTGCTGGCTGATTGATAACAGAAGGCTGCAGCTAGTGCTTTTTATTTCCACAATACAGTATTGTTCAGGAACATTATAATTTAGTGATACTGTGAGGTCAGAGCACTTACAGCTTATTCTCTCACTGGGCAATAATCTGAAGTTTTGCCTGAAATATTTGTGGGCCTTTGTTTTTTAAAAGGCACAAATTAATTTGAAATCCAATTTTTTTCAGGCTGTGGAGCAAAGCCTGATCTTAGCTATGGGCAGGCAACCAGTGCTAGGCAGACAAAGATGCTATTTCAGAATTGCTTCAGTACAAACCAAAGCTTTGGCCCCATAAAGAGGCCTTTTAAAATGATGTATGTATTTGTTGTGTGTGTTGTGCAGGCATCACAAAAGTAGTCATTGCATTGGTAATGTGACAGCTAAAGTAGCTGGTTTTACATTTCAGGGCTTAGCACTATCAGCAGATGCTGATGGAACAACCCAGAAACACAAAGCACAGTGCAGAGCAGATAAAACACTTTTTATGTTACCTTTAATCTGAGGGAGCAGGAGCGAAAACAAATTATCATTCTGATAGAAAAATAAACTTTCATGTGATGGTGGATGTCCATGTAAATAGGTTTTGAGGCTGGCAGCTTTCTCCATGGCCATCAGGAAGATGCTGCCTCCAGGTGTTCTGGTCTAGAGAGGAAAAATGAATGGTAGGAAGGAAAGGAGGAAAAGGACAATCCCACTGAACAGTTAGCTCTGCCACAGAGCTAGAAGAATTGAGAAATCTGCCCAGCGACCCTGCAAAAGAAACAGAAAACCTGACAGTTGTTCATTTTTGTGTTGATATATTCCTCAAGCAAAGGCTGGAAACTGCCAACTGCTGGATTTACCACCAAAGCACAGCAAGCTGAGTGTTAACCCTGTGCTCCTTGACATGGGTTATAGAAAGCACTTTGCTCCTCATCACCGAAAATACTGATCAGAAGTGCTGCCATCACATCACTGGCATGGCCAGCAACGCTCAGACCTCCTCACCCACCTGCTCAACAGCTCATCCAGAAACTTAATAAACAAACCTTTGGAGATCCCACCCCTCACTGGCTAGGTTTGGCAGATGCAGCACAGCAGGAGTGTTTTTATGGGGCCTCACCTTTGACTGTGCAGTCAAACACACCCAGCTCATATTTGTGTTTTCAGAGCATCTCCCTCACCGCTGGAGCAGCGTGGCTGCTGCCAAGACCTTTGTTCCTCAGAAGGAGCCCTAGGAACAACAGTCCCACTACGTGTGAGAGAAGATCATCAAGAGTACCTTTGTGGCTGCATTTTCCCTTTCAGAGGAGCCAGAGATGTGCTAGCAGAAGATCAGAGGCTCCCTTGCCCAAACAGGGGCACACCATGTTGGCTTCTGGAGGTTGGCATGGCTGTTCAACCTAATTTTTGCCATAAGTGCTTCAAAAAAGCAAGGATGGAGTGTAGAAGCATCTGAATGATCTTTGCTTGTCACAAAAAAAAAAGGTATAACAAAGCCTCAGCTGGCTGGCTGTGAAGGGCACAGAAATCTTTCTCTGTTAAATGCTTCCTTTCAGTTGCAAAAGAAATTGTGGAGTACCATCCATGGAAGTGCTCAAGGCCAGGATGGACAGGTCTCTGAGCATGCTGCTACAGTGGCAGATGTCCCTGCCCACAGCAGAGGAATTGGACTAGGTGATCTTTAAAGGTTCCTTCTGAAAGAAACCATTTTCTGATTCTATGAAAACCATTTCACATGGACCTGCTGCATTTTCACTGGCTTAAATTTCCCCAGCACTACTTCCCCCTGGGGCACCGTTCAAGGTACTTTGCATGGTAAGGAGGAGAGGACCCTAACAGATGATTCCCACCTCCAGGGATAGAAAGCCCTCTGTGAGGGGCTGGGAGGTGATTTTAAAGCTAACTTAATGAATTCCCTGATGTCTTTCCCCTGTGAGAGAAGTGTCCAGAAAAATCTGTTGGTGAACTTGGCTGAATGTATTTTAGAGCCCTGACAGTTTCAGGGATAATAATCAAGGGGTCAAGTCCGTTGCCATACCTGTGTTTGGTTCATGTTCCCATCATGTCCATGTCTGGACATGACTCTCCAGGTGCTCAGTCTTGACTTTTATAATATTTTTTGGTGTGTGTGTGTGGAGCTGTTGGTATTCTAGGAACTCCATCAAAACAACTCATTTCAGAGAGATCCTTGAAGGGCCTGGTGATCAGGCAGTGATGAGTCAAGTCCTACAGTACTGCCATTTTCTCCATCAATTTTCACTGTAATGCTCTGAACTGTACCCCGTGAATGGTATCTTTTCTTTTAAAAGTAGCATTTTTGCTATAGGAAAAGGGCCCACAAGGTGGCTCAGGTGGAAAAGAAATGCAGAGCTTTGGATCTCTGGCTAGCACATATATATATTCTAACTGGGACAGAACAGTGCTACTCTGGAACAGCTGTTTGAGATTGTCCCAAGAGATGTGTTGGTTTGAATTCTGCTGAAGATGAAGAGGTACAGAGTACCAAACCAGTGGCAATCAGTGCTGAAGGGACCTCATATTAAGAGACCAAGACCTGAGACAAAATAGCCAGGATACACAAAGAAGATTGTATCCCTGTGACCCAGATCTTAGGACTTAGGCCTTCTGACCAATCCACAGGTAGCTTCTCCAAAAATTATATGTACCCAAGACTGAAAAGCACACATCTTTCAGCATTTTCTTCAGTCAGTTCTGTTGAGCCAAGAGCTGCCTCTCATGTTTGGTAAATCCTTTTAATGCCTATGAATTAACTTGTCTTATTATAAAATATTTATAAATCGATAATCCAGAAGCACAGAAGCACAGAATGGTTTGGATTGGAAGAAACCTTAAAGATCACCTAGGTCCAAACTCTCTCCTTCAGTTTGAAGCCATTACCCATCGTCCTGTCACCACATGCTCTTATAAAAAGCACCACCAGCTTTCTTGTAGGCCTCCTTTAGGCACTGGTAGGTGCTACAAGGTGTCCCCAGAGACTTTCCCATGCTGAACAGCCCCAGCTGTCAGCCTGTCTTCATAGGAGAGGTGCTCCAGCTCCCTGACCATGTTTATGGCCCTCCTCTGGACTTACTCCAGCAAGTATCTGTATCTTTTCTGTGTTGAGGACCCTGGACCTGGATGCAGTACTCCAGGTGTGGTCTCATGAGAGCAAAGAAGAGGAGAATCATATTCCTTGACCTGGTGGCCAGGCTGCTTTTGATGCAGCCCAGGGTACAGGTGGCTTTCTGGGCTGCAAATACATGTTGATGGCTCCTGTTGAGATTCACATCATCCAGCAACCCCACCTGTGAGGCTAACAAACTGCTCATGGCACTAATTCATTATTTAATAATACATCATTAAGCAAGGTGTATTGGTTTTGTTCTCTGAGTGGATGATGGGACATTCAATAGTTGAATAAGTGGAGAACAATATTTAAGCCTGCTGATCTCAGCACTGGGTAATTCAGGATTTCTATGCCATAGAATTATAAAATAATTTAGGTTGGAAAATGCCTTTGAGTCCAACCATTAACTCAGGACTGCCAAGTCCACCACTAAACCATGAGCCCCAACTACACTTGATAGCAAGGTTTGAGTTGCCTGGCCAGGGCAGAATAGGAGTACAGCAGTTATCTGACAGTTTGCTTTGTGCTCACATAAAACAGCGTCCCAATAGGTAGCTATCCTCTTTGCCAGCAAGTGTGGGTTGAAAGGCCATCAGGTGGAGAGTTTGGTAAAATTAGACGATTCCTTAGCTAGCAAAGACTAACAATTTTGTCCTCTGACCCACATGGTTCCAACTACAATATGCAAAGCTTTTCAGATCAAGCATCACAGTGCCTCACTTAACTCCCCTGAGACAAATGTAAATGGTCTAGGCAATAGCCTTTCTGTTTTAAATGCCTTGTTAAATGTCTCTTTTTATAGTTACCAGTGACAATTTCCTTCCAAAGAAGCAGAATAGCGATTCTTGCTGATGTGGAATAACAATTTCTCAAACCTGCTGAAAAGAGAGTGCTATCACATCAAGTGCCAAACTTTAGAGACTAATTGCCAGTGTTGTATTTTGGAAAGAGAAGCCTTCAGGATATCAATTTTACTAAAAGGAAACAAGCATCTATGCCTGTTACACTCAACACATCACTGAAAAGGCCAGCACTAGAAGCAGACAACTTTTTCCCATCCAGCGTGCAGATGGTGTGAAGGATGCCTCACTGGGATGCACCAGGAGCACAGCTGTGTGCTCACACACCCATTTTCATCCCCGCAGCAAGAACGGTCATCTGCCTTCACCAGCTTCTCTGCATATGCAAAGAGGCTGCCCAAGGAAAGCTATCTCCCAGCATTGGACTTCTCTTCCCTACTTGCTAAGTGTTTTTAGGGATGCCTTCTTCAAAATCTCCTGAAGTGCTCACCTTCCATTCTCACATGTACACCAAGATACTTCTTATCAATGCAACAGGAGAGATAAAAGATACAGGGCATTGATTACAAAATATTCCAACAGATACACTCAAGAGACAAGAATGTTTTCATCCTGTTAAGTCTGTAGTATTCCCCTTTGGTGGCTCATCCCCTGTTCTTTAAACACTGATGGCAGTATTGAGGGGGTTCAGCAGTTTTCAATCTGGCAGGAAGCCAGGACACCAAGCCTTCACCCCCAAGCATGGTGGTGCCTGAGTGCCATGAATCAAATCTGCTGGTGCCAGCACTGCTGCTGTGACACCCTCAGTCGTGTTCCAGCCCCTGCTCCCACGGGGCCCCAATCATGCCCCATGAAGTGCCTCAGACTCATGCCCCCCATGAAGTTCTCTTCCCCAACAGAAAACTTTTCTGCTTCATGCCAGCACTCATTACTTTGCATTACTGATTTGTCTTAGGGGGTCATGACAACCTCTTCATTTTATAAACAAGCCAGTTAGCAGAGCTAGATGAAAAATTGGCCACTTACATTATAAAGCTGTAGTTTTTTAAGAATTGCTTCAAAGCAAAGCCCTATGCCAAATGCATTTAGATGAGATTAACTAATTTTGCCTAACATTTTCTAGGCAGTATTTCCATAAAAGCAACACTCTGAGATAGTAAGGATGCTGAGATCTGATAAATGACCAAAATAAGGGTGACTTAGAAATTACATTTCCCACAGAGGAAAGAAATTAATCAAGTTGAACTTATCTCAAAAATCAAGCTCCTATTAGATACATAAAAAAGGTCTTTATATGAAGGCAGTAACTACTCTCAATAGCTATGGAGTTTCCCTGAATTGAATTCTGGGGAAAAAAATACGATTTTACAGAATATCTGTATTTTTGGTTAAAATTACCCAGACTGGCTCCAGGCACTCATGATCTCTGGTGAGAGCTCTCATCTCCATGCAGACTGATAACCTACTGGGGGATACCTTCTCCCAAAATATTTTTTCTTTTCCATGCAACTCTTTATGGCTATATATTTTATCCAACTCCAGTCCCAAACCTTGCCATGTCCTCGACAGTCCCAGCCCCATGGGCTGGGGAATGACACCTGCTATGCTGGTGTGGGATATCATTACAGCTTCTTCACCTCTCCCTCTGAGGAGACAGGGGACAGGGGCATTCTACCAAAGCTGTGTGAAAACTAATTTTCTACAGCTAACCTCAAAAAGAAGCAGTAGTTCAGAATTCTAGAGGGAAGGAGCATGCCAGAGCTCTCCAAACAATGAGAGTGGTGTGAGTTCAAGGCAGGGTCTTCACTGCTATAATTTTTTTAGAGAGATGGAAAGCAATTGGCCTCATCACTTTGTGGGAGGAAGGTCCCTGACAGGGAAAGGAAGCAGTGACAGCCTCAAGGAATCTGATAGCAGCGATAACTCTCTGGGGCTGACCTTGGCCACGTTGTGTGCCATCCATGGGGTGGCTGAAGGGTGCTGAGTATCCAGAGAGGGACATACAGTAATACCTCTGCAGATCCTGCTCCAGCCTCCAGGGACCTATGGCCCAAGCTGTGCATGTCCCCAGCTTGTGGCCAAGCATTGAAACTGCTCTGCCAGCAGCTGGATGGCTGGTCCCTGCCAGGCTTTCAGACCTGTTTGTGTCTCAAAATACCAAATGTGGTACCAAAAAATGGACATAAAAATAAAACTATATATTGCATGTAAGTTGCTTAATTACAGACATTCTTCAGTTACAAATCTTGTGGCAGCTGAGGATTTGGTGCTTTGTATGCAGAAAGGACAGGCTGAGTCTTAAAATATTAACAAAGCTTCCAGGTAATGATTAAAAGATGTAAGTGCCACACCTGAGGCATAAACAAATTGAATCATAGTTCACATTTCCTGAAATTTAGCCATTATTTCCAGTTAACAGGTCATTGACTGAAGTCTGGATATCCTGAAGATATTTGTTTCACTCTTTACAGAATTCATCATTTTTAAACTTTTTTTTTTTTTTTGCATTATTAAAAATAGAGCTGCTTTTCGTGTTTTCATGCAGTCTTTGTTCACACAGTCCATAGATTTAAGGCATGTTTTTTGCTCAAGAACAAATGTGTTCTGAGCTCTTCAATGAGTGTCAGGGAAATTTTCCTGATGGGTGCATCCCCAGGACATGTGAGGAATGAGTAAATGCAGAGCCACATGCCAACCTGGAACATAGGAAATGATGGATCAGTGTCCTAAATCAGCACACGTGATAGCAGTCACATAAACCATGTATGAGTGGGATGATGAATTGTATCATTTACAGTATGCAAAAGGTTGCTTAACTTTTTTTCCCCTCCGAACTGAGGGTTAGCAGTAAATGGTCAAAAGCTAATGCATTGTATTAGCTCTTCTTTAGAAGAATATTAAAATCTTAAATAACAAGTGTCATAGGTAGTAAAGACACCACTAAGAGTTTTGAGCTAATAAATTGTAAGGAAAAGAAAGTAGTGTAGTTATTTAATGTTTCTCCCAAGAAATTCTTCCTTTCCATTTATTAATCATATCTAGGCAATTCCTAGCTTAGCAATACATTCAAAGTAGACTACTTGAAGCTAAATTTGAAGTTCATTCAAATTCAGTTCTCCTATACCATAGAAGAGTATAAGGGTTGATCTTTAAATTACATGTTTTCCTCCATGAGGAAAGACCAGTAGTCAGTATATGCAAGAATGCAGTTAAAATACTGGCACTAGCAAAGGATTTCTCAGATTTTTTTTTTCCCCATATTTCTAGAGTTTCACTGGAAAATATGCTGTCTGACCTCCTGAGGGAGCAAAGCATCTTCTCCACAAATTATGTTGGAGAGGCTGGAAGGAAAGCAGCCATTTCCTTCTGTGTTGTGCTCTGTGGGTTGCTAATTTGAGTTTCTGCAAAATGGAACCAGTTTCAAGTGCCTCAAATGATTCCTATCAGGTGCTGACATTTCCAGATAAGAAGAACATTAACTCCTGTGTTGTCTTTCTCTGCAGCTTCAGCAGGCCAGTTCTTAGCCCTCTGCTTACCAATATCACCACATATTTACACTAGCTCTTGTTCTCAGCGCCAAGTGGCTGGAATTACTGGGAGGATTTCTACACCGTAGGGAAGAACATGGTTTTTTTATGAGACAGAAGCAGTTCAGTAGAAGAATTGAAAAAGTGTAACTTTTACAGGCCTTCAGGTGAGGAATAGCAAGTGTAACAAGGACTATTTAATGGGGTAAAGTCCCCTCAGGGATCTGAAACCCCCAAGAGCCTGTTGAAAGAAGGAAATTAATTCAAGGATGTCTTTCCAGTCAGGTTATATGAAGAGGGGTTTTTTCTAGTGGCTGACTGTGAGGGAGATGTGATGGTACTCTTAGCTACATGAGGTGAGCATGGCTGAGCAGCTGGAGTCCAGTACCCCCATGTACTGATGGATCCTGACAACTATCATGGCCTTTGAAGGTCAGGCCTGGTCTTTGTCCCACTGATCCTCAAGCCCAGTTGAACTGAGGCACTGAGCCTGCCTGGTCCATAAATCCCAGCTCCTGCTCTGAGGAATAAGTGGATGCCAAACAGAATTAATGCCAAACCTACAAGTTTCACAAATTTCATTATGACTTACTGAAGGATCTTGATCACCTTCTGCAAGAACTGGTGAGGGAGTCAGCATGAAAATTGACAAAGGCCACCCTGGCTTCACATCATTCTTCCCTGAGAAATTCTGCTGGGGTTTCTCAGAGAAAGAAAAGCATCTACAGCATTTTGCCATTGGTAATAAAGTAACGCTTCTAATTGAGGTCATTCATTGCAACAAAAAAAGCAGCCCCTTCCCAATTAATGCGAGGAGAGGTGGCAGTTCATCACTTGTGTAATGAGCTTAATAACAGCTAATGTTCACTTAATACTCTTATTGGTGGTTGACCACGAAATAAAGCCAGGTTGGTTAGGATTAGTGGCTCAGTGCCAAGGATATCTGGGTTTGAAGATGGCCACTTTAATTTTCAGAGTTCATTATTATTGCTAGGATCTGGTGGTGTTATTTCCATAGCAGCACTAGGAAGCCTTCGTTACTTACCATTGTATATAAGTACATAAGTACAAAATTGTGACATTTGCCACAGGCAGTTTGTCACTGTGGGGGGGAACACACCCTACTGGCCTCATGGTACCACTGCTGAAGGACTGGGGTACTACTTATGAGTCTTGTAGATTTTAAAAATATTATTATTATTGTTATTATTATCATCATCATCACCAACATGGACTGGATTTTTCTCAGTTCAACAGATATCCATCTAAAAGACAAATGAAGCAAGAAGTCACAGAGCAGATTAACAAAAGTAATGGTAATGGACACTCAGTCCTGAGAATTGTCTTTTGAGCTTTGAGTTTCAGCTGTCCTCTGTGTTTCAGTTTATTGTGTTCATCGCTTTGTTACATGTTTAAGGTGAAAAAATAAACTAACCCTCCTCAAAGTAGGATCATACTATTACGTACGTATATAGATCTTTTGAGGATGAGCACATTCATCTTGCTTTCTGGTTCAGTTTTGAAAATACATTGTCCACACTGTTTGCTGTTGTTCCTATGCTGCTCCCATTAGCATGACTGCGAGCTCCAAAGGGGGTGCTGCACATCAACAGATCTGGGGCAGAATGAATTTTCAGAGGGGAGCACAGTGTTTGGACATGTGAGAAGGGCCCTGATACAGTGGTGTCATTCACTCACAATGTATATTTTTTCTGATCTGAGCTGCATCAGAAGCACAAGTGAGTCAAAAAGCAGTTTGCTTCTGCACTTGGATCAGCTTCCTCTCCTGTTTGACTGGCATTTAAACAAAGGCTGGTTTCTCAGGGTGGCCTTTATTACATCATACAAAACCAAGCAGCAAGCTGCCACAACGTCACTTACTGCAGAGCATTGCTGCACAACCTTCACTAATGAACAGAAGCAGCCAAAATCCTCTTAACACTAAGGAAGGAGATATTTCTCTACATCTGATGTCTTTCACTTCTTCTGTTCTGAGTTATAAATACTCTGGTGCATGAGCTCAGATGAATAATGCTCATACTACAAATAACTAAAGCTAAGGATCTTTATATTTAAAGGTGAAGAATCATTTATTTTGGAATGTGTAGTGTGTTTTTTTCTTTTGTTTTGTTTAGCAGCTTTTGAAAGTGAACAAAACCTTCTATGAAGGAATTGAGATTATGGGGTTGTGGTTATAATTTCAAATCTAGAAAATCAGGTATGGATTTCTATCCAGTTTAAGTTTTAAGATAAAGTTAATTGAAAAAAAAAAAAAAAAAGAAGGGGAGGGGAAGGGATAAACCCTGTAACTCTGAATTATGTCACCAAAACCCTTCTAATTGATCATTCTGTTTTCTCATCAGTGCTGGGGTTTCTTTTGTCTTCTCTGCAACTCTACCATTAAGAAACTGTTCTGATTGCACAGTTCAAATCCAGACAGGGAATTTGAGATTTTATTGTTCCCCTTTTGCTAGGCTGTGGTTAGTAATGGCTTATGCAACATTTCATAACCCATTTGTAGTCTAGTATCTATCTCCTTGAGAAAGACAAGTTTGACCCTTTTTTTTTTTCACAAAATAACTCCTCAATTCATCTCTTCTTGGCAGAGCTGTACTGATTTAAACACAAGAATAAGAAATTAAGTCAACACAGGGAGGATCAGTTTTGAGTAACTGAACACTTGCACTACAATGCAGACATCTCTTTGTTTTGAAAGTACTAAAGTAAAAAGATAGATTTTTGCTTTGTTCTCTCATAAAACAACTTTGAGAAGCAATGCTAAGAAAACTATGAGATGCATCAGCAATAAATATCTCTGACATATAGAGGGATTTGTTCATTAGGGACAGTATGACACACAAATTCAAGACTGATAAGATTATTGGTGCCAATCTTGCCCATGGCCATGTGCAGGACTGTCTTGTTACTGCAAGTATTTAGCACGGAGCCTTTCTCACCCGCCTTTTAAATTTTTCTCTGCTAAAACACTGCAGGCCAAAACCAGTCATTTTGTATTTGGCTGTTACCTGTTACCATTCCTTTCTTTTCCAGCTAGTGAGCAGCTTAACCCCTGTGGTGCCTTCTCTACTTTTTCCTCTGGTGTTCACATTAAAATAGGTCGTGTTTAATATTCTGCACTTTTGAATGGGGACTATGACTGCTGAAAAGCAAAAATTGTAACTACTTTAAGTAGGCTACAAGACAATATGTAGATTTAACAAGATGCATATCACTTGTTTCACAGTTCCTCATTGAAATGCCTTTAAAGATGCCTTTTTCCTTGGCACCAACTTTGCCCGGTCACCAGCTCCAAAACCCAGTAAGTAGCTCCTGTTGGCATGCTGCACATTGGTGCTTCAGCAAAGTGAAAGGAGCAGAGCCTCTAAAAGACAGGGCTACTGCAACAGTAGGTCTGGCACTTCAGTACAAAGCAGGAATAAAACCAAGTTCTATCAAACGAGTTCTATCAGGAGAAGGCTGGATGATGTTAATTATGAGCCTACACAAACACTTAGGACTGTGCATGACTGTTAATACACAATGGACTGTCCACATCTTCAGCGGAAGGCTTGGACATAGATCAAGCATAGAAACTCACTTGTGTTTTCAGCTTGTGCAATCAGTTATTTCTTCATTTCAAGTAAATATAAACTGCCTCCAGCCTTTCTTAGGTTTGTCACCCCCTAAATAACTTTACTCACTCTTCAAGCATTCCTCTAAAATACTATGGGGATAGCCATTGTAATGGCTTTGAAAGAAATCCCAACAAGTCCAAAGACACCTCCATCTGGAGTGCTGTGGGCAACACACTGCCAGTGCATCCTACTGGTGGCAGCTTTATTTATTTGTCATCTGTAAGACCTGCTCCAGAGCTGCAGCCCAGCTTGCTGCCTATGCTCTGTCCCCCCTAAAGTACAGGTTATGTGGTCTGAGAGAGAATGGTAAGCATGTAATTTAGGTTCAGATTTACTCCACAGCACTTGTGTTAAATATTCTAGACAGTACATTTGCAACAGTAAATATCTCTCCTGTTATATTCAACCTGCACATCATGTACTTGCCAATTTAAGAAGTAGTATTTTCCAGTTCATTTAAGTGAGCATGAAGAATGAGTTACACCAAAGTATAGATAATGCTGGTTCACAAGTAGCCATGAAATTTTCATGCTTATGGATTAAAGCCAAAGTCGCTTTTCTATTTGAATGCAGCAGCACTTTATTCCTGTTACCACCTAAACCACCAGGCTCCAGTTTTGACAGTTTTATCACAAAGAACTCCCCGGCCCCTCTGGCTGGGATGCATTTTGTGCTTTTTACCATCATGTACCATAACTGTGTCTTTATTAATAAATGCCTTCAGCTCCTCACTCATTTTATTAAGATCCGGCTCCCACAAATACTTGGCATCTTCACAGGCTTGCTTGGGAATGGATGATTCAAACATCCATATCAGAACTTCCTTACATACTCTTCTCAGTGGCTTTGTATCACCACCCTGAGTGCCCCAAGTCCAACCATCACACTTCCTCTCTGCCTCCATGCCACCCATCTTATAACCCATTTGTTTTGGTTGAACAAGACCCTATCATCCTTCAATCTATATCTAGCTGTTATATCCAAACCTGCTCGGAGCCACTACTCATCTCCTGTTGTCCCCTAGTTCTGACATTTAGGATATTCATGAAACAGTGGTATAGCCTTTCCCTGCAAAAAAAACTACTAGATTGGGCCAAATGGAAATACAAATACTCTTTCCAAAACTGTTGGAGACATCACAGCCAAAATGCATCTCCAAAACTCTGATACTCCAAGCACCCAAAATATTTAGCTGCATGCCTTTCTCCCAAAATGTCCTTTATGTGTTTGTTCTTCTATATTTAACTTTTACTCCCTATTTGATGAAATTTTTTGTGCAATTAAAAAAAACCTGCATCAACTAGATGACAAATCCACTCCTGGGTTTCTCCACTATTCCAGTGGTTCACAGTGTTAACCTTACTTACCTCCCAAATTCCATAAGCGTTGGTCGTGAGAAGTTTCCCAATGCTTGTGAAAACATCCTTTCATATTTGCCCATTTTCCCCACTATTTCTCAAGGGAATACAGTGCCTTGGACTAGATGGCTATATTGCTGCAAGTGCTCTCTGCTCTAAAAATTCCCCAAGCTGGTAGAACTGCCATTCTTTGCCCAGTGCTACACACATGTCCCTCCTTCCCTGCATACAACCACTCTTGTTACCTGTAATAAAATCTTATCTCAAAAAAGCAGCCATATTAATGTCTGCAGTGAAGTACCTTTAGACTATGCAATATCCATGTTCAAAAGATCTCTTCTCTATACTACACACTTGAAAAAATTTCATAAACATCAAAATCTAAAACCATATATTTTATACCCATATATATGTGTTTATATGCATATATTTAGATAATCATATATCATTCAACTTTTTTTCACCCCAAAATAACAGTTTATGAAGCAGAATAAATAACATCAAATTGGCAAAGTGTGATTCAACAGCAAGCCCTCTCACAAATGTTTTTTATCCATAGTGCAGGGAAATAATTTCAGTCTGGAGACTGTAAAATCCATTTGTAGTTCAAAGTATTTTATTAGGTTTCTTTTCACATTCAATAACTTTGAATGTGATGAAATGACAACACTTCCTTGGAAGCTTTACATAGCTAGCAGCACTTCTACTTACTGTCTCATATACTGAAACAGTGACTGTCACCAATATATCTGTCTTCGTGCACCAGAACTGAGCATAATAGAATAATAGAATAATTTAAGTTAGAAAAGACCTTTAAGATCATCAAGTCCAACTGTTAATCCAGCACTGACAAGTCGACCACTAAACCATGTCCCCAAGCACCTCATCTACACATCTTGGCAGCTCTAGCATTTCCCTGGGCAGCCTGTTCCAATGCCTGACAGCCCTCTCAGTGAATTTTTTTTTCCCCTAATATCCAATCTAAACCTCCCTTGGCAAACTTGAAGCCATTTCCTTTTATCGTATCACTTGTCACTTGGGAGACTGACCACTCCCTTGCTGCAGCCTCCTTTCTGTCAGAGAGAAAATGTGATTACACAAAACAGCATTTTGACGCTATCCTTAAAACAAGATGCCAATTTAGCACAATTTAAACACAAAGATTTCAAAGCACTGAGACAAAGATCAACTTGAGGCTGCAATACAAGCTTTCCCTGCTTTCACCAGCCTTGATGCTGCTTACTAAACATGGCAAGTGGTCCATATAATGCTGAAGAAAGTATCTCATCATTTAATGCTGTGAACAAGACTCTGAGCTATGCTGCTCGTGCCCTTTCTTCATTCATATCCAACCACTAAAAGTTGCCTCTGCAGCTTCCCATTTTGTTTGCCTCATCCCAATTATGATTATATTTAACACCAAAATTTAAACAGCATGTTTCAGACAAGTGAACCAATCCAGAACTGTATGTTTAATATTAAGCCAAGAACATACAATTTGAGTAATGAAGTATTTTAAAGATAGAATTCAATTTTCATTGTATTTTTATTCTTGCTTCTTAATCAAACCCACACGGAATGCATTGTATTTAATGAAACTACAAGACTAATATTTCAACAAACCAGCCAGTACATAAGCCCACAACTGAGCTTAAGTTGAAGAGGTTATTTTAAAAATTTTGAAAAAGCCTTTTATGAGAGAAGCACCCGCCTGCAGGCTTGGACCTGCATTCTCTTCTCTTTCAGGACTGATCTCTCCTTAAACACTGAGCTTTGTCTCCATGCATCCATTCCTTGCTTTTCAGTTCTGGTTTGGATTTGACTGGTTGAGAACACATGAGGTTGGAAATCAAAGCAGTTGTCATCCATTTATTTCCTTACAATGCTGTTGCCTGAAACTTTTACTGTGGAGGACTTCCCTCCTTGTTTATGACACCACTAGTATTGATTGTTCACTGTGCAATGGTTAAGCACAGTTCCTCTTTCTTGGCAGCATGTCCTTCTTCTCTCTAAAGAGATAGCTAATTACAGTTTGCCAGCAATTGTTTATGAGTACTGCAGGTCCTCACTGGGTTAGCTAACATATTTGAACTAATGAATTTATATGATATAAGCCATAAGAATCCAGAATTTGAAGTCCACTTTTATTTTCAAATTAATGCACAACACAAATTTAAGACCCTTGTTATGTAATTAGAGTACTTTATGGACATTATGTTTCAGGTACTTATTAAAATATCTCAAAAGGCATGAGCTCCTCACACAGTGTGAGTGTACATAAGGCTCCCAAATTAGTTTGGTCAATGTCGAGTCCAGCAGTATAACATGTAGAAAAGTACTTAACAAATCATGGTCACATCGATGTTAAACTTTAGAGCAGAGCCTAAATCTTGCTCCTTTGGCAATTTCCACAGCCTCTTCCACCCACCACCCTCTGCCTTGTCCTCTCTCCCTTTTTTCTTCTTTTCCCAGATGTGTCTACATCTCCTTGCTCCTCCTGATCCCCCAAGCCATACCTACAGGCAAGTGCAGTATGTTACACAGCTGCAGCAAAGCAAATACTCCCCAGCACACTTGCTCTTCAAGGCAAGGACTACAAGAGTTTCACAACTCATGTGAAACGCACCTTTTCTCCAAGCCTTGCTCTACACTATCAGCTTCTTGCCTTGATGGCTCTGTGGGGGGGTTACAGTGATAAAATTCACTAAAGACTAAACAAGAGCGACCTTGAAAAGGAGTCAGGGCAGCCAAGCAGATATTCTTTACTATTTGAAGCCTTCATATCTACCCAGCATCTTCCACTGCAAGAAGTGCCCACCTCACCGACATTTCTGCCCTGGCAAGGTCCTCCCCTCTGTATGGAATTGTGGTTTGCCACACTTTTCCCCCACCTCAGAACAGCTCCTTTTCCTTGGTGAATGGGCAAGGAGCAAGTCTCACTGGCATTGGTGCCATCTGGTTAAGAGCTGCTGTCATACCAGGAATATTTTATCAGCCTACTAATATCACTGCACTGGGAAGGCCTTATGCAAAAGAAATCTCTGAGCTTCAGTTGCTTCCTCAGGCCCAACCATAACTTAAGAGCAAAACCACACTTTTAGGAGAATAAGAGTCACTAGGAAAATGAGAATCCCTCTGCATTAAACACATATTTAATACTGCACTTGACTACTTATGTAGGTTAAAGCAAGAACATGCTTCTGATGGGATTCAATTTTTTAGAACTCAAACTAAGTAACACTAGAGTCAAAGGTGATCACTATGTGCTTTACATTACATTTATTCAGATTAATATTGATCTTCTGTAACCCTTCTCCCCCTCTGCTTTATTAATGAAAGGATAATTCATGTGACAGTAAGTAGCAAGAAGAAACTGAGACCAGGGAGAACACAGAAGGAAAGGTAAAACAGTTTTCGGCATATAAAGTGAGGAAAAGAATTACAGAACCACAGAATGGTTCAGGTTGGAAAAGAACTCCAGAGGTCATCTGGTCCAACCCCCATGCTCAAGAAGGGCCACTGGGAGCAAGCTGCCCAGAACTGTACACACACAGCTTTTGGATATCTTCAAGTATGGGGACTTTGCAACCTCCCTGGTTATACTGTAAAAGTGCTCGCTCACCATCACAATGAAAAGGTATTTCCTGATGTTCAGACAGGCCTCCTGCCTCCAAATCTCAGTTTGTGAAAGAAGACATTAAAGGATGGCAGCTGATTGCTGTACATTTCCACAAACTGCAACCATCCTTCCTCTGCCTCTCCCAAGGAAGCAGCACCTGAGGGAATTGTTTCAGATAGTCACAATTTTGGTGTGTCCTATCAGGAGCTACAAGTCAATACAGCAAAAGTGTAGCACCCACTGCAATTGAACTTACTTGCTTTTATGGATTTAGACAGCTCCAAGTCACCCAGTTGCCAAAATGCAGAGTATTAAACAGCTTCTGCTTGCCTAAATTGCACTACTTGCACATCTTAAATATGCCACTGCCATTATTTTGAGTCTACCATACTGCTAATGATGTTTCCAAAACTAGTGCTGCTAGATTTTACTGTCCAAGTGGGTCAATGTTCAGCATTGAGACTTACTTTCATTAAAAAGAAAAATTCATCCTTTGACTACAGCTGGAGAACACTCACAAGAGCTCTGCAACAGATCAAGTATTGGTGCAAGAATGTAGTTTCCAAAACTTTAAAGGTAACAGCCATTAGGGTAAAAAATGTCATTGCACAAATAGGTAGTATTGCCTCACAGCCTAGAAAAACTCAAAATAAAGTGGCAGTCATTCACCAATCATCCCATTCTGCTTTTTACAAGGCTCATGATTCTGTATGCTCATTTCAGCAAGTCACTATATACATATATATAATTCAGCAAGTAATTACTTTGAGTCAGCTACATGAGACCAAGGTTTAGCTCCCTCACTCTGCAACTAATTAGGATGAGGTTTAAGCACACCACCTCTAATACTTTAAATACAGGCTCAACCACTCCAAGCTATCTCCAATAATATTAGCACCAGTATTCCAAGAAATAAATCCTGGTCCTAGTAAAGATTATTTGCAGAGTACAGTCAGCACAATGGGTACCTGGCTCATTTCCACTTTGTCAGTTACACAATGTAAGAAAATAGCCTTATTTGAATGGCATTTGTCAAATATTTTTAACTTTTACTTCCCTCACAAAATAAAATTTAAATTACACCTTGGATTGCTCTGCAGTTGCAGTTTCCACTTCTACAAACTCACTTATTTATAGCTCAATGGCCTGTTTCTACTGGGACCAGGTTCACCTCCTCTGGCTCCAGCTGCAAGGCAAATTCTTGACTTCATGGTGCCATTAACTCACCTCAAATACTGCAACCCTACTTTCCATTCTGCAGCTGGCAGATGCACGTGGCCTTGTGTTGGTAACTTAGGTATCCTGCAAAACATTTTTATCCTGCTGTCCCAAGATTTTGGGAAAAGACCACTGCTATCACCAGAAACAAAATAAACAAGACTCCAGAAGCTGCTGCTCTAGGTGAGCTTTCAGGACACTTCACTTCGTGTGGATCTGGAGAAGTTTCCTGATTATAGCTGCCCAGGCAGCAGATAAATATAAATATACCAGGGTTTTTGGTAGTCAGCTCATTACTTCCAATACTTTATTTGTATTTCATTGAACTCTATGGTCTATTTATAAATTGTTTATCATACAGTTGCTAGAAGACAGTAAATCTACTTCTGTTTCTAATAAAACAACTTAGTTGCATGAAAATACACATGAAAGGCTTGTCTTTTTTATCTCTATTAACAGCATTTTTTGGTACAAGTTAGATTTTTACTTAAAACTTCAGTTCAAAATCCAGTCTCTGGAAGCTACTCAAGTAAGCACATTCCTCAACTCTATCAGGTCCCGTGGCATCCTGAGACTAACCAGCTACAGGCTGTGCAGCTTGCCTTTACTCTATATTCCCTATGCTCTTAATTACTCTCCCATCACAAAAAAAACCCCAACACTTGAACTTGCACACTTGCTCATCATCCCTCCCAGCAGTGCAAGACATGCCAAAATCGTAGGCATTTAAAGAGATCCCGACCTGGAAGAGAAAAGAAGGCATGAGATAGCACCTTTTCTATTCTAAAATTCTAAGATGTCTCTTTTAAAATTCTGAATTCAAACTTCAGCACCTCTGTACAGATTTCAAGCACGTACATGTAGCTGAATCAATACATACAGGGAGTCTGGGCCATGCTCAGATCCATTCAGTTTCAACCTTCAGAGTACTTGACAGCAAACTCCTTTCCTGTTCTCCACTTTGCAGAACAATAAATAGGCTGGTATCATTTCCTTTGCCTCTGCTCCTTCAAATAACAGACTTGTACTATTTTGGAAATTTGTGTAATTTACTCAGCATGCTCATTTGCCACTCTTCCAATGAGGGGAAGACTGTAATTGGAATAGACACTCTGAAGTGTCAAAAAGCACTAAAAAATAAAGCAGCAGTTTAGAGTACGTCTCCAGTGATGCACTGGAAGAGAAGCAGACAATGCCAAGCATGGAAAATAATATGGATGAAAGTATCTACACAGTTTTGCATTCAGACTCTATATTAAATAGCATCACCAGTTATTTTTCTGTTTCCATTTCCCACATCATCTTCATCAAACACTACTGTCAATACGTTAGCCAAAGCATCATCTCCCATTCAAGGCCCCGAGCACCACTACACACCTCAAGCTTGTTTCCAAAGCCTTATACTGCAAAGAAGTGAGAAAGTTCAAATGCCAGGGTACTGTCAGATTACATACATTTCAGTGCAAGAATAAAGCACAAAATCGGAAGCGCTAGAAAATCTTTTCTAGTCCTATCTGAAGGCCACGTGATTTCCTGTATCAAAGCAGAAGTGTCACCAAAAGGTCACTATTCAAGTATTACTTGTAGGACAGGAGGTACAAGCTGCAGACATGTGGCAAGTGAGGACTACCAAGAGGCCAAGCAATACTCACCTTACCTTCAGAACTGGTCAGCTTGACCACCAGGGAAGTAAAGCAGGCAAAAAATTGGCTCCAGCTGTAATGTTTTAAAGAGACAGCAGACAATTCTTCATTCCCACTGCAGCTGGACTGAGGTTTGCTATCTGCCATCACACCCAGTCCACTACAAGTCCACTTTCAGCATCCTGGCCCTCCCCATTCTGGGCTGAATTTATGCTGCAGTAAGCTGAGATCCAAACACGTTACACTTACCCCAAATGAGTAAGCCTATGCTCCAGTCTGTGGGTTTCCAGAACTTGAAGAATCTATATGGAGCTTTAACCACCAAATCTGAGTATCTAAGAAGCCTTTGTAAGATCTACTGTGCCACCAAACCCACCTCCCCCCCCTCCACCACCACTCCAAAAGGCTATTTAGTACAAAAATTGGAAACTGCAATTTGCATTACATATCCTGCTAGGCAGGAACCACCCCTAAATTAAATACAGTGGGACTTCAGCCCTGACAGTACAAGGTGTTTCCCTATAACCACACTGATTAAACAGTTTGCAGACACTAGACCTCCAAGTCCTTTTTAGCAGACGTCACACTGCATAACATAAAGCAGCAGGCAATTGGCCAAAAATGGTTAGCAAAAAGGATTCCTTAAACCTCCAGCATCCAAATATAGCCCTAGCTGGTCACATGGGCTGCCATACAGTAAAGTGCTCCTCACTTTACCTACCCTTTGATTAAACGTTTTGAGCTAAAAAAGCATGTACTTAGAATAGCATTCCAGTTTCCAGCCCAATTCCATGAACCGTATAATCTTGCTGTACCTTCCACATTCAGACTGGCAGAAAGGAAAAGTTGATTCAGGTTTCTAGTGAGCCCAAGGGGGATGATCAGCTAGAAGAATCCAACAGCATAGGAGACCTCTAACATATATAACGTATACGCACACATTTATGTGTGTGTATATACATAAAAGTAAAAAAATAAAAGCAACGTATCTGCTGTACAATGCAGCATCTGTAAAATACATTATTAACATACTCTACAGCACATACTGATCTTTAAATAAATTGTCATACCTTCCTTCATCTGGCCTCTAGCAATATGTTTTTTCCTATTACTCTCACTATGATGAAAGCACATCAGCTGATTACATCCACCTCACAAGAACTCCACAGCTTAGTTTACACATCAAGAAACTCTGCAAGATTTCTGAAGAAAGGCAGGCCAGCTACTGTACCGTTGCCAGGTGTCAACTTGAACCGAAGAAAGTTCAGCTTGGCCCTTCCTTTCTCAGCCCTTAAAGCCACTGTCCAAGTAAGTATTGTTCAGGTGTCAAATAAGTTTACATTATAAAACCTTGCAACTGCACTAATAAATACAACTGTCACTTTTCCTTCCAAAGCTTTCCCCCCCACTATCAGTGAGGATGAAGCCTTGCAGTACTCACTCACAACAAACCTTGTGATCCTTGAATATTCAGAGGCTTGAAGTTGTAGCCATTACTCAAGTTGGAAGTCTGAGATTCCTAAAGAGAAAAACAGCCCAGTACCAGAGGCAAGGCCTAAACCCTGAATTAGCACACTTACTGCATTGTGTTACAGCAGGGCTCGGTGGCATAGATTTTTGCTAGAAGCACGGAGCCTTTTATCAAACTCAAGCCCCCAGTTAAGCTGCCATATTCTATTACACACTTAAAAGAAAGCAGAGTCAGGCACAGCATCGAGCACGTTCACATACCCACCACCGGCTCAGCTGCACCGAGCACCACTTAGTTTCACATTTATGCAGAGGCAGCCAGGCCGGCCTGACTGCACTGAAATAACCCTCAGTACCCAGATGTTGCGCTATTTTTACCCAGGAAAAGAAAAAAAGGACACTCAACAAAACTTGAGAGCGGGAGGCCACAACAGCACAGACTTTATTCCGAGGCTGCAGCGCAGGTTTCGGCGCTCGGCAGCGCCCGGGCTCGCCATCCCCGCAGTGACGTGTCCACCTGAGGCTCCGGGGCCGCCGCCGCCGCCGGAGACAAAGTTCTGTAGTGCACTGACTGCTATCGTACCCAGAGTCGGAGTGTCACAGAACTTTGCTTCCGGAGGCTCCAGTCCTCCGCCGGTACCGGCGCCGGGGCCGCCCGCCTGCACAAGTTTCCCTGCCTGGGAAGGGAAGGCGCACACGGTTAGAGGTGGGGAAGGGAGCCCCCTCCTCCTCCGCGGCTCGGCGGGATACCCGCTGCCCGAGGAAGAGGGAGAAGGAGGCGAAGAGATTTTGTTTTCCATTTTTCTTTTTTAATAAATACCCAAAATGCATTCCCCACCCCCCCCCCCCCGCACACCTCCCCCAACCCGGAGCTAACGGGCCGCCCTGCGAAAGCCGCGGCCGAGCAGCTGCCCGGAGCGCTGCCGCTGCAGCCAGCGGGAGCTGCGGCTGCCGCTGACAGCCCCGGCGCCGCGGCCCTGCGGGACCCCGGGCGGCGCCGGGCATCCCCCCGCGGCCCCGCAGCCCCCCGTGGGAGGGACCCGAGCGGCGCCCCCCGCCCGCCAGCCCTTCCCCCGCCGACGAGCGCAACAGGTCCGGCCCGCCCGGTGCCGCCCGCGGTCCCCGCGGCGGCGGCGGCCCCGTCCGGTCCGGCCGCGTCCCGCCGGGCGGCGGTGGCGGCCGGTGTCGCCCGCCCGCCCGCGCCGCGCGCCCGCCGCTCCATCTTGACTTTTGCCGACGTGGAAATTTTGGGTTCGGGGACGAGCCGCGCTCTTATTGGCCGGCGGCGGGCGGGGTCGGAGGTCACGGCTGCTGTCGCCGCTCCGCGCCAAAGCCGCCTCGCAGGCGGCCCCGCCCCGCCGCCTGCCCCGCCCGCCCGGGGGCGGTGCCGCCCGCGGGGCCCCGGTGCCCGCTGCGGCCGTGTCGGTGCGGGGGGCGGCGCGGAGGGGACGGGAGGGGAGGGGAGGTGGAGGCGCCCGGTGGGTCCTCGCCCCCGACTCGCCTCGGGGAGCCGCTGGACGGAGCTGGGGTGCGGGGCGGGCTGAGGGGCTGCCGCGGGCCCGCTGGGGGCGGGGACGCGGGGCCGGTTCTCCGTGCTTGCCCCCCTCCGCCGCCCCGCAGCGTTACTGCCCCGTGCGGGTCCCGTCGGCGGTGCCCGGCCCCGGCCCGCCTCCCGCAGCCCCCGCGGGCAGGGCTCGGTGTTACCGCGGGCGGGGGTGCCGCCCCTGAGCGCGGAGTGCCGCGGTACTCGGGCTCCGCGGGCACTTCAGGTGTCCTGGCTGCCCCCCGAGAGGGCTGTGCGGTGGTGGATGTGAGCAGGAGAATCCTCGGCTGTCTGCATTTCCCGCTTGGCAGTTGAAGGACTTTGGAAAGAATGTAATAACTTTTACTGAAGAGTGTGTTCTGTCTCCTTGAAGGAGTAGCTGAGGGCATCTGTTGTCTGCAGTGTTTTCTGCTCTCTTTCGAAGGTGTCGGGACTTCATTATTTCTCTGTGGAATTCATCGTACACTAATAGTGCAAAATTACCTAAACAAAGCTTTGAAAGTAATTCCTGCGATTGCTTTTATCTCTTACACTGAATTGAAGTAGCAGAACTTAAAACTGGTCTTACTGTGTGGCTTGTTCACTAGGCTCAGATGGAACTGCTAACACCAGTAGCAGTTTGAAACACTGATCCAGCGCTCCTCCAGCCATGGACAGTAAAAATGCTCCTTCTGTACTTGAGGCACTGGAGTAGTTCCAAGAGAGTGGTTCACGGATACGAGCTGTGTGTACATGCAGGTGCTCATGGAAGGAGATGTGCCGGCCCTGTCCTGCAGCAGCATCACCGTGCCGTGAGCTCCAGTGTGTACGTGGTCCTTGTCACCGCAGGATCACAGTGATACCTGTTAACCCAAACCTACGGCTGTCATTTCAGTATCTGAAAGAGAAATAAACTGGAAAATGCTTTGAAATTAGATTTTGCCTCCTTTAGCTCCTTTGTCTGCAGAAAGGGCAAGCTTTTCCTGAGCCTTTCTGTTCTGTTTAGGAAACACGTTCCTCCCAACTTGTCTGCGCCTTCACTGCGCTGTTCAGTCATCAACCTATTCTGTCTTGCTGCAGCTTGCCATGGGCTGTAGTACTTCCCATCCTCCTGTTGCCCCTGTGCCGCTCCCTCCACATACACCTTCTCTGCTAGGCCATGGAGCAGGCCATGGCTCTGCCTCTGCTGCTCAGCTGTGTGTACGGGAATATTGATTTGACAGTGTGTATGCTCTGTAAGAAAAAAAATCAATATTTCAGTAGATTGAGCAGAGTGTGCGGCAGTGTAATGGAGCCCAGCCTGCTAACGTAATGTGCAGGGGTCCTCATTCAGAGATTGAGGTCAGTCAGAAAATGGAAATGTGTTTTCTTATTCTATTGTGTGCTTCAGGTATAATGTAGGTGTTTATGTTCTAGTGTTTAACTTACAGCACGCAGGTACTTTTAAGTCATATCCAACAGAAGGTCACATATTGCAGGTGACATACAGAAAAAAGCATGTTACAGATATACAATCCATTTTTTAAAAGCTCAGTAAGTCCCCCCTTACCTTTATCCATCATATATGTATGGAACAACAGTTGTAAGGGAAAATGCATAATTTTTGTTTCTGCAAATAAAAATAATGTTCCATTGTTTGGTGCAAACTTGGCTTTTGATTGTGTAATGAAATACGTGGTACTTTAATAAACTCCAATACAGTGACATGTATCGAAGAGTATCATAAAATGGACATAAGTGAAAAGAATGAGGGAGGAGAAATAACCAATGTATGACAGAAAGCCAGAGTAAAAGCTCCCATTGATTTTAGTAGACCTGGGATTTCAGCCAGAATGTTCTCCATGATACATTTTCCACTTTTTAAACCATTGCATCATGCCTTAAAATGTAAAAGTAATTCGTAAAATGACATGAGAAACCACGGCATTCTCAGGCTCAGAGTCAAGATTAGTGTAAGCTAACTATTGTTTCACAGCTCTGGGGATGCTTGATACGACCCTATCTTTACTTAAAAATTTTATCTGCTGCTTTTGTCAGAGGCTATTTCTCATCCACCAAAATCCATCCCTGCAGCAGTGAGCACAGATCTGTACAACAGGCAGCAGAGTTTCATGTTTGTGAATGTTACAATGCTTTGTGCTGAATATAACATACATTTCAAGATGCTACGGGGGCCTTCGTGTTCGGTAAAAAAGGCAAAGCTATTTATTCTTTCGTCATTCACGTTCTTAATTGGAGACTGATTTGGCAGTCGTGGCCGGGGAGTCACGCAGGGCTAGAGCAGTAACATCTTTCAGTTACAACTCTGGTTTAGGACATGACTCATGGAGAAAGCTTCCAAATGTAAAATACTGCTACCTACAAACGCACATGATGCTGGGATTGCTCAGAAGCCAGCTGATATTCTTCAGCCACTGAACACAGATTTCTCATATATGTTTCATTGTTCTGAAGTGCTTGTTTTAGTATTAACAGCTGCTGGAAACCTATGCACTCACCACTCTTAAAAACATACCTCAAGATATGCAGTATGTCCTAAAATATTTTATCTATAGTTTAAAAAATAATACTGTAGTGATGTAAAATGTAAAAATATATTAAAAACACTATGATATAATATGTTACTTGGTCCTAGAATGCTTTTCACAGTACAAGTATGATAAACTGCAATGAAAGTATTATTTTAATTTAAATTAGAAGATAAATTTCATAGCTGAAGATTAAGAAATAATAATTAGTCTTGCACTTTACTTTAAGAGTCCATCTGTTTTGGCAGCATGATTCCAACTAAGAAGATTCAAGGAGGTGGTTACTACGTGACACAGACAAAAGTACGTGATATAGAGGACCAGGCTGTGACATTTTGTAAAGTAAAGCTGAACAGTATTTCACAGAATGTTAGTTTAAAAGGTGGGAGAGTTTTATGATAGAATTTACTTTTATGAAGACTCTCTTTTTCAAGGGTTTTGCCAGTTTTGTGAAATAGTAAATTAGGGGTGGGTTTTTGTGGGTTTTGGTTTGGTTTGGTTCGTTTGGTTGGTTGACTTTTTTGGTTTTTGGTTTTTTATTCATTTTGAAGAAATTAGTACATTATAAGAATTAGTAAATAGAATTTAAATCTAATTGAAAACTGGAGTTATGCTGGGTGGAAAATTAATTTTCTCATTAGTTGGACAACTTTTATGGAATTCATACAATAAGTACTCAGCCTAAAGCATCAATCAATATTATAGAATGTTTGAAAACAAATGTAAACAATTCATATTATGACAATCTGTGGCATTACTTATTGATAGAAGAAAAATGATACATAGAAAATCAGTGCCATATAATTCTAATTCTTAGTTGGTTATTATCTGAGATTGCTCTTGATTAAATATGATTTGTGTTATATCTGTGTAATTCTGGTCTTCATTACTATAATAAATGTGCATTAAAACTGCATTATAATGTCCTAATTGTGAAATTGCCATTGAGTAAATTAAGGTTATGAGTATTGTGATGCAGTATTTTACTGAATGTTTTATTTCCTAGTGCTTAAATTCCCTTGCATATTGGAATCATAAAATTAATTGCTAAAGTTAATAAATAATGATAGATAGTCTAAGTCAGTGGTAAGTTGGAGAAGAATCCAGGTTTCCTGAATTCCTATTCTCTCCCTAAAGAATAGAGAAAGTAGATACTTCTTTCTGAAATTGTAGAAATGTATGACTGATATAAATATAATTTTAGTAGAACCTGAACATTAGTAAAATAAGACAAGACCAAGCATCAAATCAAAACTTGACGATACAAGAACATAATGTAATGAACTTTCATTCAAGGTCAGTAGAAATCATTCTATTGACTTTAATAAAACTGTTATCAATTCATAATGTGCTGGCATCAAGTGTATGAATAGCTCCATTAGTTAAGAAGCTGAAGCTCATAACAGCTTATATGTTAGAAATTTGCAGAATCAAACCCTAGATGTCTCCTAAAAAACCTGCAAAGAGTCAGAAGGGCTCCATTTACACTATAGATCCTAAACGGAGCGACTCTGTCATCTGCATTTTACAGAAGTTATGAATGGATCTGCAAGGCAATCACTGCTGGGTTAGCGTAACACTATCTGCAAAACATTAGCATTCTGGAAAACAATGGTCATTCCAAAATGTGCTTTTGTTGAGCATTAAAATGAAATTTGAACCTTCCTGGGAAAAAATGTCAAACAGGCATTAAAAAACAGAAAACAGTAAGAATACTCCCTTTTACCCTGTCTGATGATGTTCAGCTTTGCATGGCTGGCCCAGAAAGAGATTAACACACTGAATCAGTGGGGCTCGAACTTCTCTTGCCCATTTCCTCCGGGGAATGCCTGAGCACTAAGCAGCCATCTACTTTGAGGAATAGAATGGAAAGTTTGTCCTTCTCTCTTTTTTTTTTTTTTTCTTTTTTTTTCTCCTTCCAGAAATTGGTTTCTGAATCTGAGAAGCTTTCTTACTGGAATAAATATTTTCCACTAAAAAGTTCCATTTCATCAAGTTAGCATTTTTGCATACAAACAAATAGACTGTGGGAAAATTCCCACCGAGCTTTACTTTTGGAGTCTTTCAGAAAAAAATCATGCAAGGGAGAATTATAGGAATGGCATTTGCAAAGGCATACACATACGGTTCTCTGTTGAGTTCAAACACAGCGACATAGCAATATCTAGGACAAAGACTTGAGGGCATTTAACCTTTCATTTTTCGAGCAGTAGAAAGCTCTGATACAAGAAAATCAGCTAGAGATAAACAACCAAATTCTGTACCATCCATCACAAGCCACAATTTACTTAGTCTATAAAAACTTCAGTGGGGATTGTGCTGAAGCTTCTCAGGAGCAGGACCAGGACTGAGAAGGAGCAACCAAGAGGTTATTGATGTAACAGGCCCAAGTGTCTCGAACGGTGTGTCCTAGAAATGGGAACCAAGGGTCATACTGCTCAGACTGGCTGACAGCTGCTTATGTAAGTAGCCTCACTGAATTCAAACCTGCTCTAAAAAGGCACTTAACAGTCTTCTGGCTGCAACAATGTGAAAAGAAGGTAAATGACTGGAATAAGATCTATGCAGGCTGTAGTCAAATGCTTCTTGCAGAAATGGCTGGGATGAGCATGAGGTTACCTACTTCTTCCATCTGCCCTACACTGGCAGTTCAAGATAAACCAGTTGCTTTCACAGTGATGGAAAAGCACTTGCATAGGGTATTCCTGTGGTGAAAGCTGTAAAGGCATGCACCATCACTGCCATTTCCCCTGCCTGTGGCCTCAATGTTTGAGTGCTACATTTTCTCACAGAATCATAGAAGGTCCTGAGTTGGAAGGGACTCAAAAGGATCATGGGGTCCAACTCCTGGTCCTGGACATGACACCCCGTGAGCCACAGCATGTGCCTGAGAGCATTGTCCAAATTCTTCTTGAACTTTGTCAGGCTGGGTTGACTGGCTTGTGATCATTTCCCTGGGAAGCCTGCTCTGGTGCCCAACTGACCTCTGAAGAACCTTGTCCTAATATCCAACCTCAAGCTCCTCAAGCCTAGCAAATCTCAACTGGTGAACAGCTCTGAGGAAAAGAATTCATGTCACAAAATTTAGTGAATAAATGCTGCTAATGCAACTTGCAACTACAGACTGGCTGAGAGTGCAAAGAACATTAAAAAACATAACCCAGTCCAGCCTGCACACATATTTTCTCTGGGTAAAAGTAATGTCATTTGCAGATACTAGTCTTGTAGGGAAGTTCTGTAAGCATTTGGGAAATGAAAACTATTCTTACATACTGAATAACCAAAGAAGATAGAGGGTGGTGGAAAAAACATATGTGACAGTTGTGTTGTGCGACAGTTTTTCTTATCCTCCTCCAAACCATTTGCCTGGCAAATCCCTTAATTTTTTTTTTTAGTTTTTCCTTAACTTTTAGGTCTTGAGCACAGCTTACCCCTCAAGGAACAACCATTAAAAGTAATATCCAGTGAACACTGAAAATCATAACATCTCTACCACATTAATTTAATTTCTATTATTTACATCAAAGCATGAATTTGGGGAAGGAATGGTTATTCAGGGTAAAGAAACTGAATATTTAGCAGAAGACCCCTTTCCTCAGTCTCCTTGAACACATAAATCATGAATTCTCAAACAATCTTTTGACACAGAGGTATTTGATTAGGAAAAACCTGCTCTAATGGAAAGGTTTTCATTAGCTTGGGATGAAAGAGCTGCTATGCTTCCCGGTGAATTCAGGAGCTGTGGGTCTTCCTGGGTCATACATTTCTAGCTCCCTTGGAGACTGTCGCAGTGCTGAGCACTCAGCAGCTTTGGTATTCATCCAAGATGCAGCGTGACTGCTCCAGAAGGTACTCAGCTCCACGATCATATTTAAAACATCAGCTTCTGTCTCTGAGGTAGCAGGCTGGGTATGATGAGTCGGAATCCCACTGAATGAAGCATCATACAACCATCCTTCAGAGGCCATCTGTACCTCCTCCAGAACACTATGGCTTTTCATTAGCAGTCCTGGAAGAAGAAGTGCACTCATCACATCTCCCGGGAATTTCTGAAGAATACAGTTCTAGAGTTCCCTCTTTCACTACTTTCTTATTCTAAAGCAGGGAAAGTATCTTTGTCCTGTCCAGATCTTAAAGAGGTGAAGTCTGGCACCTTAATTTAAAAACATTAACAATCACTTAGACTTTCACTTCTGCTCAGACTTGATTTATGGCACTCACCTTGCAGGACATATAATTCAAATCACCATCTACTTAGATCCACAGGAGGAATCTTCAGGCAAACCATTACAACAACCCAGTACTCTTCTGGCTTTTCTACACCACCAGGAAATGTTAGTGAATGCCAAACCTTTGCAACTGCAAACAAAGGGAAATGGATATTCATCTCTACCATTACTTTCATAATTAGTTGAACAGGGAAAAAACAATCTTACCAGGAAATCCTCACAAGTCTGAACTACATCTGTCAGCCTTGTTTGCTTGCCAGTTCTTCTGATGAACCACAGGAAATATATTCCAACTCCAGCACAGATTGTTCAGAGGAGACAAGACAGGCTCATTAGCACTGTAACCTGCAGGCAGTAGGCAGGCACAAAAAAACCTTCAGCCTTTGGATAGGGTAGAGCAGATGCAACCACATGGGTTTGCCTGACAAAAGTGGATTATATATTCGTATTTATTTTGACCATATAACCCCGACTGTGGCTCTTTATCAATGCGCACGTGACCTCGATAGAGCAGGCTCTTAGGTCCCAAGCTCACGTGCATGAGAAGCCTGGGTAGTGCAGGTTCCCCAGCATGCAATTACCCAAAGAACTGTATTTCTTCCATGCTGGAGGGTAACTGCAGTAAAACTGCTAATGGATGCAGTCATCAGATATTAATAGAGTTACTTGAAAGAGTGGTGTAGTTGCCGTGCAGGACTTCCTAGGCACAGTAAGTCATGATATGAGTATGTCACTTTTTGAAAACTATGTGATTTTGTCAAAGCTTGCTGTACAACACACCATGAAATATATTAAAATAATCTGAATAACTGAACAGTGTATTTAAAACTAAGTACATCAGAAAGTAAATGAGATGTATTTCATGGGTCTGGATGTTTCTGTTCCCTCTAGCTAAATTCCATATCATTAAATGAATTTCTCTAGGCTTATTAGTTTGTTGTCTATAAAACACTTAGGAAATTTATATATGCCCCATTCAGCTGCTTTCAAATAAAGGCACTAGAAGCTGTTTGACTAAAGGTTGTTTTGGTTTTTTTTCTCATTGAAATCCATAGAAAAAATTCTGTTAGTTTCATCAAGTGAAGGAGGCAATCTTTATAAAAGTTTCCTTTTGAAACAGATTGCTTGGAGTCCTTTACTGTAAGAAAAATATTTCTCTTTAGATCCCACCATGGCACTCTCCTAATTTTATGAGATTAGGAATAGCCTGTCAAAATTCTGAAACACAGGGGGATCCTAATCATGAGCAGCTTGTTCCAGCTAGAATCATATTTCCTATGTTGCAGGACAGCAGTGGGCAAAGTGCTTCATTTGCACCTCACAGAAATGTGTTTTCCTCCCCAATTTCTCAGCAGAATGCAACAAGACATTTCCTCTGGCCCTTAGCAACAGCCCTTAGCAAGGGCCGACAGAGAAGTACAAGCAGCAAAGCCAGGACTAGCAAAGAGCTATTGATTCGTGAATGAAAGAGAACATTTTCTGAAATTAAAAAAAAAAAAAAAAATCATCTAGTCACAATAACTCTAGGACAAGTCTAACTTTAGTGACTAGAAGCAAAAAGAGCAGGCAACTTGAATTGGCATTGATCTTGCTGGCATTCCAAGGGTAATATTTTCCTTATGATAAAATGTTCTTTAACAATCTCTCCGGTGAATTGGGCACAAACATGCTTTTCTTCTACATTGGTCCTGCCTATCTTCCTGTTCCACCTATTTTTACACTACTAAAAAATATTTGTTTAGGCAATGCAAACAAAATCCCCCCTTCCATGTGTTTAAGTTTCCTGGCCGTTTATGCTATACTGTAATACAGGACCAGCAAGATAGATTATAACTTAGTTTCAAATTAATTTATTTGTCTTCTTTTCAGTCTTCCCTCAGAAAAGGAATAATAAAACTTGTCCAAAATGTTAGTAAACATGTAGGACCTGGGTGAAAGTTCTACAGCACCCCTTCCAAACAAACACATCAGCAGAGGAGCATACACACATACATAAATAAAAACACATTTATGGATGTGGACAGGCAAGTGTGTTTTGTCCAGAGAAATATTTTTTGTGTGAGATAAGATAGAATAATCAACACAAAGTCACATACCATATAAAATATATGTATATAAAATTTCTTCAGCCATTTTTAAACTTTGATTCCCAAAGACAACAGGTGAAAAGATGGGATTACAAATAGTCACTATGGATCTTCATCTTTCATAGATTTCCATGGTTTTCTTTGCCCATCTTGATCAGGCGATAATTTGTCTAATTAACATTTTTTCATAGGAGGGAAATAGTCTGTGTGCTTTTCAACACTGCTCCAAAAATATATAGCAGTATTACATGACAAAATGCTTTGGTAGCAGATATATGACTATTGCTTGATGTTACAAAGCATCAGCTATGCATTCATGGGCTGCACAGAGGACAGTCTCTGACTGAAGTCCTGCAGAGTCTCGGTGAAGATTTATGTGATTTTTTTTTTTCTGCAGCTTATGATGTGGCAGAATGACCAATTTATGATGTGGGTGGAACTTGGTTCAGCACATGGAAATGCCTCCGCTCTCCAGATTATGCTCTCCTGTGGTAGGCAGTAATGCTTTCTGCCCTCCATATGGCCACCATGTGCCAGCAGACACCAAATTGGTATGTGGGTTAAATGTAAAATAACCACAAGAGCTCCTGAGCCAATAATTACAAAGCTCCTTTTGATATGGTTAGTGTATCATTATCTGTACTGTGCAATAATAAAACTGAGCTCATGTTGTCCCTCTCTTCTCCTTCAGTAGCTGGGGAGCTCATTGCAGAACTATCACACACAATTGATGTTCACAAAATGCTTTTAGGAATTGTCATAGCAGCAGCAAAGAGCACACGAAAATCGCAGTTCTAATTAGACATTAGCTTGAATAAAATACTGGAGAGAACAAAAAAGGAGGCTTATTCTGTGCATTCACTAAAGACAAGTATCTTGCATCCTGGTCTGAGCTGCTCAGGCTCTGGGGTAGATGAACTGGTTTGGAGGGCATCTCAGGTGTTAAAGACGTTTCTCTGACAATTTAAAACCTAAATTATCAAGTTTTAGCACTCCATACTTGTGTGCTCAAGGAACACACAGCTCTGCAAACACTGCTAGTTCCCACTTCTATCCAGGTGCAGTTCAAGGCTTGGATGTGAGTTATTTTATAATTCTGGCCTTGCCACAAGAATTTCAGAAACTAGTCCCTGTGGTTTTACCCAGCAGCTGAGATAAACTGGGATTCAGAAAAAAAATGTTTCCTGGATTTGCTTAGCTATAGGCTTAGGACAGGTCGTTCTTAAGCAAAGAGCTCATAACTATTGCTCTCCTTTGGTGCACTAAATCCCAACATTTTTGCAAGTGTTTTTTATAGATTTGAGATTTTTGGGAAGGTAGAATTTAGTGGGAGGGATTTGTTGAACCGGGAGTGTTCTTAACTTAAACTGGTTTTTGTCTTACACTTGGCAAATATGGATTATTACTTGTCATAGCTCATAATGGTATTTTATGTGTGATTTTGACTGAGCTGCTGTGTTAAATGAAAACAAATAGGACTTGTCACTCACTTGACTTCTGAAAATGTTGTTCAGAACATTCTAGCTGTCTGGTGCAGGATGGGCTTCCTGCTCATATTCTTGCAACATCTATAAAGCAATAGATAAGCACAAATCTGTCTCTGTCTGAAAATGTACAAATATTCCCATTAATCAGGAATAGAAAAGTTGGTGTACATACAAAATCCAGTTAGAAAGTAACTCACATGAACAGCAAATAGGATTTTCAGGTTTCTTCCCTATTTGTCAATTATAACAACTGACAGTGTTCCAATTAGCTTTAGCAGTTTCCTCCATATAGTGTATGGAATATATTATTATGGCATTAATTATAGTGTATTAATTATTCATTATGTTGAATCAAATAATAAAGAAAAGTATGTCTGGAGTGTACAAAGGAAATCTAGGTGTGTATATAGATGTGTACAGGGCAGGCCTCTAAGAGACCTACCCTTAATGCTCTGTAAAGGGCCATCATTTTTTCAATGCTTTTGGTGTTATTTTTTTGATCAAGGACTTGCAAGGGCTCCCTGTGGTCAAGGGAGTGAAGGACCTCTTGATGGCAGCTTCTCCAGCTGTGACTTCCACCTAGGCTGCACATTGTGGGCACTGTAAAACAACACCATGACACCTCATTGACAACCATCTCGCCCATCAGGGGTGGCTGCAACTCCTCACATTTGGTATGACCAATTCCAGCTCAGCTTTAAACTTTATTAAGACTATTAGGCAGCACTTGCAAAAAAAACCAAAGTCAAAACAACAAATCAAAACAAAACAAAAAAACCAATCAACTTTCTGCTTTACATTGGTAATTTTCATTTAATTACAGTAGTATTTGTATATTTGTAAGTAAAATGCTATCCATGCCATTTCTACCCTTTTCTTTTTCTTTTTTTTTTCCAATCTGCTATAAAAAAAATAAACCAGTCATTGGTTTCCTGACCCAGACAGCTCCCACGGGTATCAAACACCCTCTAAGTACTAGATTTTTGGACTGGCTTTCTGATTTGGCTGACAGACACGCAAAATCACACACAGGGAAACTGCTCCAAACCAGGTTGGCAGAGACTGAAAGGTACTACTATCTGGAGTCTGTCCAGAGATAGATGGGAATTACAGTCGTTTTGTAGTCTCAGTCAAGTTCCTGGCTGACCAGGATCTGCATCACAAAGCCACCACTATACCCTTCACTTGGCAGTAATTAGTACTTCGTTAATAATCTCAGTTGGGAAATGGTTAGAGAAAAGCACAAGAAAGGCCAGAGAATGAGAGATGGGAAAACAGCTGACTATCCAAAATAGCTATATGCAGTATCAAGAATATGTTGAATAAAGGGGAACACTCACAGTCCCCATATGCACAAATCCATGACATCATAGGGACCACAAAGTCCTGATGGAACAAATGAAGGAACTGGAATAGGGACACAGATACGGCTTTTTTTTTTTTTTTTTTCCCAAGAGAAAAGACGAGACAAGGCATTTAGGCATGAATATTTGCTTTCCATTTCAGTGAGAGTTAAGAAGCTGGCATCTTGACTGCCTTTGAGAGAAAATGAGGAGGGAAAAGAAGAAGATGTATCTCTTGTTGGATGTGTTTTGGGGAAAATTAAATTATGGAGAAGAGGTAGTACATGAGGGTCTTTTTGCTTGAACACAGAGATATTCAAGAATCAACCTTGTCTCTACAAGGCACTTCAAATAGCATCATATCCTCTGAAAAGCACTAGAGGAGGACACAGACAGGTGTCAGGGTCTTGGAATACACCGAGGGCAGGTTTTCTCTCAGAAAGTGTGGTGTGAAGAGACGAAATGTTTGGAGACACAGCTAAACTGAATTTGATTCAACTGATAATGAGGGGTTGCTTAAAAGGGTGGAAGGTAATCTGTATGAAAGAAGGCAAGTATGAAATGACAGACCACTATTTTAGGAATAGTCTCACTATTAAGGATGAACTACATAGGAGCAGATTTCTAAAAATTCATAAGCTGGTGTGGAGGCCTCTTGAGCAGATAATTGAAAGGATAAAAGGGTAGGGGACCACGGGCAGATACTGAAAAAAAACATACTAAAGGTTCTTCAATAAGCTGTTCAGATACAAAAGGGGAAAAAAGCACAATTGCGGGTTGATATGGTATTCTAAGGCATTCTTTAGGCACCTGGAAATCAAAGTCCCATAGAAATCCTGGAAAACCAGGACACCTCTCTATGTCTGACTGTATAATATGTAAGGACAAAGCAAAACATTTGGGCATACAAAGAGTTACAAATAGTAGGAGACATAAAAGGCAACCAGAAAATGTTACCAGAACATAAGATGAGGAAAGAAGTACAGCTACATAGCAGAGAGAGCAAATGACAGACTGCTCAACAGAGGCCAAAATATCCATTGTTTCAGCCCTCACTAAAGAAGCTTGTTATGCACAATGCCTAATAAAATTTGTTTAAACAAAAGAATACGGGGTCAAGCCAGAGCAGAGAGGGAACAGCTAGAAATGCTTATCTAAAGCAATATTCAGGGCCCGACCACATTCACCAAGAAGTACTGAAGAACTTCTATGACAGTAATACCTGAGCCATTAGAACTTGCCTCAGACTGTTTTGGCCTGAGGAATAAGGGGGCAATTTAGGATAGAATAGATATAAATATAAATATAAATACAAATATAAATATAAATATAAATATAAATATAAATATAAATATAAATATAAATATAAATATAAATATAAATATAAATATAAATATAAATATAAATATAAATATAAATATAAATATAAATATAAATATAAATATAAATATAAATATAAATATAGTACAATACCTGTGTGTTGAAAGGGAAAAAGGAATTATAGAATAGCCAGCCTACCTCTGACACCCAGAAAGAGACTCCAACAATTCCATGTACAATACACTTAAAAACATTTTGAGGAAAAGGTGTTAAAAATTATAACTAAATCACACCAAGTCAGATTGATTTATTTCCCAGATAATTCACATTCATAGCATTCAATATGATGTATCTTTATTTTAGCTAGGGTTCTGGCATGACCCTTTGTGACATCCAAATCTTAACTAGTTAAGTGCAAGTAAAATCACTGTCTAATGGAGTGCGCAGAAAGAATTGCAGACACACAGTTTTGTGACACACATGGGTAATAATTTAAATGTGATCTCACTAGAAGATCTTGTATATCTGCTTTCTACTTATCGATTATATGTGCATTGGAACAGAGAATAAACTTATAAAATTTACAGGTGACAGTGAGGAATGGGGATGGGAGACCAGGTGCTTGGGAGACCAGGATCTGAATTCAAAATAGTCTTCACTCCAAATTAAACAAATGGAGTTCAGTAAAAACATATCCAAAGCCTTATTCGTGGAAGGTGGAAAAGAAATTAAAATTTAAATAATAGGAAATAAATGCAATATTTTCAGAGCTACTGAATTTTACAAAAAGTCAAAATTATGATGGATTTCAAACACAGTGAGCTAATAACATGGTCCTGTTATATGTATTAGGAGCTAAACTGTGTGTAAGGAATGGGGATTGGGAGGTTTCAGCAGAGGTCCCATTTACAGCTCCAGGCATACTTAAAAACACAGGTGAATTAGAGAGAAGTAGAAAGAAAAAGTGAAGGCAACATGTGAAGAATGGTGGGAGAGACTGGGATGCCTCCTTCTTGAGGGGCATAACATCAGACTTCCAGTTCATAAGCTTGTCAGAGGGAGGGTGGTAGTCCATTGGAAGTTGGTAGGACAAAAAGAAATGAGTTTTGTTGGCAGCAAAGCAGATTTGGGTCTTGCAGTGAGGGCAAAATCCTAGCTGTGAAGCCATTTGGGCAAACATTAATAAAGGCTGAGGAGTTCTCCCTCCCAGGAAAAGGATTGTGTTTTGAATATGTATAGCAGCAAAACATCTACAATAGAACAATCCATTATAAACCAAATTTTCTTTCGGAACCAGGCATCCCACCCTGACTTCCCCAACTAATGGAAGGATTACTGGCAGCCTGCCTCACATGTTTACTCAACTCTATAATTATCATTACCTACAGACTCACTGAATTCTGATTTGCCCTCCACTGACTGATTGGTATCCTAGTAACACTTTTTTTTTTTAATCAGTTATTTTTATCTTTGCATGATTTGTCAAAGCAAAGACTGAGGACCTTTCATGCTGTGTAAAGTCTATGTTTCACCAAGACAGATAGTCTTTGTTATGCTCTTCAGGAGATCTTGGATCATACAACTTGTTATTCCAGTTCAGAGCAGTCACTTCACCCAACTTTCCCTCTCCACAGCAACTGTTGCCTTCACAGTATGTTCTTAATGAAAGTGGAAGCCAGAGAACAAGAAAGATTGCTTCGACTCAATTTTGCTTCCACTCCAAACCAATCTTGCTCCCTCCCCAGGTACTCAATACAATTATGTCAGGCCAAACAATTTCAGTCTTAATTAGAAAATTATCATTAGTCAAAGAACATGGTGATTTCTTCCCACACACACATCCATCACGATATAACAAAAGCCAGCATTTCCAAGGTCCATGACTCCCTAAATCCAGTGTTGTCTTAAGGAAAGAGGAGCACTAGTTCTGCAGTGTCCCAGATCCCCTCTGGATACCACTCTCTAGCAGTTTTTATGATAACAATTTACTGCCTGGACTTTTGGCTTTGGAAGCTGTCTCTAGGACTATCTTTTATGATGAAGGCAAATGATTAAACCAGCTACCATTATCACTTCATTTTGGGGATTGGTACCTTTATTAATAGTCTGCATGAGACTGAGGATTTTTGGAATCTCTCCCTGGCTGAAGGTATCTGCAGGAGTGCAGGAATCAGAGCAATGTGAGGTGATGGCCAAGATCTACCAGATAAATCAAGGTGCAAGATGAGTGGAACTGCTCAAGTTCTTAGCTTTGCTGTGTTTTCCAGCTTTTGCCTTCCCTTTTGGGTGGTCATAGGGGTTTTTTTTCCACCCCAAAAAACCCTGCCACACCATACTCCCATTTCTATCTGATGCATAACATTTCTGCACAGCTAAGGAAATTAAACCACAGCCTGGTTCTTGAGTGGAAACATCATGAAAAAGGAGTGGAAAGCATCTCTTGCCATCACTAGTAGACTAAGGACCCTCAGCTTCACCTGCAGGTTCTGCTTGTTTCTGCTCTCCTTAAGAAACTCTATCATTGCCTGTGAAAGGTCACATTGCTTCAACATCAGATTTGCTTTCCAGTCACTTCTCCCAGTCATGACTAGACTAACTCAGGATCTTCAGTGCTGGCCATGAGTGAAGGGACTGGCACCCAGAGTCATCACAAACATTAACTAATTTTGGCTAGTAAAGGACCTCCAGAAGCAAATCCTCCCTGTACCCTGGGTAGAAGTCCATGACTCCTGGAAGTGTGAGCTGCTGCTGGGTGAGTGTGTCAGATGGGTATGCCAAGGAGCCACTGACTGCTGCATCAGTAAAAGCACACGTTTCCTGGGTTATAGAGACAGCTAATTTCTGCCTACAGAAGTTCCTTAAATGTACCTTTATCATAGATGGTTTGAAAATATGTGTTGAGAGCCAACACTACTAATATGTGGGTAAATTATAATGCATTGTATGAATGTCTAGTCACAAGTGTGGTTGCCCAAAATATCAAGACAATTCCTCTTTTCTGTGGATAAAGTCAAAACAGAGGGATCAAAATTTGATGGAAAAAGACACAAGTTTCAGACATGAATCCTGCCATAATTCAGAGATTTCATATTTGTTGTTTGATGCTGTATCTTGAGTGAGACACTGGAAGTAGACTCTCCAGACTTTTCCAAGGGTCATCTGTGTTGTGCTGTCCCTGAAGTTTTCTATGAATTCATATGGCAGCATGTTAACAGAGATTGAGCATTGGCACTTACATCACTCCTACTTTAAATGCTTTTTTTTTTTTTTAAATGCAGGATCAAATAAGTCTGAGTGCAAGAAAGATATCAAGAAAAGAGAATGAATGGAAGCTATCCAGATGGATGTCAAAGGAAAAAGCAAACTGCAAGGAAAAAATAGTCTTATCCTGCCCACATCACGTCTTAGAAACTAAATTTGTTTGCCACTTCAGCATAACTATGAGCAACTACATAATCACCCAGGTTATCATTGCTCTTTTGTCTGCAGTGCAGTCGGGGTGACTGATGGCAGCATCAGAGGAAAGATGCCATTAAAGCCAGTAGTCTCATTGTGAAGTTATTTAACTATTGCACACAGAAGATAAGGTACTCCCTGCTCAAAAAGCTGCATTCCTACTTTGCAGACATTAATAAAACAATGCAAAATCACAAAAAGGATTGCATGCTCAAACCTTCAGAGCAGACCACTAAAACTAGGGCAGTGGGATGCCTGTTAAAGTACTCCACAGCTGGGACTGTACACATAGTGCCTGGAAACATCCAGTCTCAGAGCTGATACATCCCAACACAGCTGCCATTGTGCTCCTGTCCACAATGAGGTGAGGAGGGTAAAGAAATCAAAGCAAAACAGAAGCTATAATTCTTTCTTTATAGAGTCACTGAGAACACTTTACCTCTACTGTGGTGTACAAAAAAAAAAAAAGGAGAGAGAAAGAAGCAAATAACCTTGGACTCAGTTTAGAAAATAAAAACAAAAGGAAAATTACTTGTGATGTACCAGGTTATTATGCTCAGTTAATTTCTTTTAAGCTTTGCTGTATGTAAAGGCTCTTGCCTATTTCTCTTTTGTTTTGCTGAGGATTTTTTTCATCAGGAAATAGTCATGGGCTATAACAAATTGTAGAATATGAAAGCCAGATGCCTTGCATATTCCTTTGACTGTTACCTGCTTCTCTCTGCCTAAACATTATAATTTTTCTTTACCCCAAGACAAGAACATTTCCTAATCTTTCTTTTGGCCCCTAAAGAAAGACAAAGTTTGACTTGAACAATGGAGGATTTATCAGTTGGTAGAACCATATAATCAATAATTTTCAAAGGGAAAATGTTGATAATTGGACACTTGCCAAGCACAACTCTCTTGGAAAGAGGAAATTTGTAGACAATTTTGGAGTGGTGGAGTGCATGTCTGTCTGCACTGAGGACAATGGGTGAATAATGTTTCAATTACTTGGCAATTACTAATGGCAAAATAAAAATAAAATAAAATAAAAAAATTTCTCAGGGTTAGATTCTGATTCTTGAAACTTCTCTAAGCTCTGTTTGGATCAGAGCTTCACCTGTGTTGTATCACAAGAGTGAATTACCTCTCAATCTGTTGCCTCTCAATCTGTAAACTGCCCAGACACAAGGACTTAATTTGCTTAACATGTATTTTAACACAGGGATGTCAGAGACTGCAACTTTTAGCCAGAGAATGAGAAGAGGAGGAAAACTTGACTTCAAATTAGACATAAGAAGAGTCAGTTTTGTGGCAGTGAAATAATCCTGCTGAATGTGGAGATATTGATAATGCCTGTGCAGCTTTGTTTCAGCAGGAGATGCAGCAGAAAAGAGCAAAGGCAAGTTGCCCACGTAATGTCACTTCAAGTTGTGCAGTGGGTCATGGTACGCTTGTCATTATTATCTCTATATTCAGAAAGCAAATGCAAACTTAGCAGAGTCTGATAAAAGTTTTGCTTCAATCAAATGACAGTAAGCCTAGTGTCTGCAAACTTGCTGTCCAAAGAGGATACAACACTGGAAAAAATATATCATTTTCCCAGTTCTTTACTAACTGTGCAGTGTAATCTGATCACAGAAGGATGAAAAAGTTTATATGATGTGTCATCAGAGGAAGACATAATTTTCATTGTGTAACATTTATGTTCCCTGACACTAAATAGCTACTTGTGTTTTTTCCCCTGGGCACCACAAAGGGAGAGACATGACTGTCTAAAAAGGAGGCTAAAACGGATAATGAGCTCAGTCAGAATTCAATTCCCAGAAAAATACTGGAATTATTTACATGCAACTGCAATAATAAAGTGAGATAAATAATAGCTGACAATAATTTGTTAAAGACAAATAGGACCAAAGCAACTAAATTTTTGGTGGGGAGTAAGCCACGTGAAGAGGGAGAAGGAATATTTCGTGGCTTTAGTAAAAACTCCCTAAAATGGCCAGTTAAGTAAACAAAAACAAAACCACAAATAAAACCAAAAAACAAACAAAACAGAAAAATTAAAAACCACCAACTGAAAAAAAAAGATAACAAAAAAAACCTTGCCAGAAAGCGGGGACAGAATTGGCCAGAAAACTACTCAGGAAGTATTCACTGGTTCTTCAGAGGCTCTTAAGGTACTTTTCACGTTTTTATTTGTGAGGTGGAAAACTGTACATGCATTAATATTATAGATGCACACCTGGAAGGCTGGAAGGAAGGAGAAGAACTGTAAAGGATCTCATCAAATTAAATAAGTTACCTAGAAATAAGATGGAATAAAATAACAAGGTTTTGCAACTTCAAAATTATTAAGACAATAGTGTGCAATGCAAATGTACAGTGCAAATGCAAAAAATATTAAGACAATTACCTGCACAAAGAAAGGATAAAGATTAAATGGGTAGGGAAGAATTCTGAAGAAAAGGATCTGGGGCTTGTTGTAGATCACAAGTTGAATAGGAGTCGACAAGGACCCACTGTTATGAAAAAGATAAATAATACAGCGGGATGGATAATGGGAATTATTTTCTGGAGGACATATATTCCACTCTAGTCAGAATTAATAAAACCTTAGCTGGCGGTCTGTGTCCAGTTTTAGGAAATGCATTTCAAGAAAGGTATAGACTAATGGAGAAGAGTTGGGTTTGGAGATCCTAAAAATGGGGATATTTCATCTAGAGAAAAAAATATCTGAGGAACAAAATAACAGTCATGAAGTATTTTATAGGACACTACAAAGAGGAATGGGATGATCTGTTTCCCATGTCCATGTAGGACAGGACAAGAGATAATGGGTTTAAAATGAAGAAAGAATTGAGTAACAGTAGAAAAAAACTTTTCCTAACTCTAAGGGTAGCTAAGTAGCTAAGTACTGAGCTGGAAGCTTTTAAGACTCATTTATGCAAACCACTGAGGCACAGGTATAAGAACTAGATGATTTTCACAGGTCCCTACAAGCCTGATTGTCTATAACTGTGTTCATTTAGAAATGCCTGAGCTATTGAGGTAATAGATATTATCGATACCTTGTAAAAAATTCAAATATTTCATATTCATATGAAAACACTGTGTTCCAACATCTGGTTTTGTAATAAAAGCCATAATAAATTTCACCTACTAGTGAAGTGATCACGCACATTTCCTTTTGCTATACAAAGCAGCATTTTTTCAATATTTTTCTCCAAGCCTTCATTTACAGCTGCATCTTCTGGAAGGAGCTCACTTTCTAAAACCTGCAGATGCTTTCATTTTTCTAACAGTTTTGAAGAAACCACATTGAAACTCATTTAGTTTTAGTATGACAGAAAAAGCTAGAGATCTTTGCCTGCTGCTTTAAGAAGGATGTGGCTCATTTTCTGAGGATAAATAAACTGTAATACTGTACATATATAAATACATATATATCATATTTACAGTAATATTGTATACTTACATATGCAGTAAGACTGAAGTAGGCAGTGAGGAGAAGGACCCTTATATCTTATATTATCTGTGCCACCCCTTGCTAAGGCAAGCCTATTTTTTACAAAGCATTTTATAGCAGTTTTTAATGATTGCTACATATAATGAATGGTTGCATATGGCTGGAGGGTAACATTACCTCCACACACAGGGTGATGTGAGCAGCCCTTTCATGTTTTATGGGTTGCCTGTCATGCTGTTGCTCTTATACAGCTCTTTGAACACAGTATATAAAATACATATGCCAAAAAGAAGCTATGTAGTCATTCCAAAAGAGCAAGGGGAAGGGCAGGAAGGAAATACCTGCCTGTTAGATATATCAGATGAAAATCATTTCATTAACAGTGTATTCAAAGGCTAAAGGGGAAGGATGTTTGCAGCCAGCTATCTCTGAACTCTTGAAAAGCAGCATACACAAATGCAGAAGTGGAAGTGAGGATCCCTTCTGCCAGCACTCCTGGTCTTTCCTGTTACGCACATCAGTTTCAAACAGGTGTAAATCAGTGTTCAAAGCTAATCTTGATTTCTATCAGTGTGGAGGAACAATCTGGACACTCTTCTCTTGTAAGTCTTGCGGATCTAGTGATTGTCTATAAGTCTTATGAGGTTCTCAGAAAAGTGAGACTGTAGGGTTGTATAAGCAGTTAATTTGTTTTATGTTTCACAGTCTGCAGGGGAAGAGAAGGAGCACTAATAGCACAAGAGACCTGTTTCTTTATGTGTCTGTATACACAGGTACTGGGCTATCTTCAGACCATTACAGCTACTAACACAGTCACCATCACTGCCACAGGAGCTGAGTTCAAGGGGAAAAGGGGTGGAGAAAACACCTCCCAGACTTGCCTTCCCTGCCCAGGTTGGCTGAATATCATCTTTACATCCTTGCATCAGCTTACCTGATGCACTTTCTGCAGGAGCTGCAGGTCCTTTCTGCTGCGACAGCAGCGTGGCATAACACAGATGCTACCCAAGCAGTGTCAGCTCCCACCTCTCCCTTCACCACTGCCACTCTGTGGGTCCTGTGCTGCACCCTCCCCATAGCACCACAACTGCCCCTAAAACTGGGCTGGGGAACTCAGCTGGGTTAAAAATAACCTTTTCTTTTGCTGAGTTATTTTTAACTCGGATCAGTTCCCTGATCCGGGTCAGCATGTAGCTGCACAAATAGTTGTGCCAAGATGTGCCAGCATATTTGCAGAGTGGAAAAAATTTGATAGAGAAGGGAAGGAGAGAGTTTGATTGTGGGGAAAAACTACTAAGAGCCTTCTCAGAGCTTCTGAGCAGGCACACTGCGTGTCCTCACCCAGGGTCTCCAGTGAGGATGGAGGCCCAAAAGGCTTTGTGCTGCGTGATGAAGACACCTGGATAGTATCCATGGTGCAGTGTTTTGTGTTGCTGTTGTGGTTTGGGAAAGCTGGACAGCAGGACTTCTAAGGCCATCAGGAATTTGGACAAAGTACCTTTGTCACCAGCTTTATCAGCTGTTTTGCTCATGTGGTACATATGGGCTTCATAAAGAGCTGGTCCTGTGCCAGCTTACAGCACGATTTTGTGAACTTTACAGAGCATGTGTATAACCGATATCCCCTAGAGTATCAAATATCAGATGTTAGAAAGTTTAAATGTATAAGGTAACAGTTTAGATTAGGTGAAAATGGAATTGCCCCCCAGGTGGGTTAGGTGGAAGCTGAGCACAGGAGAGTTCTCCGCTCTTCAGTTTCCCAAGGCTGCCGTGGGTAGCTGCCTGTGTAGTCCAGAGCAGGGCATGTGAACTAGCCCACGTGGCAAGTGGAATATTTTGAGACAGTGCCAGTAGTAAATATGAACCAGGAAGTAGAATGCAAATTAAATGAGGGAGACAGAAAGACAAATCAGCTGCTTGTGCACGTGTGGGAGTTGGTAGATGTAAGTCAGGCCAACCAGGTTCGGTACAGCAGCAGGGAAGTTACTGCCCAGGAAGGGAGAGCCCAAGGCACAGCAGCAACACGAGTGACCGTTCCCAGACCAGCCTTACACAAACCCTCAGAGATCAGGGTGCTGCTAGGAGATAGTAGTTCCAGTTCTGACAGAAAAAATACCTCAAGTCTCACAAGAAAACTGGAATAAGCTGTTGCCAAGATATCTGGTTTTTACACTTTGTCTGAAATTGTATTTCACACCTGCCCTACCTGCAGCCTTTTGTTTCAGATCTCATAACTAGAACTCTTGCTGTAATTCTTGCTGAATAAACCATATCCTTCTTCCGCCATTAAGGCTGGTCGGTGTTGCAAAGTGAGTCAAAATAAAGATGATTCTACAGAAGTACCTGAGTCGTATATAGTGATATAGCATCACCCCAAGGGGACTGCTTCCCAAGGCATGTTCAGGGCCAGGCACTTCCTACCACATGCTATGCTTTGAAAAGAAGTTCTTGCTGCCAAGAATGTCCTTTACCACACCCCATTTCTTTCTACTGCAGAAAAATGAAATACCAAACATAACTGCAGGCAAATCCCCAAATTTCCAATAAGCAAACGCTGAAATATGTGATCTCAACAGAAATTGGAAATTGGAATGGTATTCAAATGAGGTCATATCAGACATTTGTCTTCTTGGAAGTGGCTCTGTGGTGGTATTGCAAAATGAACTTTGTAAGCTCCCCACCTTTCTGAAAGGTGGCTAGCAGGGACACAGTGAAGAGATGAATTTTTCATTGACTGCAAATTTTGAAGTAAAATTTTAGAAGTTTAAATGGTGTTGCCAGGTGCACCTAAGGAGGAACCATCAGAAGATTTAAATAGGATTTAGATGCAATGGAGGTGTGCTTCAGACAGGTCTTAGAAGCCCATGGTTAAGCATGTCTCAAAATGTCACTGCTCAAGGATGCCAGAATGAACCTTTAGCAAGGTCAGCTGCGTTCCTGACTTTGTTTGCTCCAGAAGCCACTCCAGCATATCAGGACACTGTGATCAGCATGATGGCAGTCCACACAGTGGGGACCATATTGCAAATCTCCCCATTTTGCAGAATACATGTGTTCTGTGGAGTGTTCTTTTGCTCTGAATCAGGATGTTTGGGAGTTCAGATCAAATGTTCTTACTGAGAGAGTCAGCCAGCTAATCTCCATGCCAGGAAATGAAGCCATCTGATGTCCCGAGGTGAAGCTATAGGAGTCTGTATGAGTCCAGAACAACTTGAAATCTGTTTTATAAATAAACCCTCATTGGTCTGGAGCGTCTGTTTTCTACCACAATCAGAATTTCCACATTTTTATTTTCAGGCCTTCTCAAGGGGACAAACACAGAATTTGCTACTTACAGGTACGATTTTACAGATTTCACAGATTTGCAAATGGCCTTTCTAAAGCTGTTTGCAAAAGATCTGAATGCTGTCTGAAAGAAAGAGAGTAACACTTTGTACTGGCAAACTGTAATTTGCTATTCTGCCTCTGAATCTTGTGCATTGTGATACTGCAAATAAAGATACTGGAGACTGAGAGAAGCCTATACTGTTTGTTTGGCTCTATTAGCAATGACATTAACCACAAACAAATGAAAAGTTTCATCTAAAGAAGTATTTTAAAATTTTATTTGTGTCATTAGCACAATATGTCTCTGCCTTCCAATCCTTTGCTCAACAAGGGAAGTGCAAAAGTAAAAATCCTGTCTTTATTTTGATGATGTTCTGAAAAGAGTACCTCCATAAGATGAGCATAGGACCTGCTGACATAGACAACTTGTGCTTCCTAGTCACTGTCCAAAGGAATTATATTCCCCCACTGACTACAGAAGGCCCTAGATCTTAGTGTGAAGACACACAACATGATTAGGTCAAATATGATTGCTGCTGCTGCCAAAATGGGAAGAAGATCCTTTTCCCTCTTCTCAGTTCTGCTGCTGGCTCCAGTTTCCTTGTCCACTTGCCTTAGTGCAAGTTCTGGCATCCAGCAGTATCAGCCATGGTTCTTCTCAACTTGGGAGTCCAGGAAAGAGTTAAAGCCATCAGAAAACTGTCCATAGCTATCTGCCAGCTTTGTGAGCTGAACTGGCCCAGCCCAGTGAGCTGCACTCAGTCCTGTGACATTATACCAGGACAATATAGATGTATAAGAGCAGTAAGGTCACCTGCTCACACTTTTTCATAGGAGGCTTAAAAAATCTTGGAAGCATTTGGACAACTTAAAGTAGCAGGATGTAGTTCCCTCCATCATGTGCCCAGAATCCAATAGGGAATTTCTAATGTGCTAAGGAGACAATTGCTCAGGGTAAAGATGGCAAGGAAAGATTCTGAATTCCCAAGCCATGGTTTGTAGAAGGGCTCTGCATGCATGACTTGCACTGGCACAGAGACCAAAAGAGCTAAATTTTTTCAAAGCAGAGCACAAAGCAGGGACTTCTGGTGATATCAGAATACTGACTCAGCAATTAAAAGGTCCAGTTAAGGGCCAAGGAAACAGCAAATGTTTTGCTGACTGGGCAGTCCCCACTACCCAACGGGCAGGATGAGGGAAGAGGCATCACAGCAATGAGGGGCTCTGACGATAAGGTCAGGTCAGCTCTGCCTCCCCTCATACACAGCTCATGGGATTGTGTTCAAAGACTACATGAGTGACAGCAGCACCATTCTGGGGTTTCAACCACCTTTATCTGGAGAAACTGGGAGGATTTATAGACTATACACTAAAAGGCCTGGAAAGGAAAACCTCTGTCTTTTTTGTCTTTGAAGTTTACACTCTTTCTTCCCTTATCACTACAAGTTTTACCGGAGCAGAGAATGAATTTCACCATCAAAACATTAGACAGCTGTGTAAAATAAGAAGTATTTTTCCAAAGAGGAAGCTCAAATGTTTCTGCCCAAGGCAATTCAGGATCAAAAGAAGGACACATTGATTTCTCAAATAAAAGCATTTTCAAATGAGAGTCCCTTACTCTTTGGAGTTTTTTAGAAAATGATTTGCAGATGGCACATCTCTCCCCAGTGTGACTTTTTCCAGACACATGGAGCATTTAGCACATCCGCAGTTTGGAGGCAACGCAGCTCGAACATTTATGTGCCGACTTAGTAAATGAACATATTACTGTGAGTGCCTCCTAGGTAAATAACAGAAGTTTCCTTATGAAACGATCAAAGGCAATGCTAACAAAACCCTTCCACTGGCACAATGAAAAAGTACCTGTTTATCAGCTATCTGCAATTATTTACACAAGAAGGTCCCGCAGAGCCCAAGGAGGCACATGGTGCCAGCTGTGACGCATGGCTGCACGCACCTGGAGCTGAGGGCAGGGAGAGGAGCCCAGCCTTTGGACACAAACCCGCCCGAATGGTATTGGTGTTGTTCTGGGAATGCAGCTCAATGGAAAAGTCTGTTTCAAGTGCACTGGTCCATATAGATCAATAGCAAAATGTGCAGAATTGGCAAAATATTCAAAGAAGTGTGACTTTAAAAAATACAGGCAAAATCTTTACATCCCAACTACAGCTTCCAGATGTTTACCAGAACACCTAGAAATTATTACTATGGTGAAAATCATATTTCTTCACTTGGCTCCATGTGCTGTTTTTGTCATCTGTGTTCTCACCATGAATTATGTCCATAACTTCTGCTCAGTTTAACCAGTGAAAGATACACCTATGAAAAGATGAGATACATAATTCTTGAAGTTAACCATGACCAAATCCTGTCAAGTGTAAAGCTAAGTTTGTTTTAATAAGAATTGTTAAATAATAATGTTGTCTCAAAGATGTAGCTTTGCCATAAAAAATTACTTATGAAAAGGCACTCTAATTTTTTTTGTTATTTGTGTATGCATATTAAATGGATAACAATAACACACACACATACACAGGCAGTGCTTGGAGGAGTTCTGTAAATGACTGTGACATAAGGAGACATTTAACAGCAGCAAGTTGAAAATGGCATATCTTAAAAAGTGCCTCTTCACATTTTGGGATCCTGCTGGTTCAGTACTTACGCAGCAGGAAGAGGGGTGCCTGCTGAACCAGCAGCAGGACCTTCTCTGCACAGAAACTTGGGGTTTCACTTGGGGATCTTTCCTCTTTGTGTTAACTTTTGGCAGTGCATTTCTCAGAAACAAGGTCGCAGTCTCAAGGATGTCATGATATTCGTGTGTATGTGCTTCAGACTGCTCCAGCAAGAACATATGCCGATGCTTTTGGGAAAGGATGTGTTTTTCATTTCAGTGTGAAAGCCCTTATCAATGTGCTAGCATGTGGGGAGGCTCAGGAGACTGTTTGGCAGGAGAATTACATTTTTTTTTTAAGAAAAAACTTACACCACAGCCTCTAGAGAAGGGAAACCTATGACAGGTGGGTTAGGTACAAATATCTGAACAGTACCTCACTAAATTATTAAGAAAACCCTAGCAGTGCTGTCTCAGTGTGTGGAATTAGTAGGAACTCAATTAAAAGCCCGCTATTGTTAGCAGTAAAGTGCCAACTGAGTTTGTGAATTCTGAATCTGGACAACTTTTGGAATGAAAAAGGGGTTGTAGCTGGATAAGCCAGAAAAAAATGTGTTGGCAGAAAATTCTTTTCACCATCAGTAATGAATTTGTTGACAGATATTATGTAGAACTGGATACAGACACTGCCTGTACATGAAAGATTTATCCAAAAATTACAGCATACATCCTTTCAGAAGTTTATATGACAAAAATAAACACCTCAGTAAGAATGTCTCTGAGCTCCACAATTTATCATGTTTCAAAGGAATCTTATACTAAGAAAATTTACAGCTGAAAATTTCATGGTGGTGTTCTCATAGGCTTAGTTTTAACCAAGAGTAACATAAGCTGTGTCATATCTAGAAAAACAGCTTTAAGTAGCAAAATAATTATCAGGCTAGTTTCTCCACCATGTAAGGCAGTTGCAAAGATTTATGGACCAATCCTGCAGGCTGGTTTCTTTTTAATTTAAACGACAGCTACCAATGAAGGGGAAGTGTTTCAACAAAAGAAAAAGTAATTTGAGATTATATTTGAAAAAACAATTTGGAGTTTACAGAAAGAAGTAACTTTGAAAAATGACCTGGGGGTTGTAACTATACATGATTGTTCTTATAGGAGCTTACAGTTGGAAAGTGTCTGGCCTAACCTGTTTCTCCTGAATGCAAATTCTTCACTGACGCAGTGGAAAGGCGCTGTACAATGTCCCTGCTGGCAGGGGATGGGCAGCAGCAACCTCAGAGCTGGCTTTGCACACTGAAGGAACAGGAGTCTGGCAATCGTGTGAGCAAAGTTAAAACCCCTGACTGGTCAAATGCCCCTTTCATATCCAAGGCAGGGAGTAAAGTGCAGAGATCAGGAAAAAGAGAAATTGTAGTTTCAGCACTGAAGTAACTCTGCATCTGGGGAAATGGGCTGGTCTCTTGTCACTCTTGTCTAATTCTGCTGGGTTTGTGAAAAGTGCAGTGAAAGGACAGGAAAGACAAAGACAATATATCACTTTACCTTTTTTGCTTCTGTTGTTCATTTCATCTTATTTGACATACGAAGTGCATAAAACTGATCCTTCTTGTTCCACTTTGAACCATCTTCTGTTTCATCTGACAGGCTCCTGGTTTCAGAGGAGCTTGTTCTTCCAATCCTACTCTTGCGATGGGTATGAGAGCACGTGCATTGTCTCACACTCCCAGTGTTTTCTTTGGAGAGCCAGTTCTGAAATGAAGAACATCTTGGGACCTGCTTTCCTGGTCACTGTGTGAATCAGTGGGCACTCCCCAGTAAAGGTATGTTTGTTTCTCGTTGCAAATGTCAACACCACAATTCAGGGACACCTTGTTATAAAGCCTCTGGGGATGTTTAGTTTACCATAATAAGCAAGACCTTTGCCTGATAATGCCAAAATTAATTTTAGACACTTGCTGTTTCCACAAAGCTACACTTCAGGTTCTAAATCGTGGGTTCTGTCCCAGCAGGCTTAATGAAAATCAAGAAGTGTTCTATTTCTAGAGCTGAAGTAAAATTTACCTCAGTAGAATTCCATCCTGAAACATTGTAGTCTAGTATCATCTTTCTTACTCAGAGAGAGGTTAGACATTCCCAGCCTGTATTTATGATCAAAGATGCTTCAGAATAATGTATATAAATTGATTTTTATTGATCATTGAACATCTGCTGGCATTTAAGCATGTGAAAACCTAAGCATGAACAAAAGTTTTGCAAGTTAGCATTTTTTGATGGTTATAAAATTATAATTTATAATCAAATACACTATGTTATGTTTTCTTTATCACCTTCATAAAGATAAAGTAATGTAAGCAGGGGCTTGGATTACAAGACCATTAAAAGATTGCAAAGAGTCAGGGGTTTATGATTTATGGAAGAAAAATTCCATTATTTTCCCTTAAATCTGACACAATTTAATAGCATTTTGCCTGCTGTGGTAGAGGGTATGTGCCAAACTACAATTACTGCAAACAGAATTGGAAGTGCTATAAAATAGTATTTTTCTATTTTGCATCCACTGTCAAAGGTGGTGAGCAAATGTCTTTGTCCAGCTTCCTGATCATACAGTTTTCACCCATCTTTTCCAACACTGACTAATACAGAACACGTGCCAGTGGTGATGCAGACCCTTTTTAAAGGATGTGTGCTTCACACACAACCCTTGTGGGTGCTCAGATCATTCTGTGTAAGTACAGCTTGAGCAAGGAGTCAGGAGGGGGGGAAATGTAGTACTGGAGAGAAACAAAACAACAGGGCATGCAACCCTTACAGGTGTGGGATGCAGAAAAGCCTCCGCACATCAGGTGTGTGCTGGGAAATTACATTCTTTTATGAAAATGTGGGTCATAGGAACTGAAAGCAACTCAGAAGAAAGAGCCTTTGTCTCATTTCCCAGAGTCACCAAGCCTCTTTCATGTGGCCTGACCTTTTCTCTTTATTTCCAAAGTCAAACGTGAGCTAAACCAAACATGCCAGCAGCATGTCCAGGCATGGAAGCAGTAAAGTTGGCCCCTCTTGAGTTTACAGACCTGCTGCTCTGCTGACTTAAGTCTGACCAGCTCCAGTTTTGAGCAAGAGGACCCCCAAAGCTCCTGCTGAGCACAAGTTTTGCTAGAAAAGGATTACCTAGAAATTCAGAGCATGCTGCAAAGTGTGACTACAAAGGCTCTGAGAAGATCACAGTTTCACAGGGGTTTGAGGTACCTGAAATGAAGAAAGGACAGATTTATGTTCAGGACAGATTTTGTAAGAAGTGGTGACCTATAATGAGTATCACACTTTGCTAGCTAAACCAGACTTTAAAACATTTGGTTAAGATGATCTTTTGTGGATAACAATTAAAAATCTATCCTTAAATCTTAGAATGTGAAATAACTGTGGAAACCTACTATATGCTGTTGCCCACCTTTTTAATGAGAAAATCACCCTTTAATTGTCGTCACAACAATGCCAAGAAATTCCCAGGATAGAACCTCTCTCTTTTCTGCCCGACATGTGTCTAGTGCCTAATCACTACTGCTCAGGAAGGAAAGGCTGCAGATCTAAATACTAGAGACCAAGACAAGGAGGTTAAACACAGCACCTTGACTCCTGCCCGGCCAACACCTACACTGAGGTTAGGGACTGTGCCACTGAGAGGTCTCACTAGAGGGCAGCCAATAAAACCTCTAGCAATAAAATTGCACTGGCTGAATGCTGCCTTTTTTTCTTTTTTCTTAGACCCTGGAGTGCAATGGGATATGAAATTTGGCCCCTTGAAATTGTTGCCAGTAACTGTTTGTGCTGTGTTGGTTTTTTTTTCCATGTAGAGTTGTAGAGGAGGATCTATGCACTGCTTTATCTTCATGTGACTCCTCAGGCCTGATAGATGTGGGACACCTCTGTGAAGCTTTGAAAAACCATGAAGGAGAGACAGCACTTGATGCAGAGCAGGGTGATTGTGACTATCCCTGTTCTCACCTCTTTCCCTTGACTCCTTAAGGGAAACATCACAATTTACGACAAAATATACGTAGTGTGATATGTAGCCACTCTGAGTTGCTTGCCATAAAATTGCTACTGAAGTAGTTACTGAGGTTCAAATGTACCATGCCATACTTTTTTTATTTCTGTAGTCCTTGTAATAAACTGCAATCCTCAGTGCCTCAAGGTCCTCTCTCACCTCTGTTTTCATAAATGCTTCCCAGTACCTGTCCTATCCTGTAACAGAAAAAAAAAAAAAAGCATGCTATATACTTTCCAGAGAAATACAAGAACAAGATCTCAAGAGCTTCCAAGATAAATACATTCTCTGAATTCCATACATTCACCATGTAGTTTTTATTAGGCCAAAAATTTTTTTACAAGATTTACTGTGGTTCTGAGCTGAGATACATTTTCTATCCCTATAGAAACATCTTTACTTGATCATATATTGCACTGCTATTTAAAAAAAAAAAAAAATTAAGCACATTTTCTCTAGTTTTCATGTAACAGGAACAATGACTATCAAAAATAGTTTAAAGCATAAACTGTTTCAGAAACAAATACCACTTGATGTTAATAAAATGCATTCCTCTGGCTGTGATTACTAGGAACTCTGTTCAATGCAGGAGTTCATATTTTAAATAATTCTGACTTCCCTTAAGGTGGCCAAATGTATATCAGAATCTACTGCAATATCCTAAATCTGATTCTGTTTTATGCTACATACTCAAACCCCCCATTTTCTTCAGATGAAAAGATGGATAAAAAAATGTTAAGCTGCAGTTTGATAAGTAACGAAAAATCTTGTTAATGAAATTGAATTCATTGTAGAAGTTTCTATTTCCCATGAACACAGTAAACAGTATTTGTTTTTCAGTACCAATTAATAAAGCTGAGTGAGCAATTATACACAAATCTTCTGCTTTTCATGGTTCTGTAACAGCTGCACTTAGTTTGAAACTTCACCAGATATATTAATTACCCAAACATAGTTAACATTTTTTGTTTATGAGGGTAGCAACTTGAGCCTTTGTTTCTTAATCAATTAGAATGCTCGGGTTTTTTTTGTTGTGCACGTGTGTGTCGCACACACAATTCATTCAAAATTGATTTTGCCCGTGATTACAGGGGTCTTGTAACATTGGCTCTGCTCCCTGTTTGGCTGATCCTATCCCATCTATCAGGAGAATAGCCTGAAGATACTATCAATCCAGTAGTTTATGAAGTAGAAACAAATAATACATGATCAGAGATTTCATAAAATATTATATTGTTTTCCTCTTTCTCTGCACCCCACAGACTTTTAGCAAACCATCCCTCTTAGACAAGAAAATGGTAAGATATATTGGCTAGCAGGGGAGTTTAATTCAGTTCTTACTCATTGCACTCACACAAAATAATTGAATGCACATGCAGAGTCTGGTTTTAAGGGATCCAGTCAGGCCTTTATCTGATTCACCTAAAGGTCTCCTTGATAGTGAATTGGCAGTGAATTTCAAAAGCCTATTCGCTACCTCATACCAAGCAGTTTTCCACTCAGAGGAAGGACTGAGAGAGGCAGGGTTAAGTTTGTTCATGGAATACATGGTGTGATACTTTGGGCACCTTCAAAAGATCTTGAAAAGCTGAGGTCATTAACATGCAGATTTTTTTCAACGTATTTGCAAATATTGAGGTTTTTTTAATCAGCTGCATTATCACGTGGTATACGGGAGACTCTACCCTATGTTTAGTAGAAGGCAGAATGTAAAGAACTGCTGCTTTGCATTTGGTTGCTTTTGTTCTTTAAAAGGCAAGGGTAATGCAGAGCCTACCAAAGTGTCTCCAGCTGTGGCTGTGGCAGTAGCACGGCGGGGCACCGCTGAGGCGTTTCAAACCCCGGCCGTCTGCCTGGCTCCATGCCTCATCTGCCCAGCCCTGCAGAGCGCACAGCTTGCTTTCAGGATTAGCTGTACCTACAAATTTGGGGATTTTTTTACAAATAATTATTGCCATAGTAACATTGTGCTCCGCGACCGTAGCAATAACAGTTGCGATTCATCACGCCCAGTTCCTCCTTTTCCCCTTTTCCTGACCTCGCCTCGCTAAGGCAAGAGAATCCTATGGGGAATGGCAGTCCAGGCCAAGGGAATCCTCCCAGATGTCCAAGGGCTGGAGTTAAAAATCAAACACAGTAGCCTTTACTACACAGCTCCACATCTGGAAACAGTGGTATGTGATCTCAGAGGAGGGGCCTTCCTGGCTGGTCTGGAGCTCCAGGTGACGCTACCTCCCAGCTCCCCTGCAGGAGGAGGAATGGCTTTCCGCTAAGCGTGTGTCATTAACTCAGAACACACGCTTCCCTTTATTTAAACCATATGGGTGCATTTCATATTATTATTTTTCATAGGGCTGAGACCACCGTAAGTGCTTGCTCTGCATCTTTGCATGTTTTAGTTTCCTGAAGCAATTTTCTCTTATGTTTCAGTTAAGTACAGGCTCCACCAAACATATTATTAATTACAGACGTGGGTTGCCTTATGTGGTATGATGTGTTCCCTCTGCACATTCACTTAAATGTCTGTTGTGATACAGTCACACAGATACTGGCATTTTATCTATAAACTGCCTGAAATAGAAGCCTTTATAATTAAACCTTGATTAAAGCTTAAATTCTGTGACGAAAATGTTCCATGTTAGGAACAATGTTTTCCACACCCAATAGGTCCTTCTTAACATCTTAAAGACCTGTTTGTTTCATTGGGAATACTGACAAGCCTTTAGTTAGGCTTACACTTACTTTGCTATATCACAGTAAGCAAATAACTTCTTGAAGAGCTATGGTAGCTGGTAAAATCCCAGTGACTAGGGTCCATCTTTATGTTTATGGAGCAGCCTGATAAGTCCAACCAGCAACAGTGACATTTGGATTGACACTACCAACTCACTGGTGCAGAAACCTTAGTATCCCTAAAAAATGCTTATTTTATGCAAGTTCACCTTCCTGTTGGCTTTGAACAAATAATATACAGATGAAAGGGTGTGAAATTTGTTACTCATTCATGTATTGCAATTTTTCAAACCATTGTTTTCAATAGTGGTCTGTATTACTTTTCAAATATCTGTGCTCATCTGAATTGGTAAAGTGATGGAAGAGTGACAATGCAGAATACACTCATAATAAGAGTAGTAATCAAACTCAGAGGTGTAATGTTACTTTCAGGGGTGCCTAAAACCTTTCCTTTTTACAGGCTACCACAACTACTCACTTCTAATTAAGACAGAGTGTGTGTCAGTTGTTAATAATACTGTTAACCAGTAATTCTTGAACAGACAGTGAAGAAAGATGTAAGCTGGTGAAGAATTAAGTTGAGGGAGGACTAAAGGCAGTGCAGTTCAGACTCTAGATCACTTCTCACCATGCTAAGTCAGGTACACTGCACAGTGACTGGTCTCATCAGATTGATTTTTTCTCTGGTAGAATTAATGATACCAAGTGCAAAGAAGTAAAGAATTTGGCCCCTTTTAAAAGCCTGCCACTCTAGAATAATATGGAATCATCCTGTACTGTGACACATCTTCACAGACCACTCTACTCCGACACAGAGCTGCTGTCACAAACGCTGTCTGTAACAAAATAGATCTTTATCATTGATACACATTTTGAAGCAATCCCATATTATTGTTCATTTACTAGCATTAGATTATTGTCACTAGGTTACAGTGCTGTGTCTCTGATGAAGCACAGCAAGCAAAATCTATGGAGCTGCCTCCCTCAAGTGCCTAAAATAAGTACCAAGTGTGAAAGTTTCTGAGATACTCAGTGGAAACAGGAGGTGAAACAACACATTTAAGTTAGGGTCCTGCCCTTGCTCATCTTGATGGACAATTAAATCCATCAATTAAACAGTGACTAGCCTTTTTACATCAGTGCCCGCAAGGAAGGTCCTTCACATGCCCATCCTCAACAGCTCTGTCCAAAAGCAAGAGTGGGTGTGGATGGAGCTGGACATCAAAGTGGGAGCTGGCTTCTGCCAAGGTGGATTTTAGACTTAGATCTAGACACTGCCTTAATGATGCTCCTCTCCACGGGTACAGTAATTGGCATTACAAAGCTGATGCCCTGGTCTGATCACTCTTACACCAAGAAGAAAAGCAAGCCAGAATCTCCATGAATGTCAGGCACTACTAACATTGACCAGGTACCTGCAGTACCCAGCTCTGCCAAAAATAGAAATCGTGCCCAAAAGGAAACAGGAAAGCCCACTGTAATAAAACGCCACAGGGAGCAGCCTGCTGAGAAGGGAAGAGTCAATGACTATGAAAATGGAACGTGGAGGTCACTCCCTGGTTTCACTGTTTCAAAGACAGGCAAACCTTCTGTAGGTGTGTCCCCACTAGAGAATACACCTGGTTTTCTGCTCCTGTGCCCCAGCTGAAGAACAAGAGAACACATTCCTAATGAAAACCTGCAGCCAAGATCTTCCAGACTCCTTTGGAAGTCCCATCATTTTAAGGAAGTCTGCTGTGCTCATCACAAGGTCAAGCTGCTGGCCTAGAGGACAGTGATTGCAGTGAGGTGACACACATTTGCATAGCAGCAGGCAAATCTCAGAGGTGACTCTGGACTACAGGGACAGAATGGAGATGTAGAACACTTTGGTGTCTTTCTGCCATGCATAGGAGATGTTGTAGCAGATCTAGGCAGGGTTTTCCCACTGGCAGCCATTTACAGTGCAGTTTTTCTACTTGGGCAGCTGGCTTACCTATTCTTCTGCTGCCAGGTAAACACCTGGTTTTGTGAGGGCAAACTCCAGGAAAGCCAGGAGAATTACCTCATGATACAAGAGGGTAAAACAACACAGCCAGTGTTTGGCTATTTTACCTGGTAGAACTTTGGAAACTGTAAAGTACGTTAAGTCAGAACAACAAAAATAGATGCACCTGGGTACTGGGTATTAACTTGCACCTCTCACTTCTTATCAGGAGAAAGTAGTTTGTGGCTCTGCCAAGAAACAAACCAGTGCCCTTTAGGCAGTTCTCACCTCCCTCAGAAAAGCAGACAAACCAGCTTTGAGTGAAGCTAGGTATGCAACGTAGCCCACGGCCACTGAAGCTAGAAGTAAGAGATTTCAATGTTTTTGGTGCCTCTGCCATACAGGAAGCAAAGCTTTGCATAACTATACTTAACCCAAGTGTTTCAGGGTTATTTTTGTTTCCAGAGTCAGACCCTGAGATAAGAAGCAAACGCTCTGAAGCATGTAAATGTATTTTAATGCATTCTAGTGACACCAGCAACTAAATAATGCAACCATTCACAAAACATTAAAATGACTCTGATTGTCAGGATGAGGGTGGGGGAATGGGGAAAAGTTCATTGCTTTTAATGTGTTCAAGACAGATACCTGGAAGTGAGATAGCACAAGTCACAAATTAGGTGGTTGCTAATATAGAAAGCAGACAAGCATATTTTAAAGAATTGTTTAGTTTTTCAACAAGGATTGTGATAAAGGAACAGAAAATTGAACAAATATGTATTTTTTGCAAGTAATTTGCTGTATACCAGGGTTTCCCCACCTGGTATACAGCAATAAAGCTGTCAGATTTTAACATACTTATTTTTGGAGCAGACAGACTTTTCAAGGGTTTGCTTTGTATGTTTTAGCTTTGCTTACAAAACAATCTAAAGAAATTCACCAGCTGGAATACCAAACCCTGTCAGTACTGGATACAGGAGGCTTCCATGTTACATTAATATAATTGCTATAGTTTAGAGAGTCCGAGGTTTGCCACTTCTGTTTTTCTCTTGCTCTTCTAGAGTTTAACAATACTTTAAATTTTGCCTGAGGTTTCTTTGTTGTTTTCTATTGCATTAGAAACAAGAGTGGTGGGTCCAGTGAGGAGCTTGCAGCAACACTGAACTTCTCCCCTTGCTTCGTGCACATCACTTGCAGACTCTCCCTGGAATGACACTGCTATGAACACTACTCTGTTCTGCTCTGAACCACAAACAAAACTTTGAAATCAACCTAAAATCTGTCTCTTTCCTCTTCATATAGACTGCTTTAGCCATGCTGTTTCCTTCCCACTTTGTTTCTTTATTTTAGTCATCTGTTATTTGAAGAAGCAACTCCTGAATGTAGCCATGTTTTACTATCCAGTCTCTCATGTTCAGAAGTGTTTTCCATGTATTTCTTACAAAAGTAGAAGATTGCAGGATCCTAGGGGGATCCACAGCAGCTGTAAAACCCAACAGGTGATTTTTTCTACAAAGCCACATTGATGTTAAGAAAAGGTAAGGTCATGAGAGATTTCTGATATGACCTCTTTGATAGACTAAGATGTGATTTGTCCAAAGTCTAAAAAGTGTTTTTTGGACACAGTGATTTCCTGCTAGGGATAGCAGCATGCCTGCCTCCCTTCCATGTACTCATGACTGTGTTGGCATATCCAGCACTCTGCAGAGTCTGAACCTGCAGTTAAGGGATTTTTTCCAGGCTGGCAGAGAACAACAAAGCTTCCAAAAATGCAGCCTACCTGAGGATCTTCTGAGTCTGTTGGTACCAAGTGATAAGTAAGAATCATTATATCCAAATTCAATATCCAGCATTGTCATTGGACTTGGAATTTCTGTGGAAGATCCCCATGCATGGGGGTAACACCATCTGAATGTGTCTCAGAAAGATGGAAAGGTGGAAGGAAACTTGTTTGTTTGAAAAAATGTTTGACTCTCAGAATGTCAGAGCTCAGTTATATACAGAATGCCATTTCTGCATCTGAAAGAAATACAAATGAGTTACTACTGCTGCTGAGCTGTCACAGCTCTTTCTTCTCAGGCAAATATCTGGCTTTAGAGAAATGGAAGTTTTACTAAAAACAAAGGAAAAATTAGAGAACCGGGAAAAAAGACTGATATGTCTTTTTCAAGAAAAAATATTATGTAAAATGTAGCAACTTTAGCAAAATCATTACAGTAACTTAGTAGCTAAACGTGAAAGAATAAGATGAACCACAATGGACTGAGAGGTTTTTTTTTTATTTCCTCACACCTACTTATGTATTTATGAGTGTATAATCTGAGTACAAAAGAAGCAGAAAAAATTGCCCTTCTGAGCTGGCACCATTTTATATCCATTTTGCCAGGGTCTGGATGACTCCAGAATTTTAGGAGCAAAAAATAGCTAGAGCAGAGTCTGAATGCAATGCAGTGATAGGTAGGATGTATAAAGGTAGTTAGTGACACATTTAGATCATGTGGGGTAAGAGTCCAGAGAGAAAAAGACAAAAGAAAAATAGGATACAAAAAAAGGTAGAAACTGGTAAAAAGTGGAAATAAATGAGGCCGAAGGAGTAATTTCCAGTAAAAAATTCAAGAAAACGGATCTTATTGTTGACAATTTACAAACAAAGAAGGTGAAAGACCTTGAATAAATTATTCATTATCCATCAAGCTTTAATTAGAACACACCCACATATGTGTGCAAGGGTTGAGAGAAGCTTTTTTAGTTAATGTAAGCAGTTCTGATCTGCACCTTAAAATGCTGTAGTGGATTGCCTCAAGACTTGTCTCAAACTGGAACTTTCTTAGGATGTTTATCTCAACAAACAATTTTAGGGTATCCCCATGTGTCAAAAAAATGTGCAAATGAGAAGTGTTTCCCTAACAAAGGAATATGGCATCCCATAAATTGTATTGGTAATTGCAGCTATGTAGTTCTTGATGATAGATTATGACATTAAAATAATTTTCTAGATCCACACCTTAAAAAAAGAAAAATAATTTCAAATCACAATTAAAGACTGCAATTCGTCAGAGCCTGACAAAAGAAATGGATGCTTTGGGATGCATTCAGAGAGCACTGATTCAGTATCAGTGCATAAAATCCATTTGTCCATAGACTCTATAAGACAGATTTATCATTCAAGTCCAGAATTTTGAAGATCATATTCAAAAAAAACTACTGCTAGATTAATTGATAGTCCTGTCTGGCAGAAGGATTATAACAGAGTTAAAACATACATTGAGTCAAACAATTACCATGAGATTTGGCCCTCGATTGTGTTGATGCCTGGTGGGGTTTTTTTGGTGTTTTGTTTTTTGCACAAAGTGAGGATGTCTTTGAGACCAGGAATCTGATATTTCTCAGTATTATACCTGCATATGGACAGCCACATGCACAAATATTCCAAAAAGAGATGTCAAGCAGCTGCATTTACTTGATTAGTATAGGCAAGCAGAGTAGTTGCAATCAGACTCCTATCTGCTCTCAAAAACGTGGCCTAAAATTCTTGTAGAAAAAAAAAAAAACAACAACAAAAAATGGATCCTAGATGAAAAATGGGATTATGAGACTTGAACATCTGTCATGATCAGGAGTGTGGGTATGGTGGATACTCATGAACAATCATGGCTTAACCAAAACTGAGTGTGAGTCACAGGCTAATTTCTGTCAGGGTGGGAGGTGCAGTGGCTCTGACCCAGGGTGGAGCAGGACAGAGAAGTACCTGCTCGAGACCCAGGCTTGAACTTCACCCATTCACAAGGAGGTATTTGGTGGTGGAGCCACACAGCCAAAGGTGGCTGGGCCTGGTTATGGCAATGTTGTTGTCATACTCTGTGTTAGTAAGCTCAAAAGACCATTTGAGCTTCACCAGTTTCGTATTCGGTTCAAGTCATAAGGCTGCAGGTGAAAAGAAAGGATTTATGGCATTAGTGGAGGAAATATCAATGAAAAGCCTCCTGCAGGAGTGACATGACACTTTGAGAAGCTTTGGAAAAGGACTTTGAGCCTGTGCCTTGTGTTTTCAGGATTTAAATAATTTTAAGATAAAATTCAAATATGGTTTTACCAAAGATTACCAAGGATAAAGATTTCAGGCATGAGAATCTCTGCACCTACAGAGCTGAATCCAGTGAGGGGAGGCTGTGCCATGGTACCAGGAGAGTTAAAGAAATATAAATTCTCCATGTAAGCAGGGGAGAGCAGTTCCACAGTTCCATTTTCCCTCAGATCCAATTGTGTGCGTTCAGACCTTGCATTAAGAGTAATCTATCTACTTGCTTTACCTGAAGAATGAGAGTGATCCTCAAAATCTGTAGCCTAAGGCTCTGCTGCCTTTGTTATGCAAGTGAGCTACCCCCACCTTTTACTGTATGAGCCATAAAAAGATGAAGATATATATTTTTTTTTCTTTCATTGCATACCCATATGTTTGTATAGTGATCACCTTTGCAGCTAACAGATGCTCTTATTTTAGGGTTCTTAAACAGAAACCCAAAATCATCTTGTAGCTGCATTTTTCTGATATGGACAGATGTGAAAGGGTTTTTTTTAAAAATTACTGATGGAGGAAGTTTTTCTCTGCTTGCTTCTACATTAACATTTTTTGAATAATTGATTCCCTTCTGGGTAACAGAAGCAGAGCATTTTCCTCTACCTGCTGATCACTTCTGAAGCAAGATGGAAGATCTGATGGACCAAAACTCCTTTTAGGTCGGTATGACAAGGCATGATCCCTTAAATTATTTAATTCCTAGTAACAAATAACAGCCCCTCGGGCACAACATTTACTGGAATAAACCATTGTTTCATTTTGCCTTATGAAGGAAGTGCAGAAACCACCTAAGAAGAAAAACCTAAGACATTGATGGAAGATTTTGAAAGATATGCATAATTTAAGGATTACAGTAATTGACATGCCTCCTATTCTTAGATTTCTTTCAAGTCAGGGGTGTGTTTAGTAGATTTGGCTCTTAAATGATAATACGTGTGAATTAGCTATTCATTCCAGTATCTAGATCTTTGCAAATCATAACATATCTATGGAAAGCAATCTTCTTTCATTATCTAATTGCTGAGCTCCAGGGGTTGGGTTTTTGTTGTTTTTTTTTTTTTTTTTGCTTCTGAGATTACACTGGCAAATTTTAAATGGTGGTTTCAGTCTGCCTACCCAACAGCAAAATTACAGTTGAAATTTCAGAATAGAATTAGAAAATATTTTCTTCTTGGCTTGTATTCTAGCTCTTCATTCCTAGACATGAAAATATCCCTCCATAAGAGCATGGAAAGCAAGATCTTGCCCCAAGAAGAAGATAATTTAATGCAAATATAGAGGATAGGAACAAAAAGATCAAGTGAAGAGATGATGGCAGATAGTGCTGGGGGGCACATGGAGCGAAGTCTAAGCTGAAGGAAGACATCTGAAGTGAGTTTTGAAAGCAAAGAAGGAATTATCTTAAGGAAGGAGTGGCTGATCCAAGTGTAAAATGTTGCTTGGGAGTATGCAGGACTCAAGGAGAGGAGGAAAGACCAAGAGAGCAGTAGGCAAGCATTAGGTGAGGGCTGTGCCTCATGCCTGTTAACAGAGGTTTGCTTGTGTAATTTACACCAATAAAAAGCATGTAATGGAAAAAATAACTTTTTCTTCATGAATACATCTGTTCAGCAAGTGATGAACAAGCAGTTTTTTACATATGCACATATGCACACTCATATGTACAGAACTTTTCTGTCAAAAAAAGAAGATGGCAAAGACAGCATGCAAACCTACTAGGGAGTTAAAGATACTTCCTCCACAGACCTGGCCAAAATTATGCCGGAGGGCAGTAGAGAAGAGCAGAGACAGTGAGCAGACAGACCTTGCATCACCTGAAAGAATTCATGCATTTCTTCCATGCAGAAATGTAGGCAAAGAATAAGGCTGCCTTGAAAAGACACAGAATTTATTTGAATCCAATAAATATTTATAAAAAAAAGGGACTCATGGATGTGTGGAAGTGGTCCTTAGAGGGGCAAGAGAGAAAAGGAAGTAAGGTATAAAGCCTGCTATCCAAACCCTCATATATATCAAGTTCAAACTGCCATGAGATGAATATGAGCTCTGATGATTTAATTTATGCTGAAAAAATATTCTGAACAGTGCACAGTTCTGGGTTAAAAAAAAAAAAAAGAAAAAACAGAAAAAAATATATTTATACCTTGAAAGAAGGCCATTAGCTCTTCCATTTGAAGAACGTATGATGGCTTCAGTCCACTGGTATTTACAAGGCAAGAGTGCTAACTTTCATACTGAGCCTGGTGCTTTGCTTAATTTTTTGGTATGACCTAATTACTCATCCCTGTCCTTACAAAATTCATGTTTTTCAGGTCTCCTCCTCCATCATCTTCTTTACAGGAAAAATAATGTAAACTACTTCACTTGGCTTCTGCTGATAATTAGAATAGTGCTATTTATTTGAACAAAAAACCCTCACCACTTACTAATAATACTGGCTAATACTGCAGCCACCGATTTTGTTGGATAATGGATAGCATAGACTTGTATTGCACTTTTATATACGAGTACTCATTAAGAACTGCAGCAGTCAGAATAGCTCAGGAATTAGGAGCATTGTAGAATTAGAAATCAGACCTAATGTTTTGGACTAGGCACTGTAGTGACCTAAATTCAAGAGAGCTAATCCCTGTCTCAAGTAGTTTGTACTATAGATTATACCACAACAGAGATTGTGAAATGGGAGATTATGACTCACCTTCATGAAGCCACTTCTCTTCACAAATTACTCTTTTTGAAACACTGTCATCAAATAAGAGCTTTAGCTATTTATACAGCTCCCAAAACTATGTTAAACATTTGAGGGCAGAAACAGGCAGGATGCAGAAGAAAGGCATTTTTTAGTCTGACAGGATCAAGATTTTGCACATGAAATGTCAATTTTTCTTTTTTGTGTGTGTGTGTGTGTGTGTGTGTGTGTGTGTGTGTGTGTGTGTGTTTCTTATGGGGGGTTAAATGCATTTCTTAAAGCACAGAACACTGTGCCTTATCTCTTTGCAATGAAGATTGGCAGGCACTGCTTGATACTGTTTTAAAGGCACAGAGAATGATACATCCTGTTAATTCAAACATATTAACAACTTCTTCTAGTGTGTTTTATTTGAGAGACATTAACTCCACAGCATTCTTTTTAATGCAAGAAAAAAGCTAAGAAATTATGTTCATAGATCTTCTCCTGTAAACCTGTCTACCAAAGCCTTTTTTTACCAGCAGACCATTAAGGCATTACCTTGACATGAATTTATTTACCTATTTGTAAATAAAAATGGAGCAAAAGATATATTTCATTTTGAAATTGTATCACATGGTTCTATAATTAATTTGGTTCAACTGCTCTGTGATTCTATTTGTTCCTATTAATGTAGAAGCATGTCAGAGCTTACAGAAAGTTAATCACTGATGCTAAGACATAGATGTTACACAGTGCAGTGCATCATTTCCCTGTTGTGCTGAATGTGAATTACTGTGCTAGGGGAAACTTGAATAATGCCCCCAGATCCCTCATACCTTCAAGCACAGGTGTACATCAGTATGAATTAACTATAATGCATGAAATCATTTGTGTGTGTTATCTTTTGTATGATTTTGACCCATTCACCCTTTACAAACCCCAAAGACAGAAAAGTCAGATGGACAGTGGTGCTGGATGGGACTTTCCAGAGTGTGGAGGCAAGTGTGGATTTTTCCCCAAGACTCTGTGGCCTCTCCTAGTAACTCCCTGTAGAAGTGCCCATACTCATGGCACGTTCTTAAGAGGGATGAGATTTTCCAGCTCCCTTCTAACGTCACATGTCTTCACCTTGGTGTCTTTATTTAAGCCTCAATATCCAGATTCTAGAGATGCCTTAGGAAAACTGTGGACAGCAGAGGCTAAAACTCTGTTCCAAAAAGCCATGCAGCTGCTGCTGAACTGTGGGGATGGCTGACTTGCCTACACCCACCCCTGGCAGTGCCTGTGATCCTACTTCCAGAGGTGCCTGGGCAGCACAAGCTGGAGCTCCAGTGCTGCATCAGCTTGCAGGCTCACAGACAGCCCAAGCCTCCCAAGCCTGACCTACCTAGTCCATGTACACAGATACATAACAAGACTGAGCTAGAGCTGTAGCTCCCATCCCTCTTTTGCATGCAGCCTAAATAACCTGGAGATTTCCATTCTTGGCCCACAGGGATTCAAATTTCCATACTTTATGGTACCAGACTTCTGGGCTGAGAGGTTTGTTTACTTTTTCTCTGAGTGAAGCTGCCACCAGGCACCACAGAGAAGACAGTTATCATGGATTTTCCATGACAATTTTTTAAATTAAAGTATGAACATGACCAGAACCCACAGCCCAAACATAAAAATCCTCCCTTCCTGTTGAGCACCCTTCCACCAGGTGACAGCACCTTGGTTCCCCACATACTTGTAGTTTCTCTCTGCTCTTGTGGTGGTCATGAAGTTCTCTGAAAGAGAAAGGAGATGAAACCTCTTTCTCTTGGGAAAAAGTCCCAAAATTCATGGCTGTTCAGAATGAATGTTTTAACCAAGCAGACTATTAAACAAAAAATAAACCGCTTCACTGTGCTTTTATGAGAAGAGAAGAGAAGAGAAGAGGAGAGGAGAGGAGAGGAGAGGAGAGGAGAGGAGAGGAGAGGAGAGGAGAGGAGAGGAGAGGAGAGGAGAGGAGAGGAGAGGAGAGGAGAGGAGAGGAGAGGAGAGGAGAGGAGAGGAGAGGAGAGGAGAGGAGAGGAGAGGAGAGGAGAGGAGAGGAGAGGAGAGGAGAGGAGAGGAGAGGAGAGGAGAGGAGAGGAGAGGAGAGGAGAGGAGAGGAGAGGAGAGGAGAGGAGAGGAGAGGAGAGGAGAGGAGAGGAGAGGAGAGGAGAGGAGAGGAGAGGAGAGGAGAGGAGAGGAGAGGAGAGGAGAGGAGAGGAGAGGAGAGGAGAGGAGAGGAGAGGAGAGGGAGAGGAGAGGAGAGGAGAGGAGAGGAGAGGAGAGGAGAGGAGAGGAGAGGAGAGGAGAGGAGAGGAGAGGAGAGGAGAGGAGAGGAGAGGAGAGGAGAGAGAGAAGAGAAGAGAAGAGAAGAGAAGAGAAGAGAAGAGAAGAGAAGAGAAGAGAAGAGAAGAGAAGAGAAGAGAAGAGAAGAGAAGAGAAGAGAAGAGAAGAGAAGAGAAGAGAAGAGAAGAGAAGAGAAGAGAAGAGAAGAGAAGAGGAAAAAAAAAGCAAAAGGGAAAGAAAACCACAATCCTTACGGTTTCCCTAAAAAGCATTAATTATAAGGATATACTCTATGGAGAAGATATCAGACTCAGAGTGCTGAGTGGGTGGCAGTGCATGACATAGCTCTGAAATAGGCACTTAGATGTGACATCCCCGTGTTCAGCAGGAGTCCTTGGAGAAGGGGAAAATAGGCAACTAACCCCTAGTGGAGCTTACTCCTAAGATTATGGAAAGAAAAGGAAAGAAAGGAAAGAAAGAAAAGAAAAAAGAGGGTTTCATCCCCAGGGCATGGGGACAAGAGCAGCTCTGGGTTTTAGAGCCTGCCTGAGAAGAAAGGAGGCTCCTCAGCATTTTGGGACAGGGGTTTGCATTTTGGATTTCCTCCCATGTGCAGAGAAGGTTCTGTATAAACACTCTGCATTTTCCAGAGGGGACTTTTGCCAGATTCCTGTGCTAAAGACTGGCAAAATCTAGGACTGCAATTCCCAGCAGTCTCTGAGTTACTTTTTCCCCTCTGGCAGCTGGAGGAAAATGAGAGGTTAAAGCACTCTGCTGGAGTAGCTGCCACCACCAATCCTTACCAGCATATCTAGATGCAAAACAGGAATTTCCTCCCCCTGCTGCAACTTCCCCCATGCCTGCCCCCCAAACCCACCATTTTTTCTCTGACTCCATTATTAAAAAGAAGTTATTACTGAAATTAAGAGCATTTGTCCACAGAAGTTCCCTCCATTCTGTCATGGTTTAACCCCAGCCCCATAATAGCTACTACAGAGAAAATTAACTCAATCCCAGCCAAACCCAGTACATCCCCTTAAAGGGCAGGAACAGCCCAGAACAGGAGCAATTGGATGGATTTTTTTTTTCAAATCTTGTCTGCAGAGAGAAACGAGATCTGACATCCCCAGAGTAGCATCTTTTGATATGTAAGTATTGAATGTACTGAAACAATATGCAGGACATGAGGGAATGATGAAGACTTTTGTTGGTTAATCACTTGGAGATCTCTGGCAGTGAAAAGCAGCAACTCAAACATGCCCTATTTATTCTTGACAGCTGTTAGCAGTTGCAAAGCCACAGAAAATGTTAAAGTCATAGAAGAGGTAATGAAGGCACAGAGACCTAATATGATTTCCTTCGAGGTTGCTTATGAAGCCAGCACTGTCCCATTTGATAGAGAGCAGCAGATGTTTAGTGTATCGTGCTGGTACACACAGATGTGCTTCTGCTTATCAGGTACACTTAAAATCTAGAAAAGGACCTGGCACTCCCCACAGGGTCTTAGTATGAAATATTTGCAAGTCCTTCGTTGCTAATTTGAAGACATGTATTCAAAATGTATGAGAATATAGTTATGATGATATGGCTGAAAAGAACAAAATCATGGCAACTATTTAAAGCTGAATTAAAGCAGAGGCTTAGCAAATATCTTTATTTGTCTAACAGAAAAGTTGCTTTTTTTACCTATGGGAAGGTGTCATGTCTTTGCTAAATACTGGATCTCACCAATATATTCTCCAATAATTACAACTTCAATCACTGTCACTAAAAGATGAGAGGTGACTTGTTTCCCAGTAAAAATACAACATTGGTTAATAGCTTAAGGGCCCCTATTGCTAAAAATTAATTCTTTTACAAAATACATGACAAGGTATCACAGCCCACAGTGGTCAGCACAGAAGTGTCCTCTTGGTTTGAACTTGCTTGGAATTCTGCCACATATCAGGACTCCCCACACTGCTGTGCCACTGATGAACTCTGTCATGGTCCTGGGGTCCCCCAGCTGTCCTCAGGGGGATGCCTGTGCCAAGAGCTGGGGCTGCTCAGAGCTTTCCTGCTCCAGAGCCAGGGTGGTGAGACAGGTCCTACCTGCTCTGGCCTGCTGCCCCTGGGATGTTCCCATGCTGCTGGCCCCCAGGGAGCACCCAGCCCCCATAGTGCCCTGGAAATTACTGCATGTCAACTGTGAAATTGTATTGTTCTGCTTGGTTTTATAAAAAATAATTACAGCTGGCAAAATAAATAAGCTTGCAGTGATTTCCAGTGCATTATCCTGACCTTACTTGTGTGTGTGTCTGTGCCTGTGCCTGTGTCTGTGTCTGTCTGTGTCTGTCTGTGCCTGTGTCTGTTTGCTTGCTGAATTTTCTGAATTACAGTGATTAAAAAAAAAAAAATTGCAGTAATTTTTGGCTACTTGTGCCAATTAGTCTGTTTCTAGAAAATCCATAATAATGAAAAAAAGGGTGCATATAGGGAATCTGGTTTTATCCTAACAAAGTCCACAGAATTGAAGGAATTGAAGCAATGGTTGCCTCAGGATGCTCAGGCTCAGCAGTGCTGATGTGGCTGGTGCCAGGAGAGGCTGGGGAGCTGGGGATTTGCTTCTTCTCTCCTTGTCCCAGAACCTGATAAGCCCAGGGATCTCCTAACCACCCCATTAATAAATTAAATGTTCTGTTGTCTCAGAAATCTAATGTGAAACAGAGCATCTTTATGCCACTGCATAAGGCACCAATAAAGGTGTGGGAACAGGCAGGAAAGTGGATTACAGGAATGGACTAGGTTATCTGGAGGTTTTGACTGAGAAGGATCTGTAATGTTCCTATAACAAGGAATGTTTGTTGTGTTTTGTTACTGTTTTCCATAAGACAGATCATATGATAAAAGGCACAATTAATAAAATGACCAGATAACAGGTTACCCTAAGCAGCATATAAGGATATTGAGGAGACCTCCATGTGAGGATATTGTGGAAACCTAAAGCGCAAACAATTTCAAAAAGGAATTGGATGAAATGAAATAGGGCCAGGGTCAGCTGAGAAAGATGATGTTCCAAAGGCAGCCTCTGGTGAAGGAAGACCCTATGCGTGTGTTGCCAAAAGCTGGAAGAGCTCAGCACAGGAAGACTCCTACCCTGATCCTCTCTTTTCCATCGGTGCTGGGAACAAGTAGATGTAATGCGTGATCTTTATAGGCTGCAGCAATCCAAACACTAAATATCAATTCCACACAAATAACAAGTCCACTTACTATTAAAAATAGCAATTCTTCTCTACAGGCTCTGGAGTGAAACTTCCTTGCAGAAGCTGCTGTAGGAAGCTTCATGTAAAGGCAAGCACTTTGACACCCTGGTTACAACTATAAGCAGAGCCTCTGAAACCCATCAACCTTGGGAGTAATGCTGAAGATTTTTTGACCCTCCTCTGTGACATATGTTTCCTTTGCCACCAAATACTCTTTCTTTTCCTTTTGTGTGTGAATTTTCATAGGAATTGTAAGTTGTTTCTTAGACAGATGGAATGCTTGAGTCAGTCCTTTCATTTTCTTTAACAGGAAAATGGGATTTTTTGGGTTTTTCAGAAAGAGGGAGGAAGAATTTTGATAGCTCCTCCACAAGATCTTCTGTATTGCTGATTTAAAGGTTCAGAATCACACAATAAAAGACCAGCAAAACTACCCATTCTAAGCCAACAAGTGTATTTCTGGCTCTAGTCGTAAGGACAGTTGTTTAGAATTTTTTATTTCATTACAGAAATCTGCATAATACCATATAAAAATGCAGTTTATAAATAGAAATGTTTGGGTGAGTGTCTTTACTCCTCATTTGTCCAGGGCATATGGACTAGTGTGATGATAAAGGCAGTACATGTGCATTCAGGATCTCTGGTTAGGCTAAATGTTTGCCTGATTCAGCATAGCATGCTTTAATAATATAATTCAATTTTTCCTCATTTTTAATGTTATTTCAGCCTGTTAACATAATTTGGTGAGCTATTATAGTTGTTACAGCTGCTAGTTTTGTCCTTAATACTGATTTCACTTATGACCTCAGTCAGAACTAGATTTAAAGTTTGAGATGATGTAAGTGAATAAGGATTATTAGATTTATTCATACTGCAATTTAAATAAGAAACTGCCTGGCTTAGAATAAACGGTAAATGAAAAATTCATGTGATTTATAGACCTGTCCACTTTAAAGATTTATACACAGAGTGGGATGATTAAGTAAGAGACAGACCTGATTACATGAAATATGTAATTTTTGTAATGCAATATTGGAAGCAAGCTGCTAAACAGCAGCAGCATAACAATGATTGCCCCAACAGCTTTTATTACAATATTACTGTACAGCTGGTATGCAGTCATGTAAACACAAGCAGCAGGCTTATGACCATTTCTTTTCCTTGACAACTGGTAGATGTTGTTATGTTCCCATGAAAAGCATCTTCCCCTCTCAGAGACTGCAGTACCATCTCCTGGAAGCTGGCTGTGGGACTGGAGTTGCCTCCAGGCTTTTTCTATCCCGCCCATCTTAGAGCAGAATTCTCCTGTGTGTCTCGGCTTTCCTACAAATGTGTGTGCAAGCACTCCCAAGACTGCATGCCAAGATCATGATTAAACTCTTGATTAAACACTTCTGTATCTAAAGTAGGTAGAGATTCCTGGGGCTTGACAGAAGCAATTGTGCCTCTCCATCAGGACCTGAGAAAGTCCAGATGCATCATCACAGAAACAACAGGACTGGAAAAAATCCTCTCATTTTTTTTTACTACTTAACAGAAAGAAAAAGCTCTTTCTTTGCTCTCCATCAAGCTTGAAAAGCAAAAAACTAAATATATATCCTTTCATGGATTTTAAGGGTGAAAGAAGGTGTTGTAATTGATAACTCTTTCTACCACAATATAATGCAAGCTGTGGAGCTCCATTCAGCAATTCCAGCTGTCTTCCCCTTTAGATGAGAACTTGGTGAAGCCCTCAGTCTCACCACTGCTGCAGTAAAAGGCCTTCATGAATAACACCAGTGAGGTCTCAGCATTGCTACAACCTGTTGTGCCTCATAAGGCACTATCCTTGCACACAAGAATTAAAGAGCAATACAATCTGTAGTTATTGAGGCATTTTTGTGTGTTTGCAACTCTTCTCCATGTGGAGAATTGAAGACTACATGGGAAAAAAGGATACATAGTGTACAGAGATATTAGGCTATGCTGTTCTATATGAATTAGGACACTTTTTAGGAGAAAGCTTACTAAGTGTGTTTCAAACCAGGGGGTCTTCCATAACATAATTTGCAGAGAGTGAATTGACCCAGAAAAATTTTAATCTAAATCCCAATCTGATTTGTATAAAGTAATTTAATTTCCTCCCTAGTAGTTATATGGATTTTATCAATTATACCAATTAAATTGTCAAGCAGATTTATTGACCAGCCATCTACAGGACACTTTCTCTGATGTACTATTCTGGTGTCATCAACTGGTCATGAACGTCTAGCCTTAGTATTTTGGTGTCATTATGTGCAGCTCAAAATAGAAGGTTCTATTAAATGAGTGTTGTGAACCAAATATTGAAATGAGGATGGAAAGCTCCTTGTGTTGAATTGAAGACACAAAATTAGAGGTAATGGTAGATGCAATCCATTTAGATGCTTAGCCATCCTACATGGAAGCCACGTTTGATTTCTGACCTCTGAGTTGCACCCCAGTTAGAGATCTCATTGCTAAAAGCTATTATCTAAATGTAATAATTCTTGCAAAAAATTAATATCAAGTAAATTTTAACTATAAAAACTGAGGCATAAAATTAAAGCTTGGTTTTGAACTTGACAACTCATGCTTTTCCATATGTTGTATTTTCTCTATGGCCTGATTTCTAGACAAGGGACAAAACTTTGCTCCTATCCATCCTGAAAGATTTTGTTATTAAAATAAATTTTACTTTGTCAAAACAGAGTACTAGAATCAGACATCTTGCTTCCATTGAGTGAGTCACAGTGAAACTTCTTTGTGACCTGTTCCTAACTTTCTTGTACAAGTTTGCCAAATGAGAATACTACTACAAAAAGAGTCAAGAAGTTACAGATCTTTGTAGGCGAGGAAAAACCAGAATTTGTAGTTGATAACCAAGGGAGACTGCTGCGAAGCATATTCAAAAGCTTAAAAACAAAAGTAAATGCAAGAAATTACCCTGACACCCTCTGGAGTGCTTTGGTGCCTATTTGTTCATAAGACTTGGCACAGAGACTCCCCTCCCATTAGGGGTTCAGATAATATACACCATAGTCTGCAGCACATTTGGTCTCCTACAATATTCTTCTAGAACTGAGGGGATTTTAGGAAACTAGACACCCATCATGAGTAAGAGAAGGCAGATTTGCCCTCTGTAAATTAAAATAAAACCTGTGGTGTTGGTTGCAGGGAGCCACAAATCTGGTGGTAAGTATTAGGTTCTATTACAAGTAAGTTTAAGCTTTCGCTTTTCAGTGTTGGCATAGGAAGTCCAAATTTTGGTTCATGTCACTGCTTGAACTCTAGTCTTAAAATATTTGGAGAAGTTTGCAAAAATCAATAGATAGTGTGAGATGGCAAACAGAGCTGATATGTGAAAGACGCGTGTTTTTTGGAAAGAAAATAACTTGCTGAAGCACTGAAGAGCTACTAGGACTATCCTAGAAACACTTGGCTACATGCCCAATCTCATTCTTTTTTGTTAAGCCTGACTGTGAATGCATAGTTTAGCCAACAGCTCTGGATCACTCTAGTAAATGATGTCATGAAAGATATTTCATTATGAATATAAAAGAAAAACAACAGCTATGTCAGTGCCAAGCTCAGCCTTGAGGAGTAACTTTCAGGGCAGCACTCCAGGGATGGATCTTCACACGTTAGGGAGGTATGCTAGATATCCTCGCCATGAAAATGTGAGATCAGCCTCTTAAAGTGTTTGACTGTCAGTCAGATGCTTTATTAGATTATGTGTTGTCAGGTTTACTCAGGAAAATATGCTGTGTTGCTGGAAAGGTGTTATGAGCTCTTTGGTTTCTTCTGGTTGACACTTCTGACTCTCACTTCTGTATCAGGACCTGCAGAGCCTTGCTGATCCCAGCCTCAGTCAGGAAGCACCTGGCTTTCATATCCTCTAAAAACATCAGATCCTTTGCTCGACCCTATCAGTGATCAGCAGACCCTCCTTGCTCAATCCATCACTGATAATCAGTAAATGTGACAAAGTTCAAGATGCTGTATCCCTGCTTAGGCTACAGAATCTTTGGGAACTACTTTCTGCTACAGCAATTTAAGAGTTTGGGTTTGATTTCTGGTTTCTAGTGCTTAACCTATCTGTAATTACCCAGGATTGTGATTTAAGGAGACATTATTCCTTCTTATTATTTTAAACAATACATTAGAATGTTTAATTTAAAATGTACATAATGGTGTCATCTGAGCAAGTCAAGAAGCAGGTGTGGCACAGGAGAAAGAATCATTATTAAATGAACTCATTCATCAGGCAGGTCAGCATTTGACACCACGGGGGGAGGAAAACAAAGTCAGGAGCAAGGTCCTTGTAAGACCCTACTCCAGAAAAAGACTGATTTGGTCCTGAACAAAGTGATGGGAAGGATATGAGTTATTCCCATCTCCTTCTCTGCCAGCTCCTTTTGGCCACTAACACTGGTGATGCTGCTATGTGAGCTGTGCAGCCAGCAGCACCTCAGTGGGTTACCCAGCAGGTGGCTGTACTCCCTGCACCAACTCACAAACCTATGAGGGATAGCTTCTGTTTTCATCGCCTTCTGTGAAAGGCTGTGCCATTAGTGAATTTAAAAACATGCCCTAGCAGGTGACCAAATAGAAACTCTGTGTTTGAAATGATGGCAAGTTTTCATTAACATTTCCTTTCTTTAAAGTATTTAAAGAAGGCAAAGGACTTTTAGAGTGCTTGAGAAAGTGGTGGTTCTAATTTGATTAGGGGATTTAAGATCAATTTTATACTTAGGGTAAGTATTAACTCTATTTACTCTATTAATTCCATTTATTCTATTAATTCCATTTATTCTATTAATTCTGTGAGTTCAGTACACACCAAGACAGAAGAGACTGGTTCAGCCAACACGGAATTTGCACATAAATGCAGGTAGAAGTTTCCACACTACCACAACTCATCATGAGCAGAACTCATCACTAGCACAACCTGTGTTCTTTGTTGGTTCTTAAAATATTATTGTTATCATCCCTGTTGGCATTTTAGTAACAACAACCATATTAAGGGATTTAAAATAAATCTAAGATGCAGGACCCCAGCAGATAAAAGAGATTTCAACTTTTTATTTAGGCATGCATAACTGGTGCCTTCCAACACACTCCTCACTTGGAGAATTGGTGCAAGAGGTATTTTGCAAAAGATTTGCAATCTGGCAATAATGAACTGTTTTGTATTAGTCATCCCAACTGTAAAGGATGCCATGGGAGAACACAAGCAGATGCCTGAAAGAGACCTATACTGATGCTGAAAATGTAATTTAAAAATAAAGCAAAACAAAAAACAAGCAAAAAAAACCCCACAAAAATACACAGGGTGGGGGAAAAAAGCCCCAACAGAAAAAAGAGATGCTACTAAAATGGTGCCCAGGTAAACACAATGTTAGCAATGCCTCTGTTTGCAATCAGCTTCCAAGAGAAAAGGCATTATGAGAAGCAACCAGCTTCAACATGCATTTGGTCTAACCAAGGTAAAGGTGTAGCCTTTACAAAGGCAGAAGCTGTTGTAGTAACATAGATAATATGACACTTTCTACCTTTTTCACCCTTTCTCTGAAAGGATCTCCAAGCCAAATAGGCTTTATACTGTAGTGCACTGCTGACACAAAGCAGTCCACTAGGACAGAATCACAGAATCATACATATTTATGATATCAAAAAGGAAAAGACAGCAGAAAGATTTAGGAATATTTAAATGTTTTGAAGATAGAGTTACAAAATATTTAAGCACCAACAGGAACTGAAGTGAGCTTCAAAAATGCTCAGGCAATTATCAATAGCATAAAGGCAGCTTGACTAAGAAAACTCAGAGCTGAAATATTTTCTTTTAGGCATAACAAAATATTTTCTGACAGGTATGGATCCCTAAATCTTCCTAAATCCTAAGAATAAACCTTTTGACCTGCTGTAGGCCTCAGCTAAAGAGAAACTTCCATGTTCCTGTTGAAATCTCCATTCTAACATAAACTTCTAAAATTCCTATGTCTTTTAAGACTGAGGCAACTGCAGAGCTACTCCTCTGAACTCTTTTTGTTCCAGCAAATCCTCATGAGTCAAAACAGGTTTGGCATTTAGCCATGAACTCCATTGCTGGCTGGATGCTATCTTTCCAAATGCTGTGGCTGCAAAATGTAATGCAATTTCCCCTTTCACCTTGCACTATCTTTCCTTTCTATCCTAAGTTACCACAGTCTCGGTGACAAATTGTTCCTGGCATACCACTGCATCAATTAGGAAAAAGAAACCAAATAAAAAACATCTTGGAAGCACCAAGTGTTCTTCTCTACTGTTTTTCTCTACTTTGGTAGTTAGTGGCCAAAAGTAGAACAGTGCTTCAGGCTCTCAAGAGATAAGGCATTGACTTCCTCCAAAAAGCCAGGACCTCTTATCACACCATATATCCTTGGATTCCACAGATGCCACTACTATGGAAGTGACAGCTTCAGCTGAAAATGAAATGGAAATGTAGTTCTTTCTACTGACAAGCTACTAACCAAGCTTAGTATGTGATGAATTCTGTCCTCTTCCCAAACAAAGCCAACATATTCCACATACATTAAATTATTTTATTTTTTGCATTTCACTGTATTTTGTTCTGTTTGAGATTGTTTAAAGGATTTCCTTCTTTGATTTTTAAAAATTCCATCTTATTTTCCTTAGCTTTCAGCTAGTGTCCCTACTGGGGTTTTTGTTGTTGTCTTTTGGCTTTCAGTGTTTGGTTCTTTTTTTAATATGGATCAATCACTTCTTACTTATCACTCTCTCCAGGAAGAAGTCAAGTGTTCCTCACGTTACAACTGTTGTTTCCACAAGCTTTGTACTCCAAATGTGTTTCTGTACGTGAGTGCTGTCTTGTCCTCTGGCACATGCCGTTGTGACCATGTTGGTAGGAGGAATTCCTGCTGAGCTGCAGCCTCAGCTGGTCCCCAGCTACTGTCGGAAGAAGAAATAAAGCATTAAGGCACAGACTCACAAAAAGCCCATCTATACAGGGCTGCCACCAACTCTTGAGGTACTGAAATCAATTGATGTAACAAAAAGATGCCACAGAGGAACAAAAAGTTAATTTCCCAGAGCTAAGGCTACTGGAATGGGACAAATGGCCTTCCTCGTGGAGGATGAAGAGGGAGCTGGATCATATCCAGGCACACCTTAAAAAAGGCAATGTTGGATGCTGGATGTCTGCTACTTTTTGAACTATATGTCAAGGAGGGAAAATGATACCTCCCATGCTTTTGAAAGGAATTGACATTTATTTTATGTTCTCCAGATGGTATAGAGATAAAACACTAAGTAGGTGGATGGTATGGGTCAACAGAGAAAACTGGGACCCATCCCTTCCTGTGGGAGACTGCTGTGCATAGGCGGAGTGCCAGCATGGGGGGCAGCTTGGGTAAGTATTTGGAGGAGAGTTGGCAGCTTGAATCTAGTGAAAGAAAAGGGCTGTGAAAAGAAAGTGGGTTTCAGCTTCATAACACTTCCTGTCACACTCTTAGCTATCTAAATTTGTGAATGAATGGCTAAATGTCCAGGGGACAAAGTTTTTTACTTTTTACTCTTTCAATATCTAGAATTTAAGGTCTTTCTGTGTTGAGGCATATCTGACCTTCCACCTCTGAGGATAGATAGATAGATAGATAGATAGATAGATAGATAGATAGATAGATAGATAGATAGACAGATAGATAGATTTAGGTCTGTATCTGCTTAGATCCCTTGCAAGCAGATATAATGAGAGACAAGACATGAAAATGTGCGCATTACAGACCTGTTTAGGAGGATTTCATGAGCCCCCCTCCCATGGTCTTTGTCCAGTTCTATAAGCCATGGCCTCAGCAGCACTAATACAGCTATTTCAGAGCCCTTCCAAAGGATTTGTAATAAGAGCATAGCAAGATACATGATCCAGCCTGGTATTTATACAGTGATTTCACTGGTATTGTATCTGTGCATCTGTCATAAAGGAGAGCTGGTGAATGTGTGAAAGTGATAAAAATGTGATGTGTAGAAAATGGGTTCCAGGTCCATGCTCAGCTTGTACCTTTCAGCTCAGAAAATGCCAGACCTGGCCACTGCAGATTCATTCACGTTTTTTTCCTTACTGCCCATACAAACACCTGTAATTAATTATTTTTTTGCAGAGCACAGAGCAAAAATTTGACCAGAAATAACAAAGTTGGTTTTTTTCTTAATTTGTTTTATAGCTAACACTGTTAGGACTGATAACTGAAACCACCTATACATAAATTTGTAAAAGAATGTTTAAACCCAGTACCAGTTGTAGAATCTCCTGTGACCCAAAAAGTATGAAAGTGAAACTAGAACAGGGACATCTGTTAGGGAAGTAATAAAACTGTTGCTACTTGGTCACAGTCAGTGTGGCAAACAATGTCATGGCGAGAAATTAGATAGATAATAAATTAGGAAAATTTTTAGTCTAAAGCTAGGCAACAAATTCTTGACATTTATATGTTTGTGATTGACAGTAGCTGCCTGATCTAAGGGTCCAAACTTAATACTTACATTAGCTGCCAAAAGGATTTCTATTCTATCACTTGCCTTCTGCTGTAAATGCTCTGATGATAAAAAGCCTGTCCCTTCTTTTCAACACTGGCATGAAGCACAAAGGCATGAGGGGGACCAATGCACCAGTCTAGTCACAGCAGAATCAACACCAAGTAGTTGAGCAACATACTTACTGAAGCTGATGTTAATGCTTCCCTGAGAGAAGACTATCTAAATAGGTTACCTTGATTAAAAGCATGTTTCACAAGAAGTAGGTTTATAAATTTTAAAAACCCAGAATTCTGTATGAAATGTCACATGCCAGCAACTTTGCTGTCGTGTCATTAAAGGAAATAAATTGTTATCAGAATTTAGCATAAGGAAAAAAAACCCCAACAGTTATTTACTAGATTCACGGAATGTTAGACTGAGTACTTGAAACTACTGAAGGGTTTCTCTGGAATGAATAACTACAGATACACTTAGGAGGCTGTAAACAGCGGGGATGTAACCACCTGCAGCTCCATACATGAACTCCTTGTTCTCTAGGAATTCATACCAGGAGTCTTGTAAAACCATTGTGGCACTTACCTGGGCTACGTGTCCAACTTTCCTGTATGCAGAGACAAGTGTAGGGGGCCAAATGCCACAGGGATCAGCTTGCATTTCCATTTGAGTAACTTGGGAGAAGCACTGAGAAGTTACTGCATTGCAAACTGAGGTAAATAAGATAGCAGCTTTCATTTCTACATGCCCTGGCAGCCAGGAGGCCCAACCATGTCCTGGCTGGCACATCAGGCACAGCATTGCCGGCTAGGCAAGGGAGGTGTAGGAAATAAAATCCTAAAGTTACGAATTTAAACAAGTTACGTAATCCAGTTGCAATAATTGTCATAAGCAATTACTTACCTGTTGCCAATGTAATCCAGTTGAAATAATTGTTATGGGTAACTACTTACCTGTTGCCAATGTATTCGAATCCCCATTTAGTGTTGTTAAGCAAAGATCTTTTCATGTCCTTGTTTAGTGTTCATTCTTCTTCATTATGTCACTGTATCCTTTTTTCCATGGGTACCACTTACAACTTCTGCTGCTCCCAAAATGTATATGTGCCCAGGTCCATACACAAATTAAGAGATATTAGGCAACATTGGAAACAAAAGACCCAAAAGACAATGAGCCACTGTAAAACCAAGGACTGAAAATAATATTCCTGGGCTGGCAAAGCCAAGGAAACAACAGGTCATTGACCAGAGCAAGTCACCATACTCAAAACCGCACTCAATCGACATGACATCTCTAGACCGAGAGCCAGCAAGCAACTTCCTAGGGACTCCCATGAGAAAGGAAGCCCCAGCTCTGCCCTAGTGACAAAGCTGCTCTTATCCTTCTCCATCGTGGTGTCCAGTGGGAGCAGCGGTGGTGTGTGTGACCCCTCAGGCCCCCACCCCAGAGCTGTCTTTCAATAAAGGCCTTTTACAAAGGAGCTGATCTCCTGGCCCATTCATAACAGGAGGCAATTGTCCCACTCTGCTCGGTACCTGGGGCAGCCTCACCTCAAGTTCTGGGGGCAGTTTTGGGTGCAACAAACCCCATTAAGCTGTCAGAGAGTGTCCAAAGTAGGGCCACCAGGATGGCGAAGGAAAGCCTTATGAGGAAGTCACTTGGTCTGTTCAGCCTGGAGAAGAGGAGACTGAGGGGACACCTCATTATGGTCTTCAACATCCTCACAAGGGAAAGCAGAGGAACAGACATTGATCTCTTCACTCTCGTGACCAGTGACAGGATTCAAGGAAATTACATGAAGCTGAGTCAGGGGAGGTTTAGGTTGGGTACCAGGTAAGTTTTTCACACAGAGGGTGACGGGACACGGGAACGGGGTCCCCAGGGAAATGGTCACAGCACCAAGCCCATCTGAGTTCAAGTAGCTTTTGGACAATGCTCTCAGGTACAGGGTGTGACTCTTGGGGTGCAGGGCCAGGAGCTGGACTTGGTGATCCTGATGGGTCTCTTCCAACTCAGGATTTTCTATGATTCTATGATTTTTTACAGGCTCAGATTGAGCTTTTAATCAGACATAGGGATACCAATTGTCTCTTTTCCCACAGCAATGAGCTGTCAGAGCAGGGCGAACTGGTATAAATTGTCACATCTGTTGTTGTGCTGAACTTGACTAAGAGGTTTGGGGAGGTCTCTTATTCAAAAGTTTCATTCTAAAAGGAGTATTCATGCTATGACATTATCTATGTAATGTCTTTGCATTGATTTCTTAGCAAACATGCACAGAAAGAATACTGATTTTGCAGATCAGGAGGAAGGGCTGACTGTTGATGCAGACAGCGTCTGATGTGCAAAATAGTCACAGCACTGTTTGTGAGAGGGCATACAAGGGCTCCCTGACACCAATGCCTTCTCTGCAGGATAGTGCTATCTGAACACACTCTTGTTGATCACTGTTTCAGGGCAGGATTTTAAAGTTCTGAATAATGGGAGCCAGAGACCTGAACAGAATCCCTAAATCTGTCACCATGAAATCTCTTCTGAGTGCAGGTTATCTCCAGTTTAAGGCATCTGAGCCAACCTGAGGTTTTAGTCCCTCTCTAGTGGCCTGTGTGTGTTGTTGAGGGTCTTTAATTAGGGATGACGATTTAAAACTCAATTGAGACGAAAACCGAACAGCCAAAAGCAGCTGTAACAGTTCAGAGCTTCTGTTAAGCATTTTGAACATAACTTGTTGAGGACTAAACGATTGAACAGGCCTGTTTCATGCATATCCTTGCAGTGGCCTACAGTGGCCACAAAGAGGCTCTTGGCTCCCTTGGGGAGTGGGAGGTGCCAAATTCCTTCTCTTGCAAAAAATTCTACAAGCTATACTCAATTGTCATGTATTTTCTTATCATCAGAAGGCTTGATCTACAAACATAAAAATTATGTGCAGATTTTGACCATGCTGAAAACCTCCCCCCAAAAATAAAACGCTTAACACCAATGCATAATGTGGAATATAAGGACTTGTGGTGGCTGTCTTGGCTTTTATGCAGTGAATCATGGTTGTAAATATATTTACCTTAACACACATATAATTTATTTTTTTAATGTTATTTTTATTAACTTTACTTCTACTTTAAAAGACAGAGATCTCACTCTGGCATTTACAAAAAAAAATAATTAAAAAATTAATAAAAAAATAAAACCACTTACAATGGAAGATCGTGTTCTATTCCAGTACACTTAGATTTTTTTAAAAGAAAATTGTTACTTCGTTAGAATTCAAGCAACAGGTTTTGCAATAAAACGTTAGGAATATTGCAATACACTCATAGGGCGGTACCACACTGGACCCCACAAAAAAAGGGAAATGTCATCTGTGATAACAGCAAAATTGAGAAACTGCACCCGCTACACACAGAGTTATCACTGGAGAAGTGACACTTCCAGGGTCTGCCCGAACAGCCTAACGCTGTGCAAAAAACAAGTCTGAAACGCTCAGATAAGTAGAAGCGATGCTAAGTGATAAGAAACCTTTTCAGAGGACAGAGAGAAGACAAATTGAAAATATAGCATATATATATGCTAGAGCATGTGCGAGAGTAAGTTCCTGTAGTGCTGAGTAGATGTGCCGAGGAAAACGCATTTCAATAGGTGGTAAAGAAAAGCCACCGAAGAGATACTTAAGCAGCAGGTTGATTGTAGTTAAACCCTGCATCCTGTAATTTTACTTGGAGATTCTATTGACCGGGGGTTGTGGAGAACCTCTTAGCTTTTTATTTTTAAATTTCCTTCCGCCTCCTGCCTCTTGTGACTCCTCTTTATTTCCAGCTCGCTTCAGCAACCGCATGCTGTTCCTGCCCCCGGCACACAGGTGGGATCCCGGGGCCGGGGTGTCCCCGTCCCGCCCCGGCGCCGCCTCCCGTCCGCGGGAAGGGCCGGGGCGGCGGCGGCGAGAGGAACGGGGGTGGCTTTGCAGCTGTGGAGCCGCGGAGCTGGGGCTGCGGTCCGCGTCCCCCCGAGCACACGCACCCCGTGTGCCCTGTGCCGGGCAGCCATGGGGCACCGAGCACCAGAGGCCGCGGGCCCGCTGCCCCGGCCCCGCCCGCCCCGCCCGGGTGGAGCCGTCCCCCGCCCCGCCGCGGGAGGAGGATGAGCCGGCAGCGGCTCCGGCGGAGGCGGCTGTCCCATGGCGGAGGTAAGGGAGGCGCGGGCGGCCCCGGCCGGGCGGTCCCGGAGCCGCCTAGGCCGAGCGAGGGGGGCGAGCGGTGGGGACGCGGAGGAGGACGCTTTTCTGAGCCGGGCACCGTCCCGTAAAGAAAAGAAAAAAGGCCGGGAGGGGCACACAGCCCCGAGGGTGTGCGGGGCTGGCCCGTGCCCTGCCCGTGTCCCGAGCGGCGGGAGCCAAAGCACCGAGCGGCGGGGCCGGGCTGCCGCGGAGCCTCCCCTCACCGGAGCGGGGTCAGCCCGCAGAGCTGCCCTGGCCCGGGCACACCCCGGGGCCCAGCGCCGCTGCCACCTGCCAGCTAGGGCTGTAAGGCCAGGACGGACGGTTCTGCTTGGCATTTCCTCCGGCATCGCCTCTTGTGGGTTTTCTTCTTGTGGGCTTCTTAAGAATATCACGCAGCTGCAGAAATGCAGCTTCTTCGGAGCGTTTCACATGGTGCACTCTTCACCTGGGCACAGGTGTGCGCCGTAGTGCGGTAACTACACTTGTCAGGAACATTTCTTACACGTAGAGGGTCTTACTGTGCTAGGGCAAACCTCCGGGCTCCTTTTATCTGCCCTCCATTATCAGCGCGGCAGTTTCAAAACTCCCGCTGAAGCAATAACCCCAGCAGCCATCGCCAGGTTCCCTATTTATTCGCGCCTCGTGCAGTCCGTGCTGCGCTTCTGTCGCCTTGTGCCCACTCTGTGCCGTCCTGCACAGAGCTGAAGAGCTGTGCACAGCTGTAGCTCCAAGATTAGCCAAGCCACTCAGCTGCGGGGCCGGCTTTTCCCAGTTAAATTGCTATTGGGAATAGAGTTTCATTGTCTCCTGCGTAGTTTATGATCTGGGACTTTTGTGGTGCGCTTTGTGGATACAGAAGGTACAGGAATGCCAAGACGGTGGGCTTGTGACTCTGATGTTCATTACATTTTGAAATACCAAGTTGAATTATCAACATTTTTCAAGTTGGTTTTGAACAATTGTGAATACCTGGTTCTTTTTGTGAATTAGTGGACCAGCATCAACTGTTAATTGTATAGTTTGTCGAGCATGGTAGATTTTATTTTTCTATTTAAATTTTCTTTTCTTTTTTTTTTCTTTTTCCCTATTTCCCCATTTGTTAACTTAGTTATTTTTGTAAAGTAGTTGCAAAACTAATTTCAACACCCTGACTATAAGGGATGACTCTTTTATGTGGAGAGAAGATGATTCCTTTCTTTGCTAAATGTAAGCCTGGCCCTCTCTCTTTAGCACAATGTATTTAAGTGAAATAATGATTGGAGCAAGATAAGGCATTGTTCGGTTCTTGAAATAAAGCGTAGAGGTTTCCATCTGTCTGGAAACCCTCATGTCTTTTCCACTGGACATCTTTTGAAGCAGGGAAGGTCCAAAACATGAAACACAGATCAAAAAGTAGATCTCTGTTTTTAAGGTGATCTTTGGTAGCTTTGACTGAGTCTACTTACGCTGTCAAAATGTTATTGTAATAGTATAATGGATTCCAGAGTGGTTCAGCTGATTTATAACCTTCAATTTGCCTTTTGTAAAAATAGATCTGAGCTATTTTTAGCATTTATTTTCTCAACACTAGATCAGGACAAGAAGTCTATGTAAACAGATGGAAGTATTTGGGTTTTTTCCTCTGGTACTGAGTGGCATCATGAAAAGTTTGCAGCTCGATTTAGCCATCCCTGGATTGATTTTATTCATTGGACTCCAGTCCCTGCTGAGAACATTGCTGGCAACACAGTGCAAGCTGTTGGTCCTTGTCCATTTGAGATCTGGTACTTAAAACTACTCTTGAAGACAGCTGCAGATGAAAATTAATTCAGTGGCCAAAGCATGCTGTTGGAGCCTGCTAAACTGCAGGGGTGTGCCTGTTTTTCTGCTCTATGCTAAGATGAGGTTCTAGAACAGCCTGAGCACTTTGGTTTCGACAAGGAATAAAGTGAATAGGTGGGATCTTACACTCAGCTTGCTGGCCATCAGTCTGGGGTCAGCCCTAACCTTTGTATTCACTCTATTCCCAGCAAACTATTTCCTTCTGATTGTTTTTGTAATCAAACATAGGCTTGCTGATGAAATGTAAACCCCACAATATTTTATCGCCTTAGTAATAAAAACAGCAAAATTGATTTCCTCTGAAATACACCCTTTAATGGAGAAAATAATCATACTATCTCAGTGTCTTGCAACACATTTTCTTAGATGGATGTGTGTAATAAGAACAAGGTTTGTACCCCTGCAGAGACTACATTAAAAAAGGTTTTGTGTTCCAAGTTCTGTACTGTCCCTACTGCCTGTGCTGCATCCCCTACAGCAGGTCAGAGCAGGTGTTGGTAGATGTGTCCTAAGGCTTAGGGTATTAGTTTAATACCTCTGCACTGCTCTGATCTGGGTCAGCTGCAGAATCAAAGCTTATAGATTTTGTTCTCAGGGATGTTTAAGATTGAGACTAAGCTCCCTGAGAACCATGAGTTTAGAGGAAAATAAGTGAAAAATAAATAAACATTTACTTTGGACAACTATTTGAAAAACATGCATTTGTTCATGCAAGGAAATGGATTGATTTCTGTAGTAGTGAAAGGTGGCGATTCAGGCTCTACCTCTTTGCAGAACACCTGAGACCAAGAGTTCAAGCTCCAGTGGGCATGTTTGCTAAGGAAATAGATAAAAAGCCTGAGAGTGAGACAGGTCTTTTCTTTGGGGTGATTATTTCTCATGCTACTTATTTTTTTCCCCAGATCCAACAGTGTTTGTACTGCACCTAGTCTTTCTCTTCTCAGTTTGCTGGAAAAAGGAATTGCAGTCCTGGTTGATTTTGTTTGCGTTTTTTTTAAGAAAGTGCTTGTAGTGAGAACACCACTTGCTCCTTAATATTCAGCACCTGTTTGAATGCTGACATCCCCTGTTGAAAACAGGGTACCTAACTTTTTTTGTCCTACTCAAACCTACTCACACAAATAAGTCACATTGAGTAGGCCACATTGAATTACTCATACAGTTAAAGTTGGGCATATCTGTTTATTTTTCCCCAATGTGCTTGAAAAGTATTGTTAGATTGCTCATGGAAATAGCTTATTTTAAGGAAAACTAAAACTGAAATATAGAGGCACTGTGTGGCTGTGTGCATTTTGAAGTTTTAAGTTCAGAAAGAGGAAAAAAAAAAGGGGAAGCAGGGGGAAAGACAAGTAGCTGACACTGAGTATAGGTCTTATATTGGTGGGGAAAAGGGAGAAGCCATTCTACAGGCATATAACTTGGGTTACATTCCATGCCCCAGTCTGCCAGCTGCATTTTCCTTAGGCTTCTCAATGTAACACTGCCTCAGCAACACTTCTGGAAGCTCTTACACTAAGCCCTAAGTCCATATGAAAAATGAATGAGACACATTTTCCAAAGCACCTTAAAACCTGTGTGTGGGGAAATGGGAGGCCTCAGTGCTGCAAGATGTGGCATCATCCTATGTGTGTGGTAATAGTATTCCCAAATAGAGAAAGTCTCGAGAAGCTTGTCACGCAGCAGTGTCTTAGCTGAAGGTCTTGCAAGGGTTCCGGACTGCTCTACTTGATTCAGTGAATGTTTTTTTCCCCTTTCTTTTTTGTATATCAATATTTTATGTGTGCAAGTATGTGTTTATGTATGTATGTATGTAGACATTTGAAGAAAGGGAATTTAAAAACTCAATGATTTCTTTATCTTTTACGGAATATACATGGGAAAATATTTAGATTAGCAAGAATGGACTGTATAGCTCTTCAGCTTTTTTCTGTGTTAATCTTACATTACATGACATTACAATTAAAATGTTTGTTCCAAATCACATGAACCCCAGGCACTGATGCTGCCCATGCCAGCAGAAGAGGCAGTGCCTGGATGAGAGCAGGAGTTGCTGTGCTGGGTCATTGCACTCCATGTGAAGCAAGCTCCAGCTCGGGATGGGACAGATAAAAAGGAAGGTTCTGCCCCCATACAAGTCAAATAGGTTTGTTTTATCTGAATGTATTACATTCTTTCAACAGATCTTTGGGGCCCTTCCCAAGAGCTGAATTCCTGCACTTGATTAAACAACACCTGCTCTAATTAATAATTAACAGCATAACATTGCTGTTGTTTATGAATTATAGAATTTAAGGAAGAAGGTGCACAGTGAATAATTTGTATTGTTTGTACTGTTATCTCTATGTTACTTTTTAGAAAGGGCAGTTTGAGGTTATGTAAAACCTCATACAAGCACACTTTGAACACCATCAGAGGCAGAGTTTTATGGTATTAAAGCACTGGAAGGGGGGAATCCATCCTAGATTTTTAACACCATTTGAAGTATTTATATTGAGTGAGAATAATTTGAATTACGGATTTTTTTTCTTGGTGAGTATCGAAGTTTGGTAAAGTGAAAGTTAAGAAGGAACCAGATAGGCTTTTCTCTGAAAGTTTTTCTCCAAAGGCTTTTCTCTAGACCATTTGAGAACTTCCCACTGAAGCTGTTTGCTTAACTTACAGAACATATTTCAAATTATTATATTCTTTTTTTCTTTTTAATTCATTGAGCAGTATTGCTGTGGAGAGACAGATAACTGGAAATAGATAAATGGATTGGGTCCCTGCTTGTGAATGGCCCTTACCTTTTAGCCAGAACTCACCTTAAGGAGGCAGGGGAAGGACTTCATGGTGTTTCAGAAAGAGGTAGCGTAAGAGAGGAACCTCAAACTTAGTCTTGCAAGGGTTTGAAAAAGCCTAGTCAAGGGAGTGTTCAGGAAGGGTGTTAGAGGAAGTTGGAGTTGCGGTGCAGGGCTGACTTATACCAGCGTTTTCCTGCTCTCTGGAGAGTGGCCAGGGTATTCCCAGTGCAAGGGGTGCATGAAAAGTGCATGTGAGAGTAGATGAGAGGAATATCAGGCATAAAGGAGGAAGAATTAGAGTGTGGTAAATGTGGAAAATAGAAAGGGAATTACAGGTGAGGGTCAGAGGGAAGGTGAAGATACTCAAATCCCTGAGGAGCTTCTGAAGTATCAGGCTGTGACTTTTAACAGTGCTCCCTATTCAGAGCTGAGAGTTGGCAGGCATTTGGTGTTGCAAAGAGGCTGGTAGCTTGGAAAAGCTGGGAGTTGGATAAGTTGAATACCTGAGAAACTATGTTTTCCTGGGAGGACTCAAAAGGAAGACATCCGTAAGTGAATTGCGGACAGTTTTATATGAAATGGTGGTCCCTGAGTGTCTTTATTCAGTATTGACTACATCATATACCAGTGAGGGTATACAACCACTCTATGGCAAAGGTAGAGCAGAAAGGGAGGGAGGTGTCTTACAGAACTCTGATGTCAAGTAGTTCACTGACCACAAAAGAAAGCATCTTGGGGCACCAGAGGCACAGAAAGAGGTTTTGGGTTTGGTTTGGGGTTTTTTACTGTGCTCAGTCTGGAAGAGTGACTGAATTAATTTAATTATCCTCATCACATTTACTCTCAGGGATATTGCATACTTTACTGATACCGAAGTTGGGCAAAAAACAAACTTTCAAACACAATTTGAGGTATTAGAAAAAGGCATTCTTTATTCTCAGTGCACTGAACACACGGGAGGATATCTCCTCTAATCAGGTGTACTGTGAAACTTTACAACAAGGTATTCATTCCATCAAGACCATACATATTCACTAAAGTGTACTTCCTAGCTGATACATAAACATCACTTTTCCTAGAACTAGATTGCATGCATGTGCCTCTTACTGGAAGTCCTTTTATGGTCCTACAGGATTGTCTGAAGGGGTCTCTGGTGATCATACTCACTTGAGTGCCCCCAGTGTGACAGGTGACCTTACTTTGAGCTTGCCTTTGGGCATGTGCTGTTGCTTCCTGTTAGATGGATTTGCCACAAAAGCCACTATATTCCTCATTATCTGTTTATGCACTGGTTACAGCTACATCCTGTGTGTCTTCTTTTGCATTCTTTTATCTACTTTGCTAGTTAGTCTTTAAGCTCTATTTAGCAGCATCAAGGGGAACTGAAAATTTCAATTCTCTATGTTGTCTGTCATTACAATGAAATCAGTTTCTGGTGAAAAACAACTGCATAGGACCAAAAGGTTGGAGTGTGCACCTGTTTGGTGTACATGTTAGAAGTGGTTTTAAAAGCTAGTTTTGAAGAGGATATTGAGCTATTTTCAGCATGAAAACTGATGTTTTAATTGAAATCAATGACAACACTGTTGGTCTCTGTGTCTTTAATGTGTACCTGTCTCTGCCTCCATCTGGGGAGTAGGTTGGTGTTAATTTTGTGTTGGAACGGAGTGCACGCAGTATGTGTGTTTTGTAATAGCTGACACAGCTGGCCCATGCTGTCTAAAGCCCTGAAATGCATGTGGCTGGAGAGGTGCTATCATCTCACTGCAGCACACAGGAGGGCTCCCACAGGGAGTGTCTGGTTGCAGCCCAGATGGCATTATTAGGATTTAGAGTTAATACATTGTAAGTGTTTGACAGGTGCCACATTTGGAGTCCCAACTATGAACCATTTGATTTACTCAATTGCACTGCTTAGGTAGCATGGTTTATTGTCATCTTTTAAGCCTAGCCATATATAACATGGAAGTTACTTTGATATTTGGTGTTTCCATCCACCATTCTACCCTCTACACATCCTAAACCTTGGCTGCAATTCAAAAAATACTCTTCTGTTCTGGTGTTTTCAGGATGTTTTAGGGCTTATTGTGAATATAGAGAAACAGCAATAAATATTTTTCTTTCTTTTTTTCTTAACAAGTAGATATCAGTTTGTATGATGATTATCATATCTTTAAAGTACACAGGCAAAGAGCAAGATCACTAAAATTAGAGCTGAATGATATCAGATACACATCATTATATTTAATTATTAATTGTATTTAATCCTACCAAGTAGTAAAGTGAAACTACTGGTTACATTACTAGCTGTTTTACTTAACTTCTCTTGGTATTGTGCAAACTTAAAGGATCATTCCAACACAAACAATTCTATGATTCTATTCTGGAAATGCTACTTAATTATTCAATGTGGTATAGAGTGTGTGACACATCTTTTCAGCAAATAACAAGTGGAGGGCTAGTTCTACAGAGAAGTGCAGTTAGTAATGGAGAAGGGACAAGAGATTGTAGAAAACCATCTCAAAGGTTAATGACATCAATAGAGCAGCTTAAAACTTAACTGAAATAAAGAGATCATAGTATAGAGTAATTAGAAGATAGCACATGAACAGGATACATGAGTAATCAGCACCAAAAAATTATGTTCTCTTGCAAATAATTGTGGTCATGTACTTCTGCTCCAGCACTGGGATATTTGTAGTGGTAACTCACAAGTCTGACTGCAGTGAAACAGCTTTCCAGGGGCAGGTACCCCCTGCCTCTCAGTGCTGCCTGTGCACCCAGGCAAGCCACCCTGTCTGCTCTCTTCCAGCAAGACCTTTCTGTTGCTCCAGAGCTAGTTCAAGTATTTGTGTGCACTTGTAGCCCTGGGTTGTGTAGTTTTAGTCCTGTGTGCCAACAGCACACAGATCAATAGTCAAAAACAGATTGATTGTGCTTTCTGCTGCTCCTTCAGAGGGATCTTCTTCACCCATCCAATACAATACATCACAGTAGACATTTTTGTATTTTGCTGTCATTACAGGTTCTGCTCCCTGTGCATTTTTTTAGGGACAGCAGATAAGACATGGATGTAAGGAAGCAAGGGGAGGGGGTATGTGGAGGGATAGTGTGATGTACAGTACACCCAGTTCTTGTTGAGATCAATACTCTGATTTACTTAATTGGAAACTGAAGGCTCTATTTTTAACATAGAGTAAGAAACTCTGGAAACCTGCCAGAGCAGGCAGCATGCTTCCAATTAAGTGTAGGCCAGGCCACCCACAAAGCCATATTTTCTCTCTCTCCCACATTGATTCTTGGCCCTCCTTAAGTAGCAGATTTTACATAAACTACTATTTTTCATATTCCAAAGGCTGACAAACTGAAGCCTGTAGCTGACCTGTGGTAAGCTGTACCTTAGGGAAAGGGCAGGTGCACGGTTAGAGCCCAGCCTTTCACATACAAAGCTGGTGGATAATTTGGTAAATCATACTCAGACTGTGTATTTTAATGCAACTGAAACTATTAAGTGGCAGAAGCAAGATGAAAATTTCAGATACTTGGGGTTTTATTTTTTTTATTATTTTATGGTGAGAATTTTAGTGTAACTGTCTGGCTTTGTGCTTGCACAGAAGTCTTTCCAAATGCAAATTGAAAGCTGCCCTCAGGTAGGGTTGCAGTTTACCGTTTGGAAACAGCCTACTGTTGGAGGCATGAACTTCCACACCCTCCAGTGGTAGAAATGGAAAGGCTGCTGCAATAGATGGGTTTGGTGGTATTGTTAAGTCTTCTACAATCAGCAAAAATTAAGTCTTTTTCTCTATACAGAGACAATCACATGCTATCCTGATTTCTTTGGCTCAGTGGTATGACTGTAACTCAATTACCGTTTTTTCTGCTACCCTTCTTGCAAACTAAGGATGGGAAGGACAGAAACACTGAATGTGGCAGCACAGGGCTGAGTAAATAGTATCTACACCTAATCCTTCTTGTCATTAGATAAATATCCAGACTCTGTAATAAAGCTTTTGTCATTAGGTATATGTCCAGTCGGTAGAATTAAGGTATCTTTAATGAAATGCCTTGTTCAAGAACATAGTGTGGCTGTTTCTTTGGGAGACACCCCTCCTATTTTCCCCATAGCAGTAGTCCAGCAGTCAGTCCCAACTGATAAAACAGGTATGGAAGGAAGCATTCTGTTGTTGAGCTTTGCTGTTCAGTCATTCTTCATCACTGAGGAAAACTAACAGGCTGGTGCAAAGTGTAATAAAGAGCATAAACCTTTATCAGCATAATCTAGGGGATTTTTGTGAAAAGACAAAACAGAGAAACGAAGGTGAAAAGGTTCTGGTTGATTGCTGTATAGAGAGTTTCGCTGAAATGATCCCATAGGTGAAAATCTGTGATGTGAAATATCTTACATGTGCTGTATCTATACCACCACTGTTGTGAAAACCTGTCTACAGGGCCAGGATCCTTCAGCAAGTGCTCTGGTAGTGATGAAAACAGGTTTTTTCAAAGGATGGAAAACTTAGTGCAGTAATAATTGCTCTAAGCAGCCATGAGTATATTTTAATATCACCTGCCAGAGCAAGAAATGGTGTTAGTAAAACTGATTTTCAGAGCCACACAGTGCAGCATTACTAAGCTCAGTCAGAAAAGACGACACATTCCCTTCGGTAAGCTACAGGGAATGGACATGACTGCAAATGTGAGACCCTGCTTCTCTCTCTTCACCACTGCACAGAGCTCCTGCTGATGTGAATGGAACAGAGGTACTAATGATCAGAGGGAGGTTCTGAGCTCCTTTCTGTGCTGCAGGCCAAGAGTCCTTCAGGCAAAATGGTTTGTGATCCTGTAGTACAGTTGGTGGCTCAGCCTGGAAACTGTGGGTACCATGACACCATCTATGGCTGAGTAGAGAAAATAGATACATTTTTTTCTTAAAAGATACATAAAAATGAATGCAGACTCCAGATAAATTCCAAAATTTGTAGTCGGAAATATTCTCCATTTCCTTAGCAGTCAACCGTTTTATATATTGATAAGAAAAGACCTTAAAATTCAGTTACCTTTGACATCTTGAGGAAATTAATACAAGACAGTTTTCAAAAAATTCTGTGAGCTTCAGGAGCATTTAGTTTCCCTTCAGAAAGGAGATATCCCATCAGGTACGTCAGAAATTTAGTTGTCCTCAGAATGGTTTGGGGAAGGACCATCTCTATCGTAGACTTTAGCAGACCAGCATCATCTGCAGTCAGATTTCCACTCTAAGGAAGTTGAACTGTGAGGATTTTAAATTATCTGTAGGACACACCATGGCCTCTTTCTAAAGCTACCCCAAGCCTTTCTTTTCGCTGACAGGGGAATAGGTTTATACCCCTGGAAATTTTAAAAGGAAAAATCAAGTTGTGACTCATGCACCTTCTGTATACAAACCCAGTTCCTGCAGCTTGTTTTTTGAGGCGTCACATGATAAATACCACATTTCTAGCTATTTCCTGCATTTGCCTCTTCTGCAGCCAGTAGAGCAATGAATTTGCTGTGTTATCCAGGAGCTGAATGCTCTGCCACAGCAGCAGCTTTCCAGGCCACTTGGCTCCAGAGGAGCTGCTTATGGTCTTTAATAGCAGTCATCCTTGACTTCTTATTCACTTTTGATAATCATTAATTTTATTAATTAGAATACTAACAGATCACATTAAATAACAAGTGTTAGGTTGTATTAAAAACGAGATTCACTTAATAAATTATAAAAAGTTTAATATAAACAAAAAGACAATTAGGAGACAAAGGAAATAACGCAAAGGGTTAAAACGGCCGGGTGCCTTGGTGCGCTGCCAAGAGCACACCTGGTATCTGGGGAACACTTTTTTTATCCCCTCCTGCTGTGAGGGTTTAATACATATTCAAACTTTTTCAACAAGTATTTAGCATGTCCCCTCCTTGGTTCCACCTATTTAGAACATGATCTGTATAGTTTTTACTTTTGCTGACAATCATTATTTCTGCTGGTCATCATTATTCTTGCTGACCAACATTATTTTTAGTCTGGTTTCCTTTCTTCTGCAAATGGTCAGTGTTGATAACAGTCTGGGCCCCTCATCCTTCCTTTGAGGGCAGCTGGGCTTCATATCTTTCCCCCCTCCTGCCGACGGCCTGATCTTGGATTCAGATAACAACTTGGGCTCTATTGTTCTTCCACTGACAACAGCTTGGGCCCCACTGTCTTTGCCCTCTGCGGTTTCCTTGCTTGTACTTAGGAGATGCCTTTAAGCTTAGAACTTGTTAGCAAGAAAAAAAGTACATACATAGCCAAAAAGTATTTAACATATAATATTCATCTTAATACTTGCAAAAGCCAATATCACAATATAGATTTATAACAGTTGGTTCTCTGTAAAATTAAAGCCAAGCCCTGATCGTGCAAGCACATAAGTATGAGAGTAACTTCATGCCTGTGATCTGCTCCACTGGACACATTTAAGTGTTTGCAAGTAGCTACTTAACGTGTTCTCAGTGTCTTGTATAGTAAATGCCCTCTCCTGTTTAACTGCGTAGAGAGAACAGTTGGTTAGGGGGTTTGTTTTGTTGTTTTTGTTGTTTTGTGTATGTATGTCTGTTTTTAGGCAAGTAAATTAGGGTTTTTTTGTATTTGGCAGTAAAAAATCATCTGGTCATTTCCAGATGCAGCTGACAGAGAAGACATAATGTATTGGAATATAATTTCTAATGAGTAGAAACTGCATTAGGCCTCATTGAAGGAAACTCTTCAGTCTTATATCAGAGTGACAGATGAGGACCCTGTAGACCTATTTGCTTTTACAAATGGCATTTATAAAGCTAACGTTCTCTTCCAATCTTGAAAAGAAAGTACAGAAAAATTGAAAGCAAACAAAAAAAATTAGTTCAAAATAAAATTAGTTTTCATATTTTAAAATATTTAAGTAGAATGTACAAAGTTGAAAATAATATTAATTTGTTTTGAGATTAATTTTACTCCAGAGTCCTAATTTTAAACTTTTTATATTTACTTTTTAATGTGTTTTGTATGAAGGAGCAATTTAAAAACTTTTATACATTTTGCTAACTAATACAATTGCAGGTTTTATGTAGTTTATGCTTTCATAACAAACCTGTAAATTGTTTCTTGAGGTTTTTAGAACCGAATACTCTATGTTTGCTGCTGTTGAAAACTTCTTTTCTGCTCCTGCCATAGCATTTTGCTGGGAATATCTGGAACTAATGCAGTGTGGACACTTGGCTTCCTAGCTGCTATTCCACTGAGTTTCACATTTTAAAAACACAGACTCACCCTGTAAAAGCTGAAATATCAAAGTACTTTTAAATATAAATACTTTATAAAAATAGGAATTAGCAATGATTCCTTCTTACTCTAGCAATGCTCCAGCCCTATATAATAAACAATGAAAAAGTCTGATGATATGAATATAGATAAAATAAAACTTGAAAATTGCTTCTGAGGCCACTAAATTTGAACAATCTCATCAATGGAGATTAAAAATTCCATCATTTGGATAAATGAAAATGGGTAATGTCTACATGGAAGTGATGGGAAACAGAGTTGCTATTACAATACAGGTAAGCAAGGGATTTTGCTAACTGGACATGTATAATTGCCTATTTTAATATTCCACCACTGATTATTTATCTGGCTTGGATATGTTGTTGTGAAATGACTTCCAAAAGACATTGATAGTCCATACTTTTCATGAATTCACATCATGGTTCTTTGTCTGGTTTAGAAAAATTGGTTTCCAGTGTCCATTTCTACTGCAGATGGGTTCAGTGCCTGGGCACCAAAACAGGAGGTGGTGGCTTCTTCCCTGAGCTGACACTGGTCTTATTCTGCCCCCAAAGTCTACACACTCAGTTCATCCACATGACCTGTTCAGTGCATTATTTTATTTGGAATTCTGTCACTGGAGGGAAAAAAGTGCATTTTAAAGAATAATTTTGATGGCATGCTGTGTAATAGAACCATTATATTTGTGTCTTCAGGATGTTGACCTGAAAGCATGTCAGGGAGCTTTAGGTGACTGCTGTCCACCTCAAGGAGAGGATCAGTTGGAACTGCAAGAAGAAGAAGAGAAAGACATAAATCAAGTAAGTGATGAAAAAAAGGGAAGAAGAGAAAAAAGAAGAGAAAGTGAGGGAGTATATAGAAATCACTAAGATAAATAATAGTGAAAGGTTTTGAAAGGAATAATTTTCCTTTTTTTATTTGAAGTGTTCCTTGCCAGGGCAGGAAAGGAATGCTCATTCCAGACAATGCTTTGTGAATGTTTCCCTTGTACACTATTTTGAAAATTGCCTTCTTCCCTCAATCCCTCACTATTTTTTGAGTAGTTGAGATATTCACAAGTTTACAGAAAACACTTGCAACTAATAATTTCTTAATTTGGGTTTATTTTCTCCATTATGAAGGTGGTGTGCTTGTGGGCAAGGATGTTTTTGCCTACAAACACTAGAGACACGGATGTTAAATTAAATACTGCTCTCACCCTTTATGTAAAGCTTGATGCTCAGATGCAGAATTACATTTGGCACACTGGACTCTTCAGTTTTGTTTTCTCTAAGAGTTACAATGAAAAGGGCACTCAATTTTCTTGAGACCTTGTGAGAGTTGAGAACATCTGATCCAGGTGTCTTGCCAGCCTCTCTGTTTGCCACTCCCCTGATAGTTTGGCTTTGAAAAAATACCTGGTTTTTCTGCACTGGTGGAGAGGTACAGCTTCAGAGGAAAGCCCACTTCTGCTGTTGCAGGCATGGTAAGGCTGCTCAAGCCCTGGAGCTGTTCTGCTCTTGCTAATGTGTCATCTTCCATCAGTATGAAGACTTGATGGTGGTCAGCAGCAGTATTGCACTGTGCTCTGTGTCTCTCAGACTTTGATTTTTACCTCCTTTTACATAAAATAACTGCTTTACACCGTGTTTCTCTTTCTTTTGTCACAGAGGAACAGCAACCATGTAGATTCCCTTCTCTCCTTAGAGGGCTATTTACAGCTTCTGTCATCACAGGTGGAAAACATGCTAGAGGTAAATGAGAAAATATAGGAATCTGTATTTATAAAACAGAAAATCTATTGCAGATAGATTGGAATGCAGTCAGCAGTTACTCTGTTTTATCAAATAACCACAGCTTACCCCACCCACTCTGGCAATATATTAGCAAATCAATGTAGTAAAACTTACCTGAAACTGCTAAAGATGCTACTATCCACCTTTTACAGCAGCTCTCATTGGCTCTACTTTAAAAATTTTCCCCAGCAACTTGTCTGGTGTAAAAGCTGTGTCTTTACTGTGATCTGGTTGGATGGAGCCACTGGACAACTCAATTAGTTCAACTAATAGTTGTCTTTCTGAAACTTAATACCAGTTTGTATTTATGCAGCAGCTCTTGGTGTGTTTCTGTACAACAACCCTGATTTATTAAACAGGAGCAGCTGTTGGGCATTTGTGGTGAAAGATTACATTTGTCATAAATATTGGGTCAAGTGCTTGCAGGGTTACTACTCTCAAGAACAACAGATCATCTTCGCTGCAGATCAGATCAGTCAGCAGTAGCAGTAAACCCATTTTGTGGTTTGGGTTGTTTTGGTTGTTTTTTTTTAATCTTGTGGCCCTCTGATACTGTATTTTACTTTCTGTGTGCCTGTGTTCACAAAAAATGTTTGTTATCATAATTGAAGTCTCCCTCCTCTCCCACTGCTCATAGCTTCAACCACTGACCATGAAGCTACTCCCTACATTTCTTTTTTGCAATACTTAAGGGCATCTTACATACACTTCCCATCATAGGATCCTTTTCTGGGGCCATTAGCATTTTCCATATAACTTCATGCTTATCTGGTTTTGGGAATCTGTAGCTTAGATAGTACCTTCTAGCCCATAAATCTGCTTCCTCTTCTGTTCAGCTCTGGAAATGGATTGCACACTAACAAGGTGTAGAAGTTCATCAGTTTAGTTTTCTCTGTTCTCAAAATCTGAAAGGAATTCGGCTGTAGACTTTATGCAGCTATTACAATACACAGTAACATACTGTATATTTTATTTAACGTTATTTATGCACTGCCATCTTGTGACAATCTATCTGTTAAATATGGATTGATTGTTTCTGCCAAGTATCAAGTCTTCACAGTGAGTGGGATATTTTGATAGCTGACTTACTAAGAATTGTTCTTTTCAAGGGATTAGTTGAAAATAGAATCTCTATCTCACAGACTGCAGGTGCTCTAATACAGGGTAACTCCATAGCAGAAATAAGGCAAGACCTTCTGTTACCTGAGCTCCCAGTAAGCATAATAGAGAACTGATGTTCTGTTCCTTACGGTACATCATTCCTTCCCTGAGGAAAGTGCTTTTGACGTAGTCTGTTCACTGAATAGCAATCAGAAAGTCCTTTCCTGAAACTCAGTAAAGGACACTCAACTTTAGTGGGAGGAATCCTATGCATTTCCTACTTGATAAATTTACATTCTCAAGTACTTTGTATCCATCTATTTTATGACTGCTCTGCTTGTCAGCAAGCACTCAACATAACCTTGGACTGTGGCTTTGTGCTTCTAAGACCCAACAACTTTAACTCAGGTCCACAAAAGGTGGGCCTTAGTGCTACCTACAGAATTACCAGTCCAGTTTATTGTTTGAACATCAGGGCCAAGGCATCATATATCAGCCTTGGTTTTGTAAAAAAACCGAGTAGTAATTTAAAGTCAAGACATCCACAAAAGGTATGACTTGGTGGGGGAAGTGTTATTCCAAACTGATCAGTGAAATATTTCAGCTGAGTTTTGGATGCAGTAGACCGTTGTTAAATGGAACTAAACCAAATGTGGCACATCACAGGCCTGCAAACTTCATAAACTGTGAAATGAGTAGTCAGACTGCAACAGCACAGTCTTAATGTTCCTGTCTTCCACTCCTCTTTTCTTCACTTTCCCTACTGGTTAACTTCTGCAAATGAGCTACTTATCTTCTTTAAAAGTTCATTTTCCAACACTTTAGCACCTTGAACCAGCTCACCTTTGAATCATTGTCTTGGTTTGAAAAGACAGGTGTCTGCTGAGGAAGGCAGGAGCCTCCCTTGAAATGGAAAATGTAAACCTCTTCCCTCCAAATTATTATAATTTTATAATTAAGGGGCTCTCAGGCAAAGATATGGGAGTAGGAATAACAGTTCTTTACTTATTTGTATAAATAAAAAAACTACAACTTAATAGGAAAATTAAAATGCAGTAGTACAAAAACCACTGACAGAGTCAGAATACAACCTGACACCATGCTGGTCAGGGTGTTGCTAGCAGTCCAATTAAGTGGTGGCTGCAGTCACTGTTGAAGCAGTGATCCTGTGGAAGGCTGTAGTTTTCCTCTGAAGGTCCAGTGGTGATGTAGCATGGTCTGCTCTTCCTCTGGGAATCCAGTGGGAAAAGGCTGACTGTGGTGTTCCAAATCTCAGACTATATCCAGGTAGGAATGCTGGGTGGAGCATCTCCCAGTGGGATGATGTAATTTTATCAGCCATGCAGTGAGACTCAATGGCCCATTAAAAGAAGATTCTCCCTTGGAGGGAGGGTGAGTTGTGGAAGAGATAAGGAACACTGCCCCGCCTGGTTTTAACAGATGGTTAAAACCTTTACGTTTGCTTACATCTTGCATTGCAACCTAAGAGAATCATCAATACCACTACCAGGAAAGGGTCATTACCACTCCTCCTAGAAGGACGTTTTTCTTAAACCAGATCAGACATAACATATGTAGGCCATAGTTTGTATGCTTGGCAATAGTCATGTTTTTACCTCTCAATCCTCATCAGTCCCACACTGTCCTTTGCAAGTCCTTCTCCCTTCAGTCAGTTCTGCACCCTTCCTGCTTCCTTTTGCCATGTGCCAATACAGATTATGCTTTTTACAGATGGGAAACAGCATTACAAATAGCTAGAAGAGGAGCTTTATGTACAAAAATTTGGCTTTAATAGAATCAAGTAGCGGAATATTGACAAACAAATTGATTGTGACTGTGTAGGCAAGGGATGTAGAAGCATTCATTTTATGAAAGATCCCATTTCCCTCCCCTGCTTTCATCTTTTAGGTGAACTTACTGGAAGATACACAAGTTGCTACTTCTAGTAAAGGCCAAGACCCATCATCCTCAGACCACAATATAAATTTGACCCAGACACTTCAGAACAGTTTTGGTCCTTCTGATGGCATGCTACTAGGAACAGACTACCCCACTCAATTAAATTCAAAACCAAGACATTTACAAAGGCAAGAGTTCTTTCCTCAATCAAGCTCTGATATCACAAATCCAGAATCACTGTTTCATGGGTCAAATTTGACAGGGCTGTTTTCAGCTGCTGACATTAGAAATCTAACAGCCCATGATGATAATTTTGATGAAATTAAGCTCATGTCTTTGGCTTTGGAGGAAGGCTTTAGTCCTATAGAAGTTTCTCAGATGTTTGAAGAGCCTGGCTCAGATTTGGGACCATCTTTGAATTCAAATCACTGTACCACCTCTTATTCAATCTGCTGTGAAGATTCTGTTGGGTACAGCAGTGGTGTTAAAGCTGTTCCTTCACATGGCTTAGGAGCTGTTGGTGGCCACTGCCAAGAAAACATTAAGCACAGCCACATGGAATATCCGGGTGATACAGAGTGTTCTGCAGAAGCCACACTTCAGCAGTTTCTTCAAAATCACACATACAATCAGCTGCCAAATCAAACAGCATCCACTCCACAGCATCATCAACAGATGTGGATGAAGAAATCAAACGAAGTGAAGGATAGGTGCCACAATTCTGCTGCTACAAACCAGAGCAGAGATGAATGTCGTGCAAAAGCTCTGAGAATACCATTTTCAGTTGATGAAATTGCGAGCATGTCTGTTGACTCTTTCAATGCCATGCTAGCAAAGAACCAGCTAACAGAAACTCAGGTATCACTTCTGCGTGACATCAGACGAAGAGGAAAAAACAAAGTAGCTGCACAAAAATGTCGTAAACGCAAACTGAATGCAATTCTTAACTTGGAAGAAGATGTGTGTAACCTCCAAACACAAAAGGAGACCCTTAAAAAGGAGCACTCCCAGTGTAGCAAATCTATCAACCAGATAAAGCAAAAATTAAACTACTTGTACCATGAAATTTTCAGCAAGCTGAGGGATGACCAGGGTAGACCTGTTAACCCGTGCCAATATGTCATTCATTGCAGTAGCAGTGGTAGTGTTTTCATAATGCCCAAGCACTTGGCCAAATCTGAACAGAAACAAGATAACAGAAAAGAGCAGAAACAAAAGTAAAATGACTGGAGATCACCTAAATCACCTTTATTTCGCCTGAAAGAATGATAAGAATACTTGAGAGAAGACTAAAGGTCAGTGATTACAGCAGTTCAACTACACTTGAGGAGAAACACTCTGTGTTGAAGGGTCTGGCAAACCCAACCAGCTGTGATCTATTAGAAGGTCCAGAAGCTGAGGCCTCTAGATGAGGATATCTGTTTAGTTTTAGACTTAAAGGAACTAGACCATCAGTGTAGTGTAGCTTTACAGACCTGTGTTAAAACTAGGAATTTAGTTACTGGTAATGGGGGCAGAGGGGAAGAACATTAGTGAGGGATAAAACTCAACTTTAGATTGTTACACATGCAGGATAATGTTTTAGTCTTGAATACTTGATTCTTTATACAGAAAATGACCTTACTTTATTCTCTAGCACTGAAAGAAAAAATATAGTTCTAGTGCATCTTCAGCTTAAATTCACTGTGGTTTTCCATCAGCTCAAGAGATAACTGCATGCTTTGCATTTATTCAGAATAGCTCTGCTTTTCCTAGTTTTCCTTAGGAGAGCAGCCCAGGGGGCTACTGCATTTTTCCTCACTACTTTCACCATAGTAACACCAAAGATAATCTGCCACTTAATTTTACAACTCATACACTCAGTCTGCAAACAGATGCTGAAAAATAGTGTCTGATTCAATCCTGTCTTACCTTCATCCTCCGCAACTGAATCATTCTCAACTTTCTTCCACAAAAATGCCCAATGGTGGAGTTCCTGTTCAGTTTCCTAGTGACTGTGATACTTACTTGTGTACCTTCTCTTTTCCTCCCATTTTGACACCTTCCTAAAGAAGTACTAGAGGTTTTTCTCTGTGGCTTTTTTAACTAGTATTTTTAAAGCGTCTTTAATGTCCCAGATTTAATTTCTTATAATATACATTTTACCTAGTCTTTAAATTAAATGGAACCAAATTACTATTTATCTATACTTGTAATTATGAGGTTACACTTTGCTAGTGCTCCAAATCTTTTTTGAAGATTTTTTTTTGGTTTGACATTTATCTGTGCTATTAAAAAGAGGTTTTATTCACTCATGTACTTTCAACATCCTATCCTTTACTGTTTTACAGCGTGAAAAAGGTCTGCAAAAGAGATGGCCTAAAAGGCCTGTAATGAATGATAAAGGAGTGTTGAGGTATATTATGATGAAAATAACTACTACTATTAGTGTCTAGATAACAACAAATACTTTTTGTTCACTTTACTTAAAAATTTCTTATTAATCATGGTATGATGACAACAGAGCATTCAGGTACCTTCAAAATCACTTGTACCAAACATGTAAAAACTACACATACAAGGTTAAATGCCAAATAATACCTACTGAAGAAACAAACTGCCACTAGCATGGAAGTCACATTGGATGCTTGCACACGTCTGTAAAAATTGGTAAGATTAAGTGGTGTTTTCTAAAAAGGGAGCCCTAAGGTAGTGACAAGTGCACTGAACTATCAACAATGAAATCAGCCTATTTGAACAATTTTCTCAGCATTTTCTATTAAAAGATTTCTTCAAATAAATATGTGCACGTGTTCTTTACTGGTTTCACCACAGCCTCAAATTGCTAAGTACAAATTCATAGCAGAAAGTCTCATGATTGAGGCCATGCAATTTCTTGTTGTTGGTTAAGTATGAGATACAGGTGTCCCACCTCGTATTCACATGGAATTTGTCTACTGGCTAGACCACAAACTTCAATCAAAACATGCAATAGGTGTCAGATACTACATATGATGAACTGTGAACTTTATTTCTCTTTGTAGGGGGAAACAAGTACATATTCAAATCAGCATGATCATAATAGATTAAATGACATCATAAACATTTTAAAATCCATGCACTTACCCTCTGCAGGATGAGGTCTTTAAACCTACTTCACTGCCCATGTGCCTAAATTCTGCTAGCTACTAGATGAGGCTCGTAACTGAGAAATCCAGAAAGCCAAGTATTTCTGTTTTAGAGCCTCTCATGGGGACAAGAGAAAAAAAAAGCCTTTTTGGTGCCCACTCCTTCACTAGCAATGGCAGGTGAGCTCTGTGGATTTTTGTAAGGCCAGCTGTTAATGGAGTATTGTACATATCAAATTGGGAAACAGATAAATTTTGGCCCATGCCAAAAATAAAGCGTACTGTAACCCTTTCACAACACAATCCCAGTGGAAAGCCTCTTACTCCAACTGATCCATTGAAGACATCAGCCCCAATCCCATTCCCTTACCTGTCAATTTGCAGATTGTAAAGGATTATGAACTGCCCTCAGCTAATTCAACTGTCATTATTGCCCAGTAACTGTGTCTTTACCAAGTTGATGAACCTCAGTTCCTCAGAACCCAACAAGCAACTCTACCCCCACAAGAACTCTGGAGATGAAATTCTAGTTGTGGATGGACTGCAACAATATTGATGACACAATGAGTGTTATGTATGGATGTGTATTTTTTCAAACCATCAGCTACCTGCCCACAGGACAAAACCATAGGTAGAGTTCAGACCAATATCCTGTTTTTTAATTGGAGTATATACTTGTATTTCATCTAAAAGCTGTTGAAGTGTCTTCCTTTTCTGCAGCTAGCATGTGTTTAAAGAAAATTACCAAACACACACAAAAAAAAATCCACACCAAACAAAAATCCCCAAACATTGCCTGGTCTTGGCTATGCTTTATAGTTTCATGTCCTCAAATGATGTGTGGTTAGGATAGACAGCCTGAAGCTTATGTACTAGCCTTAGACCGTATTTGCAACCTCTATACCAAAACACTCTATTTTTGAACTTTTCAGGTAAACAGGACTGATCGACGAAAGTTGTTACTGAAAGGGTTGTAAAATGTGGATAACACCCGACTGCTGAAGTCTGTCTTGGCTTTATTATTGACAGATCCTAAATTTTCACAAAATCAAAATCTCAAGTGTACAACTCAGGAACTTTAGTGCATGAAAAGAAACCATGTGGTATCCTACTCTGGAGCCAGATGTGACTAAGCCATTACAGCTGTATCTTACCTTAATACTACTCTGAAACACAGGTCTGATGTTAGGCTGAAAACACTTTTTAATTATAGCGAGGAAACCACTAACCTGATGATTATAGACAGCTGTTGACATCAAAAAACAGAAATACAGAAGGGGGAGAAATCATTAAAATACTGTTCCCATGGCAAAGCTTTTAAGTAGTCTGTAACACTTCAGTGGTAAACTACATTTTTCTATTTTTAATAAGAGCTTATCTGCAAGAAGTTAGGGAAGGTCAGATTAAGTAAAAGGAAAAACTGGGTGGTGTGCCTGTGACTGTGCACATATACTGTATTCCCATTACTGATCGCAGCAAGATGTTACCTGCTGGCCAAGATTCACACCTGTTCTGGAGAAACATCCACCAGTAACAAATGCAAGCCAAGTACTCCATCAAACTGCAACCCCCATTGCACTTTTTCTGACGTATAAGGCTGGACAGTCCTATAAAGGCATCCTGCAAACAAGCACACCCAGAACAGACAGCATTTTGCTAAAACACTACATGCACTTTGAGAATGACCAATACAGTAAAGTACAGCTTTAAATTAATGTTTTAGGTTTTACATTTTATTCAATAGTTCTGGCTTTTTACAACGCCAAACTTTACAAGCTAAGGATGTTCCTGCTCAAGAGCTTACAATCTAGTTTTAGATGGGGAACCAGAAAAAACTTCAATGAGGAAAGGACAAAGCACTTCTTGAGTATCAACCTGTCAATCTTTGTCCCAAAACACACACACACACATTAGTTCTTTCTCTGAGAGTAAGTACAGCTCTAACAATCTTGAGGACAGAGATGGCAGAGACCTATAAATGAGGCAACAGGACACTCGACAGCAGGGTGTAGTGGAAAAACTCTTTTATTATGGAAACCAAATAGAGATGGCAGATGTAACCAGGTGAAGTCTTACTACTGTAGTGTACCTCATGAAGTACTGCAACTTGACACCTGCTGCACAGCTACTAGAATTCTGATGTCCATCACCCATTTTCATTCAAGAATGCCCCAAAATGAACCAAGCAAGGGGGAGGGAAGAGTGCTGGTAACAGCAATTTCCTAGGACTTTCCCCCTGTCACCCTTTTTTGTACAGTGGAGCAGCATGGGAGGTCACACAAGCTAGTTTGTGAGGTCCCCAAACACTGTTGACCTAATATATTCATAGCACTCTGTCAGGCAAGTCACACAAGTATTTATACACTGTTTATTTTACTGCTGATAGACAAACCAGTTCTTACTCCATTAACTGGAGTAACTCCTGACAAAATTTCTGTGCAACACAAACCAACAGTAGCTGCAAAGCAAAAACATGACCATGAAAAGGGACATTACTTCTGGCAAAATGGATCATTACCTTGGCAAACCCTTCCATATGACACTCCTATGCATTCCTAGACACACTGAATGGTATGGTTGAAAAAACATGGCTGAAGAGGAACAGCCATCTCCCTTAGGCAGAAAAGAAGCAACAGCACTACTACAGGGTTCCACCTGCATCACACACTCTGCTTCAAAAATGAACACTAAACCTGCAGGGAATGTACAGCCCCAATATATTCCCAGCAAATGAACCTTCACCAATGAGGTCCAGAGCTGCCAAAACAACCTCAGCTGATAACGGTTTGAAATTTCAGATCCATTTCTGGGGCTTGGGTTTTCTCTCCCAGAAGTGGTATTTCATCACCAAGAGATCATGTACATTCATCATCATACTAAAAGAATACAGTCTTTCCTACACATCATAAAGTTCAAGTCCTGTTCATTTCACAGTGTAACAGCAATTGTTCACATTTTCTTTAATGTTTTTTAGCACCTGCAGCACAACAGAAGTAAAATTCAACTTTCATTGTAAGTAACACAAAGTCTGAGTGGCCAGAACCCTACTACTGACCTTTTTTCACCATCATTTTATAAATACAAGTCATACTATTTTTGAGTGGTCTTTGGCTCACACACCAGTTATCAACAAGTTGTGTTGTTTTTTTCTTCCCTCAGTTTGCTGTGCAAAGTGTTCACTGGGGGAAAGCTGGACCTAGTACTGACAACCTGATCCTCAGTTGTTAGTACCTGCAAACACTGTAATGTTACACTTCCTTGGAAGACAAAGTCTGTAGTGACAAAATCCTACTTGATAAAAAGAATACATTGCCTACAAATTGATGACCAGGGACTGCCCACACAATACTGCTTTTATTTGAAGTTGCTAAAAACTCCCAGTATCAGGCTGACTCAGAAGCGTGACCTCCCTCACCACATTCATTGGTGAACATTGTTGACTGTCACATGCCTTAACTTTAAGACCACATCAAGAGAAAAGCTGTGGAAGTTCAACAGTAGGACGTCAGGAAACTTAAAATACACACACCAGGTTTTCAAACCTCAACTTTAAATATCCAGTAACTTCACTCTTGTGCAGTGCTGTCCCCCCTGTATACTCCCTTCCCTCAGTGCCAACAGATCAAAATGAGACAGTACTCATTATGGAAACCATGCTCAACTGAAGTAGATTTTAAACCTTGTTGCTAAACTACGGAAATAGTATTTTAAACAGAAAAATAATTACTGCCTTTTGAAGTGGTTTTGTTAGTTCTTTAAAATGGTGTATGAATGTGGACTTGGCAACTGTAAAGAAAAAACTTCCATCAACTACATCTAAGTTATAGGAAAGAAGGCAAATTCCTTATGATCTGGTCATTCTGTTGGAAAGAAGAAAGTAAAGGAGATTTGTGCATCTTCATTTTCTGCTTCCGTTGCAGCCCACCGGTCACCTATGCAAGTATTTCAAAGTTCAACTTAAACAGAAAAAAATTTTATGTGAATCCTTAAACAGTATTATAAAGGTTAAAGACACGATGATTCTGCCAAAGCATATAAATTTCAAGTTTTGAATAAACCATGCATGAAGATAAATGTTAAAATAGTATAACCTCAAGATACACTCTCCAACTGAAGCTTTCCCAAGCTCACACTTGGTGTTTGTTTTAGTAGTTTCATTTGGTTTGGCATTTTTTGTTTTGGTATTTTTCTTCTGCCCCCAGATGCACCTATGGGTAATAGAGTTTTGTACAGCAGGTCTGTCTGTCTTCATGCTAAAAGCTCTTTAAAAGTGAAAAGGATAAAGCTCTTGTCCTATTGCATCTGACAAACTGACTTAGGTCATAGTTTTGTTAACAGGCAAGTAGGTAATATAAAACACAGCCAAAAAAAAAGCTACTTTTAAGCACTTGTGTCCAACAGCACAGATATCAGCACTTCAAATTTGCAGCACTGTTTCTCCCAAAAGAGAACAGATGCCCATGGTCAGAGAAACAAGTTCCATGAACACGTGTCAAACTGATTCTGTTTTAAATTCACCTCAAAATGGAATGTTTCAAATCATGAAAGGGTCTAAACATAAACATTATTTAATGTTAAATACACACTAAATTTTTATTAAGCATTACACTAGAACTACTTTGGTATAAAAATACTTTATTTTAAAGCTATGAAAGTTATAAATATATGTAGTTAAACTTTCTACTCACAGAATGTTTGCTATTTTAACATTAGTGATTTGTTTCTCCTAACGAATCTGAATTTTATTCGAAATGTTTACAAGACATTATTACTGTAATTTAAAAAACCCATCATTACAGGGAGCTGTACTAATTGTGATGTTTTATCAGTATTCATTTAACCTCTAGATTTTTAATGAAGGCAGCAAAAACAACTATTTTCTGATGATACAGAATTTCTTATTTCTTGAAGCGTTTCTGTGGTTGACCACTTCTTCATTAGTTACCTGCAGCATGGCACCTTCCTGCCAAAGAAAAAAAAAGTGTATCTGAAGATGTTTATCACATATGTCTAAACCAAATTACCAATAGGGGAACTTCAGCCATTTTAAAAAAAAAGTATAAGCAGTTCACTGGTGTGTCTAACACAAAAGGAACAGGACTTTTGTTAGCTGAGTCCACGTTCTTCAATGGGTAGCCTTTTAGAGGCAATGAACTTTGAAATTAAGGCATTTTTGGTTGCCTTTTTTTTTTGATAAGTTTTGTTGATTTTTATTTAAAAACCAAATCTAGTAAATAAAGTATGCCACCCTTACTCTGAATAACTCATTCATTACTTGATAAATTTCCATCAATTTTGAGGTGCAAATATTCAATGCAGTGAGAGTAAGGCTGACTAAATTTGGCACTAAGGTTTGTTAGCTGCAAGAACTATAAAAAATGGTGGAAACCTCAACATTCTAGCCAAATTCCAATTTACATATATACATTGTATGCTTATGAAATACCACCTGCAGTTTCATTTGAAGGTTTCACTTCCCCTCCTAAAGAACTGCTTATGCAGTTGTTAAAAGAATGGACGACACATTCCTTCACAGAGGCAGATGTATTCTGTGGTACAATTTTTCCTTACACGTAAACAGTCTACAGTTACTTGGGAACCTTCAGGATGAAATGTGTTATATAGAATAGATTACAGCAGACAAGACACATAACAACATAGTTCATTTTCAACAGCACAGAACTACCTTCATTGCATTACCTTGCAACCACCATAATGCATAGACTCCCAAGAAAAAAGAAAATGTTGCAGGATGCAAAAATAAAGTTGTATGATTTAATTAACTTGTGACCTACCATTTAACTACCAACACCAGGGATGGAACCCTTGCAAAGCTTTACTAATGGACACTTGCAGGTCTCATTTGTTCAACTGTAGCAGTGTACAGTGGCAGCAGTCTATGCTTGTCCAGGGTTCATATCATAGCTAGATTCCAGTAGGAAAAAAATATGTTAAGTAGCTGAAATTAACAATTCTTTTTGTAAAAAATTTAATAATACAAGAAAACAGGATTCACAAGTTTCTTTTCAATTTGTAATTGTTAACTCAAATCATTGCTATGTTAAACTACATAACAATAATCACTATACTGGAAGAATACTGTCATACATTATTAGTTTCTTGGTTTTGAAACATTAAGAAAGAAAAAGTAAATAAGATCTTACCTAAAGAAGTTTAACTGAAGCTTAGAACTATTTTGCTCTACACCCTCAGCCTTCGTTGCCATCCTTATAAACAATCTACCGTAGTTAAAGCTTTGCAGAGATACAGCACAGCTTTTTAAGACTGGCTGAACTTTTAGTGACGTTTTCAAGAGTTCTCTTGTACTAGACCTGCGTCCCTGGAAGAGTACCTTGCTGGGGGTTTTTCCTTTCCTTGCCATTGAAGAAGCAGCATCTAAAAAATCTAAAAAGGTGTTTCTCCTTGCAGAGATACCCCTTAAGTTACCTAGATATTTTAAACCTGGTAATTTACAGACAACATACTTTTTCTCACCAGCATTAAATTTTACACGTACAACAATAGCTTTGTATTATGTGGGACCTTATACTACCCACTCCTTGCCTTATTTTACAGTATTAAAAAAAAAATCTAAAATTACACAATATTTCCTTTAGAATTATTTTATTAAAATCATAAATGTACAACAGCTTCTTAACTCTACACACGCACTTAAATTTTTAAAAGGAAAACGTTATGTCTTATTACACCATGATCCTGGCTAAAAGCTTTTCAAAACTTTGAGAAAAATCTTAAAAAAGGTTTCACATGTCACCTGAAACTTACAAATTTAACATTATCAAAGGAATGCTTCTACACTTACAAAGACCACTAGAAAGAAACAACAATTAAAAAGCTAAGAAACTGTCTCAAAGGCATTTTTACAATCCTTCCTCCACAGTAAGGTAATGTTATTAAATAATCCAAATCCATTCACAAAATGGCTCTCTGCATCTGCTCTGGTGTCTTCTGCCATACCACTGCATATTTATGCATGACTGAGATAAGTGTTTCCTTAACATTGTTATTTCGATAACCTGAAGCTGTTCTGTTACCTCTGGGCTCTCATCCTCTCCTATTTATACAGTGAAGCCTGTTTCAACAGAAGTAAAGAGTAAAAAAATAGGTTATGAAATTATTCATCTAACCATTTTTTAAAGGAAAGATAATATCCTAAAAAGCTTTTAACTCCTGCAGCTACTCTCAAAAATCACTGCAATTATAACACTTAAAAACATACTTACCCATGGCATGCTTGAGGAAACTCAGTAACGGCTCCTCCCTCCATATCCACCACTTCCTCCACTGCCCCCTGGACCATAGTTTCCTGCAGTTGCAGAACAAGAAACAGAATGCTCCCATCAGTACATTTTTCAGTCTAGGAAAGTTTCTGAATGAAACAATCAATCAAAGTGACTGAATGAAGAGTAACATCAGCTTTACATCCAGTGACAGCATATACAACAAAGACTTCTACCATTTCACTGTCTTCCTCTAAAGAACCTCCAAAGACTGCCACAGGAAGAAACTACATGTTGAAATCTTAGAAGATTCAACAGTGCCACACGTAATTTGATGCACTGTGCTGTCTTAAGCCTGTGAGGACTGAATTTGCTTGCAAGCTAAACTGCAGAAGAAAGAGCTTCATGTTTCTGTTTCCATTCCACAAACCTGGTATTTAACATTAAGTAACATTTAGACAACGAAAAGCAGGAAGTGTCAGAAAAAAAGACACAGGAGGAGGATAAAAAGAAATCACAGCAAACATGCTGCAAATTAAGTAACTAGACTCGCCACAAATAACGTGAGCTGACAGCAAACAACATGAAATAGAATCCTTTAACTCAAAACTGTGAAACACTGTGGGAAAAGTTAGTACATTTTATCTGTTTCAAAATAGTAATTTTCCCTAAGACAAGCTTTACAATCTCAAGATGAGACACTAAACCCAACTTGCAGAAAGAACACAGACACTGCAGTCCATCTATTGCAGAAGTTACCGAATTTCTACATGTCCATCTTGGAATCATAGAGACTGACCTGGGCTGGAAGGGACCTTTCAAGGTCATCTTGTTCCAACCCCTCTGCCATGGGCAGGGTTATCTGTCACTAGACCAGGATACTCTTAAGCCCCATCTAACCCCACCATGAACACTACCAGCAATGGGGCAGTCACACCACCTCTGAGCAACCCATTCCACTGCCTCATCACCCTCACAGTCATTTTTTTCCTAATACCTAATCTCAGCCTAGCTATTTTTTTAGTTCTAAACAGTTACCCCCCTACGTCTTATCTTCTATTTCCCCTGGAGTTCTAGAAGTCCACCCACTCCAGCTGCAAGGAAACATACACAAGATGAACAATACCTCCACCATATGGTCCCCCCATGTTCCGACTGCCACCAAAATTTCCACTCTTCATCGGACCATAATTTGAAGGTTGTTGGTTGTAGTTGCCAAAATCATTATAGTTTCCACTTCCGTAATTGCCTGTATTATCAACACGAAAGTGTAGAAATACCTAGGTGAACTAAAATGGATACAACACTCCCAAGATACCCCATTATAAAAATTCTAAATTAAGTAAAAAAATCACACATATATTCCAGCAGTGCGTGCACCAAACAATGTCTTCATTCTATTTCATACTACTTGAAAAACAACAGCTTCCTTACACAATACTTACAAACACCCCTCCCTCCCCCCAGCCTCAAATGACTTGCAGTGATTTGTAACTGAAATGCTTGAAATGTTACCTCCTCCATAGTTGTCATAACCACCTCCATAGCCTCCACCCTGGTTGCCATATCCAGGTCCTCCTCCACCATAGCCTCCTCTTCCTCCACCATAACCAGGACTGCCACCGAAGTTGCCACCTGTGAGAACATAATCCTTTTAAATTAACTTTTCAATATAGAATGCTTTCAATTTATACACAAAGGATATTTCTGTTTAGAAGAACAAAGAGAAAGAATAGTAGTTTTGTAAAGGAATTTCTATGAACAGTATTTTTTAAACCACATACTCCCACATCAACTCCCACCCTAACTGAACTATGACCAAATCCCACCAGACTGCCTAAAGACCTCAACTAAAAGATTTAATTACATCTTCATTTTCCAGGAAATTTAAGACTCATTCCTGTCCTAAAGGAAAGAAGGGTTGCCCAAGAAATAACCATACCATTTGCCCTATGGAAATTTGACATAAGCCAACAAACATGTGCACTTCTCATAGCCAAAAAAATGGCTCAATAATTCAGATAAACTTTATACATACAGATATAAGTATGGAAGTGTTTCTTAATGACAGAAAAATCACCACCAAAACCGCAAACTAACCTCCAGGTCCTCCACCATATCCATTATATCCGTCACCGAATCCACGGCCACTTCCATATCCATCTATTGAGAGAAAAAACCCCAAAGGACTTCAATTTACCTGCAGCGAACTAGTCGAATTCTCAAACCCTTATGACCTTAAGAACTAAATCTCAAATTACCAATTAAGAACCAATCATTGCTCTACATTTTTCCTTTTCTTGCATTTGTAAGTACCCAGTTTTAAAAGGTCAGGCAAGCACTCCATAGAATCAGAGAAATCTCTGGCCTGTTTAGCAAGTAATTAAGTTTAGGTTACTTTTGGCTTTCAATAGAAGCTTAAAAAAAAAAAAACCAACCCAAACAAATAACTCAAAAAACACAACCAAAACAAAACCAAAATCAGAATACAACTCCACTTGCAAGTTACTTTTCCCAAGAATTCTCTTCACTGCTATAGCTATGTTTAAGTTAAACAGCGCCACAGCATCCAAAGTTATCCAGAACCGGAAAGACAGTATTAATAAGGTAAAAAATGTAAATGCTACAAACATGCCTGTCTTACCGGCTCCCCCTCTGAAATTGCTGCCAGGTCCTGGACCAAAGTTGCCACCGCCTCCACGAGCATCACCAAAACCGAAGTTCCCTGTATCAGTTTAACGTTTATAAGTAGTGAGATTGTTGAAAGTGAACAGAAAAATCAACCACAAACCATTAACCATTACTTGTACATACCTCCTCTCCCACTCCTAGAATTTTGAACCTCCTGCATTTCCTGTCTAGAGAGAGCTTTCCTTACTTCTGCATTATGGCCATTGATGGTGTGATACTTCTGCACTGTAACCGTATCAAATAAAAGGCTATCAGCATTTAACTGGCAACAAGTCAGAGTTTAGACTTCCAATACAAACACATTCTGAATCATAAAGAACACAAAATACTGTATGTTTTTTAAACAAGGTTGACCGTACTTATTTGAAATACATGTTCCCCCACAATTCAGCAACCTATGATGTAGTAAATATACAGGCACGTAACTAATCCCATTATCTGCAAGTTTAGCTTTACACTAATCGATGGTGCAAGAATTAATACTATCCAAGGAAAAAGTGAAATTACTTACATACAATTTTATCCACAGGATCATGGTCATCAAATGTAACAAATCCAAACCCTCTCTTTTTACCAGACTGTCTGTCAGTAATGATTTCAATAGTATCAATTTTTCCATATTCCTCAAAGTAGTCACGAAGGTGGTGCTCCTCAGTGTCCTCTTTAATACCACCAACAAATAATTTTTTCACAGTAACATGAGCACCAGGTTTTCCAGACTCCTGTTAAAAGAACTTTTTAAATTAGCACTAAGAAAAATGTTTTCACAAAGCAGTAGTATTACCAGTATTTCAAGAACAGAATTCAGATAAACTAGGATTCTTCAAGCACTAAGGTACAGCCCTTTTAAGAGGCTTGACCTTGCAAGCTCATTTAGGGGGCCTTCTGAGAGGAAAGTAACACAGCATTACTTGGAGATTTTTCCTCCCCCCTTTATGTCGAAACTCTATAAAAGCTCTGAAAAACTATACAGATCAACTGTTTGAAAAGAACTGCAAGTATTTAATGACTTAAGTTAGAGCATGATTTTTATAATTATTTAAACGAAAATGCATCAGCTTCTTCTGCCCAATTCCTCAACAGCAGTGAACCCACATTACACTTGTATCAAGGTCCTTCAAGCTCAGCAAATTCACAACTATGCATTTTAACCCCATTAAACAGTATACAGACACACTGCTGTAATTACCTTTTTCCATATGCTAACCAACCCTGCATTCTGCAGAGAATGGAAAGAAAATTGGGATAGCTACACAGGGGCACCAATGCTCACAATTTCCATTTCCCTATACGTTTGGGACATTCAGCTCGAGTTCATCAGTCCAAATGTATTAAAAACCTCAGTCCAAGCTTAATCTGGTAAACCCTCCCAGAGCTTCCGTGTGGTGAACGGAACTTGCCTTATAATCCACACTTGCTCTTCAAGTACCTCTGTGCCACAGTAACCTGGCTTACAGGTTCACCTCGTTCCTGTACCCTGAAGTGGAAATCAAGTATGCCTGGGGCTAAAACCAGCACAAGTCCACAGATGATTCTCTACATCATCACTGGAAAAGCTTCCTTGCTACATTCCCAGTTTTTACTTACCTTTTAGAAATACCTCAAGAAGATCTTGGAATAGTCACAAAGACTGACATGAGTTAATTAATTTAAGGCTTAGTAACTATTCCAGAGAAGAGTTACTTCAGAATTTGCATAATTACAGACATTCAACACGTTTTCTACAACACTGTTTTCAGACCCCGTGTGTCCCTTGCAGATATGATTCCATGACCAGAATAACATTCAATGTAATTCACAATAAAAATAGATATTTATGTAAGAGGCCAAAAGTGTGGGAAATAGTGCCTCATCTATGGGCTTTTAACTAGGTAATTTAAACCTAGGTTATCTCAAACAGGAACAATGCCTTTCTGACCAGAACAGGAATTTTTCAAAGTAGGAAAAGCATCTGCTTTCAAAGCCATACTCACCTCTCTAGCCACAGCTCTCTTAGGCTCAACCACCCTTCCATCAATCGTGTGAGGTCTTGCAGCCATAGCTGCATCAACTTCAGCCATGGAAGAGAATGTTACAAAACCAAAACCCCTTGATCTTTTGCTTGCAGGATCCCTCATTACCTAAAACAAATAAACACATTTAAACCACATATAATTGTCTAATGTTAAGCTTTTTGCTAACAGCATCTGGAGTTAAGTGTGTAAGCTTAATTTACATTTTCTTAGCTTTGATTTCAAAATGCAATTACAGTAAAGTACCAGGCTCTGCTGATTTAGTATATGAATGACACTGCTTGGGATCAAAGAAATTGAAACCTCTGGTGTCCTACAAACTCAGTTAACTCAGAAATGCTGCTAGATCAGGGAGGTACATTTATATTTATGTTCGTTTGGGGGGGGAGCGGAAAAAAAAGTCATAGACATAATTTCTTTTGAACTTCATGAAGACCAGACTTTAAATCTGTGTTATGATTTACTACTCCTAAGACAATTCAGCGGAGAATTTCTCTCAGAGCCACCATCCCTGTCGGTATTTAAAAGACACACACTGACACAGTGCTTACAGAAATGGTTTAGCTGGGTAAGCACTTCCTAATGCACTTCAGCCAAAGATATTTCAAAGTTCAACTACTGAAATCAGTGGTTAGAGATAATCTGGGAGAATTCTACAGAAAACAGATTGTGAATTCTCCCTAGCTCTTATCAAGTTTGCAAGAGAAAAATGTATGCATTGCTACAATGGACTGAACTGTGTATAAACCAACCAACAGTAGCATTAAAATCTAACATTCCACCTTCTCTAAGCTATTCAGAAAACAAACTCCCCATTTAAATTTCCTTCACATTCCATGCCATTGCTATGTATTAGTATGCTAAACTTACCACACAGTCTGTAAGCTTTCCCCATTGCTCGTAGTAACTCCTCAAGCTTTCTTCTGTGGTTTCAAAGCTTAAGCCGCCAATAAACAGTTTGCGGAACTGCTCCTTTTCCCTCTGCCACAGAAAAAAAGATTACATTAATATAATTTAAAACACCTCTTCTGCATTAGCAAATCAGACACTAAGCAAGATTTTCTTGAGTGTCAAAGATGAGACCTAGCTCTTCTAAAGGTTCTATCCCTATTAAAGAAATTAAGCAATTTATGCAATTCTGCAGGTCCACTTTTACAGATTTTTTCTAGTCCTTATTCCCATCTCTCCCTCTAGATATCAAGAGCAAGGGACCACACTTGAAGTCTTTCAGAATATTCCTCTCAAAGACCCATATGAGATGCTTTTTTAATGAAAATGAAAACAAGAACTTCGGGATTTGGTCTTTGGGATTTGCTTTTATTGCAGAAAATATTAATTAATTTATACTACCTGATTACATCCCAGGTAACATTCATTTCTAAAAACCATTCTGGCTTAAACTGTTTTACATGAATACTACCATACTATTCATCAAATACATTGTAAGTAAAAAAAAAAAATTCAATAAATATAAATATGTTCTACAACAGGTTAACAATTCATATTTTCTCCATAATTACTAAAACAAATGAAAGCAAATCATCTGTAGAATTAATCTTGGATCCCACACCACTGGAATTAGCAACAAACCTATACACCCTCAACAGCAGTATTAAAATAATTCCCTTTAAAGTAAAATGTGAATAATACATATTCATATCCACTAAGTTTGACTAAGTCAAACTTTCAGTAAGAATTTATTTCCTTGCAGAGAAATTATCACTGCACTTGTTCAGCAGAAATCTCTTTTGCAATGACAAGCACATTATAAAAAAGCCCAAACAAACCCAACAAAAAACAGGACCAGTAATAAGGAAATGCATTTACTGTTTTGTATTTCGTGGTAAACTAAAGTAGAAAGGACAACTTCAACTTTTACCAGTTCAAAATACTTGAGTAACTTTCTATACTGAGCAGCCCTTTTAATTGCCGGGTTCTACATACAGAAGTATCACTAGTTCATACATGTGAAAATTTCATGCCAAACAATTTAAAAATGCACTAAAAAGTAGTCCCCTTCCACAAATTACTATTTTCGAATGCTGTTTTGAAGAGAACTCAAACCAAATCACTTCAGCTTTATACTGTCAACTAGCTTTAAAAAAATCAAGAAAATCTGCTTGGGTGCTTGGTTGTGTGTTTTCTTTAGTGTGGTGATTGTTTTTTATGCAAATCAAACATAGCAGCAATAGGTGTAACTGACAAGCACAGCATGATTAACTGTGCAATGGGCATAAACATAAATTTAAAAAGAAAACTAGAAAAACAATGAGGCTAAGAAAACAACAAACTACTTCAGTGCACATATGCTTTTAGAAGTATTAAGCCAATCTGCATGTAGACCAACACGTTTTCTGAGATCGTCCAAGATAGGCCTGCATCAAAATGCATATAACAGAAGACAATTGCTGTAGGCAGAGACAAACCAGCTTTTTTTTTCAAAATACACCTCCGTATTACCACCTTGACACACTGCAGTCTGACACAGAAATCAACCTTCTCCCCTCTCTCCTCCAAATACATCTCTATTTGAGACTGATCAGTCCAAATTTCTCTTGAAAATAAATACTTGGAATCTGCTGTTGGATCTATTTTTTTTTCTGCTAGGAACACAAAGAAAGCTAGTACTGTCTCCTCCTTGCACAGACAGGCAAAATGAGACAAGTTTAAAAGCAGCAGACACATGTTTTAAAGCTATTTCCTTTCACCTTATTCCATAAAAGTAACAAACGAAAGAACACTGCATATTAGACAAGTATTTAAAAAAATCATACATTCATCATATGTCATACTCTAATTTATCAATTTTGACTACGATGGCAAAGAAAAAATTTTAAGCAACAATACTGGAAAGAAGAAAATAATAAAACAAAAATCCTCCCTTTAGCTCTGCTGCTTTAGAATTAGGGACCACTTGCTTAAACTTTCACAGGTCTACAAAAGACACTTTTTCTATATAATCAATTGCTATGCACTTAATAATGGACATTATTATAAAAATATTAGAATCATAAAAATTTAGCGGGTAGGTAGGATTTTTCCAATGTTACGTTTTCCCCTGAAAACAGCTAAAAACAGAACTCAAGGAAAGAATGGAATCTACCAGCTGTAACAATGATAAAAATATACTACATGTAACAGACATTGAAGAGAAGAGTAATGCACTTACAAATGCATTTAAGATCATGTCCTACCCAGAACAGCTAGTTCACTAGCTAGTTCACATCAGAACACAGCAATAATGAAATTCATTACCAGTTCTTTAACGAAAACTATTGTGCGACAACAGTACACACATGCTGCTCCACTACCACGCAAGCAATCTCTAGATGCGGAGAAGCTATCTGTCTTGAACGAGCCAATTTCAAGAAACTCTGGCTAGCCTAACACTAACCTCCCACCAGAGACCAGAGAGTTCTGCCCATCTAAAGTATGTGCTGAAAGTGTAAAATGTACAACAACAACTATCACCATGCCAGTACCTCTTAGAATCCTGAGGTTCTGAGTATTTCTAAAATACTCTTTTGGTAAAGACACAGATACCTCATACCTATGAAGGACCAAAACATAAAAGCTGGAAGTAACACTTAATTCAAGATTTCCACAACAAGCAGTAGTATTGTGGCAGAAACCAAGAGCCAGAGGAAACTTGTACAACCTCTGTAGGATCTTCATCCGCGTGTATTTCAAGATTTCCTTCACTTGCTTGAAGAAACTTAAAAGGACAGGAAAACGCATAACCCCTACTGAAAAACTGATCACCAGAGCAAGGAAAGTTGTTTTACAGCAATAACCTGTGCACACACAATCCACGCTGACTGCGGAATTAAGAATTCGGGTAACAAAAATGTTTAACGGAGACAAGCGAGGGGGATCCCTTAATTCCAAGGCTCTGCAACCCCTCAGCGGCTGCTCGCCCGCCGCCTGTGACGGCCAGGACGCAGCGGCCGCGCCGGCTCCGCCATGTGGCGGCAACGGGAACACCGGAGTCCCGAGCCGGGCGGGGAAAATGGCGCCCGCGAGCAGCCGCCGCCTCCAGGGTGAGCGCTGCAAATTGCTTCTAGCGTGGACCTACACACACGGTATTATGTCCTTTCCCGCGCTCCTTCTCGCCCCCGTGGATACCAGACGTCTACAGGTGGCCCCCACCCTGCCCCGCTCTGCCGGAGCGATCCCCACTGCCCCTCGCAGCCGCGAGTCTGGGCCAGGCCGCCATTTTACCCCTCCCCTTCGCCACCGCCATTACCCGTAGCGCCGCCTCGGCCGCTCCGCGTCTCGCGGGGCCAAGACGGCCCCCGGCCCGCGGGGCTCCAACTCCCCCTCCTCCGACGACACCTCAGCACCACCGCAGCTAATAGCCATGGCCACGGGCTCAAGAACGCGCTGTCCACCATGCGCGGTTACCGCAGCTTCCGCCACCTCACCCGGCTGCGCGCCAGCCCCAGTCGCCGCTTCCAGAACCTTCCTCTGCGCAAAGGCATCCAGCATCCGCCCCGCGTTGCGACCCGGCAGCAGCGCCCGGACTTGCGCGGACAACTCAAGCTTGCTTGTAATTCCCAGCCCCGAAAAAATTCACTTCGTCTGCACAAGCAATCGCGTCTCCCTCCTTAAAAGCAAACTCTAAATCCTCCCATTCCACGTACCATGTTCTTCATGGTTTACGTATTCCTGCTCGAGAGTACCGTACAACCAGTCGGTAATGGCTGCCTGCGCTGTTACGTAATTTGAAATTCAGCTTCGCGTAGTGTTAGCGCCCTCCTACTCCAGCCCGGGCTCGCTTCCGAGGTTTAATTAAAAAAAAAAAAAAAAAAAAATAGAGAAAAAAAAAAAAAAACAAAAACAGGATCTGGAGCTTAAATATCTCCAAAGGGGCCGCAGTTCTGAAAAACGCCCCTACGTGTTTTTATCATGTAATGAAAAGTCATCGACTCCGTTAGTAATGGCCGTCTCCGAAATGAGCCGAAGGAGATGTCCTCGTAGAGCTTATCCGCTTCGACAGCCGCCGGAAAAAGCCGAACCAGGAATGGAAGCCCATTCGGCTCGCTTCGGTAATTTCCGGAATCTGCCGCAGCACGCGAAAATTGCGCTCGGCTCCAGCTCGGCAATTTCCGGACAGAAAGACGCAGCAAGTCATCGACTACTTCAGCCAGCTCGGCAGTTTCCGACAACCGACAGGCTCGCGAGACGTGCCCGAGCGCAGCCGAAGCGGCCTCGAACGCTGCTGGCACCGTGTCAGTTTGTTTTTTCCGGAAATTGACAAAAGGCCCCGAAGGCTCAAACCTCGGCGTTAATATCAGTCGGGGGGGGCCGCTCATCGCCCCCCGAAACCTCGCCCTGGCCCCCCTTCCCCCTCCGCCCGGGCAAAAGGAAGTGAGAACTACACAGATTTTGACACAAGCACGACACGTTGCGGGGCCCCGGCGGAGGGAGGCGGACTTCGCCGCAGCTCGCTCCGCTCTATCCCGCACCGTCGGCATCGGGCGCGCCGCCCGCTCCGCCGCTCTGTTCTCCTCCCCTCCTTCATCCCCTCCCTCCCTCCCTTCTTTTTTCTCTCTCCGGCGGCCCTGCACGCACCGCGACAAAGGGTGAGTGCTGCCGCCCCGCGAGCCAGAGAAATGGCGCTGGAGCGGCTCCTTTTTTCCCGCCCCCTCCGCTCCCTCTCCCTTCCAGCCTCACCGCGGATCCACCCGCGGATCTCCCGCCCGCAGTGAAGCCTCCCCAGCGGACTCCTTCGACCCCTTTTCCCACTTATGAATGAGTTTTCGGGCCCCAGAGCTCTGCTGGTTTCCGAGCCCGCTTCCCTCCCCCCGCCCCTCGTTCACGCCCGGGCCTCCTCGCCGCAACGCGGGAAATGGCCGCGGCTCCAATGGGGGTCCCTCCAAGCGAGCTTCAAAGCTACCCCAGCGCTCCTCGCCCGCCCTCCCCGCGCCCGGCGCCCGCCCGGCCCCACCGACCGAGAGCCTCGCTCCGCGGCGGCGGGCAGCATCGGCCCGGCGCTCATTTGCAGCGGCGGCCATGATGGCGGCCGCGGCTCCCAGGGTCCGCCAACCCCGTCCGCTCCCCCAGGCTTACCCAGTCGCTTTCTCTGTCGCCGCGAGGCATCTTCCTTCTTTTGGACGCCTGGCGCGGTCCTGCGCTCGCCCCGCGTTGGAGAGACGTCTTGGCCCCCCTCCTGTGCCGGCGGCGACGACGGTCGGAGGTTGTAGCGGCTCGCGCGTAGGCGGCGGCGGCGTCGTGCGCTCTGCCCCGTCACAGCCGCCGGCGCGCAGTGCTCGCCCAGCCCAGCCCCGCCAGCCACCGCCGCGCCGCTCCCCGCCCTCCGCCTCCCGCCCTCCCTCTCTCTCTCTCTCTCTCTCTCCCTCTCCCTCTCCCTCCCTGCCCCCACCCCCCGCCTCAGCCCCCCGCGGATGTCGCTGTTGCTGCCGCCGCCGCCGCTCAGTGCGCGCAGGGCGGGAGCCAGGAGGAGACGGGAGACCCAAGCGGCTGGGCACCATTGAAGTCTGTATCCTTCTCTCTCTCTCTCCCTCTTTTCTCTCGCTGCAGCCGCCTCCTTTCACCCCACTCACCCTCGAGTCCCCTTCCCTGACTCCCCTTTCCTCTGCGGCTCGCTGCGGGCCGCCGCGGGGAGATGCGGTGCGCAGCCCGCCTGCCTCCCCCCACCCCCGCTTCCTTGGCGGTGGGGGGTGGCGGGCGAAGCGGGGCTGTCGGGGGGTCGGGGCTGTTGGGGGATCGGGGTCTCGGCACCCGCACGGGAAGGGAGGGAGGCCCCCGGACCCGCGGTGGCTGTCGCCCCGGGGAAGGAGAGCAGCGCCGGGGGCGGGGGCAGCGACACCCGCGCGGCAGACAAAGCCGGCCCGCTGGCGGTTCCTGCGTGGGCCCGGCCCGGGGGTAACGTGAAGGGACGGAGGGAAGACGGCGTGGAAGGGGCCCTGTCAGCGGCGGCGGAAGCGTCCCGGGGCCTGCGTCCCCGTTACCTCGCCCGGGGCGGCCCCGGCGGCCTCATGTGCGCCCGCCGCAGGCCCGAGGCGCAGCCACCTCTAGCAGGCCTCCGCAGGACTGCCTCTGTTTTCTGGTGGGGGGATTGTTACTGGGTTTTGGGTTTGTTTTTTGGGGTTTTTTTACCCCTTTCTGCTACCTCTCAAGCGGGGACACACAAGGCAAGACCTCCGGCACTGGCGCCCTGGCCCCGGCCCTTCTCCCATCTCGCCTACCCCACCGCCCATGGGACTACCAAAACCCACCTCCCGTGTCAGGGGAGGATTGGGCGGGATTGCTGAGTCCGGGAGGCTTTCTGGTCTTAAAGGACTTTTCTGCCTTACCCAGGCATATGGGGAATTCTAGCAGTTCTATAGCTTTCTGCGGGGCGGGGACAATACATGCCTATGGAGCTGGTCGGTATGAGAAATGATACGGAAAAGGGGATGGATTGTGTTCAACGTAATTTGCATAAGTTGAATATGTAGTATGTACATCTTAGCTGAGTTAATATCGTTGTAGGACCTTAACTCTTGCAACCTTGAGAATGAGAAGGCAACGTTATAGTTGCATTAAGATAAATATTTCCTGTTTATAAGAATTTGCTGTCATGTAAGAATTATGGGTGATTCATTACACCACGAATATGTATCTGTTTCCCATCAGATTTGCAGTTAATATACATTAGGTATATCTTCAACTGCTACAATCTGAACTCTTGTTCTATTTGGTTTAAGGAAATAAGCATCCCTGATGGTCCTCCCCCTTTTCCCTAGAAACATGACTATGCTTTTGAAGGCCTTGGGAAAAATCTTTTTTCAACCCTATATATCACCTTGTCAGTATAATTTATCCTGGCTAGCCTAATGGTGCATTACCGGGTTATGCCGGACAAAGTAATAATCTACTTTTTGTTCTGGATTTAATCCATGTAAGAAATGTTGTATGCAGTGAATACATGGGGGTTGGAACAAGGACCATGCTTGTCTTGGGATGCCTTTCTTTGAGTAATGCAAACTTCCTTTTAATTGTCATGCATTTTTCTAGTAAAAGCTCTGCAAGTCTGCAATAAAAATGGCCTCCAATAAAACTACATTGGTAAGTTCATGCACACCTAAAGTATATAAGGATTTAATCAACATATTTTTCTTCAAACTTATAACTTGGCATCTCCATTTAAAAGATACATCCACATCTCCCCTCCCCAGCATTATTCTGACCAAAATTTCAGATCCAGAAAGTAAGGCTACTAGAAAGGACATTGTCTTTGGTTTTAATAAATCTGCCATTTCTAAAGAGAAACTTGTTGGGAAAAAAGTGTGAAAGGACTCTGCACTATATCATCTCTCCTACAATAGAAAACACTAAGGATTTTTTTAGCCTCCTTTCAGCATACCATGTAATTCATCATACATGTAAAAAATAAAGTCCAAATCATGTATTCATTTAATTTCTCCCAGTGTATTTGGAGAAAATTATTTGCCTGACAAAAGGCAGTCTTTAGAGATGAAAAGTAACATTATTGAGAAATGATGTGGCATAATTAAGATGCCTTTTGAAATGATTTTTAACAAATAACAGTTTCTTTGAATTTCATAGGAGCAGAGATTATCAGATGTCAACCCCTCCTGGACCATTTTAATGATGCATTCATGGATCTCAAGTCCTCTAAAGCTTTGCTTGACATTAAAATATGGACTCCTAAGGGCAGTTGGTTGCTGGTTACAATTCAACTAATCATGATAAATAGTTTCATGAAAGACAGATCTATAGAAGTATAATGTGAGATATATCTGAGGTTGGGATGGGGAAGTAAGCCAAAAATATATGTGCACAATTCCAAACTTCAATAGTAGAACAGCTGGTTTATAATACACTCCAAAGGCCTGTTCTTAAATTTACAGAAGTGCTCAAGGTCAAAATATATTCAAAATTTGTATTAGCTCCTGCCTTAGAAGTGCAATGGAGTGCTTCCTCTGTGCTGTTTTAAAGTATTTCACCAAGATGAATGTCTAAACTTTATGTTAGTAATTGATTGTCCACTTATCCCTAATTTGAAGAAGAGGAGTTAGCCAGCCTGGGGAGGGGTGCTTTGTGGAGAGGAAAAAATTTTATGAATGCAGTATTTTTAATCTTTTGATGTTGTTTAGAATTCTGCTGCACAGGTCAGGAAAATCAGTTATGGTTCCCATGGGAACCATAACTCATCCTGCTTCATTATATATTTGCATGCAAAACCTAAATGTATTAAGGGATAGGGTAGCTCTAGAGCTGTAATTCCAATTTTCTTACACCTTGTATGTTAAAATTCTACATCACAGTGTCACATCAGTGTTTTAACCTTGCCCCTCAAAGAAAGAGTGATTATCTATAGATCTGCATCTGTCATATGACTTCAGAATGCAGAAAGAGAAATGAGCTATACATGAGCCTTCAATGGTCAAATGCCCAAGTTGCAGCTTACAACATGCAACCCTAGAGAAAAGAGCTTCAGGGGATCAAGTGGACATTCAGTATGCTTTAGGTTCAGTCAGGTGTCACAATTCACTTGTGGGCTGAGATTTGCATGGCCTTGTATAATCCCAGAATGTACAGGTTTTTAACATGTTCAGTATTTCTGCAGGCTCTGCAATCAACTGTTATTTTAATAGGCTCAAGAGTTTGAAGAGCAGTGCTGATGCACAAGACCTAATAAATCTCTAATATTTAAAACAGAAGCATCATATTATTTATTTTGCTATTTCATACTGCACTTCAAGAAAAAAAATACAGACCCCCCCCCCATGACATTCATTTTCCTCTGTGGAAGATACTTAAATCTTAGAAAGTAAAAAACCAAATTGTTGCTTTGATACAGAAATCCAAAACATTGATCTTTAAGTGACAAGAATTAGTGAAGCCGAAAAGAGTGCCAGAAAACAGTCTTCCATTGAATCAAAGAATTTTAGTCCAACGGAGAATACAGATGGAGATGTTCCCCACTTGTAGCCTGCTTGCCTCATCACCAGTAATTATAATGTTATTACTATGGTATAGTGAGTCTGTCTTTTTCTGTGTTGTCGTTTTTCCCTCTGCTACTTTTATTGTTTGTTTATTTTCCTCATATCTACCCCTTTCTATTTCACACTTCCATTTTTTGAAAGAAGCTGCCCTCATAGAAGCCTTGGACATCTTCATGTTGTATTTCCCTTCAATATCAGTCTTACATTCTTTTTCCTTTGGAGGCAAAAAAAGCCAATATGCTTAAGTTACCACTTTTCAGACATGAATGCTGTGGTCAAAATATACCTGGGATATGCAGGCACTTAAAATCTAATTGGAAATAGGTGCTCTGTTCTCTCTTCCATGCTCTCTAATCAAAACAATTGCCATGTGAGATATATACAGAAACTTGCTGTTTAAATGAGAAATTAGGAACTTTTTCTCCTCTTTGTTGGATGAACCTTCAATTTATGGGTTGCTAACCATAAAGAGTAAAGTATTTTGGGGAGGGGGGAAAATTAATTATGAAAAATAAGGGGTACAAAGACAGGGCTTTGGCAAGAGAATCATCTTCCAGTCTTCACTAAAAGAAGACCGTTTTTGTTCTGTCTAACATACTTTTTTTTTTTACCTTTCACTCATCAAGACAAAATTCTACGAAGTCTAAAAGTTTGAAAGTTTCAAAATTACAGTATTGTCAAACTAACCCACATTAGAGAGGACTAGAGAATGGCTATCAAGCAAATAGAGGTGCTTTGTGATATTTGCTTGTCTGTGTCCTGTTGTAGAGAAAGTACTTTAGTGAGGAGTTAGTTCTGTCCACTTTGATTTAGGGTGCTGCATAATTCTATGTTTTAGGAGCTTAATACTTAGTTTATGGCTGCCATTTGACAATTTCCTTATGAGGTGCAGTCCAAAATGGCAAGCAAACTGCTTTTGATCTGCTAGTCCTCCAGGAATATGATACAACATGATAGGTTTGTTCCAACTTTTTTAAGATTACAAACAAGGAAATTCTGAAATGTGTCCTTCTACTGCTATAATTATGCCTTATTAAACTGGGAATGCCTTGAGGATGATGTGGATGTAATATTTGTTTTAAGAACTTAAAGAATATTACCTGAACTATCAAATGTAAGTTTTAAAACACTTAAAAAGTTTTGTAAGTTAGCAAAATTCCATTTACTTGTTAAGTGCTGTACTTAAGTGTAGTAGTCTTAAATTTATGCACCTCTGTGACATCTCTTTGTAAGTTACATGGGTGCATGGCTAAGATCGAGAAGGGACTGTAGTAATGGAATGCTCCTAGTATGTGTCCTGTTCAATAGCTGCGGGTTATTGAGTATTTTGCTTATTGTAGCAGTACATCATAAACTTTGCTGCCATCAGTTTCTCCTTCTTTTTTTTTTGGAAAAGGTAGAAACCACCTTTTTTCAGTACCATCCCTTTTCTATTTTATGCATTTTCACAGTTCCCTTATTACTTCTCTTTACTTCTGCCTTGCCCTCTGCCTTTTCACAGGCATAGAGTTAACTTTTAGAAGCTTTCTGATGTTTTGAGCATGTAGCACTGAGAATTAAATTTTTAAGGGGAGTATAGTCACTGAGTATGTGGACAAAAAATTGTCACCTTTTTAAAAACTGGTGTTGGGTATCTCATTAAACAACTGAAAAAAACCCAAAAGATTAACATGTCTTGCTCAGGTTACCTGACCACATGCACTAACATGAAAGGAGTCTGAGCTTCTGGCTTTAGTGTTAATAAGCCAGTGAAGTAACTGTGTAAAGAAAAAAAAGAATAATGTCATTCTGAATTTCTTTTTTAGCACAAAATGGGAAAGAAACAGAATGGCAAAGGTAAAAAAGTTGAAGAGGCAGAGCCTGAAGAGTTTGTTGTGGAGAAAGTCCTGGACAGACGTGTTGTAAATGGAAAGGTGGAATACTACTTGAAGTGGAAAGGATTTACAGAGTAAGGCATTCCCTTTTTTTCTTTTTCTGATAGAATGATAAACACCATTGTTATGAAAAAACTGTGCAAACAGGAGATTGAATGATGGGCATCCACTTTAAAGAACCTTGAGGGAAGGGCATCCATAAATGAATAGTCAAGTGGGACAGTCAAGTATGAAAATAAAATAGAAGATAATTTACTTCATTGTTGGCGCTATATAAAATACTTGAGGACTTCTCCCAAATTCTTAGTGTTTGTTTTTTTACCGCTCTGATAGAGCTTGTGTCCAGAGCTATCAAGGTAAGATAGACTGACAGTTATTGTATATATAGCAGAATGAATGGTACTTCGTAACAAATCGTGCAGGAATGTAAACTGCAGGCAGCTGTAAAGCACAGAGTTTGCTTATTATTAATTTTCCTGAACTTTTCTCAAATTGACTGAATTTTCCTGTGGAAAGGTTGCCTTCATTAAGCATACTTGAAAGGAATTTTTGAGTGTCTTTCCCGGGACTTACATATGTACGTGAAAACTTTATAGTAGACTTAAGAAGCTCATTGTTTAAGAAGGAACGTAGTTGTATCTCCTTCCAGTGACACTTTGGCAGCTTGCTTTACCAGCTGAAGGAAGATTATGCACCTTGAATTTGTGCGTAAATGGTTATGTATGCAGTGATACTATTGTCGCATACCTCCCAAAGCGAGTGCATTGCAACATTTTGCACTCTGGCACCTGAAATGTCTGTAATGATGTGTGCATAAACACAAAGCACAATGTATTTAGTATTTGAGGGTCTGATTTGAACTTGTAATAATATGGTATTATAAAGGAAACTAATTTGTAGGTATCCTGCTGGTGTGGTAGTGCTGTGCCAATATTTGCGCACGAGAAGTGTAGTGGTTTTGGGAAACACTTGCGGACTTCTTAAAATTTTAGTTAGCAAAGTGCACACTCACTGAAACACATGCAGTGCCCAGCTCTGCCCACCTTTGTTCCCTCCTTCAATCAGTAAACTGAAGGAAGCAGATAGTTCTACATATAGTTGTGTTCAGTGCTTGGAGACAGCTTTTGAGTGTTTCTCATATATGAAAGCTTATGTATATATATATATGTATATATTAAGCTGTTTGTAATGACTGTTATGTACACTCTGTTCTCTGTAAATATTAGTGTTTGTATCATATTGTTTTCATGGACAGTCTTTAGAGGAACCAGAGAAGTGAATCAGTTTAAATGGACAGGTAAGTTTTGGTAGGGTGCAGATTGCTTGTGTCAGCTCTCATACCCCACTGAGAACACAGGCGTTGATGGAGCTGCTTTTTGTGTTACCTTCAGGTTAAGAACATTGTTCTTCAATACTAGTGGAGCATCCTTTCAATCATCAAATGCAGTACATGAAGGCTACTAAAAGTGGCAAGATAAACGTCCTTAGGGTTTAACAAAGCTACCTTAGAGAGACAAAAATTAAGTCGCTTATTTAAGGGGAGCCACGGGGCTAGTTTTACATTTTTTCTTCTTTACCTAGTTTTACGTAAATGTGTGTATGTTGCAGTGCTGACAACACATGGGAACCTGAAGAGAACTTAGATTGTCCAGAGCTAATTGAAGCTTTTCTGAACTCTCAGAAAGCTGGCAAAGAAAAAACAGATGGTGCCAAAAGAAAATCTTTGTCAGATAGCGAATCTGATGATAGTAAATCAAAGAAAAAGCGTGATTCTGTAAGTATATGTTCATGTGTTAAGCTTTTGTTTCCCTGCATCTCTCCCCTACCTTTCCATCCCCCAACAATCATACTGTGATGTTGAGAATGAATACTGAACACTGATTTAAAACTGAAAAAATTTAATTGCATTTGGATCTGTGGTTTGAAAAGGGTATGCTTTCATTATGGTTAATGAGACTGTCCAAATGGTTAGTAAAATATGACTGACTGATGTGATGATTAAAAGTTCTTACATTGTCCCATAACACTTACTGAATAATTGAAAGTAAGACTGGTTAAGAGTTACTAATTAATGGTATTAAGTGATAGGTTTAGATTAGAGCAAAAGGTCCATGAATGGAACAAAGATGAAGTTCTGGTTTGCTGCCATATTTAGCGTATGATTTTGAATAGGTGAGTGGCAAGATGGCGCAAAATGTGAAAACCAGTCAGTTACTTAAACTAGGACCAGACACGATGGTGGAGAAGGAGTAGAAGGGGTGAGTGAAAAAAGCTTACCTGAGAGGTCTGGATTTCTCCTTCAGTTTAAATGAGTAAACAACTTGACACATTTAGCGCTGATAAGTATAGAATAATGCACACGTAATAGAGTGTTCAATAGTTCACGTTTTCTTCTGTAAACTTTTGAACTAGCAGTTTGAAACCGCTAACACTGCCAATCATTTTCATGGACTGAAGACAGGAAAAAGGTTGGAAGGCATCAGAAAGAATAGTTCATGAATAAAAGAAAGAATATTTTGCTTTCTGTAGAGTCAGTTGTTTGATTTCATCTGGTACAGCAGTGGCCACTATCTCTAAAAGGATATTGTGAACCTATAAAAGAGGTAATACAGGAAATAGTTGTAGTACTTTTGTCGCCATTGTGATGTCAGTGAGCCAAGAAGACTTGAGGTGTTCCCTAAGGGTGCAGCTTCATTGTTGGTTTAGCCAGCCCAAGTCTGTTGTTTTGCTGTGTTTTTTCCACTTCCAGGTGTGCATTTTTACTTTGCTGCTTTTGTTATTTTTACTAACCAGGCTTGTTTGTTTATATACTGAAATTATTTTAGACCATTTGTTTCATCTATTATGTTTTCAGAAATAAATGCTGGGAATATGGATATAAAAGCCTTTATTATTACCCTCCCTCCCTCTAAATGACTTGGCCTGGAGATGAAAAAATCCACGTCATCTTTAAACAATAATACGTAATTATAGATGTGATGGGTTTTTAAGGCTATATTTTTTTGTTCTGGTACACACAGAGACACATACATCTATGTACAAAAATTTCTGTATCTAGAACCAAAACAGAAGTTTGTCTTAAACTAGATAACCATCTTCTAACTTACTAGGTTGATAAACCAAGAGGGTTTGCAAGGGGTCTTGATCCTGAGAGGATAATTGGGGCTACGGATAGCAGTGGAGAGCTTATGTTCCTCATGAAATGGTAAGTCTTACATCCACAGTTCTTGTCCATAAAGGGAGGGCAGGCAGCTGCACTTAGGCTAAAGAGAAAACTTCATTCCAGGAGTAAGACATAGAAGCTGGTGGTCTCCTTATTAACCTTGTATTCTTAGAAAAACATGCCTTCTATCTTCAATTAGGACTTAATCCCTCTTTGTTCAAAACTAGAATATATTTCATTTCTGTTGGTTCAGTTTTACTTTGAAAGATAGTTTGTGATAAAATAGGGAGAAATTGTCATTTGTATGGAAAAACTGGATATTGGTAATGCTCTTGCAGAGGGAATGGCAGGCAGAAATGCAGCTTCACGTGTTTCAGTAAGCAAAAGCCAGCTTCTGGATAGCCTGCTGTTTAACCAAGCATAGTGCCAGCTGTTCTGCATGCATCAAAGTGGAATTTGGAAGCAACTAGAGGAGAAAGCAGAGGTGGAGATAAAGAATAAACAATATGGAGAGGCTTAACATAATGGGCTAGTAAGAGGGGAGATTGATGTGGGGAGTTTATGTTGTTGGGAGGGTAGATGGGGGCTAGCTTCATTAGCTACAGTGTTAGAGAAGGATTTCTTGCTTTGTGAACAAATGGGATAAAATTAGTGCTTCTTCCCAATGTTGAGAAATCAAGAGATTGAATTGACATTTGCTGAGAGTCAGATTTCTTAAGGTGATGGGATAAGGGCAGATTTTCAGAATGGAGTCAAAAGGAGTGATCTCCTGAGACATGATTTGTCGTGGGATGTGCCTAGACTCTTAGTGCTGTGGGAGATTGTCTCCCTTCTGCCTTCTCAAATTCACTAAATCTTATGTGAAACTTAGAAAAGTTTCAAAACAAAGATCATGAGTGTTTGAATTTCTGTAGTGATAACTGGCAAAATCAAACACAGAGGACTTTTTTTTTTTGTTCAGTTGCAGTTGATTAGTTTTTCATATTTGGTCTTAGGTAACTGAAACAGATACAAGTTTGTAGGCATAAAGCTGACTTTTAAAGGGAGCATACACTTTAAAATGGAATCTGAAGCATATCAGACTGGCAAGCTTGCTTTGTTACCCCAAGACAGCATCAAGAATAACAGTATGAAATACAGGAAGTTATTTGCATAAAGAGTAAATGTAACTTGCATGTTAGTACCAGCTCTTAAGATTGGTCCTGTTAAGTCTTTGAGGCCTTGATTAGTCTTTAAGAGACAAAATTAACCAAGTTTTCTAGCTGACATTCTTTTTGGAACTTAGAACTTATCAAGAGCTGCTAAATGTTTTGAAATATTGATTATTTATTTTCTTAAATCCTGCTCTCTTCTACATCAGGAAAGATTCTGATGAGGCAGATCTGGTGCTGGCCAAAGAAGCTAATGTGAAGTGTCCTCAGATCGTAATCGCTTTTTATGAAGAACGGCTAACTTGGCATTCATGCCCAGAAGATGAAGCACAATAATTGTTTGCATTGCTTTTTTTATATATAAGAATATTAAAACCTGAAATTTGATTTATTAGCAATGTGAGAAGCATACATTCTAACAAGTTTCAAATTTGATATTTTTTTGAAGTAGTATGTTTTGCATCAACAGCAAGTAAATAAAAGCTTTCTGCAACTTGTTTCATTTATCACAAGAGAGCATTTGATACTACTACTTCCTCCATATTAGGTAAAAGGTTTTATAAAACATTGATGAACTTCCATAGTTATTACAGAATCATAATGAATGTCTAAACAAACTCACAGATGTTTTGTAGTCTTCTATACTATTGATGTGCATGTATCTTCTTTACCCAAACCTAGCCCTTTAAACCTGTAGGGTCATTCTTTTTAGTATTTGGGATCACTTGGTCTTAAGAAGACCAGGTGAAAACTAACTTTGTAGTAATTTGAATGTTATCAGACTGTATATTGTTTACTTTATTGTAAATACTGGTGAACAGTGGTCAATAAAATAGTTTTATATTCTTCCTTTATACTGATAGGCTGTGACTCTTTTGAAGCGGGGTATTTCTCAACTTTTGATATGTTAAACTCAATTTGTAATATATTTAACTGTAAGTTGTTTTCTTGGGGAGTAGGTTGATTACTAATATTACCCCACTGCTACTCTTATCACAATACTGGGCAAGTACCAGGCTTTGATTATTAGTTGGGGTTTTTTGTGAATACTGCCTGAGACACGGGTTTTTTTCAGTCAGGAAGGGCCTGTAAAGTTAATGTGCTTTGAATACTCCTATAAGTCACAGATGGCAACCACAAGACTTAGGTACAGCAGTTGGTCACAAGGCCAAGTAGCCTCTGCAGGCATACTAGGAAATATTTGGCATGTATTAGCAAAATTAGCCCTTGCTTTAATGTCAGGTCTTAATAGAAGCCTATACTGTACTCTAGAACTGGTTCAGATGGAATTATTCTTCAGGCCATCCCCTGAAGAATACTTTCATAGCTCAGCTTTTAAAGTGGAATATTACTTAAGTCATATACTTGGAACAAAAGGCTTTCCTTCTGTTTCAGATGGAATTTTAAAATTAGTCCTATAATCAGCTGCTTGGAGAATACCTTCAGAAGGGCAGAAATAAAGGGTGGGAAACTCAGAAAGTGTAAAGTTGCCATGCATTTTTTCACTTGCTTTTATCTACACACCATCTTCTCTTTGTGTTTTGACTACCATACTATGGTTTGCCTTAAGCTGTTTTTTATGTCAATGGCCGAGGTTATTTCAGAATTATCCTTAATTTAGAGTTTTGACTAAAAAATACAATACTATAGTACACTGTTGGTGTCAGTAGACTCATAAAATGGTTTGGTTTGAAAAGGACCTTGAAGATCATCCAGTTCCAACCTGCCTGCCATAGGGAGGGACACTTTTCCCTAGACAAGGTTGCTCAAAGGCCCATCCAGCCTGGCCTCAAACACTTCCAGGGATGGGTTGTCAACAACTTCTCTAGGCAACATCTTCCAGTGCCTCACCACCCTCAGAGTAAAAATGTATTCCTATAATATCTAACCTAACCCTGTTCTCAGTTTGAAGTCATTTCCCCTTGTCCTGTCACTACATGCCTTTGTAATTCCTCTCCAGCCTTGTTGTAAGCCTCCTTTAGGTCCTGCAAGGTTCTCTAAGGTCTCACTGGAGCCTTCTCTTCTCCAGGCTTAACAATCCCAACTTTCTCAGCCTGTCTTCACAGGAGAGGTCCTACAGCCTTCTGATCGTCTTTGTGGCCCTTCTCAAAGGTGAGACAGTTGGAATTGGCTGGGTATGTTTTTTTAGAAGATTAAAAAAAGATGGATATTCTTGGAAACCCTCATTTAATGTGCATAGCCTGAAGAGTAAAGGAAGGAATCCAGTCTGTGCTTGATGTTCTTTTGATACTGTTTCACAAATCATTACTATAAATATTTGTCCTTTCAATAGTTTGAAAAGCCATTTATATCATGAAACAAAGCCTGTCAGTGTAGAGCACCTACTTATAGTTAATCAGCAGTGGCTAAACTTGCTCTGTGAACTTTTTCCTAAAAATTTTTTTATTACTGGTTTTGGGCAGAATTCAGTCTCTATTTGTGGTTCTAAGAAAAATCTGATATCCCTGTTAACATGGGGTCACTTGCACCAGATAAGGATAATTTTAGCACTTAACTAATCTCTCTTGCCTGTTCCTTAGAAAAATCACCCTGACTTTGTCACATGCTTAATTAAGCCTTCTGCAGAGTTCATGGCTTAATTTTTGGGAGGCCTGTAATAGAAATATTTATACACCTAGTATATAGGATTCTGAGATCCTTGCTTTTTTATCCAGTAGCTTGATAAACAGATGGGCTTAAGAGGAATTCCAAAGCAGCTTGTGTTCTCCTGCCAGTTCCTTCAGTATGGAGTGCTTTGTAAAGAGTCTTAAAACCGTTACTGTACAAGTTGCATTTTACTGCCTGAAACTTTGCAGTTTCTGTAACTCGTTTCAAGTGTGGATATCAAGTCTGTGTGAAGTTGCTGATTTCAAGCAATACAGGTTAAACAGTTGTTTTTAATTATTGGTTATTGTTAGTGATAGACGACGATTTTTTGTTGAAAGGTTGGTTCTCCTCAATTTGTAACCCTTAAAATACAGATTTGTAACTAGATACAGCTTTTTACATTATATTTGGTTCTTCCTCTGACTTAATGAAAATACACTGTATTCACTTTTAAACAACTTTGCAGCTTGTTAGACAGTTCTTTAGATAGCTGATTTTTTTATGTTATAATGGTAAATATGCTGACTGGTATTTGTTTCCTTTTTTTTCTCCTTACTTTGTGTCAAACTGAGTTTTGCTAGTAATGAGATGCAACACTTTAAAGTTACAAGTTATGTAAAGTAATGCTGAATGTGCTGCATACATAGGCAAAAAGTTAACAAATGTTATTAATTTAAAATTAACTGATTAAATAAATGAGATATCTTCTGTAGTTAGTTGAGTTGTGCAAGGTTTCTCGTCATTGTCTCCTTTCTTATACCAAACCAAATGGGTTTCAGACTGTCATTTTGCTCTGTGTTAATGCTGCTGTCCCGAAAAAACCCCCCACAAACCACAGAAATCCCTGTTGTGCTTGCTCCAATGCTTCTCACTGTGGCTGAAGAAAGTACTCAGGTTAAATGTAACTGGGTAGTGCTAGATTATGTAAAATTGAAATCATGAACAGTTATGACATCATATTCTTTTAGCCTGGTTCCTACTTCTTTGCTAGAAAAGAATAAAACTCATGCTTTGTTAATTAGTATTGTATTAATTGCAAATTCATCAGAGTAATTGCTTTTAAATTGAATAAAACAAATATAGTACCTGCAAAAAACAATTAGCATTGCAAGTGATTTTTATCAGTTAAGCACAAATGGATTTGGCATGTTTTGTGGTAATCCTCCTAGATTTATAGTGCAGTTCTCCTTAAAACTGCTTGACAGTTTCTTAGCAATAGATTATAGTACATTTAGGACTTAACATATGTTATCATAACTTGAAATGTAACTAGAACTACGTTTTTCTTTTAGCTGCAAATTATCTTACTTGTTTACCTGAATTGGGCTGTTGCAGCATAAAAGATTGTACTCCTTTCTTATTCTAAGACCTTTCTCCAGCATTCTCTGTATTCTCCTTGTCATTGGTGTCCTCTTTCTGTTTAATATGTCTTCTCAGAACACTACCTTCTATTCAACACTTTAATTTGGCTGCTTATCTTAAGACATGTCTACTCTGCTGACAGGGCCAAGCCAGATGCCCCCAGATTTTTTTCTGAGGTGCCTCTCCTGAAATGGAAAGTTGCTGCACAGACCTGCTGCACCGTAGAAGCTGAAGTGCAGTACCATGGCAATAGGGATGTGTGGTTCCTGGAACAAAATGTCACAGAATCAAACAGAACCACGTTTTTCCCCATAGGTTTATAAAGCTATGTCTATACCGGCTCGAGTTGTGCTTTGTTTTGCAGAGTGAATATCCAGACTAGCTCTTGTGGGATTTACTGAGGTTTACTTGCGTGTTTCTGATCTGACTTTCATAGGCAGTTTGCACCTGACAGCATTTTCCTTTTCTCCTAGTCTTTAGCTGCGACAACACTTCAGGGCATGCAGCAGTGGAGCTGAAAGTTTGGTAGTACCTTCATCAGCAGGACCAGGGAAGAGTTGCTCTGTGCCTTATTCTTGCTGCCTCTTGGCGCAGTCCTAGTCATCAGTTTGGGTAATACCACACCCTTTTGAAGTTTAAGTGGAAAACTTCCATGTCCCAAAATGCCTGTCAGGGACTCCTATGAAAGCGTTCTGGGCTCTGATTTGAAATAAATGATAGATGGTTTAAGCTAGAAAAACTAATAAATTATGCCAAGCAAAATTGAAATAGTTGTCCCAAAAAGCCTGCAATTGTTCCAGTCTGATGCAAGTAAAAATGGTGCTTTTCTTCCTTGTAGAGTGCTGTAGCATATTTTAACTTGTTAGGAGAATTGGATACGATTCCCAAGTCTCCAGATGGCACCTGCCAGATGGAAGCTCATATTGTCTTAAGATGCTGGCGTTGATGGCATGGTGTTTGAGAATGCAATAACCTTTTGTGATGGATTTTCTTACTAGATAAAGTCATGGTCAAGTACTTGCATGCATTGTAGTGTCTGCCAAAATATTTTAATCTGGTGAAAAGGTCACCCTTCTGGGGATGGAATGGGATGGCAGAGTTTGGTTTCTCTTTTTTCCTTGACTGAATGTACAAACCCCTCAAGTTTGCTTAGACCAGAAGAGGCATCATTGGCTTCTATATACAATTTCTTCTTCCCAGGAGTTCTCCTTGCCTGAGTTTCTATAAGCACAATCAACAATCAGGAAGTTCTGTCTTTATAAAGAAAAGGCATATTAAAGAAACTTAAGTAATTTAGGTTGGAAAATACCTTTAAGGTCATTGAGTCAAAACATTAACCCAGCACTGCCAAGTCCATTGCTAAACCATGTCCCTAAGTGTGACATACACACGTCTTTTAAATACCTCTCGGTATCTTTTAAATACATTTAGGGATGATGAATCTACTACTTCGCATTGGCAGCCTGTTCCAATGACAAACCTTTCAGCAAAAAAAATTTCCTAATATTCAATCTAAACCTTCTCTAGTGCAATTTGAGGCCATTTCCCCTCATCCTGTAGCTTGTTTGGGAAAAGAGGCTGACCTCAACCTGCCTTGCTGGCAGCTGTAGAAAGTGACAAAACCCCCCCTCTGAGCCTCCTCCAGGCTAAGCAACCCCAGCTCCCACAGACACTCTGCATGGGACTCACTCTCCAGGCCCTTCCCCAGCTCCATTGCCCTTTTCTGTACTTGCTCCAGCACCTCAATGACTTTCTTGGCACGAGGGACCCAAAACTAGACACGAGATTCAACATGTGACCTCACCAGTGCCCAGTACAGAGTGACAGTCACTGCCCTGGTCCTGCTGGCCACGCTATCCTTGATCCAAGCCAGGCTGCCATTTGCCTTCTTGACCACTGGGGTACACACTGTGCCCATGTTCACCTGCTGTCAACCAGCACCCTCAGGTCCTTTTCTGCTGGGCCACTTTCCAGCCACTCTGCCCCAACCTGTAGTCCTGCATGGGATTGTTGTGACACAAATGCAGGACCCAACATTTTGCTTTGAACCTCAGACCACTGGCCTTGGGCCATCAATCTAGCCTGTCCAAATTCCCCTGCAGAGCTTTCCTGCCCTCCTGCAGATCAACACTCCTGCTCACCTTAGTGTTTTCCATGAACTGATTGAGGGTGCACTCGATCCCCTCACCTGCACCATCAGTAGTGATACGGAAGAGGACTGGTCCCAGTGCTGAGCCCTCTGGAAGCTCTTGTGACTGACCAACAACTGGATGTAGCACCATTCATCACCACTCTCTGGGATCAGCCATCTAACCAGTGTTTTACCCAGTGAACAGTGCCTGTCCAAGCCACGAGCACCTGGTTACTCCAGAATGCTGTAAGAAGGGTGTCAAAGACTTTCCTGAAGGGCAGATGACAAAATCCAGTTCTTCCTTCTTCACTAAGTGGGTTACAAGGTCACAAGAGATCAGGCTGGTCAACCCATGTTGGTTGGGCCTAATCCCCTGGTTAGCCTGCACCTGCTGGCACTCAAGATGAGCTGCTCACTAACTTTCCCCAGCACCAAGGTTAGACTGACAGTCCTGTAGTTCCCCAAATCCTTCCAGCCCCTCATACAGATGTGTCACATTTGCTGACTTCCAGTCAACTCAGACCTCCCTGGTCAGCAAGAGCTGCTGATAAATGATGGATAGTGGCTTGCTGGGCATTTTCATCAGCTCCCTCTGTACACTTGGATGGATCTCATCCAGCCCCAGAAACTTGTGTTTGTCTAAGTGGTGTAGCAGGTTGATGACCATTTCCCTTTGAATTATGGAAGCTTCATTCTGCTACCTGTCCCTGTCTTCCAGCTCAAGAGGCCAGATACTCCAAGAAAAACTGAACTTACTGTTAAAGACTGCAGCAAAGAAGGCATTAAGTATGTCAGACTGAGCTCTAGCCCAAGCTATCTGGTTTTCCCCACTGGTTCATATTTTGCATATAGGGACAGCCTGCTCCTCTGCGTTTAAGATTCCCCTGTTGAAGAATGACCAGCCTTCCTGAATCCCTTTGCCCCTCAGGACTGCCTCCTGGGACAGTGTTAATCAGGCTCTTAAACAGACCAAACTCTGCCCTCCAGAAGTCCAGGTCAGTTCTGCTGACCCTCTATCTTACTTCTCTGGGAATTAATCTATTAGTGATCACTGTATCACAGGATAGGATGCGGAGACTGAATGCAATGTAGTATCACACAATTGTAAGTGGAGCACCATCACCCATCCAGAGCAAAGATCAATTATGTCTCTTTGGATGGAAAATGAGCATATTAGCTTATTCTCAGCTTGAAAGTATTTTAAATTCCAGAACTGAGGATTTTTTTTTCACACATTTAAAGGCACATGTCTGTCCTAAGAAATCACAATGAAAGGAATATGGTGGCAAATTTTTTTCTTCTCAATAATTTCTAGATTAAATTATTTCAATCAGGAGTAGTCTTTTTCTTTTTTTAAGGAAGTCACTATTTCTTATTATATTCTTCTAGAGCCTACCTTTCCCCTTTCGTGTCCATCTCTGCCCTGTGTGTCCAGCACACGTCCTGTGTGCTGGATGGGCCTGGGATGTGCAAAGCAGAGAGATGCTGTCCTGGATGGACCACTCACTTCTACATCAGAGTTTGTCATGCATAATGCTGGGCTTAACACTTCAGAACTATTCTGTTTTATTCATAGAATCATAGAATGGCCTGGGTTGGAAACCTTAAACATCACCTAGTTTCAATTCCCCCACTGTAGACAGGGGAATTTGTCTTCCATTTAATAGACCAAGTAGCTCAGAGCTCCATCCAGCATGGCCTTAAATACCTCCAGGGATCGAGCGTCCATAGCTTCTTGGAGCACTCTATTCCAATGTCTCACCACCCTCACAGTAAAGACTTTTTTCTGTTCTATTCTCTTCCTTGAACTCACAATTAGTTGAATAAAAATGACACCATTATTTGCATGAAATGCCAGGGGTTTGTCAGCTACAAAAACCACTTTCAAGAAGACAAATCAAAAAGGTTGCAAGTGGAAACAGGGTTTTATTTTTCTGAATCTGTTTCAGAGTTGATGCTCACAAGTATTAAAAACAATGTGCATGTGTGGTCAGAAGGCTTGTAGCATTTCAGAAATCTCTTGCATTTGTTGCAGGGAGTGTTTATAAATTTGCTGGTGTTAATTAAAATTAATGTGTCTACTTGTTGCATTACTACTTGAATGCAACACTTCACTGATTGCTGCTCAATTCCATATTGTTGACAGATCAATAAAGCATTTTGATCCCAACTTGGTTTAAAGCTCTGTGGACTGAGCAGGTTTTCCCTGCAAAATTCAGGAAAAACATGAGTTTAAAAACCTCAGCTAAGGATCATTTATGGTACTGTATAAATACATCTCTATTATTTAGAGACTGATAAATCACTCTGGCAATGTTGTTCACATCCTTGAAATGCAGAATGACTGTTGATCTCTCCCCCAGTAACATTTATTTCTTGAGTGGTCTTCAGAGGAAAAGGGAGAGTCACTGTGTTTGTTGTTGGAGATGTTGCTGTAGGCTGCAGAACGCAGCCCCAGCTGGGCTTCTACCTGAAACGAGAAAAATTTTGTGCTTGTTTGAATAAACTATTCTTTTAGGCACAACACCATTATTCACATTCAAAACAACAGTAAAAAATGCTACTGTCTCTGCCCACTCCTGGAACAAAATAAGCAAAATCACCTCTCAGAAACCACCAGGACAAAAATACATACGCACAACTACACACATCTCTATATATCTGTATAGATATATCTATATCTATATAGATATATATCTATATCTATACCTATATCTATATCTATATCTACCTATGTACCTATAACTGTATTTATATTTATTTATAGACATATAGATTTATACACATCTATACATATAGGTAGATAGAGATATAGACACACACACATATATATGTGTATATATATATATATACATAAATATATATGTATATACATGTATCTATACCCATCTTCTGGGTAAGTGCAAATAAACCCTGATATTAAAGCAGTACTGATAAGTCCAGCTGAGGGTGTGTGCTGAGGACACCAGTTCAACACACCAGCACTGCAGCCAAGGCAGAGGGAGACAAGCTGGATGGAACTGCAGCAGCAATGCTATTGCAAGAAGGGAACAGAATTAAAAGCAGGAAACAGGAGAAGCCGTGAAAGGACATGTTGCTGATTCATGCTATATCCTGAGTTGGCTCTCAGGGAAGAGGCATGACCTTCTCCATAATTTTTGCAGGTACTGAATCAGTTTTGCACATAGAGTTGCACACCAGTTCTACATTGCCGGAGGAAAGGAGATCCTACAGAAGACTGGGTGAGGTCTAATGATACTACCAGACCCACTGTAATTCAAGACTTTGTGTTCAGTGGATTGTTTACCATCATTTGAAATTATTGACCTGAAACCAAAAAATCCTGCAAAAAAACATGTCTTAATGTTTCAGAAAAGCTTGCATTGCTGAAATCATAGATGCATAAAGGAATCTTCTTTGCATAACAAAGAAATGGTAGTTTTATTAATGAATTTATAATCATGTGAACAGAGTTGCAGTTTGGGTTAATTTTCATTTATTTGATTAATTAAAAAACAAAAAAAGAGAAAAAATAACTGAGACATACACCTGTAAAACTAGAAAGGAGAAATTTTTCACCAGGGCAATGAAGGCAATCACCTTATCTGCTGAATCTTTAAGCTTGATACTCCAACAGTTGTACTAAACCATATATCCTGTGAAGGCAGTAAAATCAGAGATTCAAGGGAGAAACAGCATCTCACATTGCTGTCACATTCTGCAGTTGTTGCAGGAACATCACTGTCTGTTACTGAGCAGCATTTCTGATTACTCTATGATTCCATCTACTGCAGCTGATAATTTGCAGTTTTGGATGATGTTGCTAAATATTTCTTGATTTTGACAAGTCACAGCATGGTCAGTTTTCTGGTGAATGCATTTCTCTGAATTCAGGATTTTATATTTGGCAACTCCGCCATTTCTCTCACTGCAGTGTAAAATCCAGCAAAGAAATAGGTCAGTGCAACTCTCTGGATGAGGAAATTTAAGGCAAGAGATACTACAGAGATACATCTGAAATGTATGTAAAGGTGAATAAAGAGTACTTGCTTCCTTAAGGAATTAGGAATTACAAATTTTGATTTTCAATATAATTCTCAGTGATGTCAGCCCTAACAGACTAAGTTGCAAATTTTCAAGGATGCCATAAATCATCTTAGAAAGTCAGATCTTATTTTCCTTTAATGACAACCAAAAGCTAGTTTAAACTAGGTAACTACAGTTAAACACAAATAAAACAGGAAAATACTGAGAAATACAAAAAAGCAGTTCTCAGCTACAGAGAACAATAACACTTACTACCACAATATTGATTTGTATTGTCTTTTGCAGTCCCATAGGCAATAACAATTTCTCCTTAGTGTGTACATGCTGTGGTCAGCAAGCTAAAAATACCTCACATTTTTGTGGGCAATCTGTTTCAAAAGAAGCCAAGAGAACATCACCAGTCAAGATAAATACAGTTATGGAGGCTACTATATAGTAGCCAATATGTTCACACAGGTTGGACAACAGAAGGCTGCTAAATGCATTTTATTCTTCCACTCTGCAATTCAAAGGCTGCTTGAACTTCTTTATTGCACCTTTTAAATTACCAATCAAAAGGCAGGCAATGAATTGTGCCTTTGGTTTTCCCAGAACCACCAAATGCTCTTTGTACTAAATGTATTGGGAAGGTGAAGAACTGAAAACCTATTTACTCCTTCCATCACCAAGCACCACAAGAAGCCTGGATAGAACACAACATTTCTGTTGAACAAAAGCCAGGTGAAACAGTGTGCAGTCAGCATGCACACTGAGTCACCTGAGAAATGCTTGTGTCCTGACAGTGTTAATAACCACTGTATCGATCCAGGTGGAGGTGCTTAAATCTTTTGCTTTTACAGAATAATAGTATTTCTCCTGGTAGTTCTTAGATAAATAGCAGAATTTGTGTGCTTCCCATTGAAATTCTGCTGTTTCTCTAAACTGTCACAGATGTACAGGTGGCATGTCTAAGTATTCTGCACATCACTGCTTAGAAAATGTATGCTGTTTAAAAATTTAGAAAAGGACCTAGTTAAATCTATCTTTTTTTGAATGGGTTGTTGACTTACAGCTGATTTTACTCCTTCAGGGACAACAGAGAACATAATTGCTAGGTTTAAGCATTTAAACATGTGGTTAGATATAAGACACAATTTAAATATCTCAGGTGCTGCTGCTTTTATTTCAACTTCTGTGGCTAAATCACCAGACTGCCATGGGCAGCGGTGCTGGTGATTCAGTAGATGGCACTCCAGCCTGGGATTCACGTTGTTGCCTGCACCCAGCCCGGGCAGTCCCCAGCAGGTGGAGTGGCTGTGCCCGCTCTGCCCGGGCGGGCACCTGCGAGGAGATGATGGGGAGCCACAGGGGACCTCTGAGAACACCTGGTTGTGCATGGTGTGAGCGGCATCGTGGTCTTGCAGGGAGTCAGTCATCCTTGCACCATCCTGCTGTTGACTCTTCCATGAGTTTCATGGCTAAAGGGACCCCAAGCTGCTGCTTTTTGACAGCAGATTGCTGCAGTCTGTTCCTCCCCTTTCAGAAAGGTGCTGTGGGGGGTGATGTTTGGGTTTCCCCACATAATTACAAACAATTCATAGCCTGTGTGCTATTCTGCAATGAAATACCTTCTGTCTGCCCTATGCAATGTGTTTTACAACCTATCAGAATACTATGGATTGAGGTCAAACTAACAATGTACCCCTTTTTCCATGTTCAGAGCTCCAGAGTAAATTTGCTGCTAACGTTCTGGGTGCCGTTTTCAAAACACTGTGCACCATTTTTCTGACAGACATAAATACTGAACTCTTCTTCAGCTATACTGGCCCTTATCTCAGTGGATGACTTCAAAGCATTGGAAGATGGGGCTTTGAGCAACCTGGTCTAATGTAAAGTGTCCCTGCCCATGGCAAGGGGGTTGAATTAGGTGATCCTTAAGGTCCCTTCCAGACCAAAACATTCTGTGATTCTATAATTCTATGCCCCTGTGATGTAACATATGGAGAAGAGGGACCATGAAAGCAGCTGCTTCTGTATGGCCATCTCCTTTTGAAAGTCCACTCAGGATGTGCTACTCCTGAGAATGGAGTGGCAAGCAGTGGCCAAAGAATTTCAGAGATGAATGGTGACTTCGCTCAAGATGGTTCCAAATATTGACATGTTGTCCAGGAATCTAATTATGCTCATTGCTTTCTAGTGACTGATCTATTTGCTGCCAGTAGATCAGCAGTCAGAGCTCCTGTCATGAAGATTAGTGCCTCCATTAAGAGGATGTTGTGATCATTTAGAGGGAAGTAAGTGAACCAGGGGAATAAAGATAGTAACCTAAGTCTTCGACATTAACCGCTTAAGTATGGATCAAGGCTTGAATAATGAGATTTTGATTTTCTTTATCTCATGGCAGATATGCAAGATCCATGCTGAAGTTTGCAAATGCATTTTTAGGGTGAATGACAACAAAATATTAAACTTAAATTCAATAGATATGTAAAATGACATGGATTAGAACATTAAAATCCCTTACCAAAGATATTGTAAAGGACTATTTTAAACTACCAACAATTCCGATGAATAAGAAATTCTCAAGCTGATTTTGGGGGAGCCATGGTTGTCTTCCTGCTTGTGATTTCATGCCTGCAGGTCACACTGGTGTTGGTGTGATGTCCTAAATATAGGACTTACTATTTGCTTCATTGGCTTACAAATGGCCTTATTGAACATTTGGGCAGGAAGCAGATGTTGTTTAACTTCATCCAGGACAGGTGTGGAGTGGCAGGAGAGAGCAGATATTGAGGACTGCAGACCAGCTGTAGACAGCGATGTGCAGTTTGCCTGCTGTGCATATCTGCAAGAGCAACAGAAGAACCAGAGCAAATGGTGATAAACAGAGATTTAGGAAACTTCTCAACAGTTGGAAGTGTTGCCTCTGCAAAATGTGAATATTTCAAATTGGTTAAAAGACTATGCCTTGATAAATCACTGTCTTTCCAAGAAAGCTGTAATGCTAAAACAGCCCTTGAAGCAGCACCTACTGAAACATTCCTGCTCCTTTTTGCAGTAACACCACTCACACCCTACAACATGTAAATACTGGACTAGACTCACAGAGCAGACATGCCAATGCAAGGGTGAGGGTGCAGCAAAGCACTTGAAGAAGAACAGTGAAAATAAATGAGAGCACTTTACCCATATAGATAGAATGATTGAGTATATACTGGGGATATTGTATGAAAACAAAAGACACAGAGTTTTTTGAGGGTTTTTACGCATTTGCGAGAAACCTATAACACCAATGCCATCACAGGCTTGATTCCGAGCGTACCCTTCACTCTTTCCCATGATGAATATAAACTTCTCTCAAAATAAGTAATGCTGCATTTTTAGAAAGAGGAAAATTTATTTGATAGTGCTTTGAAAAATCAAAATTGAAGTTTAAGGCAATACTGAAGCTTGAATTAGCAGAGGACAATGTATGTACCTAAAGACATCAGCACTGAATTAGATTGCAAAGACAAAGATACATGTATATGTTTTTGTATACTTCCTCTTAGTGGATAAGAAAGATACTGGCTCTTAGTGGAGAAATGAGATTCAAACATTTGAACCAAAACTGAGGTTCAAACATCCTTCTCTTGCTTATCACCCTTCATATTCCTTGCCATCTGAAGCTGCTCAATTAGAATGGCTACAGACAGCCCCCTGTGTCTATTTTGAACAAGCACAAAACCAGATCCAACTTCATCTTTTTGTGTCTGACCCAGGCACATGTCATTGTTAAGACAATTTGGCGGGGTCTCACTTGAAATTTGCATGCCTCTTCCCCATACTTAGTGAGAAATTAATTCTGTAGCTGCTAAGGCTGGTCTGAGTGGAGGTCAGTATAACAAGGCCTGGACGTTGCAGATATGAATGAATACATGCTCTGCAAAGGCTACAGGTAAAGAAGAGTTGCTCAGATCTCCCTGTTCCCCAGATATTATACAATGTTTCTGTAATCAGAATATAATCGCTGTAAGGGCAACAGCAAGCCCAACAGGGCTCCGCATTCACATAGGCAAAATGCTTCTATTACTTTGTTTTAATTCGCCTTAGTACAAAATACAAACACAAAATTTAAAAAATAATTAAAATAATTAAAATAAATTTAAAATAATAATACAAAATTTAAAATACAAACATTTTCTGGGAAAATAAATAAATAATTGCAAAAATGCTTCTGGTTTCTTGCTTATCTGTGCTAATGAAGTGAGAGAATTCAGCACAGTACAGCATGGAAATAATTACATGAAATCACAGCAAGTGCATGGTAGAGTCCCACATACCAAACTGAGATGAGACAGGAGGCATTACAAATCTCTCTAGGAATATTGCAATGTCAACAAATCTGAAATTCAGACCAATGCATATTGTAAAAATTTAATGAAGAAATTCTTACCACTCTTCCCACATTATGTTATTATCCAACATTGGTAATTCACAAGGTAATTAAAAACAAACCCAAATGTTTTAAAATTCGGAGTCAGAAAGAGGAAATTAAGCCACAGGTGGAAACTAGAGTCAATCAAATGCCTGAAGCCATGTCTAATTAAGTAACACATTTCAGATAGATCTTGGCATTAGATTTTTTTTGGCCATGTAATATAATTTAAAAACCTCACTAGAGGACATTAAGGACAGACAAAGCAATGATCTATATCACAGGATTTGTCTACACAGGAAAGAGCTAAGGATAACCACTGCAGAGTATCTGTTCTGCAACAGCTTTCCATGGGGACATTTTTTTTTTTTTGCACTAAGTATGCATTTGTGTGGTTTAGCTGACCATGAGAAGTGAGCTGTGTAAAAAGCAAACAGAAACATCCATCATGGAAAGTAAGAGCATCTTCTTTAGGAACTGGTACACCACAGCTTCTGGGCTCTCAGTTCTGCACTTCAGATTGTTTCCCAGTAAGCACCTTACATGGATCAATCCAAAGTGCAGTATTCCTTCACTGTAAATGTACAAAATAAAGGAAATGGAACAATAGACCACATGGATTCACGATGAGGTAATAGTCAGAAGCTGCTTGTGGTGCTGAGCTACTACTGCAATTCACATGTGTAGCCTCACAAAGCCCAGGCTGCCAACTGCAAAGAAGTAATAGTCCAGCACCGCTCATACCCTACAACACGTTTCTTTGGCTGTAAATGGCATTGCAGATGCTTCTTAGACAATCAAGAATCTGTTTCAAATATACTAGTGCATACAGTGTAATTCATATTGTAAGTTCAAATATTACACAGATGTGATGTAGATTTTAGACTGAAAAAGGTAGCAGTTTTTCTTCACTGTAATAACTTTAAGACAATGGATACACTCTTCTGAAAGCAACAGAATATGTGGAAAACAGGGAGGGCAAAACCTTCTGATGTGGCTGTGCCAGGGAACATGAGGCATCTGATGCATCTGACTCACTATTAAAAGAACTAGGAAAAACATCCTAAAATACCAGAGGTGATTCTGAACAACTGATATTTTTGCTTGCCCATCTCCTATGCCAAGCAAACCAGTTGGCTCAGTAAATTTCAACCACATGTACTTGTAAAATTTATTTGCAGCAATGATTGATATAACTAAAAGTGACAGCCATTGACATGTTAAATGCTGTAGGCAGAGGTTGCCTGTGGGAATCTTATCACCACATGAGAGTAGTCTCAGTCCAATAATGCAGGTTTGCCTAAAATGATAAAGCCTTGTCAAAGAGTTCCCTAAACTGGCATTTGGAGGGTATATGCTTATGCCTGGGCTGAGGAAGAGACTAAGATACACTGAGGTAGTGTAGCTTTAAACCAACTTAATGCATTAATACTAGTAATTGTGCCAGTATATTTATTCTGGCAAAAAAAATGCCACCCTAAATGGCTCCTACACCAGCACAAACCCTGCATGTAACCAGGCTACACGGCCAAGGCAGGAGTAATGGCAGGAGGAGTTCACCACGGGAACAATCATTCCTCAGCCTGGTGAGATCCATCCACAGGCACCATCTCAGAGCACTGGGAAAGCAAGGTGACAGCCTTTAGCTTAAACCTCTCTTGTTTCCTGCTAAGTAAGATTGTGTGAAGTGGCATTTACATGAACCAACAGCAGAGTCACTGAAACTCAGCTGGTGCATAGTAACTTGTTCAGCTGCCACATCTTCAGCAGAAGAGTAAGCCCTGAGACTTTGCTGTCAAAGTACCAATGGGTGAGGCTTGTTCTGGCTGGGGCTAGGATGTTAGGATGTAGGATGTTAGGAAGAGGGGGCCATTCCCCAGTACCCTAACCACTTTCAGTAACTCCAGAGCCTTTACCACTTCTGTTTCCAAACCTGCTTCTCCTAATTGCATCTCTGCTATTCTGGATCTTCTAACTCCATTGGTAACCACCTGGCTGCAGCTTGTCTTGAAATATTCACCACTAACTTGACCCCTCCCATCTGTGCTTATCTAAGACAAAAACTATCAAACCAAATACCTTTCAAAATTACTAATTCCTCCCAGCCTCTTTATTGTCACACCTGGTTCCCATTGCTGGTACTCCAACTTCCTTCTGCCTGAGAGGAACAAAAAGTTACCTTATCAAGCCACTGCACAGACACTGTCTAGAAGTCATTTGCAAAAGTCTCATCCACCTCACCAGGTGAGACCTACCTGCCCCTCAGGTTTGAGGTCCCATCAGCACAAGAAGAAAGTTTCCAAGGATTCAAGAGTGTGGTGAGAACTGTGGGGTAATCTGCCAAAGGAAAGGGATGCTCTTTGGAAATACACATCTGCAGCCTGCTTAAAGTATGGCTCCATATGAAGTTTATGAAGAATTGCTAATTTTTTAAGTTTTATTTTCTTTTTTCCAGATCTGGAATGAATGCCACATGAGAGTTTATTACTAGTTTCTTCTTGTCAAAAGAAAAAACAGAAAGGTTTGTACCAACTGAGAGTATTTGGACTGAAAATATCACAAGCCTGCTCTTATTCTATCTCTTTTTATGAATGTATCAGGACAACAGTGGGCAGTAATCCACATAGGCACTGCCTTTCATATGACATGCACATTTTCTGTGCTACCCAAATGGCAGCTCATGGTCAAGTCTCTGGAAACTTAATGAAAAAGCTGCCATTTTATAGCCAGTCTGACCCAGACATCTCCCACTCGAGGTATAGAATTGCCATCGGCTGCTGTTCTGGACTCTGGGGGCACAGGTGTTTTGGGAGGATCAATTAAATCCTGGGCAATGTGAATTGTCTGAAGGAGAGGTTTGTATCTGCCTTGACTACAAACATCTAATTATGTTGTATAAGCAGGGAAAATAGGGCAGCCAGCTGCTTAGCTTTTGTGCCTTCCATCCCAGTAGAAAGGGACAAAAAGAGAAAGGGAAGATAGGAAAATGGAAAAAAACCCACTTATCTGGAGACCCTTTCTGGCCTCACATTCTGCAAGAAACCAGCACACAACCAACAAGAAACTGCAGATTGAAAACCAGTGTATGAGGCTCTTCCAGTTAACCACTGCTTTACACTATTATAACCTTCTCTGAAATAGTCATAAATATCAAGCCAAATTTTAGGCCTGTATGTTTTGTTACCTTAGAATTTGCCCTGGACGTTGATTTTAATTGGTCAGTCTGGTGTATTCATGCAAATAAACAGTGGCTGTATCCTATTTTATTAAACCTGACTTTGAAAAACAAAACTAAGCAAAATAAAAATTGAGTAGAAAGAAAGGGAGGAAACAATAAAAACCTTAAAAAGTAAAAAGCAAATTTAGGGGAGAAAAAGGAAAAGAAAGTCTGTATTCCTTTGCTTCAACCAAACATGTAAAGGAGGAGATCCTTTAAAAACATTCATGTTTCTTTCATCCTTGTTTATTTTTTTCTTGAAGAGTACCATGCAAGTCCAGCAGGTTGACTAGACAATGCTATGCAAAACCAAGTGTGTGGCAACGAACCATAGCTCTTTCTGATGGCTTTCAGTTTTTAATAAGGCTCTTGGCTTCAGCTCAAGCTGAAAAGATGGCAAAGGAATTTCATTAATAATCCTTTTCTTGGCAGTTGCTAGTTTTCATCTTCTTCACACTAAAAAAATAAAGGCTTTCCATTTGTCCTTGTCTTCAGATCAAATATAATACAGAAAACTGGAATTACTTATTGGTAAAAAAGAAAAACAAAATAAACAGTCCTTTTTCATGTTACATGCAAATCCAAATAATCCTCTCCCTCCCACAGTCTGACCCAATTTTGCTTGAGCAGACTTCGCGCTTCTAAGCCCGGCACTTTTGAGACTGCAGTTTAGCAGATGCTACTGAATGTGAGAACACAGCACTTGCAAAATCAACTCTAAAGCTACCACACTCATTGCACTAAAATGTCCATGGTCCTGGCAACTTGCTTGTTCTAACCAAAAGTCCTCCCTTGGACTAGCCATGGTCACCTAAAGGGACAAGCTAAAGCCAAGAGTTTCATTCCTTCAGCAGTTTTAGATAGGAGAATATTTGCCCAAGCTGCTTACTGCCATACATACTTGGAAAATGGATACAAATTAGTAGCAAGACACTGCAAAATGTGTTGATTTCATGCTTTATTGCAAATAAGCTACAAAGAAATCCCTCCTTGCCAAACATGGCACTGTAATTGAGGGACAATTGTAGTTTTTCACCACAGAACACAAACTAGCAAGAAGAAACATTTTTAGAGTGCCTTCTTTTGCTCATCTTGCACTTTTCTTAATCCTTACACCTTCCACAAGATGAAAACACTGAGCATCTTCAGCAAGCATTTTTCAGAACTGCAATCATTGACTACTTCTCTCATGTTTTATTAATGCTTTCTAAGAGTAATGCCTAAAAATCCCACTGCAGCCTAAAGCTGCATGATTTCCTCCTCTTCAGCCATGAAAAGGAAATTATGGGAAAGTCTTGAAAATAATGATTTGTGTTCATAATATCCCACATTTCTTTGTTTTTAACTCTATTTATTTAGTAAGTTATTTATTTAATAACTCTAGTTATTTAGTTTGAAGCAGTGTATTTTGCAAACTTAAGAATCTTCCTTTTTGTCTGGAATTTTTCATTATATGATCAAGCAGTCAGGATCTGGTCCTGTAAGTTCCTGGATGCAGAAATTATTCAACTCCAATGAAATAATTGAGGGATTATAAACATGAGGTAACAAAACCAGGATTGTAATCACTCTATGACTTAGGCTAGGTTTATGTTAACAAGCAGCAAGATTCCAACAGGAAAAACTCTGCAGTGCAAGCCAGCTTATGTGAACGATGAAACCTTCTCCCTCTCTGTGCTCTGGAAGATTTGTTCCAGACTGGCTCCATCAGTGGTTGGAATGCAGCTTTTTGTTATGTTTCAGGTGGAACATTTCTTATTGTGTCTTTTGGGGCTGCTTCACAAAATGAACCAAAGAGCAGTAAAGGAGGGCAACCAGAGATTTGCTTCAAAAAATACATACCTCACCTAAAACAAAATGTCAGTGTAGATGAATGCACACTTAAGTTTACCCTTATGAAAAAATGGATGGTCATATCTGTGGCATATTTAATCTGAAATAAATAAAACTGATGGAAAGATAGCAGAATTTTTATTCTGTTATTCTTTTTTCTGTAGAAATTTTAAGAAAGAGCTGTTGTGTGTTGCCCTGAAAATTAAAGCATTCTGATAAAGTTTTCATAGTTTTAGTTACTTCCCTATGAAACTCCTGTAAATATAAGTTGTTTATTACATTCCTTCCTTTTGATGGACGTTTCACATGACCAGTGTGCTTGGGAAGGTGGTAACTTAATTATCCAATCCCTGGTCATTGTCCAAATACTGGAGTCAGAGAATAAAGTGATGGGTTTTTGTTCTGACACTGAGAGTGGTCGTGTGAATCATTACATGTCCTTTAGCGACAGTTGTGGAATAAACTTTCCTCTTCTTTTTGTTGTTGAGACATGGAAAAAATACTTTACATAGATTTGATAACTCCCTGAAGCAGAATTAGTTTATTGTCACTCTATTAGGAACGGCTGGAAGAACGACACAGACTCTCTTCGGAGTCAATCAGGAGAATTTCTCTCAGTTTATTGCTTCAGATATTTTTTATAGACCGATACGTGAAAAGTACAGAAAAGAAACTCTTATTGGTTAGTAAACTAACACATCACCATCATTGGTCAGTGGGGTTCACCACCCCTCAACCTTCTCTTGCAAGAAAACAAGGAACAGACAAACAGCACTTGCAAGGCTGTTTTCTGTCTCTGAGGATTGTTTTAATTCCTCCCCATGATTTCCCAGGCCACTTTCTCAGGCAAGACTGAGAAAGCTATGTGGCCTGTAATTTCCACAGGCACTGTGCCCTCTATTTCAGAGTTAGCATCCATAGTTTATCATAGCATTGAGAGGCAAGTTTTTGGCATAGGGAAAGAAGTCCCCTGAGACCAACAGGTCAGCCAATGCCAGCAGCAGGCCCCATTTCCCATTCCAGCACAATAGCTGCACCCTGAGAAACACTTGGACATCGTGTCAGGACACTATGCCACTGGCAGAAGAAAAATGGACAAAAATACCATGATGACTTCACAGAAAATGCACAGGAATTTCCTTGATGCAAATTTTCAACAGAACTAAATTGGCAACACCAGCTTTCTAAAACTCCCCCTTGCCCTGATTTCTATATTTTTCCTCAGGAAATCAATCTCCTTTTTCCAGTTATTTTGTCTTTTCCTCCTTCATCTTTCCTGTTTATTTTTTTCCCTAGGATAGTTTCTATTTATTTATCAGCTGTAATAATCTTGAAGTTTGCTGTTGAGCTGAAAGCTGTTTCCACTTCAGTAGGTCTGATGGTAGATGCTCTGAGCAGTAACCAACTGGTCTCTGAATCTTTCACCACACAGCTTTATAGAGATCAAGGCAAACTGAGAGCCTGTTTTACTGGAAAAAGCAAGGAGGAAAAGCAGTTGGACAATACAGCCCTCATCATCCATGAATACATGGAGAGAAGAACATAATATAAGAAACATCATGAAGGTGATTTAGATTAGGAAAATTTTGTCCATGCTAACAAAAGCTGGGTACATTGATGTCTTAGGTTGCAATGCAAGATTTAACCAAAAGTGTGTATTCTATTACCATCTGTTAAAATCAGCTGGGCAGCGTTCTTTATTTCTTCTATGATCCATCCCTCATAGCTGGAAGATATCATCTGTTAATGGGCAAGCTGTTAAAATCAAGTGTAGCAGTGTTCTTTATCTCTTCCCCAACCCACCCTCCCTCCAAGGGAAAATCTTCTGTTAATGGGCCATTGAGTCTCACTGCATGGCTGATAAAATTACATCATCCCACTGGGAGATGCTCCACCCAGCATTCTTACCTGGATATAGTCTGAGATTTGGAACACCACAGTCAGCCTTTTCCCACTGGATTCCCAGAGGAAGAGCAGACCATTCTACATCACCACTGGACCTTCAGAGGAAAACTACAGCCTTCCACAGGATCACTGTTTTGTGAATTCATGTTGTAAATATTGTCTTTTCACAATTATTCTGATAAATATATATATTATATGCTTTCACTATATTCTTTTCTCTCTTAGCAAGTTATAGGCTTAGATAGGAATTCTGAATGGTAAGGATATGTTTCATCTGGACAAGGCAAGATAAACAAGCAAGACAATGGGAGGATCAAGCTGTGGAAAACAGGCTATTATCAACAGCAGGAAATGGAGAGCAAATGGTTATCAAGAAGCCGGTACCAGGACGCTGGCAGGGGGGAAGACAGGAAGACCAGCTACCCTCAAAGGAAGGATGAGGGGCTTGTACTCTTATCGATCAGTGACCATTTCCAGAGGAAAGGAAACCAAACTCCAAAATAATGATGATCAGCAAAAATAGTGCTGACCAGCAGAAAATTAAGTTGTGCAAAAGCATGATCTAAGAAGGCAGAACCAGGGAGGGGACACGCTTTGAATATGCATTAACCCCTCACAGCAGGGGGGGATAAAAAGTGTATCCCTGAGATACCAGGTGTGCTCTTGGCAGCGCGCCAAGGCACCCGGCCGTAACTCTTTGCTTTACTTTATGTCTCTTATTGTCTTTATTAAACTGTTTTAAAATTTTACAGGAGTGAACTTTGTTTTTCACAACTGCTTCAACAGTGACTGCAGCCACCACTTAACTGGACTGCTAGCAGCACCCTGACCAGCAGGGTGTCAGGTTGTATTCTGACTCTGTCAGTGGTTTTTGTACTACTGCATTTTAATTTTCCTATTAAGTTCTGGTTTTTTTATTTATACAAATAAGTAAAGAACTGTTATTCTTACTCCCATATCTTTGCCCGAGAGCCCCTTAATTTCAAAATTAGAACAATTCAGAGGGAAGTGGTTTACATTTTCCATTTCAAGGGAGGCTCCTGCCTTCCTCAGCAGACACCTGTCTTTTCAAACCAAGACAATTGAGCAAATGAGGTAATGGAATGAGAAGGCCTCCCCTGTAAGGAGATTCATCGAGAAGGGCTTGGACAGATCTTGCACTTCAGAACCAGAAAATGTGAATATTATGATGGTTGGCATCTGGTCCTCCTGATGAAAGCTTTCCTATAAAAATAGGAAGAAAATTCTGTATGTACATCATTCACATCTTCATTCTGCTGCTTTTCACAGTCATCTTAGTAAGGTCTTTAATTTTCCATTATTTTCTGGAATATATCTGTGCACCATAGCCCTGTAAAAAGTGATTCAGTACAGCACTGAAGTGGGACAGAACAAAAAAAAGTTTGGAAAATGAATGAAGGATTGAAATCCTACAAATAAGCAGTTTGGAAGTTTGAACAGGCCTTCTCCAAAAGAAAAAAAAAAAAAATCCCTGTCATAATGTGATGGATTAGCATTTAAGAAACAAAGAGAAACACCTTAGGAAGTTTAGGCTGCTGGAGGCTGATGGGAGTTTTTCTCCTGGCCAACAACTGGCCATTTCTAAGAATTGGCAGTAGTTTTGACCATTGAAAAGTGAGATCAACCTGTGAACACCACCTTAAGACCTAAGCCCAGGAATTTGTCTCTTTGTTTCCTGTCTGTGAAAGGTAACAGAGCTCCTGCTGGCCTCCCATTCCCTGGCCCAGGCCATGTTGCTGGGCCTGCGGGGCTTGCCCCGGGCTCTGGCCGGGCTCTGCTGCAGCTTCCCTGGAAACCTCCAGAGTGGCTGAAGCTTTTCCCATGGGGGGTCCCCGGCTCTGAGCTGAGCTGAAACCTGGCACCATAAATACCTGCTGCAGTTTGAGCAAGATTTTAACCCTTTTACTACCCAGATGAAACTTGCAGATTTAATCCTTTTTCTAGGAAGAGGTCAAGAGAGAGTGATCAACAGGTAAAGAGACAATGTAAACTATCAAAGACAGTGAAGAAAGGAATTAAGCTTCAGATGGCGAGAGAAATAAGGAGATGCTTTAATAAGCTGAAATACTCTTTTGTTAAAGCTATGGAGATGGACAATAATGTTCTGAAAAACTCCTTTAATTCATGAGAGAGTACTTCGGGGGGGAATAGAGTATTTCAAAGTGTGGATTGGAGCAAAAGTAATCCATTGATAAAGCTGAGTAAAATGGTGAAGTAGTTATGATCTTATGTGATGCTGAAACAGAAATGGCGAAGTGAGAGTTGTTGAAAATTTGTGGCCCTTAAGAGGCAAAGAGAAAACTTCTGTTTCCAGAGATGCTCACAGAGACAGATGAAGAGAACTTTCACCTTTAGATAACTCATCCTTAAAATGACACCCCTTGACTTCATGGCCCAAAAACACACCTCAGAGTGGTGTGAAATGGGAGGAAAGAACTGATGACAGAGTTTCCAGGTGGCTGGCATCAGAAAAATAAAAAGCCATGAGAAAAATGTTTTTCTTTTGAAAAACTCCATAGATTGGCAGAAAAGAACTTCTTTTTCTCTGCAAAGATTAATGAAAAGACTATAGCAAAGTTAAGACTGTTTTAACCACCAAGGTTTTTTGTCTCTATGTTGTTATGTGAACAAGGGAATGGTTGGGTAAGTGGGGAAAAAGTTTCTGGAGGTTTTATTCTGGTTTCTTATTCTTGTAGTTTTGTTAATAAACTTTCTTTATTCCTTTTAAGTTTTAAGCCTGTTTTGCTCTTCTGCTAATCCATATCTCACAGCAAGAAATGAGTACGTTTTCTAGTGATTTTTTTAGCTAATGCTTTAAAACCATGACACATAATTGTTCTTTATTCCATTAAGAACACTGGCCTGTATAGTCCCCTTTTCCTAAATTTAACTATAGCTAATTATGATTTTTTTTTTGGTGGCAAAATTGTGTGGCTTACAGATAGCACTATTTCACATTTATGCAGAGATAACCAAGGCTTATAAATCTCACTGATATTAATTTTTGAATGCTAGAATATAAGAAAAAATTGATTTCTTAAAATAAGTTTATACTGGCAATCCCACAGAGAGCTATTTAATTACGTTAGTCTCATTCTTTCATTTCAGCCTTTTCCCACTCTGGCCATCCTTTGTGAATCCTTTCTTGAACGGGGGAGTTGCTCAGAGCCACTGCTCAGCACAACATCTGACAGCAGTAGCAAAAAAGGTGATGTTCAGCCTTTAGGTGCTTTCACCATCCTACCACAAAATTTTCCACAACAGGACAAGTGACACTTGGAACCCTGTCTACACCCACATGGGGTCTCTACTGCCAGCAATGGTGAACCACCATCAATAGAGACCTTGTGGAAAATACTGATGCAGATACTTCATATAACATCCCTGAAATTCTCCCTAGTCTTGATCTCCACCTATCTCTGTAGGGTTTTGCTTAAGAGCTCTTATTGGATAAAAGTTCTGGACAAGGCACACAAGACAAATTAATAATTATTTTCTTTGAGAATTTTTATCCTAGAACTTGCTTCATATTTTGATGCATTATAGGAAAAGTTAGTCCACAGTTTACAGAAAATAGCTAAGAAAAGAAAAGATCATAGCTTTTCCAGTATTTAGAAAATAAGTGAATATATATAATGCTACTAAAATAATTTATTTTTTTCAAAATAGAAGTTGCTCAGAGCCCCTGAAGATTCTTATCAGTACTGAGATAAGACAATTCAAGCTCTTCATGAAGCAGAAACCCTTACCCCTTCTTATTGCAACAGAAAATTAACTCTTTTCCTACCACTCTCATCAGTGGATATTTTCCAAGGTGCTTTCATTTATTACTCTTAAACAGATTTCTGCACAAAAGAAAAGCCTCAACAGCAAGAGACAAGCACTGCCACAGATAAATGATTTCCCCCAGTTTGCCAAGCTCTTTTTTAGAAGACTAACTCCAAAACCCAGGAATCCAAGGTGTCAAGAGTTGTAGCATAAACACTATTATGAAGAAAATCTCCAATTGATAGCACACAACATTAATCGTGTATTTCAAATCTCTCTCGGAATTTTATTACACAGTCAGTGAGGAAATAAAATTACTAGAACATTGATTTCCTGAGAAACCAAGTAAAGCCAAAAATAAACCTTCAGGAGATATTTTATTCACCTTTGAAAAACTAGTTAATTTGGTTTATCAATCACCCAACAACAGAATAATTTAGCTTGGAAAATACCACCAAGATAATCAAATTCAACCTTTGACCTATCATCACCTTTTCAACTAGACCATAGCATTAACTCCTGTGTCTACGGTAAAACTCCAGGGATAATTTTAATTTCTTTATTTTTCTCCCCCCGCTTCTTAACTAAAAGGCTTCTAAAATACTCCCAGCAAACCTGTACTTTTTCAGTCTGAGCAAGATGCGTACTTAGGGTGCAATGTCATAAAGCACACGGGGTGTCTACGACTGAGGTGTTACGAGCTGTAAACACCAAAGAGCCCCACTCAATCAAGGTGACTCGATCACGGGATGCAGATGTGATGAGGACGCGGGTCACAGGACGCCTCCATCCCCGCACTGACAAACCCCCTGCTCGAGGAAAGCCGCTCTCTGCCCCTCGGGGCTCCAGGGGCCGGGCGGGGCGGGGAGCGCGGCCCCGCCCGCTCTCGGTGACGCGCCAGCTTCTCCCGGCTCTGGGCAGCGGCGGGAGCGGCGGCGGCGGCGGGTGAGCCTTGTGGGATCGGGATCGGGAGCGGGATCGGGATCGGGGGGTGTCAGACCCGGAGCGGCCGCGGCGGGGCCGGCGGGCGGATTGCCGGGGCTGCGTGTGGGGAGCCGGGAGCTCCGGGCCAGGGGTGCGGGCCGTCCCCCGGGCTGCGGGTGACGGAAGGCGCCGCCGGGCTCGGTGGCACCGGCCGAGGGGCGGCTCGGGAGCCCTGGCCCAGCAGCCAGCCCTGTCGCCCGGCTGCCCTGGCGGCGGCGCTCGGCTCCTCCCGGCCCTTTGGAGTGTGTTTTCCCCCTTTGACAGAGGGCTCCGCCGCGGTTTACGGCGCGGTAAATGACTGCCCTTAGCAATGATTAACGCCGGGCAGAGAGATTTACTACTAATCCCGTTTTGGCCCACTCCTCTTTGTTTTGCTGTAGCAAATCCATCGCCTTTGGCAACTAAAAATCACAAAGATGTCCAAAAGCTCTCTATCTATCTATATATACCTATACCTACATCTATGTATATATATATGTATATATATATATATTACTGTTGTGTATGTACATTATATAACATTCAGTGTACATACACTATACAAATATATAATGTATATCATAGCATGCTTTTTTTGTTAGCTTATTCTATTAGTCAGGAGACTGCCTTATGTTATTCTGAAATTCTGTGTTATCTGAGTTAGGCAGCGTGAGAAATTTTTAGGTATGTTTTAGGTATGTATGAAGACAGCCTATGAAAACACAGCATGCAATTAAAACTAACTGATTTATAAAGCAAAGGAAGTTCCAGTGCCTGAGGGTTGCTGGGTTTGCCTTGGGTTATGTTCTGGAGTTGCCATGGGTCATGCTCTGGAGTTGGGCTCAGAGACACAGGGACAGCTGCCAGTGCTTTTCCTTGAAGCGCCTGTGTTTGCTGCTCATCTCACGCTTTCTGGGGTCACACCCTTAGAGACACAGTCGCCGTCAGATCAGGACAACGGCCTGGGTGTTCTCACAGCCCTTCAAGGGTATGGCAGTTCTGAGTAAATATTGCCTAATTCTGCTAGCAGTATCCAGGGGATTAAACAGACAGAATTGTGGGGCCAGGCTCTTGAGGATCAGGGTCTGGCCCAGCTGGGAGTGTTTGAGGCACCCACCTGGCGCGTGTCCCCATCAGCCGTGACCCAAGGGAAACTGCAGCTGGAGTTTTCATTGCCCACTCTGCTTCTCACATTGATGGAAGTAGCTCAAGTGAAGGGAAAGGTTTTCCTATTTGTGCTAGGGACAACTGAAACTGAAAGTAATGCGAGGCAGGGTTTTCCTGAATTACACAATACTGGACTTCCTTTAGAAAAGTGGAAATACCAATGTTTTCTTTGTGTAAAAGATGCAAATAATTATTATGCCTGACTCAGCTTAGGGTATTATTTATGATGCTTGACTTGAAATCCAGAAATGTCTTGTATAGAAAGTATATTTTGTGTTGAATCTTAAGGAGTATTTGCCTTTTAATGAAGGCAAATAGGAAGACCTTTTAAAGATCTTGCATTGGTACACCATGATTGTGTTCATGGAAATACTTGTACCTTTATTATAGATGATAATGATGATGATTATTATTTTAAATTCTATTAGGAAAATAATGATATGCAATTACTTTTTAAAAAGGAGGGAAATATTTTGAAAATATTACTACTAAGGCTTTATGTTCTTCTACCATTGCAAAACAGCTCTTCCACATGAACTCCTGAAGAACAGCTGTTCTGGAGGTTTGTCAGTCCTGGTGTATCTGCTTGAGCTAATTCTGAGATCTCTGCATGCCCACAGTGATGAGATGCTTTTAGTGTAGGTGCAGCGTGCAGGTCAACACGTGAGCGCTGCCCTGCTATGCCGAGGCTCCTGAGCATCCTGAGATTTCCCTTCCCAAGCACTATGCCATGCTGAGCAAAAGCTACTGAGGATGTGGGTCAAACTGAGCAATTCTCAGGAGTAAGAGAAAGTTTAGCATCGAATCAAACCATCAGTTGGCAAATGTGAAGCGACCTTTTGGTGAATTGCCACCATTGAGCCAGGACTGGTGACATGACTGATGCAAGGCTGTTCAGTGCCACCCCTGAACAGATGAGGAACAGAGGATACTAAGGGTGAAGGCTCTGTTCACAGAAATCTTAGATCCGTTGTGCTGCTGCACATGGATCTCTTGCAGAATAGTTTTTCTGGACATAGGCATGGCAGTCATCAGTTGAACACACCTAGCTAAGCAACCCTAGAGCACCTTTCCTTGATCCTTCACTCTTTTTTTCCCCTGGCAGCTTATTGCCCCTGCCACAGAACAGCATTGCCTTTGACCTGAGCCTGCAGATCAGGCACTTGCTTCATTGTGGTGTTCCCCTTCTGGGGAATGAGAGATACTGCCAAGGGTACCAATGTAGGAGCTGGGGCCTTTCTGACAATAAGGGGCTGAATCAGTCTTGTGGCCTCATTTTAGTCAGTTTTTGCTCAGTATGTTTCGTAATTGCCATCGTTTCAGGGGTGACTGCAACCTTCCCTGCTTCTTTATCATGCAATTTTGTAATTTCTCCATGTGAAAGAAGGAAGTAGTCCTCTGGCCGGTTGATTTAAAAAGAAAATGAAAACAAAACAACAAAAAACTCAAAATAACAAAACCCACACTATAATAAATCACAAAGCAAAAAAGTTGTGAACATTTACTCAGCAGTGTGGACTGCTGGGGCTGTTCCTTGCTTCCTGGGAGCAGGCAGGTAGTATAAGACAGGTGACAACTTTGGTGTATCATATCTCTGCAATGTGTCACACAGATCTTATTTCCCTGTGTGTGATGTACAGTATGCATAAGGTTTTAGTGAACAGAGAAGTAAAAGAGATCTCGATAATTTAGGATATTGTGTTTTTTTCTTTCTTCTCGTTAAACATTTTGCATATTTTTATTATCTAAAAAAAAACCAAAAAACAAGCCCTCAGCTTTTTTGTTCTTCCAATAAAAATACAAAGAGAAAAGCACAGCTATGTATCCTACAGGAATTTTCCGACTTCTTGGCAAAATAAGTCTTGGAAAAGCAAATCATGCTTCATGTCTACAGGGAGCTACATGGACAAGTTTGCTGCGTAGTGTTTGGCTCTGGATCTTTGTTTCATTGCTTGCTAAATGTCTACACAGAACTTCAGCATTTCATAAGCATACTTTTCCCCCAGCTTGGAGGGGAAAAAAACCCAGAAGAATCCTTGATTAGTATGTTTAAAAAACTTTCATGTTTTGTATATAGACATTGAAAGACAGAAAGGTGAAAATAAAAAGCCTGTCATGCCACTTCATTGGTGGCTGCAGGTGTGACCTCTCCACCCACAGAATGCGGACTGCCATCACGATTTCCTCCTTGGCAGAAGCTCCAGCTGAATCACACACTTGGTCAACAGCTCTCCATGCTGTTAAAATCAAGCATCTGTGGGAGGGAAAGAAGAAGCAGAGAGACTGCAAAGACAGCTTGGAGCTGAAACCACTTGAGGCAGCCCTGGCACAGACAAACCATGGTGGGAGATGTTGCAGAAGGAGCAGGGTCTCCTGAGGAATCTGTCTACACTGCACGTAGCACCAAAGTTCTGCCTATGCAGCATCCAGCAGTTTGGGCACAGGTCAATGGCCTGATGTATGGGACTGGTGCTTTTCAAGGTGACTGTCCAGAGGGATCCAAAACACTTGTATGAGCCTGGCACATGACCTGCAGTTGATGCACCCTCTTCTTGAGCAGGAGCTGAAAAGTAGGACACCTTGTGAGCAAAGACACTCAACATCTAAGTTTAGCTGTCTGAATCCTACTTGTCCAGACTTCTGTATGCCAGGTTGAACAGTGGGAGTTTTAACGGAACATAATCCAATGATGAAATCACAAATGGTTCTGCAGTTCGCACAGTATTCCTCCAGGGATCCTCTTTCAACTTGGAGAAATTCAAACCAGTATTTTTCTTCTTGAGGCCTAATTAGTGAAATGTTTTCACAGAACCCTTAAATGTCCTCAGGGCTGCTGGTTTCAGTTTCCTTTCTGATTTTGTTGGGCCTGTTCTCCACAGAGAAAGGAGAGCTGTCTGCCAGCCTTTGTGCTGTCCTTGACTTGCTCCCTGGTGCACTAACTCCCTCAGTACTTAGGGGACGGACATAAATAACACACGTACTATGTTCTTGCTTGTTTTCCTCTGCTTTGCTGAAAGTCTGCAGTTAAACAGGGTATGTCTCTGGATCGATGCTGTGCAGGGGTTGCTCAAGGTGTCCACAGTACAGCAGCACTGCACATTGTTCACTGGTACTTCAGCATGACTTATGTCAAACTGTCTCCCAGTAGGGCAAGTGAATTCATCAATAGATATGAACCTTGAAAAAGCTATTACAAAAAGCATTACTCTGTAGACCTGGTTCGAAAGGAAGTACTTGATCAGATTGATTGGAGTTTCTCTTTGCTCCAGCGTCTTCATGTGCCTGGTGTTACAGATTGTCACAGAGCTGAGGGGTAGGATGCACACCAGGGAGTTCCATTTGTTTGAGAACAGGTAAACCAGCAGTGATTTCATTATGGATCTTCTCTCTTGTTCATAAAAAGAGGAAGCAATTTACACTCCATGCCTGCTCTTTTGTGGTGTGAAGGAATTCCTTTTTCCTGATATTGAAAGAATTTGTGGCTTGAGAAAATTACTTCTTCCTTTCCCTTTCTTTTCTTCCAGAGATGTCTAGGAAGATGCACTCGTAGCTAAAACTGCGTTTCAAAGCCAAATGTTCTACTCCTATAATAAACCATCTATTTTACTGTTGAATTGACAGTGAGTAATTTACCCTGACCTCTGTTTGTATGCTGCCCACGCATTTTTCAAGTTCCTGCTCCTCCTTTCCCACAGGGAGGCCCTAGCTGCTCACCTACCTTTCTTCTTGCATACAGCAGCAGTCACCAGGTTGTAAGTTTTGCCTTCTAATAGTCTCATTGTTTTAATTGTGTAATGGTGATGTATGGTTTTAAATTAGTCATAACTTTAGCTTCTGTTTTAATGACTTCACTTGTCTTTCCAGAGGGGAAGGCTTTGTTTTCTCAAGAGCAGTGTGTCTTTTCCCAGAAGAAATTAATTTCTGCTAATGACATGTGAATAGGTGAGGTGGCAGTGGAGGTGTTGGGGAGTGATTATGGGGAGAAGGGACGTATCTGCAAGTCCCATGCACTGAAGAACATCTTGATAATGCCAGAGCCTATGACGTGCCAGGCACTTGTGTATAAATAGTCACCTTGGCACGTAGTGTCATTGCGATCGTGCTTTGAGAACAGCTGAGTCTAACAGCCTTGTCTCTGATGCACAGTCCAAAGACACCCTCACATGTCTTCAGACATGTGAAATAGTAAGACTGGTGTTTAATGGCTGAGGCACGAGTTGTTGTGCTCCCCAAGGATTTAGGACTACGTGGCATTTGCTGGATCTGTCTGGCCACTGTTTGCAGGTACAACTGTTTGGAGGTGGGGAGGCAGGAAGGCAAATCACTCATTCCAGATGAGAGAAAGCCCCTTGTCTCCCCCTCTCTGGGTAGATGAAGATGAATCACAGAATGTGCCAAGTTGAAAGATCTGTTTGACCCTCCGGCTGGGAAAAAGATGTCAACAGTAGGTATGTAATCCAGTGCTAAACCTTAGAGTAGAAATGCAAGATCCTCTCCCAGCTGAGGTCTTTTTTTGTGAGCTTTCCACACCTGAATCGCAGGGGTTTAATGCAAATCATGGTAGATTGGTGTTAATAGTCCAGGTCAGCTTGCAAAGAAAGCATCTTGATTTTCTCAGGAAAACTATCCATCAATATTTGCACTAAACCTTGTAACTAATGCAGGATAACCATAAAGATAATCTGGAGTCCTGTGGACTATCTTTAAGAAAACATAAGGCAGTCTTTAGGCTTCAGTCAGAAGTCAATATCTTGTACTATGGCATATGTGCATAAGCAATGATTTTCTTTCAAAAAAGGATTCTTTAATTTTCTCCAGGATTTCCAGAGTCACAGATCCTTTGGACCAAGGCGAGTTGTACGCATTAAATATCTCTTCTTAGAGTAATAGGTTTGCTTGAAAAAATAAGTCTTTGGGACTTAGAGCATCTGAACAACACTGTAAACGCTAGTTAACACTCCAGAATTATTTTGACCACCTGAGCATCACTAGAGCTTCTGTCATTCCAACCTTGGGTGGTAATTGACTTGTCCTAGATATCTCAAATAGAGGTTTGTTAGCAGTGTGGAGAAATTATGAGTGGGATCATGTATCAAAGCTTAATTCTAAGGAGTGCTGTCTTTTTGCAGTAAGCTTGGCTAAGCTAGACAACTTTCCAACCTTGAATAGCTTTATTCTCTCTTTAATGTAGATGAAATTCTGGATTTCACCAGTCAGTTAATAACTGGCTTTTACAATTGCAAAAGTTGTGTTTTTTTAGTCTAGATGACTAAAACCTCTAACCACTCTCCTTCCTGTTTTCCTGTTAGAACAATAATACAGACCCTGTCAAGGACAGTGCTAGCTTTACAGAGTGCTTTTCGAGTAAGTAAAACACTTGCTGTGCATAATGTGGTGCAGGATTTGAAACTCTGGTATAAAAGGGAAATGCATCCTCAGTAATGGTTGTTTACATCTCCAGTGGCACTAAGTGACCTGATTGTGTCAGTTCTGCAGAAGAGTTACAGGGAGTGAGGAGTAGGCTTGATACCTGCAGTGGGGCTTTCCTCTGTGGGCTTCCAGCTGCAGGGGGGGTGCAGTAACTGGACCTTCTGCTCCTGCTTGGTCTGGGTTTGGTTTCGTTGGGGTACCGTGACTGTAGTTTCCTTCTGAGAGCTGCACGTAGCCCTAGGCCAAAAAGCCATTGTCCCTGCTGCATCGCTGTGTTTCTACAAACCAGTAGAGCTGGAGAGGATCTATTGGTGGTTATCAGAATCCTGCCAGCTGTGTGATGGACATTTAGTATGGATACAACTGTAGGACCACAAAGTAGTACTTCTAATACGTCCATATGTGACATGTAGGTTTCAACTGGTTTAGTTAACCAGTGATTAACTGGTGTGGTTATATGACTTGGCACTTGTTTCTGTTGTAAGATTGGATTGTGGTTTCTTTTGGCCTGAAGTAAATACATTTAAGTGAACTTGGAATAAGTGTTATTTAACACAAACCAGTTTCCTCTTGTTCCACTGTTTTCCTGTAAGCTTGCCATACAGATCTGTGCATTCTGCTCACTTCGGCAGCACCTGCTCTGAGAGTGTGAAATCTTTCTCCTACAGAAGGCAGAAGTTGTTCAGACCACTTAGTGGTCTACTTGAATTCATTGTTGGAAAGATATCACATGGATTTAGGCGCTGTGAAAGCAGGCTGTGAACCGTATTTGTCCTGCAAACACCGTCTTCTACCTTTGCTTCTCTTATCTTGAACAATGTTTTTTCCAGGCTGTCCAGCAATTTCTTTGACTTAGCTGTGATGGCGGAACAGTCAAACCGAAGTGCTGCTTTTCTTCTCTCCCTCCCATTTTTGCGTATTTTCTGTACCTCCTGCTGCTCTCTCACAACTTCGTAAAGAAGTTTGTCACATCACAGATGAGCTACCTGTGCTGGGAGTTGGCCAAAAGCTGGTATCAGTCTTATAAAGTCAGGGTGCAGCAGTGGGGTGAAAGCAACAAAAATCACATCTTGATGTTCAGTAGGCACAAAAATAAATGAGAAGTAGAAAATCCAAGTATATGGATGAATCACTGGTTTTCAGCTTGCTTTTCTTACTGGTCAGTCTCAATTAAAGCCATTTTGTTTCTCAGAATTGTCAGCTTTAATAATAAATAACACTATTTAGAAGCTATTTTCTTCCAAAATATTGTTTTCATGCCACTGGCACAGTCTAGCATCTAGAAAGGTAACAAAGCCTGTGGAACAAGTGAACTGCCCAGTCACGTTCACTGTTAATACATTCTTAAGTGGTTAATTTGATGATTGATAGACCCAGCCCACAAACTATGTTTGCAATATGTGGATACAGCTACACCAATGTGACAACAGTAAGATTTGGTGTCAATGACGGGCCATCTGGTGCATTCTTCAGGGGAGGAGAGCCCAAAGAGTGAATTGCCATAGTGTGAAAGACTGGAGGTCTGATCCAGCTGTGCTGTTGTAATGGTCCATCATGGGCTTGATCAACTTAAAAGACACAGGGGACGCAACAGTTTGAAGAGAGTTGATCCAAATGCTTTGTGGGCACACTGTATTGACTGCAATATTTCCTATCTTATCCGCTGTTTAGAGCTGCAGTTACACAAACTACTTAGGATCAATCTGTCTCAGGATGTTACTGCTTAGCTATTCATTTTAATTTTTACTATATCTGTGCTGGGTCTTTCCCAGCCATCTCCCCAGACACATGTCATGAAACTGGGACTTCTAAATCTGTGGCTGCGACCAAAACTGTAACTTTCCCTTTACTTTCCTCTCTGAGCACAAGACCAAACACTAAGACATCCTGGATTGGAGCAGGTAGCACATAAAAAAAATAGATGTTTTGATAGCATAAGGAAATCTGCAGCAGGAAAAAAGCCAAGCTAAACCATGTAGTGCTAAGTAACAGCAATTCAAGCAGCAGACAAAAATTGTATCCTAAATTAAAAGACTTCGAAATAAGCAAAAAAATGAGAATTTTCTGGCACGTGAGATTCAAAGTGTTCCAATGTGTGAGTCGGGAAAGGAAGGGTCAGGTGATGGCAGCCTCTGCATCTGAGAGGGAGAGAAGGAAGTGTAGCGATAACTGCATAGTATTTGCTGACTTTTGCTCTGCTTACTCAGCAGCAAAGATACAGCTTCCATCAACCTTTCTTTTCCTGTGTTAGGTGAAAAATAATTATTACAGACATGTCTTGAGAAAGATACTATTTTTAAGGCAACTTAATTTGATTTAATGCAATGAAATATTTGATTCCTGAGAAAAACATGAATTTTGGAAAGAAAGCCGTATACATTCTCTGAACTTTCCTTTAGAAGCAGCATTTAATATTTTTATTAGGAATTTAATCTGTGTTCTGAAATGCTGAGACATTAATCTCTCTTTACAACCCCTACCTTGTTGATTTCTAAAAGTAACAGCTTTCTGATGTGTTGTTTGCAACTTGCATCGTGTAAAAAATGCCTAGTGGTGGCTTATCTGTCTGTGTTGGTGTACCTCGTCAGATCTGTGTATGGTTTATGAGTGCACAGTGCGCACATCCCCACTCATCACTTCTGCAACTGAACGGAACTGGCGCTTGCAAAGTACACAGCACAATCCAGCAAGTGGTTTAGCCTGGACATTACTTGCTTCTTTCCCTTCTCAGTTTCAGTGCCAGTGGTGTGCCTTTTCTGTGAAAGTATCAGCAAGAAGCCTAGCGCCTGTCCACTGTTTTCCATGTTGAGTACAGCTGAAAAGATAGTTGAATTTGCCGGCTTGCCAAGGTTGCTGTTTCTTCTGAAATTGATTTTTTCTAGCTCAAGGGATCTGAAAAACTCTCTGGAGCAAGCACACTTTCTGAAACTTTACCTTGAAGGTCATCAGTGCTTCCTTCAAAGACTGCCTTATCTCTTTGTGAGCCTTCTGAAAATGTCCTATCAACAAAACCTGTGATTATGTATACCACAAAATAATTTTGTGTAGTTTAATCTACTTCTTATGCACCATAAGAATTGTGAAGAGTAGCAAAGGCAGGCTGACATGGCAGACCAGCTTAACAGGCTGCCTGGAAAACGTAGGAGCTGGAGCTGCAGGAAAGTTTTGAGTGGTCCCCTGGTTGTCTGCAGAAGCAGTGGCAAACACTAGCCCTGAGTAATAAATAATTACCAAGACCAACTCTGACGTGTACTTTTCTTTCAGTGACTTGACCCAGAATTACTGTTCTGTAGTCGTTGCCTAAAATCCAAAGGTGCCAGTGTTAGCCTTACCAGTAGTTTCTATTATGAGAAAACCAAAGTAATTGTTGCTCTGAGATCAGCAATGCACTGAAATTGCAGAATATCCATGAAGTCCTTTGGTTGTGCTTACATCTGCAATTTGAGCCTTAAAAACAAAAACCAAAACAAACAAAACCCCCTTCCCCCCAAAAAACCAAACCAGCCAACAACAGAAAGAGAATGGGGACACATCTGACACTCTCCTACTCTGAACAGATTTCTTAGTACTTCTTCCTAGTTTATCTTTAGGTTTTTAGAGGTTTCAGAAAGGATTGGCATGTAAGTCATGCTGCTGTCCAGTAATAGGGTATTAACTTGAAGCAATTCAAAGCATAGTATAATACCACTGTAATTGGGAATCTGTGACCCACACCTGACACTAATCCTTGTCATGTATTTATTTTGGAGGGTAGAGGGAAATTAGTATTTTTCATTAACTCTTTGATTCTCAAGTTCCTCTGAAACAAATGAAAATTTCTTATATACCATCTTTTTTTTTATTTTTATTTTTTTTTCTTTTTTAATGATCCAGATTAATTCTTCTGGTAAAACAAGTCTTAATAGTCAGGAAGATTGCAGGACAGGGGAGTGGCTGACTGGGGAGAAATGCTAATATAATGGTTAAGGAGAAGCTGTCTTATACCTCGTGGCCATAAACAAGTGTTTAGAAACCAAATGGAGTGCAATTCTATAGGAAGAAGTAGTTAATCGAGCATCTGGGCAACAGTGCCTGGGAATTTCAAGTGCAGCCACAAAGGCATAATATTTAGCAGTGCTTTTCTGCATTGTATTGTGGTGGAAGGGAAGGTGTGTGAGTTCTGTCACTAGTTTGGAAAACTCTTCTTTAAAAAGCAGTTTAGACAGTGTGCTTGTTTTTTGCTCATCAGTGAAGTGATTCTGCTCCTACTCTGATACAGCACTGATACCTTTACCCTGTAAAGTGAAAAGGATTTGCTTAAGGGGTACTTCATTTTGTTGACTTCAGTGAGCAGGCTGTGGACTCCTGACTGTTGTATAGAGTTTAGATGAACATGCTGATGTCTTTCATACTCTTTTCATTTCTGACCAACAGACCCTTATGGTAATTTGCTGAGGAAGGGTGAGGCAAATAACCGTCAGAATAGACGAAAAGAGGAACATGTTCTGTGACCTGCACAGTTTCAGTCCTCACATGTGGTTCATGGACGCTGAGGAGCAGAAGTGGTCTCAAGACTCTGGTCAGTACAGCTGGCTTGACCCCAGGTGTTGAGGTGGAACGGGTGAAGTAGGAGGCATTACCTTACACCGAATTTGAGTTATTCTGGATTGACTGAAAGTCCCTGATTGAAGAACAGCATTTGAATAAGATTTTTCCCATCAACAAGAGCAGTAATTCTGTGATAGCCATGTACCTGATTGCTGTAAATTCCAAGCTGTGTTAGGATGTGGTCAATTTGGCAACACAGAATAGTGTGTTTTTATAGATTTAGGGGTTTTTTGAACTCTCCTGAGCTTCTCTTACTTATTTGTCATGTTCCTCCCCCTTTCACCATCATCCCTGCATGTGTATTTTCCTTACAAATCCACACAGATCACTTTCAGGAATATAGTGTGGCCAGGTGCATATGGGCATGTTCTTTGATAGTGAACTCCATATATGGTTGCAGCTGAACTTTCTGCAGGCTGTAAATGAACATTATTATGACTTACTTTGAGTCTCAAGGTGAGCAAAACATAAAATGCAGGAAAGACTTGTAGGCTTTTAGAGATTCATTTTTTCTCTCTCTCTTGGTCATATTGAAGCCTTGAATGAAAGTTTCATTTGATACTGATGGTGGGAACAACCTTGAAAGCACAGCTGAGGACTTTGCTTGTGACTGGATAGTACTTTAAATCATCACCAAGGTCTAAAACTAAATCACACTTCCCCATTAAAGCCTGAAGGTGGTAATTTAGTTATATGATTAGAAATAACCAAAGGTGGGTGGGTGGGTGGGTGGATGGATGGATGGATGGATGGATGGATGGATGGATGGATGGATGGATGGGCTGACGACCAGCGTTTTTTCTTGAAACACTGACTACATGGAATGCATGAGCTCTCCCAGAGGAGATAAGGATATTGCATAGGCCACCACACAGTAATGAGTGAAATTGTAAAATTTCAGTGCAGCTAAATACAGGTGGTGGTGAGGCAGCCAGGAGCGCTTGCATTTGTTCATGCTGTTCTTAGAGCAAGTTGACATGGTTTTTGTCTGCACTGCTTGAATTTTCATCTTTCAGTTTGGGAACGCTGGGGAGAAATCACTTCCTCCTTTAGGAGCAGTCCATCTTCATGATAAAAGGGTATTTCCCTAGTAATGTTAGATTATCTGTTTTAATTTAGATTTTAAAATAGAAACTAATCTCTAAAATATGAAATAAAATATAATACTTGATATTATTTATGTATTACCATTAAGAAGAGCACTGCAGTTTATCTGTTTTCCCTAAGAAAAGCACTGCAGTACTCATGTTTTTTCCTCCATCTTCTTCCTGGCTCTTTTTTTAGGCACAGGAAGTATGGCAATTCATCCTATGTAATCTTTTTGCTTTTGAGTGATTGTTGCTGGCAGTTGTGGAGCTGTTCCCTGGCAGTTTTGTTGGTTATGTAATTAAGAACCATTAAAAATACGTACTGCAAGAAGCAGTTCATATAGTAAGTATATGAAACAAATAAAAGAAAAAAGAAGTCTTTAGACTGAGAATGGATCAGAAGCAGAACAAAAACATGCTCAAAGCAGTGGGGAGGGTTTTTCCCAGTCTCAACAGAACGTGTTTTATCAAAACTATAGATTGACCACTGGCTTTTTTGATTCTGTTTCCCAGCACTTGTTTATTTCTCTGTCAGAGAAAATTTTGCTTAGAGTAAAAAGACCAAAATCCTTCTGTTTGTCTTCTGATGGCTGCTCTTCTCCATCACTGGTATTTTGGGTAGTTTTTTCTCAAGAGAAAAAGATAACTTCTTAAGCAGAAGTTTCACTGGCTTCACTGTGTGTTCTGCTTCACTTGTTTCTCTATGTGTTAGAGAAGTCCCCAAGTGTATGTCTTGCTACCAGACAGAATTTTGCATTCAGTATATTTGCAAGTGGCTGCAGCATGACTGGGCAATCTCACTGAAATCAGTGAAAAAAGGCAGCTTTGCAGGGCTTGTGTTTCCATTATTGATTTTTTTTTTTTTCTAAATTACTTGATGAAAATCTGATGTATTTTAAATACTTTAGGAAGCTTTTTGGTGTTGAAATATTAATTCTTTGCCATGAAATATTTAAAATTGTGGTGGCTGTATGGAGTTTAAGCTGTTCTTGCTAACCTGCACCAACACATAACTCGGTCATTAGAAAAACAGATGACAAAATGAAACGTGCTATTTCAGCCTTGTCATTCGCAAGCAGTGTTAGGAATGAGATATTTTGGGCTTGCATAATTTCTCACTTAAATCAGCTTAGGCACAGGAGAGAAACACACTGCAGAATTTGATGGAATAAAGATACATAACTGGAAAAAAATTTGAACTGCCACTTTGAAAAAAACCACAACACATTCAACCAGATCAGAATGGGGGGGGGGGGGGGGTAAAATAACCTCAAACTATATAGGTTTACAACTATACTCAATGGGGAGAGATAGCAGAAAGAACCTTCTTCAAACAGCCTGAGCCCAACACAGTGTTTTTTTTTGTCTGTACTCAGCAGTGAGTTTTTTGTCTGTACTGTGAGGCTGCACCTTGAGTCCTGTGTCCAGTTCTGTGTCCCTCACTTGGAGAAGGACATTCTGCAAGTTCTTCTTGGACAGAAAAGGGCAGCAGAGCTGGGGAAGGGTCTGGAGAGTGAACGCTACGAGGAGCAGCTGAGGGAGCTGTGGCTGTTCAGCCTGGAGAAGAGCAGGCTCAGGGGAGACCTTACTGCTCCCTACAGCTGCCTGAGAGGAGGCTGTAGCTGGGTAGGGATCAGCCTGTTCTGCAGGCAACTGGTGACAGGAGAAGAGGACATGGCCTCAAGCTCCACCAGGGGAGGCTCAGGTGGGACCTCCAGAAGAATTTTTTCACCGAAGGGCTTGTTAAGCATTGGAATGGAGCACCCAGGGTGGCGGTGGAGTCACCATGGAGGTGTTCAGGGAGCAACTGTACATGGGCCTTAGTGCCATGTTCTAGTGAACAAGGTAGTGGTCAGTCAGAGGTTGGACTTGATGATCTTGGAGGCTACCTAAATGATTATGCAATTCTATGAAAGATCTGTGATATGTGCTTGTGCTCTCCTGTGAGGTAAAAGCCATTTATCTCCCCAAAATGAAAGTTCTAATATACTTTCTCATTAACAGCAGTTAGCACCAGTGAGCCAAATTTTTACCCCCACCTTGCAGAGATGCTTGACACTGCTGAGCCTGTGCAGCAAGCAGTGTTTGAGTGCTCTTCTATAACTTCAGCTCAGAACATACATACTAGTTAAGCATACATAAATGGAGTTAAAAAAACCCGACAAAACAAACACGAAAATTTGAGTGTGTTTTTGATATTCCTATTTTGTCAGTACCATTCTAGCTATAGAAGTGAAATGATGGCCTTATCTTTATGGAGATGGGAACTATGTTGGAGTCTATACAATACAATGACTGTATTGTATATATACAATGTATAGAGTCTCTACTATACAAGGGCACCCTTTAGGATGAAGTCTTATGTATGGTCATTTTTATTTGGAAACAGAGTATCCTATTTTGATATGACTGACCATATAGAAACCTGACAACAAAGTGTTTGTTCCAGAATAATTTCCTGGGCAAAGAAATGTATGTGTGCTTATCTTTGTGCCCTGTTTTATTAAAATGGGTGGAGTTTGTAATTTGAAAAGTGCTCCTAAGAGGCAGTGGGCAGGGGTGGGGTGTTCAACACTCCTTGGCTGGGCTTGACCTAAATATGTAGCTGTAACAAGAGCAGCTTCAAGCTCTCTTATCACTAAACAGGAGGTGGTGTGTATATAAGCTGGCAAGTAAATAAAGCTGTCCTGCTCTTCCTGTGTGGGTATCTGTCCTGAGCAAACTGGTTTATTGGATTGGACTGCAGACACAGTTAAAAATGTACTGGGATTTTCAGTGTAAGAGTAGGTTTAAAATGTAAGTTAATGACAGGATGTTTCAATTTGGTCTAATTATACCCTTCCCTACATGGAGGTTTGAAAACACGGACGCTGTGAAATTTAGCCTGAATTTTAGCTCTCCTGCAGGATCCAAGCAGTTTGTGTCTCCAGTTTGCTGAGTTTCAGGAAAATAGTTGAGATGGGCATTTGATTCTTTTGACTCAGATGTTTTAGAGTCTCTGGACTTCAGCTGCAGTCATGCAAAGCTGTGCTTGGGCACCTGGGAGTGAGGCACAGGCAGCACTGCCTTGGCTGCATTTGTGTGCTGGGATTGCTGGCTGAGTGGAGATGTTGGGAGGTGGGTACAAGGATGAAACCCTGAGATGGCCCTTGGAACAGAGAAGAAAAGCACTGGCTTCCAGAGATGAGCAAGCATCACTGGACTCTCAAGTATGACAAATATGTAGAGAAGGGGACTAGCCCAATGCTTCTAAAAAGGGATTATTTTTTACAATGAATAAATTCTGAGATACAGGTAATGCAAACATATTTTCTGCCATATATGGCACTAAGCCTGGCTTTTTCCACTATCTATTAAGAGCAAAAGTGGTACTGACCTTTAAATAATTACTAAATACCAATCTGATGTCTATTCTGTTTTATTTTTTCAGGTTGATTTTTTTTACTACAAACCAGTGAAGATGACGCCAAAGCATGAAAAACAGGTAAGTCATATATAAGCTTTAATAAAAAAGGATTCAAGTTTGGCAGCTGTGGATTGAATTTCATTAAAATTCACATGGATCAGGGAAGATTGGTTGTATTCTTCATACTTTTAGTTGCCAGGATACAGAATATTCTGGAATGATGCAGTGCCAGTTTCTTCTGTTAACGTCTGATAGAACACTCAGATATTCATTCAGAGTAAGTGACTGTGCATAAGGGGCTCAGACAGGAGAGAAGGATTTCGATGGAGTCTTATTTTTATAAATTTTAGATATTTTATAGGACTAATGGTTGGATCTGGGTCTGAACTCTGATTACCAGCTGCATGGACCACAAGAATCCCACTTACATATTCTCTTCTGCTCAGTCCAGTGAACATTAAAAGTTTCAATAAATTATTTTGTCTCAGCTCTTAGTGTCTTATCAACTTTACTGCACAGCATGTGTGGAGTGAATATGCCAACACTCACAACATGGAAAGTCTCATGTCCTTTGTGTCTGATCCTTTTACTAACAAGCAACCTGGTGGGATATGCTATTTTTCTTGCGAGCTTTGTGGAAAATTACTCTTCAGGGGTTATTGACTAATCAGATGTGTAATAGGAGCATAAGCTCATCACCTGATACAATCCTGAGCATAGATATTTGAATTAAAATGCAGCTGAAATGATTAATACAAATAATCAACCAATGTGAGATTGTTTTTATTCCTTTTTCCTGTGGTAGATTTTCCCCTCATATTAAAAATAGATATTTCCATGTCAGATTTCCTGTTTTCCTAGTAGGAAAATGTTAGAGATTTCTGAGAAAGGCACATTTTTTGTAGTCAAATTCTATATAGTAAGGCTTCTGCTTTTTCTTGAGGAATTGAATGCATTACGCAGAAATATATCCAACAAAAGAAAAGAGAGAAGGGGAAGAAAAAAGAGAGAAAAATTTCTTGTGTTTGCTTCAGCTGCCTTTATGGGTTGTTTTTCCTTTTGAGGCAGATCCAAAAGGAACATTTTCTTTTAACATGCTAGTATCTATGTGACCTCAGTGACAGCACCTTTTAGTCTGCTGTCAACACTCATGTTCTTTGCATAGGTCTGTATCCATGAAGGAGTAGGTGTAATCCAGGTTTGGGTGTCACTTTGACCGTTCTGTCATTCATGTGTGACTATCTACTTGGACTGCTCCTGGCCTTGAGGACAGGGTAGCAAAATACCACCAATGCCCTGCTTCAACTGGCTGATCTAGCCAGGAATTAAAAGGCACATCCAGCCAGAGAAACTGCTCTGCAATTCCTGCTTGTTAAGTAGTTATGACTACTTTTGGGGCAGATTTGAAGATTCTGAATATTTATGAGGTTGTTTAGGCCAGCGTGGCTGCTGGGATCCCTATCAAAGTCCTAGCTTTAGCAGTTTGTAAAGAAAATGATTTGCCTTTGAGTTTAGCAGTTTCCAGAGAGAAGGAATAAATGGAGATGCCACATCTTTCAGTAGCTTTCTCTGAAGTATACTGTTCCCAGTACAAGAAGCCCCCTTGCCTAAGCCTGGACATTTTTAACAGTCAGCAGCAAATTTTGGTCATGAGAGAGCTGCTGCTCTGAGATGTTACAGGACACGTATTCTTGAATGCATTGATATAAATGCATGTATTGTGCCCCTCAATTAAAAAAACCCCAACAACACAACCAAGGAAAAAACCCAAACAACAACAACAAAAAGAAAAGCCCAAACTGAAAATACATGTAATGTGACATAATAGCTAGATTTGCAGTTCTGGAAAAACCAAGCAGCACTTGGCCAGGCAGTAATACAACTTGTAGAGGGTTTCAGCTGGCAAAAAAAAAAAGTCCCTGAAACCTTGGTTGTCTTTGTACCAAGTCTCCCATGTTGTACAGCTGGATTGCAGTACAGTTTTGTGACGAATGATTAAGTTAGTCTTCAAGTGGTGTGTGGGAGGGAGAGGTCAGCGTCACCTCCCCCAGGTGGACAGTGCATGACTTGAGAATAGACATGTCTATTGAGAGTGTCCTCATTTTTATAGCAAAATAGGGAGGGAGTGGAATGCATACAGAAGAGAAAGGCAGTTATTACTCAGTATTGCTGTAATCTGCTGATTGTTTGTGACCAATCAATGCAGGATGGACTGAGCATATGACAACAATCTTGCAGAGGAGTATTCTGCCACCTAACTCTGCTTGGACAATAACATAGCCTATATGTGAATATTGGCCTTTACTCTAGGGATGCAAAAGCATAGGCATCTTATCTGGCAGTGGATCATCACTTATACTGCGTGGTTAGGTCTGCTTTGATTAAAGCAATGCTGTTTGCCCAGTGGGATCTTGTATTCTGGAGAAGACTTAAAGGTCAAAAGGTCAAAAGAGAAGGAACAGTCTATATGTACAATGCCACTGTTTCAGAGCAGAAAAATCTGTAATGGGAATGCACTTCCTGGTTTCAAGAGATGAATAGGAGAAGTAACCCGAAATCTTGAGAAAGACTGTACATTTTTATTTATTATTTCTAGTTGCTTACTGTTTATCTTGCTTCATTCTAAGCTCGGTATTGTCATTTTTTTAGGTAAATAAGGGGGGAAAAAATGGAACACCCAGTCTTCTGTTGAAATCCTAGTGTTTCAAATCAAAGCTGACAGTGACTGTGTGAGGGCTGCATTTTGCTGAGGTGCTCTACTGTTCTGCAGATCATTTTTCTTCTTGCCTCAGTTCTTTCCTGCTTAGACACTGCCTGCCACAGCACATACAGCAGGTCTCATTTCTTTGGTAGGTAGAGTCTGAAGGGTTTTAATTTCCTCCATGTTGAAACTCAGTGAATAGTTAATTACAAGTTAAAAGTGTACAGAAGTTTTCCAATGTAAATCTTGTGGTCTGGAATGATTTGCAAGGTAAGCCATAGCTGACAGACAGCATATCCAATAACAACTTTTAGTCACAATAATTTGGTATTATAAAGGTTTGAAAGAAGTATTTTTCTTCAAAGACTGTTTTGATTCTGTACAAAGGAGAGGGTTATGGAAGGTTATTTGGAAATGGGGTAATTTGGGGAACCTGGACAAAAGGAAAGTCAACAAGAAGCTGATAGAGCAGTAGATGAGAGGAAGGAGACTGGTGTCAGGTTATAAGCAGGCTGCCTGAGGTTGTGACTCCTGTGCTGCAGTGGTTGAGGGGAGGAGGAGTGCAGTGTCCTGTTTAAGCTTCTTGGTATAATTTCTCTTCTTCCACTTGCAGGACTGATGCATTTAGTGCTCAGCAAAGGAAAGAAAGTATGTTGAGAAGTGGCTGCAGCTTTGGAGAAGATTGGGACGCAGGGAAATAGGAATTTTGGGAAGACAAAAACTTGTGATATAAAAAGATAGTACAGTGGGTCTGAAAGTCTGCTTTACCTACCTACCTATGTACGGTAAATATTATAGACAGTGAGGCAGGTGGAGAAAAAAAACCAAAAAAATTGTGTCCTCTTATGTGTTCAGCACATTGCTGAATATCTTCTCTGGAGCAGAAATAACTTTCTCATATGTCTCACTGGTGATTTTGTAAAAGTAAAGGCATGATCCTCAGCTGGTAGAAATGATTAAAGCTCTGTTCATTTGTTCCTCTTGTGTCATGCTGTCATGGGGTTAAAAAGCTGCAGGGGAGACTTGGCCCCCTGATGCTCTTCAGTGAAGAAAGAAGCAGCAGAGGTGTCAGGAGCCTTTCAAATGTGCTTTCTTTGGCAAGGTGTTCATGATATTCACCAGAAGGGTAACCACCACTTATACAGAAAACACCCCTGGGACCAGGAGCTGGGCTAAGTGACATAAAACCAAAAGCTGTGTCCAGCCATCAGGTAACAGGCTCCCCATCTCTGAAGCAATAATACCTGGAAATCAGGGAGGAAAATTATTTAATTGAGACCTTGATTGTCTCCCTGCTACATACATAGTGCCATGGCTGTTCAGGAAAAAGTGTATCTTCACCTTTCAAGGTTGTTATTGTTCTCCTGTCAGTCCTCTGAAGGTTTGCAGTGCTGGTACATGCAAGTGTGTGTTAGAGGAGAAGACTTGGCTGAAGAGTAAAGCTTTTATTCTGATATCTTTGGTTTGGGCATAGGAAGACACATTTTGAGAGCTTTCTAGTTCAAGATTTCTTGATTTATGCAAATATGTACTAAAAAAAGCATATTTTTTACCAAAGACGCTGTCATTCCTCCCACAGTTGATTCCTGTACCTGGAGATCTTGTGCAGTGCCTTCCTCTCAGGGGGACTATATCTACAGCTTAAAGTGATACACTTTTCCTTAAGTCTTTGCTAAGTGGTTGGCTTAGCTTTTGGGGTGAATAGCTTATTTAAGCAACTGGAGTAGGGCAGCCTGTGCATGTGCTCCAGAAGTAGCATGTATTTAAGCACTTCTGACCTTTGTATTTTAAAGGAATGTTTTCCATCCTAACATGAATATACAGATTTATCAGGATTTTGTGGTTTGGTTTGGTTTTGTTTTTTCTACAACAAAATTTTGATCATTAGCTGGGAGTATTGAGAAACATTTAATTCTTCAGTCTCTTCCAATTCACGTTAGTGATGCCCAGTTACATTACAGTAACATCCACAGGCCCTCTCTCTTTTGGGATCCCTCTAAATTATTACACAAATACAATAAATTACAAGGAAGTAAGCTAGATATGACAGCTTCCACAGCAAATACTCTATTAGATTGTCCCCTCAAAATGGGGAATTTTGCTCTGCAGTGTAGCTGTGTTGCTTCCTTGGGCAGGTTGATAGGCAGATTGGAACAGAAGTGCCCCAGTGCTGCATCTTCAGCGGTACTCTTTGTCAGTGTTTATTACAAATGTGGGAAAAGCCTAAAACACCTGCCTCATTCTCCTTTACACGTGTGACTTTGAATGTTAGGCTTTTAGTTTGTCGCTACCAAGATCTCCGCTCCCATGCGTGAAACATGTATGAGTTTTCAGAGTGTTACTTCATCTGAAATACTCCTTTTCAGCTAGCGGTTTGGCAGGGACTTTCCCAGACATGTGGTGTAGCTCAGATGATTCATTGCTTTATGCTTCTCCATTTATAGGGTTGCAAAATTCAATAAAACAGCAGTTCATCTTTTAATCTGACTCAGTAGTTTGTGGAACAGCAGAACAATCAAGAGAGTCTTTAAGGCTGCCTTTGTCTTCTGAAATTAATTGCTTTTTATTATGCACTTACAGGAATTTGTAACTGTCTTGGTGCGAGACCCCAGGATACAGAAAGAAGACTCATGGCATTCCTACATAGACTACGAGATATTTATTCACGTAAGTATAAAAATATGAGAACAGATTCTTTGGGCTCTTACTGCTTTTTCTGTCCAAGCCAGGGTTGTCTTTAGGATAAAAATGGAATTTCTGCTTCTGGGATGCAGTGGAACAGGTAAGGTGGGGTTTGCCAGTGGCCATGTCGTAGGTCTGGCAGAGCTGGGGTTGAACCTAATGTGTTCACAGGTGCATTCCACAATGGCTTACAACAGACAATTCTTAGCTTTACTTGTCAACTAGAGGACTGCTACGGTCAGTGATATCTTACCGTTGTAAAAGAATGTTGATGTTCAGGTATTCATGGGAAAGCAACTTCCTTTTCAAGTAATTACCTGGATATTTGTGCTTTAAATTCTTCTCAGTTCTTTTTGCCACGTTACTTGGTTGATGCAGTGTGGTTGTTTTCAGTGTACCTTGACATTCATATTATGCTAATTTAGTGGTGCTTGTAGTAGTTGCATTTGGATTTGTGATTATAGTCCACCATATGTTAATGGGAATGCACTTGGCATTATGGTGCTTTTGTGCCTCAAGTCTGTCCTATACATAATTTTGTTTTCTTGGTTGTTCTTTGGTGGAAGGTGTTATCCGAATTTGCCAAATCTAGATCCAAGGATTTTAATTGCAGTGTAAAATAGAGGTATTTGAGAGCACCAAGTTACATGGTTAATGCTTGGCGTAAAACCAAAAGCACTTCCTTCCTGTGTGGAAGATTTAAGCAGTTAGTGCATGACAGCAAGCAGTCAAATGATGACTTATTAAATGTCTGTGTGACAAGTACTTCTCTCCTGTGTGGCAATCAGAGTTGTGAAACTTTTAAATTTGCAATGTGCTTCAAGTACTGCTTCCAAAGCAATTATATTTTTAATTTCTGGTAAATAGAAATTCTGTAGATTTGGCAGGGTGGGTGCTGTATTAATGTTTCACAGACATCAGTGCCTCTGAATAAAAAGTGTATTAAGGCTTTCTCAGTGACTGCTGAGCTGGGGAGATGTTGTTTAGACCCAATATGTCTTCATTCAAGTCCAGCCAGCAACTGAGCACCACACAATCTAATGCTCACATCCCCTCTGCCACACCAACAGGATGGAGGGAAGAGAATTTGGGGGGGTGAAAGAGAAAACTCACAGGCTGAGATAAGAACAGTTTAATAATCGAGATGTAGTAATAACTTTAATAATATAATAATAATAATAACTAGTAATAATATAAATACTAATAAAGAAAAAAAAATAGATAAAACTGTATAAAGACAAGTGATGCAAATGAAAACATATGCACAGCACCAAGTAACCAGTGACCAGCCAGTCCCTCAGTGGCAGTCCCCAGCCAACCTCCACCCTAGTTTATTGCTGAGCATGATGCCGTATTGTATGGAATATTCCTTTGGTCAGTTTGGATCAGCTGTCCCAGCTGTGTTTCCCATGCACTCCCAGCCTGCTCACTGATGGGGTGGGGTCGAGTGAGGAGCAGAAAAGACCTTGGTTCTGTGCAAGCCAAGTTACTGTTCAGCAATAACTAAAACATCCCTGTGTTGCCAGCACTGTTTTCAACATAGATCCAAAACACAGCCCCAGCTACTATGAAGAAAATTACTTTCCCCCAGCCAAACCCAAATATATGATCCATCATTGGTCATATCCAAAGCTATTAAGCATCAATCCAGCTTCCTGCCACCACAGTCCCAGGGGTTTTGGAGACTAAGTCTGCCTGGTTTTCAGGACAGCTGAGCTCCCCTTCCACCCAGCTCTTAGAGCATTTATCTTCTTAAACTGTGTGGTATCCTAGGTGTGCTCCTCTGTTCCAGAAGGCTGTCATCTTTGTGCTCTCTACAGTCTGCATCTTGTGGCTGTCTGGAGTTAGGGCTCCTGGCAGGCAGGGAGGGTGGGCTGGTCTGTAGGCAGTTTTCTAATGGAGTCCCTGTCTGGAATGTGGGATTTCATCTAAATGTATGCTCCATGGGAAAACTTGGCAAAAATATTTAATTTCCACAGATTGTTTCTCTTTTGATGAATTGTCATTTCCTAGTGAGCTGATTGTCTTCTGTGGGAAAATTTCCAAGTGCTGCTACTTGCAGAGAGCAGTCACATTGGTTTCTTTGGTTTGACTTAAGTGGGACTGCACACTGGAAAAACTCTGTGTAGCTGTTTGCAGGATTGTAACTAGAACAGATGAAGTTCTTTTTCCCCTGCAAAGATTGACATGATCTACTGAAACCTTTTTCTGAGGTCTATTTTTCCTGTTACTGTAAGTTGTACTGTAATCCAAATCTCTTGCTTTTAAAAAGAAAGCAGTGAAAAATATTTCCCTGAGAAGCAGTAGAAACTGTCACCAGTCTTGCCTTGAGTTAAAGCATAGTCCTTAACATAAACTGAATTAATGTCAAGCTTTCCATTGGTATCTCGGGCATTAGTAAAACATCTTGGATGTGTTGTTAATACCATGCCTGCACTTTAGCTTAAGCTGATTTGCAAAGTAAATGTTTTTTATTTCCCAACAGACAAACAGTATATGCTTTACAAGGAAAACATCCTGTGTTAGACGACGCTATCGAGAATTTGTTTGGCTCCGGCAGAGGCTTCAGAGCAATGCAGTGCTTATGTGAGCAACTTTGTATATGGCTATTTAATAATCAGTCAGGCATGGAGAGAAGGACTGTTTCATTTTAATTCAGAGAACTACAGAAATCAGATCTGGAAAGTATCCTGTGTTTCTTACACATTTATTCTGTAAAGTGCATTTTATGTGCTTTAAACCCAGAAGAATGTGGTTTGTACTTATAGCCTTTTTTTTGAGCCCCCCCCCTCTAATTTGTAAGAGACTTGATCTGTATTTTCTTCTGCTATGTACAGATAGCAGAAATAACAATCTAGTCCAGGTGTTTGTACCTCCTCTTTGTTCTTCTTCAATGTGCGTAGGTCTTGCAAGCACCATAAGAAATCTAGCAGACGGGGATGCAGGCTTAACAACTCGACCAGAAAAATCAGATTAATTTATTTTCCCCTTTGAGGTGTGTGAGAAGCCCTTCAGTCTGTCAACCTTGTGTTCCCAAATCGATTTCAAGAGTTTCTCAAACATAACCCATGGTTTTCACATGCTTGAGGTTGGCATTTGCTTACTGCATTTTTCTCTGCTGTTTCACATTTGGTTTTAACTGTGTATTTTTTTCCTGTTTATAAAGACAGCTACCTGAACTGCCATCCAAAACTCCCTTCTTCAATATGAACAATCCTAATCACGTGGACCATCGCCGTCAGGGTCTGCAAGAATTCCTGGAAAAGTGAGTGCAGCCTTTCCAGAGGTGTTGAAATTTTTATGAGGTCATCAATTCCTGGTTTAAAATAGCTCATCTCTGGTACTTGAGAGCCACCGTGTGGTCATCAGTACATGCTACACGTTTAGTTCTATTTTTTTATTTGCACTGTCATAATTCATACACGTGACTTCAGCTCTATTGATTACAAGGAGACTTCAGCTGGAGCTTTTCCATTGTGTTTCATTGCACTGATTATAGATAATAGGCTTAGATTTAAATCACTTAGCAATTGCATACTTAGTTTGGGAGATCTTTCACTGTGATGTCTATTTGTAGCTTTCAATAAGGAGCTGGATATTTTTGTACAAAGAAGAAAACCACCCCCCTTTATGTTCATGGAAAATCAGTGTCCCTGTGAGCCTGGGAAAATTCTCTAGTGAGATCTGCTGGCACAGAGCTTTCCTATAATGCAAATTACTTTGTTTACCAGTCCTACTAACATAAGCAAGCTCTAGGAGTTGTGACTATTTTCAGTGTAGCTGCAATCTGTATAAAATCATTCATCAGGTTTAGCTAGACCCTGACCTGCATTACAAACGAGTAGTGCATGAGTTTCAGTACTGCATCCCTCAGTCCCACTGCTGTGGCCACTTCACCTTCTGCAGTGGCTGAGCCCCTGTTGATGTAATTTTCTGGTTTTTCTCTGCCATTCTTGTCGCGCCCTGGCACTGCTGGTGTGAGAGCAGGCTGCTCACAGCTGCTGGGGTAGGAGCTGTGTGTACCTCTGCCAGCTGCCTTTAGCTGCTGCTCGGGGTAAGGGCATGGTGAAACACTGCAACTAGAGACTGTTCATCTTCTTTCCAGTCCATGAATTATAAGCCTCCCTAACAGACAACAAATCATAAGTCCTGAGGTATATTTGTTAGGCTTAGCAGCTGAAGGCAGGGACAGCTAACTGCTGCAGGAATAATATTCTGCATGCAGTTATATAGGATCTGTGGCCAAAAGGTCAGCCAATAAATACTGGCTGAAGGCATGTGAGACAGGCAAGAGAAAGCAGAAAAGGATTAGAGGGTATTTTTACGCCTCAGGAAAGAAAAGCAGTGAAATGGAAGGGCTGTGCTCCTAGAAGCATGTCAGTGATAATATGAAGAGTGTGGTAGCTCAGGTTCCTGGGTCTGAGCAGTTCTGTCTTAGCTGTGCTGTCCCACGGAGTAGTGCATTTAAAAAACACTGTCATTTTAAAATGGCAAAGAGGCCAGTCTGGTAACAAGGTATATCGACATCAGAAATGTTTACAACTGCTGTCTGCCCTTCAAAAGGCAAAAGAGAAAGGTAGATGATCTTAAAAGATATCCTCATGCTCCAATTTTGTGGATGACTGTAGCTTTAAATGAGTACTGTCAGCAGAAAATGACAGCACATGGAGCATTTCACCATGCTGCTGTTAGTTCAGGAGTGGGAAAAGAAGCAACTCAATGGAAAGGTAACGATTTAAATGTTTGAACTTGAGTGCAAGGAAGGTGTCAGCTTTCTCTCAGCCCTGGGGAGCAGTTGGAAGGAATTTTCAGAGGTTGTGTTGAGATGCACTGGCCTGGCACTTCACTGTACCATTGCCCTCTGCTGGCTGGCCCCGCTGTGCTGCTGCTGCTGCTCCGCACAGAAGGCATCTTCCTATTGGCTCAGCAACGCTGCCATGATGCTTTCCCCCCCATCCCCCCATTTTATGACTCTGAACCAAAGGTTATGATTCTTTTTCTGAAATTGAATTTGTGGCACTCCCTAACGACAGTTAGTATAAAATGTATAAAGACCTGTGTGTAACATATAGGTATAATATACTTAGGTATGTAAAATGCACACATACATTCTGTATATATGTATGTTCTACTTGTACAATATGCATATATATACAGTATACATATGTTACATAGATATTGTATATAATACACATGCTTGACTTTAATGAAGCTCTGGGTCTGGATGTTGCATGTTCTGTGGGGTGGCAATGCCAGGTGGAGCAGTACCTTTCTGATATATTAGAAAGGGGGGACCCTAACCCAAAACTGCTAAGCTGAGAACTCCATTCATCCCAGCAATGACAGCAGTCACTGTGCACAAGCTCACAATCCTACTGGTGTTTCTTTGAGGCAGTGGGAAAAAATGAGATTCGAGCCTATGTGGACCTGTCTGGGGAGAGGTTCACAGGTAACATTTTTAAATGCCTGCCTGTGATGCTGGGATCCCAGGTGTTGTCAGGATCCAAGACACCACTGAAAAGGGTGTTTAGATCTTCAGAAGTCTTGGTTTGTGCCTTGTGCCTATATGACCAGATTGCTATAGTGCCTGCTTGTGCAGGAGCCACATGCCTGCGGAGCAGGATTGAGCAGCTGGAGGCTCTCTAGTGCTCAGCTCCTGGCCCTGGGAACACTTCCATACTGCCTGTATGTGGATGGCTACAGAGTTCTGTTGTCTGTCCTCACTTCCCACTCCTGGGTGAGTTAGCACAGGGCACAGTGTGTACTTAGAGCCTTTGTGGAGCCCCTCCGTGCTGAGCACAGTAGCATAAGAATTAGGCCAACAGCTGGGAAGTTAAGCACTAGACTTTGGTGAAATCTGGGAACAGGTGTCCCATTTTGATTTGGTTTTACTGCACAAATGCAGGGTAAGATCTACTTGTCTTACAGGTTATTATCTCTGAGTGATGAAGAGCTGTAAAGCTCACTTCTTGTCTGGGCATAATTTAATATTTCAAGAGGCCATTTGCATTAACGGAAGTCAGCTAGCCCCTTTTCAATTATGAATTACTTTGTAAGAATAAGGAAAATTAGGTGTTTTTCCTGCTAAGTATCCTCATCCTTTGAGGATGCCTGTAAATTCACAGGAAAAATTTATTTTTAAACTAGAGGTCAAAATTAAAGCACTATCTTGTAATTTTAGTTTCTGTAAGATCCTCTTTACTTTCATCCCTTTGTAGCTGTGCATGTCTTACTTTGGGGTTTAGATTACCCGCACAGAAGATGTATTGGGTTTGCTCATGAGAAAACTAATTAAAGCCATTTTAAATGAAGTTGAGTTCAATTGATGACTTTTTAAAAAATTGAATATAGTTGGATCCCAAAAAATTATGTGATTTAGGGAGAAGGACCACTTTTCAAACATGCAGTTCATGATGGGGTGGAAGACACTGAGGGTTTTGAGAAAGGAAATGCTTGGATCCACAGGGAACAGAGGGCATCCATAGTGTTGCTGTTGCAGAGGGCCATGCATTGGGCTTGATGTAGCAGTGAGCAAGCCACCCAAAATTCATCTGCCTAAGGAAGAGCCATTTTCTGAAGGTGTCTGGTGTTTTGTCCTTTTCCTCCCATCTCCTTGCCTTTTCCACTGCCGTCCCACAAGCTGCAGCTGGTGCAGGGCCAGAGGTCTCTTCTGGAGGTGTCTCCACCGGGTGCTGTCTCAGGGATGTGGAAAGCGGGAGACCGGCTCCAAAAGGGATGGATGCCACCTTGCCCCTGCCAGGGGCTCAGGCCAGGAGCACTGGCAGTTGTGGGGCAGGTGGAACCACCTTGGGCAGGATGCCTCTCCCCAATGAAGCCTTGCTGGTATTTCCTATCTGGTGAGGGAATAATGTGTAGCAGGCACATGTGGCTTAATCTTCTCCTAACCGCACACATTATCACATACCCAACAGTTGCTTCACAGTTGCTTGATACCAGTAACATTTCCTCCCTTATAAATGTGAAGGAGTCAGCTTTTTTTAAGAGGAAACTGGGGCTTTGTTTGGTGTGGGCTGGGGCTGAGGGGCTGGATGCTCAATAGAGGGCACCACAGCACAGGCTGTCATCCCTTGCCTCTCAGCTCCTTGGGTTTTTCCCTTGCTCTCAGTCATCTGATGTAAATGGGCAGAGTAAATTTGTCGAAAACAAAATCGGAGTGTTAACCTTCCACACACATTCAAGTGTGCATCTGTCATTGTATTAGGTTACAGTAGATACAGGAAATCTTTAGTTAGGATTAAGTTGTACTGTTCAGCCATATGTTGTTTTTCTCCAGCAGAACAGTGTATAATATACCTAATAAAATCATGTTGAAGAAAACCAGATTTTGGACCTTGTCCAAATAAGAAAAAACACATGTTTTTTCTTTTGTAAATATTTTTGCCATAACACAGGAAAAGATAAATATTCCTCCTATAGTATCCAGCATTTCCTCGAAAATGACATTATTTCTTCTGCTTGTGATGTTTTTCAGTCCTGCTTCTTTAAAGGTCTAGAGATCACGAGCATTTACTGCAAGATTACAAACAAAGATGGTTGTGAATAAAAAAATTATTTTATTATCTCTAATTCTAATGTGTAGTCTTATCCTGCAGCCCCCTTAATCATGTAAGTAGTCATTATGCATGTGAGCAATCTGGCCAAGAGGAGTGAAATCTCTGACAAGTAATGACCACTGATGGGATCAAGACGTGCAGGGTTTAGCCTTTCGTTCTTCTTGCAGGCGTGCATAGAAGGTCTGTTGTTCCCCTAAATATGCTCAGTCAGTTTATAGGAATTAATACCATGAGCCATGACTCTTGCAGTAGCGCAAAGGCAGCGAGTGCTGATTTACATCACTGTAAGCACAGCCCTGCCTGGCACTGGCTGCAGGGAAAGTGTTGAAGAAGCACTGGGAGCGCTACCGGTTGTGTCGAGACCGCGCACGCGTCCAGCCTCCGCAAAGACATCCGAGTGTTAATGCTGTGACACTCCTCCCCTCCTCTTGCCTTTTTCATTTGTTAGGTGGTGGTTTGTAGTTTTCATTTTTTAAGTCCTTGAAGCCAAGTCTACTTTTTAAATGTACACCCCTTCACACAGTGAGCCCCCAGGACAGCAAAAGCCCCAGAGAGCAACTGCTATACCAACACGTAATACTGCTAGTACCATCTGGTGACAAATGCTGGGGTATTCCCTTGAAAAAAGAGTATTTTGAACAGGAAAGTGTAACACTTACGGGTAGTGCAGAATTTATTGCTCATTTTGATTGCTTGAAGCATGCAATTAAAAAGCAGTCTAACCTGTTGGTTCAGAGGGGACGGGAAAAGAAGCAGATATTTTTTAATTAAGAGAGAACAGAAATTCTTCAAGGGTACAAGCAGTTAAAAGGTGTCTGTATATTTGCTTTCAGGGTGGTTTTAAATGACTTGCAAAATGCATTGAGTGTTTGGTCTCAATGTGAACACATATATATACATATATATGAGTGTGGGTGTGAGTAGCTCCATGAACATGTTTTCGTTGCTGTGCCTTGGTTTCTCTTCACTCCCTTCACCTCCAGATGGCACTATGAAGCAGAAAAGAAAATTACTGTGAAATAATGAGTCCAATGTAAAGTAAAATTGGAAATTGAATTATAGCTGCAGAAAAAGGACAGTAGCCTTGAGGTCCTGATCAGTCTGTACTCTTATCACTTTTGTTTGCTGTTCCATGTGTTAGGTTACTGCCGAGTTAATAACAGTGCTTTAGCAGTTCAAGGCTTAGCAGAATTGTACTGGACATGAAATAAAGCTAAAATGAATTTGTGTCCAATATCATTGACATTAGTGCTCATTACTTCTCTGGTGTAATGCCTCAAACCATCTAAAATCAATTTTAAAGATTACCCGTTATTTTATAAAGAAAATAAAATACATTTCAAACAGCAACAGAGCTGTAAGTGTAGTGTAATCTCATGAACAGTTAGTTACTCGTGTTTTCACTGGTTGGCAGGAAACTTTTGAAGGTACAGCAAGAGGAAAAACTGTGAAACTAAATGCCATTCACAGAATTTAATGACTTGGCTTTTTGCTGTGTTACTTGGCATTAGACACGCAAATGTTAGAATTGCAGAAATGTGCATCCACTCACTGTGCCTGGGAAAAACAGTAACTGTAGTTACTCTACAGGAAACTCCAGCAGATTCTTTTTCCCTTTTTTTTTTTCTTTTTTTTTCAGTTTTTTTTTTTCTTTCTTTTTTTTTTTTTTTTTAAGAGAAGTAGAAGGAGAATATTTACTCTCCCAATTCCATAAACTATAAAAGTGGATTTATTGTCTGGAATGATACCTCTGCTTTTTGTTGCAATGTTTGTCTTTGTTTGGAATGTGGGTTTATCAAGATTCAAGGCTGAAATCCTCTTCTAGTGGCTGCTGAATAATGGCTTTTCAAACTGTAATCATGAAGCTGTTGCTGTCAAGGTGTGTGGACCTGTAAATTCTGTTTTGAATCATTTTTACACAGCCTTTGCTGGATTTTAGACTAGAAAGAAGTTTTTCTGTCTACTAATGCATTACGCACATTGGTTTTACAGATGTCTATTTGCTGTTAAAATTGCAAGAATTCAGATTGGATTTAAAAGGCTTTCTCTGTGTATGAAAGTGTGCTTATTTTGAACTTGAGCAAAATCTGGTCTTTCTGAGACTCCATTTCACCCACACCCAGTATATCATCAGGGTCGTTGGAGACATTTCCTCATTGGAAGGTGTCAGAGTTGGAGTTGTTCAGTTGAGACTGCGTGTTCACCTAGGCAAGTGAAATGTGCATGCACACAAGTATCTCGTGGTTTCATGTAGGCATCTCCTACTACTTACTTTAATTTGACAGATTTTTATGGGCTTGAATGAAGCCAGAAATCCTTTCGTGTGTTTATTAAATGTTATTGTAACGTTGGCCGCTTTAGAGAACAGTTTTCAGAATGTATTTGTGTTTAAAACGTTACGGTCCAAACACACCATTAATCTTATTCAAGAGAAGGAACTAATCAGTTACACTTTTCATTTTAGTCAGAGTACCTTTAAAATGCAATATTTCTTTCTGCTCTTAGTAGTTCTTACATTAATGTCATCTCTTGTTTCCTGTTGCACAGCAATGACTTTTTTTGGTAAAAACTGTAGCCTAAACGGGTGTAAATAGGTAAATATTGACTCTGAGTAGCTTGGAGTTGTTTAAAGATGTTTTAATAATTTTCTCTGGAGCACTCTTTGGCATAGTAATAGCCTCTGATGTCTTTATTACATGAGTAAAATGACACAAACAAATTGAAGAAGTTTCTTGTTAATCATTCTAGGATTTGTATAGTAAAAAACTCCCTTTTAAAGAATTCCCATTTAAAGAAATGTTGAAGAAAAGTTGCATATCTTTTCTTTAAAAATAGTGATGATGATCCACAATTCTCAGGCCTTGAAAAAGTCTCTCTACAACTTTCTGTGTTACTGAAATGTATTGTATTTTGTTTACTGTCATATGTTTTAAGTAAATACTCTGTGCTAAATTTATTTGGGGACTTAATTTAAAATATGTATGAACCAAACTTTAAAACTGATTTTTGAAAATTTAAGAGTCCCTGAAAACTATCTGCAAATAAATTAAAACCAATGTTCAGTATTAGCATTTTTGTTCTAGCTTAAATATTTCTGACAGTGTAAATAATTTTGGCTCGGGTTGGCTCAGTTGTTGACAGGTATTCCAAGGTCCTTATGTTGCACATGGATGAAGTCTGTTCTGGCTACACACTGTTTCTCTATGCCACCAAACAAATCTGTGACTTGTAATTTTTATACAAGTTTGTCTATTAAAAAAAAGAGAGACCAAATTTTTGTAAGAGTATATGCCTCCAACTGCCTAAAAATCATTAATTGATCCATGTGGTAATAGCAGATGGTTAAATGGAAGAAATGTCCTTGAAGTTATTCTAATAGCAGATGTGCCTAACTATTAGCTTCATGTTTTTACTCACCTAAAATTCCAAATAATGCAATAAGAAAGTAACATGCACCTAATCATTTTAATACGTTCATTGCCTTCTGTTACTGATTTAGGATTCATCTGAAAACTTTAAAAGCAGGACATCATTTAGAATTTGTTCTGGGAAAACACTTTATATCTGTGTGTGTCTGTGTGTGTGTGCAGGTTATATATAAACATTTGCCTTTTTTTTTTTGCTTTTCCAGGGTCCTACAAGATGCATTATTGCTCTCAGATAGTAGGCTTCACCTCTTCTTACAGACTCAGCTAAGCCCAGAAGATATGGAGGCCTGTGTGTCTGGACAGACCAAATACTCTGTTGCTGATGCGATTCATAGTTTTGCCTCTCTGAACAGACGTTTTCCTATAGAAGATGAAGAGAGAAAAAAAGAAAAAAACGATGCAGACTCTGATTCAGAGAGGTGATTTCTGTATATCCTTACTTTCTGAGATTATATATCCATACATACACAGGCACATGCTTCACTTTTTTGTTGATGTAATACTAAGATAATGAAAAAATTAATTGACTGAGATTTTATTGAGCTGTGACAGCTCATCATAGAAGTCTTCACACACACCTCCACACTGAATTAATGAATGCAGTAGAAATTCAATTATCTGCATTCTGATTATGTGAATTTCATTTAGTCAGACTTGAATTATTCGCGTTTAAATTATCTTGCTAAAAAAATATCCAACTGCACTCCAAATGGCTAATTAAAAGTCCAAATTTCCTGTCTCTCTTTGTGACTGGAGATAATTAAAGTTCTCCTCTGTTACTCAGGCTTTGAGTGTGTTGTGAAAACCAATTTCCTCCTTTTATTTTTTTTTTTCTCTCCCCCCCTCTCCCCTTTTCTGCAGTTCATCCTCCGGGCTCGGACCTAGTGATGACAGCATTTCATGTGGATGTAAAGCAAGCCCAGCTTCTGAAGAATCATGAAAAATCATTCCTGTATTGCTACCTTAAGGACAGTACAGAGCAGTTTCTGCTTTGTTTACTGGTTATGTGTACCACACAAACAGGGCTGTCTGGTAACGTGTACCTCAAAGACCCATCGTTAATGCAAACATACGTCCTTACAGAATACTCAAAACAGATGCTGAGACTATCTTTCTGGTGATTTTTTTGTTTTTTTAATGTATCTTGGTGTAGGTCTACATTGCTACCTATTCATGTTTTTGTGACTATTAAAATCTCAGTATTGGGTGAGTCATGCTCTTCTGACATATGTGGCAGTTAAAATAATTCCCTCAGTGAGTGCATGTCTCGGATTTGAAAAATAAAGATAACTTAATTCTTCATCTTATAAGTTGCTATATCATATCAAACATATTCAAAGCATCTTTTAGTCATTTGCATCAGAGAAGTTTCATCTTTAGAAGTCATTTGACATTGGTGATGAAATTACACACCCCACCAAGGTACTCACTTTTTAAAGTAGCTCAGCAACATCAGCAAAACAACTTTCGTACAAACTATATTCTGCTGACAATTTGAGATATAAATACATCTTACTCTGGTCCTTCTGTAATGTTTATGGAAAGACTGGTTTTATCATGCGTAAGTACTGAAGGCAAAAATTCTTGAGCATGGTTGCTTAGAAGTTTAGAAATATAAATAAAAATTACATCATTTCTAGGCTTGCTGGAGATTCTCAGCTCCCAGGGTATTATGGATACTCATTCCCGGTGAAAATCACAGATGAGGGCCATCAAAACCAATAGCTGAATTTTGCATCGACCTCGCTAGGGCCGGGATTTCACCCAACATGTTTAACTATAAGCATTTATATTTGAAGGTGCTGGTAGAGGTGTTCAGCAGCTGAAATGGGGAGTATCTCCCTCTGAGAGGATGATAATCACATAGCTGTTAACATCCTGCATGGATGTGGCTCTCTCCACTCTCTGTGAGTAACAGGAGCCACCGATTTCACTGTGGCTGTAGTTACCACGCTGGAATATTGACTTTTTCACAAACAAAAGGCAGGCTTGAACACAACTTCTTAACCACCAACACTTATTTTGATTAAATGTCAGTTTTGCTCTTTATTGTTCACAGCAGCTGCATAGTGTCTTGTCCCAGATCCTGTCAAAGGAATATGTTTCACTGTGGTGTTGTATTTATATTTGACATTTAACTGCTATTAAAAAGAGCTAGGGGGTCTGATCACCCTAGCAAAGCTCCCATTAACTTCGGTGCGGTAGTTACCAGCCTAGAAATGGATATAAATACATGCCTTTCTTTTATTTTTTTTTTTCCTTTTTTTTTTCTTTCTTTTTAAAGAAAACTGTGGTTACTTTCAAAGGAGCATTTTCAACATGTGAATTACAAAAACAACAGATTATTAAATACACAACTAGTAAGGGGTAGCATAAACATGTGTGGGCATGTTTTTTTAAAGCATCCAGCTGGGAACCTGTGTAATTTTAGAATCAGGTTTTAATAGCTTGAGAATAACATCTCTTAGGTAACTACTTTAAGCCACTGTATTTTGTTGATGGTAGCACTTTGTAAGATAAATAATCTGGGTTTCTTTTTTGTTAGGTCTTACTGAATTGCACAAATGTATCTATTCACCGTTTCAGCTTGTATGTGACTTAGTAGCAAGGCTATTTTTAATGTAAAAGTGATAATATTTAATTAAAGCAACAAGTTATCACTAAAAGTAGCTTAAAAATAGCTGTTACTGCCAGTCAGAGATTTTGATTACTTGACTTTTTTTCCTATATTTTTTTAAGATGGACACATTAAAAAAAAATAAATGTTTAGCAGATTTATTTAAAAGGTGGGAAGGATTAAAAACTGGAACAATGCTGGGAAGGATATTACCATTTTTATTTAAGACAGTGTAGGTTTTTATTTTTTTTTTTTAAAGATTGAGCTAAACTCTTGAAGCACTTTACAGTTCTGGCTTACTAACACATCCTCATTACCTGACAAAATTTACAGAAACACAAGGTTTGGAGAGCGTTTGTGGCTGATTTTAATTCTAGGAGCTTATCAGTATGCCAGCGAGTGTTTTCCAAATGAAGATGTTTCTGAAATAAATATTTTTTTTCTAATAGCTTTATTGTTATTCTCTTACTTTCTTCATCATTCTGTTAAAAAAATCTAAGACTACTATAACTTTCTTCCCAGCTTTGACAGAAATTTGTTCAAATATTTATTTTTTGAATGTTGTTTGTGTAGGTAGTGTTACTGGAATTTTTCTTAGTAATGGAGGAGGGAAAGCACCCCATGCTTTCTAGTATGTCTTCTTCGTGTATCAACTGTCTAGAATCACATATAAAGGCTTTAAGGCATTTTGTTTCATTGGAACATTAAATGTAACTTTTGCAAATGTAAATGTTAAACAAAAAATAATTTAAATGTCTTTTATTACTTCAATGATTTAGTAACTTTTCAGTACTATGACATACAGTTTGATGAGTTGGTCACTGGTATTTTGATTATCATTTTTGAGTTTTGAATAATGCTGACATTTCCTGCTAGCTTTTTTTTAAAAATCAGGATAATACCTAATTTATAAATTAGAAGGAGTAATCAGATTACATTATATCTAATTGCAGTAATTCTGCATTCAAAATCTTTTCTTCATCTTTTGCTTATAGCTTTACATCCTCATTTTTATGATGATTTCTTAAAAGCTTTTAAGTAATTAAATAAAACAAGTTACTACTTTCTAGCTCATGTTTAAACCTGACAGTGAGGTTTCCTTTATTTCAATATCAATATCCTAATCACTTTATGACTTACCATGTGTAATTTACTCTTCTGTTATTTTTTTAATATGTGTATATATACATAAATATATGTATACTATATACATATATAGTACATATATATATGTTTATATAGATATACACACTGTATGCACAGACACTGTTGTGTTTGGGTTTTCACTTCTTTACATTTCCTACAAAAAGAATAGCAGAGAAACTCCTCAAAGATAGTGTATTTGGAGTGAAAATAGTTGTTTACATCACAGTGTGCTTCTATAAGCACCGAGGGAAATTTATACTCTAAATCTCACGCTGTAGAGCAGTGCAAACTTCGGTGTCCACGTCTTTTTTTGACAGGTGACATACTGAATTTGTTTTCCAGATTAATATTTAAATTTTATATAATTACTATGAATTATAAAAACAAAAAATGTTTGTGACTTGCTCTGTTATACACGGTATGGATAAGAAGAATAAACCTGGTACGGTCCTGTGTTGTTTCCCTATAATTGCAGGACTAGGCTCAGGGCTAAGGACCGGGGGCTTTACTTTTCTTCCCTAGCTTTTATAAGGTGGCAAAAGTGTAAAAAATAATTTCCAGTCTCAGGCTGATTCTTTTCACGAAAGGCCTAAACGCTTTAGGAAATTATTAATACAATTATTCTCCGCTTCGCTGTTAAAAATGCGCCATAACGGGTTAAGTCGCTTCTTCGCCTTCTGGAACAAAACCTCCTTAGAAATTAATTCAGGTGGCCTTGTAGAACAGAAATCGGACTGTGGCCTTCGGGCTGGCTTTTGGCTTGCGGTGGGCCCGTGGATGCTCCGCGGCTGCGGGTGCGTGTGCGCCGGCCGGAGCGGTCCGGCAGCGCCGCCCGTCCGCGGGGCTCCGCCGCCGCTACGAGCGGGCGGCACGACTTCAAAACGGGGGAGAGCGGAAAAAAAAGAACAAAACAACCAACGGGGGGAAAAAGGGAAAAGGATCCCCGATCGCGCTCCCCGCTGCGCCCCGGCCCGGCCCTTCCTCGCGCCCTGCCCTGCCCTGCCTTGCCTTGCCCCGGGGCCGCGGAGCGGGCGAGAGCCTTACCTGGGGCCGCCGCGCTCTCCGCCCCGCTCCGCCCCGCGCCCGCTACTCAGGGAGCGGGGCCGCCCAGCCTTCATCCGGTAACTCGTGGCAACCGCAGCCCATGGCAACGGCGGAGGGGGAGCCGGGGCGGGGGCGGCCGCCCGCGCTGCCGCAGCGCTCCCTCCCTCCTCCCTCCCCTCCCTCCTTCCCTCCTGGCTCCCCTCCCTCCTCCCCTCCCCCCTGCCGCCCCGCCGAGGGAGGGGCCGTGCCCGCCCCGCTCCGCGCCGCCGCCGCCCGCCAGGGGGCGCTGTGCGCCAGCGGGAGGCGCCGCCGGGCGGGGCCGGGGCGGAGCGGGCGCGGCCCCGTGCCGGGAGCGCGCTCCGCGGGCGCGGCTGAGCGCGGGAGCGGCCGAGCGTTTCTGGGATGTTTCTGGGATATTTCTGGGATATTTCTGGGTTATTTCTGGGGTTTCCTGCTCCCCACCGGCTCCCCCCATCCCTGAGCCCTTCCCGCCGCCGCGCAGCTCCGCAGCCGGGCGGAAACAGGGAGGCGCCACCGCTCTGGGGATGGGCGCACCTGCCCCCCACGGGAAAGCCCCCGCCGCCCCTCACGCACCGACCCGCACGGCTCCGCCGTATTCTGAGCGTGCCTGTTACTGTTTCTCAATGAATTAATTTATATTTTTATACAAAAGCAGTTAGGGCCCAGGCATGACATTTGGCGGCCTCGGTGGCAGGCAGGCTGTCGTTTAATGGAGGCCTCTCTGCGGAACAGCAAGAGCCAAAAGGCCTTGTGTCACCCAGTTATGTAAGACACAATCTCGCCTGAAAATGCACAATGAATCGGGAAGGATTTATGTAATTAATTGACCAGTCTTAACCTGTTATCGTGATGTAAGGAATTTGGAACTCATTAATTTGGGCCCTGACAGATTTCATATTAGAGCTGGCAAATATGGATTGAGCCTCTTATTCTTGTAGCAGCTGGAATTTCCATGACAGTGAGGATTAGTGAAGAAGACCTATTGCTCAAGTCAAACTGCCTCTTTTGTAATCAGCAGCCCTGCTCTGCATTAAAGGGGTAATAGGAAAGAGGAAAAAAAAAATACAGAGAGAGAAAAAAAAAATAGAGAAATGTATTCATGTATGGAGCAGAGGAAGGGAGGGAGGAGAGCGATGTATCTGGACAGCACAGGCACCAGAGTAGGGTTTTCCCAGCTCCATGACAATGCAAATGCCACAAAGGCAGCCCTGGGGTGATGGAAAGTGCTTGGAGGACAGGTCTGTGCCATCACCATGGACCTTGCCTCTCGGGCCAACCTTCAGATGGACCTTCCCAGGAGCCACTGAGCACTTGGGGCCACAGTGTCAGAGGTTCTGGGAACAAGGTCTGGGCTGCCAAGAGTGGGACGGACTTAGGAAAAGAAGGATTTGGATCATGATCCTGGGGAAGGCAGGACTGAGAGGTACCTGTCTTTCAGCTTGGACTGTGACACCCTCCCTCATGGGGAAAAGGATGCTCAGGTGGGTAAGAGTGAGATCCAAGGACAAGGACAGGCGTCCATGCAGCCATGGCAAGCATGACTGCACATGATATGCCTCAACTTCCCCAGTACAAAGACAAGAACGAGTAAGAAAAGTCCCTTTGTCTGCTGCTTTGTGACAACCTCTCAGTTCGGTTTTTCATGGTGCCTGGCTGGGGAGTGCCCTCATCCCATTATCATTTCTTGGTGTTGATGTGGTAGTAATAACACTGAGTGCAGTTGCAGTCTGTATGGAAACAGTCTAGGAGCTTATATTTTCTCTCCTGGCAACCTGTTAATGACTGCCCTGGTAGTGAATACAGTTGTTAGCAATGACATTAAAAGGTTTTCATGAGGCCTCATCATAGTTCTACATGCTGAGCATTTACCTACTCATGTGATAAATGCCATGCAGAAATGGAGGAGTATTTTTCCTTTTCTCATTTTTTCCTTGCTTTATGCCATTTGGCAGTTGAACATTTCCCCTTCACAATTTCTTAGGTCCACCATTTGGTGCTCTGAGGAGAAAAGTCGTAAAACAGGGGTGTGGACAGCAAAACCACAATTGTTTGCAAAGACTGTAAAGTCAAATGCAGATTAAAAATAAAACACAGCTAATAAGGCATACATGGCTCTTATCCTCTGGACATCTTTGACCATATACACATTTGTCTTGATGTCCATCATTGTGTAGAGATAATTAATGAAACCTGGCACTAATATGTATTCAGTCCTAAATTTGGGGCAATAATCTGGGTCATAGCTTTGATCTTCTTGATGTAAAATAAATAAATAAATAAAAATATATATAAAAATAAAATAAATCAGACCAATGGATTGCAATTGGATTGTTCTCCTTCAAATAATGCATTTTGTCTTACTGTCTCCTGATACATTAAAAAAAATCTTCACACATGTCAGCTATCTCTTATTTTCCCAAAGGTAGGGAATAATTCATTGTTTATGACACCCAACTCAACTCAACCATTGTCTCACTCAGTTTATCTTTGCTTTTCTAATGATTAGGAGCAGTAAACCTCCCAGGTTCTACTGCAGCTATAAGTTTTATCCAAATGTTCCTCTTGTTATAATGTTGATCAGGCACATCTAATTTCCATGGTAAATATGCCAAACATATGTCTGAGTTTAGAATTATTTCAAACAGCAATAAAAAACATTTTGAAGTTTAAATGCATGTTTCTTCCCATGGTTATATTTAAAATATGCATAAGTGGTAGAACTTTCCAGTGATACCCCTGATTTTGAGTGCTTGCAAAATTACTTCTAGTGTCTGCTCCTTTTTTTTTTGGCTTGTAGATAAGAAAACAGTCATCAGATGAGATGAATATTTTGTCAGATTTACAGTATTTTTATTCTTTGACGGTTAATCAGAAAGCATGGAAAAAAATGATAAAGAAAAGAGCCCCACAGTTAAGCCTTCTGAACAAAAATATATTTGCTTCGGATATTTTGTTACTCAGAACAATACCAGAGGACTGGTTTAGTTTTTGTGGAAATACTAAATGCAAATTTCACAGTAAAAGTGGTTAAGATGTATCAAACACTGTTCCAGTTGAAGTCAATGGTAAAAAAACTTTGTGCTGCTTCTATGGTGGGGGGTTAGAAAATTCTGTTTTCTGAATGACACTGAAATAAAAAATTAAATCCTTATTGGAACCAATTGGTGGTCTTTTTAAATGTGCTGTAGTAAATTTTTTTCCTGAAAACAGAAAAATGTTTGCTTTGAAACAAAAAAAACCCAGTAGTTTTCAAATTCAATCTTTTTTTGTTGTTGTTGTTGTTGTTTTGTTTCTGAAAGACAATATAAGGATGAACTTCTGAATTGATTTCCTATTTTTGGTGTACTTATGCTAAGTCATGGGTCCTAATAGGCTCATAGAATGGGTTGGATTGGGTTGGAAGGGACACTGAAGTTCCAAACCCCCTGCCATAGGTGGGGACACCTCCCACTAGTCCAGGTTGCTCAAAGCCCCATCCAAGCTGGCCTTGAAAATTCCCACAGATGGGTAGTCAACAACTTCTCTGGGCAACTTGTTCCAGTGTTTCACCAGCCTCACAGTAAAGAGTAACTTCTTAATGTCTAATCTTAACCCACCCTCTTTCAGTTTAAAGCCATTTCCTTTGTCCTACAGGATCAATAATGTGATGATAAAGTGGACTACAAAATCTATCCTTTCCTTTTTCATGTTCATGCTTTCAAAATGCCATATATTCCAGTTTCTAAGACCTCTCATAAGTTCTTATTTCCTGTTATTTCACAGTTAATTAAAATGGTTTCAAAAGAACAGTATCTCCTTGTGCTTCAGAAAAAGAGTACTTGTGATTTTTCTGAAGTCATTCCTCTGTGCCAAGTGTCAGAAATCTTGATTCTGTTTTACTTCCTATATAAGCAATACATTCTTAAAATGTTTCTGCAAGGAAAAGGCAGTCAGCAGACATAGGTGCCCAAGCCTCTTAAAAGCCTGGGTCAAATGGGGGTGTTAAAAACCTGAAAATGCAGCCCTGAGTTATTCATAACACTCCTTACTTATGCCTGGATGAGGTATTTTAGCAGCTCATTCTTTGACCTATGCATTTCTGGACAAGTGATTATTTTGTGGAGTTGGTTAGTTTTTTGATAAATTTTGGGCTTGTGTTTTTATCCCTGTGTGTGGATAAGAACAGCCAGTGTAGGTCTGAGAGCTGGGCAGGTCTCCTAGGAGAGAGGCACCACCCTATTCCTGTCTTGCCCCTGCATTCTACTTGCAGCATTTGGTGGCAGCCCCTATCCAAGAGCAGATTCAGAGTCCCAGGACCTGGTGCTTTGACCCAGTTCTTACTTTTCTTGAAGGCAATGGCTGTCAGGCCATAACATAGAACTTGGTCTGGACCCAGCACTCATCCCATGAAATTGGGCTTTAATTAGAATCCTCAGTGTGGGACAGTTCACCCACAATGGTCATGGTTCCTGTGTTCCCATTTGTGTCTGCACAACACGTTTTACTTTTGATGGTCATTTGAGGTCTTTGTGTGTTGAATTATGAGACTGAGGTATTAAAAGGGTGGGGAGAGCTTTTCTTAGAAGCTAATACTGACCTAGGAAGTTTGGTTCCTAAACAAATTTAGTTACTCTGACTCCCTGAAAAGTCCATCCCTCCCCTGATGTGCAATAGCCTTGGGAGACCTGGTTCTAGGACAGAATGTCTACCTTAGGACATTCTTGTAGCCCCAAGAAATAACTTTGTTGGAAGAGTAACCTCTTTATGTAAGATAGCTTCTTAATTTTTGGCAAGAAATGCCCTCTAAGTGCTGTTTATATGAATCTTCCATCTTATTATGATTTCCTGCTTTCTAAAAGGCTCAAGACTTGCTGCTTCTAATGATCTAAGGCATTGGGAGAAGAGGTGGGATATGAGTGTCTGTCCATGAAAATGCTGCCAATTTGGTTACACACAAAAAGAAGTCTGAAAGCAAGTTTGGCTCCTGGATGGTTTGAGTTTTGCTGGGAAATCAATGTCCACCTTGGCATCAGAGTCCACACACCATGGGCTGGATAAAGGAAGTTAATAATTTGTCTGTGTTTATGAGAAAGCTTTCCTGTCCAGAGTCTCAAAGTCTTTTGTGATGAAGAATTAATTCAGACTTACAATAAACAGGATCTACTTTTTTACAGCTGAGGAAACTGAGGAACAGTGAGGTGACCACAATGATGTACATGGTATCTCTCAGATGAGGGAGGAGTGGTGTTCCTCCTTCTGCTGAGCTCCACTGCATTATCTGCTGGGACGGACAAAGTGCCATGCTCCTTGTGAAAATCTCACCCCAGCTATCAGCACCAAGCACTCCAAAGAGGTAGCAGAGGGATCCTAGGTTTTGGTGTTTGACTTGAAACACTCAAAAAGGATTTGCTTTTTCCTCCCAACACTGTGTACTCTGGCACTTGGAAACCAAATTCCCTCTGGAATCTATTGCATTTGTAAATTTTGGGCTAATTATCTTTTGGGTTTCAGCATTCGTAACAGAGATTTATGTCTATTTTGGAAAAAGAGAGTTACTCACTCTTTTTACTAATTAAAAAAAAAACAGGAAGTGAGACGAGAGAGGTAATTAGGGTACCTTGTTTAGCTTGGTTAAATAAGTAGGACTGACAGGATTTTCTCTGAGGGACACTTGCAGAAGTGCTGCAGTCTTGTTGATACTACTAGATGGTGTTATCAATAGAACTGGACTGAAGAAAGCAGAGCTGATGTTGACTAAAAAGTATAGCAAAGATTGATTTTGGCCAGATCATTCAGTCTTTATTCATCCATCCATGACACTCGTTAATACAACTTGGAACTGCTAGCATGAGTAAAGATCGTTGGTGTAAGTGAGAACTGCAAATTTCCTTTTCCAAAGTTGTGTTCCCTGTTCAGATGATTTCAGCAGACCTCCTCTCCTCTCTTTATTTTGCTGACGGGATGTATGACCTGGCCTTTCATAAGTAAAAACAATTCTCAAAAATTGACATAAAATGTAAGCACTATAGTTAAATACAATTTTCTAGATTACAACAACCCATTTAATTAAATCCAGGCAGAATCTTTCAAGGTTCATATTTTGCTTTCTGGACAGATTTTTTCTTGGGGTAGTGACAGAGACACTTCACCAGAAGGCTCTGCAACCTTATCCTTAATTCTGTATTGTTTGTAGAAAGTGATGATGACTTCTGAGCAGGAGATGAAGACTGTGCCAAGGACAGGGCATTGTGCTGTTCCTGGAGCTTGACTGGCTTTTCCCTCCTACTTTGTTCCTTACTAATCACAGTGGCTTCCTACAACACATTTATCAGGGCAAGCCATTGCCTGTAAATAAGAGAGTTTTTGTCCTTTCCAAAAGCCAGAAGTACAATGTTATCTTTCCTCTTTCCCACAGAAGAGAGCCATTAGGAAATTCCTTGGTTTAGTTTGTCCCTCCTTGTTCCTGGATGATGTTGGAGCCATTGTAAAAAGATGAGGCTTATGTTTCCTTCTGAAAATGGCCAACTCATTGATGCTTTGGATTAATGAGATGAATGTTCCCTGATGCATTGCATCCTGTAAGAAGAGTATGCTGGGCTACTTCAGGGCTTAGGAGTCCAAAAGGAATTTTGCTGGTCTGATAACTGAGTACTTGGCATTTTTCTGGGTGCAACACAAGAGATCTGAATGTTAAATTTGGTGAAACATGATTTGGGGACACAGATGATGGCAGTGGTGGTGATGTGCTTGCCTTAATTCAAAACCATCAACCTAGCACCCCCTTATTTCTTAGAAGACAGGACCCAAATTCCCCTGGGGGAGCAACTCAAGAAGGAGACCTTAAAGGTTTGCCTTTGTAAAGGCACTTCTCAGTTTCTCTGTCTACTATAGCAGGGAGGACATGAAGGGGCCCCTGGCTAAATCTCTCCTGACCCAACAGGGGCTGTGGATAGTGTCAGGGATCTCAGCAGCAGGAGAGTCACCTCTCTTGCTCATTCCCTGGTCTTTTATGTGGTCTTATTTGGCCCTGCCCAAATCTCCCCCCAGAAAATGATGCTTTGGAGCCTGCTGAGAAGTGTATGCTGAACTCTGTCACTTGAATGCATGATGGTTTGCAGCTCACCTGATAGATCTGAGAAGTTCAAGCTTCACTCTCAGTTATGCAGGTATTAATACTGTGCACATGCAGAAACTCTACAGACAGATAAAAGGTTTTACTTCTCGCAAGTCACAGATTAAAAACCAAACCATCCTCACAGAAGTCATCCCCTGGGGTCAGAAGAACCATTTGTGTTAGCAAGAGAGGTGAGACCTCCCAAGATGTGCCAAAATCATCCTGAGATGAAATTGCTCCATTCTTCCCAGGAGGGCCCACAGCATCTTTCAGGGTCAGCTCCATAAATTGTATGTTCTTCAGGGCAAGGACCTTGCCCTCTGATTTGTCTGGGAAGAATGTGTTTGGTGTGCCATACCACAAATAATAAATAACTGCTTTGGCCGCTGGCTGGGCTTGGGATTATGAGGCAATTCTCCCTCCTGATTCGTTTCTTGTTCTGAGATACCAGCAATGCAATTTTACTGGAGTATGTCAGCGCTAGTGTTAGTCCCCTGCTCTTCTCTTGCTCACTGTAAGGCAACTGTCATCTCCTGTCTGCAGCATACTTCACAGCACTGAGGAAGAATATTAATAAGATTTCCAAAAGGCTTGCTGCCACTTTGGGTGGAAAGGTTTCCTGCAAAGAATGTGCAGCAAAACTCCCAGGAGACAGACAGAGAAAACCCTCCCACCAAGAAGAGCTGGTGTCATCCAATTTCATTGTCTCTGTGTCACTGCGACACCCCTGTGACTCTGACACACTGCTCTGTGCTGCCCTAGCTTGTGTAGTTCAATGTAATTTTCTTGGTTGAACATCTTTATTTTAAAATTGTAACAAGGTATTAACTAGTTTCCCTATGTCTAGCTGTTGGCTGTTTGCTGTTTAAATAACAGTCTCTTTCCTGTTCAGGTCAGCTACATTTTTCCTTTTACCATTTGATTTTACATCACATTTTTAAAAAAGAAACAATCTTATATGTCATATTTCCATGCAGGTTAAGTGTTCAGGATCTCAAGAATTCATGTGACAAGGAAACCAGAAATACCCCTCATTAGTGACTAACAAACATATACAGCCCAGCAGTCAAGAAAAGAAGGACATAGACATAGGGAAGCCAAATATTAGTCAGTGAGGTCTGAGGTATACTAGAAGTGTTTCTTTTGGGGAGTTGGCAGAAGTCAGTGAAATACTATGACATTTCTAGGAGTGCCGTCTGAAAAGCAGGGGGCAGCCCTCTTGTGCTTTCTTAGCTGTGTCTCACTTGCTGCCATTGCACCTAAGCTTGTGCTGGGAGGTCCTGAGTGTGGCTGGCCCTGCCCTGCTCCAGCGGGACACTCTGTGGTCTCACTGCCCCTTGCCAGGGAACACCTTCCTCTCCATGAGTAGCTCTGGCAGGGTGCAGCTCTGCCAGAGGCACCTTGTCAGGGTGTGCCTGCTATCAGCAGTCAGGGGACAGGCTGCCTTTTCCAGATCTGCTCCTGAGAACACCCCTTAATGCAATCTGGGCAGCCTCAGTGAGTCTGTGGACATAAGCAGAGCTGCTTTCTAAATTAAGTGATAAAGTGCAAAGAGAGAAGGCTTTTAATGTAGGAAACCCCATAATGTTAGTCTTTGAAGAGCTCCCATTAGATGCTGGCATCCTCAAGCCAATCCAGCAGCTGCATTTGCAGGTCTTGACCTTTGTTATTTTTGGATGCAGGGAGACAACTCTTAAATGGAATTAGGAGTCTGTGAGCTGGCTCTGTATTTTTAAGCAGATGTTCATTGGCTTGACCAACAGATTGCTATACTTTGTATTGCTCATTTATGCTTCATGTAGACATATTTTTATAGATAAGTCTAATACTGTAGAATAAGTCTAATACTTTAGAAAGTTTGACTAATATACCAATTGCATCATCCAGACATAAATTTTAACATCAAGCAGCGATACTGCTTTGTGTATTCCAATAATATATCCCTAACTGTGTAAGGCACACTGAGGTTTTCTTTCATTTTGTTTTCAGATTGAAACCAGGAAGCTAATGTACATGAGTTGGCCTGTTCTGAATCTTTGTCATCTTAGACAGCCCTGCTTATTGCCAGCTCATTTCACAGAGATCTATTTCAAATCAACTCATAAATTATTAATAGTACATGTGTAGGTCAGAGAGATGCTAACCCTGACAATCACACCCTAATATTCTCTCTTTAGCATCAGAAATAAGAAAGGAGATGTGAATAATCAATATTCAACAACCATGGTACATCTCATACAGATATGGTATATGCACTTAGGAAAAAAAAAAACCCCACATCTTTGCAAAACCTGTCAGGCTGGCATTAATCTTGCATGATGAATAATGTGGCAATCTATGAATTTTTAACACCTTTAAAATGATAAAATTGTGGAATGTGATATCCAAAAGTAAATTTGTTCAAATTGGAGAATATTTTTGATCAAATGGAGATATTGAATAATGTGTAGAGAAATATTTAAACATCAATTTAAATTGCACAGCAGGCAAGACAGTTTGTATGGGTTTGTGACTGGGAGCAGCTTTCCGTCACAAATAATTCGCCTGCAGATTTAATTATAACTCAGAGCTTAAGCAGTAACTCTTGTGAGAAGAGCTCTAACTCTGGAGGCCCAGAGCAACTCCTGGGGTTGTCTGGCAGCCCAGGAAAAGCCACACAGTTCCATGCCTTGCCTGGTTCCTGTTGTGCAATGCCCTCTACAGAAAACCCCAGTAAACCCGGAGCAGGATGCTTCCAGAGAGGATGTAACACAGGAGCAGAAAAGGGCAGGAACAGAATTTCACCTTTTATTTGTAGCAGGGATCCCCAGTGAGTAGGATCAGGCCCTTGCTCAGCTGATTGTGCTTGGTGGGAGAGGGCAAGCTCAGGTTTTCAGTCTGGAAAAAATGAACCACTAATATATAGGAAATAATGGGGTAGATGCTGTCCTGCTTGAAATTGAGTACAAATTTGTTGTTGACATTCATGGGGACAGGATCAGACTTTACATTTGAAGTCACCTCCCTCTGACAAACTGCCTGACAAACACTAAACCAAAATGCTTCATTTAGAAACTGTCAAAAGGGAATTACTAACCTTTTATACTTATTAAAATTGCTATATGTGTTCCTGTAAAGGGACTAGAGAGCAGCTGGACATTTTAATTTTCACTCTATACAAAATAAAAATGACACTCAAGAACTTTACCTATTTTTTTAATCCTTCAATGAAAGCATTTTATTTTATTCCATTTTTATTGAACAGAAAATAAAATGTGTTTGTTTCCCCAGATTTGAGGAGAATTAACATGTATCTGATTGTTAATATTTGATCCTTCTTTAATTATTTATGGTATCAAGGAATGAATCTGTCAAGTAAATAATGAAATGCGTACATGCAGCATATGTAATTAGGTTAGGTGCATAAATCCAAAGTGTTCACTTTATAGTTGTCAGTGCAAAATTTATTAATAATGAGAAATGCTAAGTGAAGAAAATTCCTAACAGTCTACTCATTAGTGTAGGTTAGAGCAGTTGCTGAAAGGGAAGTTATCATCCCTCTCCTACTGTATTTCATCATTTCAGAATGTTAGTAAATTGTTATATATTTTCCTCATCTCTGCTTTAGATGCATAATAAGGGCAGTGTTTAAGTTGTGCTGGGAAGGTGCACTTTATCGTCACTCTGCAAACAGACAGCTATCATAGAGGGGTTTTGCAGCTTTGTGTAGTTTAAAGCCAATGTTATACCCCACTCTTGCTTCCCTTAGGACACAGGGGTTTCCCAAGTGTTTAAAAGGGATGAACTGCACTGTATGTATCCCCTGGTATTTTAGGACTGAAGGTGATGAATGAATGCTTGCGCACAAACACAAATATGACCATACATTTGTCGGGGGAGTAGAACACAGGCGGTACAAATGATGAGTGATACAATCTGTGTTTGCTCGTGTTGTGTGTTGCCTTAGCAGAAGTCACACAGACACAGCCTTCTACCTAGGGCATGCATGTATTAGAAAAGCTCAACTTTTAGAGGTCTAAGCCAGGTGTAACAACTACAGGACTTGTATTTTGAGTGGAGTGGTGTGTCTGAGTACTTCTTGGGCCATGGGTGAGTTGGTCCAGATGAACACAAACCTTAATGTATTGTCAAGGGTGGTGACCTGAGCGAGAAGTTGTGTGGCTGTGCCTGGACCCAGGAGCATATGTGCCACACTAATAGGCTTTAAAAGTGGGGCTATGTCCCATGTCACTTTTACCACTCCTTCACCTTAGCTTGCTATCAAGTTGTTTCTGCTTTTGGCAAGTTAAGGGAAAAATGGTTCTAGTTAATAAAAAACAAACCAAAATTACTCTGTGAGTTTACGCCTTCTGGGGTCTGAGAAGAATGTGTGAGAGAGATGAAACACCTGTTTGAGACAGAGAAGTGGTGTTGTGGGACCACAAAAAATCTTTCTCAGTCCCAAAAGGTATTTTTCAAAGCTCCCTCTCTGAAAGAAGATTTGATTGCTAAAAGCATATTTAAAACAATATTTCAATATCATTTTGAAGCTTATCATTATCACAAGCACTTCACAGGCTAATTCCCTATATCCAAGGATAGGCATTCACCCCAGCTCACTTTTGCTGTGGAAAATTAGATATCTAGTCTGAATTAGTCATCTGGGTTCCATTCACAGTCACTGAGATTCATCCCAGCCTGAAACTGGTGCTGGAGGCTAAGCCTAAGTTACAGGAGGTGAATCACTCTCTGGAGATGCCAGCTCTCTTGGGATGCAGAAAGCTGATACTGGAAGCCTAACTTTTAGTCTGCTAAATGAGATGAGCTGAATCTCAAACTAGGCATCTGGATCTGACTCCTACTGGGGATCTTTAAGGGAAGGTCATCAAATGATGACCCTAAAGTAACTGAAGCTCTGGGAGACTGACCACACAACCACAGCAAAGTGCTTTTGCTGGCTGTGCCTTATATTTCCAAAACATTAAAATAAAGAGGACTGGATCTGCTGATCAGCAGAGGCTGACCTAAGCCTGGGCTGTCACTGAGAGCCCCCATCCTGAAGCTGCATAGCTATATCTGTATCCCTTACTTCTGCTGGCCTCAGCATCCACACAGCACAGCAGGCAGCTGCTTTGAGAGCTGATTTGGCTGAGCACAAGTCTTTGGGGGGTGTCACAATGTAACTTTTCATTTTTAGAGATCTAGCTGACCATGCAGCCCCACAAGTCACTCGTGCTGGCACAAGGGAGAAAGATGGGAAGGCAGTGATTGCCAATGTTGTGAGGTGGCAGGGTTGCTGCTGCTGGTGGCAGTGCAAAATTAAACAGATTGTGAAACTGAACCCAGAGCAAAAGGATGCTGACACCCATTCATTAAATTTTGTATCCCGCTGTTAGATTTTAATCACAATATTTTGGATCAGAATCACTAATCCTCTTATTTGTCATAAGAACTTCTTTCAAGCTTAACATTTTTATGCTTCATGTAGGATGCAATAATATTCATCTCTGCTAGCCAAGCTTAGAAATGCATTAAACTGTCCAACCAGAAAATCAGGAACAGGCATTTAGTGATGCAAAATGGTCATTCTGTAACCTAATGCCTAAGGGACAGATCAGTCATCACAGACTCCCACTTCTGCCTGAAAAGACCAATTAGGTGACTCTGTCTATTCAACTATCAATACAGGATTGTTCCCAACAGTATATTCCCCTGTGCTTTACCCACTCTAATTTTAAATTACTCAAGTGCCAAGACTTCTATCACTTCCCTGGGGTGACCATTGCACAATTGAAAGCCTCACTGTGAGGAAATGTTTCCTTATATTCTGCCACAATTTTCCTATGCTTAGACTCATGCCTTTTTACATAGTTACACGTTCTAGAACAGCTCTACCTTCTTTTATAGCCACATCATTGCAGAATATAATGACAGTTACCACCCCCCTTGCTTTTTTTTTTTTGTATAATGATTCCTAGGCAGTAAACACATAAAGGAAAAGTCAATTATTTCAGCCACTGGTTATCATTATTTGTGGTGTGCCAGTGCTGCTGTGACCTGATCATTCTGCATTGAACAAAGTTGCTCCAAGAGGAAAAGTTTTCTGCACACTTCCTTTGAGAAAGGATGATAAAGGCTGAGCAAAAGAAAGTCCAGAAAAAATACCCACCAACTTTTCAGGTGTTATGTACTACTGTGGAAAGAGGAGTTTGGTACTCACACGTGAGAGTCCTCCAACAACAAATAATTAGGACAAAGCTCCTTAGAAGGAGAGCTTAAGTCTTACTCTGTATGTCCAGGTTTTGGTAGGTAGATAAACACTAGAGCCCAGTGGGTTGTGGCTGGCTCAGGCAAGGGGCAGCAGAATTGTCACAAACCAGTGTTCTCAGGCACTCTCAGGCACCCTTGCTTCAGGAAATAAGGTTTAGATGTGTCTTGTACAGCAGGAAAAGACTTATCTCCAAATATCTTGGGCAGGTTAATAGCAGACCCCCTCCTAAATAGTCTCTTCATGCTCAGTAAAGGGGCAATAATATTATGTTCCAGCTCCTTTCACCTGAACCACCACCCTGAATTTTGGGTCAGGTGCATTCAGAATGAGCTTTCCCAAAGTCGTTGCAGGATGTTTTTGCCTGCTTTAGGTAGGATTTCTTTTTGAATTTTTCCCCCACACAGTGAGTGTCGTATAGTCAAACCGTTCATCTGTTTTATCAGACAAGCAGAACTGGGAGTCTGATATCTTTTAAAAAAAGATACAGTTCTCTGATTAACTGAAGAGTAATAGCATGAAATTCTAGTCTCCAATAAGTAACATATTGATGCTTATGTCTAATTTAATCAGCATCAGGGGGGACAGGGGTGCCCATTCCTTCACCATCAGTTATACAGCAGTTCAAGGTGATAAATCCTATCTGCAGAATGATATTCCGTCGACATTTCTATAATATTAATTAGATCACCGTGTCAGGCTGTAGGAAATTTGCTTAACATTCATTAGAAATTTCTTATAGATAGATAGGCATCCCTCCCTCCTTCTCCCTTCGCTTTCTTTCTTCTGTGATTGACAGATGAGGTCAAGCCGGAGACAGCCCCCCTTCTCTCCCCGTGCCTGAAGAGCCAGGTCACCGGACTCCATAATGCATGGGGAGTGGGAGGGGAGGATTATGCCTTGAAGAGATATCCTATTAAATTGGACAAAAGCTCGTCTGCCTCCAGGCTCCATTGCCAGGCCTTTTCAGCTTGCAGCCAGCACGCAGAACGCAGGCGAGTGTACGACGCAAAAGCCATTTGCATTACCCTGCAGTCATTTTTATATGTGGAGGTAATGAAGTTGTCAGCGGAGCCTCGAGTGTGGCAGAGCCTGATATTCAAATAGACCTGCCAGCTCTCCCCTCTCCTCACCACCACCCTCTGCTCCCCGCTCTCCCCCCATCCCCACAGCTGATCTACTGACTCCCTGGATTACTGCTTCACTGGTTCCCCGGCTCCGACTGCACTTGCACTCTTGCCCCTGTCAAGAGCTTTTGTTTGCAAGTCAGGGAGCGGGCAGCCTCAGCCTGGCTGCGCACCACTGCCAGCCTCCCACCCTGCCCACGCACATGGCATGGGCTCACTGAGGTGCCTGGACAGCCACACCATGGCAATGCCTGCAGCCAGCCTGCAGAAACAATGCTGACAAGCTTGCAGGGAAAGCTCCCAACCACATTAATCCCAGGCTGAACGTCTGGGGCACATCGTTGTGGTCAGAGAGAAGAGAAGGGTTTCGCGTTTCTGTCGATTTTGGAACTGAGGTGGCGTGTTCGTGCTTGGTATGCCCGCTATGCCCTTTTGCTGTGGTGCAAATTGTGCATGCTGCTGGGAGAAAGGCAGCAACTAAATGGTACCCAGCACTTGTGTTCACCAGTATCCAAGGGATGCTGGCAAACGGCGTTGCAGAAATACCTTGTCCTCATAAAAGGAACCACAGGATCATAAATAACAAGGCAGTCAGAACTGGCCTTTGGTAAATTTTACATCCATTTTAGGAGGAAAAGAATTTAAAAATTCCCTGTGGCAAAGCTGCCTGGTAAGCAAAAGGTCTGAATCAACCCCATTAGCCTTGGAAACTAGCTTTTACTAAATATGGGGCTAGGCTGTCAGCTGGTGTTAATTGGCACAAACCTACTGAAGTCAATGGAATGACAGTGATTTATACCAGGATGAAGACTTGGGGGATGGATTCTTAACATGAAGGCTGTCTTTTCTCTGTTTTCAGTAACTGGACCCACTTGTAGTCACAAATCTTAGCTTCTAGGCTTGATGGGCAGATGTCATTAGGTAGATAGGCATCTGCAGGTTGTCAAGTACACATTGCAAAATGGAAAACCATTAAAAAAAATTCATCACCCTAGTAAATATTTATCTGCCTCAATAATTTCATTTTTGGATCAGCAACTCATTCATTATTTGCAGAAAAGGATACTTTCGGTGCTCTTATGAAAATGATCAATGATCCTTTAGCACAGAAGGCCCCTGGGATTAATTTATTTTGTAAGCAGTGTGCTAAAAAGACTGGTCCAAGCATTTTTTAAAAACTTACAGGAGGGTCAAAACCACAAAGGTTTCAGCAGCAGCATTTTTTGGCCTTTGTTCTTACACTGAGATTTTGAAAGATTCCCTAGAACTCCAGCAAGCTACAAATTTTCATGGCATGATACATCATTGTGCCACTGGAATTCATATGCCTTCAAGAGCTCCTTTTGGAGCACCCAAAATTTATTTAAGAAAGTGAACTTTATGTTTACAGTACAACAGTTAGCCCACAAGAATTTCCAGTATACAAGGCTACTCTAAATGCACCAACCTGCAGATTAAAGGCTCCCTGAGTATAAATTGGCATGATGCACTGTAAATGATTCACAAATGGAGGAGTCCCTAGGTGTGCATTGACTCGCTACACCATAACGTCTCCTACAGAGATTTTACAGCATCATATGCCAATGATCCATGGATTAAGGGCTCCCTAAGTGCACATTGACACAATAGACTGGAGCTGTTTTGGTCTATCGTGTCAATGATCCGGTGATAATGACAGTGTCTTGTGAAGATCCACTGAGACCAGAGTTGTTGTGGTTCCTAACGGAAAAGCTAAAATTGTCCCACTTAAGTCATATTGACTATTTTGGGTGCTACAGGAACATGGACAAAGTTTTCACAATGTTCTTCTCCTTCATATCAGTTGAGGAATGTCTTCAGTGGTGCAGTTTTGTAGTCTGTGTGGTTTCTGCTTGTGTATGTACATGGATATGCAGGCTCATAAAAAAAATGTGGACAAGTGCACTCTTATACATTTCACATGCATAAATCTTTCTTCATAGAGAGGCAGACTGTCACACTAAAATTTTGTCACTGTCATTGGGGGTACCAAGATCCAAACTGAGGGAGAGTCATTCTAGATACAGATTGACTTCCTATGCAAAAGAGCATAGTTATCCCTACTATAGAGCAGGATATGGAGGGGAAATGAGAACCCAAATCATAATAATGCCTAGTTATTCTGTTTACTTGCATCTCAGAAAATGCCTCTCCAACAGCTGTAAACCTCCCCTTGCACAAACGGGAATACTGGTAAGTAACAAGTTTAAAATGGTAAACCTGTGACTGCAGTGCAACTATGACCAAAATACAGCTTTTGCTAATGTGCCTCAAACCCAACAGCAATGGTTTAACACATGGAAACTAATACTGTTCAGTCCTTGTACTGTTTCTGTGGAGACAGGAGAGAAGAAGTCTGGAAGACAGAAGCAGGTAAGAAGAGAGTATTAGCAAGTGTTTGTCATACAGAAATTGTCTGGGATTTGCAGCATCCTGGGTCATAATTTTCATCTTCAGGCTACTCAAGCTTTAGAATTGCTGTGGTGGAGGAAAAGATGTCAAAAAATCAGGTTGCAAATGAAACAGCAGGAGAGGCAGAGTCAAAAACATTAAAAGCCCCAGTTTTGGAGGATTGAAACTAAAATATAAAATTTTAAACATACAATTAAAACTGTAATTCCATCAACCTCCACAGAGCTATCTCAGAAGAAACTCATAATACTCTGCATACATTTAATTGAAAAAGGGAGAAAGTCTTTGACTGTGATTACAATATAAACAAATACATTATACATTGACAACTGGATCCTTTGATGAAATGCTACTTATAGATGCATTATATTGGCTTTTCAGGTCCACTGATATTCGTTATAAAAATTTCCATTATAATATGCCATCTTCTGAAATGTTTAAATTCCTTGACTCCTGACAGTCAGGAGAAAAGGTACATATTAAGAGTATTTCTATCTTCTGCATAATTTTACCTTCAAAGAAGGTGAAGTCTGACCTCCATTTTATCATCAGAGGTAAAATATGTGCTACTGAGAAAACTGAGAAAAAACACCTTAAGGAAACTGAGAAAAGTCCAGGGATCACCACTGATGTTTGGTAACTTCAATTCCAAATAGCGTTCACTGTTTGTATTCATGAAATTACAAATTTTATTAAATTTGCCATTTAATGGAAGATACCACTTTATTTAGAGCATACATACAACTACTGTAATCATGTTTAAGAGGATGAATTGCTTTATTTCATAATGTATGAGATAAAAGTTTCCCTTCCCAGGGAAATATTTCTAATTGATTTTCAGTAGTACTCTGGTCTCCCCATTCCTAGAAGTTCTCTTTACATGAAGGTTTGACGTGAAGGTTTCGATGACAGGTGTGGAGATTTTGAGAAACAGAAATTATCACAAACATTCAGCTTGCTAATGGTTCATTTAAAGAAATACAAAACAGAAAAGGTTTTAAGCAGTTGTTCAACCAACCTCTCTCTCTGCCATAGAAAGTCAACTGGTAGATATTATTTAGTGTTAAGGTAGTGACAACTGGGACCCAAGCTTGGACACCAAAGTAAAGATGCAGTAGGAAATCAGGTTATTGGGTGATTTGTTTTGGGCTGCAGGCTGGCATTCCACACTTTTCAACTTTGCTGAAGGCAGAAGTAAAAGGGACACTTCCTAAAGAAGTACTGGGAATACAGAACAATCATGTAGTCTTCAAAAATTGAAAGATAGCTTTGGAAATGCTCTTCATAAAGCCTGTCTTTGAGTTCTTCCCAATCTACCTCCACACAGAGGCTTAATAAGCCCATCTCAGCTGACAGCTGATGATTATTATGCTGATGTTCAGGGATCCCAGATACTGGGGTGATGTCTTGTTGCATTGAAGGAGAAACCATGGGACTTGATTCCAGGCGAGACAAACCATGACTTTTTTTATTAGTAGCAAAGATCCCAAGCACAGTCTGTATGTATACATACTGTGGATTCACCTGTTTTGATAATTATAAAGACTTTTTCTTCTCAATAACATTATTTCCACAAATTTGCTAGATTTTTTACCCCACCTTCCTCTATACTCCTTTACTTGTAATTATGTTCATCATTAAATTGCAGTATCAAAAAGAAAAAAGAAAAAAAATACTGCCCACAGTATTTACTACTTAAAAAGTAATTGTATAATGGTTTTGATAAGCTAACCAGAATAAGCCTTTTGCATGGCTTGCTCTGGGGCACTTTTGCCAGTCGCTGGTGTAAATAGGAATGAAAAAATTTCACCCAAGCTGACTAAACTACAGGGCATCATTATAGTTCAGGGGGGCTGGGACAAAGCACAACAAATGGTACCTGTTTCTGTTAAGAAGGATGACGAGTGAAGGCAGAAGGAAGACATATGGCATCCCTAGTACGTGCTTGCTTTCCACACTGATCTGCTGTAGCCCTAACCTTCTGCCATAGTCCAGGGAGCTTATTCCCAGTAAGAGATCTATGAATACATGCACACATAGAATTTTACAGCAAATTCCTCTATTTCTGAAAATGGTCCGGGCAGAGATGCTTGGTATGCTTTCAGTAGCACCATACAATGTCTGAACAGGGCTGAATCTGTCCTCATCAGTAACAGCAGGATACCCTGGGGACAGCCACTATCTATCTCCTGCTGAGGTTGCTCCTAGATATACTGCACACTTCAGCCAATTTGAGAGACAATACTGCTTTTCTTTGCAGTATGAATGGGAAATGATGCAAAAAAAGGATAAAACCTAACGTGGATCTGATGCATTCAAAAGTTGAAAGTCTGGAATAATAATTATATTATCTCTTCTTCATGAGAAACATAACCAATGTCAGTTACTACTGTGCTCAAAATCATGCTGCAAATTAGACCCCTGACTCTCAAGTTATTATAGAGTAGAAGAATATGGCCACTGTCCTGATACATGTGGAGGAATGGAAAGTCCAAGTAGGAAATAGATGGAGAAATGAAGGGAAAAGGAAAAGTTCTTGGTTGATTTCTGCTTGGCAATCAGGATATAAGTGGATCTGAGAGACTCAGGCCAGGGAAGGATCTGAGACTCATTTTTCCACGGAAGTGAGGAAGAAGAAAGGGGAAAGATTGGCCACTAAGGAGAGAATGCAAGAAATCCATCAGTGTCTCAGAAGTGCTGGGGTTTTTTTAACTCAGATGGTAATACCCACTTTTCAGTGAGCATCTGGAAAGAAGAGCTCGCTGGGGTCTGGGGACACCTTCTGACACACTCTGGGATAAAGGTGCATGAGATATGTGTGAAGACAGATGGGGTGAAACTCACGTGGTTGTCTTCTCCCACTGGAGATGTCCTTAGCCACTTCAGGGGTCTGTTCAGGCTGGGTGGGGTAACACAGGATCTGTGGGAGACCTGTGCCCATCTATAGTGGCAGCTGAAGCCTATCCCAGCTGTCCAAGGGCATCTCAGGTGACATCAGCCCCCTTGTCTAGGTAACAGATTCAGTCCTATAAAAAAAAGCAGATCTTGCTGCAAAACTGGTGCTTTGCATGTGCAATTTATAGCTGTCCTGAGAACCTTTAAGTCCTGTGCACATGCCTGAGATAAATATACCCTGAAAAATACCCTTCTTTTTTTAAAAAAAATCTTCCAGATTGTGACATTTGTACCCTTAGTATTTAATTCTGAGATGAAAGGAAGCTGGCTTCTTTATACAGATGAAAAGTACACTAAACTTTTCCTTTTTGAAAGATCTTTCAAACATGAGCTGAGTAATATTTGCCCATTTGGCCATCTGAGTAATTACTTTAGAATGTCCTCTCCTGTACTGCTTTGCTAGCAGTCAGGCTTCTGTAATAAAATATTATGTTCAAAATATATTTTAGAAGAAAGGTATATAATCCTATTAATGGATTTCTTTAAATTCTCTATATGTGTTTTGCAATGAAATAAGCATATCTGTCGCAATATCTAAAGTTCTGCTTCAGGATTTATGCACTCTTAATGGATGGAGATTATTTCTTTGGATAATATAAATATTCCAAAGATTTAATGAAGCTATAAAGACATTCATTAAACTTCTGTAATTAGAATTATAGCTACAAAGGCTTCAGAGTGCTAAATATACATGCAGTATTTACTTGTTTCAAGCTTTCAGCAAACAGCTTTTATCCAGGGGAAGAACTCAGAGCTGTGGAGGAGGAATTTACCTCCAAACTGGTGAGAGAGCTCTGAGTGTCAAACTGGGAAAATAACCCATGAAACTACATTTTTGGAGACCAGCTCCTCTAGACTTCCCGCAACCTTCCAAGGCCCTCTCTTTGGTGGCTGCTGTGGACCATGCCTCAATTAAATGTCACCTTCAGGTTGCAACAGAGGCTCAGACAGATCCCTCATTTCTCAGCCTGGTGTTTTCTTCATGTCAGATGAGGATCACAGGTGTGTTTCAGAAATTGCTTGGAAGCCTTGCACAAACGTGTGTAAATGTTTGGGCTGTATCTGGTCCTGACTTCTCACTGTAAGTGGAGCAAAGTAACACTTTCTTAATGTCAGAAATCCAGTAATTTCTCCAATTCTGGGTTTGCTCAGGCCATTTGGCTCTCATGCAAATGTTTTCTCTGTTTTCTATGCAAAGAACAGCAAGACACAGAGCCCAGTGATGATGTCTCGGAATCCAATCAGAAAACCTGCATAAAGATGAAAAGTCTTACCAACGAGAAGTGAGCTTGCTAAACTACACCTTTCAATGAATTCAGACAAAACTGAAAAATGTTGTTGATATCAGATCCTTAGGCTGATTACTGAAGCGTTCGATTTTTCAGCATGTCAATTCATCACTGTCTACCTGGTTATATTTAACACTTTCTCCTGTTTCCATCCTGCCTGCTGAGATAGGCAATCTCTGTCACACAGTATCTGCTTCACCAGAAGGTCAATAGACCATTGTGGAGGCCCATGAGTCCTGTTCCCAAGTCACCTTGATTGTCTTCACGATATTGCTGACAGCAGGTGGAGCTTCCATGTCTTGTGGCGTGTAAAATATTAATGAGATTAGAACTTGCATCCTTCAAACAGTTCAGTGCTTCCTTTTTGGTGCTTTGCAATAATGCATCCAGTCCACAGAATGCAAAACCTCCGCACCTATGGTTGCTGGCCTGTGCTGGTATTGCCAAAATTGTTCATTTTCTTTGAGAAAGTGCCACTTTGCATTTTAAGCTAGCCATAAGTTCAAAACTTTTGTGGAAGATAGTAAGATTTGGGTAACTCAGCCTGGTGCTGAGAGGTTTGGATGTAAATATAGAGTTTATGTCTGGTTAGAGCATATTAGTCCTGGCCAAATTATGCAAAATATACATAAGGAAATGGTGGGTCACAACTTCCATGTACATCAGTCTGCTTTTGGGGTTTTGGGGAGGAGTTCTTAGGCTTCCTCAACTTAAACCTGACAGAGACTACTTGAGGTACCAGAACTGTGGTGTGGGGCTGATGGGGATTAAACAACCTTCTCTTCTGCTACTTTGTTGTCAATGAGGGGACAGAGCAGCTGCACAACTTATAAATCAATTGTTGACTGATTAAAAGGCGTTTATTGTTAGAACTTGATGGTAGTCTAGCACAAAGTGGCTTTCCTGGTTTCTTGAACAGGGATTGCTTTTCCAGTCTGAGTTCCTAAACCAAACTCCAGATCTGAAACATTCTAGATGTTAGGGAAATCACTTTTTTGATATTTGGCATCCCCCCTTTGTAAAATGATAATCACACAAATTGCATAGCTTTGTAAAGAGCTTTGAGATCTATGGGTGAGACACAGAATAGGCATTCTAAGCATGATTTATTTCCTTGCTGGGCCTATCCCTAAGTGGCTTATTGAAGAAACAACATTTATAAATATGCATAGCTTCCTGGTATAGAATTTTTCCTATTTTCAGAATATACAGGCTAAGCTGTTATTATTCACTTTTCCATTTTTAGAATCAACGATTAAATTGCACCATACTGCTGTGTTGTAACAATTAAAATAACTACTGTCTATTTGGCAGTCCTTTAATGGGAAATGAAATTCAGCTTTAGGCATATATCATGGTAATACATATATCATATGGTATACAGTTTAGATCATTTTTGAGCACAGTAGCAGGATTAGTTCTTATTCCCTACCTAACCATTGTTACAAGCATCAATTTTGTTAATTAAGAATTTTAAGCCCTGTGAATTTATAGTACAATTATGTTTTACTTAATAAGTAGGTCTTTACCCCACTACAACTATTAACAAAATGTCCACTTATATTATTTGCTGGTGGTTTCAAAGGCTTATGAAATTTCTGATGAAGATTTACCCTTTTGTCTAAGCTTTGCTCACTGTGTGTCAGCTGTTTGTCAGCAAAACGTAACAGTGAAGACTTTTGACTTAAATCCTTTTCTTTTTTTTTTAAAGAAAAGCCAATTCATCAGGTAAGAAAGACTGCTGCTCGCACTCTCAAGTCCTGCCAAAGACAAATGGCTGTAAAAATTTAAAATCAATCATTAACAGATTAGCTGTTGGTCCAAAGTAAATAGCAATCAGCTTATTAGGCATCAGGCAGAGTGAGATAAAGGGGAAGAGTTATTGAAAATGAGGATGTTTGCTGGGGCTGTGCTGATGGAGCAGAACAGGGAAAGGCTGTTTCTTTGTTGCTCTAATTACAAATAGAAAATAACCTACAGTGCTGAACAAGTTGAGCTCCCTAGCTGAATTGAATGGAGCATAGTGCTTATGTTCTACGTCATGGCTTGATTTATCTTGATTATCAGTAGTTTGCACTACTTCTTCCCTCCCCAAAAGGCTCTGTTTGGCATTCTCTTATATCAAAGTAAATCAATTTTTGGCTCTGCGAAGAATGGGATGTTGTGGAGAGAGTTGCCACAAGAGAAATGCCCTTCTCATCCAAAAATATAATTTCCATACAGGAAATTCCTCTCATATGATGGAATTTTGTTTGTGACAGGGTTTCATTATGGTTGAGTGACAGATTGCTGGTGACTAAATCACAGCAGGCTTTGTGCCATGGTTGTATTTGGACACCGTGAAATTCTGCAGAGCAGATAAATTCAGAAAAAGGCGGATGTTGTAAGAGGAAACGGAGAGAGAGAAGGAATGGAGGGTCAAAAAGGCTGAGAAAACAGAAACAATAGAAGGTGGGTAGGAAACAAAGCTGAGGGGAAAGAAGACAAACAATAGTTGAGAGTAAAATTGCATGAGGAAGCAGAAAACTCAGAGTAGGAAGGAGAAGGAAATGGCTACAAGTTAAAGTCAATGACAAAAGCTCCCTTTCATCATATGAATACTGAAGTGTTTACATAGAGAAATACTGACCATTAGAATGATTTACCAGGAGTGGGGGGCATTTCCCCATGACTGAGCACATGAAATCCAGACTAAATTGTTTTTATAACAAAATAGGATACCTGAGAATTGTGTCTTCAGTGTTTTGTGAATTGAAAGGTCTGTTTGTGAAAAAATCTGGAAAGGAATGGCACCTTTCTATTAATGATGTGATTCCATGTTATACCTTTGAACCCTCAGACAGTACATGACTGAAGGTAACCTCAGCCAAATTGCTGCTCACCAGCCTGGTGTGAGCTGTAGTCCCTTGTACCCCGGGCAGGAGGTTACACACTGCTGCCTCCTCGCTTTGTGACTGACCTCTGCCTCTGGACTACATGGATGCAGTGCAGTGCCAGTGCCAGCCTCAGTCCCTGTCAGCTAAACTGGCAGCAACTCAGCCAGCTTCATTTCAGCAGCTGCCCCTTCATCCAAGCCCCAGTACAGTTTTAACCTTCCCAGTTACATGTCTGGGGCCGCTGCTCAGCCCTGGAAGAAGGGGGAGGCTCTGCTCAACTGCGCTGGCGCTGGGATGGTTTCTCGCCCTAGTGCAGGGCTGTAGTAGCGCTACAGTGACACATCCTCAGCCAGGGCTCCTCTACCATGCACAGTACAGAGAACAGACACAAAAAGAGAGGGGATCCTTTTTGCAGAAAAAGAAAATAAGACCAAATGAGTAAGTTTCCATATGATCTTAGTTCTTTTTCCTTAGGAAAATACATGTAGGGCTTGACAGAACTAAAACTATTCTGGTATTCTTTGAAATTTTCCGTTAAATAGCTATGGAAAAACAGAAAAGGAGGTGTTTGTCTTCCACCTTTTATATTTACACTTTTTGCTTTTTACCCTACTTCTCATGTATCAAAAACCAAAGGGTCTATCTTCTGCTCATTTCCTGCTGCTTTTGCTTTAATTTACTGTGAAGGATACCCAAGAAAAATTCATAAAATTACATAAATATGATTTCAACAGAAAGAAAAAAGTGAAAAGTCTCAGAAAAATACATCCTAGCAATTACTTGCCAATGTTTCCAGAAAGAAGACCAGTTATCTGGCAAAGTAGCAGAGGCCTATTTTTCACGTGCTGAACTGGCTGAATAAGTTACATAGAACAAAAAATTACTTTTCTGCCTGCAAATCATGGAGTCCTGGGATCAACCCACACCTGGGGGTGACAGAGCTGTGGCAGTCTGTCATCCTTGAGCTGCTTCTCCATGCACCAAGGAGCAGAGGGGTGGTGCTGCTTTCTGTCTACAGCAGAAATTTTTTTAACTATTTGCAGTGGACAGAAGGCCAGCGTGGAGAGAGTACAGGAACACTGGTGCAATAGTCTAGACACTGATCCTGCCAGAAATAAGAGCAAATTGACTTGCAACATGCATGGTGGTGTTGCAAATGTAGAGGGAGGGACATTTTCCAGTGTCATCTTCAGCCTAAAAGAGGGCTGCGTGCATATTACTCAAGCGAAAGGAGATTGTAGTGTTGTCTAGGGGTTGAATATGTCAAGATAGATCCTTGTCTTCTTCCTTTTCCTACGTATTGGTGTCCTCCGGTCTGCTGGAAGCTGTGCAGTGAATTTTATGTGTTTGCAGAATTTATCTCCCTGAAGAAAAGTGCCAGGTTTTCACTCAATTGCTTGTAAGAACAGATCAAAAGCAGAAGAACGGTGGAAGGCTGACAGCTAGCCAGTCGCTGGGATGCCCTACAGAAAATTGAAGAAGGCAGCTGCAGGACTGGCTCTTAATAACAGAGAAAGACTAGAAGTAGTTGACATTAAGACTGTAAAGAAACAGTTACACTGGTGACACATATTATACAAGGACTGCCTTACTTATTTTTCCACCCGCATACTCTTTTTACACAATTTTTGCTTCTTTTAATTAAGTGTTTCAGTAGAAAATAATGGGATCTTAAAGTCTCCTGTATTTTGGAAAAGGTAGTAGTAAATTGTGCGGTTTTGACCTTTTCAGCTTTTTGTAATTTGATTGGCTGTCTATTCCTCTCCCTCCACTATTTACAGCTGCAGTGAACTGTGCAGAAGGGGTAGGATGGCTAGCCAGCTGAAATACAGAATATTTAAAAGGTTAAAATGCTGCAACATACTCATGCCTTCCACACAGTATATGGACATTATAAATTTTGCTGCATTGATCATATAAAGGATTGAGAAATTAAATGACTTCATGAATCATTTTTTGTGGAACAAATGTGACCAAAATGGGGAAAAATTGTTTCACTGTGACCCCAGATCTGGGAAATGTATTTTTTTTGTGTTTATTATTTTTGCTGCATTAATAGATGAAGACTCACTCCTTCTGAAGAGCAGGATCATTTTAGCAGGTGTTGAGTATCAATGAGTGACACAAAGAAAACCTGCCCCAGAAAGCCTGCAATCAAAGCATCTTGGATCCATTCAACAGGTGACTAAATAGAGGTGGTGACCTTCTTAGGAACAAATATTTCTTTTTTAGGGTACCAGAGGGAGATCTTAAGAAAAACACGGTGTACTTCAAAAGTAATTCCTTAGCAGATGGAGACAGTAATACAGAAAATACTATTAGCCATGTAATGAGTCCAGAGGGCATCTGAGGGGCACTGCCAAATAATTTGGTACCCAGGCAGTGTGCTGAGGAATGTAGCAAGGCAACAAGAGATTGACAGAATCTCAGACCAGGATGACAGCTAAGACACTAATAACTAAAAGAAATAAAATCTTCAGGATTTGATACTTCCCTTTGTTATTGATAATGAGTCTGGCGAAGAGCATTTAGTTCTATGAAAGCTTTTTTCAGTGGAAAAAGCTGCTAAAGGAAAATATGAAGAAAGGCTTCTCAGGAAAAAAAAAAGGGGGGGAAGAAAAGACAGCAAATCTTGGCTTTGCTGAAAAGAAAATTATGCAAAAATGTGTAATTTTTGTGCAAGACAAATCTGAAAAGTGATACCAAAGAGGTGTGGGGGTCTCATAAACTCCAGCAATGATATTTCTGGCACCATGAACACTGTTAAGGCAGATCAGCCGTAGCTGGACCTCTTCACTGAGACTGGAGGATTAAGGCTGAGTCTCATTTCCCTAACCTGACCCCACACATGTCCACATGTGGCTGAGCAGAGCGGAGCAGGTGGAACACCACAGGAGCACCATAGGCAATCGAGTGGGAACCAGATACAGGCAGAAAGAAGTGATGAATCAACTGAGGTTGCAGACACAATTCAGAATTGTGAAAATTTTCCTCTAGCTCCTCCATGTTCCTGGAAGTCAAAGGTTTCAACTTATTCAAGTTTTATTGTATTATTCATTGTAGCTCTGGATTAAAGTCAGAAGTGTGGGGGAAAAGACTGTTACCACACTGAGATACTGGGAAAATATCTTCAGAAGGAAATGGCAGTATTGCTTTTGATCCGCCATTTGAAACAGACTCGTGATCTTCAGGGATTTATTTTCTGTGGTCATTAAAACTGAATGTTCTCATTGATTCACATAGCTTCTTTCTGGAGGAACTGCAGCTGCCAGGACAAACAAGCCTCCATTCTGCTGTGCTGATCCCCCTGGGAGCCAGGAGTGATTGACAAGGGGCTCTGGTTAGGGCGGACTCTCACCCCAAGGTAAAGGAATTGGTGCATGCATTTCAGCGAGAGCAGCCTTTGCAGCACTGAGCCAGGGGGATTTTCCTTCTTTCCACAAGCATCAAGAGGAAGAGAAAAGTGTTTCCAGCCTGCCTCTGATGGCAGGACATGCAGAGATGGTCTGTGAAGCTAATCCCAGCCTTTTCCTGTTGTCCAAGGTGGCCTCTATGCCACCCTCCTTAGGCTGTCCTTGGAAGCAGCAGCAGCAAATCCATGCAGAAAATGGGAGAACTCTGCAGTTAGCTGGTGCATATATTGCTTGAGGGACATGAGGTCTGGAACAAACTGCATCACCTCCAAAATCGCTCAGGAGTGGAGATGGGTTGGACATGCTGAGGGACTTGTGCCCAGGCATCCTTGCATGTATCCGAGTGCAACCTCCTGATGCCTCACGCACCCCTCCCGCTGCGGAAGAGGGTCCCAAACATTACAGCTGACTCAGAGGCTCGGGGACTCCACCAGCCCAGGGACCCAGCTGCTTGCCTCCTCCTCTTCCCCCATCCACACCACAGCTGCCCTGGGACAGCCTGCTGCATTTACCCTGCTGTTCAGGGAAGACAGAGCAGAGGCAGACGGGGAAGCTTTGAAGGTGCTGAGCTCTGGGGTCAGCTGCTGGGCCTGGTGGTGCCTTCGTTTGCCTCGAGGGCTGAGGGAAGGCAGCGTCCTCTCCTGCTAAACGGCTGAAGCTGAGGAGCCCTCCCCTTTTCCCCATCTTGGATCTACAACCGGACCATCCACAGAAAAGATACTGACATTAGAATACACATCTAATACCTGGTTAGATGGAGATGCAGTTTATTGAAGCCATTGTTTAACCCCTTGGATGGCACTACAAGTGCCCGGCCATGAAACAGGCTGTCGTCATCTCATGAGGAGGGAGAGTATCCCCTGGAGGTGGTGGTGGCCTTCGGCAGGCTGGGAACTCAGACAGAGCCCATCCATGGGTGAAAAGGGGAAGCCTCTGCATGAGGCAGAGCTGGAGCTGGGCGAAGGCAGCTGCCAAGTCTGAGAGGGCACAGCCCCACGCCCAGAGGGCACTGACAGCCCCCACCCACAGCGCCGGGCTGCTTCATTTTCATCCGCTGATCAGATATATTTACTTCTCGGGTATTTCCCTAACCAGAATTGACTGCACTATAATTGCCTATTTCTTTGGTCCATTGGCTGTTAACCTTGAAGCGCGTCGGGTGGAGGCAGGGAGGCCCTCCCTGTCAGGCCTGACCCCGGCCCGCGCCGTGGGCTGCCATGACAACCGCGACAGATGTCACCCATGCCGCCCGCGCCCCCCGGATGGGGAAAATCGATCTTGCGACGGCGCCGCCGCGCACAGCCACCGACCTGCCAAGTGTTCCCGGCTCAATCATTTGTTTCATCTAGCGAGGAGAGGAAAACATAAAAGAAATGAAATGAATTTGACCTCTGTCTTTTCAGTGACTCCGGCACTGCGCTGAATCCTAGCAAGCGCCTCTTATGAATTTGAAAAAATTACATTAGGAATAACATTTTGAAGTGAAATGACTCTTGTAATGTCAACCCTCCAGAAACATGTTATTTCAAATGTCAGATACCTAGCAATCATTTGCTATTTTCCAGATGTGTCCAGAGGTTATCTTCACCTCGGATATATTTCAGATAAATTATTTTAAGGACACTACCTGTGAAGTACACAAAAAAGTATTGCCTGGTTTTTTGCACTGCCCCAGTGAGGAGACCTTCTTTGTGGCTGCACAGAGCCTCTCCATGATCGGAAGACGGTGAACAATGCCCTGACTTGACAATGTCTCTCCTTTATTAAAGCTGTGCCGGAGAGTAAGGACTTTCCAGTCTGGAGCAGGGTTTCTTGAAATGGTGGCAGGTACACCAATGAAGGCAGAGGATCCCGGGGGAGCAGAAAAGCCAACCCCCATCCTCTCCCCTGAGGGTTTGCTTGCTGCATGTGCAAATCATTTAATGACCAAACTCTACAACACTGTGCTAACATTTGCCAATGCATCAATGTCACCCCAGCAATGTTACACATGTGTCCAACAAACAGGGAAAAAACCCAAACCCCACAAGGCTTGGTTCATGCCTACCACTGGATGGACCTGCTGGCAAATTTAGGAGGCAGCCTGTCACAAAAATGGAGAAATCTCTAAGATAACCTTGTCCTTAAAGAAAAAAAGAGGAAAACAGCACGCCACTGAAGGTGATTATAGTAAAAAGGATGTCTTAAGATTTTGAATGCGATACGTCTGTCTCTCTGATGTGGGATATTTTATTGCATTTTTGCCCTCAAGTGAAGCTGACGGGAGCCAGGCTTGCAATTTAAATCAATAAGAACCCTTTACCATGGCCATAAAATACTTGGTTAAACCTTTGAAGTGGCCACAGTTGAATGCGCAGTGAACACAGCATAAATGCTCCTTGAGATGTATTGTGTTAGACCACTGCTAAAGTGGCGTTCCAAGGAAGCAGTGCCTGAGCACCTTCTGGGGGCAGGGCAGAGCAGCCTGACTTCTCTGGGGCGCTGGGAGGTTGCTGTAAGTAAGTGCTCGTAACTGGTATGCTGCCCCACACCGCAGATGTCCAGAGCTAGCACTCCCAGCTCAGTGGGTTTCCTGGGATGGGGACATGATGAAAATCCCATCATGTGTTATTCTATCTCTTGGCAATGGCTGGGGAAACAGGAGGCATCCATGGCTGGATCAGCAGTGTTTTCAGGGCCAGGTCCTTGATTATGTAAATCAGCATTGTTGCAGGGAGGAGCAGGTCTGAATGATCCCAGCTGAGGCGTAGTCTGTGCAGGATGAACAGTGACTGCATGAATGTACGTCTGTCTAGCTTTTGGCATGTGCGTGCATTAATGCGTCTCACAGATATCCAGGTAAAAGCCTGTGCAATAGCAGAAAGCTCTCCATGAATATCACGAAGATTTCACCATTTAGTATTTAATACCTAATACTTAAAATAAGGATACCCAAAATAAAAGTTGATACTTTGCCATTCCTTCAAATAAAACAGTAGGAAAACAAGTAAAGTTTAAATCTGTGCCCTGACTTTGCAGTTGTTTATGACAAGTCCTTAGGATTCTTTAAGGAGAAATCTGTTGTTTCTCTATTTATCAATAAGCTGTTCATTTAAAGAAACCAAGGACCAAGCACTACTTTATTATTGGATAAATCATACTGGTACAGCCTCTGGCTCAGTGGCAGGGGAGAAGTGCATGGGGTATATGTGTTTTAACATTATAAAAGACTGGTCCTTCTAGACACATGGGGGATATGTTCAGAAGCAGCATTAAGTGCACATACTAGTTACAGCACTGTATGCTCTCTGGGTGCAGGTCCCTGGTGTAGAGAGTGTCTTGCCCTGTGGGTACACCCTCAGGCTGACAAAGCTTGCTTAGTTTGGGACAAACAGTCCAGCTGGTTGTGCTTTTCTGTTTCAGTTCTGTTTCTGTTCTGATCCAGTCCAGGGAGGTTCAGCACTTCAGCAAATATGCTAGGATGGCAAAGACAGTCTTCCTTTCTGTCCTGTACATTAAGAGTTTGCCTTCAGCTACTCACAGTGTACCTTTAGTATTGCAGAGGTAGCAGCAGAAGGTGTAGAATATTATGTGCTCAGCAGATTGTAGGAAACTGGGCTTAAAAAATTTCAGTATATATTGTCTACAGCAAACATTATTTGTAATAGATCCTATGTCTATTTAATTTTATTTTTTAGTATATAAAAATTTGGGCTCACCACATTTACAGCTGCCTGGTTAGGTTTGGAACTTGATTGTGTGACTTTTTTTTCTGTTTTATTACCCTTTTTACAGGAACATAGGTGTTTCTGCAGCCCCAGGAACATGTCAGGATTTTCACAGGCGTATATTCACTGCCAAACATGACCTTCTGTGTCAGTTTGTGTAAGTACTGCTCCATACACCCACATTGTGAAACACAGATTATTCACATTCCTTTGTTCATAGATGTTCATAGATGCCACATATTTCTTTTGCATTGAGAAACATTGTATGTTGCTGTTCCACAGTATTTTCGTCTAAAAATAGCTGAAATAAGTGGTTGCTATTGTGCTTCACTGAGAAGTGTTCCTCAGATCTGGGTAGTTTGCTCCAGTGAACTTCCATTGGCCTCTCTTGCCTTTACTCAGGCTATGTCCTTCCACTCCTTTTAGCCAATACTGTGTTCTGAGCACAAGCTCCATGAATCACGCTTCACTGTCTCTTGCCCTGGATGAACTCAGCAGCAACATGCCCTCAGGTGCAAACAGACAAAGTAAAACCTACAAATTACCTAGATAGACTTAAAATAATTTCTCCTATTCCAGACAGTATCACCAAGAGCATATCCCAGCTAAGAGTCCAAAGCCGTGTGGCCTACAAGGATAAACAATACGATGGGGAAATAATCAGATGAAGAAGAGTGAAATGTGATTTGTTTCACTGTATTACATCTGACAGTATGTATTTGTCCTACCTCACATCTTGCTTATGAGTTAGGAACAATTGTTTTGGATATGTGATTATGGATTTTAAAAATATTCTTCCTATTTCATCTCACTGCTGGAGACTCCACATGACTGAGCACAGACACCTGAGAAATTTTCCAAAAAAATATACATCCGGACTTGTGGCAAGTTTATCTGTTTTTATTTCTCTCCCATCTTATTCCTATTTTTCCTTGGACTAGACTTGTGCTGAAAGACATTTCTCTCTCAAGGGGCATCAGACAAGAAGACACACAGAGCTTTCTTACATGGTTACTGAATGCTTCCCTTCAGTCTCTAGCTTACATATATAGGATTATCCAGAGAGACAGACTAAATAAAGGTTTTTAATTTAAAAGTAAGGAAATTGCCATGACTGTGCTATTTCTTCCCAGGATTTTTTCTGTGAATATGTCAAACCAGAATCAGACGTGATAAAATTGAAGAACTCTCAGTCCCTGTTATCTCTGATGGGTAAGCTGCCTCAATAGTACTTCCAGCTTGAGTTGTAGTTTTCTGTCTTCTTCCATAGAGGGAGAAAGGAAGTATGAAAATGGATTTTTAAAACAGGGAAATTCTGACTCTAATCTCAACTCAATATTACAGATAGTGTCCAGGAGGCCTATAAGGGACACCGGGGGAGACAAATCCTAAAGCAAAAGGGACCATTTCCCTTTATTTTTATTCAATTCAACAGTTTTTGAGTTGTCCCCCATAGATTTTGCTGAAAACCTCATTGTTTCTTAGAACAACTGGCAGAAGGATATTGCTGAGGAGCAGTCCTTATGGGTTGTCCTAGAGCATTTCACAGAAAGCTCTCCTAAGAAGTCATGACTTGCTATGATCGGCACACAGCCTACAATCCCTTCCCCTGAATTAGGCAGACCGTTTGTCTCTTTTGTTTGAACAGCGTGTAAATGTCCTTTCCCTGCTCACACAAGCACAGGGTGAGGTTCTTGGTTCAACTTGGAAGCCATTGCTTTAAGTCTGGATTCACGGTCTGAGAAAAGAGCAGTGGACAGTCAGAGGGGCAATGGTCAGAACCACCGGCAGTGGGTAGTTACCCTCTCAGGAAATTTGTTGTAATCATTGTTTCCTCTAAATTTTCTACATACATCTCCAGAAATTGGTGTTTTTTTTCCAAATTGTAGGCCTTGTGGGTATGAGCCTCTGAGTGCAGATACACTCATCAGCACAATCTTTGCCCATCTAAATTAATCTCTCTGGTTTCCTGGTTCCTTGTCTGCTTAAACACTTTTCCCTAGGCTCCACATGCAGGGAAGCTTTAGCAGGATCCCAGGAACAGTGAGTCAGAAGGGAAGGATGTTCTTGATCCCAAATATTTCACTGTCAACAAATCACTCTGAATTCTTGTGTGATAAACCTTGATACAGAGTGGGTCATATAAACCCAAGAGCTGGTGAGTTTTCTTCCAGCCTTCCTGCATTTGGGCTCTGCTTTATTTGCTCCATATGCTTCTTCCAGACTTTACTATCAACCTCCTCCATAGCTGTGGTTTGGACTTTTATTCAAAGACCATTCAAAATCCAGTAAAATGCATTTGCTCCCACAGGAAAGAGCTTTTCATGTCTGATTGCTTGTTTGTTTCTGCAGTAAAATCTATGCTGTAATCTACAAATGAATTTGCATTCTGACATGGGGTGACATTCTTCAGTGAAGGTCACAGCACTGTATAGAAGCATTGACTTAAAACACGTTTCATAGAAAAAAATGAAGTTCACAGTTTGACATAGATATATCCTCAATCTGTCATGCAGTTTTCTGCCTTAACTTGATGGTCAAAGTAGCTGGCCAGGTGTGAGCAGGGAGGTGATCTATGTCTCTTCAATAGCAGCAGTAATTTCCTTGTCCCTCCTCAAACTTGCCCCTGTTCCAAGATGATGGCAACACTGGTCTCTTGTGCGACCTTCTGATCGATGGAGTGACAAGCTATTTCTTTCTCAAGTGAGTCCTAATCTCCTATTATGCCACAAGTACACAGTCTACTGTGATAAAAGCTTGCAGTCTATGACACCTGGTCAAAACAATTATTTTGGTAGTTGTTCCCTATGGGTTTGGGCTGTGACATGCGAGGTGACTAAACTAATCCCTGGAGCAAAGGGATTCCTAAAGTGAAATATGATTTAGAGGGCATTGGCTGGAGTTTGGAATTCAGTACATGATTCTTAAGACTAGTCAGCTCTAAAGTTATCTGCCTTTCATTGTATTTTTGTACTTGACTTTTTGAGTTGCCGTTTTCTGAGTCCAGGAGCATTTGAGGGTGGGTGTCACCCATCAATTTAGGCAGGTCCAGCACTTCTCAGGATTTGCTTCTCATAAATCAAAGTTATCTGATCTGTTGTCTTAGCACAAAAGGATAGTCTACAAGGTGCAAAAGTTTAATTTTCAAGCTGCTTGTAACAGCCTGTTCAGACAGACTTCTCCTAGGTCATATTCTTTCTGTCTGGAAATAGTTCAAATGACAGGATTTCCACCACAACTCTTTTGGGCCAACTTTATACCTGAAGAAATCCTTCTGTCAAGCTGCCTTCACGTAGAAGATCCTCTCTGCAGAAGTATAATAATTTTTATCCCATAAAAAGAGAAAGTACTGATTTCCCAGTTTTGTGGAAGGAACATCTAGGACAGCTGGGTAGCTACCTTGCTCCAGGCTACACAAAAAGCTTGTGACAGGCCAGGAACCTGAAGACCTCATAAAATTGCTGGGCCAGCCATCATTTACACTGTTATATCCAGTTATGTTGTATGTAGTGAAGGCTTCCTCTCTGGCCTTGGAGTTGGCACCCTTCTGTGGTAAAAGGTGAGGCATATACAAGTTTTGAATGATGCAAACCCTAATTCTTCATTCTATTAAGCTCATCTCAGCACCATAGAGTGTTGTTCCAGTTCCAAACTAATTTGTAGCAGCTGGATATCTAGCAAGGAAAAATGACTGTAGTGTATAACATAGTTACTTCTGTCCACTTCCTTCTCCTGAACCCCTCTTGGTTTGTTCTTTGTTATCCATGGAACTACAGGCAGAGCTGATGCAGAAAGGTGTTGTGCTATCTTGGCTGCCTGTGTGATACTGTCTCTGCACAGGTGGATTTCTCTGCTGTTTTTACCCGTAAACTTCAGGTTAACATCATATAAATCACACAAAGTAACCTGTATGAAAATTTGGACCCTTGAGTTCTTGTTTAGTGGTGATAGACCTTGATACAGAGCTTGTCATACCTGTGGAGCCAGGCTAAGTTTGTGACTCTGCTTTTTCCAGGAGATCCAGCAGATCCGTAATCAGAGAAGAACAATGCCATAAAGCCTAGGGGGTTTTTGATCCAGCTTCTGTTCAGGTACAGCAAGCCATGCCTTGGAAATTGATCTGTCAAAGGTCCCATGGCCTCTGCAAACAGATTACTTTGACCACTCTATTTCCACAGTGGATACTGGCCTCACTAAAGTTGTCAGGCTTTGTTACTGGGTAAAACCATACAGCCTGCTCCAGGTTCCTCTTGCTTCTTCAGTATCTGAATTCTTTTCATGTGGTAATCAGAACTGTATCTATGTCAGTGGATCCAGAAGCATATCAAAGTTCATGAGTCTGGATTTGTGTTTCATTCATATCTGAGAACAGGCTGAATATTGGCTTATTTTCTGCTCTCACACTGGATTTTATGGAAAGAAAAGTGCAGTATGTAAGCCACCGAAGGATATGTGCATCCTTAGATCTATCAGCTAAATGTAGATATTGCCCAAGTACCTTGGATTTCAAGAACACCCTTTCATACAACATCTCTCTGTTATCTTTAAGAATATTGTTTATAGATTTAGCACCCTGTAAACTGTTATATTCTAGTCTCTCTGACATAATAGGCAATCTCTCATTAATTAGTAACTTCCTCCCATTTACCTTCCAGCCAGATAATAAAGGGCCTTTATTCACTTAAAATGGATCTAAAATAGCAAAGTGCTACTGTCTTCAATATGCCACTTTTAGTTCATCAGTTCAAGATCAATCCAAATTTATTTGATTACTCTTCCTTACACATCAATCCCTCTTGTCCCATAGATATTTTTATGACTTCTTTATGGATATGCTCATCCATACGGGTAGAAAGATGTCCATTGTAGTAAAGATCATAAGGGCTGTTTAGAAGGATATGCCAGTTCTCATGGAAAGAAGCACAAGCCTGCTAAACAATCATTGCAAAAAATATGAAGATGAAATAGTGTTTTAGCATTTTTTTCCCAGTTGGAGCATAGTGTGAACACTATTTGGTAGTGCAGTCTCAGAAGTACTCTCCATGGTCCATGGCTTGATTTTTCTGTAGCCAAAATAGGTGGAGTTTTTTTGGTTTTGTTGGGTTGTTTGTTTGTTTGGGGTTTTGGTCTTTTGTTTATCGGGGTGGGGTTTTTTTTTGTTTTTTGCTTTTTATTTTCATACTTTTTTTTTTGAGTGGGAGTCTGCAAGACTAACTCTTTATGAAAAGACTGTATTTTGTTCTCTGTGTCAGGATAATGGTTGAAGTCAATAATCTTAAGGGTCTTTTCAATGTAAGTGATTCTGTGATTTTATGATTCTACGGTTTCTCAGTGAAGTGGTTGAGGCTGATGCAGTTATTCTGCCTGTGTCCACTCACCTTTAGGACACTTAGTTAATTATGTACTTTCTCTTCAAAATGTTCACTCCTTGCCCTGTTATTCAGAGACTGCCTCTGAAATTAAGCAGCCAGCATCTTCTGATGATATTTTCACTTAACAAGGAAATATTTCACTGCAAGATGTACATTTAAAACATAATAATTCTTGCCTGCATGGAATAACTTAAAAGGAAAACCAAACCAAAGCTAGGAGGCTGTTAGGTGCAGTGTCTCCAAACTACTTTAAAAAGCAGTAGTTCAGCCACACACGTTCATTAAAAAAGAGGCTGAAATTATCTTATCTAAGCCATTCTTAACAGTTGTCCTGCAGAGTTATTGATCCTTGGCTGCTCATCTAATGAGCAAACTACACAGCGCACCACAAGTGCGTTTCAGTTTTATGTGCAAGTGCAGTAAATGCTATTTTCAAAGTTAATATATTATTTTTGTCAGTTTTATTGCAGCTTATTTAAAGTGTTATTAATGTTTAGAAATGTTATTTGGGGGTTATTTTATTGGTGTTTGACTCAGTTTTAAACACTCTTTCTTTATCCCCTCTGTGCCCAGGCTGCATATATATTATTTCTAAAGTTGCTTGCCTTTTTCTGAGTTTGTCCTTCATTGTTTCATTAATCTTGGCTCCTCCTTAAGACACTTCTACTACCATAGTGGAACAGAGTCCTAAATTGTAAGTCTTTGTGACTAAAAGATGTCCACTGGATAAATTTCCAGATGACAGAAACTGCAAGAAGCATGTGGCTATGCCTGAATGGTAAGAGCCAGCCCTCCTCATAGATTTGGGTTTGTGTTTGTGCCCCAGCAGAGGGTGGGACACACACTGTACCAAACCCAGAGCACCCCAGAGATGCATTATAACCCTGAAACTCCTCTCCAAGCCACAGGCCCTCCCCTGTTTCCACCTTTCTCTGGAGGAAGTAATTTTGCTTCTGTCTTGGATTTCAGAAGGACAACCCTGCCTTTGTTCTGTGGGTGGCCAGGAGTGAGCTCCAGGCTTCCCAACCCACCTCCTCCTCCTCTGGAGAGAAATAAACATGCACAGGGCAGCACACACACTAGTTTATAGTAGCAGCAGCTGTCAGAGGAGCTGTGCAGGGAGGTCTCATGCCCTTCAGCTCTTTTGGATGATTGTGTTATCCTCACGCCCCTCTCTGCCTTTGATGGAGTGGGAGTGCAAAGCACAGCCCTGTTCAGTGAACTGGACTGGTATCAGCTGCAGGGTGACAGTGTTGGTCCAGGTGTCAGAGACAGGTCCTTAGGACCTGGTCCTGTGCTCAGGCACCACGACTAGCTCTGTAGGCACTCTGGTACAGCGAGCACATGGCCACGTTCCTCAGATCCCAGAAGAAGGGAGGATGCCGCTTTGCTTTACATATCAGCACATTGTTGAACCAACAATGCATTCTCCTGAGTGGTCAAAGAAAAGCAAGAGGTACTCTCACTCCTCTCAGTGCCTGCAGTATCATGGAACAGCTCCTTTAATTTCACTGAGCCAAACACAGGGAGTCCTCTGATCCAGTCCTCAGGGTGAGCTGAAGCCTCGCCCCTGCAGCACATTCAGGGCACCTTCCAGCAGAGCATGTGCTTAGTTTTTAATGCATGCATGACCCCAGTGAGCTTCAGGCATGTGCTGAAATACGAACGAGTGTTTGAAGCGGTGAGCATCTTGGGGCTACCAAGCCCCAAATGGATCAATCCCAACACGTTAGGCAAATTGTGGGCTTTCCAACTTGATGTTGGAAAAAGGCTGAAGAACTTAGTCCTCAAGGTATGTGCCCTTGAGGGAAATCCAATTACATAACCTGTTTCTTTCTAAAACCCACTCCTGATCTCAGCCACTTCAGTGGCCCTTCACTGTTTCTACCCCATTCTTATTACAGCTGGTGACCATCATCACCAAAATGGAAATATAAATGTAAAATACATTAAGTATTTTAAATGTATTAAGTCTCTGCTGTTTTCAGCTCTCTGCCTTACATATTTTTATTGTGTGTGTTGTTTCTGCTATTTGTCCTACCTTTTAGAGGACAAGCCAGTCAGTGGGTTAAGTGACAGAATGTTTTTCATCTTATTTAAGTATGTCTCTATTAAAATGTAAACTGCTTTCTAACCTCTTTTGGGAAAAGAACACAAAAAAAAAATAAAGCCTACTCCTGCAGATGCAGTAAAGTCATGGTAATTTTCCCCAGTTGGAACTCCTGACTTTGTGTCTTAGCATCATATACAGCATAATTTATAAAAGTGTGAGCAACTGCAGAATTGTTCTCCTAATAGATTCTGAAGATTCCAATTTCCATTCTGCCACACAAGACTGAAAATCCACTTGTGCTCAGTTATCTGTATCTTTGCCTCATCCTCAGACTGCATCAAAAATCAGGTTCAGGTGCAGGTTAAGAGCATGCATTTACCTCAGGAATATGGGACTTATTAAATATCTCTACACAATTAACATCACCATATCAATAAGAATTATCATTATGTCCTGTCAATCAGGTGCTGAATTTTGCTTCAGGGAAACAAAACAATTTAAATTATAGCAAGTTCCCCCCCTTCTTTTTTTTTACATGCTTCTCTTAAAATTGGATAATTATGTGGCTTTTCATTAGATTCCTCTAAGCATAATAGATCACAATATTCACCCTTTGACCTTGGTGATGAATGTTTCTGGTGAAAACATGTGACAAGCAGTGTTCTAATGAGAATAAAATACTGAATAACTGTGAGTCTCACATAATGAAAGAACAAAAGCGAGAAGCAAAACTACTTTTAAGGCTGCAGTGCAAAATGTGTTCATACAGCAATTCTGATGGATTGGAAAAGCAACTCTTTCTTATTTAAGATGGTACCAACAAACTTTGGTATCAGAGGCAGAGACAAAGGCAAGAAAACACAAAGGAATCTTTGTATTCTGTGTAAACTCTGTAGGAACATGAGAAGTGGCCTTTATCTGAGCTATCTAGGCAAACTGTTACACAAAGCTCTGCTATTAAGCTTTCCTAAACATCTCAAAATTTTATGCATGTATTTATGCTATAAAAGAACTATAAATTCAATTTGTTTCCAATAATCTAGAGTGGGGCTAAGAAGGTCAAATTCTCTCTCATGCAAACAGCCACACACCGTAGTCAGTAGCGTTACAACACTGGTCATTATTATTCAGTGTTTATAAAGAATTATTTTTGGACTGACAAAGATGACATACCAGTCATCAGTGCCAAAACAGCAAGGGGAAAAAAGGAGGGTTGGCTGAATTTAAAATTGTTATCAGGTACCTTATTTTTTTTTTCTGTTTTACATTTTAGAACCCTACTGCCACCTTTCAAAAGGAACCTCTGACCAGGGTTACTTACGTCCCTGCCCTGATCATTTAGACCCTGGTTTCCCTGGAAAAATGACTGCAACAGAAATGTTTGATTTAGTAGATAGTTATCTTTTAGTTTTGGTCTATCTTGGTTTTGCTTGTGTTTGTTTTTTCATGTTGTTTGATGTCTGAGAAATGTTTATCATCTGAATTATTATCTCTGCTAATCAAACTTTCAATTAACTTCTGAAGAAAACCTTTTGCTTTTAATTTCTGGCTGGAGTTCATCTCTGATTCAAAATTTACTGTTGCTCAGCCCGTAATAGAAATGACTTTTTGTCTGAAATCCTGTCCTTGCAAAGATAGTGGCTGTGCTACTGTAGACTCTTGGGATAGGATTTCAGCTATGCTTTGTGCCAGCATCTCCTTTGAGTTATCTTATTATCACAGTTATTGGCACAATGTTATTATGAGCTGAGGACTACATGAGAGAGAAATTTGGTCTCTTGTCTTTATTAACCTTACCAAATACTTTGGTCTAAATTATTGCTACTCTTATTTAACAAAATGAATAAAATGTTTAATATTAATAAGGAACAAGAGCTGTAATTTCCTCAGTAGTTATGCCGTAAAGCTCTCTAAGTAGCTTCATCTGGCACCAGGCTCTGTGCTTGTACCCATGAGGAATTTGGGGGTTAAACTAAATGAGATGAAAAGTCAGGAGATTTGCACGGCAATTTGAAAACAAAATGAAAAGCCAGTGTAAGTATAAAGACCTATTTCTCCTTCCCCGTGTCTGTAAGCACCGTGGACAAAAATGCACTTTAAGGGAATTTAAAAGATGAGGAAGGCCTAAGGGGCATGCTGTGCTGGTAAGAAGATGCATTTTGCATTCTTCCTACAGAATGACCTGGAGAGGAATCCCACAGAGGGAATGATGTGCCATGGAGCCCCTTTCCACCAGCAGCTCCTGTCCCGTGGGTTAAGCCTCCCCATCAGCTGGTCCCCATGGCATGCCAGGCTGCCCCAGAAAGTGCTGGGGAAACCTCTGCCCTCATGCTTCCTCCTTGTTGCAAGAGGCTCTCATCCTGCTGCTCCTCCTGCCTGGACTCCCTGTGCATGTGGGGTGAGCTGTAGGCTGCAGGGCAAGGCTGTCAGACTTGCATAGCACTCTAAACCATTCAAATATTTGGTCATTCATGTCTCATCAGCTGTGAAAATATCCAGGGAGAAAAGAAGATCATACCTATAGAAAGGTCTAATGAAGAGAGAAAGTTTTGATTTTCATGCAGGTGAATCATTAAAGGCAAAATAATCTTATTAATTGTTTGTTACAGTTGTCTGAATTGAGGACTGTCTCCTCAGTGATAGAAATTTACTGTGATTGATGGGATCTCATAAACTCAGATCAAAAGGAAAATAAAAATGAAGGATTGTAAAAGCACATGACCCCAAATAAAAATGTCAGTGTCAGAAAAAATTAAATTAAAATGTACTATGTGCATTAACCAATGGTGTCTGCTTACCCAGTGGCTATCACTTAAATGTACTGCAACAGGTATTTTGATGTTATATTCTAGTGGAGAAAGTGAGAAGAGAGAAGAGAGAAGAGAGGAGAAGAGAGAAGAGAGGAGAAGAGAGAAGAGAGAAGAGAGAAGAGAGAAGAGAGAAGAGAGAAGAGAGAAGAGAGAAGAGAGAAGAGAGAAGAGAGAAGAGAGAAGAGAGAAGAGAGAAGAGAGAAGAGAGAAGAGAGAAGAGAGAAGAGAGAAGAGAGAAGAGAGAAGAGAGAAGAGAGAAGAGAGAAGAGAGAAGAGAGAAGAGAGAAGAGAGAAAAGAGAGAAGAGAGAAGAGAGAAGACATGTTTGCCACGCAAACTGTTTTGAAGTGTCTGTCAAATTTTTTCTTTCTAGAATTTTAGCTGCCAGGATCTCAAAGCAGGTGTTGATCTGGGCTAGGAAAATGTCTGGCTTGAGAGAGGGACTCAGGAGAAGGGGGCTGGAGAAAGGGACCTGTGTTAGGGACTGTGGTAATCATGCTGCCTCTTGTTCTGCTTAAAAAGCAGAGTTCTACTGAAGGCACCCAGAATCTATACACAAAATAAAGAAGGCATGAACACACCATGAAGAGAGATCTTTATCCTGTCTTTAGGTGGGTTTCTACTGCTGTCTCTCAGCTAGGTTGTGACTTCACCTTCTAGACATTCTGTGAGCTGTTGGTTAACCCTGTGGAGAAAGCTGAGATTGCTTCCTGTTGTTCCTTCTCCAAAATACAAAATATGTGAAGGGAAACTTCTTGGAGAAAAGATGTACTTTTTGGGGAGAAACAACAGACACACACAAATATTGTAATCAGTTAAGGGCAGTTGCACAGCTGGTTATGACTTCATGGATACCTGAGGTTTAGTAAACATGCCCTCAGGAATATGCTTAGAAGCTAGGGGAATTAACTAGGCAGCTGACAAACCTGATGGGCTATCTTTCATTTGTGCTAATATTTTGAAACCAACTGACCTAAAGAAAAGTCTACCTTCTCATTATAAGATTGGCATCTTGAAGGATTTGAAAGTGACTGATGCCTGTGTCTCTTCAAGACCGGAATAAATAATGAATAATTATGCCAATAAATCATATAAATAATACAATAGCTGCCATTCTAGTTCATTTTATATCCTTGGTGCCCATCACACAACCATTTCTTTTCTCATTCACTAAGCCTTTCCTGATTCTCCTGTGCATTCCTTCTCATTGGTGATGTGTTTTTTTTTTTTTGCTTGGATTGTACTATAAACCTCAGCTACTTTTGGTGAGACCAATGGAAAAAAAATTATCCCAGTAATTCACAAATCTGTGCCAGTAAATGTCCTGATATAGACATGATTTTACTGTCAAGAAAATAATTTTGCTCCAGTAACTTCTGTTATTCTGGGAGGTAGTAGAATTTCATGTAAGTTACAGAAATAGCAGGAATTCTGCCAGCTTTACCAGTAGAACCAGCTGCCTCAGATGGTTTTAACAGAAAACCATTTCTAAGAGGCAAGAATTTCCTTTACTTTTTCCTTATTTTTGCTATAAGAATCACCCACCCCTTATAAAAAAATATAGCTGACCAAGTGCTAGCATGATTTCTCGGAATACACAGGCGAGGCCAAACTGTCTCTCAGCCAACAAAACAGAAGTAAGTAGAGGGGTTGTTAATGTAAAGAAACCCCGATATAGCCCAGGGAAAATTTCTATCATGTGATCAATAAATAACAATGAGCTCTAGGTATGTTTGTTTGTGTCATTTACCTATGGACTGAGACAGAAGTCTGTGGGATTTGCAATAGCTTGGTAAAGGAACTTTTCACTACTTCCTGTACGAATTTTGAATTAAGAGTGGTGTAGTTTAGTGTAGAGGGAGAATGAGGGTACCTCCTTTTCATCTTCTTATTAATTGAATTAATTGGAAACTCTGCAATTAGAGGCTGATGATGGTTTAGGAGGGATCTTCTTGTGATGGATTAGTCCTAGGCACAAGGAAAATCTTAGTCTACATTTTCCTTGCTGCAGTGGTACATAAGCCCCCATTATCAGCTTCCTCAGTCCAGATCCCATAATCAACAATTATTTTTCATACCATTAAAACACACACAACATTGCCCTCCAGCATCTGCAACGCATGCTTTTATCAAACCTCCCTGATTTGCACTGGGGCTTAAGTCATTCCTGAGCCCTGCAGTCATGCATGGAGCACAGCCAGGGCTGTCTGAGCCTGTCTGTGCCATCAAAGCACACAGCTAACGCAGCCAACACAGTTTGGGGATCCACTGCTCTATAGCCAGCAGTGCATCTTCCCTCATTCTGTCTCGCAGAGTAATTTTTTCCTAATCATTCTTCTAAGTAAAGTTAGCAGCTATGCCCACTTTGGAAACAGTTTTGCTTAGACTAAGAAGCTGTCACAGTGCTGAGAAAGCTGCAGCTTTAACCAGATTTCATCTTTGTGTGTCACTGCTCATGTCAAAGTATAAATGTACTCAGACGTAAGAGTTGTCCTGCTTTCATCAAGGGAGCCAGCCTGCCTTTGCCTAGTTCTGCTTGGTTAAGCTTGTTATTTAAATTGTTAAAATTGAGACATCGGCAGTAAATTTCAGAGAAGATATAACAATTATTAGATACAAGCAGGGCTCTTGTACTTGTGAACATATCATGCTCTCCATCCACATGGAATTAGCCACAAATAATTTACAGCAGTTTCTTTAAGAATATCCCCCATAGTACTTCGATGGCATTAAATCACAGTCATTCCCAACTGGATCATATTTCCAACTTTAAGATAGATTTGATGCTCGTCAGCACCGTGGCTCAACACTCCAGGGGACTACCTTTTAAACCTGCCAGCTCTCAAAGTACTGAGTTTTGATTACCAATGCTGCCTCCTGGCTGAGACCTGTGAGTTCAGGTCACAGGTTCAGTGACCTGTCAGTCAGTGTCTCTGTATGCCATGCCAGGCAGTGCAGTCACCCTTGGACAGTGAGGAGAGGCAGGATGACATTTAGGTGACCTTGTGCCACTCAACTTCCACAGGAAAATGACTGACTATAGGACAGAGTAGGGCTCACATCTTGCTCTGGCAGCTGCAAGCAGGAGGGATCACTGCTGAGGCTGGAAGTTAAAAACAAGTGTCAGGTGAAAGCTGAAAAAGGAATATCAAAAAGGGGCAACATGTTTATATATATATATATATATATGTATGTGTGTGTGTGTGTGTGTGTGTGTGTGAAATAAGAGACTTGTTAGTCTTTTTTGGGAAACTGATTTTTCTTAAACTGATTATTGTTTTCCATCTGGGCGGACTTCCACACAAGACTCTCACCCCCTCAGAGATGAATATAAACAGCTTAAAGGCAATGGGAATATTGGACTAAAACTGCCTAAAGCAAGAATGGGAAAGAGGAAGGGTCAGCAGAAGATGCCTATGATGCTGTTTGTTCCTCTGAAGAAACATCCCATTTTTATTGGCACATCTGCTGAGTGCCCACAGGCGCAGGATGCAAACAGGTACCTGCAGGTGCTGCAGACAAATACCTGCAGCATGGGATGGGCAGGGATTTCTAAAGTCCTTAAGCAGAACAGTAAAAGTCAGCAGATTTCCCCCTTTCCACAGAGAACTGGAAAAGGGATGGAAGCTCAGTATTGTCCTCTCTCCTGCACCATCAGCTTCCTGCTGTGGAGCAGAAGGGGAAGGCTAAGGAGTGATTTGTGCTAGGAGAAGACCAGGGTCACACTATATCTTCTTTGAAACACCTGTTAAAACAGGGATCAATACATGGCTCCTAGAGTTAGAGGGGAGGGGAGGGGAGGGGAGGGGAGGGGAGGGGAGGGGAGGGGAGGGGAGGGGAGGGGAGGGGAGGGGAGGGGAGGGGAGGGGAGGGGAGGGGAGGGGAGGGGAGGGGAGGGGAGGGGAGGGGAGGGGAGGGGAGGGGAGGGGAGGGGAGTTCAAGCACTCAGTAACTCACTCTGTGCCCAGGTAGTCACTGGCAGTATGTAGTCCCATCTCATTTTTACAGAGGCAACCTTGCACATAGTCATGCATATTAGGTGACTAACCATGTCTTTATGGGGCAGGAGGGTGTTCCTGCTTGAAGCTGAAAACCAGAGCACTCATATTTCTGCTCAAGCCAAACTTCTGCAGTTGATCCAAAGCCTGGTGGCAAAGTGCTGTGTGATTTGTCCAGTGCATCCAGTGTGTCTGAACAGCTTGCTGTTATTGTGCAGATGCAGACCAGCTGGTCAGCGCATGCACCACACATTGACCCATTCTTGACCCATCAGATATGCCACTCATCCTAGTGCAAGCCTGTGCTTGTCCATCTCTCTCTTGTCCAGTGCACCCAGCTGCACTGAGCCATGGCAGCTCAGAACTGCCTTTCTGAGCACATCTTGATATATCAGGAGATGCAATCACATGAGAATTGCATGTTACAGGTTAGGGATGATAGCTGTAAGGGCAAGGGATATTGACAGAGATGCTGGTGTCCTTGCCAGAAAGGCAATGAGAGAGAAAATCAAATCAAATCAGAGGAACATTGGCAATCTGCATCTAGAAGGCAAAAACTAAAAGAAAATTAAGAGAAAAGTATTTAAAAGACTGTTTTCATTTGATTCCACATTGACAAAAGGGATCTTTCTTCTCACTCCTGGTAGCACAGATTTTATTCCAGTATATAGGAAATTTTCTGTCGCTTTCTGCAAAGGTTGGAAAGACAACTGTCAGTGAGCAAATAAGGGACTACACAGAGAATAACTACCTTCTGGGGATCTGATATTTGAAGGAACTGGATGCAGAGAGATGTGTGTGCTGAGAGAGGCCACTCCACCATGAGGTACTGACCATGGCAGAAGGAGCAATGAGGAGAGCCTGGCACATGGGTTGTTCATCCATCCTGTTCACTCTGGAGCGCCTGAGAATGGAATTGTGCAAGTGGACCTGCTGTCTTTGGTGCTGTTTCACTCTCTGTGAACAAAGTTTGAGTCTTTCAGGTGAAGCATTTGAGCTGAACCCAGCAGCTTTCACCAAGTCATATTGCATTACTGAATGCTCTCCTCAGTGAGGTGATTTTCCAGAGGGAGAACCCAAATATCTCCTTTCTGAATGACTTTTGCACCTTGCATAAAAGCAAAAATGTCAAGCCATTTTTAAAAAAAGTCACTCATACAGAAAACACTCATACAAAAATGACCCATACAAACCTAAATTGTCATTCTCAAGGGTGTGCTGCTAAAAGAGCCTACAAATGCCATTGGGCTTGGTTTTCATCTTTTCTCTCTCCGTGTGGCTATGACATGTACTGGTATTTGCTTTGTGAGATAACAACAGACATAGGACATTTCAGGAAATGCAAGGAGACAGCTAACCATAGTATCTGCAGCATTATCAAAGCCAGCATAATGCTGGTCTGAGCCTAACAGGAAAGCAGCAGTGGTACAAACTGGACACACAGCTTTAAAAATGTCATGTCTCGTTATCAGCAATGCAACTAGTCAATCCTTGGTTAAAAGTGACTGGGAGTCTATAGAGGGAATGCAATGCTGCATGCTCCCCAGGCGTGATTCAAGTTTCCAATACGTGGCATCTTCACTTTAAAATATCTTGCTAACTAGGTATGGTTGTTGACAACAGTCCAAAAATCCTGACGGCTGGACAGTGCCTGAATGGAAGAGGAAAGCTTTGCTTTCATTTCTCCTGGCCTGCCTTCCTCAGCATTGTTCTTGTGCGAGCCCCACCGCGCTCCTGCTTCAGCCTGAGCACCAATAAGCACATTTTACAATTGTTTGCTGGGTTCAAAACACTTGAAACATTTCAAAGCACCTGACATCCTTTCAAGTTAGCTGCTAAAAAACCGAGCACAAACAGAATGGGTTTCAGAGAAGCTCTGTCAATCAGCACTCAATCTGTATGTTCTCCGAGACATTCCTTATCCTGGCTGATTTATTTCATATTAAAAGGGCTGTCAATCTGTATCACAAGAACAGGTTGAAAAAAAAATGAGTGATGTCTGTGACTTTTTTTTGTTTATTTAAAATGATATTTGCCCCCTCCTTCATTCCCCCTCCCCTTTCTCTCTTACCCACCCCCACCTCTATTTTTCTCTGCAGGTACAGCATGAGTGTTGTATACCACACTTATTTAAATTAGAAATATATTTTGCAAAGCTGTGGCAGACCTTTCTTTTTTTTTTTATCCATCAAATATATCCCTTTTACCATCTGATATCCTGGCAACAGGATCATCTCTCTTTCAGTTAAAATAAATGGGCCAGTAAAGTGGTGGAATATTCACTGTGCTGAAAAGACTTTACACTAGTTAATGTACACTGTGTGTTGTGGGTTTCATTAGAGCAGAATACTAATGATACACTACATGTCTCCCCACGGTACCACTTTATTGTACCAGCTGTATTATTGTTTTATATTAATATATTGATTATTGTCATCTTCTCTCATGTGTGTGTTTCGTCTCCTAACTTTTTTCTCCTGGCATTGCTTACCTACTGCATTTGGCAATTGTTTTCAATATCATATTTTTGGAATGAATGTTGATATTTATATGATTTCTTTTTGTTTTCCCCCATGTCTCCAAAGTAATTAATTTCCCTTGTTTGCTGCACAGATGTTCATTTTTCAATGAAACTTCATAAAGAATGACACCTTCACATACAGGTATAGAGGAAAATAGGATAAATGTCTTGGCATCTAAGATTACAAGGCAGTATCTACAAGGAGGGGTATCTAAACTCTCAGAAGACCAATTATTGGGATTGGACAGAGGTGGGGAGAGATCTGATTTCTGGATCTTTTTCAGTTTGTTTGACTGTTGAACTCATAGAACGTGTTTGCTGTAGCTGTGAGATAACCTTTGTACCTGGGCTGGGTGACTGTTTTGTTCATCTGAGAAAAGGAGAGGCGAAAGCTGAATTACTGTGAAGAATTTGTGATTTAATAATACTTGGAATGTAAAGGCATCATAATTTTGATCTGTGTCAATTCAGCAGCTAACACTATGGGACCTGGTCCAGGTCTGGATCTGGAAGGCATTATGGCAATATGGGTAACAAAGAAGGGTAACACAGTGGTAAACCCAAGTTATGCAGCTTTTTACGTCCTGTACCTGAGAAACAGTGAATTCTCACAGCATTTTTTAATGCATTGCTGTCATGACTTTCTCACAGAGAACCTGCTGATGATGGCAAATCTGTGAGTCACCTGAACACACCACTGCCAGTGCCAGAGAGAAGAAAGGGGAGGGCTGACAACTGACCCATTGCTGTAGGAAGTTACTCAACACCCACAACTTCCCCTCAAAATAGTGACTTGATTGGCTGATTGGTGGGAAACCCAAGGAGTCCTGTGAGCTTGGCACAGGAGGATATAGAGCCTTAAAGGTTCCAGGAAAGAAGGGTGATTTGGCAGATGTGGCAGTGTGGCCAGGTGATTCATGTGTTGAACAGCCAGTGCACGGCCCTACCCTCTCCAGGTGTGCATGAGGTGCAGCCAGCTGTGGCTGGCAGCTGGTCTGAGAGCCTGACAGCTGCAAAGTGCCCTTGATATTCCTGCCCAGCTTGTGGTATGGGAAAGTTTGGTACCTTCTTCTGACAAAACAGTATGGATCAACCCTCTGCTGCCCACAGCAGAGCTGTGTGCAAGTGAAGGGTCTGCAGTGACAGACGCAGCCTGAGCCTTGTTTGTCCTGCAGCCCAGGAGTGAAGGGGATAGGCATTAATTCATAATCAGCACAGGAAGGGATAGGAAAAATCTGCATTTGAAAAGAAGATACCAAATTTCTGTGTGAATCAGGTGACAGTGCTGGGTTTCATGGCCACAGAAGGACCAGGGTGCTGAGCTGGTGTCTGTAGCACTTAGCATCCTTCCACCAACATAGTACCCCCATGCTGGAAAATCAACATGCAAGCTCTGCTGCTGAGGTACAAGAGATGTGTTGACAATATGTAAGCACAGTAATAAGAGAACCCTGTAAATTCAACAGCAATTAAGGAAGGAAGATGGAAGCTTTTCTGAGCATAAAATAACAATCAATGACTAACAACTTTTTCATTGAACAACCAAATTGAAGGAGACTCAAAGACTGCCATGTGGACTATAAAAGCACTGGAATAATCCACAGTGAGCCCCTGAAAATAGATGTTTTCACCCACTTCATGTATTTGCTATTCTGGCAGTTAAGACACAAGGAAAGGTCTTTTTGACAAAGCTTATTCTGTCACTAGAACTATTCCTGGGGGTAATTCCTCTAACATCTTCAGCCAAATTTTAAACTGATGTTACCCACCAGCTCTCTCCATGGAGTGAGTTAGCATGACTTGCTGATTCCAATAGGGAAAACACGATTTACAGTCCTTATGGGTATGATTGAACTTGATGGATCACCCTTAAAATGTCAGCATCAGCATTACAAAGACTTTGTGAGGGTGATTATAATGGCTAAGCTCACTAGTGGACAAGCAGTTCATAATGGCAAAGGATTTATTTTGCTAAAACAGTGAAATCATCTACTCCCTGTGGCAAAGAAACTGCCAGCAGAAAGATTTTCTTGTTGACTTTTTGGTGTTGTTTTTGTC